>NC_052548.1:4885080-6240437 GCF_016699485.2 Gallus gallus
CTTCGAATGTTGGATATTTTCAATCAACTTTTGGTGAACAGCTTAGTAGCTTTGATTCTCACCCTCAGAAGATATTTGTATCCGTTTTAGCAATGAGTAACAGTTGGGAATTTTGCAATTTGTGAGTGGCCAATTTTCAGGAGAGGACAACTGCATTTTTCTGATGAATCTCTGGTTATCTGTCTAGCTCTGAATGTCAGGAAAGCTCAATACTCCAGCTCGATAGACAGAAAACCAGTAGCAAGTCACATTTTCCACTGTAGTCAGCTGAAAATTGGTGTTCATTGTGTGCTGTGGATTGGCACAGGCAGAGATTTACCCCATCTCCAACGGCAGCAATAGAGGGCTCACCATGCAAGCTTTCCTTGAGAGAAACAGCCCTCTGTGAATCACTTTGCTAAACGAGAAATCCTGTCTGTGTTGCCTGGTTGTAGCTCTTGCTGTGCCTTCAACCCAAAGCTGTTGTACTGATGTACAGGGACAGGTTATGGCAGATGTGTCCCAGTGTTGTTGGCCCATGTCACACGTCAGAAGTTACCTTTTCATTGGTCTTTCTGAGGATGCTATTCCTCATGACTGACTTTGTGTTACGTACCGTTATGCCTGGAAATTATAACATTAGACCAATGGATGGAAATGAGATATTGATGGCCATGGATTTACCCAATGACCTTTATTGCAGCAGAGAAAATTTTCAGGATTCTTGTGCAAAAAAACACAAATTAGGGGAAGTTGGGCCCTCCCGTATTTCAGTGACAGGGTGCAGAGAGAGGGTTTAAACATTGTCTGAAGTCATTTGATGTTGTTAGTAGATGAGAATTAATCCCAGTCACCTTTATGACATCTCAGTATCACCTTTATGGATTTGCCATAGTGTGAGGGAAACCCTCACCTGCCCTTCAGTTACAGGTTAACCAAGGCTGGGGCGCACTCCCTGCTGCCCATGGCTTCTCCTCTGTGTCAGGACAGACTTAAAGCACCTGAGCTCTCTAAGGATGGTGTATTTGCCAGGCGAGAGAGTAAAGAAGAGCAAACGCAGATAGCCACAGCCCTAACTAGATCAAACCCATGGAGAAATGATGTCATTACCAGCACTGACAGTTTTCCAAGAGGAAACTTCCATCGTTTACCCTGAGCTGCAGCTCCAGCTGCATTAAACACTGTTTTCCAGCTAATAAAATGAGGCACAATTTTTTACACGCTGTTTGTGGTGACAGCATAATCAGTCTTGCTGGGAGAGTGCCCGAGCCAGAGTCCAACCAACCAGGAGCTGCAGAGAGCCCTATATCAGACACAGCAGTGTTCTGAAGTTTGGGGTTTATTTCTTCAGGATTCTGCTTTTCCCAGTAAAAATCTCTCTGATTTTCTGACTCTCCCTCTTCTCTCTCCCCCCCCCCCCCCCTTTTTTTTTTTTTAAATCTTATTTATTTTTTGACTCATTGAATCGAGATTTATTTCATTCCCCAGCAATTTCAGGTGACAGTAAACAAAAGGAGGCTCGCTTCTGGAAGAGGCTGCTAATAGCCTCACCAAGGGAGAAGCAAATGTAACTTTCCTAAACAAAGCTGCAGGGAGCACTGCCACACACCCAGCGGGGCCTCTGGGGCAAAGCAGACTGGTTAGCAAAAAAGCATGCACAGAGGCAGTGATATTTGTTTTCTTATTCTTCTCCTCTTTCATTCTGAGAAATACTTGCAGGAGGAACTCAATGGGAATATGAAAATAAAACAGAAGCTCAGCTTCTGCTGAGTTTAAACGGAGAGGAGACGGAGCAAATCTGCACTTCTTCTTATACGCAGTAGCATGGGGCAATCCCACTGTAAATCAAAACCAAGTGAGATGGCACATTAACTTCTTTTTTCCCCTTTCTTTCTTTTATTTTTCTCTCTTCCATCACTCTCTTTTAGCCTCTGATTGTTTTACTTCCTTTCCCCACATTCTGGATCTGAAACACCTTTTCTCCACTCCAGCTCCCATTGTTCCTAAAATTAAATTCTATAGTGTGTTATTTTGTCCTTGTTTGGTCTCAAACAGCTGAGAGCCACACTAAGAATACAGAAAGCAGCTACACTGTGCTGCTGAACTACACCTATATATGGGCACAGATATCAAGTGAAGTCTGATCTAAAGATCATTGATGTCACTGGAAAGATTTCCATTGATTTACAGAGGCTTTAGATTAAGGCTGTGATAATGACCAGCCACCTTATCTGGTAAAGAAAATGTCAATAAATCCCTGGCCAGTCAAAGTTTGTCATTATCACCTCCAGCCTCTTGTCTGTACTGCTGCTTGCCCTCTCTCAGACATCTTACATGCACAGGATGGACATGGAGAAAATCCTCCCAGATCATCTGAACTAAGGGTTTATTGAAATAGCAAAACCAGTTCTGCTATGAAGGGCAGGAAGCTGGGAAACCAACGTGGTGACGGTCTAAAGAAAATGGAGCTATTTCTCCCTCCAAGAATCTTGTGCTAGGATCCACAAGACATGATTTCTCTCTGGAAATTCAATTTCTGAGTCCCTGACTGTCTCAAATGACCAAATGGAAAAGACAGTAATTGCTGAGAAACTTATTGACTTTTCCTTTTTAATTAATCCTAAGTGGAAGAAAACCTGCAGTTCCCTGTCCATGCAGCGTATGTGAGAGAGGAGAAGGGAAGCGGGAGAGAGAGGAGAGAATCATAATTAAAATAACTTAAATTAGTCTTGGTGAGTGCCCCTGCCACTTCAGTGCTCTGAGCCCAAGGAGAAAGCATCATTTCATTCCTGCCTCTTTTGTTTCGCACATTGGCTTGAATGGGGACCACCAGACAACAGTTCGGTCCCATTAGAAGGGATGCTTTTCTGGTCACTGTAGCATCTGTGTCCTTCCCATGGCTTGCGGCAGCTATTGTAGGTCAGAACACCTCAAAGCTTCTCCCTGTGAAGCCTGAATGTGAATCATGTTAAGCAGAATAGAAACAATGCTGTCTGGGGAAGCGGGTGATGGCAGAGCTGCTCCCTGACCGTGTGTCTTAGTTTCAGCTGGGATGCAATGGTTTTCTTCAGTGTCTGATGTTTTAGTTCTAGGAGAAAAACAAAGTTGATAACACACTGATGTTTATATTTCAACACTTTTGGTCTGATGTTGGTTAATGGTCCTTTTCCTCCCCTGTACCCTCTTCCGTGCAGGGTCAGGGCAGGAGGCAGAGTACTCCTTCCACCTCCCTAATAAACAGAAACAAAATTGATCCCCCTCTGTCCCATCACAGTCAGGGAAGGGGCCTGGGGAGGGACAGACCTGAGGCCATTAAACCCCATTGCATGTACCACAGAAGGAAAGCTCTCCCTACCACTTCATACAGACACTCCCTCGCACCATGGTGAGCCTGGACCCAAGTGCATTTTGTGCTTAGTGACAAGCAACTTAGCTGACAATTAATCCTTTCTGCTCGAGGAGGAGCCCCTTGCTATGTTTAGTCTCCTCCAAAGAAGGAGCAGTCTCTCAGAGAGAGGAAAAATAACCCAGAGACTTCATCCTGGTGCTTGGCTTGTACTGCACAGTGCTCAGGAAGAATGGGACTCGATGGAAACTTGCATGCTTTGCACTGCAAGTTTGTTTTATAAACCACTGGCTTCACTCCCCTGCTCACGGAGCATCCCAAGCCAATTAGATTATATAACCAAATGAAGTCAATTGCAGATGAGCACAAAAAGCTGCTGTTTGATCTGGGTTCAGAAGAACACCCTCTGTCTACTAGTAGAAGCTAATGAAGGCCGACAGCTGAGGAGGCAGGAGCGATGTAGCTGTGTAGGGCTGGGACTCCAAGGCCGCCTCGAGCCTCAGAGCAAGCAAAAGCATGAGCAGACACCGAATCCGGAGTGCCCGATCTTCAGAGACTTCTTCTCGACAGACTTCCTCACCTGTGTACCCCTTTCCCTGCAGCTTCCCCTCAGCACGTGTGTCTCAGTTCTCTCCGAGCTACTTTATTTCAGTTTTCTTCCTTCTCACTGAGAAGTTGCTGCTGGGATTAAAAAGGCATCAGGCAAATCATCAGGCTGAAAGAGACACGCTGAGAAGAGAGCAGATTAACCCACTCTGCAGAGAAAACTTCTCATTTCTGGAGTGTTTGTTTTGAAAATGTCACTTCAACGGGTCACAGAATTCATGAATAAAATCCCGTCCTTATTTCCATTCAAAAAGGAATAAAGATTTATTACCCAGCCTCACCAGGAAAGCAGTATTGACCCACCGTTGAGTCAAGGTCTACAGCATTGCGTGCAGGAATATTTATTGCTTTTAATTACCATAAACTACCAAGGAACTTGTTTAAATAGATTTTTATTATTATTGTTTTACAGTACTTCAGAAAAGGTAAGTGCCAAGAAAGGAAAGACTGAATTGCCAGCAAAGCCTCCTGAGAATAGACAGTGATGGAATGAAAGACAGCTTGATGCTGATGGGTTAAATAAAAGGTCACTGGCACTCAAGAGATCTTGGCAACATGTCGGTAAACCTGCTTTGAGGCATCATTAACCCTCTTTTACTCACGAGAAAAACCGAGGTAGAAAGCAGCCCTAAAGATCTCCAACAACAGTATTTGGGATCCCCGGAGGGAGATTCAATACCTAAATATCAGCGAGTTTTGTCTCACTTGGTTGCCTCTGTTTTGCAACCTGGCAAATTTAGAAGTGTAGGGACACTGTGGCACTGGAAATCAAGTGAGCATTTAGGGGGTGGCTGGCCAGTGTTGCCATCTGACATCACCTGCAGGTGAGCTCTGCCACTGGACCACCACCTGAGATACTACACTGCATTCATTTGCATGGGTATTTGTCATAAAACCCCTTTTCTAGCAGGCTGTGCTCGAATGTGTGTGTGCTGCAGGGCAAGAGAGCAGCCAGCAGAGTGATGCTAGTCATCGTGTTACCTGCTCTGGCTCCTTTCACACATCTCCTCCTTGCCAATGGTGATGGGAACCTTTCAGTCGGAGAAATGCACAGCAGGCTCAGTGCAATGGCAGCTGATTGACAGGCAGCCCGTGATAATGAAGTCCATTTTTATTTTTTATCTCTTGCCGAGGTACAAGGACTCGGCCAGTGTCCCAGGTAATGAGTGTTCCCTCTCCCTCTCCCTCGCTTGGATATGAAAGTGTGTGTAGCCATGTGTAGCTGTGTTAACACTACATTACTAAAACCAATCCCAGGAGACTGTTACTGCTGCACACCTCACCGACTCCAGCACTTCCTCACATTGATTTGCATTCATGCAGTTTGTGTAAACAACGCTGTTCAAGGAATATAAATAACTGCAGCCAGGAATGCAGTTGGGCCACTCAGATCCAGAAGCTCAGCAGTGTCTCTCAGTTGCTGCCGCAGGGCAGGAGCAGGGGTCAGCCCCTACTGTTTCCCAGCTCTGTTCACAGAACAGCCTTTCTGCCTTCCTCTCCAGCCTCTGCAGAGCCTAGGATGTCTTACTGGAGACCAGTTTTCAAGGGACATTTCCATCCTGACATGAAAAACAGATGAAAAAAAATCTTAAAACAGATCAACGTTCATGCTTTTGTGGTCCCTCCATGCTGGAGCCTTTGGCCAGGTACTGTGTTTGGGACTATAACCATCAGAATTCTCTTTAGGTTTCAATGGGAGTAGGCATGGCATGTTCAGAAAGTGATTCAGATTTCCACTGCGCTGGTTTAGCCACGAGATGGCCAACTCCCCATTTGTACATAGGTCATGAGTTGACCGCGTAGGATAACCACATACTCTGCAAGCTTTGCCCAGAGGCATTGTGGGTGCCCCATCCCTCGAGGTGTTCAAGGCCAGGTTGGATGGGGCCCTGATCTAATGTACTATTTAGTGGCTGGCAATCCTGCCTGCAGCAGGTGTTGGAAATAAGATGATCGTTGAGGTCCCTTTCTAACCTCATGCCCTGCTGCTCCAGGATCTGGCTGAGGGGTTTGTAATGTCTAGCCCAAATTCAGTTAAAAAAAATATATCCAACGGACATCTAGCTCCAGAGGGATCATAAAAAATATATACTTAGCATGAAATTAGGTAGAAATCTTCTTGTTTCAAACATGCTTTGACTCAAGCTCAGAAATCTGAAGTCCAAAGAAATGCTCACATGTACATGTTTGATGTGAAGCTGCTATTGATCACCGTGCCGTAGAGACAGCAGACTCACGCTTGACCACTATAATTTCCTCGTGATGTATTTGCTTCATCTCTCCTTGACTTCTGCAGGCAGGGGCAATGTCTTTGGAAGCACCATTGGGAACTTCATGTTAATTAGTCATAAGCTTACATAAAACTCTCAGGTGGAGGCAACCAAACCAGATCAAATATATTTTTCACTCAGAGTAAGAACAAAAACAGCTAAGAGCACTAAATATTAAAGGGATTAAAACAGAAATTTTCTGGTCGTTTAAGGATTCCCATAAAGCCTGGTCTGGAGTTGAAATCTTGCATTCAGATTTGGATCCATATCCGCTCCTAAACTGAGCCTAAAAGATGACGTGTTTACAATTTTTTTCTTTTGAAATTTAGAATTCCAAGAAAACGTTGGCAGAACCTCCACAGATTTCTGAAGCCTGCATCTTTGCTTTACATTTTTGCCTTTCTCAATTCTTTTTTTTTTTAATGCTTTTTCTTTAGCTGAGCTGAAGCGACTCAGATTAACAACACACACTCTATTTAATTGGCTTCATATGGTTCTATTTTAACGTTTGGATTAGAATAATATTTCAGAAAATGACTGCTATTATTTTCTTTAACAGATGGTGAAAGATCCACCAACATAGGAAGTGACTCACAAGTTGTACTGTAAATAATAAATAATAATAATAATAGTTCTGCTGACAGTGTAACAAGGGCTCCGATTTGCTATCGCGCAGGAAAGCTAATAAACCAAAGTGGAAAGAGCTTCTGAAATCTTTTGTTTTAATTAGCAATGAACAAATTCGTTCTGCCAAATGCTGAACCCACTGGAAAACTGGTGGCTTCGCGTTTTGCTTAGAAGACAATTTGAAACAGAAAGCAGGACAGCCAAACTCTAATGAGAAAATACAGTACGTGCATCTCCAGCTGAGCTTCTTTCAGGGCCATTTCACAAGTGAGGAAGTTACAAATTTGCTGAAAAAGTAATAGTGATTCTGATACAAATTCATGCATTTCCCCAGAGTGTTGGCCTTTGCTTAGTGTCAGCCTCCCAGAGCAGTCTGTTGCCCTTTAAATCATGTGAAAGTATGTTCTCTTAACATATTTGCAGCTGTTCATGCCCTGCCTTAAAACTTTGCATGCTCCCAAATGGCTGAGAAAACTCAATATGGCAATAAGAGGATGACCCCCAATAGAAAAATTCAGCCTTCTCCCAGGTAGACCCTTTTCTGAAGTTCTTTTTGATGTAGGTGGGAAGTTCAGGTTGTGACCTGAGATACTGGGTTCAAACCTAAATTTCTGCCACCTGGTAGATGAGTTTTAATGGACGCAGTCTGGTATGGCCTTCATGTCTATCTTTGGGTGAAGACGTGAAGAAAAGCAGGTTTGGGACTAAAGAAGTTGCTATAGTGCCCCTACTATGAGGGCAGAAGTCTGACATGCAGCAAGCTGTGCTCTGTCTGAGTAATGTCTACACATCACAGCTGGCTCCAGGGAAGTTCAGCCGTATGACTGAAGGTATCTCCTATGTCATTGAAATCTACTGCTCTATCTAATGAATATGGTAGCTGGGCACCACAGTAATTAATTGTTTCTTTGGACAGAATAGATGTACATACACAAGACCTTGGTGCTAAAGGAAGGTTGGCAAACTAACAACTGTGAGTCTATGCCATCCCCCTATTTCTTCCATGTTCATGTGATTGCCATTGTAGTGAATAAAATTATTACAACCAGTGCACATTTGGGTTGTGTGCCTCAAGCAGAGAAGGGACTGAATCCATGATGCTCCCTCTTCTTATTGGTTCCCAGTAATGATGTGGTCTTCTGACCTGGAAGGAAATGGAAACAGAGCAGACACGTTCACTGCCCAACAGAAGATGCACAGCTGAATTATTGCAAGCAGCTGAGGCAGCAGTGGCCAATGTGCCACAAGAGTCTGGAGATTCCCATTCCAGACTAGGAGGAGCTCTGGCAGGGAGCATTTCCTCTAGTAGAAATGACAGACATCCCCCACGCTTCCAGCCCAGCCAAAGACCTTTCTCTGAGCCTGATGTGCAGTGGCTGCCTTCTCACGACCTGCTACATACAGAGAAACATGAATGATTTCTTCTCTTACTTTGCCATGCACAGAAGCATCTGGATCTATTCTGCTGTTTGCCTGACTAGCCAGCTATCTTACATCTGTATAAAAACACCTACTGCCATAGAACCTGAGGGACTCCTGTGTAAAACTGACAGGAGAACAGAAGTCCCAGTAGACTTGAGAGATGAAGGAATGGAGGAGCAGAGGTGGGCTGGGTGAGTTAGGCTGCAATACAGCATCAAGCAGAAGTCCTGCTATTGTCAAGGACTGCAGGGCTTGCTTTGCTTCATCTTTGGGGCATAATTCCACAGCTGAACTCCAACAGATAATCTACAGTGTACTCTGCAAATTCGAGTGTGATGGAACAACAAGGGCTGAAGCCCACATTGTGCTTCTTATCTCCTTCATTGGCTGCATGCTTTAGATTTCCCCAGTGGGGACTCATTCTTTCTAGATGTAGGTGTCATTCTCTGCCTCTGAGATAATCATCTGGACTCCCTTTATCTTCAAGGGAGAGAAGTAACACATCTCAAGTATGTCTCATATGACTTTTTAGATGCATCCCTTACGCAGATGCAGGGTGCAAGTCATCACCTGTCCAGTACAGGTGCTAAAATGAAGAGGAAGATACAGTTGGAAGAATTCACAGCAAGTTGAGCCTGTGCCAGATTTTGACACTTACCCTATCCTTACCCCAGAGCCTATCTCAGAAGGCATCTGAATTTCTGAATTCCTCTCATAATTAATTCATGGTTAATCTTGAATAGGTATGATTTTAATAATCATTCAGTAGATCTAATACTGCGGAATTGCCGCACCGTTGAACTTGAAATTACACAAAATGAGACAGCTATTTAAATAATGGCCTCTTTCCGAGCTTGGGTGTTTGGGCTTTTTTGTTGCAGAGAAACCCAGAAGCACTGAGTTGCTGTCACAATTTTACACCATTTCTGCAGCTTTGTAGCCAAGCCATCAATACGTTTCAGTGAGTTACAATCTACCTGGAAAGCTGCTTGCCTATTTATCTGCAGTTTCACAAATGATATTAAAGAAGTATCCATTCATTGCTCAGAGCTTTCCACTGTATACCTGAATCTATGACCAGTCTTTGAACCTATTAATCAGCTATAATGCAGTAAAATATTGAGCTTTATACACCTTTGTACATCAGCTAGTTAATGGTCATCTCAATGAGCTGCGCTTCCCTCAACAAATCTTCCTAATGAAATTATGTTCTTCTGGCCCAGATTTGGGGACAACATGCATATGATTTGCACTGATTTAGAGAATGCAGTGCCATTTAAGCTACATTTGGTGTGGCTTCTCTTGTTTCACTGAAGCCAAGTTTAAAAAAGCCCTTCTGCTGCCCTCAAGTTTTCTGAACTTCTCAACGTCAAAATGACTGATAGATTGCAGTGAGTAAATAAGCAGAAATTTAATACCGATTACGATTGAGGACAGATATTTCAAGTGACTTAATAACTGAGAAAATGACTGATCCTGACCAATATCCAAATGCTGATACATTTGAGAGCACAGATTTATCCAGGATCCTTTAAAGCATCTTACATTATGGCCATCCCCGAGTGCCCCTGGAAATAATCTGATGTTTGTTTCTTTCAGGTTTATTTTTGCCCCCACAATTCATATAAATGTCCATCTAAGCAGGAGGATGAGCAGAGGTACAAAATTTAGAGTGTCCTTAGGATGATTTTGCCCACGTTGCCTGTATGGATTTCAGTACCATTTGTCAATGGAGATAGATAGACTAATCAATTTTAATTTAGAAGTCTCCTATATTGCAGTGATGTGGTTCACATAAGTTTATAGCATGTTCCAGACATCTTATTTGCTGCAGTGCCAGACAGTAGAACCACTTTTTTTCTTATGGCATAGGTGATATATTCCAACACACTATCCTATGGGATTCATATATCAATAGTTTCATCCATCTCATTAGATTCACCCTCTTGCCTCTTTGTTTTATGATTCAGGTTGCTCCTCTACCATTGAGTCCATCCACTGGCCTGTGCCTTGCCATAGACCTTGAGTGCCTCTGATGAAATCTTGGTGAGAAAAAGATGAAAAGCAGCAGTGAACACCAACTCTATGACTAGAAATGCAGTGTGTGTGAGCAGAAGGATTAACAGGATTACCCAGATGGACCAAGCAATTTCAAGCCCAGACATATGTACAAGCCACAGTATGTGTCTGGAAGTGAAATGATATTCCAGCTGAGTCAGACAAGGCTATATATCATTGTGAAAAGATTATAATTAAGGATAGAATTCATAGTCCTACATCATTACAGAAAGTCATGTGCTTGTTTGCAAGTGACCACGAGAGGAGTCAGTCCAGAGCATTCTGAAAAGGAATCAGTGAGAGATAATGGATGGGGAAAATCCTGGGTCTGGGCTAGGAATAGTATCTACAGAAGAAGGAGCTTCTGCCCACAGCCTGGGGTCAGGTGGCTGAGGGATCTAGCAATGCAAAGATGGAATGGATCTGTGTTTGAGTCTCTTTGGTGTCATCTGGAGCACTGATTCTCATGAGCATCCATTCCTCTGGCAGCTAATTGCTGAAGCATTTGAATCACGCTTTCTGGGGAGACCTGCTGTTCATAACACTCTTAAAAGTGATGTTCATCCATTCAAGGGGCAGAAATCATGATGTTCTTCAGAAAAGCAACTCAGCCCAATCCCTGGGATTTGTACATCTTACAGTCAACAAATTGGTCTATTTATAAATAATTTTGTAAGTAATTAATTTTTAATAATTTCACATTTGAAATCATGAGCATCTCCTTGGCAGGATCAGATTTTATTCTATGAAAGACTGCAACTTGAAGGGGCAGAGTTTCTTCCCTCACTCCCCATGCATCCTGCACCTGGCAGCAGGAGCAGCCCCATCCCCACAGGCCAAGGCACAGAGTAATCACAACGCAGAGGAAGCGAAAGGATCAATTCTTCACTTCAGCACTTGCGTCGTTCCCCAGCTGGCCCATGCCCAGTACCATCTCCAGATCGTTTTCCTTCCCAGATCTGTTTTATCCTTCAGGGGAAAAATAAAGATGGTACTTTTTTAGAGCTCCATCTGGGGCTTCAATGGATAGACTTACACCATCCTTTTTCTTTTTTTTTTTTTTTTTTCTGGGCCTCTGGTACCCATCTGTGCTCAGGCCCCCTGCGTGGCATTCAGCAGAGTGATGCTTCCCTGTGGGAGAGACTGCTATCAAGTATGGGAATACAGCAGCAGAAGGAGAGACGGCGCTGGGGAGAGCCTTGGCTCACCAAGGTTTTCATCACCATGTGCCACCATCCATGACCCCTTGTACGATGAGCCAAGGGGCTTTTCTGATTCCAATTCTGATTTGATAAGTGGAGGGAAGCATTGGTTTTTATAGCCCTGTTGAACATAAACATTGATTTTTAGGGCCTAATCGTCTGCTGCAGCTGAATGCCATCCAAGGATTTTTTTTATTATTATTATTTTAGCTGGAATTGATCAGCTGGAGATGAGAGGAATACAAAGGAAGCAGAGAAACGGCTGCAACTTAGGGCTTTTTTTTCGTGTTGCCCAGGCAAGGATGCTGCTGCTCTGTCACTCATACAGCCCCCACTGCCGGGATGCTGCCGGCAGCCAAGGATGTGCTGCTGAATGAGCCCTTGTCAGCTGCCATCCTCACTGGCTGGCTCGCTCGCAGCTCCTATTTAGCTTCCTCACTGGCTCCCTCATAAATATTCACAGTGCACAGCCAGCGGAAGACATTGTTTTTTCCTTAATTTCCATATTCAGCATGACATCAAAAAATGATTCAGAGACGAGTTCAGCAGGGGCTGTGCATCCAGGGAAGAGTACATGAGGGAGCAGGGCATGTGTGTTGGGTGGAGGTGGGGGAAAGGAGACAAAAGTAGCGATGAGGGACGCAGGAACGCAGTGAGGAGCGCGATGGAGGTAGAGAGAGAGCTGGGGATTAACACGGTCTAGCAATCACAGCAAAATGAAGCTGTTCCCATTCATAACCCAGGCGATCCATGTCCTCATCAGGAGGTTTTCATAAGTGATTAATGGTTAATTTGTTAAAATTCAATGAAATCTTGTTTCCTCGTTTTAAATTAGAATTCAGGGAGAGAGGGAGAAAGAGACGGTCCCAGCCATCCCTTCCTGCTTCTCGACAGAATACAATTCATCTGCCAGCACTGGCTATTGCTTTCAAAGGATTGCAAATAAAATAGAAACATAGCTGGGGGCAACAGCCGTGGGGCTCTGGAAGGCCCAACTGAGTAAAAGGGGCAGAGAAGAGACCTCGGACCCCTGACTACGTTGGAAGGCTGTCTTTGGAATGAAGCCAGGCTCAGCATGCCCGAAGCATGGGCAGCTCAGTCCTACACTGAATCCTAATCTCCCAACATGGGACACAATTTCTGCTGCTTGCATTATGATAAGGAAGGCCAAGGATGAGCCAGCAGCACTGAAAATGCACAGGGTATACCAAAATGATTCTTGTATATCGCATTGTTAAATGTTTCGGAGGCATGGGCAGGAGTTTCTGAAGCTGAACAGAAGGAGCATTTCAAGAGGAACATACACATACAGGAAATAAGACTTCTTTTTGTTCCCTCTTGCTTTATTTCATTTGGGAAACGTTTTACTGATGGCATGTAACCACTGCTTACATAGAGAAAAATATATATAATTGGTTGTGAGCCATTTCAGAGACAACCCTATTTCAGATGTCAAACTAATTTGCTTCTATATAAAATCATTATCCTCCTGAGATATTTCAGTGTATCTAAAGCCACTGAATCTGACATGAGATGTTATGTTCCAAACCACAGACCTTGCCCTTATGTGCCTGAGACAGAGAGCATTGAAGATTCATAACTTCCATTGATAGAAAGGGATTTGAATCATTTTATCAGTGCTGGGATAGTAGATATTGCAACACACAATTCACTACCTTAAGATTGCCTCAGAAATCGATATCTAGGTGGGAGATAAAACCAGAGAGAAATAGCAAATTATCTGCATCACATGGGTGATGTTCCAGTAATTAATAAGCAGTTAAAAAACAACCAAACAAATACATAAATCATTTTCCATTCAAGTCAGTACTATGTCAGTTACCAACTACGTGACGTTGCTACTGCATCTGCTAGACAAAAGAAGACCTGCTGATGCTTCTGAGCAGCAATGGAAGACCATTCACCATGTAAGACTTTAGAATACTTTGAAAATATCTTCATTATCATTTGAGATTCAATCATAGTGGCTTTTTTCTGAATTTTTTCATCTTTTTTCTTCCCCAGGATTTTATTCAGAAACTTGAATCACTTCTATTGGATTATTTCAAACTGAATAGCTTTAGTGCAGACTTCTGCTGACCTTTCAGGGTACCCCTAATTTGATGAGACTGTGTTTCAGCTGAAGTTCAGCTCCTAATTCATGTTAAATTTTGTTTCTGAACTAAAATCCATTTATCTGAACATTTCCATCCCACTCCATTTGAGACTCTGTTTCATATACATCTCCCTCAGCAAGAAATTGTACAATAAAGTTTAATTACCATGGGCATGGTGGTGGTAGGCTGACAGCTGGACCAGATGATATTTGTGGTCTTTTCCAAACTTAATGATTCCGTGGTTCTATGATTTCATCTTCAGATGGCAGCTCTGGTTTTATAATCGTAGAGGAACAAGGAGTGTTAATAATAATAAATGGTTACTGGTCAGTTTAAGGTTATCTGTATACAAAATAAAAAACTTTGGATGCTTTGTGCAATTCTCTGGCTGAGACTGAGAGTATCCACTGATTTTCCCACCCTTGCCATAGATACACTTGTCTGGTTTGATTTGGTGCTATCACTGTACAAAGGACCAACTCTTTGACTCAGCAAAATTGTTGGTTAGTGGTGCAATACCACTGCCCTGAAAGGTGAAAAAATTAGCTCCCTGGTTTTGCTGCAGAAGTATACCTTGAGAAGCGTTACTCCTCTCACATACAGATGTTACGTTGCCTTGCATTACAATCTCCTGTGCTTTAAATCCTGTAATTGAATTACTCCATTTTTTTCCCGTCTGTATTGTTGCTGTTTCTATTATCTGTGTCATGGGTTCCCATCAAGACTGAGACCTTACTCAGACAGGCACATAAGAAAACCTTGCAAGACCCAGTCCTCTTCTCAGGAGCCTGAATGCTAAAGAGGCAAAGCAGACAACAGGTGGGAAGGCAATCAAGAGGTGCAGCAGCAGCGTGTGGCTCACTTACAGCTTTCAGCTGTCTATGGGAAATCCATTAAACTCTGTAACTTGGCTACCTCACCTCTCCCAGGTGCTACATTTCACTGCATTACTTGTGTGTGAGAAATGGTGCAAAACAGCAAAATGAGAAAGGGGTCTGGGGGTGCTCAATGTAGCTATTGTGTTATTAAAGCCATCACGTATTTGATTTCTAAACTGGGATTTAGAGACCTGAAACTTCCAGGCTTGGAAACGTTGACCCTTCATCTTGTGAAACGTTCCGGCTTCTGTCTGTTTGCAGCACCCACCTAAACTCTGCATTTAAATAAATGTTTGTATTTAATGACTGCTCCTTATCTCTTCTATACAGTGTTAATAAGAAATTGAAAATACTTCTGCTGTACCGCATGATCTATTGCACCTGGGCATCAACTTTCAAGAAATGACATTTCCTGAATACTGCTCATTAAGATCCACAAATGCCTTGTGATACATATAAATCTTATGAGCCCTGGATTAGGGATGGGTACCAGAATAAGAGGGATGCAGAGTGATTCTCCAAAAAGGAACACAGCAAGAAAATATTTGAGCTAAGCATGGTATGCAAACAGTTTCTTTTTGACCCCTTTTAGACAGTATCCCCATTGAATCCAGTGAGAAGTAGTACTCTATATCCAATACTCAGCTCATCCGCACTGATACAGACACAGTGAAACTCATTGGAGTTACGCTGATTTGCACCAACACAACACTGTCCATCATAATTACTCACATTTAAATATTTTTCCCCTTCTTTGACTTAATCAGAGCTGTTTTCCCCCTGGAGCATCAATAATGAAATATTTGAAGTATTTATTTATTATAAGTTCTCGCTTTAATCAAGTGGTTCTTCAGTGGACCTCATTTAGCCCAGAAGTAATTGTTTTACTGATGCCACTGCACAAAGAGATTGGACAATTCCTGATTAATACGTTTCAAAATGTATAGTCTAGAACACGCAAACAGAGCATCAGTCTTTTAAAAGCAGAGTCACATGGATGGCACAGAGTACCTGGGCTGTGGAGCAGATATACATATGCCAGGGCAGCAAATATTAAAAGCTTGATCATTTTTGTTTTTGTATGTGTGTCAGGATCCACCTGGCATTACTGCAGAGGTAAACTGTCAGAGAGAATTCTCCTGCTTCATCTTAATGAGTTTTGCACTCATTAATATTTGCATTATTCAAATCAATGACAACAAGGTTAGAGGCTTCCCACAGGTTGTTGGAACAATTTTGATTGATTGACGAGTTCTCAGAGTGGAGCGAAGGGAGTGAGAAAGAGGGAATAAAAACCAGTGTGCAGTCTGTAAAAACAGTGGGCGATAGAAGGATGAAGGCAGAGATCCCTCTCAGTATGGGAGCTGAGTGCCCCACTGAGGGTGAAAGGAGGGAGATGAGAGGCCATGCAAAAACTATGATTCCCCCTTGCCAAGGTTAGGGAATTTCAGGATGTCAAGAGACATGAAAGCTGCTGAGCATTTGGATTTGTGCTCAACACTGTATTTTCTATGTAATCCTGCAGGGGTGCACATATTCTGCAAAGATATCTCAGTCCTAAGAGGTGGAAGGGATGAAGAGCTGGGTGCTGCCATTCATCAATGATCTTCCCTTTGAGAGCCTTGGGACTCCTCAAAATGCCTGTGTAGAGGATAGCATGAGAGCAAAGGCAGGTTTTATCTTTCCAGTTTCTCCAGGTTCTTTCTCTTTCCAGTTCTTATAGGTTTCTTTTGATAACGCAATGATCTCCAAGAAAACTCGTTAAAATTTTCCACTTCAATCTATTTCTGATTTGGCCCTTTATGACTTGTTATAAATTTAGCTTTTGGACAGGATCTGTAAGGCAACAGTGAGTCATGGTCAAATGACAGGTATCACCAATGCTACATAACATGTGGAGGAGGAAGGTGTAATGCCTACGATTTCAGCAATTTTGGTAATGTCCCTGGACAGAATAAAGATCACTTGGTTCTGTCTGATAACTGCTGTGGGTAAGAGCATAAGGAAAGTGAATGTCTCATCTTTGCTCAGTTGAATCACTGTCTTATCACAGCTCTTAGGAGTCTGATAAGGCAAAACTGATGTGTCATATGGCCAAAGTTTGCACTGCAGCTGTTGCTGCCCCATTCTGTGTTCCCATCTCTTCTCCCAGTCAAGCAGAACAGAGTCCATGCATCATTAATTTATGCTGCTTGTCATTCTTATCTGTCCCTAGGCATTTAAGACAGCAGTGGAAACAAACACTGAAACTGAAATCCCACATAGGCATTGAGCCACAGAGATACTGCCTGTAGAAAGGGAAGCAAGTTTACTGGCTCGTTAAGATTGACTGTTTTCCTAATGGGAGTTTCCTCCCTCTTCACTCACTTTTCCACTCATCACAGTGTGGTTGGGGCTCCTGTCAGCCTGATTTTGAAGGCACTCTTACATGCAGCTTCACCACTTCTTGCCAGTTAAAGAGATAATGAAATAATGAAACAGGGAATGATAAAATACGGCTAAGAAACCTCACGTTGGCTGATCTCGTCTCCTCCATCCCATTTTTCTGCCTTCCTGGGAGGGAAGGGTTAGAAAATGTTGAAAATGTTAGGAGGCAGGGAGCTGAGAAACATATGCATGTTGCTGTTAGTGTTATTATCTGAGTGAGCATGCACGGATAGCTGCTAGACAGCTCAGGCTGATAGACACTCTGTAGCCAGCCCTCAGATCTCTAAGAGAAAAGCAGAGAGTCCATCACTTCCCGCCAGTCTGTTAAGCAGCGGGGGAATAGAAAGGACAGGGAGAGGTCAATCTCTGCTCAACTCAAGAAATAATATGTAGAGGGATGAAGGAGATAGTTTCCAGCTTCAAACTGCAAGGACGTGAGTGACGCCACCTGAGAAGAGAGTAGCAAAGGCTCAGTGATGCCAAGATAACACTCAGGCTGAGACAGAAGAAGAGCCTTTAAGCACATTTCTTCTGCAAGTCTGGCCAGGGCTCAGGGAATGCAGATAAGAGCCTGACCGGCACAGAGGGGGCCAGTTTGCAGCTGCAGAGATTCCACAATAGCAGTTCACTGAGGCAAAAGAGAAATAGCTAAAGGCCGTAGAGATCTCACATCATTCTCTCTACTACAAGGCTGCTGTTGCTTAACTAGAGTGGGGATCTCTGCCAGGAGAAGAGCTTTTGAAGGCAGTATGGCCCTAACATGAGTTTTGCATTCGTTCCTTGGCACTATGATCCCCGAGGGCTGCAAATCGCTGGAAAGATTTGATGGTCAGGAGAGGGGAGCCAGGGATGTCCCAGGCCCACAAGATTCATTTCTGGGGGCTGTCCCAGATTCTGGGCCATGGCACTGATACCAGCAGCCGTGTGCTTGCACTGGAGTTACAGATAGACAACACACAGGGGCTTTCACTAAGGATTTTGATTCCGTTTCCCCAAATCTCTTGGTTTGATTTAATCCCCAAACATTCAGTGATGGTGCATTGGCACAGCTGTCCAGGGAGTGGTGGGGTCACCATCTCTGGAGGTGTTCCAGAACCGTGGAGATGTGGCACTGAAGGACATAGTGGGCATGGTGGGGGTGGGCTGGGGTTGGGCTTGGGGATCTTAGTGGTCTGAAAATTGTATGATCCTGTGATTCTATTCTATGATTCTGAACTCTCCCCACATGTGTCACAGCCGATGTGGGCTTTGGTACAGCAGTGAGAAACCCTTTTCTAGGGCTGTAACACTCACTATGCACCAGCAGATATAATGGATGAGGAAAGCATGGGGAGGGGCGGAGGGGGGAAATAATTGAGAGCATACAAATTAAAGAGCAGCATTTGAAATCTAATCAAATATTCCCTCAATTTACTCACCACCCCTGCAGTGCTGTGCAGCTTTATTAGGTTTTTATTCAGTATTCTCTTTTAAAGTGACATTTACATTAATTTACAGTACTAACATGAAATCCCATCTAAAACCTGGGAGTTTTTTGTAACTTTTTTATTTTTCAGTGGCTGCCTGCAACTTTCCTGCTCACTAATAAGGAATCTTTAGCTTTATTTTCTGTCTGCAGGAGTGGATCCAAAGTCTCCTCAAGGTGGGCTCCTGCTGCTTTTGTTAAATGTGGCACGGAGCCCACGGCGGTGGGTTCAGGCAGTAATTGGCTGCAAAGCAGCGATGCTCCATCCCATAGCGCTCCACACTCCAAAGTGCCTTCGGTGCCTCTATTCAGTGCTGGAGTCATTTCCAGCTTCAAAACCAGGAGCCAGGTGTATTTTAGGGGGATGCATTGTAATCCAGGTGCCATACAGAGTGGCCTTATATTGCTTTAAAACCGATGGGATTTTACTGCAGGTCAGTGGAGAGGTAAAGAGAGATGATTATTAATGCCCTGAATTGGCATTTGAAAGTAAATTTCCCTCAATTTCTTCTATTTCATCGTTTTTTTTTTTCCCCCATAGATGTTAGAAAGTTTGTGCCAGGGCCTGGTGCATTATGCAGGGGTAGGATGGGTTCTGTCATCTCCTGGTCTTGGCCAGAAACGGGAGCAGAGGAATACGTGCACGGTCAGGACAGATGTGCAGTCCGCAGACAGACATTTTTCCTGGTGATCCAATTTGTCCTGTTTTCCTACAATTTCTTTCCTTCTTATTTTTTACTTTTTTTTTTATTCCCTAATTAACACAGGTAATGAATTGCATATGGCCACGGCATTTTCTTCTCTGTGTGAAATCTGTGGCAGCTGCATTGTTTATCAGTTCAATATGTTTGCTACAGATGCCATTTCTGTGTGACAATTAAGTTGTTTAAAATCTCTTTTTCCCACCCGCTATGTCCCTCCCCAGCCTTCCTGTCCTCTCTCCAACACACATCATTGCGAGCTGATTCCTTTCCCAGGCTGATGCCACACTCCAGCTAAAAGCTCTTCTTTGAACATTTTGTGGCCATTTAAACAGATGGAAAGTTCTGACGCGTTACTGTGTTTTCACTGCTACCCAAGGCACACTGACCACCCAAGGTTCAAAAGACCAAAACTCGGACCTATAGCCTTTAGCATAAGACTGACACCAATTTACCTCTTTCCATTTAACCATGAGTGGATCCTATGCATCTTTGGAGAAATATTGTGCCCTTCAGACCTTTCCAAGCAGGACGCCACCCGAAAAGTACATACTTTATCAGAACTATTGGACCAGGCTCTGAAATAATCTTCAAACCATGTCAATATGGCAAAACACACAGAAGGGGCATGATTTACCGAGCCCATAATTAAACATTGGATTTGCCTCTCCTCTGGGCACAGCTGAATTCCCGTCAGCAGCCTCTACTGCAAATTGTTGCAACTGAATGTCCTCTGTGTTTGGGTTCTGTTAATTTATTTCTTGTACCTCATTTTCCTGGAACGACTGTGGTTATTTATGGAACAGCAGCAAACACTTTACATTTATGGGGGGATATGAATTTCAGTAATGGCTTTTGTGGCAATTTAATCTGTCCCAACTATGAGGCATTTTACAATGACGATTAAATTATTATTAAAAAAAATCAACCTCAAATGACATTCTTATCACTGATCAACATACCAAAAGTTTCACCATGTTGCGTTTTTGGACTGGGGTACGAACATTCCCCCATACTTTCTAGAGGATCCTTGCTATAAACTCTGAGTGAACTTAATTAACTTCCACGGTGTATTTGAAAGGAAAATTCCTTACACATTCCAGTGTCAGTGAATGAAACATTTTTTTTTTAAAGTTGGTTTATTATATGCAAAGGCTCATGCCAATGCTTACTGTTTAAAGACTTAATTTGATGTATTACATTGACTCCTGAAGAGGAAAGTGCCCCAGGGGGTAGGAGTGGTAAATCTGTGAATTTCCTTGTCCTAATCTCATGGGGGAGAAAGCTTTTATTTCCATCGGTCAGCACTGTATATGAAAAATGATCAAAAAAGTGTCAAGTATGTTAATTTACACTCCATTAAATTAATTTTAATGCTGGCCTGCTGAGTAGCTAATTTTCAAAGCTAAATATCTTGGCTCTTTCAAATCGTTTCTTTTTTTTTTTTCCCTCCCCTCCTAAACACCCAGAAGGCTCCACTTCTTTTGGGGGAGTTTGGGACTTACATTTTCTTCAAGACTCAACATCGATGTGCAGCTCTGCATGCAAGAGAAAGGAAACGTAAATCCCCCTTCTCCACCTCCTCTCCAGAGAGAGGCAAAAGAAAACTTCCATTACAAAAGACTACTCAAAGTTATTTTCAAATTTCAGCCTGAAAAAAATGACCCCTAATGCACTGATTATGGTAATGCCTGGAGGCCCAGTGAGATTGGGACTATATTTTGCTAAGTGCTACATAAAATATCAGATGGTGCCTATTCTAAAGAGCCTGCTATCTCAGAAGACAAGGCAGACAAAAGGCTGGGTACAAAGAGTGGAATTACGCCTATCCACAGATAAAGCAGGCTGTTCTAATCAGCGGGGTGCTATCAGGAAGCTTGTGATCAATTCCCTCTTCAGCTGCCACCTCCTCTGATCCCCGCAACCCACAAGTATAATTGTAGGTGAGTCGGGGAGGCTCTCCGCATCTTCATTCCCCAGCTGTGTAAAGGTGGGAATGGCACTCCCCTGTCTCCTGGAGGAGTTTTGTGGATTAAATTCACCAGTGAGAGAAGGAAGACATGCAGGGTACGTACAAAGCCTGCCCTCAACTGGACACACCGCCTGCCACGAGGAACCACTGCTCTATAGCTGGTGAGGTGCATACATGCTCTAAGCAGTCACAGCCCAGTCTCATCTATGAAGGCACAGCACAATCATGGGATGAGTGAAACTCTCAGGAAAGCAGCCCACACTGAGTACAATTTTCTCTTGTCCTTTAAGTGCCCCACATTATCTAACAGCTATATTCTCTGATTTTGGAAATGTCTTGAGAATGCTTGAATCCAATTTTCCCCCCAGATAGGTCAGAAAAATAAGAAAGTGGTCCATCATCACCACGGGGCAGTGTAGGCACTGAAAAAGATGAGGCATGTTGTTCCCTTATTTTGAGACCTGGGAACTGCAAGCTGCCTCATGAGCTCCTTTACTGTAAGTCCACACAGATCAGGCCCAACACAAGTAAGCACTGCATCAAAGTCATGGAGAGCACCCCCTGAGAAATCAAGCCAGCTCAGTGCTTTATTTCCAAGTGAGAATTAGTTCAAGGAAAGGTAAGACCTCAGCTAGTGGTGGTTAATGATTTCATTGAAACAGGAGAGCCCATGCTCAAAATCAAATTAGCTTTGATATTGCAAAAGGACCCAGATCAGAGTATTTAACATAACTTTCCCTCCTCAGTGAATATCTTCCATTTAAGGAGGTTTTCAAGAAAAGGATAGATGTCACACTGAGTGACATGCTTTAGTGGGCATGGTGGTGAGGGGTTGATGGCTGGACTTGGTGATCTTAGTGGTCTTTTCCAACCTTAATGATTCTATGATTTTGTGATTCTATGTATCCATGCTTCCTTCAGACACTTGAACATGGCCAAAATGCAACTTGGCACTGATTCAGAGCCTTGCCTCTCGAGCTACATCTTCTAGTCATGGAGCATCCAATCCCCAATAGCCTGCAGGAATGTGCAAGCTAGACACTTAGCTTCCATTCATGGGGAATTAAAATCATAAGTGCTGTCAACTGCAAAGCTTGATGTTACCTGGGACTTGTACAGAGTTTGTCAGAGACATGGCTAATGACAGTATTATTTTCAGCTCATCCTGATGCTGCCTCTCTTGACTGCAATATGTAACAGTCTTTAGCAGTATCTCTTTTAGCAAGAAAACATTACCTGTAAGGAGAAAAATACACCTGTAAGAAAGTAAAATTCCCTTGGGTAAGGGAATCATCCACCTTGGTAAATCAAACTGCACTCCTTAGCAGCAGAAAATCAGCGTTGTAACTCATAAATCCATTGAAGACATCCTGCAGGTGTTCAGAAGGAGCCTGCATCCCATCACCTGCCCAGGTCAAGAGAAGGATTTTTCCTGCTTGATTAAGAAAGCTATTTTGTTTCCCCCTCTTTAATTTCAAAATAGAAGGTAATTGGGGAGTCAGCTTACAGAGATGAAAAGCTTTTGATAGCTAGTAAGTCGCCGCTAGGTTAAATTCAGCCATGGAAATCTTACACCGGTGGTGAGAAGAGAACTGTTTACTAGAAACTATAACCCCTATGGTTCAAGCTTATGTCTCTTTCCCACTGTGCCTTTGAATTTAGCTGTACTTTTCTGCATTTTTTAAAAGTAGTGAAAAATTGTAACAAAGATCTAAGGAAATTTAAGCAGAAGTTTATAAATGCTTTGTTTCCAAATGGAAATGTGGAAGGACCTTTGGAAACTTTGTTCTCTTTTCACCGTGGCTTTTGTTCTACCTTCTGACAAACAAAATTAACAGGAGAAGGCTTTCTCCCTCAGGCTGCTTGGTGAATGGACCTTGCTTTCAAGACAGCCCCATGCAGCTCACTAGCAGCAACTTCAATGCTCTGAAAATTTCAGTGTCACTGCATGACAGTCTGGAAACTTGGGGCAAAAAGAAAAAAAGAGAAAGAAAAAGTGGTGAAACGTGGTTTGGAGCAACGTATTTTTTTCACTTTCAGGGTATGGAAAGAGGAGAGAGTGCTTTGAGTGCAACTCTCCTGCTTCCAATTAAACTTCATTTTGATTATAGGGACATCTCATGAAGTTAGGCTAGTTAAAATAAATTTTTACAGAAGCAAATCAAGAGGAGATTAATATGTTTACCATGTATAGTTCCATCTTGAGTCTAATATCACATATTTCACAGCTCTACAAGGATGAATGGATTCTCACCATATATAATAGCATCACCCATTTGTCCCCCGATTCAGACCCACAGACCTCTGAATGTGCTTTGTCCACATTGTAAGGAACCTAAACACATTAGTTGCTCCATTACTTCAGTAAAAATTTGAAGAAACTGTGGATTCCAATGGAGCTGCTGCAGGTTTCGATGATTAAAGATGGCAGGAGGCAGAAGCCTTGCTGCCAGGCTTTGGTGGAGAAGACTTGTTCTGAAGTTACCATGAATATTTCCCTGACTACAGCCAAGGTGCCACAGGAGGTTCATGGAATAAAAGCACACTGCAGAATTTGTCCCAGCAGGACAAATCCACACCACAGAAAGGATTGCTGTAAGGAAAATAAGGAGGATATCAGAAAAGGGCAAGAATGGCATATTTTGCAGAATTTCAATCCTTCAGTCACTCTGTAACTCTTATTATTATCATTTTTTTTTTGTCTCATCATTTTAAATAATCGAAATGAACATTTAGTCTCATCTTTCAGAAACACTGACTGGCAGAAAAAATAATGTACATGTAAGGAAATAAGTAAATCGAAAGCAAAGGATGCCCTCCTAATTGTCAAGATAAATGTTGCTTGGCATCTTTCTCATCAAGTTTTCTCATCTAAAGTCAGTCTTCAAGCATGCTCTATGGAATACCCCATGCAGGCAACACTCTGGCTTAGAAGAAGTTCCCACTGTTCCCAGTGAGAGCAAGAGTCCTCCATAAACTTCAAACCCTGTGAAAAGTCCCTCTTCAAATTACTTTCACTCAGAAGATCAAGTGATCTCAAGACTGGATTCCCCTTGCATTCAAATTTCTCAAAGTAGTGACAGATTTTCAAAGGAGATTGCTTCCAAGTTTTGTATGTAAGTAAAATCTACACTGCTTTAAGGGCTCAGCCTCCCACAGAGAATGCTGTGATTCTCATAACCAGATATTTGCAAAGACCCAGGACATACGGTGCCCTCAGTTCTCAGGTTCTTACAGAGGTGTCTAAATAAGAGCTGAGCTCTTTTGAAAACATACCCTGGATTTTATAAACCAAAGCTTTCACTGCACTTTAATATCCAAAATTTATTAAGACCTGTAAAACCTTTGTAAAATAGGGTCATATTTTTCTCTTCTAATTCTACATATAGATAAAATGAGATACAGAGAGGTGAAGCTGATGTGCTCAGGATCATAAAAGAACTATAAATTAATGCTGAATTTGGAAGGAAAAGGTCAGACATCACAAATCCCACTCCCTTCTTTAAACATGGGACCCCTAAAGTCCTTAAAGGATCCTTCAAAGTGATTAGAAATCTGATTTTATTCATTTTCCTCTCTGTGATTCATCTCACAGGCAGTGTGACCTAAGAGCTTCATTCGGGTTTGGAAAGAGACAGAATGAAACATTTATTAATAAATAAAAAGAGTTTGGAATATTTAACGGGCCCAAAGTTTAAAGATTATAAAGATCTGAGGCTCTTTAATGAATATTAAATATACATTTTTTGCCCCTTCTTTTTTTTTTTTTTTTTTTTTTTGCCAGATATGAAGGGTGCTGTAGAATTGCAGGGACAATGCATTCTGAAGCCAGGAGACCTTTATCTTTGCTATAAGCTCTTCCTAATATGAAATACTTCCATTCCCTCCAGTTCATGCAAATGTTCACTTATTCTGATTAGCGTGAAGAGCACCAAATGGCAATGGAAATCAAGGAACCTAATTATTTCCAGCAGTCACTTCAAAGATGCTCCACTGAAACGAAAGATATGTCTCTCACCTCTTGGGCCCTATTATGTTCTAAACTTTGCCTAGCCCCGCTGACATGCCACCTCTGCTTCAGACGGATTTGATGAATCATGAAAACAGCATCATTTACAGTTCAAGGTACCAAAGCAATTTTCCACTGGCACCTTTATGCCCTTGCTGCTACAACACTGAAGGGTATGAAAAAATTCCAGTGACTTTTCAGCAGTCAAGTGATTTCTGCAGAAAAAAATACCCGTAGCAAATATTCACTGAGACAAAACCTGTACGTGTCAACAACGGTGTGCATGTTGGTGCCCATGTATGCAGGCACGTTTCAGCACCCATCTGCTGCAGCAAAGTAGAGGTGAGGGCTTTTCTGTAATGAGGATGCACTCGAAGATTGGATGATGCGATATCAAATTGGATATTTTTGAAAAGCTCCCTCTCAGAAAGAGCAGTGATGCAGTGGCACAGATGCCCAGGGAGGTGGTGGGGTCACCATCCTTGAAGGTGTTCCAGAACGGTGGAGATGTGGCATGGAGGGATGTGATCAGTGGGCATGGGGGCATGGGTTGTGATTGGACTTGGTGATCTTAGAGGTCTTTTCCAGCCTTAATGACTCTATGCTAAACACACCCTCCCCAGGCACCACTGGTTAAGGGAACCTGCCTGTCCTGACCACATTGGCTCAATGGCAGACTTCTAATCATGCTTTATTATACCTCACTCAAAACCACAATCCCATCTCCTATATCAGTTTGTGCCACTTGTCTGCAGCCTGCAATACTGGCTTTGGGGCTGGGGGCAGATCTACGTCTGTTCATTGCTCCTGGGGGAAGCAGGCTGTCACAAAGGTGTGAAGGTCTTTGCCATGGAGGAGGATTGTGTGAAGGCTTCTTCCATTCAGGAGCCTTTCAACTGACTTCCCACTTTTTTTTTTTCCTGTCTCCAGAATAGAATAGCAGGGCTGATCTATTAAAATAGCACCAACCCTCATTGTTATTTCAGTCTTTCTGTAGCAGACAGTTGTTCTCATTACTAAGTCTTAGGAGGCTACCATTTTATGTAGAACTAATTTCCTTTCTGGAATGGTGTGAGCAGAGTTGAATACATATTTTCCCCCCAAAATGTCAGGAAGGGTTTTTTTTCCTTAATTACACCCCAGGACATTTCACGGCTGCATGAGAACTGCAACTGAAGCCTTATTGAAAAACTTAGAGGGCTTTTTTTTTTTTCCCCTAGTCAAACCTTCACAAAATGGTAGTTCAGTATTGATAGGTGTGAAATTAAGGGAGTTTCAAAGTTTGATATGAAAAATGGTCTTCATTGATGCAAATGCTAAATCTTAGGGAAAATAAAACTAACTGATTGAAAAAGGGCTGATATCTTCCACTAAAAAGATGTAAAATTTCATGGAGGTTTAATAGGGTTCTCTTACAAAATTTCTGTGAATACCTCCTGGCCTGACACCATAGCTTTGACCCTTGAGTATCAGCATCATCAGCTAGCCATCAACCTGAGCTGGAATGAGCCCTTCCATGGAAGGAAAACAGGCAGAAGGAAGATTAGAGCACTATTCCCTCTGCCTCTAAGATTTCACCACTCTTAAGAGGTACTTCTGGCTGAAGCGGGAGGAAATTTCCTGAATTTTAGAGGGTGCATGAAGTTTTTCATCAAAAATCCAATTTTCAGCAACAGACCTGGATTCTGCTCCCAATCCTGTCACTGACTGTGCTGTAGCTTCAAATGAAACCATTAATCTCCCTGTGTTTCAGTTCCCCCAATAAAATGACACAGTAGAGCTTCCGTTCTCCTCTTTCTTTGTCTCTGTGATTAATTTGTTTTACTTCTTTGCCATGTTTTCTTGGTGGATTTGAGGCTGTAAATACTTTTCATAGCAACAGCATGTTCAGGCTCAGATTTGAAGATCATATTAATAGATCCCAAACCAACACAATGACGGTTCTGGTCAGAGTCGATTGACTTAAGTCCTCTGAAACTAGTCAAATCATTTAAGTAATTTGCTTTCATTATATTAATAATATTAATAAAGTGGCTTTAAAAATACATCCAAAGGGAAATACATACAGGAGCTAGATTCAAATCCCAGGATCTCTGTGAAACTCTGTATGATATTTTTGTACACCACCTCGTCCAAAAGGGCTGATTCCTTGATTAGAGCTGCCTAAAGTCTTTCTATTACTGTTGAATTTTAATCCGTATCTCTCCAGACTTCTAATTTTCCTCCCATTCACTGCCCTTAAATCCAATCTCATTCCATCATATATCAAACCCCAGGTTAGGTTTTTCTGAAACTTTGTTGAATATATTTTCTTATGTTGTGATATTTTCCCCCCTTTTCTCCCCCATTCCTATTTGCTTAAAAATAAATAGTATCTTTTCTGTAATTCCAGACAGAATACAGAGCGCCTGCCCTATTACACTGCAGCTGAATTCTAAGCATACAATTATACAGGGAGTGTCTTTAGATAAACCAGCTTGAGGACTTTTGAACATTAAACTCAAATCAGATAACAGCTTTCATCTTGTGCACTGCATTACACATTATGCTGCGGTGAAGTGGAAGGCTCAGGGAAAAAAACACACCTTCCATGGGTACAAAGATGTGCAGGCAATAAAATGAGCAGATGCAAATATTGTCCAAAACCAGGAGAAGTGGGAAAGATGAAACAGAGAGACGGTGTTTCCTGTTACCAACAGCTTATTGGAGTGTCAGACTTGGCCTGACAGAGCCTACTTCTGTCTTTTCATGTGCTGCTGATGGTTAAAAAAGGAAAAGACCAAATATTCTGGGTGAATGTCGAGTCCCAGATCAAAATGCTGGAACTGCTAATAGAGTATTCTGTGTAAAACAAGAGAGGCAATTATTCCACTCAGCTATGCTCTGGTAGGGCCTTAATTGGAAGAGTGTGTTCAGTTGGAGCTCAGTGCTTTATTATACATATCTATATTAAAAAAAAAAAAAAATCAGGGTGGGGGAACAGCTTAAGGAACTCATAGGTATAAAGGAGTAGGAGCTGAACACTGATGGAGAGAGCTTAAGGAAACTGGACACTTGCAGTCTGAAAGAAACAATTACGAAACATGCATTCAGTTATGAAATGGAGACGTGAGGCAGAGTGCTTGTTCTCATGGGGATGACATTTAGCCCGGGGAAGAGCAAGCAGAATACATCTCTTGCATCAGATAAAGACCACGGAAGTCTTACTCTGACAATGTAAGACATACGTAGCCTTTTTCCAGCCCTCTTTTATTGGCAGTGGTGTGAAAGCCCCATCACTTCACGCCAGGCTGGGACATTTTTACACCAGTTTGCTAGAGCTGCCTTCAGACATAAGGGCTTGCTTTGAGATCCACTGAATGGGTGCTAACACCTGCACCAGGCAGAAGTAAGGAATGGTCACTACAAAACTGTCTCAAAACACATTTTTCAGGGCTGTCAGTTCCTCTCGTCCATGAGGGCTGAGTTGGGTATGAACTTCCAGCTGGTTCTCTGGAGATAGCATAAATCCACTGCAGTCAAAAACCGCATCCTCTAATTCAGCTTGGAAAAGGTTTAGGGCAATCATTTCATGAGGATCTGAATAAACCAAAGCTGTCTATTGCATTGGATTACACAATTCCAGGTGAGATATATCTCCCTCTGACCTAACAAACACTCACAAGAAGCATTTCGATTTCACAGCATCCTCTGGATCGCAGGTTCTCCTGCAGGCAGATAAGCGCTGACTGTTCAGCAGCACAGGGGAGGCAGTTCAAAGTAATCTGGATGGCTTGCCCAAAACTCTTCCCACAGCAAACTTTTTCTCTTAAGTTTCAATTATTTTCAGCTTCTGCTTCTATCTCTGTAATTCCTGACAGTACCCGATACATCAGTGACA
The DNA here is from genome assembly GCF_016699485.2 of Gallus gallus. Taxonomy (NCBI): domain Eukaryota; kingdom Metazoa; phylum Chordata; class Aves; order Galliformes; family Phasianidae; genus Gallus; species Gallus gallus. Next base: position 4,914,040 of record NC_052548.1, read on the forward strand.
TTGCTATCTACAGTATCAAATAAGGACTATTCTCTTTAGGGCACAGAGCTGCACAACTCAATGATAGAAAAGTTTCCTTTAAATGTAATGAGGAATATAGCTATGGACATCTCAGTTGTTTTACCTGTGAGGACTACTGGATGAACATCTTTTCCTTCTACTTGATGGATGTCCACCTCATAAAGCATAGGAGGAGAACAGCCAGACAAGACACTGGGACCTAAAGGAATTTTCTACATCATATCCTAAGGATTCAGAATCAGCATTACCCAAGCCATCAGTGCCAGCATTTGCACTGGGACAGGCTGCAAGTCTGCAGTCACTTATCTGTCCAACAGCCTGGACAAGATGATGGAGAAGATTAGAGGATGGCTACAGTACAATCTGGTACTGCAGGGAGATGGATTTTCCCCAATCTTTGTCATCACTGATTTTTCAGATACAAGTGAAAAGCCTCTTTCCAATGTTTATCTCATATTTACCACTTCAGGAATTAATAAGAACCTGTCTTGATACTTTGTTGAGGGAAAACAAAGTCACAGAAAGAAAAAAAACCCAAGAGATTCTCCCTGGGAATGGCACCACTTGAACCTATATTCAGTTTTCCACTTTTCAAGTCGAGGCCACTGGATCCAGCTGTTTTCCATCACATTTGTAAATGGTTAATTCAGGTTCTGTAGTCTCCTCAATGTCAAGCGTTCCTGCTGTTCTCTGTGGATGGCCCTCCCAATCAATTATGTCAGAAGAACAGCTAGTATGCTATAATAATGTATAATTCTTCATCTAAATTAAAATGTACTTAGGAGACCTTCATTCCCCTCACATTTCATTGCATTCATCAGAAATACAGCAGGAGGAAAAACCTCTGAGCAAACACTGTGAGTTGTTTACAAATGCTTTGAGTGCAGCCAGACGCGGATTGTCGCTCCACGAGGCCCTCCTCCTCCCATCACACAGGAGATTTTCCCGGCAAGCTCCAGAGAAAGAGATAGTGGGGTAGAGGGGCCAACTCTGATCTTTAGGAAAACAATTTGTAGAAAGAAACAGCATTCTCTTTTCAAGTCTTGTGGTGTGCTGTAAAACAGTAATTGCTATCTATCTAGAGACGTTCTCATTTCATGTCTCTCTTAGTGAATGAAACTGCAAATTAATTACTATCTTGTGTATGCATCAAAGACCAGTGCTGTGCACAGAAAACATTCAGGGTGAAAATCAGGCCATATTTATTTCAGTCAAGCTGCTTAAATGTAGGTAAGAAACATAGCAGCCTCACAAGTGGTTTGGAGAAAACAGGACAGTTCTGCAGCATCACTAATAAATCAACCAGCTGAGATGTTCCCTTATCAAACTCAATGCAAGGCTGTTCTTATAGAGAGACACAGATACAGGTGTGTGTATATAAATAGCTGTTGGTTTCTGAATTAACGAACATCACAACATTTCTATAGTCAGAACTACAACCAAGAATCTTCTGCAGCGTACCTCATTGCACTTAAATATATTCTCACCACATAACAGTGGGTTAGCTATTAATCCAACCACCCAACCAAAAATGTGTAATTTTGCTGCAGTCTGTTATGCGTGAGTGAGTACCACAAATGTACTCTGACTCCAAAGCTCCTTCTGTTTCACATTCCCCAAACCCTGATATTGCGTGGTTTGCTCCTTCTTTCAAACAAGCCTCCATGCTTTTGCTCATCCCCACCTCTGCCTCTTATTTTGTACACCTTACATTAAAATGTGGGCTACTTGGGGCACAGATTATCCAAAAATCTGTTTCCAAGCATGATACTTTTAGGGAGGCTTGAATTATCTCAAGTATAAATGATAGACTTAAAATATTATACTGAAATCCTACAAAGAGAGCTGCCATATATCAAGGTTTTCTAGGAGATGGCACATCTTCTATTCTAGAAGGATTTGGCCAGTTGGTTTTCTGGGGCTTCCTATATTTTTCCAAACACTGACTATCCTGAGAGCCCAGGCACCTGCAGCCAGGCTGTTGCTCCCCCAGGAACCCACCGTATAAGCAGCATGACATTATCACTGTTGATTTTCTCCAGCCAACTTCTCTCTCTAAACAACTTAATAGCGTGGGCTTACAGCAAAACAATATCATTGTAAACATTTTGTCCAAAAGATACAGGGTGAAAAATTGCATTACAGTTAGAAGAATCAATTAGGCTGTGAATGGGCGTGTGGAAATTTCAATTCTCTTTCACACAACTACATAATCGAGGGAATGCTTTGATTCTAAAACCAGTGAAGTGGCTGCATATTTCAATTGTGTAGGACAACACCAAATAAGATATTAACATTTTTTCACCCATACAGAAAAAATGCTTTTTCTTTCCCCCACGAAAATGAATAAGAAGAATGGAAGTGAATTTGAGAATCTCCAACTCCCCCTGCTGAGTTGTTAGGACTAATTGTACAATCCACAACACAGCAGTGTAAGCAAGCAATTGGCCTTGTGGGACTTAAAAACTCTCATTTCTATTACAATAGCTTCCAGCATCCTCACTGGACATGGATTTCTTTTCAGATGCATCCAAAATGGACAGCACTGGAGGAAAAAAATAAAGAAATAAAAAATAAATGTAGAGAAGAGAACTAGTAGGAGAGAAGGAAGAAAAAGCCAGAGAGCAAATATAACTTGCTTAAGGTCATACTGTCAGAGCAGAAGCAGAAGCTATTTCTTCTGAATAAGCCCTCATCACTGGGCAATGCTGCCATGCAGCAGAACCTGGCTAGGGCAGAAAAACTGGGGAAAAAATCAGAGGAGTTTCATTCCCCATTCATATGCTGATGTCCCTTTTTTCAGGGCTTTATCAGAATTACCCTGATGTATAAAACAAAGAAAGAAAAAAAGCAGGAAAGAGCACACAGTGCATTTGAGAAGAGACATGAGCCATTATGTCTTTGTCTGTTTCACCTGAAATATTTATTTGTACATATTGACAGTGAGCATTTACAGCTGTCTGCTGAGGAAATATTACCTGCTTAAAACACTGTGCTAATCAACAGCAGAGTGGATTGCCAGAGATTTCCCCTGGAAACCCTTTGGAAACCTTTCTGCAGCAGTGCTTTGTAGAGCTCCCTTCCCACAGAATGCAAATGTCCCTCTCACCCCTCTGCTCCAGCAGAAAGCAGGAGGGGAGAAGACACAATTTCTGAATCAATCATTAACATTTTGCCAATCCACTCAAAGGTAGTTTGCATGGGAGATACGGGAGACCGACAATTTTGGAATAGATAAACCTTTTCTGCTAGCTGGTTTCACATGGAAGGTCCGTTCAGAGCAGAGAGATGAGGAGGATCACAGGTTGGATATTAGGAAAAAAATTACTCACCGAAAGAATGGTGCTGCAGTGGCACAGCTGCCCAGGGGGTGGGGAGTCACCATCCCTGGAGGTGTTCCAGGACTGTGGAGATGTGGCAGTGAGGGATGTGGTCAGTGGGCATGGTGGGGTTGGGCTGATGGTTGGACTAAATTATCTTAGTGGTCTTTCTGAACTCTAATAATTCATGATTGTAGGATTTTCTGACAAGGTCCAGCAGGCACAGAGATCCATTCTGTCTACTGATGACTCTGGTAGGGCTAAAGATTTTTCCAATAACACTTTCTTAGATACGTAGATATTTAGAAGCACAGGCTGAAAATCCACTGTACAGGTTCTCCTGCCACTCTGGTGGAGCAGTGGGTACTGCCCTTCTCAACCCAAACTCATTGCCATAATGAGAGCAAAGCTCTGAGCACAGCCCCGAGTCTGACCAAATATCACACACCACAGTACGTGAGATCCAACATACGACAGCACCCTTATTAGCTCAGATGCTTGGCAGCCTGTGTGGCACTTCTATAGCTAATCCATAGCCTGCAAGCAGCTTCTGGGACAGACTCAGGAAGAGAAGGCAGAGGGAAGGAGCATGCCATAGAGAACTGCCATTCCTAACAGCCTTCTGTAAGAGCCACCATCTCTCGAGACTAACCCAATCCCTGCTGAGCATCCTGTTTCCAGTCCCAGCTATAGGAGCACTATGCAAGCATGATCTTCAGGCCACGTGGGGAAGCAGCCTCCAAAAGAATTAGGAGGTTTTATTTCTGTCTTTGAATAACAGCTGTGGCTATGAGTCATTTCAGTCACGTGTGGCGACAGCTCAGAATGGTGTTAACAGCTCTGGGTGCACAGGAGAACATTTTTGAGTGGAGGGAATAGTATGGCAAATCCCTTTATACTATCAGCACAGACCAGGCAATGGCCTTTGCTTATGCAGATCATAATCGTAATCATTATATTTTATGGTGAAGTACTTTAGTATTATGGGGCACAGGTACTATTTTGAAGTGGTTACTAACACATTAAATAAAGAATTGAGAGCTGGGAAACATTTGATAAATGGCTGGTTGGGGGAGTACTTAAACTGTAAAATTGGCTTGTGATAACACCATGGTTTCAAGTTTGACAAGGCAGACTCATCCCTGACTTCCAAGCAGTGCTGAGGATGGCCAGAAAGACAAGGCTGTTGTCCTTCCACTGCCTCTCCAATCAGTGTGCTCCTGGGCAAATAACCCCTTGGACCCTGATCCAACTTAATACTTCAGCACATTGATAGTTGTGCATTGGCTTCAAGAAAATGCTCTGTTGAAGATGTGCAGAGCAAACATGTTGAATGCAAGGGAGCAAGATGAAGGCAAAGCACAGCCACATGGAGAGGTAAATGGGAGTCAGTAGGTCTACGCACAGCATGAATTCTGTGTTTTTCTTTCTCTCCATCCGTGTGGTGGAATGAGGCTCTGAAACTCGGAACAGATACTGCTAGAGGGACCCACTGCACTGAATGGAGGGAAGGAACTTACATTAGTTGTCAGTATAGGCAACACGTCCCCTTTCATTGCTAGTAAGTGATCACGTCTCCTCAGACAGAAGGGCTGATGAAATCAGAGCAGCTTCTGTTGTTTCTGGCTCCGAGGTTAATTTTATCAAAAGAAAAGCGCCTTTGACTGCTATCAGTAGAAGGGAAAGTAAAGCTCTTTTTATTACAGGGATATCAATAGAAGCATTTGTTTGACCTCCCTGTCACCTCTCCTCCCCCCCAACACCATTGGCTCCGAATTAGGGATGGGAGAATAGAGCTGATAAAAAAGGGCTAAGATAAAAATCTTAATATTGCAGAACCTCCAACAGAAAAGATATGAAGAACCACAGCAGGTGATTTTGACCTTCAAAGATAGTTCAGAATCAAAACCATAGGATTGTATCTGTCTTACCCATCCCAACTTCTGGAGAAGGTTAACTGAAGCAAATCCATGTCATAGACAACCAGGAGAGTTAGTTTTTCAAAGGCAAATTCAGCTCTACTCGGGAATATCCTTGCCAGTGATACAATAATGGATGGTTACAATATGATGTAATGTTGTGATTCATGACTTCACGATGACTTTTAGCAGCTCTGTCTCAGAGTCTAGAAGAAGGTTTGGACCTGAGATTGCCAGGTGAGGGGCCAGCATGCTGATCTCTGCCAGTGCATCACAGCTGTCCCTACTCCATCGCCATCATGATGTAGAGAAGCAAGTTAAAGCAAAAAGACAGAGAAGTGTTGATTCATTTTCCTGGCGGCTTGTGGGTTCCCAGGAAAGCCATTCTTTGAAACACATTTAATAACACCAAGAGGAACTATAGCACTATGGATAGCGATGTGTACAAAATTAGGGCCCAGGAAAGGGTGAAAGGATGTCAGGTAAATAAGGCACTGCAGTGGCACGAAGGAAATGTGGGTTCAGTGACACTGATTTCCTTTGTGATCCAAGAGAAATCATATTTGGTCTGATATTCACTAATGCTGAAGCATTTGAAAATCACAGGGGAAGTGCGAAGTGAGTGTAAATATAATATATACCCACTTCATGGCCCATTTATGCTGCCAGGGTGGTGCAAAGCAAATTTAGTGCAAATGAGAATCACACATTTTATCTTTCTGTGCCTCAGTTCTGCACCTGTAATATAGAAGTTAATAAAACTGCCTGACTCCGTCTCAGTCTTGCTCTTATTTCCGCTACTTGTCAGCCCTGTTTATTCACCCTATAAGCTCTCCTGTGCAAGAACCATCTCCTACAATATCTTTGCATGGCCTCTTGTACATGGCCAGCTTGTTGTGAGCTGGTACCTCTGGATGTGGTTGCAGTGAGCATGCTAATAGTAACATCCCCACAACCAACACAAGGATTCTTTTTAAAGTCGGGACAATGCCTACATGGCAGAACTGTAGCTGACAGACTTTACTCAATCTTTCTTTCTCAGCTTTCCAGGTGCTTTTTGGACTACTCTAGGATCTAAGGGAGACATATGAAGCTGAAAAAAGGAAGTGTCGCACTCACAGGTTGACACCCTGCCAGCAATCATAATAAACCCTGAAATTGGTATTTTCACCCTCGTTTGGATGATCAGGTGTAAATATAAATTTTAATTATTTACATAATTAAGTCAGTAATTTGCTGCCCATCAGAAATGTTTGACGATATTTTGGTGCCATCTGTTTCCTAATTGAACTTAATCTCTAAAAGATGTTACAAAAATATCCACAAAATAATAACGATAAACACAAAACAACTCCCCCTCTCCCCTAAAATTACTGCTATTTTCAGTCTTTTCCTAGGGGGAAAGAAAAAAAAAAAAAAAAGACTGGGGTTCAGTTGTGCCAAGTACTCATAGATAGATGAGCAATGAAACAAAAAATTGTTTAGAGTGGGTGTCGAATCATGGAACGATAGAATGATTTGGGATAGAAGAGACCTCAGAGATCATCCTGCTTCAATCCCTACCATGGGCTGCTTGCCCCTCATCAACTCAGGCTGCCCCAGGGCCATTCATGGCCTTGGACACCTCCAGGGATGGGGCACCCACAGCACTGGGCAGCAGTGCCAGGGCACCACCCTCCTCTGAGTAAAGAATTTCTAACATCTAACCTAAATTTCCCCCCTTTTAGCTTAAAACCATTTCTCCATGTTCTATTACTATCAGACCACGTTAAAAGTTGGTTTCCCAAGGAATGGGGAGTAGTTACTCAGTCCTTTGTCCTGAAGGAGCATAACCTTCTTGATGATTGAGTTTTAAAAATTAAGGACCATCTGATGGCTCCCAACAGACCAACATAAAATCAGTGCACTCAGATCAATTGGCATCACTGGAACTGAAAGGACTGGTTGTCAACCACATATGGTGCCCATTTGTTCATGTGGACTGACTCCAGACATTGCACCAATGCTTTTACAGGCAGAGCTCCTTCACGGAGGTGGCACAAGATTTCCCTAGGAAAGACTTGCTGCCTCTTCTCCCAACACTTTTATGACAGGCAGATGGGAGATGCAGTTTATTGCTGAAACTTGAAGGAAAGCATTAAGATCTACTGTGTGTGTACATCTAAGGGCAGTTCTGCAGTGCTTTCACTGGGGCATTCCAAAAGAACTTGAATTACAATGAAACATAGGATCAATGTACTTCTCGTGTGTCACAGAAATCATCACGCTCAAAGAATCACTAAAATTTAGTCGCTAATGAGTTTGAGAGCACAGGCATATTACCATGTCTGTAGTCACATTAACTTTCCAATTTCTTTTCTTTTAATTTCTCCTTTCAATTGTGCATGAAGAAAACTGTTCAATTTAGTCTCAGCCTAAGGGGGTTTTTTGTGTGTGTGTGTTTTGTTTGTTATTTAATTTTCAGGAATGCCGGTAGATCCCTCTTAATTATTGGAGTCTGGAAATTAATGTATTTTTCACATCTGTTCTGATCAGATATTTTACACTCTGATTTCTCAGAATTAGATCAGGATGCACCTGAAAAGCTGCCTTATTTTGTAGAGGGCGTTGTGACATAAAAGTTCAAACTTGAAAAAAAGAAAAAAGGATAAGTGGTTGTAAAATTAATAACACCTAAAAAAGGAAACCGTGAGTTTGCAAATTAGAGGTTTTCCTCCGGTTTGATTATGTTAATATACGCTCATGATCAATTCCTTTAACATCTACTGGCAAGTATGTAAGTTTATAGTTTGTAAGTTTAAAATTATTAGAGCAGCATTTTATCCAACATTTAATTCCCAATTAAATCTATCCAACAAGCCAAGTCTGGCTTTTTTTTCTAACCTTGAATCCTTCCAAACCGTAGATTCTGCCAAAATACTGTAAGTTTTTAAATATAATTTAAGAGGCTTAAGATACTGTAAGCCCTTAGAGCAGTTTAAGAGGCTTACTGCAAACTCCCTAAAACTGCAGAGCAATTTAAGCAGTTCGAGCACCCCTCAGGTCCCCACCCTCGCCTGGAGTAAAGTGGCACAACCCCCTGATTTCTAAAGAGCTCCAGCAGTTGTCCTGTGCCAGGAATCTGTCCCTGCAACTTTAGAAGCCTTAAGCCTCTTTGGGCCTTGTGTGCACAAGGCACTCCAGCAAGCCCTTGTCAAAACAGCTGGAGCTGCCGTTGCTAGAACAGCATCTTGAGCTCAAGCACAGCAGACCTTGTAGATATTTTGTGAGTGTTTAAAACCGATCCATTTCTTAGTGTCCAAAGGACTGAAATGAGCACAACTTGTCGGGTTGTTCCTTGAGAGCAGAGAATGACCAAAGCTTGCAGGGTGCTTTGGGGGATCTCATGCATGAGACTTTCTATGGGAACATGCAAGAAATCATCTGTCTTGGAAGAAGATATACATGGCTTTCCGCAGCCAGAGCCTTCTATTAGGGGCACAGTATAATAGAAAATATCTCGGAAGCAGCTTCTCAGAGAAATCCTGGCATATTTCCAGTCCATTAATACCACCACATTGACACCCAGGCACATCAGGCTGTGGGTTCTCAAGTCTCAGCGCTCTGCTTGGGCACCAGTTTACTCCTGGACATTCAAGTTCAGGGTTAGTTTAGCTCAGTGTAATCCTTTACATATCCTAACATGCAGCGCCCAGCAGAGATACTCAGCATGTTGTTAATGGTGTTAATGAATGACTGCAAAGCAGTAAAGGAATTTAGTGAATCCAAAGCATACTCATTCTCTTTGAGCGTTGATCTGGTGGCTACACCTCCACATAGACCAAGGCATTATTCCAGAAGCTGAGACTGAGATTTAGGCTGAGTCACCTCAGTTCCCAGATAGCAATTTAGGTCCAAGAAAGAGCTGATTCAGATATCCAAATCACATCTGGATGTGCAATGTAGCAGTAGAGAGCATCAAGACATGGTACATAGGAGGACCTCAGTCCATGTGGTACTCCCAGGCCCTTCAGCCATCGATTCAAACTGCCTTCATTCCATAAAGAAGATTCTGAGGGCACTACCAGTCAGGCAGTAAGTCATCCCTGTGTGATGAGGGCTGAGTATGGAAAACCTTTCATGTTCTCTGAAGAACAGCTTTATGGGAGCTAGCAAGCAGCTCACCCTGCGCATGCCCAGAGGCTGGATGCCAATTCAATTTCAGCCAAGACTTGCAGCCATCGGAATGACAAATCTTTCCTTAACACTCTTATTAAATCCTAATCTCAATCTTATTCATCATTATTAAGCCCTGAAATTGGGCTGAATATTTAAATGAAGTGAAATGAAAAGACAGAGAGGTGTTGGAAGTACATGAGGTGAGGGGAGCAGGGAGATTTAAAGAGACAACTTGAATTCCCTTCATGAAATGATGAGTAATCTGTCCGGGTTCAGGAATAGATAGGGGGAAAAGATTTTCAGACTTTGCATAAGGAGAAAAAAAAGGGGAAAGAAAAGATTAAAAAAAAAAAAAGAAGAAGAAATTGCCTATTAGAATCCAGACTTGTAATATTAGTTTTTCAAAGACTTTTTGGTAAAGCAGCAGGGAAATGAGAAGCAGGGCTTGGGGAAGAGAGACCAAGGACGTACAAGGAAAAGGTGAACTGAGGGATTAAACGTACCAAGGTGACTTAAGGAATATTGAAATATGACTTCACCTAGGTATCTGTTCAGCCCAGACTAAACATGATGACAAGGGATGGTCTGTATCAGCAGGGTCTGTGACAGTAAGCTGCTGTCAGCTGCCTTTGTATGCTTTTCAGAGAAAACCTGGAATGCTGTTAGAAGCATTAAAAGAGACAACGAAGTTATCCCTAATTTCCCCATACTTGTTAAAGGAGATTTAGCATGAATGATTCTATGATTCTATCCACACTGAGTACCTCGTTAACTAGGATCTTTTTGTAACAATGATACCAGAAATGTTTTTGTAACAATGATACTGGAAATAATAAGAGATGAGCTTCATTTTGCTACTTAACCATGGAGCCGGACCTTGAGACAGGCTTTGTCCACAGGGGCCAGGTTATGTTCTCAGTCCTCTGCAACTCTCAGGATCAATCCAGTGCCAGTCCTATCTTCAGACAATTTTGCTGATGTAAGGGAGACCACAATCTGCCTCACAAGGAGTGGATATTTTTTTTGCATTTAAAAATAAATATTCAGATTTGGTACATTTCATGAAGCAAGGGTGACCCTCACCATCTGCTCTTTCTGACAGTGCTTGGGAAGCCTGCAGGTCTGCGTTTCAAATCACATAACAAATACAATATAGATTTTTTTTCCCTCATTATTCCTTTTCCTTTTTAGAATTCTTTTTCCTTTTTCTTTCTTTCTTTCTTTCTTTTTTTTTTTCAGATGGCACCCAGTCAAATGAGTAATTCTTGCTCCCTTCTCACAGTCCCTGCCTACCCAAAATAACTCATTCAGCTCATTGAAGATTTGTTCATACCCACAATCTGTATCCCGAAATGCTAAAACAATCTATTTAACCTTTACGCCAGCTAATGCATACATTAGAACAGGAACCTATATATGAACATAAAATTGTGAGAAATTGAAACTCACTGACATAAAATCAAAGAGCTCGGCCATAAAAGGTGTCACTTTTATGTGATTATCTTGCCAATATCTCCATGTTGCTAAACTAAATCAAACTGCAATTTTTCCCACAAGTATTGCATTTAATGGAGTCCGTTAATGGCAGCGATTCCTTATAGATCTCCCTGTAATGGAAGAACGGTTCCTTGTGCTATAGCAGCATGGAAGCTGAGCTCCCCCCACACTGCCATATTTCTTGTGAGCTTGACCTTATACGACACTCTGTTAGGCAACACCGAGCACTGCTTTTGCTAGGACAATCCTTCAGGAAGATGGAAAGGTACTTCAAGAACTAGCTGCTGCCAGAAGCTGGATCAAACCATGCCCAGAGACAGCCTCATCTGCATTCTTCACTCTCTGAGCTGGACATATGGGTAGGCTTTTTGCAGCCTTCTGCTTACCCACAAGCTTGGTTCCCAAATTTTTGCAACAAGGTCTCCCTGCCACCCCATTTACCCACTCTAACTCTTTGCTTTCTGCTTCTCTGCCACATGACCACCCTCTACCTTATTCCTTAACATTCCATTGCTCTTTTCTTTCCTTGTGAGCGTAATTTCACTTTTCACTTTGGTACTGGAAATGGCCATATCACAGCTCCCATCTGGGCTCCTCTCCTGCTTTCTTTGAAGCACTGCTGTGTGACACCTAATTGGAACTCCAGCTGTAAGAGTTGGAGAGGTTGATAGAAAAAATATACTTTTCTTATGGAATAGTTAAAGCAGAGAACTCTGTCACTTTCTACTGCCATTGTTCCTAATACCCAACATCCCTCACACATTTCTCCTTAGAATCACAGAATCATAGAATCACAAAGGTTGGAAAAGACACACAGGATCATCCAGTCCAATCATTCACCCATCACCAATGGTTCTTACTAAACCATGTCCCTCAACACAACTTTCAGACGTTCCTTGAAGCAAGCCCTCCCTCTTGAAGTCCACTGAAGTCAATGCAGTGACAGCCTAGATTAATTTGACATCTGCATGCTATTTTTTTAATTATGTTATTAGGAGGAATTCACTCAGTGTTGTTTTAAAGACCCCAGAAACATGAAAATTCCATTTTCCCTGGATCTATTCATCTTCATTAAGCAATTGCTGATTTATTTTTATTCCTTTCTAGGGTGGAAAATTCAAGACTCCACTGAGACTCCATTTGGCTGCACTTTGCTATCAGCCGGAATCTGAAATTTCAGAATTCAGTATGTGATGATGTCCATGTCTATAAGTGCGTGTCATTCAGTAGCAGGCTCGTTGCTATTGCTTTAGCAGCATTCCTGGTCAAACTGAGATCTTTCCTTTGTATGTCATAAAGCATCATTTAGTTTTCTTTTAATTTAAACAAGTAAGATCTGCTACTCAGAATAAAACTGCTCAGCGGAGTTGGTATCATGGAAAGTAGGAGGGAAGGGAATAAGAAACAAGCAAATCAAAAACACATTTTTCTTTTTTAACATTTTCAGAAGCAAGAGAGTTTTCTGGGCAAAAAAAATAAGTAAGTAAAGGAATTGTGTAAGTAGTAGTTTTAAGCTAGATAATTCTGAAACAACTGTTGCATGGAAAATTCATTTTTCTTTCATTCCTCCTCTGCATCAAAACCATAATCAGTTTTTATCTTGTCATCACATCCCTTGAATCGTCTCCATAAACAGAGATTGTTCTTCCAGAGGTCAACAAATTCGTTCCTCAGAAGTCAATGTTCAGGTAATTATTTTGGTTTAAAATACATCCCAAACCAACAGCAACAACAAAAAACCAACCGGATTTAGCTTGTATTTCTCACCAAACTGTACCATATTACATCACATAACCCAGACACACTGACTCAGCGGAACTGTACATCAATAGATGCCTTCGATTCACATGGCTCACACAAGCAGCAGAAATGGACTGGTTGGGTCTCTGAAAACTTCAACTTCTTTCCAGGTTTATTTTCAATATTTAATGAATTGATTAGTCATTTTTAATACAAACTCCACGTTCTACACCATCTGTTTCTATCTCTTAATACTGGAGGGGGAAAAAAAAGCCAATATGTTATTTCTAAAGGCTTCCAGAGTTCAGTATGTAGGTAAGAGCCACTTGCCTAGGAGGTGCAGTTTCTGTTTGTCTGGCAATAATCACAGAATAATTAAGATTGGAGAAGACCACAAAGATCACCCAGTCCAACCATCATAATATACTCTGTCACAACACTACTTGTAATGTCAAGAGATCTAACCCATTCCAGCCCTTGTGGGCACTAGGACCATGGGCTGTATAAAATCTCACAATTTTTGTGATGTTAATACAAGCCCAATGCTGATTCCCTATACCATCCCTCCTATCATCTAGCAACCTTATGGGAAAATAGAATGCAAAATACTTCTCTGTTCTAGTTTCCTAGAATGAACCCACATCTTTCCTTCCATCACACCCCACATATTTCTGTAGAGCAGAGAAACAGCAGCTATAGCCTGAAGTGAGGAATTGTCAGTTTTTCCAATTTAAGTCTACTGAAACCAGAAAGAACGTGTGATCTTTCCACATCCCTTGCAGCCTCTTTGTCGGATCTGTGGAGGGGAGATTTAAGGATACAGATACAAAGGACACTGTTGTGGACCCCAAGGGTTCGAAACCGGAATCTAGTCCATTCGCTGGCTGAGCCGCGTGGGGAGTGATGACATGACCCAATATCAGTGCATCAGAATCTCCCTTTATTATTTGTTACTTACACACATATATAGATCGTGGCGAACACATGGCAGCTTGTAATTGGTTGGAGCATTGTGAAAAGCCCCCTGCCTAACAATACCATTGGTCATGCATGTTTTCATACCATTCCACTGTCTTAATCTCTTCCCAGGCGAGCTACCCCCTTATCTTAACTGAAGCCTCAGTTTGTCTTCCTGCTTTGACAGCTTCAAGGTCTCATAGCCTGGGTTGTGCACATAGCACCCAAGCTCACAGCCGTTATAACAAGCCAGTACTTTTCCATCTGTATCTCCTGCCAATTGTTAGGCCTGTTCTGCTCGTACAACTGTTCAAGAGACCCATGACCCCCTCGGCTGTGGAGCCATCCCTCAACAGGACACCTCTCATAGAAGGTTTAATCAACAGATGAGCTACCAGAGTGGTGAGGACAAAGGGCAGGAGGTTACAGATGCAGCAATCCTATGCTTTTTATGAGAGAGAGCACAGGGAATGTAGTTTATCTATGTCCAGAAAGGCACCATGTAATTTTATGGTGTCATAAAAAGGATTATTATACTAATAGGAGTTAATAATTCTAAAAGCTTCATGACCTCTTTGGTCATCTTGGCTCAGATTCAGCCTGGGCACTTTGTGTGTGTGTGTGTGTGTGTGTGCAAATTGAGTTGGCAATGACCATTAAGCAAAAGAGGTCAAATTCTCCACTGGTGTAGCATAGCCTGGCTTCACTGAAGCCACACAGACAACTGAATTTAGCCAATGGATGTTTGTGATATTTTGCAGACTTGGAGAGAAGAAATATAAAACTCCGCCTTGATTTACTCTACCCAGGGATCTCAAGACTGCTTTGTCCTACTTTCTGTCCTCTGCAGTGTCTTCTGAGCCACCCTTGGGTGTAAATGGGTTTCTGAACTAAGCTGAGCTCTCTTAGCAATCAACTCAAAGAAATAAATAACTACACATAGTGATTAGTTGGTGGTTCTGAAAAAGTGATGAAGATTAGCTAGTGTTATGTGCCAGAGCCCTCGTGTTCACTTATGTGCAAATCAGAAGTCTTACTGTAGCAACAGGTAAGAGAAGACCACCAGAGCTCCACAATACAGTGATTTTAACTGCTACTCGCTCCCTGGTGACTGAACACGACTCAGGTGAAGGGTTACTTTTAGTTTCTGACTGCACAGATATAGGGACAACTCATGCCAACCGAGAGGATGGTGAGGCCCTGGCATGGGCTGTTCAGAGAGCTGTGGATGCCCCATTCCCGCAAGGTCAGGCTGGATGGGGCCCTGGGAAGCCTGATCTGATGCCTGATTCAGTGCTTGGCAACCCTGCTCATAGCAGGAGGGTTGGAACTGGATGACCTTTGAGGTCCCTTCCAATTCAAGCCACTCCATGATTATTGGAGAAACATGAGTTTATGAACAGGGAGACCACCACTAAATTGACTCCACTACAGCTCTCTTAGCTAGCGTGTTCTTGGGAGAAAAACTGCTGCAGAACCAAAAAGATGCCTCCGTTCCTGCTTCCTGCACCTGGCCACTTCTCTTTTGCTCTCAGTGTCTGTGATGAAAACTACACACTGAGGTTTAGGGTTTCTGCTCTGAAAGAAGAGATTTGTATTGAAGTACTCAGGGGCTGCTCTTGGATGGGGAGAGGTTTTGCATTAAAAGTTTGACACAACAGAGCTCTTCCTACAGCAGATACAGAGTTCTCTGCTTCACCATCTCCTTTACATACATTCTGATGTTTATACAAGTGCATGGAAATATGTACGTTTGTGCACATATACACATGCATATACATATTTCTGTGTATAAATGCAAGTATAAGTGCAACACTGAAGAAGTGTTTGCTCAAAGGTAAGACCTGAGAAGATTAATGTGTTACATGCACACACCCATGCAGTAGTTTGACCTTCGCAATGTTGCTCCCCACATACATTCATACAAGATCAGAATCTGCCTTCAAACTTCTCTGAGAAAGTCCTCAGAAAGATACCAGCATCGGTGCCTTGTGCTAGCACCACCTCAACAGTGTTAAATCTTAGTGTGAAGAATCAGGGCTCAAAATAGTCCACTCCAGGATCTTTTGACTGCAAAGTGTTTCAAGAGGGAGGAACTGTGTGCAAAAGACTAATAAAGCTAAGCTCCATGCTTTATTTGCATTTTCCACTGACTTTGCCTTGACAGGGCATCACTCAAGGTTCCCTGCATTGAGGCTACAGGAGAGCACAAAGGGCAAAGCAAATATTAGTCCGGATCTCATCAGTTACAAGTCACATTAGAAAAAGAAAGAGGAAAAAGGAAACGGGATGGGAGTTACTGCTCCTGAATTGAGCAGCACAGAAGCAGCATCTCTATCTCGCTCTCCCTCTGTGGTCTTTACAAACAATCCAGTGTATATGTATTTTTGGCACAAATCACAGTGTCCTGCAATTCTTGATTATAATTATAATAATGGGTTTCAGAAAGTCTGCAAGTGGTTCTGGGCATTATAATAAGGGTTTAGGACAGGCGTGTTGTTTATATGGTTAGTGTTTGTTGCATATTAAACCAAGTTTAGCAGAATAGCTGGAGTAGTAAGAAATTGCAAAATACATAATTAAATGCAAACTAGCAGAAAAACACCTCTCTTCTTGGGAGACAGAAATGCTCACATCGTCTCCACCCTGAGCAGGGATTAAAGCAGAGGCAGCTGGCTGGTTCTGTCATGATAGCAGTCTACTCCATTTGCTTTGTCTGAATTACCATTCCTGCATTCTTCCCTTATTTTATCATGAGAAAAATATATCTTTCTTTTCTTTGTGTTCTACGCTTCTCTCTTTATGATTATTCTTGCTTAAAGCGTTCAGCCACCCAGAAACTCCACTACATCATTCAGTTCGCATTACAACCAAAATATCATAGAATCACTAAGGTTGGAAATGATCTCTAAGGTCCCCAAGTCCAACCCCAACCCATCCCACCAAACCCATTGGCCATGACCCTCAGTGCCACATCTCCACGGTTCTGGAACACCTCCAGGGATGGTGACTCCCCCACTCCCTGGGCAGCTGTGCCACTGCAGCACCACTCTTTCTGAGAATAATTTTTTCCTAATATCCAACCTCTCCTAGTATAACTTAAGGCCATTATCTCTTGTCCTATTGCTAGTTACCTGGGAAAAGAGGTTCAGTTACTAGCTAGATTATTAGATAACAGAATTATTCCCAATGATAGCATCTTTTTTCCAATGTCTTAATTTCTATACCATCACATGAGAAGATTTCCACTTTCTCCTTTGTGAAATCATTTTATAGTTAAATAGCTATCTCTAAACTGGGGCTAAACACCTCCTAGATCCCCACGTCTCAGAGATGGCTCCACGGAGCTGCTGACGTGCATGACCTTGGGAAGGCTCTGCTTGTAAGCATGGAGCCCAGCAATGCTGGAAAGAAACAGAGGCCCTCAGAGATGATGCAAAGAAAAAATTACGATTTTGTGAAAACCTGTATTAATGTTCTTTTCTTTGTTATGGTAGTGACAGATAGGCTCCAGCCCACAAAAGAAGTCTTCAGGATTTTGTGCCTGACTGAACAGGAGGAATTGGGATTGCGCTTGGCCCAAAGTGAGATTTCTGCAGGAGGAGATAGGGCTGGGGCTGGAAGCAAGCACGGGCGTGGGGCTCAGCAGGGATGCCCCAGGCTGTCTCCTCCACGTTCTGCATGCCTCAGAGCTGCAGCTTTCCTTCATTCTGAAGGAGTAGAGAGAAAAAGATGAAGGCAATAATGAATAAAACTCATGCATCTCCCCTCTGGCTGTGTTTTCCAGGACCGCATGCCCACGCTGCCCCAGTCAGATCCCTCTCTGTGTGCAGTCACAGACACTGGTGTCTGCAGACTGCATGTTGATCGTGTTCCTCTCCTTTGTTAACATGATTGCCTTCACCTTTACATAAATCAGATTTAGAGAACACATTGCGTCTCAGAAGCCTTGGAACACCTCGAGGCCTCTCAGTTCAATGGAGCTCATTATGGAAATCAGCTAAATGCTGAGCAGAGAGATAAGTGCTAACTGTTTACCAAACCCTTCCACCAGAGATATACCACGAGAGCTAATGGGAGTTCATTTGCAGCCTTACTCAGTCATTCAGCCCTCTTTATCTGCTCTTTCGACAAATCTGCAGGGAGAGATGCACAAGTTTGTAGGAGAGATATTTCTGTGCATCTCCTCTGCTGCTGCCAGTAGGGTGGGGACAAGGGACAGGAAGAAGCTGAGCTTACGCCATGTGTAAGCAAGTAAGCCAAAATCCAAATGCTCAGCTCAGAACACCCTAGAAGGCTGCCACTGTGGTCAGTGCTCAGTTTAACAATAACAGGCTTTTTTATTTTCAGAAACATTTTCTCTCAGAATAGTAAAACTTGGCAAGCTGGGGAATCATTTTGACTTGCTTCTCACCTCCGTATTTTTTAAGTTGCAGAGTTGTCAAACCGTTTTGTTTGGACTTTTTCTCTGAAAAATGCCAGTTTTCCACTTCAGGATGACTTGCTAATTTAAAATTGGTACAGCATTATTAATGCCACGATTTTATAATAAGCAAAGGGTTACACTACCTTTTAACTATTTGGTTATGGAAGGAAAGGAGCTGTTCATCAAATATCAGACAAAAACACTTCCAAATTTTCAAAGTGAAGTATTTCTTCAGCTTATAGCTTTGCAAAGGTTCTAAAGATGTCCACTTTTTGTCCTAATTCAAGAGAAGGAAACATACCAAGCTCTCCATAATATTTTTGTAAGAGGAAAGCCAGTTTTAGCTCTAATAGACTCCTTTTACAGAACTAGCGCCATTCAGATGTTCTCGTTAACTGTGGTCAATGGGTTTAATTTTCATCTGCCCAACATGAAGAAGTCAGAGGAAATACGATATCTGTTCCTGACATACCAGCTTCCACAGAGCTATTGCAGCAAAAGGTGCCTGTTTTTCTAAGAATAACCTCTCTCATTAGAATGCAAGCAGACTTTCCAAACCAAGATCATTTTTCTTCCTATTGTCTCAAATTCCAATACTTTGCCCTTTTCAAAAGATTTTCAGGAGAACAGTTCAGCACTGGATTTCTTTAATATACATACTTTTTCTTTTTCTTTTACATCCTATAGGTTGGACTGCATTTCTCCCCCGGCTCCAGAAACCAAAGTAGAGCTTTTAGCTGCCACTCTTAACCTCAGCATTTTTAAATTGAATGTTATTTAAAATTCAGGACAAATTCTCTCCTTTCTGCCTTAATAATTTCATGCTGGTTGAGAGGGACAGAGAGTGGAAAGGGAGATGCAGTTCTGCAGCATTTTATATGGTGTCTAGGCAGGTGGGCTGGACATCATTGTGTTTTTAATGATTTTGCCTTTGCATTCAAAAACAATTTTCTGTTCTAAGAGCTGCAAGAGTGATTTATAGACAACATGCATGAAGACAGGCACCATAACATCAAGATGCCACTGACTCTGAGATGGAACATGGCAGTTATTGACAAAAATACAGCAATGCTGTGCAAGGGTGAACATGGGGATTGCTGAGGAAGCCTAAGTTAAATTTGAAATTGAAAGTGGATTTAAATAAATGAAAACAAAGAAGCTAGTCTAGTAATACCAGTACGCAGATAGATTTGTGGGGATTCTTGGTGCTCAGCACATGCTTAGCAGCAGACATGGGAAGCTGTTCAGATTGAAAATTAACCTATCATGAAATTCTACTTGAGGTAGAAGCATTTCTCTTTCTCATTCACCAACTGTTCCTTCCAAATGATTCATACAACCAATCACCTCTCTGTCCATTTTCTAGGAATCAGGTCTCTTATACATTGCTTAAAACTTTGCACAATTAACAGTCCTGGAAAATACATTCCCACCTCAGACAGCTCAAACAGCCATGAACCTCACCAGATCATCTTCTTACCAAGGCTCAACACTTCTCTCCCAGCCTGGATGTTTACAGCAGTAATAGTTACACTAGTAGCTAAAACTTCCAGCCTGGGTCTAAACTTTCAATGAGCTGAATTAAGAATAAAGGAATTTTTAGAGGAACCATTCTTTCGCACAAGATAGAAAGGTCAATAGGACTGCCTGTATGCTTCTTCTGAGACTGATGCTATAATTTCTGCAGAGTTTCATGGTGAACTTCAGTGAACTTCATGACCTGGTCCCTCTTAAAGCACTGTGCTACATCTCACTCACTGTACAAATAACATCTCGGGATTATAGCCTGCTGTTAATAAATGTGGTTAATCATCAATAAGAGAGTTTCAGCTATTATACACTGACGATGTAATTTTATACCTCGCCAATCCAGAGAAATCGGTTCCATTCCTTTTAGATTTGCTGGATAGATTTGGGGACCTTCAAGGTTAATGTCACTAAATCATCTGCTAATTCCAAAGAATCATTTGAGTACCTTGAGAGAACATGCCCTTTCATATTTCTAAGTTAGATTTTAAATACTGACTTGGTTTTATATAATAAGTTGAGTTTAGAGGAGAGATTGATACTTCTGTTGCTTCACTAAAGCAAATACACAATGACCTTGGTAAGAAGTCTATTTTACGCATAACTTGTATAGGATTCATTAACATTATTAAAGTCATCAGTCTCAGACAGTTAGATCTTCCTTCATTAAACTCCATTTCACTACCAAGTCAGTTGAAAAAAATAAAATAAAATAAGAAGCCAATGAATAGTCTTGTTTGTGAGGAGCAGGAATGTCTGCAGAAGCCCAGCTACAGAGATTTTATCTGTGCTAGCTGCCTACAGACAGGCCAGGCAGCCTGGAGCTCAGAGTGGCTTAACTTCTCTTCTTGGCTTACGTTGTGTCTGAGTGTAGACAATGTACTGTCAGGGAGGAAGCAAGACCTTTCTGAAGACACCTAAGGAAGTGTGGGTTTGTAGACTCTCATCATATGAAAATTACAGCAAAGAGGCATTCTCTCCAATCTGAATCCGTTCCTAGTCAATCAACAAACAGATCTGAAAGCTTGTGGTGGAAAATGTCCCAGGACAGGTGGAGTTTGGTTTTGTTTCCTTTGCGTGTCCCTTTTTGACCTGCTTTTTGCTAAAACATATAGATGAACTCCCAAAACTCATTCATAGGAAAGAACTTGAACGCATTGTGGGTTTTTTTGTATGTCTGTAGGTAAAGATAGATGATGCCAAAACTGTGCCCAAGTCAAAGACCTCAGCCATTGCAGAGAGGAAAATTTTGCCCTAGGAAACTGAAATTAGGTGCAGTAGGATTGGAAAGTTCAGTTTGCTTTGTTCTGGATTCACATAATCCCACTGAATAGTTTATGGCTGTCAGATAACTACTAATATAAGAGAATATATATCATGAATACAGAAAGGCATGCTATGGAAGAAGGCACATTTACTCACGCTTCTGTGGTGGCCACTTCATTCTTAATGAATAAAACACTGAACTTACTCTTTTTTGTTTTTTTTTCTAGCAATTTTTAATTTTTTTTAGAATGAATCCCAAAGACCTCTGTGAGTTTTAATGTGCACACTAAAAGCATCTGTCTTTCAAGAAACCTGCCCGTACCTTCTCACCAGGCACTGGAATGGAGGAATAGAAATGAGAACGCTTTTCTAGTTGTTGCTGACTTTCTGGTTTAGAAGCATGGGAATTACTCCAGTAGTATTTTGTTTGCAAAGTGCTCTGAATCTGATCTATTAAACTTATTTGCAAATTGTCTCACCGGTTCCATAAACTGGATATATAATGGAGGGAGAGGGAGGAGAAAATTGGCAAATAACACTATCAAAATACTATAACATCAACTGAATAAATTACCTAGCAAATGCTGTTTGACTAGTTCCAATGTGATTGTCACAGGCAGAGCCTGAAATCTCATCCAGACAGGAGTAGTGTATGGAGTGTGATTGCTGCCTATAGGGCTCCAAGTAGCTGCAGGATGCAGATCAGCCTACAGAGGTAAAACTCAAGTCTAGAGCATCCATTCAGAAGGAAATTCAGGCTTCTTCTTAGGGAATTGTGGGGATGAAGTATCTGCTCACTAAGCTGCTCTTATTAGGCACCTGTATTGCTCATAGAGTGCAAGGAGTGGCGCTGACGAAAAACTGGTTGCCAGCATTTCCCTGTCTCTTCTCACTGAAGAATAGCAAGCAATGTAATTTGGTGTGTAAATGCAGTTCGTTTATCTCCTGCCTTTAGCCATCAAATTTATCACACACATTAATATCGAAGGAGGTTAGAGTTCAGTGAATGAAACATTTGTTTTCTTGTGCTCTCTCTATAAATATACTCTCCCACTTTCATGGCAGTATTTTCACAAAGCAAGTGAGAGTAACAGGCACATTAAAGAGATAGTTGTGTGTGTGCTGGGGGAGACTGTGTGCATGTTAAAATGCTCCCACAGCAGACCTCCGTGACTTCGACTGCATTACATTTTCTCTCTCCTCTTTCCTCTCTCTCTTTTTGTTGTCTCATAGTTATTAGTCAGCCAGACATTTTTTATCTCTTGGAAAGATACTTTAGTTCATATCCAATGTAATCATCTCAGGGGCTTTTACTTTAGTCCCTGCAGGCCTGGAGAAACAACGTCTCTTTTACTGATTAACAAAACAAAACCAAATGCAATGAGAAATGGCTTTATTCTCCACATTTCATTAACTCCTACTGTGCCTGTTTGGTTTGGTAGAGTTTGTTTCCTAGTATCCAGCTAAGCTACAATCTCTTTGTTTTTCGGTCCACATAAAGCACTGGTTTGAGTGAATCAATATTTGCTTTTGTCTGCAACTCTAATAGACGATAGTACAGCAGAATATGCAACATAGAATAGTGCTGAAGTCCCTATGCCTGTCTGCTATTTTGATGAATCTTGTCACATCACTGTAGCACTATGGGGTAAGATAGGTATGAGTCTGAGCCAAAAAATGAATAGAACCACATTCGTAGTTCAGGGAGTGTGAAAATATCCCCCCAAAATATTTGAAATTGACATGAGTTCCACCCCACCTGTTCCAGCACAGCACAAAGTCCTTCTCCGAGAGGAATGATATAATGCTATGAGTGACACTGAAGCACAAATATCCTGCTTCGTAATCCCATGCACTGAAAGTAACATAGTGGCATTGCACTTAAGTATATGAAGATGAAATGGGTACGTTACAAAAATAAAATAAAATAAAATAAAAAATACAGCCCTTGAGAATGACTTAGGTTTCTCATTCCCACCACTAATTACCTTCTTCAAAAGAAAAATCTTAAGAAAAGGAAAATAAATTTTAGAAGGGGAGGAAGCAATTGTCTAAATGACAGCACAGAGAAAGGCAGACTGTCTCATGTCCTATAGGACATGTTAATTTGTCCTAAACCTTTTCAGTGATGAAAACCTCAATATCAAGATCCTGCCAGCAACAGGAGAACACAAAATAGAGCAGTTGGACAGCCTTGTTTTTCTCTCTTTTTGTACCTTCAACATAAGGCAAATGAGAACTGAAATGCCACAGAGAAATCCAGAGTTTTCTTTGTGTTGTTACGGGTTTATATTTTCATTAAAGTTAGTTGTGAAGAAGGGCAGTGGGTTGCTGGTCCCAGTCAGTGGAGTTCCCTGGTTCCTCGCAGCCAGTCAGGGGTTTGCAAGGTGGGCTTTCACAACTGCCAATCCACAAGACATTTTGACCTTTGACTAGAGTTGTCACTTTGGAATTGCTTACCATAAACAACCTTTTTGCATCTCTCCTGAATGGAGCCTTTATTACAGAGTCACACATGGACTTCTCAGCCATGCCTCCCATACCTCGGACAGCTGCCCTTTTGAAGGAAAATTCAGCATACAATGGTATTTGTCAGTCACAATGACCAGGAACTTTTCATTCTCTAAAAATATATCTCCTTTTTTATTTTTGGTGGGTTTTTTTTTTCATTTTTACTTGACTTACTGAAAAAAAATGGATATCAAAATACCCAATTTTATTACAGGACAGAAAATCCATTTTCTTTCCGCAGTGTTCTGGACTCCTGATCCTCCATCAGATGTCAAAGTCTTTCAGTCATGACTAGAGATGGCAAATATACCAAGAGACATTTGGTAACATGCAGGTCAGTGGAAACCATGCCTTTGTTTCTAAAAAGAATTCACAGTCTTGCATGTACACTTTCTGGTTAGACAAGTAGGGTTTGAGGGTTTGTTGGGTTTTGAACAGTCCATTCCTTTAGCAGCTCTCACAATTAAATCATCTTCAACATCAGCTCAGTCTCTTCTATTGCCATCACCTCTTTTCAGTAGGTACTTTGTGTGGATCTGTGCGTCCATGTTCCATTCTGCACAGTGGAAACAGTCACAGCTCTTCTCCATCTGCCCAGGGCTACTATTTTCAGTGATGTCCGTGCGTGCTTTGATGCTGTGCTTAGAAAATGCATGGATGGACTCATTCAGATCATACTCAGGCAGTGCAAGACTTTCACCCAAATAGAGTCTTTCAAAAATATTCATCCAAGGTTTCTCAATGCATTTTACACTGAGATTGACTTTCTTGAGGGGCTGAATCACAAAATCCAGTGAAGGGGCATTTGGATGATTATTTACAAAAGTATCTGTCAATTATTTTTTACAGCACACCACAGTCTAACAAGACAGATCAGCCTTTACAGCTCAAAATATTCTTTTTCGTGTGTCTGGTAGTAGTGTTCTGGACTCACAGAAATGGACAGAGACCTCATTGTTTTAAGAAAAAAAAAAGTAGAAGTGTGCTGTAAAAAAGTGCAGCCTTTGCTCTCCTGAGCACCTCCGCTTCTGTTTGGGGCTCCTGGTCTCTCAGTGATTGAGTAGCTGGGCACTGCAGTGCTGTCTTATCCAGAGCATGGTGCAAGCTATAAATAATCTCTCTAATTCTCAGTATCTCTTCTGCTTAGGAGATCTCCTTTCTCTAAATACTCCCTCAGTACGGAATTTCTGCTGAAAATTCAGTCAGTGGAGGCCAAGACTTAAAATTTTATTACTAGATGTGTGAGAAGAAAAGGTAAATATTTCTAGCTATTTAACAGTGAGAGGAAAGCAGTGGGAGTGACAGTATAATCCATCAGGTCCATTTATTGTCAACATATGGCCTTAAAAGAAGAAATCTGGCTCAGGGAAGCAGTGTAGCAGGCCACCACCCAGCATCCCCACTGCGTGCAAGTCAGCATTTTTCAAACTGTCTGCACAATAAAATTTCCAGAGTTTCATATCCAAAAAATTAAACTATTAAACAAGATTAAAATGTCTGTCATGTCTCCTCAGAACTTTATCAGCTTACCATTTTATGTTACACTATAATGAAAAAACACAATGTGGAAATGGAAAGTTCCGTACTGTTGAAATATATCCTAAAAGTAGAAGTGAAAATTCCCTCAGACCTTTTCAGAAGGACTTGTTTTGACATGTTGTTGTCAAAATCATGGATCAAACTGATACATAGGAGTGCTGTTGAAAGGAAACTCAGCTCCGAAAATGACAAGGAAGTTTCAGTATGCGTTATGATTTAGACTACAGAAATTGGGTCCCAGTCCCCACCCAACTGCTCAATGAACTTGAAGATTTTCCATTCTATCCTTTATCCTCTCTCAGAAATTGAGGGTGAAGGAAGGACTTTCTCTGTCATGTGTCTAATCAATGTTTACTTACTGTGGTGGCAATTCACTGTTAATTGGAACCTTTAGCTGTAAATCTCATAATAAAGCATATTATTATACAAGTAATCAAATACAGGCCCTCAAGGCATATTCAAATCTGTGGTGGTTAAGTAGGAATATTTTCTCTGGTTCATTCTTTAAATCACCATCTTGTTTCTGGTGAATGATAAACACTTCTGCTCAATAGGTTTTTTTTTTTTCTCCCCGTGGCATTCACTTCTTAACTTTCCAAATCATGTCATTACCCAAGATGCTATTATAAGTCAATTAATGTGATTTATCTCCCTACTAGTACCTGGGCTTCAATCATTAGTCACCCAAACAAGCCACTAAAAATTGTCATGTTGAAGAGGGCCAGTCCATTGCCAGCACCCTCAGCACATCCTGGACACAGCTGTCACCACACCTTGGTCTCACACAGAGAAAAATTCTCCTCCCACAATCCCTAATGTAGGAGTTTAGTTTTACACCCTCCAAGCTGTATGCTTGCCACCCAAATCCATACATCAGCTCAAAGTCTTCGGTAGCTTCTTTTAGCAGCTTAGATCACCCATAACAGAGGCTGTAAAAACTTGCAGAGAGCTGCTTTGCCCTTTAATAGTGGCTTTCTCTTTGGATGATCAGGGTCTACAGGCCCTTACAAATAATAAATCGTGAATTAAATGGCTCAGTAAATAAAAAAGGAACTTATCAAGGACACAATAAACCACTCTTGTAAGCTAGGACCTCTAGTGCAAGGAAATGATTGGCACTAATGTGCCACATGCTTCGTTTGTTCCTTCATTTATAGAGGGAGCCATAAGCTTTAAGAAGGAATAACATTTATATTAAGGGAAAGAAAAACAAAAGTAAGATCTCCTAAGGACCACAGCAAATAATATTGCTAACACTAAGCAATCAAAATCAGAGAGTCCGTCATGTAAGAATACTGGAGTAAAAAATCACAGGGTTGTTTTCTGTGCTTACTTGGAGTTTTTACTTTAAAATAACAATACTGATTTCTTCACTGGATTTGGAGACTAAAAGTAGTGCTTATTTTATACAAACAGGCTGTTCTTCACTTTCAGAATGTTAGGTAAGTTCCACTTGATTTTCCCTTTTTTCCATCGTTTTTTCCCCCCTGAAGCTGGAGGTCTAAGAAGAATCCTAACAGCTGCACATCTCGTTGTAAAAATTGCAAAAACACGTCCTGGCATATGTCATGTTAGTTCTCCTGAAAAAGACATAGCTGCCTCTTTAGACATTGGACTCAAGAAACACAAAGGAGATGACGTAGAGAGAAAACCAGCGTGATCTTGCCACCTCTCCAGGCCTTGCTGTCCTGCAGAGACACAGACAGCAGTTGCCTCCACATGGATCTCCTCCTTGTTCCTGTTCATTCATTTGAACCAAGATCTGAGATAATCTGTGTTGTGGCAAGGAAAAAAGAATCCATACTGAAAAAAATGCATTGCTTACAAGGCAGCAGCACTTCATGGATAGCATGAAGACACGTGCACTAATCCTGCACCTTCCCAGCTCCAGGCTCAGCTCCTGGGATGCAGCTCTGGACAGAGGGGTGCAGCCGGAGCTGTCCCAGGGCTGGGTGCTGACGGGTGCAGGCCTGGAACTGCCGCCCCTGCACTGCCCAGGCTCATTTCCGAAGGGTGTTATTTCACTGCTGCTTTTCAGATAATGTAACTGAATCATTCAATTGAGCATAAAATAGAAATTTGGCTTCTTATCTGCTGGGAAACCAGCTTTACTATTTTCTTTCTGCAAAATACATTTTTCACTATCTTATCTTCTAATAAACAATCCCAGCTCTGCAGGCTGCAGAAATGTTCTGAACACATTTAAGAGACATATTTTTTGTCCCCTCTCTCTCCCCCTTCTCTCCCTCCCTTCTCATCCCCTCTTCTCACCCTTTAAAGCGTCTGTTTTAAAGGCATATTTTTAAAAGGGATCCAATTTGTTTTCTATCTTCCTTTGGTAAAGGTATATATTTTTCATAAGCCTGTTCTAAGCTTTGAGGCCTCTCTCCATTGGTTTAATTTTCATCCTCGTCTCCCTTTCTTCTCCTGTACAGAACTGCAACACTAACTCCCCCCACACCCCTAATGCTTTCTCTTGTTTTAAGAAAAAGGCAACTCATACTAAAATACTGCCCTCACCTCCCTTAGACCTTCCATGCAGAGCTTGCCTAACGGAAACTAAACGTGTCAGGAAAAGGTCAGCTATGAATTTTTAAACCTTTCTATCTCACTCAGGCTGACATCAAAAGCATTAGCTGGAGCACTAAATCAGGGAGCCAGAGGGAATTAGAATACGCAACAAGTCCTGCTGCAGCATGCGACACAGCAAAGAAAAATCACGGACCTCTCTCAGCATGGGAGAAAATACCTCACCAAAACTCAGTATCAAGGCACAAACTTCTTGTTCGTGTGCCCTCCTTCTCGGGTAGTCATAACAGCTAGCTGTCTCTTGCAAGGGAACAGTGAAAAACAAGTCACAGAATGAAAAATAAGAGATCCGCTGTACGTTAGTGCCATTGCTGTAAATGGAAAGCTGACCTGGGAGGTGGATCCACCATTCCCTTTACATATGACTTCGTGGTCTTATCCTCAGGCCCCGCTATGCTCCAGGTGCTCCTTCCTCTGGGTTAGAGCCTTGCTGACTCCAAAAAAATGGCAGGATTTCCTTCTATACCAAATTAAGAAGGGGTTGTATAGGGAATACCAGTGAAATGAGTAAATCCTAAGAACTGGAGCTCCATTTCACAGTGTATTGGTGTTGCTGGAGGTGCACAGACTTGCAAACTCCACACTTCATTCTTCAGATTTTTATTTCATTTTTTGCTTTGGCTTTGTATTTTCTCCTATTCAGACAACCGTGTCTCTGAGCAACTTTCTTTTGGAGACATCTGGATTTACTGTAGAAGGGCTTCAAAACAATGACAACATAGTGGGAACTTGCCATTTTGCTGCTTCTTCACAGGCTAGTGTCATTTCCTTGTTGCTTTTGCCTCTTTCCCATAAGCAATGAGCTGGATCCCAAGGATAGAGTGTGCAGTATCACCCGCAACAGCAGAACACGGCACAGTTCAGGGGGTGATTTATTATTCATTGATAATTTAACAACTTGGCAGCTGAAAGCAGAACGTATCCCCTCAGACTGCTTTGTGCAAAACAGCCACTCATATGTAACGGAGATGTTTTAGGGGAATCACAAAGGATGTTCCCACAGAAAGGAAAAGTTGAGTTAAAAAACACTCTGGCAGATGAAGCCTGACTTGGCCTCTCTGCAAAACAGTAAATTGGAGTGCAGGGATGTTCAGGAACATCATCTGGAAAGCCTGGCACCAAAATGCATGAGAGAACTGCTCTATAAGCCTTCCCCCTCCAGCCCAGGACAGGCTGAGGTGACTTATGGTTTTCCATTAGACACTGTCAGCTTAGGGCAGGCTCCCAGCTGGTCCTGCTGAGCTTTATAAGAATTGTCACTGACTGCAATGGGACAATTTTTACAGTCCCAGAAACATATTTTTAACACCTTATCATCATTTCACCCTCTGTCCACTTTCAAGCCCTCCACCATACTTGACTGAACGCTTTCAGAATATTTACTTCATGATTCATTTAGAGGAGGATGCAATGATTAGGAATGGAACTCACTTTTTTTTTTTTCTTCCCTTTTGGAACAATACATTTTCTTACAAAATACAACATTTTGTAAGCATTTTATTTGACAATATCATATACGTTTCTTTTTTTTTCCAAGGTGTCACGGCCTCAGTTTTCTATTTCATGTTGATTTTTATATCCAAGAGAATCTTAATTATGGTATATTTATATGTAGTATTTCAAAGATCATAAACATATCCCATGTTATATTACAAAATTTTAGAATTGTTGAGATATGTCTTGTTTCTGAGACTATTTTAGGGGAAGTAACATTTCCATTTTGTTTAAAAATGCCTGTGTATTGACTTTTTCTCATTCTGAATAGAAACAAATTCCAATGTGTCACAGTTGAAAAGAAACTCTGTTTTCCAAACAGCTTCAGTTTCCATCTGTCCATAGTGAATCGTTGTCCATCCATCCACACAAGCTTTCAGCCTTATTCTTCATCCAGCTTTTTCTCTGTGTTTACTTCTCTCCATCTGGCCACCCGTATGCTCCCTGATAACTCCATTTACTCTTCCATGGAGTTAATTTTCTACCAGCAGAACATCCACCAAAGACTTGGGGACCAATCCTGCTATTCAGAGCTCTAAGATGAACCAGCAGAGACAAATAGTTAATGAAAAGTTTTGTATTTTTGATGGATGTATGGCAGGACTGAGGCTGCAAGAGTAGATTCTGAAGTTAAACATGCCTGACACTTAACACGCTGAAGGAATAGTACAAATCATTTAAGCAGGTAAAATTATGTAGGCATCTATCCATTCCCACTGGAAGTGCCACAGACTTGCTTGATATTGAGAGAGCAGATCTGTTAATCCCCTCGTTTTTTCTGGCTTTCACAGTACTTTGGCAGGGGGCCTAGCTTTCCATTTTCAGACATTTCATTGAAACAAGGCAAAGACATCCACAAAGGCACAAGAATACCCCATGCTGTTCCATTTTTAAAATCCCCATCAGATGTTTGTAATGACCCATAAAGCCTCTGTAAACCTATGTCTCTTGCTGCAGTTCATTACATGGAGTCTTGTTACTGGCTGGCACATGGCCAGCCCCCAAAAAGACTGTGATGTGTACATCCTATGGACCTTCACTGGAGTGTCCCCTCATGCCTGTTTAGGATACAATGAGCTGCTTATATGCTTTGCCTTACATTGCTTTTCTAGCTGGAAATGTAAGTCAAACCTTTTGCTTGTTCACTGGGTGGGAAAGGAGTAGACTGACTTGGAGAGCATGGTGGGCCCCAAGATCCAGTGAGCCTTCCTTTGATCGTCACCATGAAAACAAAGCAACACAGAAACAGCTCCTACCACCTCTCTCCCAATTCAGAGATACGCACAACCCTTGATACACAGTTCAAACCCTTCGCTGAACTTATAAATCATTTCTTATACATATTACAGTGGCTAGGCAGCACTTCCACTCTTATTTTCACTTGATGGAATGTCACAACTCATTGCATTTAGACGTATCTCATTGTGCAATGCTCTACTGCCCAATTTTTGTTCAAAGATGAGCTTGCTAATGTGAATAGAAGGACTGAGATAAGCAAAAAATTTAGTGGATTTAGGAATTTGAATATCAGTAAGGAAATATCTAGCTGCACTTAACTTATGTCAATAGTCCAGTCAAGAAGAATAACACCCAGTTTAACCTCCAGTGAAAAGAAAATATTATAGAAAACAAGAGGTGTTTCTTTTTTCTTAATTGTATGCATCTTTGCTTCTTTTTTCTTCATATTTTCATGTTCTATTTGGAACCATTCTTGCTCTCATTCATTTCTGAATGCATGAAAACTCTTTTGCTAAAGAACTCTTCATTGAAACAACAGCACTTTTTATTTACTTAATAGTGAAAAAGTCACATCTGTATTTGTCAGCTAATCAATTACGTTAAAGAAAAATAAGACTAAATTTCTAAAGAGGAAAGATTATGGGAAAAATGCTAAGTGCTTAGGAAACAAAGAAGGTCTACAACATGCATCAGTATTCATTCATATACTAAAGGAAAAAGTACTATCTGGAATGCATAAATATTCTCTTTACTAGATTGAGCATGGTGAGATTTGAGCTGGAGCACTGTATTTAGGTTTGGCACCACGTTTAGGGGAAGCGTGGACAAAGCGGAGAGAATTGACAGCAGTAAGAATGATCAAAAAACAAAGAAGAAAGTCAGCAGGACCTGGTGTTCTTAGCAGAAAAGTTAAAGGAAGAATCAGGAAGTAACTACCTGCCACAGAATAAAAGGCTTAAAAAGTAAAGATGTAAGGTATGAAGCACTGGGCTGAAATTGCAGTAGAGATATCTGTGCTACATCTTAGGAAAAGTCTTTTTTTCCCCACTCAGGGAAATGAAGCACTGGAACAGATTGCTTGAGGATGCTGTTGATTCCCACCATGGAAAGTCTTTGAGAATGTGATTAGATAGAAGTCTGGAAGGGGAACAATCTATCTGATTTTTTATTAGATAGGGAAGACGACCACACAAGCTCCTGAAGTCTCTTCTGACCATTGTTTCTGTAGATCCGTGACCACTGGGTACCTGAACACAGTCCCTGTGTGCTCTGTACCTGAGCTGCCAATTCCACTGTGTTCACATCCCCAGTTCTACCCAAGGTTCCTTTCAATACTGACTGAAACAGGATGTCTGTATACACTCCTGCAAGACTTGTAAAGCTCTGGTAAACACAGAGCATGCTGGGTATCCCATTTGGCTCTGTCACTTTTTAAAAATCTCGCTATTATTGAAAGTTACTGTGCCAGCAGTTGTATTATTAATATTATTATTTATTATTTATGAAGTGCCAAGTGTGTGCTAGATGCTTATATGATTATGCATTGAGTTACGCTGGAGTTGCACAGTCTACTGAATTATGATGTAATGTTATTACCTGCAGCCTTTGCATGAGAATGATATTTTTCATTTGCTGTAGATGGCTCCTTCATCATGCGATGATCTGAACAGGATCTGTGAGCTTTAAGTTATTAATGTACTAGACCTAACACCAAGAAGAGGCAGTGAGGGAAATGGTACCCCCCAAGTTACAGACGGAGGTTAATGCTGGGGCTCCAAGGAAGCTGAACAACCTGATGTCATGCAACAAAGCACAAAAGCTCTCGATATACTGTAATCTGCTGGTTACTCTTACTGATTTGAATAAGATAGCTATTGTGCTTGGAAATGGAAAGTCTTCATTCCTTCATGAGCTCGGCTGACTTGGCTTAGTTGAGATCCCGTGGCAATGACTTCCATATGCTAGTTACATATTACATCAAAATGTATTTCTTTTCATGTCAGTGCTCTTTCTACTACTGTTTGAAGCAAAGACAGGCTGATTTTCTATTAGAGAGAATAGATGTTCTTAAATTTTCTGTATTCCTCTCAATACTTGCCATGGTATTGCTATGCACTCACACAGTTGTTGTAATGAGACTTAATCTGCAAATCTTTTGATCTCACTCTGCACAATATTTATTCATGTTTTACAAAATATTAAATCGTAGTAGAATTCCTATAACTCCGGACTTCCCCACAAAGATGGTCAGATAGAATAAATAAGCAGATTTCACAACAACAACCAGCAGTTAGAGATATGCACTATTATACACTTAACAATCTGAATAATATTTTTTCTAATTATTGCCTTATCGTTCTTAATATCTACACTATAGGAGTAGGACATTACTTTGGCCATGCCTCCAACTGCAGTTTTAATCAGAAGAGAGACTGCTCTCTGGTTTAATGAAGTAAATGAGACCTCTGGTAATATTGTCTGTGTAATTGACATAGTTCCCTGGGAAACATTACACTTTATAATGAAAATACTGTATATAATTAGGATCTAATAGGAAGAAAATAGTAATTAGGCAGAATTAACTGAACAGAAGCAATCAAGCAAATAAAGGTTATTCTCTGGAGAGGACCCTTCGGGGTTCAAATGTGTACATTCTATGATTGTAAAGAAGCCACAGTAATTAACAAGTCTTTTCATTGCATAAGAATAGCCTAACACTGGCTACTGGAATGACCCTACAGATCAGAACGTGTTATTTCAGTCCTGTCCTTTCACAGACATTGGGAATTAGAAGTTGTATCCTACACTGCAGGTGTTTGTACGATAGCTTTAGCAAAGGTTATGAAGGCATCAAGACCTTTAATTCTGTTCTTGCCCAACCTTTGTGGATGCGTGTTACATTTCAGTTTCTGCTGTTGCTCATCAGAGCTTCCAGAGCAGCTTGCTGTACATGAATTACACAGCAAAAATAATCCATGTACAATTTCACAGAAATAAGCAGATTACACAGCAGTACAGGAGTGATCCTTTCCCCTGGAATTAACAGGATAAGTCCTAGTATCATGGAATGGTTTCTGTTGGAAGGGATCTTAAGGATCATTTAGCCTCAACCCCTGCCATGGGCAGGGTAGCCAACTTCTAGATTAGGCTGCCCAGTTGGCTAGGAGTAGATCTTAATATGTTCTCATTCTCATAAGCACCTTTCAGAGCTGTCTTACAAAACCCTTCAGTCCAATTCCTCTGAATTGTGTTTGTAGAAACAAATAGCCAATATAGCACAATGAGAAATTAGTAGGACACAGAGTATTTCTGGTATGGAGCTCTTAGTGCAACCATTATGTGATGATTCTGGATTTGGACTTCACTTTGTGAAGTAATTTGCACCTCTCTGAATGACACCCACTTGCTCTGGAACCTGGAGGCCTTCCCATACACTGAATCCTAAAGACATTTTTGCAGATGACAGCTTTTCACAGTCCTCCTAAGTCATCTTCAGAGGCTGATGGTAGAAGTCAGAGAGAGGAAGACAGCAGAGGCCAATCAGGGACCAAAGGAGAGGTGGTGTTATTCTTTTTTCCTCCTTCCCTCTATTGGGGTCAGTGAGGGATAGAGGAGAAACACTTGATTTTTAAGTGAGCACAAGAGGCTGAGGCAGAATCACTGATGGCCAGACAGCTGTCAGGAGAAAGCTCAGAGGAGGGCATGACAGGAGAGGAGGTGAATCTGCTATTTCTCATAAGCAGAAGCCATCTCTAGACAGAATAAGTTAGCTCAGGACTTGCTTTGAACAGTTGCTATAGCTTAACTATTTCCTTCAGTCCTTATCTATTTTTCTACTTTCTTTATCTATGCATTGATGTTCAGATTTAGTGCAACTATCAACGTAACACTTTGCATAAACTAACAACAAGGGTGGATCCATGGAATTTTTTTTATTCACATAAATCAGAAGTGGGGTTCACACACAGCCCCCAGCTTGGAAGATACTTTGTTAAACTACACAAAGTTTTCCCAAAGGATTTGCTTCTTCCTGCGCTAATATTTGTTGCACCATCCACAAACTCTGCTAGTTTCAAGATGTTTTGTTAGACTGGGAGCCATTTCTCACCTTTATACCTTCAAAAGATGTCAAGGGTAAGTAAAGTTTGCTTCCTTAATGTCACATCCAGTATCACAGTTAAGTGTCACATCCTCTGATCTCTCAAGTTCTCTCAAAAAAACATACTTCTCCATTTATTCAGATGTAAATGCACTGATTTCAGTAGAAAAAGCTCTGCTCTGAGTCGTAATTTCAGCATGTTATTCTAACTTTCAGGTCCATAAATTGTACCCAGGTAAGGCAGACCTCCTGAATAGGAATCCAGTACTGATCCGAAGACTTCAGAGGTTAGAGAACCCGGCACATATCCACACCCATCATACCTCTTAGCATGTTTTCTCCAATGGAGAATTATCCTTACTTTTACAGAACAAATTCAAATTTGAAGATTTACCTCCTTCAGCTTCTGGCCACTGTTTATTATTTTGTCTTTGTCCGCCAGGTTAGAATCCTTTAATACCCAATATAGTCTCTCAGTAGAGATACTTACACCCTTTAATCAACTTTTTCAGTCTCCTATTTTAATAAGAACTTGAACGAATTGAGGTTAGAAAAGCTAACAGAAAAGAATACAAGTAGAATTTGTGATTAAAAAGAGTTAAAGTTGTGAATTTTTCTCATTTGTTTTTTAAATTTAAAGCTTTTTCTAATGATTTGTGTCCATATGATTTTTTTTTTCCAGTGCAGAAGATTGAAATGAATTCACTTTTTTTTTTGCCTGCACTTATTTTAACTAGCCACCTCAATCACTGTTTATGGTCTATCAAGCAAAGCAGATGAAAATCCATCACAGTTTGCCTGAGGGAAGTGCCCACAGAAGAGCTCTGTAGAGCAGGAAGGTTAACTGGATGAGCTTCTGAGAATGGGGTATCTCTCAGAGGTAACATACTACTCCCTGCCTAGAGGGATAGGCTATATTTCAGCATCTCTTGAGCTTTGTCTCATACAGAGTTGGGAATCTCAGTCCCACAACTTTTGATGCCTTACAAGTAATTTTACATGCCCAAACAGCTTGGAGAAAGGAGCATTTTGACTATGGACACAGTTCACCTAGCACATCTCTTCCGTAACAACTGGAGAGAAGTTCTCCAGGGTCTCCCTACCCCTCCCTGAGCCATGAAAGGTGCTCAAAGCGTGGGTTATAATGTTGCGTGGTCTGGAAAATGACCGCTTCAGAAATCCCAGCTCCTAGGATGGAGCCAGAACCAATCTAATCCCCACAGCCTCACCTGACTCTCAGAGAATGATGTTAAACCACCTAAGCAACATTTAATCCTTTTGGTTTTCAGTGCACTGAGCAATGGGAACTGAAATGCTGTTTATGCTTACAAGGTAAAAATCATGAGAAAAAATGCAGGGACTGAACTGGAATAGAGCTGAGTTTTTTCTCCTCTCTCTGTTGCTGAAGAACTTGAACAAAGAATACCTATGTACAATGCCTCAGTTTCCCCATCACTAAAACATGTGGGACAAATGAGCCAAGAGTAAGTTTGATTTGTAATCACATTAGAAAGAAAGGGGGGAAAAAGAAAAGATGATTGAACAGAGGACATTCTGAAGCCTCACTTTCTCTGGCCTGGAATGAGGATTCTCCAATGCCAAATAAGTTCAAAACTCTACAGCTATCCACCAAAGGCTCTTCCAGATTTCACTCCACCCAATTGCTCACTTTGAGGAAAGAGTTAAGAATTTAATGTTTTTACAATTGCAGCAACCCTAATGGAAGGGAGGGGAAGGGAGAACGGATTTACAATTTATTCTAGGGAGGGCAAAGACAAATACAACATGTGTAAGAATGATTGTACAGAAAGTCTTTGTCAAACCAAAGAAGTTTTGTTGTTTTGTTTTTTTTTTTCTTCTTCCAAATGTATTTGATGAAAAGTGAAAAACAGTGGGAGAGGGAACCTAAGGAGTGAGAAATGCTTTTATGAAATCATGTCATTTAAACATGGATTAAATTTTACATTCCATTTCCAGGACACTTAATTCTTGATGGGGGGAAAAAAACCACAACTTTTTTCTTATCTTTTGTTCAGCATGTTCATAAATCTGTAAAAGAACGATCCATTTTAGATGATTGAAGTGTTATGTTTTGAAAATGTCTTCAAAATGTCTCAAAGAATACTTTCTCTGCTTCAGAACATTTTTGTCCACTTTCTTTATTTTTTCCCCCTTCACTTTTTTTTTTTTTAACAGTTTGGGGGTGGATGAGAACTATTCACCAAATTCATCACAACTTCACTGCTGTTTTTAGCCCAACATGAAAGCCTTTTCTCCAACAAAATTACCATTTCTTTAAAATTTTAGATCAACCCCTAAAAAAAAAAAAGAGAGCCCCTCAACCATTTGAAAAGTCTTTGAGATTGACATGTAAAAATTATTCTATGGCAACTGAGAATTAATGTTATTATTGTTCTCTATCATCATGGGCAAAGTGTAATGCAGACAAGCATCTCATAGCCACTTGTGCACACAAAAAGTAAGATGAAAAACCTCAGCAAGTTCAAAGTTTGTGGTCCAATTATGTTCTATCTTGCAGGTGCTCTATAGGGGGTGAAAGTAATGTCCCTCAAACCACTCCATATCACTGCAATATCTAACAAATCCTTTGGCTCTCCAGCAAGGAGTTCAAAGTAAAATCATCATCAGCTCAAATAATTACCGCCCATATTAAGTGTTTTAATATTGCAGATGGATGTAAAAGGCAAAGGACAATTGTTCAGACACAAAGAGCCTAGCAAAGTACAACCTGGGGAAGGCCACAGATATC
This sequence comes from Gallus gallus, assembly GCF_016699485.2. NCBI lineage: Eukaryota > Metazoa > Chordata > Aves > Galliformes > Phasianidae > Gallus > Gallus gallus. Next base: position 4,951,112 of record NC_052548.1, read on the forward strand.
CAGCACATTGTCCTTTTCCCTGTTCTGTTCCCTGCAATATTAAACCACTTAATCTGTAATTGCTGAAGCTTATGATGCCTTTGCTTTGAACTCTCAGTAAGAGTGCCATAGGATTTGTCAGATGTTTCTAAAACAACATCTTCCAGGAGTCTGAGAGGTCTCTTAGTAACTATGACAATGGTTTAATGGAACATAATTTCCAGTAAAGGAAACTAATTTACTATTTCCACATATCATGTAAGCAAGGCACCAGCTGAGAGAAAGGAATGAAAATTATAGCAAGAGGCAATCAAGATGAACAGTGCTGTAAAATCGTATCTCACCAGTGTGCACTAAGCAGTAACTTGTCTCAGTTATGAATCACTTTTTCCTCTCAGTGAGGACAGCTCGGCCTGATGAAAAGGCACACCAGCCTCTGAGCCTGGCATATCAGGGCAAACAGGCCATGGCATTGCTCTGCTACAGGATGCTTGAGAAATCACTCTTTGTATTGTTTGTCTTGTCTTTTGAGGCTGAAAACTCTTTTAAGAATGGTCAGACCCTCGCATTGCAGAGTGGTTGTGTTAAGGATTACATCCTTGAGATGGTGCAAGATAAGAAGATACAGGCTGTTTCGTGTTCCCTAAGCAGGTCTGGGTCTCATTCCAACCATGCTGAGCAGAACGTGAGAATACAGTCCTCTTGTAGATGTTCCACATCTAGTGGAAAATGCAGTGGTTGGCAACCCTGCCCAAGACATGGGTTTGGAACTTGATCTTGGAGGTCCCTTCCAACCCAAGCCAGTTTATAATTCTGTTATTCCCATTATTCCTCTTTGACCAGAGCGTGCTTCTGCCCCACACATCTCATCTTCCTCCCCAGCAATGAGTACACTGCAGAGAAAGCAGAGAAGCCCTTCCCATGTACTTAAGACCAGATTCTGGATACTCTGAAATAATTGACTCTTGTTTTGCAAAAAGAGAATTGGAGAGATTTGTCATCACCTATTCCTTTGCACCCGCTTGCAGGACCCTCACGCAAACTTATGCAGGAAGGAGATATGATAAAAGTGGATTATCCAGTCAGATATATATACCTGAAGAAAAGATTTGTTGATGAGTTGTCTTGTGATTTGGTTTTCCTCTGTTCAGACAATAACACTCTTGACACTGCAAGAACAGCTTGTTTTTCCCCTGCTATTTTTCCCTATTATTCCTTGGTTGTGGTGGCATATGTTGCTTCCTCTAGTGTGAAATGCTTTCTGCTCTCAGATCATTTCTCTGAGAAGGAAATCTACCCTCTGGCACCTCTCAAGAGCATTTGCAAAAGTTCACATGGTTTCAGTAGTCTGGATTGCAGAAGTGTTTAGTACAATCCTGCTGCCCAACTAAATAATTACTTTTCATCATTCTACAGGTGTCCTGCTCTTCTCTGAAGAAAATATGCCAAATTATCGAAATAGAGTCAAGATTATGAGAGGAAGTACCATCTTATTATTAAAGCACTAGCCTTGAATTCAGCAGGTACTCACTTGGTTTCTGACACTGCCACAGATTTTCCAAGAAGCCTTAGGCTTATCACAGAAGTTGAGATCTGTTTTTGTCTGACATAAACTACACCAAATATTTAGAATGAAGTACTTGCCCAGGCTCCTACTGCATTCAACGGAGTATAAGAGAGACCTCCGCCAGGAGTTTCACCCACTCTGAACTCTGTGACTAAGACACAAAGAACACTTCACATTCCATGAACGTTTCTCTGCTTAATGCTAAATGACTGAGTTGGCCTTGATACCTTTTGGAAGGCTAAAATTAGGTGAGATTATTTCCACTCTTTGTATCCCCTAGCACCTCAGTTTCCCCAGACCGAATGTGGATGGCAATGCTTCCTTCCTCTGGCCTTTTGATTTTACTGGATTCCAAATGTTTCTTCATAACCATTAGCAAACTAGGGCCCGACTTTAACTGGATCCTACAGATCTAGAAATAATACAAGTAGTGGAATGGTTTTTCGGTATAGAGCATCTGAACTCCATGAACACAGCATAAAACCAGGATCTGGATAGAAACAATTTACCTGATTAAAAGTTTTAGGAGAAACAGGTGGGAGATTGTCTGTCTCCACTCATTTGAAGTCTGAAGTACCTCAGGAAAGTTGGATGAAATTAGAAGAAGTGATTAAAGTGTAACAACAGATACAATTTTAATAACAGTGAATATATGCACTATAACTCATAACTGGGGGTTGAAAGATGTTCTGCTGGAATATTTTCCTCTGACAGAAAAATGGCATTTTATTGAAATCAGACTATCCTGAGGAACATGTCAATTTGAATGATTTTTTTTTTTTAAGAACTAGAACTGAAATGAAATGTTCTCAGTAAGGTTCAACTTCATCAGAAAAGAATGTTTCAATTTTTTTGGAGGCTGAAGTGACACCATTAACAATGTTTTATGCAGATCAGTTATTCTTCAAAGATCAAAACGGGAAGAAAGTACTTGCAAATCATCAGAAATAGTGCACTGAATAACCAGAGAGTATGTTTTTTTAGAAGACTTCTTTTGGAAGAAATATCTAAAAATTATTTCCTTTCCACCTCTAAAAAAGTAATTTGAAAGGGTAGAACTCAAATAGCATTTAACATTGCCTCTGCTCCACTGTATGAAGCACTTAACTTGAAGCAGATATATCTTCATTTTTATATGTCACCCACTGCTTTAATATATGGGTATGGAAATCAAAACAAAACCTTGTATCATAAGCATTTATGTTGACATGTCATTAACAAAACTGCTACTGAAGATCACAGCTGCCATTGATGCATCAGGCTCTGGGAACCACCTCAGCAGGCAGAGAGATGATTCTCACAGCTCCTGCAGGGAAGTCTCTCGGTTTCCTTCTCAGACACACATAAATCTATTTAGTCTTCTCCTTTGTTTAATCTACCAAGCTCCTGCACAGTCCTATTTTTCTCCTAATATACATCAGATTCCCAGCACTCCTTGCCCTTCCATACTTGGCAATTCCTCAAGGATCATCCAGTTCCCCTCTGCACATACACCATTCCCCGAGGTTTCTAATCCACGCTCTCCCTGTTGAAAGCAGCATGGTGCTCAAGCAATGAATTGTTCGGACAGCAACTGAACTCTGTGTCTGACAGACCCCAAAGGCTCATTTCATCAGCCATTAATCTCCCGCAATCCGCTAAGCTTTATCTGTTAAGACTGAAGCAAGCAGTGCAGCTTTGCTGTACTTCAGACTTGTTATTAGTTTTCATAATTTTTCCTCAAAAGAACATAAGAAAAATCAATCTCCCATTCCTAATATGTTGATAATGGTTTTGAAGTATTTAAGCTTCTCTATTCAGTACTTCACTGAAATAACCATTTCATTTTCCTCTTGGTGCTTTCTGGCCTCTAATTTTGGTGGTTCCCTTTCCCCTAATGGTCTTTCCCAGGTCATTCTGTTGTTTCATGGCCTTTTCTACTCCCAATTACATTTCCATTTGCCACAAAAAATTATTTTCATTGTTAGATTTCACTATTTGTATTTTCATACATCACAGAATTATTAAGTTTGGAAAAGACCACTAAGAACACCAAGTCCAATCATCAGCCCATCACCACCACACCACTGACCATGTCACTCAGCACTGCATCACATCAGGCTCCAGGGTCTTTAGGTACCCACAGACCACAAAAGGTCTTCATAGTAGTATTGCAGTGACTACAAGGCAAATACTTTATCAGCCTAAAACTCCTGAATCAAGTCCTGTAAAATTAGAAATGGTTTCCCATAGTTGCAAAAACCCTGAGTTCATCCACAGACCAGGCTTCCAGCAGGCCCACACCCATGAAAGACATCAAAATAGAACTAAATAAATTAAAAATTAAATTAGAAATTCAGCAGCAGTGGAAACATACTGCTCTAGCCTGCAAAACAACAGGAGCCTTCTTTGTTTCCAAAAATCTGCTAGATCACCCTGCTATGACTTACTGTTAGCTTATGCTCATATTTTTCTTGCCATTATATGTATCCGGATTACAACTCAACCTGCTACATCCATCCAGAGGTGTTAAACCATATCTGCTTCAGTGTTTAGAGTAGCTCTCACAGAATTAAGCTGGCTTGACTGACCAACAGGATTGAAAATAGCCTCTAGATAATCTCTAATGTCACTGCAGCAAGTATTCATGGCAACTGGACCAGAGTGTTTGCCTCTGATATTTAGTTTTTCCCCAATGTGAATAACTGTGCAAGATGAATCCCATGGCACTGTATCTCTGATACAACGATATATTGAACTCTCACATCAAGTAATAAGAACTGAAATTGTTCAGCACCTGAGACATGCAGGCCCCAGATCTCTCTGCATCATCCGCCTGCCTATAGAGATCAAGGCAAGCAGAAAGCAACAAGATATTTAACAGAGGAATCTCTGCATCCCATTGCATACTAATTAGACACCAGACAGAGATACATCAGGGGAAGCAGAGGGAAGAAGGAGGGGAAAAAAAAAATCTCTTGGCAAGACAACACTGCATTTCAATCTTTCACCTTCACTGGGTAATGGGATGTGATGGAACATTAAAACAAACAAACAGCTTTTGGTGTTTACAAGAAATGTTTAAATGGGAGATCACGAGCCAGAGGTGCTCCACAGAACATCTGGAGCACTGGAAAACAATGCGATTACGCAGATGAGTCACATTCATTAGGCTATAAAATCTCCGGTAATGAATGTACGAAAGGGACTCTCATGTAAATTGTCATCTATAGTGGGGAAAAAAAATAAACTCCAAGTTAATAAACTTGGCAGTTGCTCCCTACCCTCCCTCTTTTCCTCCTCCCCTTTGGAATGAGAACTCCCAGTGTAATTACAAAGCTTCGTGCTTGCAGTGCAAAGCCCATGTCTCAGAAGCAGGCACAGATCCACACAAAGGCATCGGTTGGAGAGAAAGGGAAGAGGGGGTATGCACATAGAGCAGCGCTGCTTGGCAGTCACTTGAACAAGATGTTCAGCACATTCACCTCCCCCAGACACCCAGCACCAGTATTGGATACTTCTCGTCCACACAACCCAATCCAGAAGGAAAAAAAAGGATTAATATCTACAAAAGCAACTGTCCCCATGGACTGGCTCTGTTGGCTCATCCTGCCTCCAGGATAGCCCCTAAGCATTGAGGTGAAGAGATAGCAGAAGAGGAGATGTAAGGAGAACATCTTAATATCAATCACCTGAGCATTACCTGGCACACAGACATTCCTAGCCGTTCACATAATAGATTTAAAGAACTATAACATTTAAGAGTGTAATCTGGAAAAAACAGCTCCAGTGAGTTCAATCTCACCTAAATGCAGTTTTGTCTGGAAGATCCAAGGGAAAGCTCAGGACAGCCTGCTCCTACAGAGCACACAGTGAGAACACAGAGCAACAGCAGGGAAGGTAAAGCGGTTGGCAGATGAAGCCAAATTCAAGAGATCTCATTGACAGAAAGGACATCTAGGGACATTGAGCAGCAAGAAGAATCAGTTTCTCATTGCTGGTTTGTTTTTGTTTTGAAACCCATAGAAGATGGAAACAAACCAAAAGGACATTTTCTTCACACAGTATGTGGTTGAGCTGTGGAGCTCCTTGCTACAAGTAGACTACAAGCACTGCAGGTTTGTATGGCTTCAAAGGGAGGCTGGGTAGAAATCACATCTGTTGACAGATGAGGGCACAGAAGCCTACACCTAGCTACAATGCAACGGAATGCAAAGCACAGCAGCAAAGCCCTAGGCTACAACAAATACAGATATACTCAAACACAACAGCTGTAATCACAAATATAAAGGAAAGAAGCTACTTACCTTCAGAAGGCCTCAGGTACATAGGAATCTCCAGCAGGATACCTTTGCCCTCACTGCCAACCCTTAAATGAGATCTGGGAAGGGGTGGGTCCTCATTACATACACCTGAGCTCCCCTGGGTTGGCCCTGCCTTCCTACCAGGTGCTCAATCACTACTTCAAGCCATGACTTAGCATTTCTGATACAGTAGCCTACAATGACCCAGAGCAGACAACAGGGACAGGAAGAGTCCCTGGGGAAGCAGCACTATCAGATTGCTCCATTCTGATAAGTCTCTAGCAGGATTATATCAGAGATGGCAGCACAGACATTTGGTCCGATCTAGGCTGAAGTTCCTGACTTCTGTATTTTGTATTTAGTGACTTATAAGACGAGAATACTCCCACATAACTGTAGCTTCCACATAAAACACCAGTCATCAAAGAGTCAGAAATTTCAGCTGTGGCCACCATAAATACTACTGTAGCAGCTAGAAGAGAAAATAGTGACTTTATTCTAACAACCTCAGTGAGGCTTCTTTGGAGAGCCTCCTAAATGTGGGGGCCACCTTCCTGCAAGCATGGCTTCGGACACCCCTCTATAGCAGGTCGATGATGGAAGAATTTTCCCCAACGTGAGGTTAGCAATAACTTTGACAGATGTCTCGGAATCTTTTAACATATTAGAATTATTGGCTGTTGTCAGCTAAAGACAGCAGCATCCCAGCCCCCCTTTTTAGCTCCTCCTTGAGCACAGATGTTTTAAAATAACTTTCTTGCGGGTTTTATGCCACTTGTGTAACATCACATAGCTTCTTGAAAGTCCTCATTACTCAGAGGATATTTTTTTCTGAAGGCCTATTTGTAGAGTTGGCACCTTTTATTTTTTCATTTCCAATAGATCTATTTCCCCCTGGACCATGTCTGTCTGGGGAGTTCTCATTCAAGGACAATTGGGCTTCAAATTGGGAAATCAGACTGCTAAATCCCTTAGTTATCTTTGAAAATCCCATCCTTGAAGCTTAAGTCAGATGAGAACTTCATCTGCTTTCTGTAATTTGCTGGTTTTCAACTCCATTTCTGGAAGGATTTTTTCCTCCTGGGCAGAGAACAGTGACCTTCATTTAGAAATGAAATCAGTTCAATGGAGTAAACAATAATTACATTTCCATAGGAAAAAATACATTTTCTCTTTTCTCTTTCTGACGGAGGGTTAAATAATTAGATCGCTGCAATTGCTTTATTTTCTTTGCCTTCCCAGGGCACGCACAGTTACCTGAGGTGTTTACATTTCACTCACGTCACACAATGGATTTGTTCATTCCTGGCTCTGGGTCTGGAGTGGCGCTTTGGGAATTGCAGGCTTGGGGGCTCTCCTCCAGCTCTGTGCCCCACTTCGCCATTTGCTTCCCCCCAGTTCAGCTTCCTTATCTATTGAACACCGAGGTGCCGTTAGCATACATTAATTAATATTTATAAAGTGTCTTGACATCTTCACATAAGCGCAAAGCCTTCTAATAAGAGAGAGAATGCAAATGTCACATATGTTACTTCTACATTAAGGCTGAGAGCTCTGTCAGCAGAATGCCTGCGGTCCCAAACAACGCACGTGATGTGTTGGAGCTGGGAGCAGATCTCAGCCAGGCTGAGCTCCCATCCTGCACCCACATGGGAAGATGGGGAGGAATACAATGAAACTGTCTCCAGAAGTGGGCTTATCTTTAAACAAGGGCAACTCAAGGCACAGGACCACTAAAAGGCAGAGCTAAATGCAAAGGGGTAGGTCTGTGCTGTGAGCATTTCTGATGTAGGAGGGAAGAGTGGTGTCTTTTGGTGCAAATTTTAATAAATGTAGGTTCAAGCTCAACCGATGTTAGGAAAAATATCTCAGAAGGAATGGTAACGCATTGGCACAGGCTGCCCAGGGAGGTGGTGGAGTGACTGCTCCTGGAGGTGTTCAAGAGAAGTGGTGAATTAGGGTGTGTTGGCGATTGGAAATGGAGATCTTAGCAGTCTTTTTCAGCCTTAATGACACTGTGAAATTTGAGCCTGTTTGTGAATAGGGTCAGATTGTTTCAGAAGCAGATACTTGTTTTGTGGCTCTCGCTGCCATCCTCAAAATGAGAAAAAAAGGCAAATACTTTTTTTTTTTTTTTTTTTTTTGTCACAAAGTACCTAACTGGGACACTTCTGTCAATTTCAAAATGTTTTTGGAAAGTTATATTTTTAGTGTTGGTGCATTGAAAAACTCGTCAAAATGAAGCTTTTCTTGGGGGAAAAAAAAGAAAAGAAATTCCCACGTAAACTAATTTGAGTTCTCTCAGGTTAGCTATTAACTGCACATACTCATACAGCCCCAATATAGAGCTATCTTTCCCCGCATCTCTGCGTGCCCTGACGTCCCTGTTCTGTATTAACACATCCATCATAGAATTACACTTACAGGGATTACACAGCTCCTTTTGCACATGTGCATACCCAAAATTATCCAGGAATCTCTTGATCAGAAGATCACTGCCTATATGCGTGCATCTCCCTCCTGCCAAGCAGCAAGCAGAACTTCCCAGACCCCCTGGATGTTTGGCTGCCACCACGTGATGACCCAATGTCCACAGCACATGGGGAAGAATTGGGGCCTGATTTCCTGAAGGGGTTTTCCTAAATGAGAGTGCCCAAGTGGGTACCAGAGAGAAAACCTCCAGCCTTCGTAGGGTAGAGAGTGACATTCACCCATCATCTCTCCATTGCCTCAGCCCAACAACATCTCAGCACTCCCTAGGATAATGGACTTGATGGATTTCACACTTCAAGGCTTTTGCTTTGAAAGAGCCCTGGCTTTTATCTTAGCGAAATACAGCTTTGTAACCTAAAAATAGCCGGCTCAGGATCCTTCCATTGGAGCAGGAGAAGATGAGCTGAAGACTCTCAATTTTTTGGTGCTTCTCTATCAGAAAGATGAAACATTTTCCCTGTAATCCTCCAAAATGGAATGTTTAGGGTTTTGGAGGTTACTGGAAATTTCCCTGGCTGCTGGTCAAATGTGTGATCCCATTAGAGCTTCTTTGATGAGGAAGTGTAGCTTGACTCAGAAAGAAAATGAAAATGGAAAGGAGAAGAGGGAGAAAAGGATGGGAAAACACTCCATGAAGCAAGATGCTGAGCCTACCAGTCTGCCTCTTTCTTTCATAAAAGAAGACAAGAAATTGTATCCAAAAATACTCACATAACTGCTGAAAGTCTGATTGCTAATCAGCAAGAAGCACCCCTGCTCTGGCTATATAAGGGGCCAGGGTCATGAGGATACATCTTGGGTATCCCAAGAGGATTAAGGAAGTCAAGCATTGCTGCTTTCTCTCCAGCAGGGCTCATGGCATTGGGTGTGAGAAAGCACCTGGCAATCTGGGCCTGAAAAATAAAAAGATCCTGCAGGATGCCAAGTCCTGCTCTAAGTGCTTGCTGGCTCACTTAGCACCACGCAGGTGCAGGAGTCTTGAGTCTCTTTTGTTAGCAGAACAGGATAAGGAATCATGTTTTACACGCTCCATTGTGGATCCATGAATGGCTTTACAGGACACAATGCGCAAGGACTGTTCAGGGTGCCAGCAAGCATCTCTGCATCCTGGAGGTACAACAGCCCTGAAGAGCCAAGGTAGCTTTGGATAAGTCCCACATACTGCAATCAAGGGACAGCTGGATCCCTCCCTAGGAGAGGGGCTGCCATTCAGCTGCTGCCTTTTTGTTGTTCTTTTGGCATAAGACTTGCCTGTGAGCAAGAAATGGAAGTTCCTAGTATTTCTATTAGAGTGACAAGACATCAAGCCTCCTTCCAGCAGCATTATTTTACCTAAATGGATACTCACTTTATGCTCTCTGGTATTAATAAAGAATCATTTGTCAGTCAGAGCTGACAATGCAGGCTCGGATAAAACAAAAAGCCATTTCCCCCACATCTCCCTCAGGGTGCTGGGCTGACCTGCTGTGCTCTACACAGCTGTGCTGAGCTGAGACTGCAGCCCCTCAGCCTGCCCTCTAACACTCACCCCTCCTCATTACCCTTGCTGCAGTACACATGTGCACATGCAATTGTTTTCCTAAATTGGTTTCTTCAGGCTGGAGGTGGGGTAGGACAGCCTCGTACTGCGAATGACTTAAGCTTTTGAGGTCTAAAAGCAGCGACGTTTTTTCTTGCTTTGTGCATGTTCATCATTCATAAAAAGCCACAGATTTAAAACTGTCCCCCCCCCCCACCTACCCCCCAACCCCCACTGCACCCTTCGAGCTCTGCCATCCTCAGGTAAATCATCCTGAGCCAGATTTTATTCCCCCAAACAAGGCTTTGGGAAAATGGGGCAGATGGGATGCCAGCTCATGCTCCCATCACAATGGCAGCTCCATAGCGCTACAGGGAATCAAAAGCACTCTATGCTCGTATTAATTAGCAGCAAAAACCGCGATGGCTGTGAACATCCAGAAGGAGCGGATCTGATGAGCAATACAGGCTGCTTCTGCACATTCTCTTTTTAGATCAGAACCCCAATTTAACTGCAAACCAATGGGGTACTTCACAATAGCACCAGCCCACGCGGGTTTAACTACGCCAGCGACATCAGGAATGCATAAAATGCAGCAAATAAATTGTCAGCCTCAGGAACAGGGTGTCGTTCCAAGTGGCAAGCCCTGTTCAGCATGGATTTATGACCTCCACGGAGACACACGTTGCCATCTGCCTTCTCCCATCCCCGCCAAGCAGCCTGCACGAGGCGTGCAGACCCGGCCCTTTGCTCAGTGTGAGGGGTGCTCTGCACCAGGCGGGCTGCTGGGTGGGAAGTGTGACAGTTGCAGAGCCTGTGCTCCTTGGAAAGGATGTGAAGTGGGTTATGTCTCGTGTTAAAAGGGGACCAACGTTTCACAGAATCGTTTGAGTTGGAAGGAACACTTAAAAGTCATCTGGTCCCATTCCCTGCAACGAATAGGGACACCCACAACCCCATCAGTCTTCAGAGCCCCAGCAGCCTGACCTTGGGTGTCCACAAGGATGAGGCATCCACCACTTCTTTGGGCAACCTGTGCAGTTCCTCACTGCCCTTAGCACAAAAAACTTTTTACTTAAATCCCATTTAACTTCCCCCCTACTTAGTCTGAAGCCATTTTTCCTTTTGTGATCACAGCAGACCCTGCTAACAAGTCTGTCTCCTTCTTTCATATACCCCCCTTCACATACTGAAAGGTTGCTATCAGGTCTCCCCTGGGGAAAGAGCTAACCACAGGAATGAAAATAGTCATGTTTTTTCAAGGCCATATTTCATAAGGCTACCTGGATATAAGCTCATACATGCAGCTTATGTATTCACATACGCATTTAATCTGTGCAAATAGGGCTTTATGTAAGTATGTGTGCCCACATCTGTAGTGACTGAGTTTTAATGGCCAGACACAATACTCCAACAAGTTTCTCTAGTCTGGGGGCCATTGTTCCTACCCTACCCAACTTGCAACCCTATCACATTCATTCACACCCTATCACACTCACTCCTATAAATAACAGCACCACAACGGCAGGAAATATCTCCTAATTAGCACCCCAGACATAGTCTCCTAACTTGCTTCAACTGCTTCTCATTGGCACTGATCTCTTTTTTCTTGCGACATTCCCTTAAAGATCCATTGATGTCTTGTTGAGACCATTTGCAAGAAGAAGGAAGAAAGAAAAAGCAGCCAGTGGAAGGTGTCAGATGACAGCAGGAGATGTATCGTGTGCTTTCCTTCCCGTGACCCACAGCTGAGCACTGCTGTGAAAACAGGCTCTCAAAAACATCAGGTTCATCACTGGTACAGCTGGAAATGACCTCTGAGATCATGCAGCCCAGCTCCCTGCCTCTCAGGAAGACTCCCTGGTGCATGCTTTACGCTGTTTTATCCAGCCTAATTATCCATCCCTGCTGTTAATGAGATGGAGCGCCAAATTCTTCTAACCACCACCATCTTTCAGGGATGTTTAATGGTTTTTCTCTTCCTAGTGACTTGTATGGTTGAGTTTTGAGGCTGTGTTATTTTAAACCTTGACACTTTTTGCCCTTAAAGACAAGTAGCATCATCATCTCAGACACAGAGCAACATGGAAACTGTAGCGTGAGAGAGAGGTTTGTGAAGACCTTTGTGTATTGAAAAAAATAATAATAAAGTAAATAAAAAGCAGACCTTTTGGGAAAGGTTAAGAACAGGGTTTTGTTATTCCGTGCTTTGAAGTCAGGATCCGCAATCTCTCTGAATGCACAACACACAGGTTTGTGTGTGCCTGCAAACATAATGTAGACACATGTATCTATACACATGGGAGATGTGTGCACACACAATGTACACTGAATGCATACAGTGGCATGAAGTCCCAAACACCATGCCCAGACCTGGCAGGCACCTTGGTCTTCCTCCTTCCACCTCCTTTGTGCCCAGCAGCCTAAGGCAAGCTGAAAGCCTGTCCTGATGTGGCAAAGCTGTCCAAGTCTGCTCTAAATCCCTGTGCTGTCCTTCTCCTACACTGTGTGCCTCCTGCATGGGCTTTATGTGCCAACATCTGGCACGTGCCTCTCATTTCCACCCTAATTTCCAAATGAAAAGAGGCTGATGCAGACTGTTTCTTGTCAAAGTGGGGAAGGATGTGAGGCTTTGAAGCACTTAAAATGAGCAAACGAACAAACAAACAAAGCTCTAGGAAATGGTCTACAGAAAAACGAAGACAACCCCATCACTTCATGTCCTATTGCTCTACAAACACCTCCACCACCTCCATGTCCAAAATTTCTCAGAGGCAGAGGACCAGCCATCGCCTTTGCCTCTGTCAATACCATCACACTGGTGGCTTCCACCCTTCACTGCCAGGAGATTCCACATTCAACCTGAAGCCACCAGCAGACCTCATGCTGCCAAGTACCTGCAGAACACCAAGAAGACATGCAGCACCAGCATGGAGTCGCAGGTGGCTGCAGAGCTGCCTTTCCCCACCGCAGGTATCAGCTCTCCTTGCTGGTCCTCCACCATCCTGGCTGAGGCAGCAGGAACCATGTGCTGAGTCTGCTTCAGCTGGGAATTACACTTTGCATATCTTACATCTATCAGTGTAAAAATAGGATGTATGAATAAAGGGTGTTAAAATTGCCAGCTCAGTCTGATTTCTCATGCTCTGAAATACAACATATGGCAGTGACTGAACTCCCAGAGAGGCAAGGAGAGACAAAGAAGTTGCTTAACCATTGCAGTACCCTCGGTGTGCTCTGTGGTCCATGAGGAAATGCTGGTGCGGGCTAAAGAAGGAGCATGTGCAAGCATAAATGTATGCAGCTTTGTCAGCCTCATCTGCACATCATGCACGCGACTGAGTGCAGTGCTCTGACCCCAGCAAGCTGGGTTACAAGTGCCAGGCTAATTGCAAGAGCACTACAGCATTGTCACCTCATTTACCTCCCTTAACAGGTTGTCTGCTCTTGCAACTGAGAGCTGCCCCCTCCAGAGTGCAGAGGGTCCCAGCAATCCTGCTTCGCTCATCACCTGTGGCACTGAGAGGGTTAAACTGACAAGTTGGGACATCAGCTTTTGCAAAAAAGAACTTCATCAGAAAGGAGTTAGGAGAAGGCAAATGCTGCTGCTATTTGACTTGCAGCAGCAAACTTGGCATGAACCTGCTGAAACTCTTCCTGCACAGAGCAAACAGTGAAAGGAAGGTGCCCCAGTGTGTGGAGGGAGCTGCCAGCTGTGGTTTAATGTGGGAGGCTCTGCTTTTCCAGGTGGGGGTCTTGCTTTTCTGACCGGACCACTTGCAGTCACTGGGTTTCACAGGAAGCACCTGAACAGCAAGATGCCACACTCCTCAGCGTGGCTTGATTCAAAGGTGTAAGAGACATATATTGCTCAGATGCAGTCTGAGCAATCTCCAGGGTTAGGATTTTATATCTTAATGCAGTGTTTGATGGAAAAAGATAATGAGTCCCCTAGCCATGGGCTGGGTCATCCCTTGGCACACAGAAAGGAAGGGCACAGTTTGCTGTGGGGGCTCCTTGAGTCCTTTCCTGTGCCAGAATTGCTGCAGAAAAACTGATAAGGCACTCCAACTAAAATGATGCTACAAGATGTCATTATCCAGTGAGAGAAGTGGGCTGGAGGCATAAACCACGAGCTGAATATTGACGTGAACACCCAGCATGTGCCAAGGGTCTGACCACAGTTCATGGTGCTTCTGTCAAACTGGAGGAAAAGTGGAGAGAAAACCATGAGAATCACACCCTACTGCTTTGACCTTGCCTGGGTGAATGAAGTTCATAGAATTATAGAATCACAGAATGGCCTGGGTTGAAAAGGACCACAATGCTCATCCAGTTTCAACCCCCTGCTATGTGCAGGGTCATCAACCAGCAGCCCAGGCTGCCCAGAGCCACATCCAGCCTGGCCTTGAATGCCTGAAGGGATGGGGCATCCACAGCCTCCTTGGGCAACCTGGTCCAGTGCGTCACCACCCTCTGGGTGAAAAACTTCCTCCTAATATCTAAGCTAAACCTCCCCTGTCTCAGTTTAAAACCATTCCCCCTTGTCCTATCACTGTCCGCACTCATAAACAGCCATTCCTCCTCCTGTTTATATGCTCCCTTCAAGTACTGGAAGGAAGTTCCTCCTGCCACTGGACCAGAAAAAGGAGGATGGCCTAGCATTGTATTCCAGCATATTGGCCATGGTCTTTCCTTTTCCTTTTCCCTCTCCTTCTTCCCCCCCTCCCCTCCCCCGTTTTAGTTTCGCCCTGTCAGGTTTAATCGCCAGTGTTTGTAATTCAGGTAGCAAATTGATTTTTGAAAGTACTCTATCCCTATTCAGTCCACGTTACCGTATATCCTTGCATTAATTATGCACCAATATTGACGTTTTTGTTGGACAAGGTCTAGTGTCACTACATTCAGATCTTGCTGTTTCCTTGTTAAAAGTGTTTCAGAATGTGGCCTTGGGACAGATACTGTGTGTCACTCTCGGGATCAAAGGCAATCTGGCAAGAAAACTCCCTATTAGCCATGAAATTTGTGTACCTTTTCTCCCTGCTCTACCATCTACTTAAGAAGGAACACAGCAAAGACAGAAGCTTGGAGGATCCTCCAAGGAGAACGGAGCAGTCTGCACTACTAAAGCTAATAGGAGGGGAAAACAGTTTTAGGATGCACATTGTAAGTGGAGACATGTAAAAGCAGTTGTTCACACATCATGGTCTGTGCAATGGTATCCTGGCTGCCAAACTGCCTTTTGTGGAGTTGGGAGGAATGAGAGAAGTCTGTCCACAGCTGCAGGTTGGCTCCTACATCACAGGGAAGAGATGGCTGCATGGCAGCTCTGCTGGATGAGATCTGGGATTTTGTGTGCATCACAAACCCAATGCAAGAGAACAATATGATGTCCTTGCAGGAAAAAAAAAAAAAAAGAACTAGCCAAATCTTCTTTCAGAATAATATTAACAGGAGTGTTGTATAAAAGGCACAGGAGGTAACCATTCCACTCTATTTGTTGCTGGTCAGATCTCAGCTGGAATACTGTGTGCGCTTTTGGGCACCAACCCACAAGGAAGATGTAGACAAACTGGAATGAGTCCAGGAGAGAACAACAAGAGTGATTACATGTTTTGAAAATGTGATTTGAGAAAGACTGAAAGAATCGGGTTTGCTCAGCCCAAAAATGAGAAAACTAAAATGGGAACATGATAACAGACTTTCAGTACAGACAAGATTGTTAGACAGAAGATCTTGTTCAATTTTACATACTGGGGAAGAATAATAACAAATCAAATTAACATCAGATGCAGGAAAAACGCTACAATTTTGAAGATGGTGAAGTAATCAAGCAAATATGTAAGGAGGTCAGGAAGGCTTTTAAGCATGGAATAAACAAATATCCACCAGACGTGTCCATAGCATGCTTGAAGCAACCTCCTTTAAATGGGAAAAAAGAAAAGAATTTCTCCAAGTTTCTTCCAGGCCCATATTTCTCCATCTCCATAGTTTGATTCTTGGCTAGTTTGACATGCTCTGGTTCTCCAGGCCATTTCATCACTCTCAGATGTTGTCTGAATACCACGAGGAGCAGCTTGTGTAACCCAACCTCAGCACTCACTGATCCCTTCGTTCTAGACTGGGTTCAGAAAATGGCCAGACCAAAAAGGCAGTTAATTTATTTAAACCACGAATCAGTTTTTGTCAACAGTTTTGTTTCCTGAGTCTTCAAACCAAGAACAGATCTGGTTTGAGGGATGGCCAGGCGAAGTAGCGCCAAGAGACATTTATTACTTGTTAGCCATGGAAGCTTGTTGCACTTTGTATCTGCTGAAGTAGCCATAAAATCCCAGCTTAATAACCATGTACCCACATAATAAACACATCTGCAAAAGCTTCCTCTGGAAGCTGACAACTGTGGAATATTTTGAAACACTTTGTTACACTTGCATTTCCCAAGGAGCTTAGGCACCTGCCTCAGCATCCACTATCCAGACCCGCCGTCCTGTATCTAGGCCCTCCTGACAATGAAATCTCATTAGCATCACTTTGCCAAATTAAATGGATTAAAGTTGGGAAGCAGCTGGAGCGCAGAGCAGTCACATTGACTGTTGCCTTAGGTTAGCCTGAAATTAGCTGGCTTCAGGCTCCCTGTTGCATTTGACATTGCCTGCGGTAGCCAGGCAGCACAGAGACTGCTTCTTCAGTTTGTGCAGTGCTGGACAGGGACACTTTCATGGTCAGGGTAGTCGCTTGGGTGATGGTCATGCATGGCAAAGATAAAAAGAGTAGGTGCCTTTTTGTGGGGATCTTGGTTGCCAAGTGACTTCCCTTACCACCTTGCTCCTTTAAGTTGGGATTTTCATCCTGTGCATGGGATCACGACTGCTTTGCTTGGCAGAAATTTGCTCAGCTGTTCCAAGTAAGAACTATCAAAACTTCAGTGTTTGTAGGACTCCAAGGGCTGAATTATGAATAAATGAAAATAAATAAATGAAAATAAATAAATGAATAAACCTTCCTTTCCATGAGACCATGGATTTGGATTGATAAATAGCACTCTTTTGCCATGTCTGCAAATAATTCCAGACTGCGATACAAAGCTGAGGATGGGGGAGTGGGAAGGAAGGGAGGAAAGGCAAGGGAAATAGCTCCATTAACCCGTCTGAGTAAAGGACACACAGAGAGAATGGAGCCTATAGAATGAGCACAAAGGCTCAAAGGGATGTGTTCAGATGGCCTAAATACTACCTAAATCTCTAAGTCCCTCAGACTAGCTCATGTTCTCCTATTGACTGAGGATATATGAAGCCAAAGAACAAGCCAATAGGAAAGTTATAAAGGCTTAGATGGAATTTAGGCCACATAAATATACACAAACATCTTCAGATGGCCTCGATGCTACATGGCTCTCCCCTCACCTCCTCATTCCACAGGCTCTTGCTGTCTCTTGGCAAAGGATTTGCTGGAAGCACTGTAAATCATTAAGCCTTTGTCTCATGCAACATTTTCTGGAACAGTTCCCTAATGAGCTCCAGATCCACAGACCCAGGTCAGTTCCAGATTTTGCCATCTTCAGCAATAGATACATGTTTTCTTTTTAAATCTCCATTAAGAACACCCAGTGGGAAATCTGGATTTAGGTGAAAACAGACATTGAATTTTGGAGTGACTTCATCTCTATCCTTAACTTTCTTCTGGGGAGATTTTATGTTTTGGCCTATTCTCCTCCAGTCATTCATGCACACACTTTGCTCTGCTGTTTGCATCTCCTGCAGCAGTGAATATAAAACCTTCAGTTTTCCAGTTGTCCTCCAGCAAACAGCCCCTGTGCATCCTGAAAATGGTACATCACCTCCACAAAGTGATCTGGTCTTTGGTACAACCAAAGAGGCTGTAACACAAGTGGAAGAAGATAATCTGTATAATGGAGGAAAAAGTAAAGATCTGGAGAAGTTCATGCACAGTAAGGCTTCAGAGTCTTTTCCAGAGCCTGCATCTTACCCACTCATTGCCTGACCTCTGCAGAAATAGTTCAGCCTGTAATAATAATTTCTCACTGCAAGCACAGGAATTCTGATATGGCCCTCAGTAAGAAACCATCACCAGGCCTCCTTCTAGCTTTCCTCAGAAAATGTTCCTAAAATTAATACAAACAGAGACACCCTCTCTTCCCCCAGGGACATCTTCATTGCTTCCTTTTCACTAGATTCTGTGGACAAAGACTGTGAAATTGAATTCGAGAGTCCACACTGCAAAACAAGGGCAGAGAAGCTATGTTAGCAAGTATTAAGAGATAAATCTTTCTTCTTATTTTTTTTATTTTTTTTTAATGTGGATTCTTTCTCTTCAAACCATCCCTAATCCCTTGACTTTCTGCTCATGAATAGATTGAATTTTTCACTATGACATTGCCTAAAGACAATGAGCGATTTCACAACAAATGATTTATGTACTGGAATCTAGAGAGATTTTTGCTCATAAAAACACTCCAGCCATTTATCTTGATCTCCTGATATATCACAGCCATGGCTGTATGTCTCTAAATTAACTGCAGATTAAACAATTCAAGCTGGTTGAAAAGTGTAAATGCAAGAGAAAAGCTCAAAGAAGAAGTTCAATCAATTTCCGTGATTGGATTCTTATCAAGACAAAAATGTGAGCAGTTTCCATTGGCCATTTCAGGATAAACAAGCCAGGAGGTAAATAGACTCCGGGCATCTGTGAAGCTAAATCACATGTGCAGGGGAGTAGGTTTAAATAAAGCAAACCAGTTTGAGTTGCCATCAGGGCAGGAGTCTGAGGCTGCAATGCTGAGCAAAGATAGTCTGTAGAATATTTGGGGGCTTCTTTATTTTATTTTATTTTGCTGAAAATTGCTGGAAGATAAAAAAGAAAGTAGGGAACAACTGTGGCAATTTAGAAGTGTGAAATATGAAACAAGAAATCAGAAGAGAAACAAAAATGGGAACACCGCAAATAAAATGAAGTTGTATGCAGTGTATTCCAACTCCCTGAGAAAGAAAGAGAGGGGAAAAAAAGAGGCTTGTTTCTGCAGATCTTCAAACAAGATTTCTTGGCATCCAGAGGCAAAGAAAACATGCAGGTCAGCTTACTTTGTTTTTCATCTCAATAGTTCTGAGCCTCATCTATGAACAACTCTTCCTCATTCATTTACATTCAGCACAAAGCAAACGCACACACGTTCTCTGGTCCCATGCTTGATTCTGTTTTAAACCCAAGTGAACCCACATGAATGCCATTAGTTTGCTTTTCTTTGAGCAACAGAGCCATATGTCCCCCCTGCCAGTCAGTGCTGCTTTCATTAGGGTGTTGTCTAGACACAGGGCAAGGCAAAGAAGACTTGACACAATAATTGCATCTGAACCGCTCACATCCTTCCAGCTTTGTGAACTTTTTTGCCCTATTAAACTCTGCTATAAGCATCAGCAGAGACATGGCCTCTGCTCTGTTCAGATGCACAGAGCAGCGCTCTATTAAAGCATGGGTTTACAAAGGAGGGAGTGCAGCAAGCAATTTTTCCTTGCCTTGGTGCATGAGAGCTGCAGTCTGATGTGGCTCAATCAAGTTCAGCTAATTTGGAAATGATGAGTAAGCTGGAGTAAACTGCAAGACAGGTCCCAGAGTGGGAATTAAAGGACATAGCTAATAGAGACGTATTCCATGCCAATACGTTGTGAAGGTTGAAAGAGTCTCTGACACCAAGTCCAGGGGAAAACGTGGTGGAAGGGAGATTGTGAGACGAAAAACTTTGCCTTCCAAGGCCTGCCTCTTACCTGCTTCCAGTCTTTAGTCACTGAGGTTTTGCACTCCATTCCCCCATCCCTCCAGGGGAAGAGTGATCACCGGAGAGCCAGTCTGTCTGTGTGCGTGCAGGCGTGAGCTGGCTCGTGGGAAAGTGCATCACTGCCCTCCTCAGGAGAGCTCTGTGTGATGTGGACACCCCACAACAGGCAAGGCCCCCCCGGCCCTGCTGCCAGAGCCAGCAACTCCATTCTGAATTCCTCTCCAGTTCATTTGTGAGCTGGTTGTGATGCACAGCAAAGGGACAACCACGGTGTTCCTGAACTGTCAGAGCTTTCTCCACAGGCAATTAGAGACCCTGGCTTGCATATCAATCCCTCCTCCTCTTCAGGGAAACTTCCCACCCATGCCAGCTCCTGATGGAACTGGCAAATAAAAAGCTATGAGACAGTGGAGGCAGAAATGAAGGTGTAGTTTAGCACACCAGCAAAAAGAAGGGAACTCCTAACTGGAAGACATTACCCTTCCTTTCTCTGTTATCATTCTCATTTATGACCATGGAGAGGCCAACCAAAAAAAGACCTCTTTGTACTCAGCACTGAAACTTTAAGCACCATAAAACCATGCAATGTGGTGCTAAGGTGAGAACCTAAGTGGTTTGGGAAGAGCATATGAACATGTTCGACCCTCAGACAGGTAAATATACTGCACTAAGCACCTACACTTCTCCATCACCCTCTTAGCCATTATGATGTTTCATCACCTACATCTTGTGCTCCAGAGCTCAGGTTTAAGGCTATAGAACCACGTGGCTGAAATAAGTCACAGTTGTGCCAAAAAGGCAAAGAGCTAGCTGGTATTCCCTATGAGCTGAGGCAGCATGGAGGACACCAAGGCAATGTAACACTGAAGACACAGCCCCCACCAGCCTACAGAAGGCACTGCTCACAGTAGGTTTGTGAACTGCTAGAAGGGTTGTTCATGCCCACTCTCAACTGACAGTCAAACAGCTATTCACAATGGAGCAGGGCACAGCGACCTGTAGAACCATACTTCTGCAGTTATCTCCATGCCTTATGCTGCTTCTTTTCCTCACCACTATCTTCTCTAGACATATGATCTCCATACAAATGATATGCTTCAAGCTAATATCTTACTGTCCAACTAATCAAGTTTTATTCCTGGTTAGACTTAACATTTAAGCATGTTCAAGAGAAGAAAAATGTGGCTCAGAGGCAGAAGCAGTGTGCCTAATGTCGAAGAGTTGCATGCAGAGACCTGCTGCTTGTGCTGAACCCTTGTTTACTCAGATGTGATATTTCAGGAGGCAGCACTGTAGAGTTCTGACTCCTGTACACTCACTGAGTTTCCATTGGAGAGTAGAACCTGGCCACCATCTGCATCCATACATCACATAGACTGAGGGGTTTTGAGGGTGAGGCTCAGAGCTGGCACATCTGCATGGGGTTCCTGCTGTCCCCTGCCACCAGCTGTGCCAGCAGCCCCACCGTGTGTCTGTTCCTGCCTCCGTCCCAGTAGAAAGCAGGAGCCCCCTGACCTCCACACAGGAAGCTTTATCTTCCATATAGTTTTGCATTTTGCTGAATGGCTTAATGATGCCTTCTGTGAGACCGGACAGAAAGCAGAAATGTCTTTAAAGAAGCAAAAAATGACCCAGAGATTACAGCAATGCTTTAATCTTTCTTGTACAACACTTGGGGATGGGGACTGGACATTTCAAGGAAGGATCTCAGAGAGGATTACTCACTGAAGTCACTGAGGGAAAACTGAGCTTTAAGACTCAAGCAGGAAAGGCCACCCAGCTCATGGAGTGGTGACCACAGTTTCTCTTCATTACTGGCTGAAAAGGGGTTAATCCCCTCCCACAGGCCAGGAGAAATTGCCTTCAGCACCTCTTCATCGCTGGCTGGGCTGCAGCAAGGAATGGAGCTGGAAAGCTGGGATGTGTAACACAGACACACTGCAGGTGGCTGAGGCTGGCATTTAGTATTGCAAGGTGGGAGGTGAGCTCCAGGGGCTGACTGGGATGGCAATGGCTTTTCTGCAGTCTAGTTGTCTTTCTGCTCTTTAAGGAGGTGAGACAGCTATCATTCGTTTTTAGATTAAAACTTACCTGTAAGGTGCTTAATTCTACCAGCTGGAAAAGTCCTTCCTGCTCTTTTAATAATGAGGAGAGCCGAGGGACTTGGATTGATCAGGCTTTTTATTCATATGCCAGCACTGAACATGCTGTCACCGCACTGGCTGAATTGAAGCAGGCCTTGGGTGAGGGCAGCAGCATTGCACACAGCCAGGCAGAAGGGCTGCATCCTGCCCCTGCTCATCTGAGCTGGTCATGAGAGCCCAGGGAGTCGCTGACGTATGGGCAAGAGCTACAAGCTGCAAGAGCTGGATCCCTCTGCCTGAATGCAAAGACACTGCAGGGATTGAGAGGTTTCTGGGCAGGCTGGAAGGTAGTCAGGAACATCCTTGTCTAGCAGAAGGATTCTCTAGGCACTTGAGGTTTTCAAGTAGCATCAAACTAACAGCACCACGGAAAGAACAGCAGTAACAAAGAGGAGTTTATTTAAGCATCAGCAAAATACACAGTGCTGAGGTTCTGGAAATGTCTCCCTTAAGTTACTTCTCCTGTAATCTGAAAAACATTATGGCAATTGTCACATTTATTTAATAAAACACGAGGCTCTGTTTATACTTTAAAATATGCAGCTTCTTTTTTTAACCAAAAAAAAAAGGTTGCGTGCCCCAGGAGTCCGACTAGCACAAATGGAAATAGCATGAGCCCTGCCCATTAGCAAGCAGTTTTCCTGCAAACACAAGTGCAGCACATTACAGAAGC
This sequence comes from Gallus gallus, assembly GCF_016699485.2. Classification (NCBI taxonomy): domain Eukaryota; kingdom Metazoa; phylum Chordata; class Aves; order Galliformes; family Phasianidae; genus Gallus; species Gallus gallus. The sequence goes on from NC_052548.1 coordinate 4,973,560, forward strand.
TCCATGTAATATTGTGCTCAGCATATATTAAGGAGGAAGAGGAAGAAGACAGGTTATTGAGGTTCAGCTTGGAGAAGAGTGAACTCAGGTGAAACTGAGCCAGGCTGATGAATGAGACCTGATGGCAGCAGAACCACAATCTGCACTCGGAGGCTGTTTTACACATTGCCTCATGGTGACTTGATTTAAAAGGACAGTTTAGGGTTTGACTGAGAAAAGCCTAAAGCCTATGCCAGGAGGAAACAATAAAATAAAGCAAGGAAGAACTTAGTTTTATGGTCTTTTTCCTCTGTGCCAGATGATGCAATCCAAGCCAACACCAAGCAGGAGCTTGCAGAAAGTTTCCAAACCCCCTCCAAGTAGCATCCCATAGATCCTGCTGCCTCTCCTGCATCCTGGCCTTGGGCTGGGAATATGCCCATGGTGCAGCTATAGGTCTGTGCCAGGACTAGGTGGGGTGACAGTGGTAGAGATAGGGACTCAAAGAGGGTCCCCTATATCCCATTAAGCCTCTTTTTTTCTCAGAGCTTATAGAAAACCCTAAGCAGCTCCAGGGGAATCATATCGTTATATTTAACAGAAGTTTTTTGGACTGCATCCTGCACAGCTGAACTACCGCATTTTGCTGCGAGAGGAGAGATTGGCTCTGCATCCCAGCGGGCAGCTCAGCCATTAGGCAAAAGTCCAGCCTGCAGGTTTCTGACCCTAAATCCCCTGCCCCTCACCATGTTTTCCCTCAAAGGGGATGGCATCACTCAGAGCAAGGCACCATGGCAAGGAGGTCACCTGTCTGGCACATCCACTGTGCTGTGGCCCCTGCAGATGGGACACAGCTCCCCTCGCTTTCCAGATCCCACTGCGGTGAATATGCATGCAGCTGATACGGTGCTTGGCTGAGCGGCCGCACTGGGGGGAGCGGGAATGGACTTCAAGGCACCTTCAGGCTGGATGCATCTCCTCTCCCCAGGAATTCATTTATGGAATAAGCAGAGGCCTCTTTCAAGGCCTGTGTTCCACTAAGTGAATATATAATGATGCAGTCTATACATTTATACATCAACCCCTGCAAACAGGGGCCTATTTAGGACAAGATCAGACTATGCTTCTCCCGGCAGGGGTTGCATTAGCAATTCATTTCGCAGCATAAAAGGAGTGTATGGAGACAATCATCCACAGCCTGAATAAAACACTGGAGGAGAAGCCAGGAACCAAAGGAGGAAAAAGGTAACTCCTTTGAAAGGAAAGTTAAGAAAAAAAAATAGAAGGAGAAAATAAAGCTTGTCTAGAAGGCAGAATCTCTGGGAAAAGTAATCAGAGAGAGAGGAAATCTGAGTTTATTATTTTGCATTGATGGAAGGAGAAAAAAAGGAGGAATAAGATGTTTATTTCCTTCTGAGATTGAAGAAAACAGGACTAGTGAAGTAGGAAAAGAGAATTAAATGTTATTAGAGGCACATACAAATGCATATGTGTGCACGTGTGCACACATGAGGCTGGAGGTGATCAGAAAGAAGCTGGAGTAAATAGGAAAGATGAGAAATTAGGGAAGATAGAAGTGGGAATAGAGGAGGGAGGGAGAGAAGAGGACCAGGCAAAGACAGGAGAGGCAAAGCAGGGACTTGTTTACTTTCTCTTATAGCCCAGACCTCTCCAAGGTGCATGGGGGATTACTCAGCCATCAAAGTTGAAGCTCTCTGAGACAGAATGAAGCATATGCTTTCTAACCTCATTTGTCTTTTTCTCTATTTAATGGCCTTGTTTACATGAGGGCCAAGGCTTTCAGATGGAACAGCTCATGTGGGTTTGGATTTGTGCCTGGCTCTCAAGAGAGAGAACAAAGGTCCTGATGAGTGCTGGAGTTCTCCTTATTCTGACAGAAACCAATGAAACAACCCAAAGGCTCCGTTGAACTTCCTTACATTCTCCCTCCAGCACCACTTCACCCTCTGGTCAGCAGTAGGCTTAGCCTTGCAGGCCCCACACACCCCTCCACTGAGCCCTGGTTTGGCTTTGCAGGCCCAAAGCATCCCTCCAAAGAGCTCTGGTTCGGCCTTGCAGACCCAAACATTTCTCCAAAGAGCTCTGGCTTGGTCTTACAGTCCAGAATACCTCTCCAAAGAGCTTTGGCTTCTGGGTGAGGAGCTGGTGGCACTCAGTGCTGCAAAGTGAAGCTATATTCACTCCAAAGACCCTTCCCATTCCCTCCTCTTTCAGCCCCAATTTTCCCCAAAGAGACCACCCAGAACTGCCTCCCCCAGCACAGCCTTCCTTTCTGCCCAGCCCTGACTGCTCACGCCAATGAGTCTTCTGAGAAAGCTGCTAATTAAAGGCATGCGATAGTTAAACTTTTGCTAATCAAGACAAATGAATCAAGTCCCGAGTGTATGATAGTGGAGCTGGATCGCTCCTTCCCCCACGCTAGTCAGCCTTCAATTACAAGGCTCAGATATTATCATGAAATATTTCCCCCAAAGCCCCATTGTACAGCTCCTGGTTATGGTTCTCCTGATTCACGGTGTTTATTTAGCTCCGTGGGGGTGTTTTGTCAGCAGAACATGTGAGCGTGTCCAAATGTTAACGAGCCCATTAAAAACAGACGAGATGTAATCGGACCAGACACTGACTGGCAGCAGGACAGGTCGAAAATCCCAGGGAAATGGGCTCCTCTGCCCAGTCGCAGTGACTGCAAGATTTAGGAGCGGAGCTCCCGGGCAGAGGACACAGGCCAGGCTGGGAGCCTGTCCCAGAAAATTACTGACAGCAAACCAAGATAACCTCTGCCTGTTTTAGGAGCATTAAAATAAAACAAGAGAAAAGCCCCAGAGGTTTGGGTGGGAGGAGGATTGGGTCCCGTTTTCACCCTCTCCAGAAATCAAGGGACTTTGCAAAATGCAGATAGCGTGAACCAAAGCAGAAGCTGAGCCACTGAGTTGGAAGCAAGCTATCCTGACCTCTATTACCCTCCAGAGTTGTTGATTTAACTGCTGTATTTTCAAACATCTAATTTGCACCCTCAGGTCACCAATATAAAGCTGCCAGACAGAGGCAATTGGAAAGAAAAAATAAAAAGAGAGAGTCTGGAGCAGGAAGGGAGTTAGGAAAGTGGCAGAACTCACTGTGAACCTCAAATCTGCTTGTGTGCAAGACCCGGGCTGCTGCTGAATCAGTGGCTGGCTTTGATTCTTTGTTCCAGATAAGCTACAGATCATATTTTTACGACTGCAGTGTTTATGAAAGGAGCAACTAAGTGTGCCCGAGTAGCCAGGACCTAACCCCGACCTCCCAGATGCTCTCACAGCACTGAGTCTCCATGGGACCGCCATTGTCAGCACAACTTTTGCTTCAGCTACTTGCCACGTTTTAATGCTGTATTTCAGCCTTTCTGGAGTTTGCCAGAGATTGGTCATTGTCATCACTCTTCTATTTCTGCAGACGTGGTTTGCTCGTCGTCGTTGTTTGAAAAATGCACTCACTGCAAACATACTTCAGCTTCTGGCTGGTCCACGGGCCATTTGGTTGTGACTTTTTCAACAGTTAGCTGAGCTGCAAGATCAGTCCAGCAGTCACTTGGATTTGTTTTCCCTCTTTAAATGATCACAATTTCTGTTTAGTTTCCAGAGAATCCCCCAACTATTTTAAGCCTCCAGTCTGTAAGCCTGTGCCTTTCTATAGAAATGAGGACGTCTATTTGGGTGTGTAACCCTTGTCCATCCAAAGGACAAATGGCTAGTTAACTAATAAGGGAGGTAAAGAATAACCTATTAATTCTTCCAGTCTTCACAGCACGCTGACGGTATGAGTCTGAACCACCACAAAAGAGGACCACTGATTTGAAGACAACAGAATGGAGGCAAACATTCCACCGGGTCTTGAGGCAAAGAGTCAATGAGAAAGTAGACGTTTGGGTGAGCCAACTTGGTTCTATGTGAGATGACAACTCCACTTACACCTACCACAAATGGATTTTCAGGCTCTTCCAAAAGCAGGCGTTGCATTAGGAAGCACCCATATGGCTTACAGTCTCATGGTATGGCAGCATCACTGTGCAGCACAATCCTGGAGGCTTCAAACTGCACAGCCAAGTCAGCAACCAAAAAGAACAGTTAGTGCAACTAACAAAAACAACTCTTTTGATCTCCTTGACATCAGTGCAGCAAACATCCCACTCTGGTGCATTCTTGCATAAAAGAGAAGCTTCTTGCTGCTCAATCACACTGCTTTTAATAGCTTTCTGAATGCAAACATCCGCAGCTTTTATTTCAGTTTAATCTGCCAATTTTTCTAAGTCTTTATCACACTTTATCAAACAGTGTATCAGTGTGAGATATCCAACCCCCTCCCCTCAGGCATCTCCGAAATTGAAATCCCAGGAAGACAGCAGCTTCTTTCATATTTTAATTATTTTAACATTTTCCTTTAGTGGCCTCTGTATTATTATGACTTGTTTTTCTCTCTGGAACAGGGCTGTGATCCCACACTGGGTGGGAAATTTGTTTGTCTAGAGCAAAATAGCAGAATGCCTCTAATGCATTAGATATGGATTAGAGAAATTGTGTTTGGGAAATATATAATCTCTTGGTAAACGGGGAAAAATAAAAAGCCTATTTCATTTCACTTCTAATTTGTTTTTCCCCGATTATAATTTTTAATGAAAAAGTGTGTTTTAACCACATGAGCGCTGCCTAATTTGCCAAATGTTAGGAATAAACTGCATCTCCAATAATGTCTCTTCGTTCTTTACCATTGAGGGCTCTGATGGAGGAAAACACTTAACCACATGCTTAAATCCCTCCTTCCTGTAGAAAACACTCACATGTAGAATTAACTTCAGGTCTCCTGGGACTTGTTCATGTGCTTAAAGTTTGAGACACTTCAATATTTCTCAAGTTTGAGATTGCCTCCTGATTTAGCACCGTGTAAGGCATTAAAACCGACATCAAGACTCAGAGCATATTTTTGCCGGGTGTCAGGATGTCTCTAATATGCAGAGGGAAAAATCATTGCAGCCCAGGCATGGTATGCTTGCTCTGCAATACATTAGGTAAGCAAACAGAGCAACATCGGTCATGTCCATGCACAGCTGAAGATCCCTTGTCCTGTGTGGCATCTCCTGCTTATGGGACATGCATAAGCCTTCCCTGAAGGGATGGATTTGAGTCACAAACTATAAGCCTGGGAAGCTTTCAGAGCAGCAATCCACGCCAGTCCTCATCCAGGCTTGCCTTCCTGGCTGCTGGGCTGCATTTCCCAAGGTTTGATTTTAAATTCAGTTTCTCTATTTTTCCGGGCAAATCACTCTGTCTGACAGAGCTTTTCCAGTAACCAGGCATTGTTGGCACAGAGAGGCCAGGCCCATTACTATTGTATTTACTCTGGACCCCAGCTTCTCCTTCTCATCCAATAAATCCATTTGAGAGCGAGGGTTGTGATAGACATTTTAATAGAGCTCTCCTTAACCTGACCATGTTAATGATTTTTGGGGGGCTGGCTCTATGCCAGTTCATGCAGCTCATTAGCTGTTTCTTTTTGTGTGTGTGTGTTCTTTTCTTTGTTATCAACAGTATCACTTCCTTCATGTTTATCACACATGCTCCTGCATTTTGAACACCAGTGCTTCTTGCTGCCCAGCACCCAAAAACCAGATCCCAATACCTCATCCTGCACCAACATCCACTCCTCCTCTCAAAGATCACAAAAGCTCTATTACCTGACAGAAATATCAGAACTGTTTGCTTCAGCTGTGCACTGTTTATTTTACAAACCACTAATTGACCTGAACTTAACCAGTGACAGATAGGGGCAAGGGAAGGAGATATCCTCTTCCCTGACAGAAAATCAGAGCTGAGCCATGCACTTCTGCTGTTGCTGACTCAGCCAGAGTTTTCCAGCTGTGGTGTGTGGGGAACCAGCTGCTCGGCTGCCTATTGATGTGCCCCTCTCATAGCAGAGTGTGTTTTATCTTCATCAGTAGGAAAAGAAACTAAAATTCTCCGCTCAAACAGTACCCCATCTTCTCTCTTCCTACTTTCCTCTACTTGGGGAGTCACAATGAATGAAACAAATGGTACGGCTCAGGGTGCTGTATGGGCACTCAAAGGAAATGCAGTTTAGTTTTGAAAAGGTCAAATGTTTTGACTCCCATAATGGAACAAGCAGTTGTCCATAGATTTGCCATGCTCCAAAAATGGGACTTCATGTTAAAACAGATTTTATGGAGCTCAAGCTATTATCAGATGATGGAGAGCTCCCAGGCCAGCTCTCATTCTCCAGCTGGCATGCGTGAAGAGCTGCTCTGATAGTGTAATATATCCTGGTCATAAGAACACAGATTCGGCCATCATCAGCCAGTATAGCTACACATACAAGTAAGCAGCATATAGTTCCAAAGGATTTCACCAAGCCAGTTAAAGGGGGTGCTGGGAAAGCACTGGGAACAAAAGAAGAGTGTTCCCTGCAGTTAGAAACATCTGAGGAAAAACTAAGAGATGTTTATATTATCCTCGTTGCGTGGGTTTGAGAGTGCATGAGGAACCGTGTGGTTTCCCAGAGAGCCAAATTCCCATGGATGTGATTCTGGGTTTCCTGAAGCTATAACCTCCTCTCAGTGTCCTCCTTGGGCAGGTGGAGTTCAAACCTATGTTAAATGCTTTCACTTTGTTCTTTTTCTAGCCCCAGTAACATGGAAACTGAAGCAAACCTAAGCCAACACAAGCCTTCAGCAAGGATGCAAACCAGCATGTCCTGTGAAGTTCAGGGAGCTTCCCTCACTGCATTACATACACAGCACTTTTAGTTTTCATTTCCACGGCACCTCTATATAGCTGTCACCAGTGCAAAGCATGTGTGTCAGTTGGATCCACAGCATTCAACACTGCCACACAGATACTTACTACTTGACTTACAGGGTACCTCCTTTAATTGGAAGCAAGTAAAATCTCTGTTCCTTTGCTAGAAGTTATCTCACCACTGAGTTTCTCTTACAGTAGCAGGTTTTGCTGGCAAACAAAAGCCTATATGTCAAAATATGGGGAGAAAACACAGCCTTTCTAACCAGAGTCCTGACAGTCCAAGCACTGATCGAGATGATCAAGGATGAGACTTTTGAGATGGGTTTTTTGCCTGTGCCATTTCCAAGTATGCAGCAATTTTTCCTCCAGTAGATAACCACTTAGGATGTGTGTCTCTCTGCACTCATCATTCCTGGGCTCCTCTCTTGGGCAGTCCATAGGTAATTGCCTTACATATACTTTCTGCTGTTTACCTTTCCAAATTGCTTTTCTCATTCAAATTAAAGGAGCAGGATTTTATTGCTAATGATGGCCTTGTGCATGGAGAAGATTATTTCACTGTAGTATGCCAAAGGATGAGAACTTCACTCAGAACATCACAAAGGATGAAAAATTTCCCTGCACAGTCAAAAAATGAAGAGCATTTTAGGGAAAGGAATCCCTCAGCTCATTGCATGCTCTGCTGAATACAGCTCCCGAGTTTCATCAAGCCCCCTGCATATACCACTGATTTGCAGCTTCACCAAGGAAGGACTGTAGCTGTGACTGCACCCTTCCTATAGGATCAAGCCCATACCTGGTGAAGCCAACAGCAGTGCTGCTCACCACATATGATAACGGGGCAGCAATCTCTTCCAGCAGAATGATAAATTCATTCCACAGCCCAACCCCACTGCTTTGTGTACTTACACCAGGCAATCCTCCCAAGGCTTTCAAGATGATGTCTTGCTTTTGCCCTCCAGGAAAAAAATGGTGACTGTCAGACATTTCTCTCCTGATAGACAGAGTTTAATTCTGGATTTCTATTTTCATATTACTGTTTTTGAATTACTGCTCCAACCACAGTGCAAATTCTGATTATGCAGTACCCACAGGGGTAGAGTCCATTTGGTTTACACATTCAGCTTTCCAAAGGATTTCAAAATGCTGGCACAGTCCTACAGGCGGTTTTCAACATTCAGGGCATTCCTGCAATTCAGAGCAGAGCTGGTTGTCACCTACAATAGCATCTCACAAGGTGCAGGGAGGAGCCTCGGGCTGGGTCAGATTCTGCCAGTTTTCCCACAGATCTGGAGGGATCCTGCTGGTTTTATTGAGGCTCAGCCCTGTTGTTCACAGCACAGTTTGTTCCATTCTTACTTCTGCCAGCTAATTCCACCTTCTCCATTCTTCAGGGTCACATCACTCTATTGGGGATCAGCCATAAAGGCTGGACTCACTCCAGAGCACCTGTGGTATTTTGATAATTTCAAATATTGAGAAGTTCTCGTATTTAAATGTACAACTTGCAGGCAGGGGCAAAGTTTAACTTGCTCTAATCAACTATAAAATGAACCCCGAGCTCACAGTTACCCTTTGAAAGGCCTGGGTCTTTTTATGCCGATCATTAACTGCAGCAGGGATATTCCTTCCTAGAGATTTGTTATTAATGACTACTGAAATTACTGATTTCAATTAACTACGTTACATTTATATTGAAATACAGTTGGTGCTGCTCTGGAGAAATATAAATACTGAAATGAGAGCTACTGCCACCTCTGTTAAAGAACTGAAAGAACAAACAAAACGTGCAGCACTCTTTTAGTCCTGAACTGTAAGGATACTGTTCCATATTTATCCGTCACTTATTTTTTCTCCCCTTCCCCTTTTTCCCTCCTTCCCTGCTTCTTGCAGTTAAGACATCTCCCCTCTCTGCAGCCATCTGATTCTGTTCCCTGCAATGAGGATGTCCCCAAGGACTCGTCACCCTTCTAGGGCCCTGGCCCCATGCCTTCTGGCTTTTGAGATATTATTGGTGCCTTTGCTTTCTGGCTCCAAGGTCTTTTTCTCATTCAGGCCACGTCGCCACTGAGGGACATCCAGCACTAAGCCACCAAAATGGGATTGCACAAACTCTGCACATTAATTAGTTCAATGCATCTCTCTGCTAGGTAAGGAAGAAGGGAACTGTTGCTAGTAGCAGACATTCTGAGGGAGGGTTTGCAGAGCTGTGGGACTCAAAGAAGGGGAAATGAGGGAAAATGGCCCAGTCCTATTATTTATTTGTATTTGAAAATAATTCCTGGCTTCAGAACCTATGGAGTTTATTACTGAAGGTCTGACTGCCTCCTTCACCTCTCTTCTCCTGCTCAATACTCTTTGCAGCCCTTTGAGATCCTTCCCCACCCTTTTCCTTCTCTTCACTCACTCTCTAGCACTCAGCAAAACCTCAGACAAATCCTTGTTTCCTGCAAACTGCCATCAGCCACACAACTTGGGATGGACCACACTGTAGTCTCATAGCAATGCAGAAAAGAACCAAACAAATCTCCTGGCCTCCCTCAAAAGAAACCCTCATTTCTGACATCCGTATTGGCACCAAGTCCTGAGCTCTGGCTCACAGGTGCCAGATGAGGTGTGAGACATGGGATGGGGAAAACATGTGGGGCTGCTTCATTGCCACGCACTGAGCTCCACTGCAGCCAACTCCAGGCAGCAGGAGACAAGTGTGTGTGTGTGTGTGTTGGGTCCCCCTGGCATTAAAAGACTCTGTAATTACTCTCAAAGGTTGCTATTATGTGCAAAACCGTCATTAACTCCCAGTGGTGTGATTGCCCTTTATTGATAATATAGAGCTCAGCAATCCTCAGCCATGGCTTATTGTGCTTGCTCGCAATGGAAGGAAATGAACCTGCCATCCTTCTCCTCAGTCAGCTATTAAGGTGTGACACACAGATGAAGGCTACACTCACCCCAACCCACACTTGCCCACAAATGAGAAATCACTCAAGTGCCTGAGATTACCCCGACCAATTCTGCTTAACCCCTTGGGCACCTCTGAGCTATAGGTCTGGAGAGAGGCAGGGAGGGAACAACTGTAAGCTCTGAGGCAACGAACCACAACCATGGAGCACTTCCCAAATCCTATGGTGAAAAGGGCCACGAATGTCTGAGAGGTAACATTCCACGAACTTCAGCAAAGCAGTAGACACAGGTGGAAAAATGCAGCTCGAGCTCTTCCTGGAACCATGTCAATCAATCACAGGATGCGGCAAAACCTGATGTGAACCCAGCCTGTGGCACACACTCCAATGCAAGACCACAAAGCATAAAATAGAAATCAGGAACAGAGGCCGCTGGGTTTTGTTGAAACATTATTGTTCCATCTTGTTTCCAGTCACTGCATCTGTATAACAGCATCACTTCTATACCATGTAATTAGACACTTAATTTATTAAACAGCAACTGTAGTGAGCAGGGAGCAGGAGATATACTTATCTTCCAACAAGGGAAATATGTTACAGAGGAGCATACACTTTTCAGACTCAACCTGAGCTGCTCCCTGACAGGCAGGGCACTTGAGAGGAAAGGAATTTTTTGGGGTAGGCATGAGACCATCCCTCAGGAGAGCCAGTTTCTGCTTGGGCTGCCCTGCCATAGCTCCGCAGCGAGACCTTTGTCACGTTGGTTGGTCTTGCTGCCCTCAGTCCCCACGCGTAAAATGAACAGAACAATCTGGCTTTTCTCCCTCCCTCCCTCCTCTTACGTAGGTTGTTTTACTCTGCCTGACAGCTTTTCCAGACAGAAGCTGTGCATTTGTTCTGCTATTGCTAGGCTCTGAGCACACCGTTCCCCACATCTCTCCGTACTCCTCAACAGTAAGTCTTTCCTATCAACAAGGTCAACACCGCCAATTTGCAGACTGACAGAAAAAGGCAGTGCATTCCAAAGCTTCTGTCTTCCAAGGTGAGCTTCAGAGAAAGAAAGCAAATGCCATCATTCCAGCTCCTTGGGAAGAAACTGCATTGGTGTGAAATCCAGCCAACAAAAAAACTATTTTTGACAAAGATGAAAATGACGATAGCCTGCTTACTTGCCCATGGGAAAACACACGAGACTCAGGTCTTCCAGGCTTCATGAGCCTGAGGCTAAAGAAAATGTTATCTCTTTGTTGAGATCTAATGTACTGACAATATTAGTGTATGACATAAAATGTCCTCCAGTGATTCTCCAGTAAGCCCTACCAAGCAGCCTGGCTGAGTCAGCTCTGAGGGCTCTGACTGGAGCAGAATGAATGCATTCTGTGACAGTGTGACATGGGAGTGCTGAGCATCCACAAGAGAAGGTATGGCCCGTGAGAAGACCTTGGTGCATGAGAAACCAAAGCTCCCTTTGATCCCAGGTCCTGGAGAATATTTAGAACACAAATCATTCTCATCATTTCTTCCTATATCATGTTAGCCGACTTTCATGGTTGCAGCTGACCATGCTGGGTAAATAATCCAATGTAATTACAGGGTAAAGAAATGGCAAACTCTGTTCTAAACCAGAGTAGAGCTTGCATCTATTATTTATTAGAGGCAACCAGCAGAAGAGAGCAGGTTACGTGGTAATTACTTTTTGACCTCCTGGAGGTAATTGCATAATCATTTGCAGAGAATTGCTATTACAGTTGGGTGAATCCTGCAAGCCATTTTATGTGAACAATCGTTTGAATTTTTAAACCAATTTCCACCTAACTATGGAGTTTTGATAAGGTCGTCCACCACCACAGTGTCTGAACAGCTTTTTCATGGCCTTCTGGGGGGTTTTGTGCTCCTCAGATATTAAAGTAAATGAGCTGACTGGCAAAAACACTCATACCTATCTTATCAGACACACAGATTTTTTACATGGACAGAGAGAAGCATTTCCATTCCTGCTGATGCTGTCAATAGGTCAGTGTCTGCAGAGTTTTCCTCTATGGAGTGAAAAGCAAAATGCTGAAATTCTCCATTAAAATGCAGCTGTTGGTGTGGTCATCTCCCTAGGACAAGAAGAATTTGAAAGAGGATTGGATGGATGATGGATTTGCCAGTCAATTCTGGGTGCCTGGGTCAGCAGCAGCTCAGAAAGTGGACTGGCAAAACCTGGGAGCAGGTGTGAACAAGACATTTTCTTAAAGATTCATTGGGCCTGACAAAGCTTTAGTTCCATCCTGAGACAGGGATTTATGATACATGGGATGACGTGGCCTCTGGACCTCCCTCTCTCCATCAGCTAAAGGGAGTCAAGAAGATTGGTTCAGAGCAGCCAGCCAGAACTAGGCAAGACAAATCCCGTTGTGATTTCTCCTTTGGTCTTCTCTTCCAAGTGTCTGTATTACATGGGTACCCTTGATCCAGGCCCTAGCAGCTCCAATATTGGCTGCTCTTAATTTCTTGAAATTTTGAACAAAACTTTACTTAGGACTGAACTGTTACCTTTGGGTATCACATAAAGGAGCACTACTCAAACCATCAAAGAGATCACTGCACAATCTTCTGTGGTACACTGATTTCTCAGTCTGTGACTCCTTCCATCTTACCTTCAGAAGCCACCAGGACCCTGAGGGGACATCAGAAACCCCCCAGGGAAGTTTCAGCCCACCTGAAGTTTCCCTGTATTGCTCACCCTGCAATAGTTGAGACCATGCTGTTTTAAAATTTATAGTGTAATTGATTTCTTTATAAATCATTCAGCTCTTATTATTTATTAATTCTGCTGTCAAGGTTAATTTGAAATACTTCTAAATAAGACTGCCTGACAACACCTTTGTTTATGAGATTGACAGCATGCCAGTGCAAGCTTCTCCATTGCTGGCAAAGGCAATCTGCACAGACTCGTGTCCCAGGAAAGGTGATCCTGCTTCATTTCAAATAGAAAAGATGCAATGCAAATCACTCACAGGTCCTGCAATTGTTTGTCATTAATATTGCAGAGTGGTACTTCTGTTGCCTGGTCAGGACTCAGCTTAAAATGTCATGTGTTGGGATGAATGTGGTAGCCAACTTGCTGCCGTAACTTTGCAGGAGGATAGCCTAACATCATGCCAGGTGAGAGTTCAGCTCATACGTGTCTGAGATTCTAAAGAAACATTGAATCAGGATTTCTCAGATCCGCTGATGTGCAGCAATTATACTTTATTCTGCTGGATTTGAATATAGATAGAGAAACAAATGTTCAGTGGGCACTGCTCAGTGAATGGAATTACCCAGAAATGTGGTTCCCAGAAATAGCAGAGCTTAGGTAAAAACTGCAGATATTGACTCTCAGGAGCAGAAACAGCGTGAATATCTGGGGCATCTTCAGCAGGTACGGGTGGTGTTGGGAAGACATCTTGCTACCTGCTCTTATGTTGCCTTATTTCTTTGTCTGTCTTAGCCTATGAGCTCCAAACTGCAAAGCCCAGATGTCTTTTAGTAGCTGGGAAGCACCTGATGGTACCATAAGAGCAGTCATAACTACAGACATTTTGCACCGCTCCATGTGGTTCAGCCTGCCCATAAATGCTGACTCTCACGGCTGCTGCTTGCTGGATGAACAGAGAGTGTTGGCTGTATGGTTGCATTTAAACAATATCCGCTGCTCATATTTTCTTTTGAACTGGTAATACGTCAGGTTTCCCTCCCATACAACCATTCCGCAGCAGAGAATTGCAGGACAGGTCCGTGCATTTGCTTTTCCCATGTAAGATCTCAGCAAAGCCCCCCAACACATCGCAGGCTGCTCCTTGCCTCTTTTTCTCTTATTTTTTTTCCCTGGCTCTTGCAGAAGAGGCCCATTTGTCTGCTTGCCTTCATGTGTGCAGCTTGGATGCTCCCCTTAAGGCATTCTTTGCTTGCTTGTTTGTTTGTTTTCCTTACTGTAAGGTGAATTAGCACAAACCTTTCTTGGAGTTTTGACTCAGTTCAATGTACAATTAATGAACAAGAGCAGAACTAAAGCAAAAAAGACTGTAATATGCACAAGCTGCAGTCAGAAAGGGACTTCACTGCCTACTCCAGTGCATGAGAGCTATGATTACCAATTTCTTTTTCAACGTAAAGCAAAAGTGCCCAGAAAGGCTCAGAGAAGTAATTATTTTGCTTCTAGTTTTCTCTCTCTCTACTTAAATTCTGTTCATTAGAATGGGATTGTGTGAACGGTACCACAGTGCTGGCTGACATTAGCTGCTGAGCCAGATTCAAAGGTGGCATAAATGCAGGATTACACTGCAGGGCTGTAAATTTAAATAATTTATCATGAGCCCTTGTGGATAAGCACGTGCTGATGTGCCATGCTGCTGAGGAGGGGAGTGAGGTGAGGGCAGCCAAGGAAGAGGGACATCATTAGTTGTACTTTAAGGGGAGCAAGCTGTTTGTGCTCTTAATTTAGGAAGTGAACTGACCCAGTAGGAAAGAGGTTCCCCTTCAGAGCACTTGAAATACGGTGATGGATACCCCCATGACAGAAGGTGTTTGCAAGTTATTCATCCAGTTTAAATAAGGTTTAAAATATCACAGCAATCAATGAATAAATTATTTGATGAGCATTATCCCGCTAACTCCATGCACATCCCTACAGAAAAGGAGCTCCAGTGACCTTGTGTTTCCTACACTGCTGTCCCTCGCCCCTCGCTGCCCCCCATTCTTCCCATACAAGGCCCTCTTAGATAAGAAGCAGAGATGATTATTAAGATGGGAGCAGAAGAGCATCCACAGAAGGAATACCAATGAAGTAGTATCTTGCGACATGTATAAGCTGAGCCCTTTTCCAACAAACGATCAGATATAGGCAAAGAGAGTGACAAACAGTAAGTGATTCCTGTCATCAGCAGAATTCATGTGGGAGCTTCGAGTAATTGGCATTTTCTCTCTGCAAAGGAACAGAGATTTAAAGATTTGGCGAATGCCGAACAGCGCATTACGGCAGCCCACATCACTCAGCAGTGACCTGTGCAGGGATAGGGGAAAGCAGAAAGCACTCTATAAAGAGTGAAGAGCTTGCACAGAGGGAGTGTGATGGGCTAAAGCGGGAATTTATGGTGGATGAAGAGCCATGAGTGAAGGACAGCTTTGTAGGCTGGAGCTCTGGACCAAACCCAGAGCCACAGCACTACCATCAGTTCTGTGCTTCTCCACTCATCTCTGCTATGGCAGAAGGGTGAATGACTCGTGTTAGCAGAGCTACAGCATCATCTGCAGTCAGTTTTAATGAAGTTCTACACAACCACAAAGCCCCTCATTTATCATGGATAGAGTCGTTTTGATGCCTGAGGAGACAGCATTGCTGGGGAACACCTGAGAGCTCCCAGTTTTTACATGGGTACAAGAAATACAGCACCTCCATTGGAATGGGAAAAGGAGCAAAGACAGAGGGAGCTCTGAATCTCGCCGTCATCCCTCCAGCCCCACAGTGAGATCTGCTGTTTGCTGAGCTTAGCTCATGGGGCACTGACAGGAGAAGGGAAGGCAGCACACGGGTACAATAAGCAAATAAAATCACTATGGTACCACATTTCTAGGGTAACATTATAGAATAACAGGATTCTTCACAGTACTTATTTTGGTTGTTTTCATTTGCTGTTATTGTCAGTAGCTTCACTTTATATTAGATATCTCCAGTGGCATCAGCAGTCTGAGTATCTTGTGTTTGTTCAATCTTTCTGCTAATTTTGCCAGTCATATTCTCCCCTTCTTTCTCACTGCTTTCTTCTTAAGTAATATCACGGTGAGGTAGAGAAGAGACAGCCACCTGAAAACTGACCTCTTTCAACTCATCTATTTTCCTTCATTTTAAAATTAAAACAGAAAACAGAGAAATGGGATGGCTAGACTTTATTTCTCTGCCTTGCTGCTGACTAGCTCTGTTAGACCAGTCAAAACTCTGCGTCTCCAGTGAATTTGTGACTCCAAAGAGCCGACTGTCTTAATCCTGCCGCAATAGGAAAATGTTCAATAAGCCGAGCCTAATGGTTTGCATGTTCTCGCTGAGGCTTTGCATACCTGGTAAGGAAGCTCATGTCCATGCTTTGGTCTCAACCTTGAACCTTGGCTGCTCCTGCTCCCTCCCAAGCTTGCCCACTGTGCAGTTCCCTGTATTCCTGAAACTACTCTAAATCACACATCGTAGGGTGACAAAGATCATAAAGGAACAACAAAGGATCAGCAAACATAAAATAGAAGAATGGCAGCCTCCCCACCTTACGCTGCAAAAATCAAAAGGAGTTTTCAAACAGCCCCATTTCCAGTCAGCTGGAGATTTAATTCACATAGTAATTTACTGTGTTTGCACTTTTTTTCTGCTCCCCCTCCTTCTTTTTCAAGTTACATTTTTCTTGGCCTATAGTAAGAGGAACCTAATGTCTAAGTTGAAGTCTTACATGCAAATAAACCTTTCCTTTCAGAATGTGCTGGGCAGAGGGGGAATGATAGGGGAGATTTGTGGGGGTGGGGGGGGAAACACCACCTATTGCAAAAAGCTTTTGTACTGTAAAGCAATTCAAGTATTTAAAGAAAAGGGTACAAGTTCACAGAAAAAAATTATGCCAGCTGAGACAGTTTGAGTCTGCAATTTTCTTTGCACGCTGCTGGGGCCAATGATCACTCTGAATTTGTGGGTGTCCTTACCCAGCCCAGCACTTCCTAGCAGCTCTTGTTTGTTAACTGTTTCCTCCTCTGGTGGGTGACGTGTTTTCCTGGTGATTTTTATTAGATAATGGCTCAGTGGGAAACCAAGCAGAAGAAACATTTTCATAATTGATAGCTCAATTTCAGTCCTGAAAACACTCGATGGCTTTTTCAGCCTCACTAACACTGGAAATTATTAGGAATTATAAACTGAGATGTGGCTGGAGCATATCAAAATGGACAAGAACCACAGGCTTGATGGGCTTCCACTTCATTTTGGGGGGGATCAAGGGGAGGAAGGAGGAAAGAAAATATTCTTGCAGAATTTCACAGAATTAAGCATAAGAATCATTCTTTTCTAGGCAAATTAAATGACTGTAGGGCTGTCAAGCTGCAGGGATGCACTAGGAGCCATTATGAATTTTGATGTGCGAGGACACATGAAGCTTAGAATAAAGTTAACTATCAGGATTCTCAGGAAAGACTTTCCAAAGGACCTGGCAACCAAGGGACAGAAAAGGACAAATTTCTTCTCTGTCCTCACTGTGCAAGATACCAGATTTCAGTCTCAGCTCCCAGAAGAACCACAATGTTCTGTATTTGTTCACAAGCACAGGGAGAGAAGCAGAATCACAAAGAGAACGTGTCATTTTTCTTTTGGCCCCATATGATTCCAGCTGAAGTAGTTTATGCCATGGTAGGCGGTGTAGCACATCAAACTCATTGCCTGTTTGTTTATTTGTTTGGTTTTTAATTTTCAAAAGGCTAAAACTTAGAAAATAAGAGTTCAGAGGGCCTTCGGGGAGGGGATGGAGATGGTAGGACCTAATGGAGACATAAATGTTTGATGACCATAAGAGCATTTTGTCCCCACATCCCAGGGCATGCTCTGGCCTCTACACATCATTCGGCCACAGCAGCACATGGAGCATAAGGTCCCTCACAACAGAGCTCCTCAAGCATCTGAATCCTAAGAGTCCCATAACCATAGTGAGAAAGGAGGAAGGAAGTTGTGTGTATTTCTGGATAACCCTGTCCCACAGACTATCACTTTTAACCAAATAAAGCATGATGCTTGTCCACCTATTGCCTTAATTCACCTTGCTGAAGGCTGTACTTGGAGAGGAAGGAAAGTGTACTATCATTTCAAGGACTATTTTCCAGTGTCCTCCATTACCAGAGATGTAGTGATACATCCCATCTAGAACTCGTACATCTGGACTTACCATATGAAAAAGTGCTGTCTTTTTTCTCATGGCACTTCTGAATAGTTGCAGAAACCACACATTTCTGTTTTCCATGCTATTCCTAGATGTCATTAACAGCTGCTGGACCCCAACCACCATTGTACAGCAACATTTTCTCCACAGGACCATCGCTAAATACTCTACATACTCTACGTATTTCAGGGATGTACAAGCAAGAACTGCTGCCTTCTCCAGGCAAGCCTCCCTGAGTGGCAAAGTCACCATAGAGCACCTCCCCATGAATATATCCTTCCTCAAGGCAGCGCTTTTATTACTGTTTTATTAAATTGCCACAGGACAATATTACTGCCCTAAAAATGATGTTGGGGAAGTATGTGTAATAAATGCACAAGGCAGCTCTCTGTTGCAGTGATGTTATTTCTGCTATGCACCATGCCATTTTATCACATCTGGAGTCAGCAAGAGCAGAGCTGATGGAAGTCCTAGGGATGTTTACGAGAGTGTCAGAGCTACTCACTATGAGGAGAAACTCCATCTTGGAAATGGCTTCATAGGGGAACGGTGCAGGTTAACCTGCAAATCCACTCCACTTCTGACTTCATTTTGATTTTAAAACATCTGTTAATTCATCTGACCACTTAGAGCATGCTTAGCATTTTTTTTACTAAGGGAATGCTGAGATTAAGCACTGAAAAGTGTAAAGGTGCGTCTTTGTTATGATGGTGATGGTTACACATTAGATTGCTGGAAAGGACTGTGTTTGTGTCCACTTTCCAGGGGAATGACCATCTGCATCCTGCTTGCGGGAGGTAGACTGCCTTTCCAAAGAGCTTGTCCAGTTAGATGCCACCGATTCCTTCCTCCAAAGTGATGGAGCAAGTTTAGTGGGTTACAGAAAGAACTGTAGAAAACCCCAATACAGCCAATCCATAGTTCATTCAGAATTGCTATGATTAGAAACACAACTCTGTGGTTTAGTCTTTCTATGCAGACATCAACACAAGGGGTCATTGATTATCTTAAAAGCCAGAGGGTTTTTTGTTCTGTTTTTCTTTCTTTTTTTTTTTTTTCCTTAAGTAGATAGCTGCAAGCTTTGCTTTCTTTTAATGCAAATGATCTTATTTAGACCTGCTGACATTAAAAGCCACTGCATGCTTTCTGAATCTAGCATGGAGGCAGAGCAAATAGAATATTTCATCAGCTCATTTTAAGAGAATTCTCTAAAGATAAATATATATATATATAAGAAAAAAAAAAAAAAAGCCTAAGAAAAGATTTGGCTGTCTGCTGGCATTCCCTCCCTTCTTCCCACTTCCATTTCTGTCCCTTCAGGGGCTTACTACAGCCATGGGATTAATGGACACATAATGCCATCTCTGCTTTACTGCCTGGAAAGTCTCTTGTCTAGTTTACATTGATTTTTCTTTTCTGATGCATTTGCAGAATCTGAGATACCGATGGCGAGAAGCACAGATAAAAGGTGAAGACATGAGAAAGAGATACATCCTCTGCCTCATGCTCCCATTACTGAAAACACTTCTAGACATTGGAGCTTGCAGATACTTCCAGCAGCAAATGCCCACTTACTCTTTCCTGCCATCACAGAGGACACGGGAAGGGCAACAGTGATAGTCTTGCTCTCTGTTGCTCTGGTATTATCCATCACCCAGGAACTGATGGGGAAGGCATTGCTTAACAACAATTCCCAGTGCAGACAGGTCTCTCTTGATTTGCCAATGTGCTCCTTTCCATTGTAGCTCTATTATAATTATTATTAGCATCACCAAGGTAATTTTCCAGTATTTCCATAAATGAATGGACACAGTGATCAGCTTCATGAAGCTCACACCTACCCTCCTGGTTGTGCCACAGTGCTGCTGAATGCTGGAGAGCAGTGGGCAGATCTCACTGACTGGAATGATTTCAGAAAAGCTATGGGAATGCTAAGACTAAGAGATTTGTGAAACCTTTTTTGGGGTGATCAACCTCCTTGTGCACTGCTCACCCCCAGGACATCATCTCCAGTGACTGCTCCAACAGGGAAAGGTCCTTCTCTGTACCAAACTGTTCCTCTCTACACAGGGAGGAGAGAGGAGCTGGAAGCACAGCCTACTTCGCTATTTAGTGCTATTGATCTTTCTCCTAACAAAGTACTGAAGCAAAGCAAGGCTGCTGCACAGGGCACCTCTGGGGTGAAATGACCTAAGTGCTTGAAAGCTCTGCAGTACTTTTTGTATTAGTATCATGCACAGGTGTCACCCATCAGTAATACAGAAAAGATGGATAATCCTTTAGTTAAGATGCTAAATGCTGCCTGAAGCCAGGCTGTTTATTAGTAATAGTCACAGAAACAGTGTCGGAAAGAACAGAAAGAAAATGCCATCCTGTGGCTGTGTCTCACTCTCATCTTTGGCATTTTGGTGTCAGCTTTGTAAAGCTCTTGGAACAAAAGATGAACATGGCCAGAAATGACGGGTGGAGGTAACCCAGCCTCAGCTGTGATCCATCATTTGCCCAGTGGATGAACAATGCTCTGACAGTCCTTTCTTAGACTGCTTTACTGATCTATGGTATTTTTTGGTATCCTAGAGGTTCCTTAATGGACAGTTTGGAGTCCCTGTTAGCATCAATTCAGTTATGCAGCAGAGGTAGAAAGGGAGAGCAAAGCAGACTGATGCTATCCCATGTCGTTGGCTCTTTGCTGAACATCACACTCTATGTGAGTGACTGACATGTTGTATTTCAGAAGCAGCAGGAGCCATTCAGCTCTGAGTGATGGCGCTGCTCAAGTGGTTGCAAAGGCATCTCATTTCCCTTCCACTGCCCTGTAATGCAGTCTCATTTCCTATCAGGCCAGCATCTCAAGGCAATTGGGGCATGAGGCTTTTCTTTCCACCACCAACTCCCAGTTCCAAGCAGTTCTTTTCACTGTGCCATGAAAGCGAGCAATCTGTTGTTCAAACAAGTGTGACCCTGTGCTTTGCTGTCATCGGGACAGCTTTTTAGAAGACATTTAATGTTTAATATGGAGCTCTTGACAGAAATGAGCTATTCCTTGCTGGGCTTCTGACAGACTGCTGGAGAGTCTCAGGAGGAAAAAAAGGGATTTATCAGAAGGAGAGTTTTCTACTACAGGAAAAGGAAAAAATGAAATAAAATGAAAGAAGAGTGTGGTAGTTCAAAAAGCAAAAAGCAGGAAAATGAAAGGAGCCCCGGTGGTAGGTCCTGCTTCCCATCTAGATGAAGACAGAGACGTGCAAGCCTTCAGATTAATCTTGTGAAATAACTGAGATCTGAAGATTTCATTGCAAGAAATTACATGTTGTCACCGTGATTATTTATTTATTTTTACTCCAGTTAATAGCTACACTCAGGAAATTAAAAAGAAAAATAGCATGCTGTTCTATTGGGAAGACTGTGAGGAGAGAAATCAGAAACCAAGGAGAAGTAGCGTATGTATCTCGAGTACACTGTTTTTTTTTGAAACCATTTCTGTGCATACGTTCACATTTAAGAGAACCTGTGTTTGTTCAATGTTTTTGCAAGTCCTGATTTTCTCTTTTCTGGGAGTTTCAATGCAAACACTGGTTGCTTGAGACAGAGCCTGCAAAACTCCAGACTTTCTTTTGTTCCACTTCTGAAATTTTTACAATTCTTTTTTTAATTCATTATTCACCTCTCCCATTGTTTCTCTGTGAGGAAGAAAAATTAGGCAGTGCCTTAGCTGACTGACTGCACAGTATGAACAGTGAAGAGACAGTTTTCCAACAATCCAAAGTCTAAAATCTGTCATCCTGCGGAGTGAATCCTGAAAGATAAACCAGTGGGAAGAAATCTTTTACAGAATGTGGTTGCTTTATTGCTGTTCACTTCAATGGATGTCTGACCTCCAAGCCCCTCAGATTACTTTGAGAATTGCACCCTACTTTCATGCATTACTGGGTTCAGAAATAACAAAGGAAAGGAATTAAATTTTGACTCAATGTGATTTACACCAATGTGTTCATCAGCTAACTCGCAAAAGCTATGAGTGATCCAAACTCTGTTGTGACACAGCCACAGGAAAGGATGGATAGCGTAAAGACTCTAAGATGAGCAGGTCAATAAATACGGTGCAAATTGGTGCCAATAAATACGGTGCCATTTTGGTGATGCCCCCTCCCTGGAAGCACTCAAGGCCAGGCTGGATGGGGCTGTGAGCAACCTGGTCTAGTGAGAGCTGTCCCTGCCTATAGCAGTGGTTTGGAACCACACGATCTTAAAGGTCCCTTCCAAGCCAAACCATTGTGATTCTATGAAACTCTTACGCCATTCCTGAAGTCAGGAGAATGATGATGGATTCCATCTCTTAAGAACTTTGAACTGAATCATCCAAACTGGATGCCTAGAAAAATCCTTTATAAAAGCAGACTATCTCTACTGTGAGGAGAGTAGAGTTGTTTAGAGATCAAAAAATTTTTGATGATGTTTGGATGCTCACAGTCCACCCCAAGCTGCATCTCGGAGGTCCCTGAAAGCTGGATTTACTCAAGGGATGTTGGGACACACTATGACATGTAGAGGAAAGAAGGAGAGACAAAAGGAACCCCAGTTTTGGCAGTAATTCATTGAACAAAGTACTTATTTTTTTTGCTGCGAACCACCCATTAGCGACACAGAGAAGAGGGACAGACTTAAAGGGTGCTCCCCTAAAACAAATCTATAAAGATGGTAAGAGCCAGCAGCCTAAGCAATGAATGTTTTTCCTGAGGACCAAAGGTTTGTCCTTCGGTGCCTGAGCCCTCCACTTCAGCTCCCGATTACAGTCATCAGCCTGGCCAAGTCCAAACATAGTCCTCTCATTATTGCTTTATTTTTTGCCACAAAAGCACCTCAGAGAAATAACCAGGGATCAACACCCTGTCACATTAAACATCATAAGGAAAGAGATTAGAAAGCCTGGACTGTGCCCCAGAGATCTTACAGTGTAATTGAAATTCCAGGAACACACCCAGATTTGAGGAAGGGCTCTGTTTGTTGTATTGTTCTGCCAACCAGCTTTCTCATGTTCATCAAGAGAGAAAGTTTCCTTCTTCACTGCTCCTTTCAAAGTAAAACTCTACTTTTTTCTTTTATTCTCCCGCTCCAAACACAAAAAGAAAAGAGAATGAGAGGTGAGAGCTGATTGAGTGAGCAACAGCAGGGGAAAGAAATGAGTATTTATCAATGTTCCTCTCCTTTTAAAGCACATCAATTCTGAAGCTGCTGACAGAGGTCTCGCTGTAACTGCTGGAAGAACCTCCAGGAGCTAATAATTTTATGTTCAGGCGTATGTAAAACCTGTTTTGATTAATTATTGATGCAAAGTTAGGAAAACGAACATTCTCCCTGCCTCAGCACAGCCCTATCAAATAAATGGCACGGCAGCGATGCACAGTGTGCTATTCACCCCCTGTCCTGTCTCACAGCTCTACATTAGTGGGAAGATCTGGGTCTCTCACAGAGGGCAGCCCGTCCCTCCAAAGCAATGCCTCACAAGCAATGAAGCTCATTTTTGGGTTCCTGAAATGTAGGAGCAGCCATGCTGGGCAGTACAAGCTTTCCTTATCCACCTCAGACAGAAGTTCACTTTTGCATGATTGCTGAGCTGGGCAAACGTGCCTCTTCTTGAACTCTTGATTTGAGATTAGTGCCTGAAATCTCTTTCTTATTTTGTCATTGTTTTGTGGAGCTGGCTGGGGGTCAGCTGAAGGCACAGTGTTCCCATGTCCAGCTCGGCACTCCTGTGGATTCCTAAACAATGTATTCGTGCACAGAAAGCAGCCCTGACAATAACTCTTTAGCAGATTCAATTCAATTCCAGCTAATTAAATAGGTTCAGCAGCACAAAGACTGCAGAAATGGCTGCCATCTCATGCTAGACACGCAGCTGCCGAGCTGCAGTGCACCCTTGTAAAAGGTGCAAAAAGTACATTTAACCTTCTTTTAGTGGAAAGCCCCTTGCAATGTAAAATTCTCTACAGTGCACATATATCAAAGGCTACACTCTAACTTCTGGATGCCAACGCTAAGAGGCTGACCCACAGATAGATGCACGCTTCTGCTCTGTACACAGCAGTACTCCCACCTCACGTTAGGCACCCATAAACCTCCTTTTCCACTCTGCAATACTGTTTTTGTTTAGTTTTGTTTTGTTTTTGCCTGGATACAACTCCACTGGTTTATGCGGGGCTGCACTGTTCACAGTTGGAGCCATATAGCAGAGAAACATTTCAGAGGTGGAGGAGGGAGTTTCATCAACAGCTTCTGGGTAACCAAACAGCCTAAGTCATCTGGCCATTAATGAGCATGTCATAAAGCTCTGCTCTTCACTTCATCACTTTCGTGTCCTTTCCAGAGTGATGCCATTTTACATCCCGCAGCCTTTTATAAGCTCCTGATGTCCAATACAGATAGTCTCCTCTTATCATCTTTTGCTTTTTCTTTTCAGCACTCCTGGCTTCCCAGAACCATTTTCTAGGGCCGACTTTTCACAATGGTTTCAATTCTTCGCACTTCACTCTTCCAATTGTTCTTTACAGATATGGAGGGTGGGTGACTTAAAAGCACCCTGCCTTAATTCAGCTCCCCTTGAACTCACTAGTACAGAAAAACTGAACTGCACATTTCCATTGATTTCAACAGAGGAAGAGTAAGGCAAGTGCTCTGGGCTTTAGAAACTCCCCCCCTTGATGTTTTCCCATCACCCCCTTCTGTCATTAGCACACTTTGTACGACTGTTCCCACTTCTGCTACAAAGTGTGCTCCTATTTTCAATCCCTTCTGTACCTGTCCATCTCCATGCTTTGACACGATTCAATTTCTTTTTGTGAGTTTTGCAGGACTGTAGCCCTGACTTGTGAGACAATTACCACTGCTTTGTAATGGAGTTTAGACTGAGTTATTCTCAACCAGAGCTCCATTTGCTTAGGAATATATCATACAGCCATATTAAGGAGACATCATCTGCAGCCTCACGGTTAAGCAGCAAGGCTTTCTTCTTTTTTATAATCAACGCTATCATCCTCAGAACCTGAAGCAAATTTTTAATGAGAAATCTTTAATAGAAGTTTACTTGGCATTATAGTTAATCTGAAGTTCAGGTAAGCACTATTCTATTAGCAGAAAACACATTGAAGCAGGCTATAACTGAACCTCTTGCTTTTCCTTCTATTTCCTAATGTCCAATTTTGCAATAGAGTAGTGGAGATTCTCTCTTTAACTGAGCCATGGATGACACCAGTATCTTTGTACTATACCCTAAGAGCAGAAATAAGCTGTTTACCCTCATCTCTACAAAGTTAGACCTCACTTTCAAATACCAGCCATAGAGATCACCCTGCAGAGTTTCCCCGTGGGATTTATTCTGTGAGGCACAGTTAGCTGCAGCCTCGTTATCCAGCCAAATGGAAAAGAGCCCAAGCCTTGAGACCAAACCCTTAGTGCAGCCCCAGCACTGAGTCTTCCCTACCTTCACTGTCCTCCCATGCAGCAAACGAATGTCAGATGGCTGAACTTCAAGCAGAGACTTTAACCAGCACAGAGAGCTGATGCCGCACAAAGGGAAAAGCCATCACAGATGCCTTTCCCACTACATCTTTCCATTGAATATAACCCAGGCAGTGGATCCCCTGTCTGAACTCATGTGCAAACTTTCAAAAATGGCATCTGAGGTCGCATTGATCACTCCTCTCCAGGCAGTTGTACAAGACATTCTTCCCAACACCCAAAATTATGTCTGAAATCAGTTTAGGGAATGAGCAAGTCTTTTAATTAAAACAGTCTGTTATGATGAATCTGTTATTACAAAGTCTTACCTATGTAAAACATTAATAATACAAATTTCATTTGTTTATGTCAGCACCAAGCATTAATTTTTAATGGCGAAATGTATGAGTTATGAAAGGCATTAATGCAAAACAAATCACCAACTGAGAAGGGAAAGGAAATCCATTTTTTAGGGTAAGCAGTGGGAATGAAATATTATTGTGGTTCTAACCAAGGGGAAAAAAACATTTCTTAGGGCTCCAAGAGCAATTAAAAAAAAAAAAAAAAAAGTGAAGCCTTGGGTTTTATCATCATGCTTAATATTGGTCTTACATTCAGAAAAGATTGTGTCCATTTCATGCAGCCCGTGCCTTGATGCCATCTCTGAGGAAGTCTTTTACACAAAATGACTCTAATTGCCATGCAACCGCCATGAAAGCAGATCAGACACAGGCTGCATAACAAGCATCTTGCTGCTGCAAGGAGCATGATCTCAGAGAGCCCAGAAGTTACTCCTGCTGGCTTGGTGGGCCAGATCCATCACAGGAGTAAATAGGAGAAGCTCAGTGTGATTTAAGAGTCACTCCTGCTTACACTAGCCATGAATTAACTTCAGGCATTAATTGCCAGCCTGTTCTTAGAGTTTATGATTATAATTCTGCTGGATAAATCAGTACCCAGTCATTTTCAATGCAGACTGCTATGGAGCTGGCTGTGCTGTGCTGGTCCTGGGTCCGATGCAGGGCTCCAGAGAAATTATAGCTTCTGCTGAGACCTTGGCTTCTGCAGTGCCTGACCTCCTCACAAACAGCTGACCCTTGCTCTGACTACAATTTTGCAACATAGAAATGCTATTAAGCCCTGGGCAGACAGAAAAGGGAGGGATTTATCCTCCAGCAGTTAGGGACCTGGTCTCATTGGTACTGGGCCAGCACTGTAGCTGGGCTTAGGCTGGTGGGTTATAAGTGGTTGGTAAAGCAGTGGTGGCTATAGGGTGATTTCCTGAAGCCTGGAAATAGCATCTATGCATAGCATGGACAGACTGGGACCTGAAACATTGTGTTAACAACTCAGTGTGCTGGGCATTATGCTCTGCAACAACAAACCCATGCTGAAGATCTCAGCAGTGGGATTATGTGTGAGAGGCAAAGTAGGCTTCAGTGAGCTCCAGGGCCTCTGTGTTCTACACTGAGCATTGCCCCAGCACAGCCTAATCAGCAGTTCTCCTCGTTACCAGCCTAATCTGGCTGTGGCTGTTAGAGGGCTGCTACAGAACTAAAGAATGAGGACCCAGGATGCTTTTTAGATTTACCGGCACGTCTTGCCTTCTTCCACTACTTAAGACTTCAACACCATAAGCAACACATCCTGTAGCTTCTGCCTCTCTCCCACAATCTTCCTTTTCCTCTTTCTTTCTTGTCTCCATCTAAAAATGTTACTGATACTAGCAATAAAGCAAGAATTTAATATCATCGTACAGGGTGCTACGACAAACTGCCCCTTGGTTCCATCAATTCAACAGGCCTGAAATATAGGAAGGAATATAAGAGAGAAGAATACAAGATGAACTTTGCAGATATAAATTCTGTAATATTGGATTTCTCCTAACGCATTTCAGGGCTCTGTTGTTTCGCACTGGTATCTCTCCCTCTTAGACTCCAGGATCTCTTTTAGCTAAGCGACAGGTTCTTGCTGGTGAAGCGTTTAGAGCAGGCCGCAGTATTTCATCTCAACAATAGCCCTCATATTACAACGTGTGACACATCCACTGCTCTGTGCCTCCGATAGAGACACACTACTCAGCCTGAGGGCAGCAGGATCTGTTAGAAGCAATCTTAGGTGACATAAATTTTTGGGCTCCTCACTACAAAGAAAGGCATTGAGGGCCTGGAGTGTGTCCTGGAAAGGGCAACTAAGCCAGTGAGGAATCTGGAGTGCAAGTCTTACGGGGAGTGGCTGAGGGAATTGGGATTGTTCGGTCTGGAGGAGAGGACTGTGGTGAGGTGGGGGTTGTCCTCTTTTCCTGTGTAACTAACGACTAGGATGAGAGGAGATGGCCTCAAGTTGAGCCAGTGGAGATTCAGGTTGGATATTAGGAGAAATAACAAAATCTTACTCCTTTTCGCCTTTTGAATACTTAGTGAGCTCATTTTGAAGATACTTCACATGAAAAGTGGGGGTTGGTTTAGCACGTAGAGCATCCAAATAACTGCCAACAGCTTTCCAAGAGAAAGAGTCTAGATCACTCTGAAAAGATTCCTTGGAAGTCCTCAGTCTGGTACTTCTTATGACACTGCATTCATAGCACCAAATAGGTAGGAAATGGCCTCCATGCCAACCTTTTGCCTCCTAAAATTAAAGCCAAAGGAGAAAGAAAATAGAACCACATCGCTCTGTCATTTTTAGGACTTGGCTTTGACCTTTAATATCTTTTCTTTTGAGACTCTGGATAATTTAAAATTATTCAGAAAAAGCTCTCTGTTCTGCACGTGGTACAGAATATACAGTAGCATTTACAATAAATGGCATTTATCCTTTCTTCAGCAATGATCTCCAAGTAATATGGTTTCTTGTCACTAGTTCTGTAGATGAGGTGTCACGGCCAGATCCTTGAACCAGGCACAAAGATGATAGGCTGATGTTTGTTGAAAGAACAGCATCATAAAATGCTATTAAACACAATGTGTCTTGTGTTAAATGACATCAAAAACCCTGTGGTCAACCAGCAAATCAAAAAGACAAAGATATCCACTTTCAGTGTTACATTTCCCATAAGTCCAAAGGCTTTTTATTTCTTAGAAGTAAGAGTGGAAGGTGGGGGGAAATGAACAGGTTTTGGCCTCGGTTGTTCAAGCTCCAGACTTCCTTGAAAGGCAGGACAGGACTAGTCTGAATGTGATGAAGTTTGTGTATAATCAATAAAAAGAACTTGAGTTCTACTTGAAAGAGGGAAGAGGTCAGTGTGATAACCTTCACAGTTCTTTTTATTTATTATTAATACCTGCTTGCTGGAACTCCAGCAACAGAAAAATAAGGAATAGGAGGCAAAGCAGAGACTCCTCTCTCTACTCCCAACATCCAGCTGCTTTATTTTTCCTCCAACTGCATTTCTTTCTGTCTATTGTTCTTGAATCTCCTGAGACTGCACCTAAGAAACATTGAATACTTTAGGGCAGCAAAACTCAAGTTTCCCCAAAAAGTGGTTTTAAAGAATAGTTATAAAAACTGTGAAGGGAAGCAATTGTAGCAAGAACTGAAAGGGTTATTAAATTTTCTCAATAGCGCCTCTGTTTTACAACCTCAGGGCACAGGACAGGGATACATTCCTTGTCTCAGAATCTTGTGACAACATTTGTTCCCAGTGCTGGGTGCCTATAGCTTCAAGGACTGTGTTTTGAGAGGGAGAAAAGAGAACCAACCATAGGGCATATAAATGCCTCATGTGCCTTTTGAAAGAAAAAGATCTGAGCCTGTGATAGAAGAAGGCTATCAGCCCCACCAACAGCCCACCTGCTACTTCTGAGCTCAGGTAGTTCATGGCATCTCTGCGTGGCCTTTAGCAGGCAGATATATGAAAGCTGTGACTGTGCTCTGGGTCAGCTGGAAGCTGGGTGGTGTCTGTCAGGTGCTGAGCCTGAGATCATCTAAGAGCATTCATCCAATTAGTCACTTCCAGCATTTCCTGAAGTTTCAAGACCCATCCTGCTTTCTTTTGCTACTGACTGGTACCAGGTGCACAGAACTAACTTCATTCTGGGCTGGATGATCAGCTGGTGTCTTCAGTGCGAAATAGCCTAAAAGTGAATTGTGTCTGTCTGTCATGAAAACACTCTCTTAAAGCTAAAATAGATTTTTTGAGGTTCTTTATCAACAAGGAATGTCCCCAGGCACAAGACAACTAAATAATCACATTTAGAAATGATATACTTCTCCTAATCCAGAAGATCAATCAGATTCTGAGCCTAGAAATGCTGTAGGGTTTAGTAGCTGGTTCTAATGAAGGGAGAAAGAATCTTTATTTCTGTTTTTCCTCCAATTCTGAGAAGCATAAACCCATCAGCGGCACTGAGAGCCTCTGTGTGAATATTCTCCAGCAGCTTTACTGCAGGTACAATGTAAATTATTTCAAATTTTGATATAGTTTTATAAAGTAGCCATGAGTCAGAATTTTAAAAGGCAAGTTTCCTCCTCTTCTATCCTGGATCAGATCTCCTCTGGTTGTGCTCTCCATTCTCTTGCCATGGCAGGGCAATTCCCTCCAGCTTTTTCTTCTCTTCTTACATTGGTACCAACTACCAGATACATTTCCCTCTATCAGCTCTTTCCTACAGGAGAAATTCTCCCATGTAAGGTGTTTGCCAATTATCACCTTCAGCTTTTCTTCATACACTAGAGTGATTTATTATAGTTATTTCAACTGTCCCTACCCTTTGGCTCTCAAATTATTCTCTTTACTGTTTACTGTTATTATTTATATTATTGAAACTTCTAGTTACAGAGTAGAACAAGAATGTGTTTTGCATTCTGTGCTGCTTGGATTCTTGTGTGGGCTGTCTCTTTGTTATTTCCCTGAAGGACAATGTGTGTACAAGCTGCAATTTTCCAATGTAGCACAGCTGTAGTTACCTTTGTAGACACACAACTGAATTCACAGGAATATTCTGTATTGCTTCACATGGGAACCTCATATTATGAGAGTGGTGTATGATTTCAGGCACCTGAACTGTGCAGGCTCAAATTTCCTTCCTCTCTGTCAGGTAAGCCATTCATTTTAACATTCTCCCCAGGATTTCTTCTATCTGACATTTTTCTTATGTCATAGTAAGATGTCCTAGCTTGCTTGTTCTTAAGAAAGAAGAGCAGCTTGGCCAGGGGCTCATTTGTAACCAAATAAGCGTGTTGGAAATCCTTGGACTTGTGTTTTTCTGAGATGGTTGTTGTTATCCACCTCCTGGTCATGAAGATGCACCTACACCATATTTTGCTGTACCTCAGAGTCAATTCATAGTCCTGCAAAAGCCAGTAGAAAAATCTGTTGACTTCATTTGGCCATGGACCAAACCCTAACTGGCATTTAAACTTGTTAGCACACCGCTGAAAAACTGTTCAGCTTGCAAGGAAGACACAGCGATATCAGATGCCATTTGCCACTTGAAAATATAAAGAGCACCCTTTCTTTAAAATGTAATCTGCCCATAATATAGCTCCAACTCTAATGTCTATTATTTAGCACTTTCTTTTAACTTAATTTTTTACCAGCAGTTTTTAAAAACTATGCAGTTTTAATCTCAAAGAAAGTTTAAAGCAATTTTTTATTAGTGCATAACTCCAAAATACCACTTTGGAATGAAGAATTATCTCTCAAGCACTTATGAGATAGGCTTTACTTTTCTGTTAGTTAATCTGACAGTATTTTATTAATAATCAGCCCTTTTTGTATTGCTATTATGCATTTTTTTCTATTAACGCAGTTTATATCTCTAGCATCGCCATTAAAAAGAAGACTATGAAATATCTCTCAGATACACTGTGTAGGAACAAAGTAGATAAATATTGCTTGCAAATCACAGGCACTATTTTTTTCCATTGAATTTTCTTGCTGTTAATAAACAGTGAAACTCTTAATACCAATTTTAAGAAATATTATAGATGAGAATCAGAGTACGATATAGTCTACAGCCACTATAAGGGAACAGGGAGGGAATAGGTACTCTTGTTTCATGGTTTTTTGCACCCTTACTTACAATTCATTGCTCAAAACAAGCCCATAGCTCACTGTCTATGCTTGTCTTCATTTGAGTACCACTGGGCTGGAGGATCAGAACAGACAGAAGCTTGAACCCAGACTTCTTCCTCTGTTTTAGAAGATTTATCCCTAAATCTAGTGCAGTTCTCATTCTTATTCAATTTTAATCCAATCTAGAAATTTACAATGAGTAACTTCATGATCTTGTTGAATCTAATAGGTTTATGCTGGATGTCTCTGGTAAGCCTGTTAATTTTATATAGTACAATTCAATTCACTTCTCTGGTGATTCACACCACCATAAGTGGAAAAAAATTATGCTACAGAAGCCTAGTCTGAACATAGTGGCTCCTCGCTTTTCATTAGCTCATACTTCTGATCAACTCAGTGTATTTGGGTCATTTCATCGTCTACAGTGTTTGCCATCGCTGCCCTGGAGTATAATCTGCAACCAGAATTAATACTGTGTGTATGCCTTCCCCCCAGTCATTAAGATTGATGGAGTAAAAATGGTGCTGATACTGATGCTTTCTGGCATTCCACTGGGCAGTGTTTTCAACTGCACTTACTGCACCACTGCTCTCTTACCCATCCTTTGTTCTCTTGCTGGCATTTTTCCATCCCTGTCAATACCTGTCATGCTTCAGAGAATTATTTGCAAGGTCCATCTTACATCTAAAAGAAACCTAAACAAACCATCTCCCCTCTCACATTCATTTTCAGAAGGATGTTGCCCCAACCTCACACCAATTTGGAAACCCCTGCTGAGTAATCAAGCACTGCCTCACAAGCCTAAATGTCTGATGGGACATTATTTGCCTACAATCATGTATGAGGCCACAGGAGAGCTAAGACTGGAGTAGCTCTCCCATCCATCACTAGAAACAGAAATTGGGCAGACTAAAAGGTAATTGCCAGTGTCTCTCTTATTTCCACATTTTAAGAGTAGTACCTCTTAAGGGATCCAATTTTGATCTCACTGTTTCAGATCAGAAATGAACCAGCTACAAACCATCCAGCCAAAATAATTTTCCCATTTTTCTGGTATCATCCCAGTCATGTGGGTTTTTTTTAGCAGTGTCAATAAACTGTCTCTCTTTTGAGGCATGAGACTATTGCTCACCTAGATTCTCTGTTGAGTCCATAAAGGGTGAACTCCGTTATAAATATTTATTTTAAAAGCTGATTCTGCAGAGGCTAAACCATCTCCTTTTACTTTCAATGGAAATCTTCCCATTGACTTCAATGGATGAAAATTATTAAGATTGAATTCTTACCACAAGAGACCCATGAAACTGTAAGCTTTCCAAATCAGGCATATGTATAAAACCAGAATTTGCATCTTGGGAGAATGAAGTGAGTTCTGACGGGCATTTTAATGCCAAGACAGATAAGTGAAATTATAAATGACTCAAGCCAATGCTTCATTAAACTGGTACAGAGATTTATGGACCCTCAAGAATACAAGGTTTTTCCACCTTTGCAAGCATCAAAGAAAATCAGAAATACCTTTTCAGCTTAATCCTCACAACCATAAGCCCTGATGAGCAGTCTAAGCAAGCACCAAGCACATCAACAGAAATGGGAACCAGCTCCTGAATGGAAGGTTTGATCCAGAGAGCTGGATGATCGCTAGGAGTAATCAGTAAAATGCAAATCCACTGTTTTCAGTTCAGTGTCTGCTTTATCTGTTCCTTGTCATCAACTTTATTGACAAGGTCTTCATTGCTTCCTAATTGTTTGTCCCAGTTTTCTGTGCTTTTCTGTGAAAGGCATGTTTGAAAAGAAGAGTTCACTAACTCAGCTGTGTTCTGAGTAACTCAGCTGTCATTGATTGTATTCCTTTTCAAGTTTAGTAAAGTGCTTGTTTTATCTCTGTTACAACTCCCTCACATGCACCTCTACATTTACTGCACTCTTAAGGCTCTTTCTCATTGAAAACGGTAATTAATTTGTTCTGCTGTTTTCCCTTTATGCATCTTATTTTCCTACAGAGTTCAACCACTGCTATGACACTTTCCTGCCATCTTCCCAGGTTTCATGTGCTCATGAATCTGGCTCTTCTTTATTTTTCAGTATTTGAACACCGTCCAATTCCCATGCTTATACACCTACAGTTCTAGAATATTTCCTCTTCTTTTACCTCAGCATTTTTACAGTAGTAACCTCAAAATGAGTTAAGACTGTGTCCCTACCATCATGCTGAAGACATTTGCCAATTCCACATCCCTCCCTCCCTCCCTCCCTCCAATACTGCCCTATGTTTCCATACCATTTTGCTCTGCAGCACAGAGGCTCTGGTACAGGTTTACAGAGAGGAGTCTCAGGTGACACAACAGCAGTGAGGTCAGAGATGGGGCCATGTGACAAAAGCACTGCAGGAGGAACTGCTCCGGCTCTGCCTTCTTTACCCTGCAAGAAATGATGCAATGTTCAATTTAAGGCTTCAGTTCTTTATATAAAACCATTTTAAACACTCTATCACCAAAAATTAAAATAAAAATTAAAAAATCCCAGGAAGCTGGATGCAGAATTTCAGCAGAAATGCATATATAAACCTTGCTGCATCCTTGAGTCAAACTGGTGATGCAACCTCTGGATTACAGCTTGCATTGCTGTTTGCCCCAGCTGAGAAAGGACACTGCAAAATTAAAGGGTTCAGAGGAAATTCCCGTGTGAAGAAAGCATGGAGTTCAGAACAGGGACAAAGGCAGCAGGAATATGAGAAAGACATAAGGACTGCCAAACAGGCTGGAGATGGTGGGCTCGGAGTTCGGTTCCCCATGTCTCATGACAGGAGAACAAAGAGCCAGTTGATGAAATACTAAGAAGCAGCAAATACAAAACTGATAAAAGGAATGACTTCTTCATAGTTTCTTTCAATGCCAAAGGAAATCCCTGAGGATGAGAATTTAACAAGGTTGCTCAGGGACTGGCCACTCACTCAGATAACCAGAACACCCACAATAAGAGCAGTTAATGCCACAAACCCTTGGAAGAGCCATCACACATCACGTACCAGGCCTTAAAACAATTCTCTTAGAAAACAGAGTGCATTAGAGAATAAGTGGGAGGGAAGGGGAGATGGATTATCCTACATTTGCTTGTTGTGCACAGCTTCTATCTTCTTTAAAAGCATCTGGCAGAAGCCATAGTCACAGGACCCACTCTAAGGCAGGCTGACAATTGTATTGCTGCCAATCCTTGGGGTCCCTTCCTTGCTTCTCTCCCTGCTCCACCTGGTTAAAAGGGATTAAGAATTAACAGCCAAATTTCACACAAAAATTCAAAACTATTTTCTTCCTGAAAAGTTAAAAATAGGCTCATTTTTCTTCTCTCCTTTCTGTTTTCCTTAGGAACTCATGGTGAAACATTTTAAATAAAACATTTTTCTGCAAACACAGGTGCTAGTAAACAAAATATGTTAGTATACACTTTGGAACTATTTACAATGCAAGAAGTGTGGGAGAGATGGAATATTTTAATAAAACAATTGCTTTTCATGAAAAGTAGCCTGTTTTGTTTTCTCAGTTTTTGTAGGAAAAGTCTGGTTTTGCGTTGTTTTTTTAAAGACCCTGGAAAATCTTGATCAACTCAATTCCCAAAGACAGACCCAAATGGCCGTGCCAGGGATTAGCGCAGCTAGGAGACAGCAGCAGCATCCCAGAGCAGGAATGACCAAGTGAGCAGCGCCAACAGCCTGAAGGATGTTTCAGGGTTGGGGAGCTGAGGCCAGGTGAGGAAGCCATGTCCAGCAACCGCTGCCAGCAAAACCCATAGAAAAGTGTTTTTTTGACGTGGATGGGAGTGGGTCGTGCTGTCCGCTCCTTAGGGTGGCTGCAGGCTATGCTGGGGTCAGCCCTTGTTCCTCTGCAGTCGCAGGGACAGCGGTGGCAGACAAAGTGCCAGCATATTCAAGATTAAACTGATGAGATGGAGTCGCTGGCAGCAAATGCAGCTCTCAGTCCCAGCACTCTGAAATGAGCCCCCCCCCCCCCCCCCATTCCAGCCCAGCTCTGGAGGGAGGTGAGGAAAGAGCAAGCATTAGCAGAGCCTCTAATGAGGGAGGAATGGGGAGCTCGTCCCTGAGGTGCGTGCAGCCGGCTGGGGAAGGAGCTCAGCCCGTCTGGCACAAGCTGAAATGCTTTAGGATTTCTTCGGTCTGCCGTTATCCTTGTCCCTTTGCTAAATGTTAATCAAACCTTTCTTTTTTTCCCCTTTCTGGCTGAAACATCTGTTTTTAATGCTCGCAAACAATAAACCCTTTCTTTTTTCTCTGCTCACACGGGATGTAAATCCACACAGAAGGGGAAATAAGGAGGAAAGGGCTGCACACCACGTTCCCAGCATTAGCATAAGAGCCGTGACTGCAGCTCAGTGCAACTCCGTGCTCAGCAAGCCCAACCTGCCTGCAGGAGCCAACCCAACCTGGAGCCTCTCACCAGAGCCCCCAAAATCTGTCAGTCGGCTCGCAGGGGTGCTGAAAGTTGGCTCACCCCCCGTTGTCAACACGGCTGACAGGTTTCTTAAGAAAAAAGCAAGCCGTAGCAATGAGGATGCCTAACACCTTCACTCTGCTATCAAAAAGTCACTTAAACTAAAAGACTTGTATGTAAAACTGGCCACAAGCCTTATCTCACATACACACCTGAATGCATCTCAGCAAGCCAGACTCCTGAGAGCATTAACTCCTGAAACACAGCAGCCAGCTGATCCAGCCTAGGCTGTGTCTATCATTCCACAGAAAACAATCTCTTGGGTGACTGCACACTCAGCTGGGCTGCTGGCTCTACCCCATCTGCTTGCTTGCCTTCAAATCTGAAGTGGGTAAGCCCAGCTGGAGCTCAGTTTGTGGACTGTCCTAATCCTGCTGTGTCACTAACACCTGTCATGAGGGTATAGCACCTCCAGGAAACCACTTCTGCATGAACCTCAAGCTGTTACTGGCATGGGTGCTGCTTATCTGTGTTTAAAGTGGTGGGTGGGAGACAGCAGATGTGCTTTTCCACCTCCTCACGCCCCTCTGAAGTACCAGTGCCACCTCCTTTAGCCAAATTCTGCCTATAGCAAAGGCTGGACACAAGGTCCCAGATGAGATACGAACACTGGGGAACAAACGCAGGCTCCATGTTGAACCCCTCCCAGCGCCATGTCTTCAGCGTCTGCCACTGGGACAGCATTAACTCAGATGCTGTCACGGTACAAACCAGGAGCCCTCTGCCAGCAGCAGTCTGTGAGCGAAAGGAAGAGATAAAGGTATTATCATTAAAGAGTCCAAACCCACCTTCCAGAGCCACATGCAAGTGAGACGGCTGTATTTGGCTGTGGAAGCATAATGCTTAAGACTCAAAAGTCATATTCGACTAAATTTTCTCGTTTCTGACAAAAATAAGGTGTTACAACTACAAGCTGTTCCAGTAAAGCCTCCTCAACAGATAATCGGATTTACATAATTGGGTGCTGGTGGGACTTCAATAAATCATCATCGTGGCAGTGTGTTTATTACAGCCACGCAGATTCACTGCTTCCCCAGACAGTTCCTGGAGCCCAAATTACACCAAATACAGCTGAGAGGGAGACAGACACACAGCTCGTGCTTGTGGGCAGGAGAAATACAGACCAGCTGTTGCTAATTGCCACTGAGGACTTCTTACATTCCAGGTGCTATGAGCTTGGTGTTCTGATAATGGGCTCCTCAGGCTTGACCACAGATTCACCTCTAGCCTAGGTCATATTATAAGACAGTATATGTCTGCACCAACAAACCTTGTGTTGATATTTCTAGCCTGTTGCCTCCATGGAAAGCCCAAATGCCATACAGAAGGAGGAAGAACCTCCATTCCTACTCTTCCAACTCATCCAGCAAGAGGGGAAATTGCCCTACTGTTGGGATGGAGGTACATATATGAATGGAATATTGTACTGATCATCTACTTTTCACTGGCCCTAGGCTTCTCTGCACCTGAAATAAGCTGTGATTCAAAGCCTCTTTGGAAAAAAAGTGTTTTCTACACATTTGAAAGTGGGGATAAGTTATTTTCCAGGAGAGCAGGGCTAAATTTGAGAGAAGGACGGAGGCTGTCAATGTCTTCCTAGTACGTACATATGGATAATGCCACATGCCAGGGACAAGCTGTGAACAGTGGTGATTTGTGAGCTGGGAAATGGGATTGCCAAAAGAGATGGAACAGAAATGAGGTTTTAATCCCCCAGCCCAATCTTCCCTGGTACTGGCTGTCTGCAAGAGCAGGATTTTATCAGTGCAGCCCACAGGGAACTTTTCTGACCTTCAGTTTACTGGAGCCTGGCAGAGCATTGCACTTCTCTAAGATGTGTGAAGACAAGTTTTCAAAATACACAGATGCTCCTGTGAGCTAGAGCCATAGCACAACACAATACACACCAGAACATATTGTGGAGAGCAGACTGAACTCCACAGAGGAAGTCTGTGCACAGCTTACAGGTCCTTCAAATTCACAGGAACAGGTACATCAACATTTTCTACACTCTTCATTGCCAGTGAGCTTACAAAGTCAATCGCCTTGGGACCTGTGTATTTTCCAGGCTAGATGAAAACAGCCTTCCCTATTCTCTTTTGGAGGGCTCTCCAGGTTAAAGAGGAAGAGAAAACTGTGTATAAGACCCACAGCTATACCACACAGGAGACCGATGTGTTTGCTTGAAAAATTAGATTTGCTTCTATTGCACAGCTTCCTCCAAGAGCTTTCTATACCTGATCCCACCCCCCCAGCTCAGCCCTCTGCCTGCCTGTCTGCCAGGGAGACAACGCCAGCACGAGCACTCTCAGCTGCCAAAGCACACTGGCCTGGGACTTCATTTCTCTGTATCACAAGCTACCAGCAGAAACCTTGTCATTGCAATTTTTCATGTATTTTATTCTGTTTTTTTGGTTTTTTTTTTTTTTTTTATCTCTCCAAAATCTCAACTCCCTAGATTGTGGCTGTAGGCTATTATGAGACTGGAACAAAACTTATTCTCAGTCCTAAGCAAAATAAGGTGAGAGACAATGGGCACAACAAAGAAAACAGTTCATGTTTGGAGCAATAAGCGTCACAGTTTCTGCCCACCTTAGATTTGGAAGGGCAGGAACACAGGCAGCGTCTCACAGGTAGTGTCTGTCCCCAGTGAGCAGCTCGACTGGTGGCTTGGTGTGATGGATGGCAGGTGGCAGGTCCATCCAATTGCTGTGTCCACAATATTTCTATCTCATATCACGGCAAATTTCAGTTGAAGAGGTTTCATCCCACCTTCAGACATGGCATTATTACCACCAAACCCACTGTGTACACAGATAGGTGACTGTGAGCACTACAGGATGTCCTCAATGAATGGCCCATAATGAGATGCTAAAGTGATGCCCCCACAGCACACAACTGTGTTTGACTAACAGGAGCTATTGTTCTTCCACGTGCTGTCCAACAAGCAGCAAGGCAGATAGTTCACTCTTTTTCTCCTTTTCCTTCTTTCCTTCCTCCCTCCCTTCCCTGTTTTTTTTTACTTGCTTTTCTTTTTCTTCTTCTTTCTTTTCTTTTTCTTCTCTCTCTTTTTAACATTTCAGCCAAAGAAATGAGGCTGATTGTTCCACCAGCTGAGTAAACTTTGAGGGCTTTAAGAAAAACAAATAGTAAGTTTTGCTCGCCAGGTGGTTTCTTCCTCCCTTCTCAGCTCCAGTTGCATCCCTAATTTAGAATCTGCAGCCGGTTAACGAGCACAGAAGAGACACAGGCTTGGTGCAGAGCATCCCTTTCTAAACACAAACACATACACACACTTCCAGATGTTTCATCTTCTTAATAACGTCTCAAGCCATGTGAAAAGAAAGGCTTTGGATCTGAAAATAACAAAATGGCCCATGAGAAGGGTACTTAGAGCACTGGTGTTGGGCTGGCAGCTTTTTTATGTTTGTTTGCTTAATCCTGAAATATTATGCAGAATCGAACCCTTGAAAATTTCTTATTTCCTTGCACCAAAAGTGGTCTCCAAAGAACTGAGCAAAATCTGCATATTAAATCAAATGTATTTTCCTGCCCACACCTTCTCCTCACTCTAACCTCTCTTACACAGACACACAACTGCTTTTCATAGCAAGGCTATAATTTAACAGCTAATGCTTTGCATGAGTACCACCCCTTCCCAAATTCTCCTGCTTTTCAGTTTCTATTCAAATTCAAAGCCAGATTATTTTAGCTCTACAGACCTGGAAAAAAATGAAATGACAATATTTGAAGAAGCTGCTAGTAGTTCTTTTCCCCCTTTCAGTTCACACCCAGGCAATGTCAAGTGTAAGTCTATTCTTTCCGCCTGCAGATACAGAGACAGTTGGGAGCTCAATAAATAATATTCCAGGGCTGAAACGTTCTATTTTAGACACGAGAAGGGATTTAATTCTCTGGTGAGCACCCAGAGACATGACCTAAACAAAATAAGGCATGGACAGCAAACATGGCCCTGAAAAGGGCTGGTTGGCCAGTGAGAGTCTGCAGGCTCTTCTGCCCATCCTGACAGCAACCTCCGCTGTCACACCAACGCAACTGGTCCATGTCATGGCTAGGGACCTGCCCAGTTAGACTGAGATACATCATGTCCCATAGCTACCTATGGAACAGTTAATTGGTAGGCAAGTCAGGGCTGTAATGCAGCAAGTTTCAGCCTTTACACCTTCGTATGCTGCACACCATGACAACTAACATCTCACGGCAATGAGGGACATGGTTTGTTTCCTGCTCCATGTACTCAAATATTGCTGTGCTCCAACAGAGAGTGGAGGGGAAGTTGTGTATGGAAAACACAGCCTCAGATTGAGAGACAGCTCCTTTCTCCTTCTCAAAGCCAAAGCAAGCACTTCCCCACCAGGCCAAACAATTTGTGCCTTCACTGTTTAATGCTGAATGATGCCAAGCTGGGGAGGCCTTCTGCAGCATTCTGTATGCTTTACACAAGGAGTGCCAACCCCAAGCTGCAGGCTGCAGCAGTGAAGCTGATCACAGTGATATACAGTGAGGGGAGATAGGAAAAAAAAAAGAGAGAAAAAAAGTAGCAGCATCATAATCAACACCAGGTGTAGGCCAATTAAACAGCCGTTCCTGTGTGCTCACAGGAGGGCACTCACTCACAATTTACCCAAACAAATCCACGTTTAAAAACTCTCAGGAGTTTCACAGAAAAATCACATTTCTCTTCAGGGCTCTTTAAAAATATTTGAGAGCACTTTTGTCTGTACACACCAGCTTTGCACACCCGAACCGGCTCCCTCTCAGCCCAGGAGAACCGATCAGCCTGGATTAAAGTGCTGGCAGATGCTTGCTCCTTGCTAAGAAGCAAAAGAGTCCTTCTTCCCCCAGCTCTCCTCCTTCAGCTACCTCTTCTAATCCCCATCTGCCTTTCTTCAAGGTGGTGCTGGCTTTCAGCTTGTACTTTCAAAAGGCATCTTAGGGGCAGCTAGGTGCTCGAGTCTGATTTATTTATAGGATCCAGGCACTCAGCTCCTAGGCTCCTTTGAAGCCCTACAAGCTACAGCAGTATATGTATTCCAAGTACAGTTTTCCTTCACTGTCAAATTGTTTGTTGTGTACGAAGGCGCACGTCACACTGGGATGTGCTGCCTACCCCACCTCCATCCTGCCCACTGCAGCTGCCCAGGCCTCAGCCTCTTCCTCTGAGACACTGGACCCCAACTCTCCATGTCTGCTATTCAGTCAACCACTACCCGCAGTGATCAGCATTCCACAGGCCGATTGGGTGGATGTGCACCTCAGGCCAGCCTCACTTCCAACTCAACATGCCAACCAACTTGTGCCACCTGAGCATGGTTCATAGTTGAAACCACACTTATAGCAAAACTCCCTTCTTGCTGGTCTGCTGGAACTAGTTAGCTTGATTTATTTGGTGGAAACTTGAAATAAACCCTGAGTTCATCCATGTTACTGCCCACTATAACAACCATTAGTGCCCATGGAAGTGTTCTCCAGTGCCTTCTCAGGATTCCCCAGTTAACCCTTCATGGAGGGCTCTCCAGGAAGCTCTCACAAGAAGACAATTCATGGCAAAGGTGAATAAATAGGTAGCACAGCATCTCATAGGGTCTTGCCTTTCTCCTCACCTTACCAACAAACATAAGTATTAGGGTGACACACAAAGGACTGCAGCACCAGTGTAACAACCCACAGAACACTTCTAGAGTGTAGCCAAGTAAGGACGGGACAAAAAAAAAGAACTATTTTAGACTCACAAGACACCTCTGTGGGAGTCAGTGTGAGGGATAGGATTCCACCATTCACCATCCTGCATTTCAGTTGATAAAATGCTCCTGTGTTGTCCTTTGTCAGATGCAGTTGAACCCTCTTCCCCTTACACTTCTATAGCAATAAATCCCATCATCTCATACTGACAATTGATTTTGCATGTGTAACTAACAGGCGTGGCAGGAAAAGGGTAAAGTGTCATCCTCTGGGTCTAGACGTGAATTTCAAGGCTGCCTTCAACTGTAAACAGTTATTGATTATTCACTTGGAAAGTCAAAGGCAGAGAGGGCTGATGCTAGCTATATAACCCTTGGCAGAACATTGGATATAGAAGCTGGATTGCCTGATGGCATCTGAGCACATGTTGATCTTTGACTTTGACCCTACAGTAATTGAAGGGGTCCGGGACCTCACTGGATCCCATCACAAAAAAAAAAAAACCCAGCAGTTTTGGCTGAGGGAAGTAGAAGATGTACACACTCACTCTGGATTCCTCCCATTGTTTGTGGTCCTCAATAAAATTACAAAAGACAATCATCTAGCTGTTGTACCGCTTAATGCTGGTCGTCATCTCTGCTTGAGGTTGTTGATTGTCATCAGGAAGGATGAGGCTGCCTCTGCCATTAAACATTAGGATTTAGCACATCAAATGTCATCATCTTTTTAGTTTTTATTTTCAAGGGATTTCAGCTCTAACTGTATCATATGAGGGAGAAAGAAAGTGTGTTTAGCAAGAATGAAACTGCCTGGAAGCTCTCCTAAGGGTTTGAAATTTTAGAAACAATGCCAGATTAGAGAAGCAGCTCCCTGAGCAGCAAAACCAGTGAAGCTCAGCACTAGCTGGTTTTATGTCTCAAGACTCAACATCCCTTTACATCTTCTGATACCTGGTAAGAGTTGAGCTAACATGGCAGCTGGGGGATATTATTAGGGCTCCTCCTCTTTTCCATCTGTCTGCCTTCATGAAATCCATGGCAATTTAAAATTTTGGACAGATTCACCCATTGACCAAGTTTGTTTGATGCACAGCACTGAGTTCAGAGGTTATTACTCGGGGTCTGATCAATGCCGGGACGCTGTATCACAGACATCTCAATTCCCAAAGAAACAAAGTACAACTCATGGGTTCACTCTCTTATTGTGCCTCTGCTGTTGTAATAATGTGCAGTGAGTATGCCCTGCCCCTGCAAAATGCTAACACGTTCAACTTGTGCCAGGGCTGAACTGCTACCCAGTCAGCACGCAGAATTCACCATCAGCACTGTGCCAGATCCACTGGGCAGCTGATACTTCTGCAGCCTGGGAAGATGATCCTTACAAGTCAGATCAGCAGGGCATGCTCAGGAGGGCCATCTCTGTCACTGGGGATGAGCGAGATGACAGATGTTATATGAGGCTGTGGCTGAAAGAGGGAAGAAGCAATATATATGTATATCTATCAAACAGACTGGCTTGTGCAACTAATAACACCAGAGATTAGATCAGTTTTACTAATGCTCATTTCTGCTGTTTCCTTGGGTTTTTTATATTCCCTTTGGCTTGGAGTATGTAAATAGACTGATTACCTGCCTCTTGATTCTGTTTTCAAAACACCACCTTTGCATCGCCTTCACCAGGGAAGAAAATAATTGATGGGGTAAAACCAGTTATATATCTCTTTATTATTATTTGATGGCAGCATTTCCATCATTGTTATGATTGATCAAGCCTTTAAGTCCTGTTCAAAACCTACATCTTTCCTCAGTTCCTGCCACTGTCCATGTACGTACTGGGAGTTCATATCCAGCAATTCTTTTCTCCTTCTTCCTGCCTATTCCTTTGACAGGGGCTGTCAGAAGAGGTTTCCATCTGCTTTCCAGAGCTGAGTAACCAGTTCATTATAAAGTCAACATGACAGGTTGCGGAAAATAGAATGAACACCTTTCCATAACCACCCTATTTATGCAAAGAGAAATCAGTCTTCAGTGGGGCTGCTTATCTTTGCAGATGTCCCTGGGCTGAGAAAACAGCATGGACCAGAGACAGTAAAAGGGTTTTTGTTGGTGGTGGTGTAGATGATTGCAGCTCGAGGGAAAAAAAACATTGGACATTAAAAAATAAAGTGCATGTTAGAGGAATTTCAGTAGATTAGAGAGAAAGTGTCTGATCTAAATGGGAAGAGCAGTCCCATCCTCAGACAGCTGTCTGTTTGCCTGGCTTTGAGTTTAAGATAATTGAGGTTTTGTTGGTCTGAAAGCCTTGGGAAAAATGTTTAAAAAATAGACAAGGGAGAGACAAGTTCCAAGACTCAGAGGTCCTCACTTGCAGAGATGAGGTTGTGGCAAGGTCAGGTGGATTTGGGATCCCCTACCAGGCACTTTAATTAGTGACAGTTACATCTATATCAGGAATTGCCTTCCTCTGTGCTGTGGCTATAATGTACTGAGCCAAAATTTGCCTTGAGAAGAGTGATTAGGCAAATTAATGTATATCACTGGGCTGGTTTGGCAAAAGAAAGGCTTCATCTTCCCCTTTTCTTGGTACCTTCTGGCCAGCATTGTCCCTTCTCATTTCTCTTAACCCTTGTAGGGCAAACTCTGCAAGCAGCTTGAATGCTAGAGATGACAAAGGTTAACAAAACTCATCCTAAAAGGATACATGCAGCTCAGATTCCCTCAGAGCAGGCTTTGCTTAGATGTGAGGCCTCCCGGAACTGACAGGAGTTCACACATCCAAAGGAAATCAGGATCATAGAATCACAGAATCATTAAGATTGGAAAAGATCACTAAGATCCCCAAGTCCAACCATCAGCTAACGCCCACTGTGCTCACTCACTGTGTCCCTAGTCCATCTCCTGGTCTGGAACACATCCAATGATGATGACTCCACAACTCCCTGGGCAGCTGTGCCACTGCATCACCACTTGAAGAAGTGTTTGTTTTTTTTTTTCACTTTAACACATCCCTGTAG
Organism: Gallus gallus; assembly: GCF_016699485.2. Classification (NCBI taxonomy): domain Eukaryota; kingdom Metazoa; phylum Chordata; class Aves; order Galliformes; family Phasianidae; genus Gallus; species Gallus gallus. The sequence continues at coordinate 5,017,907 of NC_052548.1, forward strand.
GCTCAGTGAGCAGAGAAGGTGCTACAAGGATGCTCACATTTTGCAGTAAAGGAATACTTAGCTCCCAGCAGGATTGGTGCCCTGAGCATTCTGAGATTCAGCTGAAGATCCAGCCGTCTGCAGATCACACTGCACAACTGCAAATAGGGCCCTGGTTATCCTGAGGACGTGAAGTTCAACATACGGTGAAATCTCAATTTCACAGAGATTTCACAGCTGAAAACACTCTCCCACTACAAATAAATAAGAGTTAAATCCGTGCATCAAGCACAATGTGCACTGCCAGAAGGATTCCACTGAACTGCAGGGTGGGTCCGTGCGCCCACCACAATGTGCGAAATGCAGCTCAGCAGGACAGCCCACATTTCAATAATGTCATCACATTTTGCTGGGCCCATCTCAAGTTGTTTATGTCTGAAATTGACACATTTTATTGGGTCTAAGTAGTATCATAAAAACAATAGAAAGCAGCTCTGACATTTTCTCCTCCCCTGCTGTCTCGGCCACCACAGCCCTGACCTTCTCCTCTCTGTATCCAGTCCATATTTCAAAAGAAAAGAACCTCAGAATTTTTTTTGCTGCCATTGCTTGAAATATTGGATGATTTTTTGGTAAAATAACCAGAAAAAAGTGATACTTCGTCAGCAACTCTAAGGTTTTGCTTGAATTAAAAATATAAAATAAAACAGAATAAGAAGTTAAAGGAAGAAAAAGGAAAAAAAACAACAGGAAGAATAAGATGGGAGAATGTGTGTGGTAGAAACATTATCTATCTGAAGAAAGCCAGTGTGGATGGCCTGTGAAATTAGGCTTTTATCGCTCCAGAACATGACTATCTTTATCACATAGATGTGATCACACACAAGACTTTAGCTAGTGCATAATAACTTCTAATTCTCCCTGTCCTAAATCCCTTAGGAATAGAGAAATTGGCTCTACCTGACCATATCCATGTGCTTTAAAATCCATCAGGTACCACCGCAGTCTCTGATCACATCAGACAGCGTGAGTCAGACGAGGTTAGCGCTGCAAACAGGAGCCGTCTGACCTCTGGAGTAATCTGAGCTGCAGTGGTGGTTATGTTAATAAGTGTCACTGTTTCTATTGGGTCTCTTTATCCTCCAACACAACAAAAAAAGAGTTAGTGTCATGGGGAGTGATGGGATGCTTAAAACAAAGGTCAGTTCTCTCCTATACATACTACATGGTAAGAGAAACCAAGTTCACTCTGCCCCAAATGCATAAGTGTGTGCACATTCAAAGGTTCATCCCTTTCTGGTATCTAACGAAGCCTTCCCATTTAGTGAGGCAGTGGCACATATTGCCCAGAGAGGTGGTGGTACCCCATCCCTGCAGACAGCCAAAGTCAGGCTGTTGGGTCTCTGATGGAGTTTTGGGTGTCCCTGATCATTGCAGAGAGTGAGACCAGCTGGCTTTTAGAGGTCCCTTCCGACTCAAACAATTCTAGGATGGTAATATCCAATCTGGAGGTCTACTGGTAACATGTGTAAAACACCCTGAATCCTTTTTAATAAAGTATGTTGTGCACAGACGTACCATCAACATTTAATTCCTCTTACACTTGTTTCTTTGCACCACCGTCTGTACCAGAGACACTCATAAAGGGTTAAAGCAATAAAGCAAGCAGAATGCCTATAGGCAGCCAGTTCACTTTCCAGTATCAAAGATATTTATACTTTCTCTGTGCCTGAGTTATTGTGATAAATATGTTGAGGTTGTATTATTAGTAAGATAGTTGCAATCTCATGGAACTACTTGCTGTAATACAGAATTCATGAGCTCCTGGCAACAGACTACATTAAACCACTTAACAGAGGTCACTTCTCCAAAGTTTAGACATTTACATTCTAACCAGCAGGCTGGCTGCAAGCTGCGATTTATCCTCCACCACTCAGACACTGACCAGAGGCTGCTGGGAGCTGAGGACGGTGGTGGGGCCACCTCCCACAGACCTGCAGGATGGAAACAAGTGGAAGATTTGGCTTGCACAGTGCTGAAAGTGACATTTCATTCCTCTGCTTCAGCAATTTACTAAGCTGCACCCACAAGGTGCAAAGAGAGGAACTCCATTTTACTTGCTGATTTAACAAGAAGACCCAAATGCACATACAGATGTACACGTACGCTTCAGTGGCCAAAGAAATGAAGAGGTGTATCGACAGTGCTTTGATCACTTAACAAGAGACTGCATTTCATAGAATCATAGAATCATAGAATGGCCTGGGTTGAAAAGGACCACAATGATCATCGAGTTCAGTTTAATGATGATGAGAGACCAGACTGGACGTAGAAGAATTGCCGTAGTATTTCAAGGTTTCAAGCTGTCTAGCTCAGACATAGAGGGCTGAGTGCATAAGCACCATGTTAAAATGACTTCCCTGGGGTCTGTGCTTGATGATGTGAGAAAGCTTTTGAGTTCCAGTGATCCTGAAAGCCGTGCTGGCAGATGCTTTAACTTCCAGTTGTGACACCTACGTCTGCAAGGAGGCAGACAAAAAGCTTGGTCCATTGGGTTTGCAGTGAAGCACCTGGGCAAAACACACATTTGTATTCTTAGTCATGTCCTGAGCCAGAAGAGGAGCTAGATCTTGAATGCTAAAAACCTTTGCTAGGTATCTCCATAGTCTCAGTTTTCCATTGCTTGAGGTCACTTGTTCTTGAGTCCAACTATTCATGGGTTTCCCTGAAAGCTGCAGATCCTACCAACAACTCCTGTTGTAGAATCATTAAGGTTGGAAAAGACTACTCAGTACACCAAGTCCATGGAATTCACATACAGCAGAGCCATCCTGAAACTCTCAGCTAAAAGTTTTCAACAGGGACTCACAACAGGACATCAGAGAGATCAATAGGGGTGCGACAGGCACCCTCCCTCAGTGTCATGCTTTTCCAACAGTGCCTCTGTTTTGTTTCCAGATAGCTTTCTAACTCCTGTCACTAGAGGAAAAATAACTGTAGCAATGCAAAACAAAGTGAACTCTAAACATCCAAAATCCTGGAACAAAATCCTGAAAAATATCTGGTCTGTATATATGTTTGTGTATATCTGTAAACAAAAAACTTGAGACTTGTTAAGATAGACTTAGGTTTGGAGAGTTGTAGGAGTATGAGCTGATTCAGGATTTGAACACTTTGAACACCAGGGGCTGGCGTTTTTGGACCTCGGTTTTGCACTTGTGAGAGCATTCATTCCTCAAGTTGTATTGTCCTGGACTAAGAAGAGAGTGAGCAACAAGCACTATCTCTGACATGCTGAGACATGTTCCAGGCTAATGCCTTCTCCAGAGCACCTGCCTGTAGTCAGTGGAGACTGCAATAGGAAACCACAGCACCCCCAATTCCGCCTTAAGTGAGTCTGCTTAAATAAGGGAAGTTCCATATCCACAGTGCCTAGAGACTGACACAGAGAGATAGAGAGGAAGAAAACCAAGGAATGAGACTTTTTTCTTCTTCCTCTTCTTTGTTCTCTTTAGTATTCAGCCCTGACCTATTTTAGCCTTAAGTGTTGAGTTGTGACTGATGATTGCTCTCCTCTGGCCTTTGTTTTCAGCTTTCAGATTGTTGATGTATTGCAGAAATGATGTTGTCTGAAGCACCACGGCTGATCACCGAGGCAGCAATCAGCTCACCCTTCGATGAGCCATTGAGACAGCCAGGAGCGGCCGCATTAGCCTGTCAATTTTGGCTCTTCGAACAGTTAGAACAATTTTGGTGAATTACAAGCAATAGAAAATCACTTTAGCTGCTCATTAGCTGGGAGACAGGAATGATGATAAATGCTCAGGGACTTTGAAAAGGCTTATGCACACACAGCCTCCCTCCACAGCAAGGCCCATTTAACCCTGGTGCAGCTTAGAAAGTAGTGGTGGGTACAGGTCAGCCTCCTACTGCGCCCTGCTAATGACCAATCCCCAGCAGAAGCCAAGGCTTCCAAAAGGAAGCATCTGTGGGATTAGAACCTCCATATCTTCCACTGGACTGAAAAGTATCTCCATCTCAGTGGTGTGAGTAATAGGTTGCTGTCTCCTATGCAAGCTAGCTAGATACATCAGGAGATACAAATGCACAACTTTTTGCACAGACTTTTGCAAGAACATGGCACAAAGATGCTATTTGCCATGGTCTGATCTATGCATTTGAAACACAGTGACTTCATCAGTCCTATTTTATTCTATCCACACACATGACTCAAGTTTTAGATGCATAAAGTATTATCTGGACAAAGGAACAGAGAGGATCTGTGGGAGAGATGTGACTGCATTGCCTAAGGTTTCTTTCTTACATAGAAGATCACTGTAAATATTAAGAAGGACTGTAAAGGTCTCTTGGTGCAGTGGTTTTGTGAGAACACAAAGTTCTATACAAGCCTTGCAAGCTGCTGACAATGCAAGTAAGGACATGTTGCAATGTCCTACACACAAGTTTTGGAGGTTTTGTATTAATAGTTATAGGAAAGTAACTCAATCATAGCTCTTGAACTGGCAGTGTCAGACTGGGATCCTCTCACAGGTCATACCTCTCAGATCCAGGAGGTGAATTACTAGATAAATAGGAAAGGAAAGGATATATATTTAAAAAAAAAAAAAGGCAGCAGTAGGAAAAATTTTGATAATATAAATGTAGAGCTGCAATGACCTTAGCAGTCAGATGCTCCTAAGTCACCCTGGAAGTTGCTGAAATACCATGGTGACAGACTTTGTACAAGAACCTGGAAAGTCCACAGTGAGGATGCTGGAGGGGCCGCCTAGTTAATGAGGAATATTGGAGTTAGGGATAAATTGATCCTGTTTTCACTGGGGACACATAAGACTACTAAAGACAACATACTAATCTGGGCCCAAGTTTGGATTGTAATACTACGTAGTATTGGTACCTCGCCTGTCTAAAACACATCACTGATGTCCGCAAGAGGGGCAACCATGAATGAGGCCATTTTTATAGCTCAGTCTACAAAGCACCAAGGATCTGTGATCAGGAAGCTTATTGTGAAGACTGAATAATCCAGATCTGGCCCTGAAACTCTGAGCATTCATAGACTGAGCCGAACCTCTGAGCACTCTGTCTCTTGTCTGTTGCTATTTTAGGCAGCGTGCTGAAGGACTGGTTCCTCCCGCCATGTCATTGAGAATGACAAAGCCTCTCTACAGCATTCAGGAGAATTGCATGGATGAAGGACATGCAGGACAAAGAAGCTGATATTTTGAGGAGCTTCCTTTATTCAGATCAGGTCTTTTAACTTGCCCTCGTGCCTTTGTTCTGCTGATTTAATGATTCTCTCCTCCACGCCTCCCCTCTATTTCCACTTGTGTGGATCAACCACAGCAGCAGGAAACCCTTTAATTGGCAAAAAAACATTTGCTCAGCGGAAGGGGTCTGCAGGTAAAGGAGCACATTCAATGATGTCCTTTCAGCACACAGGAGAAGAAAATGCCCTGCCTTCTATACTGGCCTCAACTGGGACCATTTTCTACTCCTTGGTTCTGGCTTCTGAAATATTGGCATTGCTTCTCTCCCTCTCTCATCAGTGCTGGGAAGGAAGCTGACCTGGGAACTAGGAGACCTCACTTCCACATTTGACTACAAGCTTTCTGTTGGCCTCCCTGTAAGCCCTTTATATGCAACATTTAGGCACTGCTCTACAAAGTGCTGCAATACAGAAGTTGTAGGAAACTAAGTCTGCTCACTTTCACTTAAGCTTAAACTCCTAATTTAATGTATCGCTCAGAATATGTCACCTGGATATCTAAGTCACTCAAGATATATGATTTTTAGCAGAATCTCACATCTGTTTCTTTACTAATCTGAACGTTACAGTGAGGTCACAGTCACAGTCATGGTGGCAATAGCACTTCTATACCAAACTGGAGTCATGCAAAGATACTGCACTGAAATACCAAGGCATTTCAGTGAGGCATAAACATCTCAGATCTGCAGCTCTTGAGTTGTGGTCAATGGGCTACAGTCAGGGGTCTGCAGCTGATCTCTGTGATTACAGAGTAGCTCCATTCACAAGAAAGTCTGTGCCACTTTTGCACCAAGACAAAAGACTCCAGAAAACTGATAAGCTCATATAACTAAAAAAAAGGAAAAAAAAAAAAAAAAGACAACATCATGCACTGGAGATTGATATCTCAATGACAATCAGAAGTAAGGAAATGAGATACACCTGGAAGATGGATCCACCAGGGGACTTCACTAGCTGACATAGTGAGACAACTGACAGATGGAGGAAAGTGATTCACACGATAACTTGATAACTCAAATAACTTATGGACTGACACAACTTCATACTTTGGCTGATTAATACACTGAGGTGTCATAAAAAGAAGCAAACCCGACACAGTAGTCCATCTAATGCCGAGATGTGACATGCATCAAGAATACCGATGTATCAGGACCATGAGATCTCCAGGTGAGCTGGTCTGTGTGCCCATAATTGTTACTTTCTGATTCTACACTGAGATGGACACAGGCCAGTAGGAGAATATCAAAACTTCCACTAAGACCTTTTTAAACAATAATTACTCCATAGCAGTGCTGTGAAATCTGTTATTAACCTGAGGCCAAAGGGCACTTTGTTAATCAGACAGGGCTCATACTCTATCAAAAGAAGCTAGGGCTGATTGCTGGCATAATCATAGGGTGACAGCAGCTGTCAGATGTGACATCTATTCTAGAATGAAAACAACCTAAGAGCCCAACTTTGCTGCGGGGGTTATAGACAGTGGCATTTCTGCATAGTGATTTTGGGGTGGACGCAGCAAAGTGACACTTCCATAACTCATAAATGTAGTGGCCCTTGGGTCCTCATTGGGACACCTCCCACTTTCAAGTGCTCTGCCAGGCAACAGTATAGGAAACTGAGCAACAAGTCTTCTCTTGCAAGCACACACTTTCATTAGGTTTCCAGTGCCTTGTATCCTGTTTGTTCCTGAGGCTTCTGCTGGAAGCAGAAATTAGTGATGTGTTTCCTCCTATCCAGTTCTTTTGCCTTATGCAGCCCAGTTGAAATCTTCTCTTTTGCTGACAGCCAGCAGAAACCTTATGCTCATGTCCCACGCTGGCTTTTGCTGAGAAAAAATAGAGCTTGCAGCATGAGGCGGAAAGATGCAGGAGGGAAAAGCAAGAATACAGTGCCTGAGAGCAAAAAGGAGAAAGAGTTGTAGAAAATCAAGAAAAATAAAGGAACTGGATTGGGGGGAGGCTATTGAATTGTAAAAGCATATAAACATGCATGTGGAGCAGGGAATGTTGTGTGATAAAGTAGCTTTTGCCCTTGAGCCAGCGCTGTGCAAACTGCCCTAGGCACGCTCCACCCCAGTTCGTTGTCCCAGGACTCTGAAGGAAGCTGCAGTAGCTCCAGGCTCTTTACTTTTAGCTGCTTTATTGAAATTCTGTCCATCTCCCCTCATCTTCTGCTTGTATTACTGGATTATTGAGTTTCATATTCATCTGTCTCTGAAAGATTAAACTGTCCCCTGGAAAAGGCCATTGCGTCCTGGAGGAGGAGATCCCATTTCCACTCCAACCCCCAAGAAATAGTCTCTGGAAGTTTTTCAGCTTGATAAGTTCCCATCATTACAAGAAATCTTCTTGCTGGAAATGAGACCAATGCCTAAGTGACAGATGTTGGCAGGTTTCTATACCCCATGGCACAGGAACCACATCTGGAAGTGGGAAAAAGCGTGGTGCAGTGAGGCACTGCCAAACCAGCACAGTGGAGCTGAGCATCCTCACCAGCTCCATGTGGCATGGCTCACTGTGAATGTTGCAGACAGGAAGGGATAAGCACAGCCACCAGGCACAGAGGTATGGGGTTTTATTTTGGCTTTTAGAAACATCTGCAGCAGGTGGCTCACCTAACACGTGCAGGGTCAGGAGAGCTGAGCCACACTGCTCATTCTGACTCCCCAGGAGCTGAAGCTTTAGCCATGCTCGTCTAGTAGCTTCACGCTCCTGACCTTTCCCTGAGCCTGTCTCTGTAGCCTCCAATCTCTGCCTCCTATTCACAACAGCAATTTCCTCCCCATTGCTCAGGTCCAGTCCCTGTCAGTCAGTGCCGACCTCCCCCTCCTCCCTCCTTTCCCAGGCCAAGCTGTGTACAAATCTCTGTGGCTTTTTTATTTTCCTTTCTCAAATCCCGGCCTTTGCTCAAACTGGCATTAGCAGCCTCATCTTATCCCCATTCTTGACAGCATCAGCTTCACACTCTGTCCCTGGCTTGGCAGGCGTGTCATCGAGCTGCTGACAGCCATCTGCACCCAGCTTTGCGTGGTTGGTCTCTGCGGCTTCTGAGCACTCCCAGGGTCACAGCCCAGCACCCCTTTCCCAAAACCATTTCAGTGCTCAGTGCTGTTCCCATATCCATACAGCACAGCAGGAAGCACCGCTCCAGCCAAGAGGGCAGCCCACCAACAAGCCCAGGGTGTTCTCATGGTGCTCTCCCATCTGCTTTGCCAGCATGCAGTGAGGCCAAAAAAACAAACAACCACAGCCACTGCGCTGCACTTGAACTGTTCTTCTGCTATCCATCTTCATGCCACCAGAACATATGCAAAGCAACCCCCCCCCCTTTGCAGCTCCCCCACCATAAGCCACAAATCCAGCTAATTAAAAGCCAGATCCATCCACATCTCAGCGAACATCGCGGTACATCTCTGCATTTGCTTGGAGCAAAATGCTAGGAGTGCACGACAGCAGGCTGTCGCTGTGACTTATTACTTTGTCATACTGTAAATATTATACAGGCCATATGGATTTTCAATACCTGAGCACCACACTGCCATTAATATCAAATGTAATAAGATATTATATGCATGACAATCAGAGAAAGAAATTGCAAAGCTCAGAAACTGCCTGGTGGAGCTATGCACGGTTTGTTTTTGCTATGAAAAGTCAGAGGAAGCCAAAATGAATCATTTAGCTGACGAATTTTATCTCTTTTTCTGTTTGCAAACTATCTGCCAGCAGATTGTCATTTTCTCAAATGTATCCATTATTTGGAACTTGTCAGTGGACAATAACTTATGTGTCTAATCATGGGCCATTTCTGAAGGATTTGTTGTGGGTGTGCATTGCTCTCAACGTGAGCTGATTTGAGCAGGTGCCCAGGTCCCGTGCTGTGGCTGTCTCCCAACTGCATGAGAGAGATTGGAAACTAGTGTGGATGGTAAAGACTGCATTAGCAATCTGCTCAGTGTGCCTTTGGCAGTATTTGTTGAAGAATAGCTATAAGTGGATTTCTGCAGCACTTGGATCACTCTATCACAGGCACATCAGTAGGGCAGGGCTACCTGGATACCAGAAGGGGATTACAGCAGTGGGATTCTCTGACCTTGCCCCACGACATGCAGCTCAGATGACCACAGCACTGAAATTACAGTCATGGATCACCCTTATAGGCACTGAAACACCGCACTGAAGTCTGTAGAACATCAGTTGCTTTCCTGGCTGGTGAGACCAAGACATTTTCTGCTGTAACCTCCTAACTCCAGTGAACTTGTTGATGCACTGAGTTTAGGCCAGCAGTGCCCCCAAAAAATTGAAAAATGGAAAAGCATTGCTTTGTCTCCTTAGGTTATTGGTTCTTATTGGAAGGAACAAGTTGTAAGAACCAGATAGAAAGCATCTTCCTTTCCATATCCTCCCCATTTCACGTGTTTAAACACGCTGCACCACTCAGCTTGGCACGCTCACCTGCAAACTTGCTGAGGGTGCACTTGATCCCATCAACTATGTCATTGATAAAGATGTTAAAGAATACCAGTTCCAAGATGGACCTCTGGGTGACACCACTGGTGACCAGCCTTCACCTGGACATAGAGCCATTGACAACAATCCTCTGGCTGTGACCACCCAACGAATTCCTCATCTACCAAATAGTCCGCCTTTCAAACCCATCTCTCTCCAATTTAGAGATAAGGATGCGGTGTAGTACCATGTCAAAGGCCTTGCAGAACTCCAGGTAGATGACATCGATTGCCCTTCTTTTGTCCACTGATGCCATCATTCCACCATAGAAGGCCATCAGATTGGTAAGGCACAGTCTACCCTTGGTGAAGTCATGCTGGCTCTCTTGGATCACCTGCTTGTCCCTTGTGTACCTTAGTATGTCTTTCTCTGGGGGAGGCTGGATACAGCCATAAGCAGTCTGATATGGTGGTTGGCAACCCTGTCCGCAGCAGGGGGTTGGAACTGGATGATCTTTGAGGTCCCTTGCAACCCAAGTCATTCTAAGATTTTATGGTAACATACAGCCAGTGCCCTTTGAGTATATGTAGCTTATAGGAAGCTTGCACTGACCGTTAGCATAATGGACTCTGCTCCTAGCTCTGAGTGTGACATGAATAGCTTACACACAGTTTATTAGAGATTTGACATAGTGGCTTTCATGAGAGTCAAAGCACAGTGCTGGGTACAAAAACAAGCCACTCACAAAGCATGTGGACAAGCATATCAAGCAAAAAATAGAAGGAGATCAGATAGAGTGGAGAAAAATTATAAAAGAATTTGAGTTAGATTTTAAATGAGTTAATGAGATCATGGAATGTCTGTCTGTAGGGAAATCTCTACCAGGCTGCAGAGCATGAGACAAAAGGCTCAAAGTGTGGATTTTAAAACTGGTGACAACACAGCCACCAAAGCTGTGGCATGTGAATGCACAGAGAAAACTCAGTGCCTGGAAGGTGGCACTAATGATCACAATGCCAGTTCATTTTCATTAGGTTACAGGGGGGTTGATACTAGATGATCTTTGAGGTCCCTTCCAACCCAAACCATTGTATGATTCTGTGATATGATTCCTCCTAGCTGCAGATGTCAGAGGGATTTATGATGAATACAGGCTCTCCCCATTTACAGGAGGGAAACTGGAGCACACAGCAATGGGGTGACTTGACCCAGATCATCAGTAGGGAATCCAGAAAGAAAACCCAGGTCTAACGACACCCAGATCAGTTCATTCTCTGCCAACAGTTCCCAAACTGGCCATCAGACAACTTGTAACTTGCAGTACTGAACTAAGTTGCCTGCTGAACGAAACGTGCCATCTAGAAATTGCTTTCATTTAAAGGTCTGGCCTTTGAGAAACACTGGGGACCACAAATGCTCTGCAGCCCTTACTATTTGAGATGACTGAATTAAGCCACACTGTTTCTCAAGGAGCAAACAGAGGCAGTCAAATAAACAAATAACTTTCTGTATGTTTCAGATGGGCTTGTTTTGATTCTGCTCCTGCTCTGTGCAGGTATGGGTGGCACCAACTGCCTTTAACTGATTTGTTATGGCAGAGCTACAGGAGCAAGGAGAGGAGCACAGCCTGTGCAAACACACATCTGTGGGGAAGAGGGAAAGAGTGGAAGAGAAACTGCCTTTTTGAAACCAGTTTCCCATGACAACATTAGAATGGTTCAAGATGAGGATAGTTCCCCCTCCACGAAATACAATAAAAAGAAAGAATAAAGAGAGAACGACAACAAGGAGTAAAGCTTTTCAGTCATGTTAGAAAAGGTATTACAAGGACCAGAGTAAGCCTCGCCGTGCCATGTAGAGCAGTATGCAGCTGGCTGCAGCACAGCCAGGTTCAGCTCAAGTGGTCTGGGCTCATCCATAAATCTGAAGTTAAGGCCAAACCTGCAAATGTTTACAAAGCTTCCAGTGAAGCTGGAAGCTGTTGTCTGGCTCCAGATCTCTTCCTTTTCTTTCTGGCTCCACCTGTAGGACCTCTTCTGTAGCCTTCATTTGAAACAGCAGCATATTAAACTTTTCAGTGTCTTCCATCACTGTGGCCAGTGTGGTCCAATGCATCCCAACAACATATCATCAGTAGGGTAAAACTAACCTGTCTCACGATGGTCTAATCCCAGCTCTCATTCCCTATTAGTGGGAACGCTGCTTTGTCTGAGTCTTGCATGCAGCAAGAGAAAAGATCAGTCTGAAGAATGGTATGGTTCTACTTTATTCAATCATAGTAATTCCAGAAATAAGATCTGGAGAAGAAAAAAGGTCTGAAAAGATTTGCTTATATTCAAATCCAGCATTTTGCTTGCCCCCATGAGAAACATCTGGATGGAAACCAAGGCAGGAGAGACAACTTCTACTGGAAAGATTTTAGGTGGGCAGAAAGGCAAAAGTAAAAGGTTGGACTGGGGGAAAAATTTCTTCTCAGATAGAGTGGTGGTTTATTGGTTCCAGAATGGTGGAGATGTGGCACTGAGGGATGGGGTCAGTGGGCATGGTGGGGGTGGACTGGGATTGGATGTGGGGATCTTAGAGGTCTTTCCCAGTTTTAATGATTCTATGAGAAGGAAAATCTTATGGACTGAACTAATGCTTCCTGCCATCCCTTTCTCTTCCCAGCACCACAGAGGTTGTGAACATGCTCTGGACTAAACCTAAATGTCCAGTAATGCCATATTACCTGAAGGTTATTTGCAGGCAGCACATAAACGCAGCCCACAGTCAGCAGTTCTCCTGCAATGTGAGGGCTGTGATGGAGCCAGCATGGGACAGAGTTTCTGCTGGGGCACAGTGACAGAAAAACAACTTCTGGAAATGTCTGATAAATAAAAGCAAGAGATCTTAATGACTACGCTAATACATGAATGAAATAGCAATTTGGAGCTGGAAATGAAACTCAGATTTTGTAGCTCTGAAACAGGAGACATCGGAGACGGATTTATCTCAGAATGGAAAGACATGGAGAGACAGAACCTAAAAATAAAATCTCATTCTTAGCTGTGCTGAGTAGTAAACGATTAGCAGCATTCAGTCGGAAACACCACTTGGGCTATGACAAATACACTGACAAAAAAAATCAGCCAAAAACCCAGGGAAGGGCTAAATCTGTACTCTGTCTGCATATAAACTAATGCTGAAACCAGTAGGAAGTGTCAGGAGACCCCTGAGCGGAGGCAAGGAGACAGAACTGAGCTGTGCACAAAACTTCTTTAAAAATAATTGGAACAACTAACTGCCCAAGAGGAATGGTCTGAGCAATACGCGCCACAGACAGTGAGAGCTGCAATAAACAGCAGAGAAACAACTCCGAGCTGGAAGCATCTGTCCCACAGGTTGGACAGCATGGATGTGAAGAAATGAGGAGCCTTGTAGCTCAGCTGGGAAGCTGACTCATCCCTGGTCCTACACACATTTACACAGAGGAGGAACTTGACGCGTGAGACATCAAGGTTAAAACTGGCAATCAATAGTTAGCTGCCTAACTTAGATATTCATTTGATAATGAGAAAATTTACCTCTCCATGTGTCAATTTCCTCATATGTAAATTAAGAGCTATGATTAGACACCAAGATAATGACACTTGGGCAAGCCATGGATACATTTTTAAATTAATTTCCTTCTGCTACCTACACCTGAAAGCTAATAGATGAATGGATTTAGCCTGTTTTAAATGAGATCTGAGTACGTGTTCTAAGATAATACAGACTTAGTTTTCAGCATTTACACAAATTTGTGAACTACAAGGTTGATGCTGTCATCAAATTCTCTCACTTTCCAACCAATAAAGCACAGAGTAGCCCTTACAGGACTCAGATTGCCATGGGAGTGAGGTTTGGAGCAACCACCAGCTTTAAGGGGACCTTGGCTGAAACAAATGTCTTTTAATTATTTATTATTCCACGAGTTTCCTAACTACAATACCTTAATATTTAATAAACAGTTTAAATGTGCACTTGGGAATATGGGCATGTTGGAGGGGTCAACCCTCCAATTCTTCAGCACGATCTGATAAGTGATAATACTTTTGGTTGTGGAGTGGGATAGCTAGAGATAGACATTTGGGATGAGCTAAGCAGCAATTTTCATTCACTCTCAAAAATATGCTGGTAGCAGGACCAGAATTGAAGAGAGAGTGTTCAGAAGCCATCTTCTAATTCATTATAGATGTATATGAACAACACACATTTGTAATAATACATACAAGGCAACATATTGTGCCACCAAAATCCCTTTTCCTCCACCAGCGTTTCTAATTAATTACCAATATGCATTACAGAGTCTGAAAGCCTCATACTAGAAAAGGTCACACTTCCTGCCACTCATTTCACCTTGCCTGCCCGGCTAGGAATATTCACCACCTATCACAGACAGCATCAGATGAGTTCCTACCCGTGTCATATTATTTACAAAACCTTTCACACGGCTCCAATATGCTGGGACAGTGAGTGATAATAAACTCTATTCTGACATATCAACGGCTCAAGGAAATTTTCTATTGCAATTTTCAACATAAAATGAAACATCCTAGCAGGAGCCAAAGCTGGAGGAATCTGCTCTGAGAGGAATGATTTCAGGTAATTTATCATTATGAAATGAAAATGCAAAAGCCATTGAAGACTCCTGAAACGATACAAATAAACCCGTGCTGTAAAGTCCGTGATCAGTGAGGGTTTATATTTGGCAGTACTTCCTCCAATAAACATAGAGGAACTAAATCACCCTTCATATATTACAGTTCTCTTTCAGGGTGTTAGACAGGGAGCTTTTCATTGCAGCTAGGACATAGTGCAACTTCCATGACATTTCTCTCCAGAGTTCCCCTCTGCTATTAGCAATGTGAATGGTAAACTGGAGAATTGAACAGTATTTGCGGGGTCAAATGAGATACTGAATGAGATATCAGAGTCATGTCCATCAGACTTGCTCATAGTCTGTCTGTGTCAGGATTTGCTGAATGCAAATGCCGCTGATTTATGTGAATAGAAGTTGGCAAATATTTTCAGAAACTGTAAATTGGTAGAAAAGTGCAGTACCAGGAGGAAAAATTTACAAATACTACGTAATGAGCCTGTATAATACATCCCTGAATTACTGTGAGTGAGACAGAAGGTCCTCTAGGTTTAAATAAAACATTTCTGTTTGACCTGAGTGTGAAATATATTGCTTTCTTAAATGGAGAATTCCAGATACAAATCAAAAGCTTTCTTGTAGAGCTCTAATCAGGCCTCAGCGTATTGCTGAGCCACTGGGCTTCCCAGTGCAAACTTTGCAGCTTGCATGGCCATGCACAAGAAATGCTCCTTGAGTTCCTGATGCAGGAGGAAGTGCTTGCTTTGAAGACTGCTCAGTGGGAAAAAGAGCGCGTTATTTTCTGCAATAGGAGCTGCAAAACCAGCGTGTCCTCATGGGCCATCCTGAAATCAGAGTGCCCTTCCATTCCTTTGTCAGACTTTGACTGGGCTTGACTTGGGATCAGAGCAGCAGATGGGCTTTGTGAGTACCAAGGGAAAGGTATGTTGGAAAAGCAATGTGAGGACACTGAACTTGAAAAAAAAAACGAGGTTGTTGCGTGTCAAAAGTAATGTGCTTGAATAGCACTGTGTGGAAGGCTAGAATTGCAAAAGTCATGGCAACTTTGGCTTGAGTTTCAGGGATGTGAAATTGCCACCTCTCTAACTTGTACTACACCTGATCTCTCTCTAACCAGTGCTATCAATCTCACTTACCCACTCAGACTCCTGCTGTTTGACAATTGGGAAAAAAGTGGGCACTCAAATGCTCTTTAAGAGAATTTCCCTGCACCTGACACAGATGAGAACTGAGTTACATTTAAGAAGATTTTATACCATGACACTGACAGTTCATTGGTCTGATTATGGGCAGTTTTGAACCTCACAGGACTGGAAGTACCAGGCTCACTGAGATTTTCTAACAATATTTAAGTAGAAATGACGCCTTTCCATCAAAAATGTGCATGTTTGCACTGAGACCAACAATCTGTAAGCAGGGTGGCAGGTGACATTAATGGTGCAGAGAGAACATTGTGTTATATGGAAGTCCCCATTCTGTTTGCATGAGGAGAAAGCAGGCACCAGGCAGAGCCCACCATCCACCAAGCAGCCTGAGGACAGAGTGCACACTCCAGTGCAGCAATTAAACACTTAAAGGTGAAGAGAGATGTAGAGCTTGGCTGAATGCAGCTACAGAAATAATAGCCAAATGCTGTGATCCTTGAGTGATTGTATTGGAGGAAAAAGTCCTCACCAAGGCTTGTTGGACTTTCACTCCACTCGGAAGTTCAGCTCTCTTTCACAGCATGCTACAAGAGGATTTTCAGTAGTTTGGCTCCACAAATCCCTGGAAAGAAGTGTGATGGCACCAGTGTCCTGTCCGCACTGGTACCCAGCAGCATCCCCAAACGTTAAAATGGTGATCCAGAGAGAGGAAGGAGAGCTGCACAAAGCCTTCACTTGCAACCAGGCACACTGTGAGTTAATTCCAATGCCGCAGTTTAGGACTGAAAAGCCTCTTTTTTCACTCCGTGTCTCATGCAGATGAAGGGTAATACATATGGAACTTGTTTTCAGCAGCAACTTAAGAAGTAGTCAAAGTTTTAAATCTAGGGCAAGGAAATCAAGCAGAAATACAGAGAAAGGACACAGAAGTTGTAGTTGTCCTTCTCTATCACAGAGGAAGCGAGCTGCGGGAGGTCGGAGCACCGCAGTGTATCCTCAGCAAGAGGCCTCCACTACCCAGGAGAACAGTTCAAGGGAATTTAGAGCAATCTAATATGTGCAGCAAGGACAGCAAAGTTGGGAAGAAAGCAACGGGTTTGAGTTTGTCTGACTTTATGTGGCTTCCCCGGTGCTGTGAGCATCTGACATTGGGCAGAATGGATGAGATGGAAATGTCACAGCTTAACTGCCTGGAAGCCTTGGACGTGTTATTCATATCCTCAAACTGGCAAATGTTGAGATATTTAAATGAAAAGCCATTAGCTTCTATGCCATTAGATGAAATTCTTTCCCAGATGCTATTCGTTACTCTCTGCACCAAAATTCTGATTGTACTCAGTGGGGGGATCTTCTGGTACAACAAAAAACGAACAGGATTTCATTTATGATGAGTCAGCCCCAAAAGATAGAGCTGGTTTTCAAAAGAAATATGCATACACAAGCCGGTAGACCAAACTTCCACAAATTAAGTCTAGAAAAAAAATATATCTGACCGCCACTGCTCTTGCAGACTTGAAATTCTTCCCTAATTTTTTTTTAAACACTGTATGAAAACATATTCCATTTTTAAGCATGTCTCCTCTTGCTGGTTCAGCTGCTCCGGGAGCGCAGCAAGGGCTGATTTAAATTATGCTAAGCTCCACACATCTCACAGGAACGCCTTTGCTTGGAAGATCTCCATTGGTTTTGCAAATATTGACAGCACTGGTGGGTCACCAAATTCATCTGAAGCTCAATTTCCAGAGGACGTGTCTGTAGGCTAGAGGTGTCCAGCTGCTGCTGCCTTCTCTTCACAGCTGTTGCCTCTCCCTTTAACCAGCCATCCCCTGGGGGCACAAAGCTGGAGGGGCAGCTACTCCCATCCCAATGGGAAAAGAAACGTAGGGAATCATTTTCCTCAGCTGAGAGCTGCTGGAAAGGAGGATTCATTCTTCAGCAAGAAGTCAGTATAGTTGTATAGTTTCCTCCTTTTTTCCTGTGTTCACCAGGCTCAAGAGCCTCACTGGAATTAGCTCAAAAGGTCCAGGAAATAATAATAATAATAATAGTAATAATAATAGTAATAATAATAGCTGCTCTCTGCAGGAATACTAAAAAAGGAAAACGAGAGGGTAGAATCTAAGCAAACTTTAGTGAGATACTGGGAGGTGAAGCACACATAAAGAAATAAAAATCAGGAAATATTTGGGTAAATGCTGCCACAGCGCCAGCCCCTCCTGTGTATTCCCACTCGCTGCCTGCAAGCTGAGAGCATCTGTCCACATCTCCCTGTGCCAGAAGGATTACAACAAAAAGGAATTTACATTCTGTCAATTAAAGCACCATCAAGCTAAGGATTAAAGTCACAAACACATGAATTAGAGATGGTGCCACGGGACTCTGCCTATCTATCTTCCTTGACATTTCTAGGTGCATGTTATAGAAACATTAAATGTGCCTTTAATCTGCTACATTTCCGTGCATGGCATTTGCTTATAGGGGTGGCCAACAAGAACAAGGCAAGCAAAAAACTGTACGGGCATTTGTTCCCCTCATAGAATGCGTGCACAAGTTGGCTTATCATAGTTCAAACTGAAAGGTTACGTGTGAGATATTACTGTGACAGCCACCAAAGCCTTTTTGCAATGGATCAAGGGAAAAGCTGGGGAAAACAGAACTGGACCCTTCCCCATCCTGAAAGGAGTCAGGCTGTTGGGCATTCCCCCAGCATTGGGTAGAGGACTATACATTAACACTCCATTAATCCGTGCTAAATTTTAGCTATAAATAGCTTGCAGTATACCCCCCCAAAAAAGCCTGATCGCATAAAATAAGCCGGTGGTCAAGGAATGGGCTCACCCTGTGCCAGACCATCCATCAGGACGTATGAATAGCTGCATTTTATGGCCTGAGTTTACCCTGCTGTGGTTTACATCGAATCAAGGTGGAGCAGATGGCAGGAGTATTGCCACGTTAGTAACCGTGCCACATTTTCAGTTGAAATGGCAGCACTTGGCTCCAACAGTGAGAGACGGAGCAAAGTATTTTGAGTAATTCTGTATTCCTGTGCAGAAAAAGCAAAACATTTTGATTTCAGCCTATGTCACCTTCTGGGTATATTCACTGCACAAAATGGCCTTTCTTCCCTGATGACCATGATGGCAGGCAGTATGGAAATGCAATGGAAAGGAATAAGAATGGCACATTTTGTCTCATAACCATCCCCATATCACGTGCTTGGGAAAGAGAAGAGTGCTGTAGAAAAGTCACTGTGCTGGAGCTCAAAAAAAGCAAGTTTAACCCAATTCTGCAGCCAGATGCCTTTACAGCATTCAGGACTTCAACCAGAGGAACAGCTTTTCCTTCTCATCTTACATTCTTTATAATTATTTTTTTTGTGGGAGGAAACTGTGAACACCTTGTGTACTCCAATCAGGAACAGCATCCCTAGCTGCTAGCTTAATAGTCAGTAATAAATGAGTGTGAGTTTGGGGGTGTTGGGGTTTACTCCCTGGGTTTTACAAACTAGCACGGTGGAATATTATTCACCCTGCTGCCCCCCAGGCTTCTCAGAGCTGCAGCTTCTGCGGGAACAAATGGAGTCTGGTTACAGTTAGGGAAGATTATTACAATTTGATTATAGGCTTGGCTCCGATGGTTCACTCTGTGCTACTGAGAGACGAGAAAGAGCACAATCCTTATCCTCTGGAGACTGCAATACAAATGAGGAGAGAGAAGATAGGAAACCCACAGCGGAGAAAATGGAAAAGTCTGCAAACTCAGGGTCATTTGTCTGTATATTTTAATAATGACAAAGTGGCAGCAGTTTTCCCAGCAAAGGTCAAAATTTGTGCATTTCAGAGAAGTGAGGCAAAGGAGTTGTGCACTTTTCCAGCAAAGCTTATCTTTAATCTGCCACGCCTCCATTTATCCCAGTGAAACTGCTCTTTATTTGAGTACAGCCTTCAGCCCTTAGAGGGGAAAGAGCTCCAGTGTAGAGGTGCACTATGGGAATGATTACAAAACTGAGGCAGAAGGAGCACTGAGCACCATTAAGCATAGAATCGCAGCGTGGTTGGGTTGGAAGGGACCTCAAAACCCCCCAGCCCCACCCCCTGCCATGGGCTGGTTGCCCCCTACCAGCTCAGGCTGCCTGGAGCCCCATCCATGGCCTTGGGCACCTCCAGGGATGGGGCACACACAGTTTCTTTGGCCAATCTGTTCCAGTTCCTCACCACTCTCTGAGTATTGAATTCCTTTCTTACATCTAACCTGAATCTCTCCTCTTTTAGTTTAAATCCATTCCCCCTTATCCTGTCACTACACATCCCAGTAATCTCTCCCAGAGGTTTAATGGTGAGAGGATGAGTCCAAGCACAAATCAGGTTGGTCTTTCTTCCAGTAAGATATCAGATTTCATACTACACAGAACATTTGAATACATTTGGAATGTCCCCCTGTAAACAAGCCAAAACTCAGTATTTTTATTCCCTCTGAGACCTGCGCTGGTATCTCTGTCTCTTCCTCATTTCTTCCAATTGCAGTGATAAAACTCAATAAACACCACTATAGGAAGAAGAAAGTGCATTTTCCCGTTCCTTTCCTGTCTCTTTACCCTTGTGTTCTCAGCACGGCTGCAAGCCACTTGCCAGCCCCCACTTTCCCCATCCTTTTTTCCCTGGCCTCCCAGGAGCCCTCCGTGGCTGCAACGAACAAGCCACTGCCGGCTGGCAAGAGGCAAACGCCGCTAAACTTCCCACTGCTTTGACAAGCACCGAGCCCAATCAACAGGCAAGAGCAAAGCAGCAAACAGCAAGCTCCTCACTGCTGCAGCCACTAATGAGCCACTTACTTGGCATGAGCCGTCCCGCTGGCCATGGCACAGTCCTTCATTGCCAGCTCCCGGCTGCCAGGCATGGGGAGGGCAGAGCCACGTAGTGGGAACAGCCAGCATTGCACACACAAATTATTTGCAGCCTCATCCAAGAGGGTAGGAGATGATAGTTTGCAGCCACTGCTACAGGGACAGAAAGGGAGTGGAATTTTATTTGTCTTTCTTTCTTCTTGCTCCGTCAGGAAATAATTCTAATGAGCTCTTGGAGTCAGTGGCTGATTGCATCGTCACACACCAGGTCTGACTGTGAAGCTGAAGGAGAGGTCATGGCATCCATTTTGCTCCTAAGCATCTCCTCATCTCACTGAGACTGGTTGAGGGCACTCTGAGGCCGTAAGTACCTGTTTACCTTTCACCTTTCAATCCAGTCTTTCCCAGCAATGGCTACTGATGTCTTTGAGGCTGCTGGTCCCCATGTGTGGGAGACAGCTTGCTCCTTGGGGCTGACCTTGCATGGAGTAAGACGTGAATGTGAGACCAACTCCAATTGACCCTGCAATATTACACAGCCTTGCGAGGAGAGGATGGGTCTGGCATCCCTGCCATTCTGTTCTACATAAAACTTATCTTTAATCAATGGTTATGGGCCAAATTAAATCCTGTGGAAAACACACACCAGCCCCCTCATTACATTTCTGAGTGGTGTTGCACTGAGGCACCACTAAATTCAGTGGAGCTCCTCCCCTTTCTATCCGGGCGAGACATGAGCTTGGATCCACTTGTACTAATAAAGGCAGTCAAGCTGCAGCCATTTGCACCAGTGTTGGTTTTGGCATTCCTACATCAACATTAGCTCTCACTACAGCGTTCCCTGATATTAGGTGCTTTTCTCAAGCAATGAGTGATGAAGACACTTACGGAGAACTTTATAGCACTTCAGTTGACAATTTTCTGGGTTGAATGTGCGTCTCCCTCATAGCAGAGGTCTCTGCACCACAGATGGTGTTTTACATATAGCAGTAAAACGACATAGTTGGAGCTGCAGCATATGTGCCTTTGCCGTGTCTCTGTATCCCATATGCAAGTCCACTGGGCTTCCAGCTAGCTCCCATTCTGCATACATCAGCTTAACGTTCAGTGGAGGCAGATGGGATGCTGGCCTCTAGCTCTTGCTTCAATTGGTAAAAAAGATTGAAGTATTAAAGTGGAGAAAAAGAAAATGAACAGGACCTTGCTCATGAGCAATATAATATTTCCCTCCACTACAAAGTCACAATGTTGTAAAATTACTATCTCTTCCCCAGTCTGTCCTCAGAATAAATTGGCAGCGCTCACTTTCCTGGGTTTCCATTTAAGAGAATCTTACAGGTTCTTTGGTGTTTAAAGCTTGTGAAATATTTCCCACCTGATTCATTGAGGATTATTATTAAAGTGAATTTAGCACTGACTAAAGCTCCTGGATTGTCAATCCTAAGAACCTGATGTTCTTTTTCAGCTACAAACTATTACAGCAGGGACAGAGGAAGATTGCCTCCCACAGTTGCTTGCCAGCATGCTAAGCTGGGAAGAAGGACAGAAAGCCATTTCTCTTGTCCACTCTGCCTTCTCCAGTAACTCCTTCTGCTGTGGGACCACGCTGGGGTGCAGGGAGCTGACTTTCTGGTTTTTTGCCCTGCAGCTTTCAGAGGAAGGCATTCTCTTATCTGCCATTGCTGCAGAGGAAGTCTGTGGCAGTGTCAGGCCATCAGCACCGATCCAAGAGGGTCTGAGAGATAGCATCAGAGAGTGATTCCCCAGGGCAGTCACAGCAGAAAATCAGAGAGATTGAGAAGATCAAGACAGAAAACTTGTTAGCCTGGCTTAATCTCTGATAAAAAAAAAAAAAGAGAGAGAGAGAGAGATCTCAGCTTACATACAGATGGCAAAACACATCAGAAATGATCTAAAGGGAGTTTGGGAAGATGTGAGCAAGGTCATAATTTGAAGGTACTTTCCAGTGTGCCATAGAGTGATGGAAGCTCATGATTTCCACATTTTCTTTCCTGTCTCTTCCAACTATCCATGCTCCCCTGAAGCTCATCAGAAGGAAATCATGTTTCCTCCTTGGTAGAGAGCAAGGCATGAAATCCTTGCTGCATCAGCCAAGCTGTCAAAGGATCAATGTTTCCAAATAACCCACAGTTCAGGCTTCTAGATTTCTTTAAGGGCCCTTCTGTGAAGCTACAGCAAAGAGCTCATGTAGTGCAACCATATAATGCCCCGCCTTCACAAGTCTCTGCTTCCACTAAAATCCCTGAAGCACAGGCAAGTGTAGAGGTGGGGAGCTCACTGCTATGTCCAGGCTTCAGGCCTCTCCCATGGGAGACCATGCAAGTTTCTCCCTGTTTCTATTGAAAATGGTGACTGTGTGACCTCTTCCAGGCTTAAAAATAAATAAGGCAAGCTCCTTTCTTCACTTTAAAAAAATACATAATTTTGGAGCTAATTTTGTGATTTCTAGGCACATTCCCTCATGATCCCTCAATGTTCAAGGTTGGCAACATTGACCCTAGCCTATATTCTAGGAGAACATGACAAGGAGACTTGCTCTCTCAGCTAACTTGTAAACAGTGTAAACTGTCTGTACTTATGTTGAATCACTTTTGCAGGGCAAGCAAAAAACAGAGCTCATAGTGCTAAAAAAAAAAAAAATTAAAAAAAAAAAAAGGAAGAAAAAAAGGAAAAAAAGAAAAAGAAAAAACAGGAAAAAAAAGAAAGTCTGAAATCAATATGCCCTTAGTTCTCTTGTCTCGGCAAAAGGAGAGTCTCGGGCAGATCTTTAACCCTTTCCGCCCTCTCAAAAAATGGACAAACAGCAGCCTGAACAGGCCAATCTCTGCCTTGTCACACTTGTTAACATCACCTCTCTGATCTGATTCAAGACACTGTGACAACAGCCTAAGCCCATGTCCAATGAATATTTTAAAATAGGGGATGTATATGGTAAAGTATTAAGGCCCATAAGCACCATAAGGGCTGGCGTAACAGCTGACCCAGTAAAGCTCTATATCTGCATCCCCAGCTTGCTGCATCTTCCCTGGATGCTTCCCAGTCCCCAGAAGATCCCTGAGCCCTGCGGTGCTGCAAGCAAAGGAAATCATGCTGGGATTGCCAGCTCAGCTCCCTCGTCCTTAACATATGCAGGTAGCGCTGCTGGTCCGCATGATGTCATCCCAGAATTAACATGCTGATTAACAGCTGGCTTCCTGCCATTCTAATAGGCTCTAAATACCTCTCCTAGGAGCTCCTAAAAAGGAATTGGATTTTGGAAGTGGTGGGAGAGGATATTTTGTATTCATGGGGTCTTCTTCGTACCCATAGGATGTTCAGTAATTCTCAGTAATTGTCCTACACTCTGGTTTTCAAGCTTGTTGTTTTCAGAAAGTGTTCCATTGGCAGATGCTCCTGCAGCCTGCATCCTCCATTCCTGGCTCTCCCTTTCCCCCCTTGAATTATTGATCTTTAGCCAGAACAGGATTTGTCTTCATTATAAGTGAGCTGCAATCACCACAGATATTAGCGTAAACTCCTGGCAGCAGATTGATTAGTTCCTTGCATATGGAAGCAGGGGGTCCCTCCCACAGCTTGATCAGGGATCCCCAGAGCCTGGTGTTCTTTACAGGACACAAAAATGGAAATTAGATTTCAGTTAAATACATCAGAAATTAGATTAGATGTTATTACTTCAAAAAGTCAAGCTCAGGGGAGCGGTGCACCTCAAAAGATCTTTAAAAAGGTTCTGTATGGAAATATCAGCAGCATCGCTCCGTGCTTTAGTGATTTCCAAGTGAGAAAAACTTGAATTTCTCTTCCTACCACTCATGGCCAACAGGTCTAAGAGCAATCCTCCACAATAGGGCACAAAAATAAACAGTGGTGATGATGAAAGCCACTCATCCTTGGAAACTGGAACTGCAAAAACTGCAAAAAGCCTGTGTTCTCCATAGCTCTTCAGCATCACTGCCACTGGTCTTTGCTTGTTGTGAGCTTTACCAAATCGAGCAAGTCTCTCATTATCTTACATCCTGATTAATGCTTTTCTTACTACCTATATAACCACCTGTTACCTACATTCATATTTTCCTTACCTATTCCTATCTATTGTCTCTAACACAACTTGTTTCCATTTCATATCTTTGGTTGGCTGTCAGACTAAGCTCAGAGAAGTCCTGATTACAGTGGTTATTTTAGATAGGTCTGATTCCAACCAATCACACTTGAATTATTACAGAAAGTTGCAGGCTTTTTAAAGTACAAATTAAGCCATACAGTTAACATTTCTGTTGTGAGGAAGCTTGCAAACAACTTGGTAATAGGCTGTTAGCACTTTTGTATTCATAGCTTCTTTGGCCTGGAAGAACAAGATGATTAACATATGTAAAAGCTTCAAATGATCAGCATCCTTGATGCTGATCCAAAGAACCTCCGAAGAGCCATTCCTCAGACATGTCCTTTTATAACCCAAACCATTCAATTTACATATTAATTTACATATGTCCCACAACATTTTAAAAGTTTCTCCTACAGGGGTTCAATAGCAATTCATTCACATTTATCTCACTTCCACATTTGTAACATCATTAGAGTCACAATGAGCTTAAAATACTGTAACACAATCCTTGGCGTCAGAACAGCCCCACCTCAGAAATGTCTTATTAAAATTCCTCATCACCCAGTCTCAAAACATCTTCTAATCATATTCCAGTGCAACAAATTAGCAAATCACAAGGTTGTAGCTCACGTTATCCAATTAAATGAAAACGAAGGACTTTAGCTGTGTCAAAGACAAATTATTCCTGCCACTGTTTTCAGCCAACTTGACTTTCTGTTTTTGGTCTACCATCACAGTTACTGAGGAGCACCCTACAAGCAGTAAAGGCACGTTGCTCTAAGGGCAAATTTCCCTAATGTCCCACTGCCCCTTTAATCCCATGGACCATTCGGGCTCCTGAAATGATGACCCCATGCTGGACAGATACTCGCTGTTGTTGGAGCATCCACCACAACAGGGTCCTGGTCTATAAGCAAGGCTTCAAGATTAGCAATAATCCTTTACTTTTTCAGTAATTTGCCCCTAAAATAGATTGCCTCTCTTGTCAGCCTTTCCTATTTATATTACAAGTTCTCTGGAGGTAGAAGTCAGCTCAACAGAGCACCAAATTCCTTCACAAACACAGGTGATATTCCTTCCTTAATCATCACGATCAGCACCACTGCTGACCTTTTCATACCACGTCCCAATCTCACCATCACATGCAGCTATTATTTTTGGAGCCATTTCACACCCTTAAGGTGATTACATGGCTCTCGTCATTTTGGCAGTCAGAAAACTTGCTACCATAAAAGAACAGTTTCCCAGGAACAGGAAAGCTACTCAAGAACCTTCTTCTCATTTTCCAAAGCTAGAGGTGTCATTGACAAAGGCATTCACAGGTTTTCTATGCAGTGGGCTAGAATTAAAGAAGGGGGTGAGTCATTTTTCATTTGCAGAATTTTAATGACTATCAACAACATTAACATTCATTATTCTTTCATGACATGCCAAAGAGCCGGGGAAATTTTTGCACTTAGAAAACTGCATTGGTGCAATGGTAGTTATGTCAAGACCTTAATGTGTATTTGAATTATTCTTGGCATGTTTTTTCTTCCCAGAGCACTATGGAGCATATAATTATGGATTCAATATATATCCTCACATGCATGCTTCTATAAAACAGTGTAAATACACTACAGAACTGGTCATCTCTACAACAAATATTTTTCATTGAAGGATCATATAGTTATGAAGGATCACACGTAGAGGCTTGTTTTGTTTTTAATCCAGTGACTGTGATTTTGTGAAACCATATCAGAGCAAGAATCCATAGCCAGGACTTTGAAAAGGAATAATGGATTTGGAGAGTCTCCATGATTTTTTCATGGAGGATTTAGAATATCTTCATTTAAGAACTTAAATTTCGAAGTGGTAGATTTCCCAAATTAGATACTTCCAATATGTCTCCAGCTAGAAATGTGAGATGCACTTCATCATGAACCACTCTGAGAAGTCAGAGTCCAGCAATCAACTGAACACCAGAGGCAATATTACAAAGAGGATCCCTGCCATGTTCAACAACCCCAGTTTAGAGAAGCTGCTCACAGGAGTTCAGCCCTGACAGCCAATTCAGTTCCTGGTTTCCCTGGTGAGTATGATGACGAATGAGTCATTTCACACCAAGGAAGACAACAGCTTTTCTGATTTAGATTTTCCGTCAATAAAAAAGAGCTCAGAGAGCAATAAGTTGTGCCAGTCAGGTCAACAACAGATCCGGAGTGTTCTGATTTTTCATTATTTGATAAAATGGATAAACCTCATCCAATACCTAGCTAGCAGTAGGTTAAAACCCTCTCCAAAGAAATTAAATGCTCATGCTCTCACATCTGTGAATGAAGACAAGTACAGGACACTAAGAATGGCTCACGTTCAACCAGGTATGGACTAGTTTTCCAAACAGAAATACCAGAGAACTTCCAATAGAAACAGATACAGGCTAGGATGACATCACCTGGGCAGTGGGCTCCCCATTAGTACCACCAGTTTACATGATGGAGAATGATCATGCTGTTATCTGGACATGCCCAAGTGTCACAATGTGTCTGCAGGCAGCCATGGGCCATGTCAGAGGTTTATACTTATTTTCCGCCACTGTGAGCTGGAATCAAGCTCTGAGCATCAGCACAAGATATTCTAAGGGCTGACACGATGTAAACCACATCATCCCAGAAAGCATGGCAGGAAAAAGGGCAGTGGTGAAATCGGGTTAAACCTGACCAGAGGACTGTCACTTCCACTCCTCATATCTCAGCAGTCCACTCCTTAAATCTCAGTAGTCCTCGGAGGCAAGGAGCACGAAATTGGGACCAGGAGCTACACTTGTCTCTGTACCTTAAAGGAAATCCTGATGGATTGGTTTATTTATTTTTGTATCTTACGGCAGGTATCTGAACTTTTACTGATAGAAGGCTGATTTTTCTTTGGTTTCAATTCTAGGGGTAGCAGCACTTTTCTTTTATGTTGGAATATGCCTTGCAGTGCAGATTTTCAGCATAATAAACCTGAGCTACAGAACTGACCTGTCACACATCATTGCTAGCCTGGCCCAGATTTTAAACCCATCACAAAACAGCGAAAGACTCCATATTTTAGCTTTTATCCTTCTAACTACAAATATAATTTACTTCTTTCTTTCATAAGACAGCAAATGCAAGCATCGCTAAGAGAAAGCAGAGGTACTGCTTAAAGTAGTTCAGGGAATCTGTAATCCCTAGGCCAACACAGCCTATGTTTTATATGATATTTACTCTCCCTTGATTTCCTGGCCATGAAGCTCTACATTCTGTTGACATTCCCCTACTAATTAGAGAGACATTTTATGGTACCAAAGAGACGTTCTTTCCCTGCCAGTCCCAGACCTACGAATTCCCTTATTTCTCATCCTTATTTGATCAACAAGTAAAGAAATGACAAATTGGTCATTTACAATTCTCTAGATGAAACCTACATCTCTGTGTGTCTCTAATGAAGCTAGCCTAATGTGTCATGAATTTCTGATGCTACCTTTTCAGAAACACTTGCAATGCAAAGCTTGTATGAAACAATGTACTTACAAAGCTATATTTTACAGTCTATCTCCTCATATGGGGCTTGCACACACATGTGAAAAAGCACTTAACAGTAGTTATCTCTACTCTGTTGAAAAAGGAACTTTCCAATTTTCAGTTATGTTAATACAAAACCTAATGTCCTGTGGAAGCTGATGCGGGTTGTGCATGCCTGAATTATTATCGATTTTCTTGCAAAGACTTATCTCTGAACTACAAACAGTCTGATCATAAAAGTTAAGGTGAAATACTATCTAAACTGTGTTACACCAAAGAAAGCTATTTCTGTTCTTCTGTGGGTAAACTGACGGCTACTGCTATGATATCTAGTTAATCCTTTCTGAATGAGTATTAGATTATTCTTGGCACAGCATCTTGCATTAGTTAAAAAAATATGCTGTTGCCAAGTCATTAAGCAAGAAAAATTTGAATGCTATTCTTGTAAAAGTAGCTCAAATGAGCTATCAGTGCTCGGGATAAAGTGGAAAATGCATGAGTCAGGATAAGCCATTGTGTCTGCTGGGGATGGTGGGGATCCATGCACTCCGCCCATGCTCTGCCCAGAGCATCAGGAGAGGCACCCTATGGGAGATGCCCCACGTGAGCTCCCTTCCAGGACTGCAGCTTTCTTTTTTGATGGTGACTCAGAGTTTAAGCTTGTCAGAAAATAATTATTCCACCTACCCAGGGAAAACATTGATCTTTACATGAAAACCTTAAAACTGTAGACTTCTGCAAATCATGTATGCTAAACCAGAGATTAATAAATGATGCTGCAATACTTCACAGACATTCTACTCTGCCTTCATTGTGTTTCCATTCTCCCTCGTGGGGTATGTTCAGTGGGTGGACTACATGTCCCCCAGAATGCTGTAATTTCAGTTCTTGGTGGTTTTCCACTGTTCATCATGGGAGTTCCCAGCTGCATTAAGAGTTTTGTGTCCAAGTGAGGACTCCCGACAAAAGAAAATACAGACGCGAGGATGGAGAGAACAGCAACACAGTGGAGGGCAAACATGTCTGGGCAGACTTTACCTGATTCTAATTTGTGCGTGGAAACTCCATTTTCTGCGAGCAGTCTGCAACTCCCAACTCGTTACCTGCTCTTCCATCCCCACTGCTTCACCAGGAAATGCTGCAGCCAGAGAGAAGGGCTCTGTCCTCACAGTGTGAATGCTGAGAGGGAACTGCTCTTTGCCCTGGATGGAGGTATCTGCCCCTCAGCTCCTGGGCCAGGGAGGGAGATGTGCTGGAGGCAGCAGAGGGGAGAACATAGTGTGTGATTTCATACTCAGAGCAAGCCTGTTGGTTTGGTGACAATACCAACCATTTGCTCTGCTGTAAATGAAATCAAAAGCAGGCATAGAGCTCATACAGGGGCTGTACTGATCCTACATAGCTGTCATTGCTTTGTTTTTTCCTCCCATATCACAAAGGCGAGTAACACAGGATCCCCAATTACACTATCTTCTGTTCACTACAAGGAAAATGAATTTATCCTGATCACTCCAGTAAACACTAAACCCACCAAGGCACATATTTAATCAATTAATTAGGAGAGGTGCAGGGGAAATGTGTGCTGGAAAGATAATGTTGCACTTTAAAGGATTCATTATTGGTTATTACATTTTACATAGAATGTCATTTTCTTTACTAGTTAAAGAAAAGGTGAAGGAAGAAAAACAGAGTCCTACGAAACGCTCCATCTAAATTATAGACTGCTCAGAACATGCCTGAAATCGGAGGTGCCACCTCTCGAAGCAGCACTGTCATTATGCTGCTAACATGTCCTGATCTGATTTTTCTCTCTTTTTATTTTAAACTCATTCCCTACATTCAACCACTTGAGCAAAGAAACCCGTGGCTCTTCTGGCAGAGCGCTTACACCCCACAACCCCTGAGAAGAGTAAAATGCTCATTTTCACCCCCACGTCAATGCCCTGCGATAGTTTTGATTTACTGCAATGTAAATAAAAGGACAAGCCAAGCCACAAAATCTCCTAGTATCGCTTTCCATACTTCACCAGCAGTAGCTTCCCTCCGCTCTCTGCTGAGGACTATTTTAAAGCCAGCAGACTGACAAACAGTTAAATACCACCTATTGAAACGTGTCTGCCGCTGGTTCTGCTGTTCGTACTGAGATTTCCTGTCAGCCTTTACAGAAATTCTTTGGAAGTCTGACAGGATTAAGGGGATTAATACATTAAAGCATTATTACAGCTTTCACAGGGGATTTTCAAAGACTTTACACTGTGATCTATTTGTCCTGTTACATAAAACGAGCATTAATAGGCCGATTGAAAAGAATCGCTGCAATCAATAACCTTAATTTCTGTAAACATACTCCGCTATCAGAATGAGGAGCTAAGGTCACCAGCCCTCCCACAGTGCATTACTTAAATTAAGCTGTGTGAATGCATTTTCAGTGCATGCCAAAGGGTGGTCTGAGTGTTGGACTGACTGGCAAAGAGAGATTTGGTAGCACTGAGTCACCAGCCCCTTGTCCTGGCTGACTCATCACCTGGGCCGCACACCACCTGCTATGCAGAGACCCACAGAGATTGTATTGCCAAACGGCTCCATCCTGAGGACACAGCTTTATCTTAATTAAAGGCTCACCTGTTGCAAATCAGCATAAATGAGTACACATGAGGGTGAGGGCAACATTTTCCAAAGAGTCTTCTAAAATGGAGGAGCACGGGCCTCAGCTGTAGGGCCTGGGCCGGGCCTGGGCCTGGGCCTGGGCCACGGCCACGGCCACGGCCACGGCCACACTCTTTGCTTACATGTGTCCTGAGCTTTCAGACAGTACTTTACTTAACTAGCTCCAGCTAAACAGCATCTGCATAATTCACAGTTATTACAGGATATGTGAACATCTAAATTAGGAAAAGAAGCATTACCCTTGGCTTTCAGATCAAGACCTAAAATAAGTGAAGATTATAGCTAAGAATTGTAATTTTTTAATCCAAACTAGTGTCCCATTCTCAGTAAAATATGATAGCTATTGTTTGCCTGATTTCCCTAGGCTGCTCTGAAAACCCAGGTGCCATGAAATCACTCGGAGACTGAGCAGGGGTCACTCACCTCACAGCCATTATCCTCACAAAGTGGTTGCTTAGCTATTGTGTCTAGTCTCAATTAAGAGCTATTAATGAGCTACTCGTATCAGCATGATGTATACTATTGTATAAGTGTGATTGTCAAGCTTTTTTTTTTTTTGGTTGTTGCTGTGAAATGTAAGGTTGGCTGCATGAAAAAGGCTTCACACTGAGGTTTCAGCATTGCCATGCCAGGCAGAAAAGAGCATGTTATCTTACAAGAGGTTAACACCTTGTTAAGGAGATACTTAAGCATGGGATCAGTGGGTCCTCTGGTGGGTGGAGAGTTAAAACTGATCTGAAGTTACATTGTGAATCTAAGATATCTGCGCTGGGAGAGACTGCAGTTAAAACAGAATATCAAATGTGATTTTAAAAAGTCTCCTATATCCAAATCAGCATCCTCTCCCCTGCTGGCAATCTAATAATATGGACTTTGCCTAAGAGTGGGAGATGTAGGCACATGGTTAAGAAGGTATTGCAAATGGCTTGCCAGCTGGATAATGGAGAATCAGAGAAGTCTCTTAGATCTATCTGAGCAGAAGTAAACAGAAAAAAAAAAATTATTTCTGTCCTCCTTTCACCACAGTGCTGCAACTGTGCTACCCATGTCTTTATTTTGCAAATATTTTTTTTTCTTTCTTTACTTTAATTACTACTTTTCTTTCTTTACTTTTGGCCCATCTCTCATGGTTCCATCTCAGTTCAACTCTCCAAAGTGCCTGGACTGCAGATGCAGCAGCTTCCATTTCTGAGAGGCTGGGGCAAGTTTGGGATGTGGCCTTGCATTAGTATTCTGTATCACAACCCCTTCTGGTTTGCTCCTGGGCACAGCTTGCTCCTTTTAGTTTTGTGTCTCAGGAAAAATTGTAATGTTTTTACTGGATTTGATAGGAATGGTGATGTGCACATGTCGGGGGAGCTTTTCTAAATCAAGAGAGACTTTCTAGAATTTCTTTTTCTCATTTTCATCCTCTAAACCAGAGATTTGCTGCAGTTGATATAGGCAAATGGTTAAAAAAACAACTCTAGCAAGCGGCTGCTGCTATTCTTCTTAATATTGAGATCTCCTGTCAACCCCTTCACAGAAAGACTGGGTAGTTTGACAGGATTAGGAGGATTAATATATTAATGCATTATTACAGCTTTTATAGGAGATTTTCAAAGACTTTAAGAGTGAGATCCATTTGTCCTGTTACATAAAACGTACAGTAATTGTCTTAATTGCTCCACTGTGACTAGGTATTGCTGCTCAAATAGTGCTGCATGTCTAATTGTTCCAATTGTTCCAGGATCTCACAGCAGCACCGAACAACAAGGTGAGCCAAACAGAGGGCTGCTCTCCAAAGATAGCTCAGCTTCAGCCTGGGTTCTCCATTATGCCTCTGAACAGGACACAGGAAACAAAACAGATACCAAATTTCCAAAAATCCAGTTGGTGCAGGCAAGGTATGCAAAGGCAGTCATGGGCACAAAGTAGAGACACGTGGAGATTCCAAGGGAACATGCCAGTAAGTGAAGCTAAAAAACTCCCTGTTGAAAGAGGGAGATGTCATTTCTCCCGTGTTGTTTTCCTAGAGGAGGCAATCGTTAAACAGAGCCCGTAGCTCTGGCTCAAGCAGCATGCAGACAAGATGAGGGGATGTGGCAGATGTATGCTGCGCTGCTCATGCACAGATGCTGGCCTTCTGGCCACGCACACGGGGACGTGTCTGTGCCGTAGTCCTGCACCGAAGGCATGGGCACAAAGTAATTTGTTTGTAACTTTGCATAATGAATAAGTACTTCCAGTGTGTCCACTGAAAGACACGGGATCTGTCCTTTCTGTCCTCTAAAGAAACATGTGAAAGTGCTGTTAGAGATGCAGCCG
Source organism: Gallus gallus (assembly GCF_016699485.2). Lineage (NCBI taxonomy): Eukaryota > Metazoa > Chordata > Aves > Galliformes > Phasianidae > Gallus > Gallus gallus. The sequence continues at coordinate 5,050,866 of NC_052548.1, forward strand.
GGCGGGTCTCTCTTGGAGTGACATTTGAGAAGACAATTGCTGACAGATATCTGTTTGTGTAATTCTCAGTTAAATACTTTTTGCACCCAGAAATGCTGCTTTGCCGTGGACATGTGCAAACATCCTTTTGGCTTACTTGGGAAAGGACTCAAAGCAGTGGCTGGAAAGGGCAGCCCACGCTGCTGGGAGCGGTGCATGAGAATCTGAGAATAGCTGAGTTCTGCCCAGTGCAGTTTTGGTGTTTTGCCTCTGTCAGAAACTGCCACCATGTGCTTCTGAGAAAAAATGCGAGGAAAATTAGAATAGAGAAATGAGAGAGATCCTGCATTTCAGGGTATTCTCTCCTTAGCTCTCAAGTAGCTTATGCTATGAAGCACAAGAGCTAATATCCTTCCTAAAAGTCTCCCTTGTATTTCCTCGTAATTTGGGGTGTTCTATCCCTGCTCCATTCCCCAGACAGATCCCCTGCTATGTGCAGAGGAGACGGGCAGAGCACTTTATGACATAGTCACAAGTAATACACCCTCAGGGATTTTATTGTTCTGATTTCTCAGTTTCTCTTTTACACTTGTTTGCACCTGACTAAAGAATTCACTTAACTTCCAAAATGTGTTCCAAAGAAATCCAAATGAAAATGCTGGTGGGGAAGGCAAAAGGATAGGGAAAAGAATGAGACCTGCTGCATTGGAAGAAGAATTTATCAGCAAGCAAACAGAAGAGACTTAGAGTTGGGACAAAGTCTGATCTGATCTGCTGAGGTCCTTTATAAGACTGAGACATCTTCCATAAAGACAGCACGTTCCTGTTTCCAAAGTGTACAAGATCACCGCACAGACAATTGATGCTATCCCCTGTGAAAGCCTTTCTGCAGTTAGGGAACAAACAGCATCACACTGATTTCCTTCCCCCCAGATTTGCTGCAATGGAAATTGTATTTCTCAGCATGCCTCCTACAACTCAACTTTATTCGTTGAGTTGTTATCCATTCCATAGGGTACACTGAAGTCACTTACACAACTTCTCCCCATTTGAACTCTCTTGGATTGCTTTGGTCTTTGGAAAGCATGGGTAATATCTGTTGCAAACACATGCTTTTTTTTTTTTTTTTTTTTTTTTTTTTCTTTTTACCATTTCCTTTAGATCTTTGTATCCAGATGGGTTGGGAGAGTGGAATGGCTTTTTTCCTGTACCAGCTTGGAGGTGTCCACAGGAGCTATCCTCTCCACCATCTATTGGAACATCTGCACCTGCTTTGAGCTACCAGAACCATCCTCCCCCCTTCTCTGCCCCCTCTCCTCCCCCTTGGTAATGGGTTTGCCCCCATATATGACTTCATTAGCACTGGGCTTTGTGAAGAAAGGAGATGGATTTTCCCAAACTTGAGTGGGGAGAGTCGTGAGGCTAAGGTTTAGAATCTGTCACTTGTACATAGAAACAGGGGGGAAATATATATATATTGATGTACTGTTTGCATTTCTTCTCATTGTGGGCTTAAAAAATGTTAATTTGTGGGTTTCAGTCCTGTTAATAAGCTGTCAGATCTAGATGAAAAATTATACAAAGTGCAGTAATTGAAAAAGAAGGAGAAGAAAAGCACAGAAATTAAAGAGAAATCTTTGTCCTAATTTGATTTGTGACTTCATTGTAACAGAATAAAGCATGTGTAGATATTAACAATTCATTTACATAACCAACTCCAATCAAGCAATTCAGATAAATGTGCATTCACTTCTGGAAAGGTGGGAGGATTCATTTTAACCTATTAACACCCATTTCTTTTTGTCTACTTTCTTCCATTACCAGATAAAGTTGTTTACTGGTGAAGAAAACAACTTGCAGGATGGCACGACATTTAATTTTCAGTGTTGCAAGGTTCAATCAAGCATTATCTCTGCCTACATACACCAGAACAGGAAGGCAGTGATAAATGGACACAGTGAAGAAGCTGCATTGCATGTGTGAGAGATGGGAAACTGAGGCACAGCCTAAACTGCTCTGCAGTCCATCATCCATCTGCAATCCATCATGGAAACTTTGGGGGATCACCTGGTTTAAAACCACCTGAGGGACCCCACTGCCTCCTCCTGTTTCTTCTACATCCTTCATCCCTGCATACAGGCACCAGTGACAAGATTTCTAATATAACTTGCCCTTCTTTAAGACTCTTTGTGCACATTTACGATGACACAAATCAAATATGCATTCTTCTCACCTGTCATCTGCAAAGAAGCTGAGGCAGAGAAATTTAAGTGGCTGGTCTGAAGTCGAAGAAAAAAGCCCTGAGGCACAATACACCATGAGGACCCTCAAGTCCTGTCTTTAAGCCTTCATTGCCCACAGCTCTGTGCCACACAGGCTGCTCCTTACTTACGTTGTCCCTGGTCATAATTAAGTAGAATAGTTCAGTAGTTCTCTACTGAGCAATAAAACAAGAGGTTCCCAGATCTTGCACTTACTGGGATACCCAAGGCTGGCTTTGTCTCTATACATTACTCAGATCTAATTAGAATCGTAAAGGATTTTCATGACTTTGTAGTTTTCCCTGCTCAAAAGTAAATCCGTCCTTAATACCATGGAGAGCACATACTGAGAAAGTCAGAGAGAAGAGAGAATTAAAGGAAAGCCCAGGCGAAGGTACGGGAGAGGATGCCAGGTACAATCACTGAAGCAAATAAAGTGAATTAGTTGAGAGGCAGTTAACCGTCCTGCTGAGAGAAGGAGCTAGGGACAGAATGGCAAAACAGGGAGATCTGAGCAGAGATACAGTGCGCACAGAGATGACATTAAGGAGTTCAGCAGCCTTTGTTCTTATTTACATGGGTGTGAGTTCTAGATGACCAGCTTGACATGGGAGTTATTTGTATGCTATTGTTCTCTGTGTAGCAAAGAGCAGAATTTGGCCTCCTTTTCATCATAGAGTCTTCAATCAGTCAGAAGAGAGTGGATTTTTTTTCACTTCTGCCAGTTGTTGAGTGAATGATGGGTCAACTGATAGTTTAAAGCCACAGAAAATAAACTTTCTGAAGCCAATCTCTCCCTACTCATTTATATACACTAATAACACACTTGTCTTATAGCCCGTCTGGGATTGCTTTGTTGTTTAGGTGTCAGGCTTTCCACCACCATTATGCACTCTTTCCATTCCCTAGTGGCCAGCCTTCCCAGTGCCAGCTACCTCCATAGGAGAAGAAAGATGTTGAGGTCGTGCAGCATGTCCAGAGAAGTGCAGCAGAGCTGTGAAGGGTCTGGAGCACAGGCCTTATGGGGAGCAGCTGTTGGAACTGGGATGGTTGAGCCTGGAGAAGAGAGGCTAAAGGGAGACCTCATCGCTTTCTAAACTCCCTGAAAGGAGTTAGCAGTGAGGTGGGGGTCAACCTCTGCTCCCAGGTAATAGCAATAGGATGAGAGGGGTTGACCTTAAATTGGGCCAGGAGAGGTTTGGATTGGATATTAGGAAAAAATTCTTCTCTGAAAGAGTGGTGACATATTGGAAGAGGCTGCACAGGGAAGTGATAGAGTCACTGTCCCTGGAGGCATTCAAGAAAAGGGTAGATATGACATTTGGGGTTGGACTCTGTGATCTCTTGAGGTGTCTTCAGACCCCTGTGATTCCATGACTCTGTAAAGATCATCAAGTCCAACCACCAACCCACCCTAGAGCAGGTACCCTACAATAGGTCACACAGTTGGCATCCAGACGGCTCTTAGTGGTCTTTTCCAACCTTAATGATTCTGTTCTATGATAGAACATCCTACAGAGACCCAAGGTCTGCACTGCATGCAGCTCTGCCATTCGCTATCCTTGAAAGCACTGCAGGACACCTTTTGTGGTTGCAACAGTGTTATCTGGGGTAATTCTGGGAAACAGAATGAGATCCCATCTGGGTGAATTGAGCCATTTGTGGTCTGGTTCTGTGCTTTGAGAAAGCCTCAGCCACCGGTAAAACCTTGAGACCACCTATTGATCAACCAGGAGAAGCCAGACGCTCCTGGGAGTGCAGGTCTAGGTCCAGTAGACAACAGCAACCACAAATGCTCTTGTTTCACAGTTTGGTTTGATGCACGGTTTACAATAAGGGAAGGATTTCTAGGTGGGTATAATGACCTAACTAACCTTTCAGTTACATTTGGGGATTTCTCAAATATTCTTCTAAGCATCAGATAATTTAGAGCTTTTCAGCACATGAAATGTGAACACGGTGTAGAGCAGAGCACAGACAGGAGCTATGGCCACGATCTGACAAACTGCCCAGAGCACAGGACACACCTGCACGCATGGAGCACTGGCGTGGATCCCTGGGGAGCACCAGGAGCTGCTCCAGCCAGCAACCCGCACTGCTGGGCAGAGGAGATGCTTAAGACACAATTTCCATATCATAATTTCATAGGAAAATACAGCTTAGCGCTGAACTAGATCCAGAAAGGTAATAAATAAATCATTAAATAAACATTACTCAGTTTAAGCCAACTGAAGTACCCTGGTTTCAGAACAGCAAATCAAACTGTTGCAGTTCTCTTTCCCTTGTTACAAAAACTAATAAGGTTAATGTTTTCTAATGAAATTCTTCTTATTTTGCAGAAGTTGCATGTTTCTATTTAAAAAGAAAGAAAGTAGGGCTTGGTTTGGTATTTTTGCTTTCTTACAGAAAAAAAAGTAGTAAATTGGTGATTTAATTAACATGGATTAACTAATACAGCTGAACTACACCTTCTGCTAAAAGACATTCAGCAATTATGAGAACCAATGCTTTCCTGCAAAAGTGGATTTGAAGGAAAGTCAGGCATTGCACATCTGCCTCTGGATTCTTAGGCATGTTGAGTAGTTTAAGCAACCATAAGCACAACTGAATTTCATTGTTATTGTCTGCTTTGTAGAAGAAAAACTTTTTTCTTCCCACAGAAAAGACAATACTCGAGAAAATCAGGGAGAGGATGGAAAGTAGCAAAGATCTGTGATGGTTTCCTATGTTTGTGTGCAGCAGCCATCCCAATTTGCTTCCTTGAGGAGAAGAAAGGAGAGAAGAGGCTGCTACTCTGGGATTGCTTCCCTACATCCTTACCCACTCAGAAGGCAGTGGCAGCACATACACCACACAGGTAGCAGCAAGGGAGGGCTGCAGCACTATAGAAGCATATCCCAAATCTGTATATCTGTGCCCCAGCCCTGCAAAACAGCTTCAGCTGACAGTGATCATTTTGCCCACCTGAGGAAGGTGATGATGATGATGCCTGCGTAGAACAGGCAGCTCTACATACCAAAGGACTGCAAAAGCAGCAGTGTGTGGTGCCAGTGAGTACTTTGATTTCCCCAGACAACTAACAAGGACCCCTGCACAGGCTGTTGTCTAAGCAGAGCTCCACTGGTTGTGCATTCTGAAATGTATTTTCACTCTCTTTAATGTTGCTCAGAGAATGGCTTCATTACACTGCTCCAGACTTCTCCTGGCTGTGCCTATCCTAGGAGTACCCAAGCTCTGGGAAAGCATTTTATGCTTGCTTAAAAATGCACCCTATTTATAACTCACTCCACTGTAGCAGGCAAAGTACTTTTTGCTGGACCCTTTGCCTCATACGTACACCTAGATGCATATTTTTTGTCCTCTCAGTTTTCTCATTCACTGAGCCACAGATAATTATTGCACTGGGAATGATAAAAGACAAGCCAGTTAATAAAGTAAAGGCAAACAAGAATAAAAATATAAACAGCTTGGGCCTCGGCCAAAGTGGATCTGTGCCGCAGAGGCTGTGGATGAGTTTGGCTGTCTTGAACATGCCCTTGCCTATTTTTCATAGCGCCAGGGAAGGAATAGTCCACCCACGAGTTTAAGGCTCCCACAAGTTCTTGTGTTTGTGTGGGTTCCTCCGATTAATTTTCCCCCTTTGCTGAGTCAGCTGAAGTATCTCCTCAAAGTCTGACGAAGGAGGGTGCACATTCCCCTTGCTCTATATCAGACTACGTTACAGTGCAGGAGAGATGCTGAGATGCTGTGTTCTCTGTTTGAAGATGAGGTGAAGAATGTGCCCCAAGAGCTGGACCTCAGGTTTTTCCCATTGATCAGGCAACCCTGCCTGCAGCAGGGGGGTTGGAACTGGAGGATCTTTGAGGTCCCTTCCTACCCAAGCCATTCTGTGATTCTATGATCGTATGACATGAACCAAGGACAAAGAATGGGCACAAAGCCATTTTTCATATAGCCATGATTTAGGTGCCAGATGTGGCTTGGGAGGGACTCTGGGTTTGAGGCCAATTTGCTTTTGCAGTCCACACTTCCACAGAGAGTCTGTGAATCAAACGGGGAAATCTATGGCCAGAACAACTCTTGGTGAGTGGACGCTATAAGGTTTCCTAGATTGCCAGCCTTTTACCCCAGGTTTTATATGAGAGAGAGCAGACTGATGTTCTCTGCATCTTACACAGGCTCCTTTGTATTTGATCAATCAGGCACAGAAATACCCAGATGTGAATGCAGAATGACCTATATTCCCAGTACTTCTATTGTATACCTGCCTCGTAAACATGTTTTTGACTTTACAGTATGAATTGCACAATGAAAATTGTACAACACAGCAGAACCCAGAAGGTTTGGTTCACCATTAATATGATCACCATACGTTTTTGGGTTTCCAGAGGGTTTTTCTCTTAAATTCCCACAGATACTTGAAAGACTTGCTTACTGGTGTTGTATTTGTGCGTACTGAAAAATCATCAGGATTCTAGGTTCAAACCACAGTGCTGTAACACCTAAAGAAATAAATGCCTGAAATAAGTAGAGAATTAAATGGTAAAGATTTGTCCCCTCTATTTTGCCAGCTCTTCCCACACCCTGCTGTGGAGGACTGAACAATCTTTTTGTAGGCTGTGGATAGGATCAATTTTTTGTCTAATCCCCATATATACTGTCTCCGCAGTTGTCTTGTTTCCAATTTTGCAAGATTAAGGTGCAGTTTCCATACAGAAACAAGTTGTATTTGTATAGAAATATGCACCACACAACGCATGCGCATATTGGCATTCAGGTCTCTACACCAAAACCTATGCAGCACAGAACCACTTACAGCTACAGGCGTTCAGCACAAGGGGTCTCCAGACCAGGAAAAGGCAAAGGGTGGAAGAATTTATAGGTATCCCATTAGGATACCTATAAATGCATGCAGCTGGGCCTATTTGTGGCTACCAATAGGCTTACAGTCTCTGCATCTCATGGCACAGAGATTTACCTGGCTGACCTGTAATGCATCATTCAGTCTGATGTTCATATGCACAATAGCAGCCCAGACAAAATATGCACGGGCCTGCCTTTTCATGCTGCACAGTTTGACATAACAACATAAACACACGTAAAAACCATTCATAAACTAGTGCAGGATGCAACCCAGACCTTCCCACTGTGCTGTGCGTGCAGTACATTTTCCCACATATTTGCAGCAGACACACGCTTATGCCTATAATGAAGCTCACAACACGTAGAATCCTAATTGCTTTTGTGAAGCCAGGTACCTGTGGACTCAACACCTACATAAAATACCCGGATCACACCAGCTTTGGCTGTCCATATCTCCCCTGATCCCCATTGTGGAAACCATTAAGAACTCTGAGAGCAGAGCTGATTTTGCCAACCAAATCGAAGACACAGCTTTGCAAGACGCTTCAAATCTAGCAAATCTGGAGATAACATACCTATCTCCAGAGCACTGGTGGGGGAAAAAAAAAAAGATTCATTTCCAGACCTAGAATTTTGCTATGGATAGCCATTATTTTAAAAATAATGATCCGCAAATGATGGGTTTAAAGCGCTTTCAATCTCTGAGTCACAAAGAAGCTAGGTACTTCCACATACCACATTTGAGGGGCCTGGACTGGGATTCGGGCTGCAGATGGATAGTAGCAGTGCTTGTACACTTGTACTAGCAGCAGCTCCTGGTAGCAAAATGGCCCTGAGACCAGAAATGTAGGAAACAGAAGGGTGTTTGGAGCTGTCAGTGGGGTCTGCTGTACTGTTAGCACTAACCCACGCCAAGGCAAAAGACATCAGAGTTTGAAGGCAGTGGTGAATTCCTACTGGGCTCATGTGTTGCACAATTAGTCTGGTGAAAAAAGACTCGGAGCTGGAGGTCGTTTTCCACTGAATCATCGCAGATTGGCCACTGCTGAAGGCAGAAAGCAGTGCAAAATGGATGGGTGATCTCAGGAGTCACAGTAAATCCTGTGCTCCCACTTAATGCCGAAGCCCAAGCTCTCCTGTAACCCCTCCAAGGAAAATGGAGTTCTGCATGACTTCCACACATATTCGTATTCAATAATAGATGAGCTCAGTGAATTCCTTGCAAAGTAGCTCCTTCTAACCATTTCCTCTAGTTAAATGTAATTGTTTGTTTAAAATCATGAAATGAAAGCTCAGAGGGAGCCAGAAAGTTTGACCTCCTGCGTGCACTGTAAGAGATCCACAGCCACAGTCAGAATTCTGCTGCTCTGTAATGCTGACACTTTCAAAAAGTTGCTGATAAGCCCAGAACTAAAGCCCTCTCCCTAGTGCTAAAGGAGTCTCCATGGCCTGTTGGCAAATCATGGTACCTAACATCCATATGTGTGTTCCTGTTCTACTTAGTAAGCTCCACACACTATGTAGATTCCTCTGCCCATTCACTCATAGAATGAGAGAATCATTCCGGTTGGAAAAGACCTCTAAGGTCCCCAAGTCCAACCCCAACCCATCCCACCAAACCCATTGGGCACGTCCCTCAGTGCCGCATCTCCATGGGTCTGGAACACCTCCAGGGATGGTGGCTCCAGCACTCCCTGGGCAGCTGTGCCACTGCAGCACCACTCTTTCTCAGAAGACATTTTTCCTAACATTCCTCCTCAACATCCCCCATTGATCCTGCACATTGTGGAGCCCCTGCACTGCAATAAGCTTTGGTGTGTACATTCCCCAAGCTCCCAATATCCGCACAGTTGAACTGCTGTTTGTACAGAAGACATACATTTACTCACAAGCTTTTCCAGTCCTTCCTGCGGGTGCTTTTGGATGTGCTGGAAACAGCACAGACACATCCTCAGCCGGAGATATTCAGCCCCCTGCCTTTCAGGCAGATCTAAGAAGTACCAAGACAGATGAAAGCAGTGGATAAAAGGAAGGAGAGAGTTTCTTCTTCTGGTCTCGGGAATATGTTTTGGATTCAGCATGGGTTCAGTACACAGCTCTGCAGCAGTCCTACCCTCCAGAACATGCTCAGCGTGGCATTGAACCACTCTGAGCTGCATGCAGGTCTGTCCTGTGGCCAGCACCTGGCTCCCTGAGCTTGCCAGGAAGGTACCACAGAGCACCTCCCCATCCATGAAGCCCCATGGAATGTTTGCCATACAAACCCCGTCCTCGGGAGACACAGTCTGCATGCATGCAGCAGTGTTTCTGGGCGCTTTGCCCTTGTGCAGAGAGTGATTCAGGAGACAGCAGCATCCCTAACAGGAAAATTTAAGCATATCTGACAAGTCCAGGGAAGCGAAATGTGCTATTTGCTTTGGCCCTTATCCTGCAAAGACTCAGAGGTGTGTTAACTTCATGCACAGCAAATAGTGCCACAGCAGCAATTATAAAGGCATATAGTTTATCGCACTGCTCATCCCAGCTCTGCAAAGCAGCTTGACCTTCTCTGTACTAATGCATCCCGCACTGAGCCTCCCTGTCTCATCCCAAGCATGTTTGTAACTGAGAGGAAGTCTGGCTGGGAAGGCAGAAGCACATCTGGCTGCAGGATGTTTGTAGCACCTGAGGCAAAGCCCCATGTATTGTGTGCGTGCGGTTAAACCTGCGCTGTGTGTGCTTGATAGCTGGGTATCAGCTAGGTATATGGCTATGTAATTATACTGCAATTAAATTTAATAGCTTTGCTAACAGCTCAACTGCAGGAGAGTTTATCTAAGAATTTTTGTACTGGGATTATTAACCTTTTGTTGGCTTCAGACATCTATTTACACTTTTATCCTGTCCTGTAAAATCATGTTTACAGTTCAGCCAGAGGTTTAGAAAAACTGTTTTTGTTGTGATTGTTCTTTTATAAGCCAGAACTGCTCAGCCCAAGACTAAATCGAGCAGCATATTGCACATGTGGGGAGAGTCCTTTGTGCCAATGCCCATGGCTGGAAGGGCTCGATCCCATGAGCTGGTGGTCTTCTCGAAGCTTCTAGAACACCTCTCAAAACAGACTGAGGAAGATCTGGACATTATTGTATTCCCTCAGGAAAGGATGTGAAGTGGCACTGAGTTGTAGCAGAGGGACACAGGAAAAGAAAAGGTTGTTGAGGTGTAGCAGAAACTCTTAAATATCGACTTGAGATCAGCACTCTCTCATTAGCTGATCTGCGCTCTCTTGCTTAATGGACCCTGGCTAGATAATTGAGGGTTTCCATCTTATGGTCCATGTCTGAAGCAAATCTGTGTGCTGGAAACACCACCAGCTGGACTATGGAAGGAGAAATAGGAGGAGCAGCAGCCCAGGTTCCCAGTAAACAATGCTCTCCTCAGTTAATTCATTGCTTTGATAGGTTCTCCAAGGACATGGTAGAGTAGATTCTGTCTTCAAAGATCAGACTTCCATGCAAGGATACCACACAGTGAGTTTCCATCCTTTGCCTTGTTCAGTTCACAGGATTCTATCCCTCTCTTTATTTTAACCTTTGTTATTGTACAAGGTCTGTGTTCAGGCATCCTCATTTCTCTCTATTTATTCAGAGCGGTGATTTCTCGTTTGCAGATTGGAATCTGCTTAAGCTTTCATGGTTATTTATAAAGTCCTATCCCTCCTACCGTGCCAGGTTTTGTTTTCCCGTTTTAACATGTTTTCAGCTCCGTAATGATTTTTAATCAGACAGCAATTAATGATGCAAATAAGAAAAATGGACACTAAGGGATTGTTACATCTACTGCATTATAGTTATTTGGATTGTAATATTTCTGTCCTCTTCTTTCTTATGTCATTTGGAGGCCCGTTACCACAAGTGCTTAGCAACATGTTTAATAGTCAGCATAGAGGAGCACAGTCCGTTGATATGGTACGGTCCAGTGGAGAGAGCTTTGTGCTAAATGTCATGATACATTAGCTTTTTATGCAAGAGGTGTTTATGGGCAATGAAAGATATTAGCCTTTAACCTGTCGTTGTATTATAATAAACAGGAAGACAAGGTTTGGGCCTCTGGCTACAAGAAGTCTTCAACCTACCTAGATACATCACATTCTCCATTTTATTTTTTCAAAAAGAGATCTAATCTTTGGTAAATTTACTTTTCTTTACATCATTAGTGCATTAGTTTCTAGAAAGTATTGCAGTACTAGGAATGAATGTTTTAGGAATGAAGAGGAAGTCATTTGATGGCACGGTGTGTTCGATGGCACCAGCTGTCTCTTTGTAGAAGATGCTGTGATTTCCAAGCTAGTCCTTAGCCAATGGCTGCCCCATTGCCCTTCCATTAATGCCTATTGCAATTAGGGGACACCTAAAACACCAGAGTCTTGATAACCTATGTTATCAATCTATGCCTTACCTGCAAGGCAGCTCTGCTGTGGGTGTGGGTGACCTGGAAGACAATTTCCAGTCTTTGTGTTTGAGGAAAGCCAAAGAAATATCATAGTATAGTTCTTTGAGTAATTTCTTCTAATTGGAGTGGAGTTTTTGGAGGCTTTTCTCTCCACTCCCATCTATACAATGCAGTTTTCCATGAAATGTATAATGATGTGTCGATAAATCACTAGGCAAAATAAATATGCAGATCTTTTAGTGGTGAATGTTGCAAGAAATAAACCTTTTGTAATTGATAATTAATGCCTTCAGGATCAATAACTGGCAGAAGAACCTGTAGAGTAAGTCTGAATCATCCATGACTGCTCAGGAATGATTGATGCTTTAGAAACAAGCCTGAGTACCAGCCAAGTGTATAAATTACAGCTTTAATATAAAATAGCTACCCAATGGCCTGAAACAGGTCCTGCTAGTGGCAGACACTGGCCATTTGGCCTGTTTTAAGAGCAATAATACATTTTTTCATAATGTTGAGATAGGCATAGAGGGATGAGTATTACTTCAGCTTGGGAAGGTATCTCACACAATTCAAGGACAGGCTATCTTGCTTTCTCCTGCTATTCACAAAGATAGAAAATCCATTGGTAGAGGGTACAGGGACGGGCCTTTGGGCATGAATTCCCACATGTGTGCAATTAACTCCAATAGTCCAAGCAGTGACTGCTGGAGCCCACAGAGAGAGCTGTTATATTGTGAATCTGGGGGAATCTGATATATGGAGCAAGTAAAATAATCAAACCCTTCTTTTCAGGCTGTGCGGTTTGGGGATGGAGCTATACCTCACTGTTGAGATCATCCTGTCCAGTATTTCTGATAGATCTCTATTCTCTGTGTGTGTGGCTATAGATGTTAGATGCACTGCATGTCCTGTGTATATCAGCTCTATGATGTTACATGCACCGCAACTGAAAGGACAAATGTAAACATACAAACAAATACAGGCAGCTCATATTATGTGCTGAGAGACCCAGTTATCATAAAAAGACCAATAAGAAAGAGTAGAAGGATGCCTGACTGCTGGAATGACTCTTGTTTCCTTTTCATTATTCTTAATAAAAGGAGATGGTACCAAAAAAATTGCGTTTCCCTGGTTATTTTTCCCAGGAGATGCTTTATAAAAAACAGAACATATAACAGACTGTGTTGCAAGCAAATATCTTATTAAGTGAGTACAGTTACAAAGAAATAGTAACAAAAATGAATGGTAATATTTTTCCCCTCTTAGAGTTAGTGAAAAATGTAATAGTTCTTGGCGATAGGGATTTAATAGCAGATACCCTAAGAGTGGTAAAAAAAGAATCTCACTGGCATGGTGAATAGAAGAACTTTTTAAATACCAGTGCCGAACCATTAGCAATGAACAAGGTGGTGTAAGACTTTCTGAGTGGATGGTAATAAGATTCCTCCACAGAGACCTGGTAGTGAACAGAAGGCATTTCTTCTTCTGAAGTCCAGAACTGCAGGTCTTCAGGAAAATATGTAAAGCTGCACTTAATGGCAGCATCTATGTGAGAGACACTGATTTCAGGACTCCCAAGCACAGTCCAGAGAGCAACAGAGATGTAGGCATCTTGGGATGTCCACTTCTTCTTATTGACTGCAGAAGAAGCCACGGTCAATTAGTCCTTAAGTGCCCCAAGTTAACTGAGGTGAACACCAGGGCAGTAAAGAAAATCCAAAGCAAAGTCAGCTCATGCTAACTGGGGAGAATATCCTTGTCCAGTATTCCTCTGGGGGGAGGGAACTTTCAGCTCACAGGTCCATGGCCCTGGGCGCAGTTGCAGACTGAATGTAATCAGGTTCATGAAAGAAAAACACACGTTGGCATCAAGCTTATTGTCAGCAGTGATGCAGTTGCCTGATGCTCTCGTGGTACCATGGAAAGGTCTCTGTGTCAGAAGGCAAACGGGGCATCCTTTAGTGAAAGCCCACCAAAGCGGGACACTACTGGTGGCACAGCCTCCTTCTTCCAGGACGAGTTCTGCCAGCCAGAGAATAAACCTGAGCAGCTGAGATAAAGTTGTGTTGTTTCCACTGATGCTGGATGACTTTTTCAGTAGAAGCCATCCTATTCAGTTACACTATTTTTTACTATTTTTTCCCCTCAAGGATTTGAGTCACCTTCAACAGCAATCCTCCCCCTCCCCGCTGCTATAATTCTAGCATCATCTGGAAATGCCTGTAAAGACAACAACAAAACCTGGGGAGTAAAAGAAGAAGAATATTGAAAAAAAAAAAAAGAGAAAAAAAAAAAAAAAAAAAAAGAAGAAGAAACAGCCAAAACCAACCAGAACTTTTATTTCTTGTTGAGTAACCATATTCCATGAGGCATGGCAAGCAGACATTAAATTCTCACTCGACTCAAAGGCAAACCATTATTCTGTAATTTTGTATGTAAATAAGATGTATTAGGAAATCACTCAAGCAATTAATTAAACAGCTGTTACAGAATAAGTGATAAAGGAAACAGGAGGGTGAATATGTGGAATTTTCCTTGCACTTTATACATTTATTTATTTATTTGTTTGTTTGTTTGCTGCTTGTGTAGATGTGCACAACAATTCCTGCATCCTTTGGTGTCAGTGTTCAGCATCGCCAGGAGAAGGTTATCCCTTGTGGTCAGATTACGATTTCTTTGCTACAGCAAGAGGATTGGGGAATGAAGATGTCTTGGAAGGGGATGGAGGTCTGTGGCTGTTGGCGTCTGAGGCTGTCAGTGGCATATCTGATCTGCATGCATGGACTAGGCTTTAGCTGAAAGAGGGACTTCATTTTCTTTCAGAAGTAATCTTCTCTCTTTAAGAGATGCAGTGATCTGAGAATGATGTGCTGACCCTAAGCCAAATGTCAGCCTTGGTATCTTCAGTTGGCCACTTGGTTGGAGATAACTCAGGCCACATATTGCACATGGAAGCCGTGTAATAAAGGAAACCCTATTGGTGGAGCACAGCCCTCCAGGCCAAATACCTAAAGTTGTCCAAGCTGAGATCCAGCCAAAGCAATGCAAGGCACACAGCAAGAGACAGTCTGGAACTGATGAGCAAATGAGACAGGACAGAGCAAAGGTAAAAAGGAAAATGGCACCACAGAGATGGGATTCGGTTGAGAACACACAAAAGGCCATAAACTGACTACAGACTGCTGATTCTGCTAGACTCCCTATTCCTCTTTCCTTGTACCACATTTGGTCTGATGGCTGTGCTTGGAAAGATCCCTCTGACCCTGCAGGGTTCGTGTCTTACAGATGTATTGCTGATGTCTAGCTTAAAGCAACTGGGAATGCAAGGCATGGTGTTCAGCTCCCATCTCATACTCCTGCTGTTCCTCCCTGGTGGGGCTGGGCTCAGGCTCATCTCCTGTGCACGCATCTGCCCTTTTGGTGCAAGGCTACTGTTTTGTTTTCAACAGCCTTTTAATTTCAATACTAGGCTTGGCAGCCGTCTTCCCAGCCATTTCCATTTGCAGTGAGAACAGTCTGTACCGCTGCTAGCTGCAGGTCTGCAATGGATCCAGTCCAGCTCTAGATGATGTCCAAATTGAACAGAAGCCCTCCAGATTATGAGGAAGAGAAGCACACACGTTGTGACAGCCTTGAAAGGTAGAGAAAGCCTGGTAATGAGCAGCATAAAGGATGCCTTCTCTGGGATGTACTCAGTCCTCTATAGCAGCAGCACAAGGCAATGTATCTCTCTCAGCCTTTGAGTGTTTCCATTTTTTTCAGCTTAGGAGGATAAACGCACCGGCTGAGTGGCTGCAAAAACTGAGCTTTGCACAAAGATGGCAGCATTGCTGGAGTACACGTGTGGGAAGCAGGGTCTTCGGGGTATCTACAGCAATTTGCTTAGTTCTGGGACCATATTGTGTCCCATTCCCAGCCTTATTAAAAAGAGCTCACTGCCCCTCCAGTGGAAACGATCTGAGCCTTGAAGAGACAGAGGACTGTTCTGGCTAGTCAAGGAAGTAATTCTAATTTGCAGCATTCAGCTTCCAACTGTTCTACAATAGCAAGAGGTTAACAGCGTGGAACCGGGTCTCGCTCAGAGGAGCCATTTCGCTCAGGCACTTTGTGCTGTCACTGCCAGCCCTGCCACCACCTCCAGCTGAAGGGACCCCCACACAGATTCCTGCCCCTTGGCAATGCCACGGGCTCCTACCTGACTGCAGTTTTGAAGGCAGTGTCAAAATGATATGAAGCTGAGGTCAGTAGCAACCATTTACCACTCTCCGATCATTGCTGTATGCCAGAATGTTCTCGCTCCACTGGAGGTTTCGGAGTTCTCTCTCTCATCCCATGAGATTGCTGTTGAGTGCAACTCATTATGTCATTTAGCACCTTCCCCAGGGCTGCCTTGAGTGCCAGCAGATAGACCAGACCCCTCAGGTTGTCCCACCCCTGGTGCTGGAGTCAGATGCCTCCTGGACCCAAGCAGTTGGATTTAGTGCCAGCCTGTGGCACTGCAGCCCAGCTCTCACGAGAAAGAGCTCTTCAGTGCTTTTGCAGGGCAACAGCTTTTCTGGGTTTTGTGCCTTAGCTGCGAACAACCAGAGCTGGAGGGTTCAGCTCCTTTGGGCAACAAAAGATCAAAAGGCATCCATCTCACAGAGTACTGTGGTCACATTGTCTGGCAAAGGCTGTGCCCATCAGACAAATTAGGTCTCCCCCATGCTCACTTCAACCACTTGCTACCACCACCCCAATCTTCTTGGCTAAGAAGAACTTGCTACCCAGCTAATTAAACAGGGAAAAGCCAAGAGCAGCCAGGGGGAAGGAGCTGGCTTCACTCCTTGCTTGGGAATGATTGCTGGACAAGATCTTAGTGGTCTTTTCCAACCTTAATGACTTTATGATTCTATGATTCCCCCCATTTTCTTACATCCAAATATAGGAGAAAAGGGACACTGCATAGTCTACAGCTCCAAAATGGCTCAGTGATGCCTCGGTGACTCTTTCTTACTTCAGACCACCAGTCCCAGGTGGAGAAGGACATGGGTATTTTCTTTTTCTGTCCGCTCTGGGCAATTATTCCAACAGCTGTCCTAGATGGGGCAGACTTAATAGCTGCAAATGAAGGACATTTTTCTCTGAAATAAGTGTTTTGATAAAAAATGGTAAAATCAATGAATTCCTTATTACACATTGACAATAATACTCAGAGAAGGGAAAAATAAAAAGCTAGTGCTGTTATAAATGATTGCAGTCTAGTGGCGTTTCTTTGTTCAAAGAGGTATTTTTGTGTAATGGAAACATCTGTGGCCTTTTTCTGGAAATCCAGTGGGTTAATGAGTGGAGCATACCTTCTGCAAACACCACTGCAGAAGGCTGCTGGACCACCTGCAACTGCTGATCTATCCTCATTGGTGGAGCTCAGTGCATATTGCAGGCAGGTAAGCAATCACTCAGCGTCTCAGATCTGCCGACACAGTGAGAGAGACACAGACAGAGATCTCATAGAAACACTCCACTCTCACCAGCGTTACATCCTAAACACACAAACCTTCAGTGTGCACAAAAGTTGGTTTAGCACAAACCACATTTTAGTAAAGTAAATGGTTCTCACTGGGTTACCCACAGCAGCAAGTACATACACACGTATATAGTTCTGGGATAGACATCTATAGCCAATATCAGCCATAGCAACAGAAACTCACAGCATTCTTTCATAATAGGACAGAGAGTCTTGCAACTCTCTGTGTGTTTTTCTTCCCTCTATCCCCTTTCCTTTTCCCTTCCAAATTTGCCATTCAGAAGAGGAGAAATAATTGTATTAGCAAGTCAACATTTCATTTGCTTTTTTTTTTTTTTTGCATGTTACTGAGGAAATAAAGAATAGAAATCTTTGTAACAGCATTGCAATTTTATCTTTCTTGGTGGAACAGAACAGTTTGGTGCTCATTTGTGATATCTTGAACCACCCAGATTTAGACAGCTCCAGGAGACTTTCATCTCCTATAAAAGTGAATGGCTTTACATTGATTTTAATTACCATTACATGAAGTCAGAACACGCGCTGAGAGCTCCATGTATTGTGATGTTGAGGCCTTCCAGCTGCTAAGCTGCACAGAAATGCATCAAAACATTCAGTTCAATAGGTTCACGAGGTGTTCAGACATACAGTGATGGGGTTTAGGGGTGTACCACCCAACTCTTCTTCCTTCCAAAAAGCAGAGGTGGATTTTGTGAGGTGAAACCAAAACCCACCTCCCCCTTCAGTATTCATTAACAAAAGTCATCCTTGCACATCACACTTGTGACACTGAGCTTTCACTTGGCAGCTTCTCTCTACTCATCTCGCTTTGCTTTTGATCTCAGTATTTCTTGATGGGGATTTGCACTGAAAGCCTCTCCTGCCTCCTTGCAAGAAGCCAGTATATGATGTGAAACCCCTAAGCCTGCAGATCTGCACAGCTCCTTTGCCATCAGTGGGTTGGGGCCATCTGACACCAGCTGAGGATCTGGCCCATAACCCATAGTCAGAGAACCAGCAAGGGGCAGCTCTTGACTGGGCCAATTGGCTGGGCCAATACACAGCTGTATCAAGGGATGCAAGAGCTTAGATACAGTAGATAAGTCTGAATAAATCCATGCTGTACTCACCATTCCCTTGCCCTAGAAATAACAGCCTCGTCAGAGCACAGTGTACTGGCAAGAATAGCAAAGCATCCGACATGATGAATAATGTTTACATCGAGAATCCAGATGTCATTTTCCATCCTGTAGCTTTAGAAATAATGGCCTGTTACTTCTTATTAAATCAAGGGTAATCCATTCACCTACAGGCCCAATGATAGCTGTCTCTGCTAATCTCCACTCAGGGAGCTATATTCATCAACGGGGAAGGCCTGTGTTTCTAGCAACAACTGGAAGCCCAGTGATCTTCAGCAATGAAATTTCAAATATCAATTAGTAGTTTATAAGTATGGGTCTGTCAGCACAGTCCAGCATTAGCATAAAACCCAGCTTTCCATCAGAAGCGTGACCTCCTGTGTCCTCATGTGGCACAGACGTCCTATTATTCATCTCCTTTAAAAATCTTTTTATTTACAAGAAATAAAAAGCTCGATGACCTCCTCAGTGATGATTCTCCAGTGTCAAGCAGCACTTCAGCCAGTTTAATTCTCTTGTGGGTGGACCTAGCTTCAAAATTGACCCTGCTTTGTGCTGGGGCTTGGAGGAGATGACCTCCATTGGTCCCTTTCAACCTAATCTTTTCTATGACTCCAAGAGGGAAGTGGTGATAATAGCTATGATTAAAATGCCATGACCTTGAAAAACAATGGAACGTTCTCTTTAAATCATCTTTATGCAGTTTGTTTTTCCTAGTTGGGTTGAACCACTGACACCTCTGATTTGACCTGGCAATTATGCCAGTGTGCACCTGCCAGCCTTTGGCTTTCTGCTGAAGTGTGAAGAAAGGTTATTTTTTTTGTGTGGGGAAAAAAAAAAAAAAAAAAAAAAAAAAGAGGGAATTTTGAAAACATAGATTAAATAAATAAATGTGTGAGCAATTTAATGTGAGATATTTGCACGCAGCAAGATCTGGTCACATCTACTTTCTGATTCTAGTCCTTCGCTTTGGGGCTTTTGGACTGTAATTGTGTTCAGTCTTCTATTTATACAATGAATCTATAATGTAATTTCATGAGGTACTGAGATGCACTGAAAAACATATGAGCACTAAGTTGCTCTGCCTAATCCATATGAAACAGTGTTGGAAATCAGCCTGGTAAACATGGCAAGAGAATGAGCAAGGATTTCATCTGGGGCTCTGACACTAATCTAAAAAGGATTACCAAGGAGATAGCCTGAGATGCAGAGCACTTGAACAGAGAGGACAACGAATCCTATTTAAATGAATGCATTGAATTGTGGGTGGCTTGTAAGTGATTAGCACACTGACTTCATACTGACCAAGCCAGTAGGAGTTCATCCCTCACAGCCACTGCACTGGTTACATTTACTGCTCAATTCACCAACTACAAATAGAGGTTAAGAGAAACAGATGATTTTCAAACATTAACTTTTAATAGGGACAGCATGTCTGGCAAGATGAAAAGAACGAAAAGCCCTCACTGTTCACAGTTGTAATCCACCCCCAGTTGTCTTGCTGTCATTTCTCCATAAGCTCCACCACTTGTTGCTTTGGGGAATCATCATCACAAATGGATACTGGGGCAGCCAGTGCTCCTCTGTGCTCCCTGCTCAGTTTTCTTGTCTTGTTTGCTCTTTAAATTGTAATTTAAATATCAGATCAGTCCCTTTGGTCCCTTTGGGATGATGGAAAGTGAGGATCAGGTCAGCAAATTATTTAATTGCAGGTTTAACATATATCATGAGAATTATGCTTTCTGCCATTAAAGAAATATCCCATTCCCTCCTTTTGTGGCAGAAGCCTAAGAACACTCTGATTCCCTTGGTCTCATCAGCTTGTATACCTCTGGCATGTTGAAGATTCTGTGGCTTTTGGCCCTTTGTACTATAGGATTTAGCTTCCAAATGCTAGAAAATATTTAGTGGATTTTAGCATGTGCGGTCCTGTGTTGCTGTATCCCATATGCCTGAAGCCAAGTGTCTAGCCAAGCATCTCCCAGGATCAAGAATTTATGCAGTGTTTCAGTAACAACTGAACAAATCCATGCTAATTCCATAAAAGATCTGTCATCCATCCTCCTACTGTTCTCTTTGGTTTTTGGCTATAAATAAATTATGAAAGCCCAGAAGTCCCCTAAAATCTTCACAGGTCAGCAGAGTATCATGCAATGAGTGAACAACTTAAATATGGCCTGTTTAAAGCCTGACAACTCTGTGTATGCTGTGGTTCTCCAAACAGCCCTGAGAGCTGCTGCAAGCACGTCCACCTCCAGCACAACCGCTTTGCAGTGATGCTGCTGCTTCCTTACCCTCCAAATGGGAAGATGTGGAACATAAAACATCTCACCAGTCCATTCCATTCCCATTCTTTCTTTTTTTTTATTCCTGTTATTTCTGGCAAAGGCCACTAAAGTTCATGAGATGGAAAATGTATTAATTATGCCAACATTTACACCTTTCACAAGCCCAGTCACGTTCTTTCGCCAGTTCTGTTGAGCAGCTTTATTTCCACACAAAAGCACTACCATGTAATTATTTTATCAACATGGTTCAGTGATTGAGTTAGAAATCGTACCGGATGATACAGAACATTCCTTATTTGAAGTGAAACTGTCACAAATGTATCAAAAGCACTTTTTTTTTCTTTTCTTTTCTTTTCTTTTTTTTTTGCGTGCTGTACAATGGAAGCTGTTATGTGTACTACAAGCCCTTATCCATTTTGAAGTCATATTTGATTCAGGAAGACCGGAATGAGTTGCAGTAGGTTAAATATCTCAAAAGCCAAGGTTCTCCCTTTCTGCAGTTCATGTGCTTATAGTTCACTTAGCTTTCCGAACATAAAAGTAATCATCACATAATAACATACCCAGGGGATCTGAAAACCTCACTGGGTAGTTCATGGGATGTATTAAGCCATCCACCATGCCTTTCATCCACCAGAAGATCTGTGCAGAATGGAGAATATCATTATGAAAGAAGACAGACCATAAAATAGAGGGCCAAGCCCTCAAGTTGTGTTCCATAAAGCCAGTAACACTATCCTGATTTGAGTCAACAGAGGATCTGGCTCTTTGTATTTAAAGTAGACGTAAATATCTCAGAGCAATAAAAGTGAAATATGCTTCAGCTGTACTTTAAGGAGAGATTTCAGCAAAGTTTATGTTTAAATTTCTTGGTTGATTAGCCCACAATGACTTCTAATCGCTTGGGAGAACTTTTAAAAATCGAACTTGAATACACTCAAGGCACAGAATCTGAGAAAGTTGTCTGTAATTCATGGGGACTTTTCTTTTTTAAAGGAAAAAAAGAAAAAAAAAACAACCTTCATCTTATTTGAAAACAGCTATTGCATCCAGTACTGAGGACCTGAAGCTAGCAAAGCCCATTGTTTGAGTGAAAGCTCAACACCTCATTTTCCTCTCCTCTTGCAAAGGATGTGCAGTCCTGTGGAAAATGATAGAGTAACAATATTATAAAAATGGAGTGATTGATAAATAGAATCCTGTGTGTTTATCTTTTCAGAGCTACATCTAGCAAGGCTTTTCTGAGCCGCCCCACAGGTGGGTGTTTAATGTGCAATGTGCTTGAAGATGGGATATGGATCCATCCCATCACCCATCACACTAGACTATACAGAGCTACTTACTAAACGCAGGTCAGCTTTGGGTCTAACCAAACAGAAACACCACGGAAACACTATGGAAAAACATGGTGCTCCAAATCTCTTCCTCTCTCTGACTTCCACTGTGATTGAAGGTGCTCAGCACACCGAAAACCCAACAATTCCTGGGGCACGTCAGGTTTTCCATTCAGGAGAGATAACACAGACATTGCAGGGAAAGCTGTCTGCACCCCTGACTGCCCAGCTGTAAAATGTAACTAATTTCATTCACTGGGGAGTGCTGGGAGGATTAATTGGATTTAGTGGCCGCAATGTACTTTACATTGGTTGGGTGGAAGGAGACTGATAAGAGCTGAGGTGCAAATTTCTCAGAGGTGCGAGGAAATAACTGACCAAGAAGGAGGGTGATTATTTAAAGAGTCGGTGAAGCAAGGAAAAGACAATTAGCATTGGTATCACCCTAATTCACAACAATTTACAACAATGAAGCTGAGCCACTCTTCCTATCAAGGCCAGAATACATAATTCAGTTGACCTTATTATAAAACATTGAAAAAAAAATGCGTGAAGGGTCTGCATGTACGCACAGACAAGCAGAAAACTGAAGGACACATGAAGGAGCCAAATGAAAACGTATCTTGAGAGCCCCGAATCTGAAAGAAAACAACAGTAGGTCTGTCAAGATGTGCAGGGTTGCTCAGTGCTGTGGTCACAACATTTTCCCTTCATCCATCTCTTGTCTCAGCATTGCTTGCAGGGAATCTAAATTTCGGTATCCAAATGAGTGAAGGACTACATAGCCAGCCCATCCTCCTCCATTGCTGGATTTCTTTTTTCCTGTAGGTTATCTTAGATGTTAGCCTCAAAGTCTCCAGCAATGCAGCATGGAACAAACATTAGAGAAGCAGATGGAACACCAGGAGCAGCAGCATCAATAACTTATGAGTGGATTAGAAGCTGGAGTACAGCTGCCACCTTCTTGATCTTTTATTAGCACATAATGTTATTAATTATAGAGTTAGAGGAAAGACATTTTGGAAGGGGCAAGAGGACAGCAGACCTCTAATAGAATTGTGACTCTTGTATACCCTTGGCCTTTCTGTTCTTTTCTGTGCCTTGTTTTTCTTATGTGGAGCATCACTTTTATGTAGGACACTGTTTTTTAAGGAACATGTGGAGCTAGGGACTTAGGCCACATCAGTTTGCAATAAGAAAAGTACTCCTATCTGCCTTTACCACCTTTAAAATTTTCCCTTATAATGCCATTTTAGGCTGCTTATGGTGCTTGTGCTTAAGGGTGTTGTCTGTCCAGGAAGCAGTGGGCAGACAAGTGGTAGCTCTCCTGTTTAGCTGTGATTGCCGTCCTCTCTTCAATCAGGAAAAAAACCTGTTCCAAAGAATCCTTAATTCTGCTGAAAAGAATATTTTTGTCTTCATCTGTGAAATGTTCCATTCCCAGATAGAAACATTTGCAGAATTCCTGTTATGCTGAGGAGAAAACGTTCATCAGCATTAAAGGGCAAGAGATCTTTGATAATACCAATCATATGCAGCGTTTTTCCTAGTGCATCTTACACCATATAAGCATCATTTCCCTACTCTACAAGAGCAGAAGGTGATTTGAAGGTCAAAGCCAGTGGGAATGAAGAATCGTGGTCTCCTAAGGCTGAAGATGTGCCATCTCAGTCTGGAAACCTCACTCATGCCCTTCACACCAGTACATCAAAGTGACACCCAATTTTGATCTGCCACTGGGTATGCTGAGCCTGGTGACGATATTTTAGTCGCGTATCATTGCTTCCTGCATAACTTTAAAGTTTACACTGAGCTGCACAGCCTCGCGTTTTACACTGCAGAGTGGGAGAGGTTAGATTTCAACTATTTGGATCCATCTCATTTTTCAATAAGGCAGCCATGAAATTTGACTTTTTGCCTGACAGCATCTGTTTTTTGGGAACCCTGAACTACCAAACACAGTATGTCTGGAAATACAGGCCCTCAAAAGCTGTTTTGGTGCTTCCAAATTGACCAGGAAAAGCTATTTTAGGGACTGCAAGCCACAGTCCACAATTACCGTTGTTTATTTGCCCCCTCTCATTTGTCTGAGGGAAAGAGCCAGGCTTTTCCATTGCAAAGCTGTGCTAAAGGTCATAAAAGAGTGAATAAAGGTAAAAACATAATTATAGGGTTCAGTTGCCATGGATTTCTTATGCTCACTCCATCTTTCTTAGCCTGTACCCCAAAGGTGTATTTCAAACACAAATCTTCCATTCCACTTAATCAGCAACATCCTCAGAACAGAACCCATTGTCTCTATCACATAGAATCATAGAATCCAAGCCATGCTTGTGAGATTCTTTATGATTTTCCAAGGCAAAAAAACACTCTCAGAATTTGGTCCAAAGTCCACTCAGAGGGACCATAACCATCCACTTCTTAAGAACTCTGGGATAAACAACCTCAGCCAACATTAATATGGCACAAATTGTACAAATCCTTCATATCTGCAAGATGTATGTGGGCTGACTATCAACCTCCTTGATTTTTACAGTTGTTTACAAAATATCTAGTGTGCTGTAACATTATTTACAGGACTATTGATTTTTATTATTCATCTTTATGGCTGTCTTGTTCTCTGCTGGCTGATTGCTGTCAGATGTACTAGATTATACTCATGGATTGGACTGGAGTTGATGGGATTAATTGATTTGATTACATTGAGCGAAATCAGTGGATTTCACATCAAATAGAATCAATAATCTGAATTACATTAGACAGATGAGCAAACATTGGACAGGATCATTGCTTTGGTTTTCGTGGGCTGTTAAGATGGTTGAGATCAACGGATTGAATTCCTCTGTGCAAGACAGGGACTGGTTCCATTTGAATCGCGCTAGTGGGCTCAATAACTGCAATTCCTTTTTAACTTGAGTTTTCACTGATCTTTATTATAATAATTATACCTAGCGGCAATCACCCTCCCTGGTACACACACAAAAAAGTTCATTATATGACACAGAGATGAAGTGGCTCATTTTCCCCCTGTTCTAATTTGGTAAATGGTGATTACAGAGGTAGGAGCTCAGCGAAACCCAATGAGCCTTGATGCGTTAGTTAGATTTTTAGCAAGTCATCTTTACTGAGACCTAACTGCATGTAGCCAAGTAAGATGACAAGTCCAAAACTCCTGCCTGCTGGTAGTGTTGTTATTCTCCTGATTATCCTCCGGCATGTCAAACACTTCTGTGCTAGAAGGACAGCACAGCCGGCTACAGCGTCTTTCTCTTGTCCTTAATCAGAAACGTTGAACTGCCCCCTAATTCCTGAGAGAAAAAGCAATTCATTTGATTTCAGCTATTTTCACTCCTGAATGCTAAGCGGCTCTTCCTCCTTCTCTCTCCTCCTGTTGAAAATGTGTGAGGAGCTCATGTTTAAGAAAAAAAACATATTATGTTTCACAATTCCTGTATGATGCTAAATCTCATGTTGTGCGTGAAACCACAGTCAAATGTCACTGTAGCAGAGGGATAGGATGTCAGCGATATTCCCTTTCAATTCAGTGATCAAAATAGAGGATTAGCAGTATCTTTCCCAGCTTAATGATACAAAAACCGTGGGACTGGTCTGTGAAAGTAAAGGCAGACAGTGTTGGCAATGAGAGGAAAGTTCAGTGGGTCACAACTGAAGTTATCATTTGAAAATAAAAGTTCATTCATATTTTCACATACTTAACAGCACCAGCTTGGGGAGGACAAGACAGAAGTTTTGACAGGGAGTCCGTGAGGGTTAGAAGAAAGACTCACTTCACCTGCAAAATCCCTTCAAGGTCAGTTCAGGGATGGAAATGTTCCACCCTTTGGAGAACCCGGCAGGTCGATCTGAGTCTTACGTGCTTATCACATTCTTGTCCAGCAAGCATTTCTTTTTAAAGCAATTTAAGTTTGTACCGAAAATCTGTACTGTTGCTAAAAGAAGGTAGCCTCTTGCTTCTTTCTGTTCTTCAGATTTTCTTTCTTCCTAAGAAGTGAGTCCAGAGGCTAAATCCACAACTGGCAACCCTATTACTAAGCTGAATTTCACCAAGTCTGAAACTGTCAGAACCATCCCAGAGAAGAGGTGGCACAGAGGAGGAGCAAGGACACCTGCCTACCGGTGGGGAGCAACCATTCTAATGCTAGAAGAGCCAGGTACCCAACCTTAGGTACCCAACCCTAATTGTGTGTTAACATGCCAAGCAGCAATCTCTGGGGGGATGGACTCCTTAAGTAGATTGGTAACTGCAATAATTAGGCAGGAGTCAAACAGTGAATGTGTTACTGTATGGAGAGGTGACTCTTAGTGAACTGCTAGCTTTTATGCAAAGGTTATGTTCTCTTAGTGAGGATAAATTCCTTAGCGAGATCTCTGAAATTTTAAATATTAATGTAACCACCACAGATGGGTTGTTTAATTACTCCTTTCTCTTACTGCCCAGATATACATACAACAAAAGACATTATGGCAAAGAGCAGAGGATAAAGCAAAATAAAGCCTCACCCCTCTTTCTGAGAAGAAATTTTTCCTAATATCCATCCTGAACCTCCCCTGGCACAACTTAAGGCCATTCCTTCTTGTCCTATCTCTTGTTACCTGGGAAAAAAGGCCACTCATGCACAACTAGACAAGGACATTTCCTGGTCTTTGCCTAGAAGGGTAGACTTGACTGGGCTGTTAAGGAACAGGAGAAAATGTCTGCCTCAGAGCATGAAGCACATCACAGTATTCCACAATTAAGCTATATACACAGAGCTCTTTACTGAATGCTAGGGGATATGCCCAGTTTAAAAAACACTTGAATACAGAAAGTCAGATTCACATTGCACACAAGCACTAGAAAAGCTGAGGCATGTGTTGCAGTAATATCTCAGCAAGTCCAACCTGCAGCTTGTCAATGTTGCTAGCTACCTACTGAGACCCAGCCCCTCTTGTTCCCTTCCTCCCACTCTCCAAAGATCTCCCCCTTCCTCTGTCTCCCTGGGAAGGCTGAATCTCATCTGTCTGCAGTTAGTGGAAACCAAAGTAACTGGACTTGCTGCTGGAACAGAAGAAATATGTGATGTTAACAGTTCATTGAGCTGTGAGATGAACAAGCTGGGTGTTGAAAAGGAAATCCAAGCTAAGAGTACATTTCCAGTGTTAATAAAGCTTTCTCCTGTTGTTGTATATTTCCGAACACTGATTCCAGGATGGTTGTCATCTGTTTTCTTCCAGAATTAGACAATAGGACAAGTTTAAGGTATCTTGGGCTCATTTGTCCTTGTTAAATGGTAGCTCTGCCTGCATTAGGAGACCTACTTCCTCCTCCATTCTTTGCTAAAATCCCTAACGTGCCTACAACTGCCTTTAATTTTTGCAACAAAGCCTTCATCAACACTTTTGAGTCTTTCTCACCTGTGTCCTACTTCTAACTTGGAAGTGATAAACCAGAAAATGAGACATGAATTTACTAGGAGCAGAAGCAAGGCTGCTTGCTAGTCAGAGAAAGATGGAGCAGTCTCTTTTCTATTGGCTTCCCACATGATTACAGCGTTGTCAGGATGCAGACATGCTGCTGGTGATGGGAAGTCTGTAACAGAAGAGCAACCACGAAGCTCAACACAACTGGTAGAAGGAGCTGGGTGCATGCTGAGACAGCAACAGGGGAAAACCCACGCTATTTTCCTTGGAATGCACGGTTTCCCTTAGAATATGGTGCACAACAGAAAATAGATGTTCTCCCCCTTTATTTCCAGCCATCAAGGCGTTGATTTAAGTGTCATCTTACTTCCACCTTTTCAGAGGATTAGCATAGGTAAGGCAGGTGGGGATGTGAGCTACTCTTCCCAGATGTTTTTGCTTTCACACGATGTGAGCAGATGCTGCACCCAGGCTGCTCAGCGCTATTCTTGGCAGGAGCTAACTCAAAAATCTTTGCACTACACTTTCAGATGGGGATGAGTTTTAGTTGTTTGGGTTGCTTTTTTGTTGTCTTTAACTTTTTTAGGACCATTATGTGTGGCAATTTCATAGCCTGAAATGATTTAGGTGTCTTCTGTTACAGTAAGACCATTTGGCATTTACTTTCATGAGCCACAATGGAGACCCCATGCTGCAGTGAGGTTTGTCTTGAATTCCTGTTTCGCTGTCACAAAGCCATCAGCGTCTGCTTTTGCCACTGAGCTGTATCTCCAGAGAGGAGCAATATATATTATTCACATCACATTAACGTTCACAACATGTGAGATGCTGGACAAATGCATTATAAGGAAACAGTCACTGCTGTGAAGAGTTTACAACCCAAGCAGAGAAAGCAGGAGAAATTTAAAGGGAAGGAGATGTAACATAAAAAGAGAATCAGAACATATCCGGTGTGCTGTCATTAACAGATGTGTGGCTAATTCGTTTCTTTTTAATATTCCATTTAGTTGGCAGAGATTGCTGATTCTTTTTTTCAGAACTCTCCCTACTTCTGCTAAAAAAAAACCTTGATGGTGAAAACATGGAACTTGTTTGTGCTCTGTCTTTTGAAAACTGATTTTCAGAAACACTTGTTTATCTTTTGAGAACTCAAATGCAGAAATGCTTTGGTAAAATCCATTTGCAAAAAGTGCCATGTTAGATTTGTCTTTAAGAAATGAAGAAGCCTAAAGAACTCCACTCAGAATTATACTTTTCAGTGAAAAAGTCTCCTTCCATTGCAGTAATTCCACATTTGGTGCAACGCTGACCCTGAATATCATCTCACGTTCACATTCTTCACCTTGGATGTTACAGGTGCCTCGTAGCCATCTCGTGGCCACCTCCAGATGCATCTGTCAGGTCATTGTGCCTTATTTTGGCTATCTTCAGTCAGAGAATCATAGAATCATTTGTGTTGGAAGGGGCCCTTAAAGACATCTGGTCCCACTCCCTGCAGTGCACAGGGACACCCACAGCTCCATCAGTGCTCAGAGCCCCATCCCCTGACATTGGGTGTCTGCAGGGATGGGGCACCACCACCTTTCTGGGCAACCTGTGCTGCTGCCTCACTGCCCTTGGTGTAGAAAACTTTTTCCTTATGTCCAATCTAAACCAGCCCACTTTTAGTTTGAAACCATTTCCCTTTATCCTGTCACAACAGGCACTCATGGCACTTGACTACTACCACACTTACTACCACTTTCTTTTCTGTGTACTATTTAATCTCCAGTTTATTTCCTCTTGAGCTCTCCTCCCACTCCCAGCATGGCTCAAGCCTTCCCCAGGCAGGAGGACATGTGTGACAGTGTGACACCCTACCCATGACCAGAGCAGGGCTGAGCATCCTTTGGTTGGACACCACAACTTTATTTTTGTATCTTTCCAGCTCTACACCAGACTTCCACCACCTACAGAAATGTGAGTTTACCTGATACAGGCTCTTGAAAGATCTCCTATCTTGTGAAGACTACCAGCTTGTACCTCTCATTGGAAGCCTACACGTTTATCACCAGAAGAGCAGAGCAGGTAGCTTCTAGGTGGCAAACTGTCCATTTAACTACGGGGTTTTAGTTGGCTTTCTCCAGCAGGTCTTTTTTATAACAGCCGAACTTCAGCAAGCCCTTGAATGCAAAATTGCCTTTGTGAAACTACAGCAGAGAGCATCCTTATTTTATTTTCCTCGGGGCATTTCAGTTCAGTAGCAGCATCCTTGAGATGTCCTGCAAAATCCCCAAACAGGGCAGCAATACCCTGTGTTTGCATCTCGACGCGAGATGGCGAGCCCAAATGCGCAGTCACTTTGATGTGATTTTTAGGAGCAGGGATTACGTTGCCAGTGCTAACATGCTCTTTTTAAGCTATTCATGTTTCATTAAATAGATGCAGGCTGCATCCCGGCAAGAACCAGGGGAGAACCTCAGCTTTGTGTCACACACAGAGCGGAGTGTGGGCAGAGGGGGGAGCGGGCAGGCACTGAGTTTTCTGCTTGGTGGGGAACTCCCTTCAGAGGAAAGTACATCAATTCAGAGGCACATGAAGCCCTCTGTTGTCACTCTGCATTTCCTTTCCAGCACGCTGTCGCAGACAAGCCGTTTTCTGTTGGTCAAATGACTTGTTTGGAAGGAGGAGGAATAAGCTTTCCCAAGTTTAATGTTCACCTTAATTCGGGTTTTAATGCGGACTCGTTTTGATTCAGGAATCCCACCTCAAAATTAAATACGGCCACATTTAAAAAATAAAATAAAATCAGAAAGTCCTCCAATATACTGAAAGGTCACCACGCAGGTCTCAGCCACCATCCATCACCTCTCCCTGCATCCCTTTGCGCTGCTGGAAATCGGTAACTATTGGATTTCCTAAGTGAGGTTCTGCCATCCACATAACAGATGGTCGCTGCTTTTTTTTCTGTTTACTGTATGCTGTGCCCTGATAGAAGGGAATGGCTGGGGAGCGAGGGCCAACCCCTCACCTGCTTTGCTTCAGCACCGTGTTTTGGATGGAGAGAAAGCTGCCCCATGTCAGGGTGATGGAGTTTGTTGTGTGATGGAGCTTGCCATCTGCCCAGGGAGGTGGTGGAGTCACCGACCCTGGAGGTGTTCAAAGAACGTTTGGACGTTGTGTTGAGGGACGTGGTTTAATGAGAACTATTGGTGATGGGTGGATGGTTGGACTGGGTGATCCTGTGGGTCTTTTCCAACCTTGGTGATTCTATGATTCTGTGTCTGTGGGTTCAGGGGCTGAAATGCTGCATGGACCCTCCCCTGAGCGAGGAGCAGTGTGAGTGGGATCAGCTCCTAGCTGTGACGGATGTCCCGAAGACCCCCATTTCCAACCTGCTCTCAGCTGCCTCAAAATTCCTCCACTTCAGAAAACTCCAGGTTGGATTCAAACAAAACACAGCACCGGTGTGAAAGGCCCCTTTGGCTCTAGGAGTGCCATCACATCAAGGCTAAGGTGTGGTTCCATCTGCCCTGGGATCCCACCCAGTCTTTCTGGTCGTCTCAGCCGATGTGGTGTCATTTGGGTTTGACAGCTGACACATCAATAAAGCTGGAGCCTGGTTAAAGTGCTGTGCTCTGTTCTGTCCCTTCCAAAAGAGAGGAATTCTGCTTTTTCAGGTTGCTGCGTGTCACAGTCGCTCATTGCTCAGTTGCTGGTTTCCTATTTGCTACCAACAGCTCTATTTTCTGCTTCAGCTGAGGTATGTTTGCAGGGCACTGTGGCTGGGCTTTCTTTGCTTTGTTTTCTGCCCGATTTCTGGATTTCCCTGCCTTGCCTTTCCTTTCCTCCAGCTTATTGAATTCCTGTTGATGTGAAACAGACTTCACCA
The DNA here is from genome assembly GCF_016699485.2 of Gallus gallus. Lineage (NCBI taxonomy): Eukaryota > Metazoa > Chordata > Aves > Galliformes > Phasianidae > Gallus > Gallus gallus. The sequence continues at coordinate 5,081,959 of NC_052548.1, forward strand.
TCTCAGTTGTTTTTCTCTCTAACTTTTCAGCATCTCCATTGTCACCTCTGCTTTTGGCTCTCAGATGTACCCCTCTGGGCTATTCTTACAGTTTATAGTTTATTATTTCTGCTTCTACATTTTAACCTAATGTTTGCTTTCAGAGATGAGCTCAGGTTTCACGTTCTGAAAAGATTTTTGCTGGAAAAAGGAAAAAGGTATTGAGGTGTAAAACCTGCTGAAATTTAAAGGAAAAACAAATAATAACGTTGAAGACATTCATTTATGTGAGTGTGCTTAAAGGAACAGGTGATATTCCAGCAAACTATCAGCAGATGGCAACTCCACCAGCAGGGAGCTCAGGGGGAGCCAGGGGAAATAGCTTTGCTGCTTTAAGCGTGAGGTAGATATATTCCTCCGGTGCATACAGCTATAGATTATAGCTATTACTTGACAACCTGCCACTAATTAAATCATAAATGACGCGACAAGAAGGAAATGCTTCGAAATCATGGGGTAACTTTTTGGGATACTATCAGTACATTCCAGCTACGCTCCATTTTCTAAAGCAGAGTGACATCTCCCAGTGTTTATATTTAAAGTAAATTGAAGTAGCGAAGAAGCTGGCATGTATCCCTTTGTGGGAAACCAGGGTGACTGCTAAAGGAGCTGCAGGAGCCTCTGCTAACAGCCTGGGCTCACTCCTCCATTCATTAAGGGCTTTCCCTGCATGGTAGCACTGCCCTAATGCCTCCATCAGCCACAGCTGCTTCAGCAGGTGGGAGAACCTTGTACTGGTGGGAAGAGAGCCACTGCCCTTCATCATCCGTGTGGTACTGGTGGAGGAACAGCCCTGTGACTAACAGCTAGTGTGTGATCCACCAAGGGGCTTGCAGCTCCGTGGTATTCCACAGCACATAATGAAAAATGCCTCAGGTTCAAATAACACAGGATAAACCCACAGAGATTGATTTTTCTCCACCAGTGAGGTCCACCACTTTTGGCAGAGAGACCATTCTGACACCAGATCTGAAACACTGCTGCACTCATCTCCTTGATAACCCGTTTCCATGGATTTCAGGCAAAGCCTGAAATCTTTTCCCAGGTAACAGTGATAGGATGAGAGATGACAGCCTCGAGCTGCACCAGAGGAGGTTCAGGTTGGGTATTAGGAAACATTTCTTCTTAGAAAGAGCAGTGATGCAGTGGCACTGCTGCCCAAGGAGTGGTGGAGTCACTGGCTATGGAGGTGTTCCAGAACCATGGAGATGTGGCACTGAGGGATGTGGTCAGAGGGCATAGTGGGAGGGGTTGGGGTTGGACTAGGGGATCTTAGAGGTCTTTTCCAACCTTAATGATTCTATGTTATCTTCCCAGCTCCATTCTGGGGTTCACAGCATGAAAGGGAACAACGTGGATTCGGTATGGCAGTGCCTCACCAGGACCCATGTCCAATCAACAATGCTGGTGGAACCATGTGTCACACTACAGATAATTAGCTGATAAAGCAGATTCATTGTCTCCCTTTTTCCACTGGAAAACGACATAAATCATAGCAGTTTTTTTTTCTTTGATAACTTAATGCTGCAGATGTGAAGTGTTAGGGGATGAATAGGATTCAGTGTTTGTTAATGAGAGTTTAACGTCTTCATCTTCTGCATTAAACTCTAGTTAAATAATATTCATTCAATTAGAAAATGTAAAAATAAATTATACAAAATTAAGCTTTATACAGGAAGCAAGTGACCTCATTTCTGCTGTTCTCAGGTGCTAATTAGATTAGTCTCTTTCCTTTAAAGGGGGAGGCACCAAGTCCTGTTAGTCTTGATGAGGGGCCTTGATTTGCAGGGCTTTACAGCTGTGAGTTCCAGCCTGCCTTGAGCTGATGGAGACTGAAACCTACAGCCAGGTAGGATACAATTATGATTTCTGCTGATCTTTAGCTGGAAAGTTTGCTGGTTGGTCAAAAGACTCTGGTGGGATGCTGGTGGCATTGAGTAGCTGAGTGTTGCTGGAAGAGAAGGAAGCGTGCTCAGCTGGTGGCAGGTAGGAGGAGTTGGGTGAAATCTTGGTTCTAGTCCAGTTCTGTCTGCTGGCTTTGCTTGGGAGCTTCTTTCTTTCTTTTATGACAGTGCTCTTTTGGAGCTGAGCCTCTTTAGGCTAGAGAGGAGATGTAGTCACCTGGGATAAAGAGGTGGTCTGACTTGAGCAAGATTAAGGCAGCATAAAGTAAGCCAGCCTGAGCTGTCTTTATACAGAGAGACTGCAGGGGTCCTAAATAATCAGTTATCAGCTTGCCTAATGGAACTTTGAAGTTGTCTTTGCTTTGAGTCAGGGGTTGGACCAGGTGACCTGCAGAGGTCCTTCCAACTTCAATTACTTTGTAATGTTATGCTCCTTCTGCTTACCAAGATCCTGAAACTGTGCTCGTCTTCTGTTGCAGAAATAGTCTAAAAGGCAGTAAGACCCAGTAGAAAACTCAAACTACTTAAAGACCTGCTGTGATTATTGCATGCTGTGCTGTGGGGGGATAGGGGCATGGAGGTTTTATGCTGTTACCTGTTTTATAGCGCATCATCCATCACTCCTCTTAATCTGGCACTTTCCAGTAGCCTTGAATGGCAATTCACTTGTAAAATAAAGTTGGGGGGGATGAATAAAACTTAAAGGTTGCATCTTATCTTTGTGGATTGCCAAAAGGAGAAAACACCATTGGATAAAGATGGATCAATTACAGAGTGTTTAGGGGATTGGTTTTGTGTGTACTGTTAGGAGTCAAAGGCAGTACAGACCATCAGTGACACTGCGGTGAGATTGCTTGTGATGATAAATACCTCTTTCAAGGGAGGAGGATATACTAAAGCAATAAATACTTTAGAACAACCTAGAGAAATTACAACACGCCTGATACAAAGAGATGTGGGGCCCAACTGTGTCTCATTGTGCCATCTCCTCAAGGAGAGAAATGGGATTATTCCTAGCATGACGTGTCATATTTGACTTGGCTCATCATAAAGACGTGATTTGTGAAGGATACACAAATGGACTACAGCATGACAGCCACAGGCACCTTGGCAGAAAGGAGGGTATTTTGTGGAAGGGAGGTCATCAGTGTTACAAAAGATAGCTTTTTTTCCTCTGCTGTCTGCTCCTGCTGAGGCCTCTTACAATAGGAACACAATAATTCTACCAAGGCTTGCCCCTTTGTGAATTCCTGTAAAGGCTGCCATCCCATTCATCACTCGTTTTTCCTCTTCTACTGCTTCTGTATGGTTCTACTTGCTGCATCTCCACATCAGCTAAAATATCTTAATCTTCAGAACCTGTTTTTGGTTTCAAGCCAGATTCCTACTTTTCTTGGCTCATTCTAGCTATCACAATAGTTGGCACCAACTGTTAGGGCCACGCTGAGGGCCCCATTTCAGGGTATTGTTTACAAAGCAATCTGCAGGTACTTGTTTGTCTGATGTAGGCGATGCTGAGAGGGATGAGCTGCTGCAGTCATTGACTCCAGTGTCTTGTACTTCCCAGTGTCATTCAAGTGATCTTAATTTGCTGCCTCCTTGGGCTGCAGGGGAAGTGCAGTCCCCAAAGCTTCAGCTTCATGGAATTATTCGGGTGGTATAAGGTTAGCTCTGATCACAGTACTGGTGTGCAGCAAAGCACTTCTGTGCATCCTTAACTCAGTGTGCTTTGGGTCTGCTGCAGTCGATGGGGTCTGCCTCTGTGCTGAAGTACTCTGCTGATCTGACCTGCTTTGTCTTGAGCCATTGGTAGTTGGTGCAGGGCATGCCTTGGAGATGAGCTCCAGGCTCTTGGGTGATTGGCAAGGCTGTAACAAGCTTGATCACATCAAAAGGTTAAAACGTGAAGCAAACTTCCTGATGTTATTGGATTATTCTTGGCTGGAGTCCTGTGGGTGTAGGGTGGGACATTCCTCAATTTGTTTTTTGCTCTAACAAAGAAAAGATGGTTGTCTGTACACACCTCCCACCAAACCTTGCTGAGAGGCAGGTAGAAGCCTTTGGGAGTTCCCTGGGAGCCCTTTCTCTGCATGCTGCCTTCCAGGAGAGCTTTTCATTGCTAATGTAAGGTCTGCCTGAGTAGAACTAACAAACGCTGCCCCTTAACATCACAGCCCCGCAGGTTAGCTTTCTCCCTGACATCAAGTTTTTCCCCTGTATCCTCTCAACAATACCTTTTCTTCTGTAAAAAAAAAAAAAAAAAATCAACTTGGGAACACTGACAGCTGTGGATATGTCAAAAAAAAAAAAAAAAGAAAAAAAAAAAGGGAGCCGGGCCTCCCATTCCCCACCCCACTGCTGAGTCAAGAGGTGTTTACACTTGACAAGATTAATCTCACCACCTATTTGAAGGCTTCACTGAAGTCTTTCATTTCACTGCTCACTCAGGCTGCTCAGGAAGGTTAGTGATTGCTGATGGCTTTGCAAACTGCTCCAGTGGACACTGAGTAAATATTTTAGGGAGCGTGGCTGCAAAGCACTCAAAATCCAGCCCTTTTGATGACAGGCTTCACCTAACCAGCTCAGTCAGAAGGGGAAACACCAAATCCTTGACTACAAATCCTCCTCCTTATCCTTTTAAGAAGGACTGACTGGAGTCATGTTCAGATGTCTCTCACCATCAAACCTTGACTTGTGGTTGTTTTGTCATGTTCTTCTGGGCACACAATCCAGAAGGTGGGTGCACACCTGGTCCTACACCTGCCGTAGGTTCTTGGTGTCAGTATGGCATGAATCCTTCTGGCATGGTGAAGGCTCCTATATAACCCAGAGAAAATACTTCTTTTTGACTATTGGGAATTCATTAACTAGTGATATGTCTGGTGAGTTAATCACACGTGCAGTGAGTGAGCAAAGAAATAGCCAGCCATGTACTTCCATCCATCAGCCATGGTGTTCAGGGTAGACCATGGACAGCCAATTTCAGGTTTCCTTCCAGAATCTCTTGTAACTATGGAAGAATTCCTGAGTTCCGCATGCCTGGGTATGAACTTTGTATTGGAACTTCTCAATTAGACTGCCTTGGTGGAAAACTTAGCAGAGACTTCACTGCTGGGAGATGCTCTGAGCAGGAATTCATCAAGGATGTTTCTTGTGCATAGCAGACAGTTTCTAAGCTCTGAGAAATGAGTTTAGCATCACCTACTAGCCCAGGGAAGATCACATCTCTGTTTCTCCCATAGTTTCTGTGTGGGACTGAAGTAGTTTAACATTCTGAAAGAAATCCAGCAGATCTGTGAACTCACAGTTCCTCCAAAGTTAACCAACATCTGTGATGATTTCTGAACAGATCTCACTAAGGTTTGCCCAAGGTAAAGGATTTTTTTTTTTTTGTCCAGCCATACCAAAAATTAAAATCACAGTATTTCAAACCCTTTGTAACATCTCTGCATGATTCAGCCTTCAGGCAAGGTGTCCCATCACCTCTCCCCATCCCTCCTGTGAAACATGGGATTATAGTCCGGCCCTGAACTCGAAGGGGAAGCACTGCTGTGTAGAGCAACCAGGCTGCTGGTATGCTATCTCTACTCAGGCCAGCTCCACTTATTTCTTTTCACATCTATCACTTCCTCAACCACACAAATGCTTGCATACACTGTAATGATACTGATGGTGGCCAGAATTTTAAGCTCGCTTTCTATTTGTCTCGGTTTCCTTGGCTTTTATCCAGTCTGCAAGTCCCACTAGAAATAAATAAATAAAAGCTGTTGTCTGAGCTGATTATGGGCCATCAGGATTGAAGGCCCTTTTAAATTATGACCGGTCTTCAGAGATGGACAGATCTGTGCTGCTGTCTGATGCTGATGGGTCGTGTATTCCTACAGGAGAATAGGGGGAGGACAGGCTCTGATGCCTGTTTTTTTTTTTTTTTTTTTTTTCCTTTGGGTGAAGGGGACATTTTCTAAATGGGATTTTATTACAGTGACAGTTCTGAGTGTGAATCACCCCATTTATGTGATATTTCCAGCAGCTCCACCAATTATGGCCACCTTTGCCATGAAGAACAAGGAAATTAACAGCAGCTAATGGACTGACAAAGCTTTCAGTGCCAACTTGCTAGCATATGACAAGGCAGATCAGTCCCCGCCTGCCTCTTTTCTTATTTTCTTCACTGTCAGATATTTATTGTAATAGCTGAAAGGCAGCATTTAGCTAGCATAGCACTTTCTATTTAAGGTGCTGTGCAGAACAGTCCATTCCACAGATAAAGAGAAAAGTATGTTTGAGGATGATATTGGGACTGAAATGGAAATTGCCTAAAATTGGGTTGGTGAACATGCTTATTATTCATTGGAATTATTTAAGTACCTGTTTTAGAAAAGAGGAGCAAAGAGTGAGAGTGAAGTAAACTGTTATCTTCTCATTTAAAATAAATTTGTGGCTGGGGGAGTGCCCAGTGACCCCCATGCGGGCTGCAGGATGGTGGTGGGCATTGGGAGCAGCCCTGGTTGGGTAGGATTCCCATAGGGCTTCTGCACAAAGCATCCTTGAGGGGAACATCTTCTAAACTAGGCAACTGGTAATAGGGAAGAAATCCCATCCTTTCCCTCAGCCCTTGTGTGCAAGTGCACCAGGAGGCAGGAAAACAGCTGCTATGGGATCTATGGAGTCTGTCCTAGATCTTGAGTGCAGGTGGGCTCTATGTTACGTTCTATTCTACGATCTGCTTTCATGGAGCAATTTGTAGGCAGCACAGGGAGCTCCCAAAAATATGGGCAGCCCATAAACTGACTCCTCTCAGCTCACTGTGGGGTTCCCAGGACAAGAAAATGACCTTTCCCTTTCTATCACTGCAGGTGATTCCATGATGGGGTGCTTCAAGTCTTTTTGACAAGACCAGAAAGGATAATTGCAGCAGATGCTGTAGGGTTTGACATGCATCTGGGTTTGGTTCCATTGCTTGTGTAGTGTGGATTGAAGGGTTTTGCCACAAGAAGCCCTTGAGAGCATCTCACTCCAAAATAGTGGCATCTCATGGCCCTGCTTTGGTACTTGGAGTTCTAATGTGCATACCAGAATTGCTTGTCGTGTCTTTGAATTGCAGTCAGTTTGGAGAAGTGTATTATTGCGAGTGCTGTGGGCTGGTGATGCTGTCCCAGTGCTCAGAGCAGAAAATGAGGAACCTCAGTATCTAACTGCAGATGAGCAAGGACTGTGCTTATCAGGGTGTAATTAGCCTGATCTGTGACCTTGAGGGAACTGAGGCTGTGATAAGAAGCCCCTGGGAAGGGTACTCTCTTGTCAGACAGAGAACATGCACAGAGATTAACTTCTGCTCTTATCCTAGCCTTGCCTTTATTTCTTCTTGCTTTTTACTTCTTCCTACAGAAAAAAATGGTTCATGAGATTGGTGCTTTTTAAGCTCCCTAGGCAGCAGCCTGAAGAAAATCACTTTTCCATCCTTTTTCTGGCTGGGCCATCTCCAGGTTCCCCTCTGGTGCACTGCAGGTGGCTGTAGTGTCCTGGTGTCACCTGCAGTGGCTGCTCTCAGCAGAACTTTTCAGTTCAACGTGCCCAAATTCTCAGTAGGCATTATCTCTGTAGCCTGGGCATCACTTGATGGTGATGGCATTTAGGGACCCGGACGCTGCATGAATAGCACTGAAGGCAAAATGGAGGTGATGATTCCCCCTTGGGCACACAGATCTTCTCACCCTGCTGAAAGAACCTTAATGTCTTAGTTCAGACGTAGGTTTAACTCTACACTCTCCATCTCTAAGCAAAGCTAGGTACAGAAACAGACTGTATCAGAAGAAAATAGAAAGCATTCAGGCTTTTGCTGGGAATGTTCTCAATAAGTGTTTCTCACTTTGGTTTTGTGTTTGGAAACTGTTAACGATAATTGGATTTTTAAAACAAAAAGGCTTAGAAAAGTATAGGAGCTGAGGCAGAACTGTTAGAACTGAAGTCCACAGCACTGGTTTTGATCTGAAGGTCTGTAGATGAAGGCCTGGGTCTTCATCTCACTGTAACATACAATGCTGTCTCCAAAGAAAAGTATGATCAGGTATATGACGGGAAGCTGTGCAGATTTTTTTTTTAATATAAATTTCTTCTAGCAGCTCTGACTACATGGGAACCACATGGGTACAATTCAGTTTCAAATAACCATGCCTGCTAACCATATCTAAACCGATGAAGCCTAGATACAGACGCATACTGCTTGCATAAGTTGGCTTCAGTGTGAGGAAACAGATGTGTTCCTTGTAGGCTACTGTGGTTATTTAAATATCCACTGCCACTGTACAACACGTAGCCCTGACATGGTTATTTTACATAACACTGCTGCTTTTCTAAAACAGTAATAACAGTGCAGTGCCCTCCTGCATTAAGATCAGCATATGCATGTTATTTCTGACAGCACAACTACTTAACGTCCCCCTGGAGCAGTTCGAGAAGAGCTTTTCTGGGAAAAGAGATGGCAGAAGTTTATTCCTTCTTACCTGCATCATTTTGTATGTGCTTCTTCAGCATCACGAACAGATCACATTTCCCAAAGTCCAGCACTGATTTCTTTGTAATTTTTTCTTTACTTTTCTCCCCCCCTCCCTTGCCCAAGGATCACCCATTGGTAACCTTTGGAAAGCTGAAACCAAAGACGACTGTCCAAAAATAGTGTCTGCATTTGAGATCCTCAGCAGAGGACCTTCCCTTTCTGTGGGTACATCTTCAGACCTGTTTCAATGGGGTAACATATTGAGCTCAATAGGTTCACTTCACGGGGTTTGGGAGCTTCTCTCCTTTCCTAGGTTTGCCCACAGGGCTTTGGGGATGCTGTCTGAGCAAACCACCCCAGCCCTGAGGATCCTGAGCTCATTGTGGTCCGAGAACATCACTGCAAGCACCCAGCTCTGCCAGCAGCAATCCGAGCTGACAGTGTCCTGGTGCATCTCAGAATGTATCAGACTGAAACTGCGACTTCCATTTTGCTGCTAATTGTTTGGAATTCTTTGAACTCACGTCTGTAGATGGCACTTAAAACTGCCTCTGCCTGGTGCTCCTCATAAACAGATGGAGCGTTTGTTGACGTTTCAGTGACAGCTTGAAAACTTGTCTCCTACCTCTGAGCTGAGCCCTTTCTGCCTTGTCCTCCATCTGCCATCTCATTTTAAAACTAGCAGAACAACTCGAGTGAAGCAATTCCGACTTTTTCCATCTGTGCACAGTTAATTAAGAGGGTAATGAGAGCTCCGAATGAACAAGCCCTGCATTAATTCAAGATATGATTAAGGGAAACATGCAAAAATGAAATACATATATATATAATGTGCCTACATACATTTTAAAAAAAAAAATCTGAGTCCCTTTTGTCTGTCCCTATATTTGCCAACATTATGGCTGCTGATGATAGAAAAATAGAGGAAAGACTATGAAACATCATATCCATATTCTGAACATAAAATCCATCCTAGCAGCTCAAAGGTGGGGGATGGAGCTGCAGCTGAAGCTTTGCATGATGGGTTTCCCCCTTGCAAGGGCTGTGCATGCAAAGATAGATGCTTGATACCAGAAAAAGACGACATTCTTTGCTTTTTTTTCTTTGGGATACAGCAGCAAGCCACAACTAAAGGCTTTGAGGGGTGCACAAGCGAAGGAATCAGCCCAACTGCAGAGAATTCAAAAGGTATAGCTCTCCATGCTGTTTGCTTTGGTGGCTCTCTCTGTTGACAGCCATGCAATGTGAATCTACCTTGAGAAACTTACAGCCAGATATTTTCTTGAATTTTAATTCTAGTGTAGGCTGGAAAAAGTGATAGACTGTCTTTGGTTTAGTTGGACTAAAGATGCAGCAAAAAGCCTTGACTGGGGAGTTATAAATTGAATAGAATCATACAGATAGGAAAAGACCTCTAAGATCACCATGTCCAACCCCAATCCACCCCACCATGCCCACTGACCATGTTCCTCCATGCCACATCTCCACAGGTCTGGAACACCTCCAGGGATGGTGACTCCACCACTGCCAGGGCAGCCCATTCCAGGGCCTGACCACTCTTTCTGAGAAGAAATGTTCCCCAATAGCCAACCTGAACCTCCCCTGGTGCAATGTGAGGCCATCACCTCTCATCCTATTGCTGTTACCTGGGAACCCCCTCCTCACTACCACCTCCTGTCAGGGAGCTGTAGGAAGCAATAACGTCTCCCCTGAGCCTCCTCTCTGGGAGTGAGGCAACCTGTGGTGTTAGAGTATAAAGTCAGGAGGAGACCATGAGTCAGGGTACAAAAAAGGGCCTGAGGAGCCTTCAGGGTGAGGAAGAGGAGTGGCTGCAGACTGAAATAGTCAGAAAGGACTATATCAGCTTCTCCCCTGTGCTGGTTGGCTCTCCCTTGCTTCTTAGCTAGAATTTTGTTTTACTGGGGGTGGAAAAATGAGTGGCACTGAGGAGGCTGAGTGAATTCTTGTTTGGGTTTGTTCCCCCTCTTAGCTTCTTGCAGCAGCAGGAAACACACAAAATATTTCCAAACACAGTCAGTTTCAGGCTTTGTGCATTTTGCCCGTGAAACTTCCCATGGCTCACAATGGGGTATGCAGCCATGTTAACAGCAACTTGTCAGAAACCTCTGCTGCAGCCAGCACTGAGGGGCTGCTCCACCTGCTGAAGGCATTATTGGAGGACCTAAAGGCATCCATGCAGATCCAGAGGAGACAGCCGGGTTGCAGTGTCCCAGCCAGGATGATTACATAGAAGCACGCAGAATAGGACATGAGACATCAAAACACACATTCTTTCTGTTTTGAAAGGATTTCCAGAGTGCTGTGGGAAATAAGATTGGAAGGGAAGTCAAGATATAATCCCTTGCCCCAAAGGAGCATCAAAATTGTCACTCCTGTCAGGCATTTGTCTAATCTTTGCTTAAAACCTCCCAGAGTGGGGATTTTGTGCCTTCCCTGGGCCATCTTTTCTGGTGTTTAACTACCCTTGCTGTTAGAAAGTTTGTCTTGATGTCTTGTCTGAATCTCCCTGGCTGTGCAATTTAAGTCCATTATTCCTTGTTATACCCGACATAGAGGAAAAATTTGTTCTCTTTTTTTCTTATTTTCCATTGCGTGACTTTCTGAAAACAGATGTCTTCCAAAAGGCACACGTGGAGCTCAGCTTGGAGCCTGCAAGCAGGAGCAGAGCCACAAGCATTTTCACTGAAGTGATGCCTTTGCATGTCATGATTGTACTTGTTGCTCAGTAGCCAACACTGGTACCCAACACCAGAGCTGGGCTGAATCTGCACTGGTTTAGAGAGTCTGATGCCAGAATTGTCCAGAAGTGGGATAGCAACACAGGACTAAGAAACAAAACTCAGCTCTCAGTGCTTAAGGTGAAAGTGATATGGTGGGTGAGTTCTACAAGCTCACCTTCTGGAACACCTGATTACTTGTGCTTTTTGCACTGGGGCCTTCAGCAGTTATCCTTGGGAAAGAGCATATACCCCATACTGGCTTCCAGAGCTGTTTTTGAAGAGCAGGTGCTAAATTTCTTGGTACCCTGAGAGTACACTGTGTGTGTGTATGTATGCTTGAAGTACACACAGAATGGAATTTTTAGTGCAAGGTGTGCAGTGATGCATCACATGCTTTATTACATTGTTGAAGACTCACACTAAACATACACAATTGTGATTACACTTTGTAGACCTATTAATGGAAACTTCATGTTCCTTCTACATAGTAGACCCCACTTCTTCAATGAAACTTCCCATCTATGCTTCCAGTTTTCCTTATCTTTCATAAGGCTTCTGCTATACCCCTGAACTTTTGGAAGGTTGTTCTTCTCATTGAACTTGAAAAGGAAAACAGACAAGGATTTTTGTTAGAATCTGAAGAAAATAACAAATTCCCATCCTGAGGAATTCTTATAAATTTCCATTAAGAAAGAAGTTTCCCCACCTTTCTAGCACCAAGTCTGAAGCTCCTTGAAATAAGGGCTAGTAATGGAAGTGCTGACAGTATCTTAACTAGAGCAGCGTGAAAGGAGTGATATAATAGTTTATTTCAGGTAATGCCATGGTGATTTTTAATTTACATAATGTCAAAAATGCAGTATGTGAACTTTCTGAAAGCAAAAAAGTGGTGATAAAAACATCTATTTATTCCTCCTGCCTCCTTGCAGAGATGAGAGAATGAACAAAGCCACAAGGAAAAACCTCAAGGCCATGGTATTTGCAAGAAGCATGCTGCACATAATGTACCCTAGAAGTGTTTGAAAGAGAAGCTGACCCTGTATACTTACTCTTGTCTCAAATCATTTGCTAGTTTAATAGCTTAACATTTGCAAAATGTTCAGGTTCTCTCCCTTCCTAGCATTAAAATGTAGCTGGTACAGAGTGGACACGAGAGATCTCTGGAGGAATTCAGTCCCAAAGTCAATTCTCGTGACAGTTCAGCATGTTTGAGTTGGGGATGCAGAAAGCATTGGAGATGGAGGAGTCTGTGGGGTCTGCAAGCTCTACCAGAGCTTGGAGTTTTATAGATCTGAGGATGTTAAGGATGTGTATGTCAGACACATTCTACTGGGAATAAATTCTGCTCATTTCTACTATCCAAACTGACAACTCTGTCCATGGCAATGGGGTTGGATCTGGATAATCTTTGGGGTCCCTTCCAACCCAAGCCATTCTGTGGTTCAAGTGGTGTTTTCCAGTCTTGAGTTCTATCCCTGTTATATGCTCTGAATCCTTCTAGATGGTATCAAGTCCTCAAAACAGTATTCTGCCAAGTTTTCAGCACGCAGTCCTTGTAGTAGCCCTCCACAAAGGGTAAATGTGAGCTATTAACACAACTCAGTGTGACACAGTAATGCTTGCAGCCACTAAAGCAGCCTAGTGTGACAGAAATGGCTCTGAGAAGCTAATGGAAATCCCGCATGATAAAGGAATCCAGAGTAAGAGAATCCCTTGTGAAAATATTATACTCTGAAAGTCATTCATAAAAATAAAACAAATAAAAGTCAATTGTAAGGTCCAGGATACAAAAAAAATACAAGTTTGGATAGAACCTCTTAGAAGGAAAATTCACTTTAAATCTGTGTAGCCACCTTGAAGCCTCACACATTTACAGTTTTAATCTCTCACATTAGTGAGATTAGTACATGGGTTTTTTGCAATTAAACTGCATATTTTATCACTTCTTCTACTTTCATGCTATATAAACTTCCAGGAAACTACAGGTCTATAAAATGTTGCCCTGCTGCTGTGGGAGACAGAAGGAGAGAGAAGTGGTGCTTCAGTGGGTGGCTGCTCCCTTTTTCTCCCCTCCTCAGGTTGTGTCATTAGTCAAAAAAACCCACAAACATTTCTAGAGGCAACTGTATGATCAGGACTTGTGTTCACAGGAACCTGAGCTCTGTAACTGTAGCTAGGGATGCTTCCCACTGAAGGTGCAGTATGGTTCTCCTTACTGAAAAGGGAGAAAGCACTGCTTCTCCATGTTGCCCCATGAGTTCCTATCATGTTGGTCTCTTTTTGTTCCTGTGCACTGTTGTTGGGCAAGGTCACTGTCTGAAATAGGAGAGCTCAGATGTTCTTCTTCCTTTACAGCTGTTAAGAGCAGAGGAACCCAGGATCTGGTTCAGTATTGGGTCTGTGACTCCTAACCTCTGGACCCCATACAACTGGGGTTGGAGGTACCCTGTGTCCTATCCAAAGTGCTCTCAGGCAAGTAAGGTTTGAGCCCTCCTCCCCAGTCATGCACTGTAAAATAACAGATAATACTTGGGGCAGAAATTGAGGGAGAAGGGGTTGCAGACAAGAAAAGGGCATTTCTGGAGATCAAGGCAACTCTGCTGAAGAAAAGCAAATAAAACCTGAGCTTTAGGCAAGTGTTGAGTAGCTTGAGAGTCAGTCTGGAATGTGTTCCACTCAATCCAATGCTGCTGATGCCTCTAGCATAGTAAACTCAACTCCCTTAAATGTCACTTTGGAAGGTGAACAGATGGGAAGTGGAGCTAGAAATATAATCACATTACATCTCTCAAACTTTTTTTAATAATAAAAAAATAGTTCTTCCTTGCAAGCACTTATCTGCCCTGTATTCTCTTCCTCACATTTTTGTTTAAAAGAAGAGAATTTCAGTCTGGTGCATTTATGGAGGTGTTGAAGGAAAGGCCTGATGTGATGAATGCTGGGCGTTGCACTTTGGTAAAGGCAGGAGCTGAAGCTCAGAGTCCTTTTCCATGTACTGCTTCTGATGCTGACCCAGCAGGAACAGAACTTGGACAAGGAGCAGCCTGGGAAGGGGGAAAGCGCCAGGAGCTGAAGGCAGTGTGTCCCTCAGTGAACCAGAGAAGATGTGCTGAAGAGTCTCTGAGCAGTGTGCAAGATCTGCACGTTGCATGTAGCCAGGGGGCAGCTTTTGAAACTGCTGGCAAAGCTGTTGCATACAGATTATGAGCCTGCAGATTTGAAGAAATAATGGGCAGGACTCAAAAACTCTTGCTTCCCTGTAGGGGCAATAACCAAATTCCTTCATCTTATCAACCTACATTTTCAAAACTGACAAGTGATTTGGGATGCTAATGCTTCAACAAACCCACAACAATATAGCCTGAAGAGACCTGTTTTTCAAAGACAAACTAATTAAACACACTGTGCAGGACTTCCTCTCATGTTCCCAGCTAACAGCACTCGTGCATCCTCCAGGGTTCCTTTGTGGAGCTGAGATTGGGCCCACCCACTGCATCAGGTGCTTGTGTGGTAAATGGAATGACTGGGAATTTGAGCTAGTGAGCAAAATATAACTGATGAAGGATTATGTCCTAGCTCTGGCCTTGTACCTTAGTTGCTCTGCTATAGTCAGATTTGCTGTGCAATTGCATTCCTATCACCTGAGTCAGATGCCTACCAAATTCTCATCTATGCCAGATGCGTTTCCTTCTGCAAACAGAGCTTTGTGGGGGTATTAGAAGCAAGGATGAACACACATCCAAGTGGTGGTGGACTCTTCCAGAGGATCAGCTGGGAATACAAACTTCCCACATCCACCCAACACAAACCCTTACATCCCACGGTCAACCAGTGATTTATCCTGCCATGACTCCCCGGTGCTCCAGGTCTTCCTACCTACCATCACTGAAGTTGATGGGAGAGAGAACTGCATGGGGAAAAACAATGTAGTTTTGCACAGCCCATTGTCAGTGATGCTTAAATAGCGTTCCCATCTCTCACTCATGTTCAGAGAATTAGGGTCTGTGGAAGGGTTCATTGTGGGGAAAGATTTTTTCCCCCACTGATTTTTGTCTCCAGAGAAATGAGTAAAGCATTACAGATAAACGTGGCATAGAAGAAAGAACATATGCTGTACATGCATTTAAATAGCATTTATCTTACTTTTCACTGACGTAGTGGTGAAATATGTTCTCTTTGCTTTCAAATTTTAGGGATGAACAGATGGTAAAAAGCTTAGTTTTGGGTATTATGTCCATCAAAATAACCTGTATTGCAAGTACCTCTTACTATAATTGGAGATTTTAGCTGCAGTAGAATTTGGACTCTAGGAAAAGTCCACTGCAGAAGGAGACGTGTGCCAAAAGAGGACTGCCTTCTATTTTCTTTTTCTCAGAAGCGTGCTAAGAAATCCTCACTTCTTTGGTCCTGATTTGCTATGGACTGAGTAAAGCCCAAAGAATTTAGTTCCCATATGGGCTCTACATCTCCCCATCCCCAAATGCTCCATCATTTCCCCCCCAAGTGTATTCAGCCATCAAAGTTGCGCTGGGAACAAAATCTAGAGGGGTTTTAACACTATCTGTTCCTTAGAGAACCCTTGTTCTCCTATTCCTTCAAAATCTCATGAGGGTGGATGATTGGGGACCTGAGACCATCCCTAAGCGAAACAAGAAGCACCATGGGAGGATATATGAAGAGACAGTAGGAAGGAAAAGCTTATCCAAGCCCATCCAAGCCCTTCTTTCAGAAAGAAAAGCTCAACAGTTCTATGACAGCTTTACATATTTTATCACTGTTTGGCCAGTCCTAAAAATTCTGAAATTTCCAACATAAAATGAGTTTGGGTGTATGTTCCACCTCAGGCACACTGCTCAGGATAACACGTTGTAACGCCATAATGGGATGGGAAGTACCACAGTAATAATAGGGTGGCAAAGTCTTTCGCTACAGCAAATGAGAACAAGCAAAATACAGCAGCAGCAAAAGAAGAATGAAAAAGAGCTGCTTACCTTCAGAAGGCCATGGGGATATCTAGCAAGAGATGCTCTTGCCTCCCCCTGCCAACCCTTAAATGAGGCCTGGGAAGGGGTGGATCCTGGCTCCAGCCCTTCCAGTCACTCAGATGCATTGCATGCACCTGAGCTCCACCGTGTTGGCCCTGCCTTCCCACCAGGTGCTCAATCACTGCCCCAAGCCGTGACTTTGCATTTCTGCTACACACATGTTGTACCAAAACTATAGGAGATGAGGCATTCCGGCAATGCATGAATGCACTCAATCAAAAACTGTAAAGTAATCCCAATCCTTTGTTTAAAGCATTGCAGTAAGGGAAAACTTGGCCCTGAAATTAAATGAGATTTTGGGGAAGAAGGAGCATGTCAAATGTATGTTTATACCATAGCCAGGATGATGGGAACCTCCTCTGATGTGCCTCTAGAAAAGAAGTATGTACTACAGTGCTTATAGACAAGTGAATGATCCCATTATGTGTTTATATATAGACAGGCGTACTCTGAAACATTCAGAAGCTGCCTTGCCCAATTTTGGAGAATTTTTTGTTTTTATTTTTTCTCTCTGAGTTTTCTGTTGGTATTTATTTATTTTTATTTATTTATTTATTTATTGAGTTTTGTTTTGTTTGTCTGGTTGGTTTTCTGGGGGCTCTGAGCTGCTGCTTCTGCTCCTCAGCAGTTTTCCTGGTTCAATGAGTCAATTTCTAATCTCTTTGGTCAGTGTACGTTTTGCATGAATTTAATACCTGGTCAGCATTATCCCAGCTTTGCAGAGGATGGTCTCTTGCACTGCTGGTTCATTCCTGCAGCTTGGATTCAGGTTAGCTAATTGTGCAGAAGGGTCTTCTAGCGACGTGTTCAGGGAGTTAGAAGAAAGGCATTTCCAAGAGGGAAACTTAGATAATCCAGCCACCTCGCTGGAAGGGTGCTCAATGCAGCAGCATTTAAAGAGTCACCATCTGCTGCTAATAGCTGGAGAGTGGCAAGACTGGGGCTGCCTTTTCTCGCCGTGATTCAAAAAAGGAAATAACTGCCTTGAGAATGCTGAAAATAATTATGGAGAACGTACTTCAGACACGTCCCTCATTTTTAGAGTTGTCAATCATTTTAGACCCAAAATTACAACATACAATCAGTGTCCCTCCCATTATTTTTCCTTCAGGATTGCTTACCTCAGAACTGAAATCACAAAACAAAAAAAGAAGTGATGGATAGAGTTATCTGCATACAGAGAAGGAATGCAACCATATTTTATTCGCCTACATAAACAATTCTTTTATTTAGTGTAGACTGTATCTCAACTTTGGACCCTGCCAGACTGAGAGCTATCGTTCTCATTATATTTATCTCCATACACTGAAGTATTTGTTTAGATTAAAAGTGGGGGCTCAGAGACTCAGGGAATGTTCAAACGTGAGCAGTGTTACAAATTGTCTGGTGTGTATTTACCATGGCACCCCGCTGCTTGATACGAACTTACTTAATTGTGCTCGTTTGCATCATCTGTTCTATAATGCTAACAGCATTTTATCCGTGTAGCACGAGCCTGTGTCTTTGCATTAGGAGGATATTATTTTTATCTGTGTTGAGCACACTAGAAATTATGCTTTCAATTTCTTTTTTCTTTAAAATAAAAGGCAGAAAATCTATCCCATTTTTTACGGTTCAATACTGATTTTTCTTTTTCTTTTTTTTTTAATAAGGATTTTTTCATGTAAATCTGGAAAAAAAAATGCAGAAAATCTTGAAGAAAAATGGAGAATTAGCTAATCTTGTCCTACAAAACACGTTTCCATCCGATTTTTCTCCTCTATGGTTAGAACACTGTGAGTAGTTGCTTCAATCCAGGACACTGCTTCTTCATGCTGCTTCAGATGGCTATGAATGATACTGCACAAGACTTAATTTCCTTTAAGAATAGTACATTTTAGGGGGCAAGGGCAAGAACTGCACTTGCAGAATCACAGAATCATACAGGTTAGAAGAGGCCTCTAAGATTGCCAAGTCCAACCCCAACCCATCCCACCACACCCATTGACCACATCCCTCAATGCCACATCTCCACGGTTCTGCAGCACATCCAGGGGTGGTGACTCCACCACTTCTCTGAACTTCAGAGTCCAGTTTCTCCCATAGTGAAGTGTTCTGTGGATCCCTGACCAATGCACACAGGTCAAACCTGCTGCAGTGTATTTTTGAAGGATGGAAGGACAAAAGCCGAGGCTGTTCACAGAAATATTAGGTAGTAAGAGCTAAAACCAAGGGAAATTGTAACGTTCTTCCAAGTTCTAATCCCTGTCTATGCTGGATTTGCTCATCTGGAGCTTATGTGCTGTTCAGGCACGTGCACACTCACTCTATGGGTGGAAGAAGAGTACATTTCACATCATTCTGTAGAAAGGACAGGATTGTTAAGCTTCTTTCTTTGGAAAAATTGAGTGTAAGACCGAAAATTCAAAGCTACCTCTGGGGAACGTAAGGACTCGAGAACAGGAAACTGGATTGGAGCTAGGAGCCCCATTACTGGCTGTTTGTTCCTGAGCACGGAGATGTGGGCCAAGCAGGAAGCCTTTCCCACCTGCAGGCTCCCACCATCAAGAAGTCCCCGTGAAAGGGTCAATCTCTGTTTAGAAGTCCAAATTTTTCTCCCTATCAGAGCTGCCTCCCTCCTCTTGGTTCCCAAACCAGCAGGAAGGCGATCCCAGTTGGGTCACCTGGCAAACACAACCACGACCTCCAGAGACTCGTGCAGCTTTATGCAGGGCTGCAGGAGACCTCCCACAAGCCCCTGGAGATGTTTACAAGCCCCAAACTGACAGCCAGCCCTCTGTCTCCTCCCCACTCCACCTCTTCCTCCCTTCCTTCACATGGGGATGGGGAGGCAGCTACCGTCTTTATTTCGAAGTTCCTCTTAACTCAAGCTCCAGCACGACCTTCTGCCCTGTGTTTACTGGAAGCGATCCAGTCTTTCTTTCCATTGTCTGTAGGCTGAAGGTGGAGGTTACCGCTCTATAAAGCCTTTACAGCAAACACAGCTCCGCATGCAGCCTTTGCTGCGGTGTTGTTCGTCGCAGCAGAAGTAAGCTGTGGCAAGAATTCGAATGTGGAAGCGGCAGAGCCCAGGCTGAGAGGATTTCCTTGTAGCTCAGGAGGACCTGCTGTAAATCAGCCCTGCTCCGCAGAAATTCTAATCTTTCCCATCTGCCCAGAACAGAACAGCCAGGGAAACACGAGTTCCCACCGCTGCCTATTTGCATAAGTCCTTGCTGTGTTACTGCTCTGTCGCTCAGATCTTTGGGATAAGCACAGTTTTGCCCTAATATTCTGGGGCATGTTTAGCAAGAGGCACAGGAGTTGTTAGTTATGCCCAGATGAAAACTTGCCCATCAAAAGTTCACAGATGAAATGTATCCCTGTAAGATATGATACGTTTCCCTACTGGCAAACCAGGTTTTTAGCCTAAACAATGTGACATTGTTCCTTTAAAGAATTCTTATTACTTTCTTACCTTGAAAGATCTTAAAACCCTTCTCCTTAGCAATTCCAACTGCATAACTTCTGCATGTCAAGGTTATCTATAATTTCTTCATTTCCTTTCAGAAGGGCTTCCTACCTACACACTACATCATGCATCTTTTATCACCACCTTAACGTATTTATAAAATATTGATAATCCATTCCGAATGGCTTTGCAAATGAAGCCATGTGGCATGGTGTTCCCTTCAATTAGCAGCATGTTCATCTGTTTACTGAAATGACCCCATCTTCAGAAGGTGGTCCTGAAAATGAAGCTTTAAAACAAGCTTTTGGGTATTTTTGGTTCTCATGCCAATTTTTGCCTTTGGTTATATTCATCCTACGCCCCAAA
This sequence comes from Gallus gallus, assembly GCF_016699485.2. NCBI lineage: Eukaryota > Metazoa > Chordata > Aves > Galliformes > Phasianidae > Gallus > Gallus gallus. The sequence goes on from NC_052548.1 coordinate 5,102,001, forward strand.
TATTATGTTGTTTTTTTTTTTTAAGTTGCTCTCAATTCTTACTGCAGTAAGTGGGGACAGAATGGGGTTAGTGGAGCTACTCTGTTTTCCTCTGTATTAGGAGAGAGCCAGGTAGACGTAACAGAGACTTGTGCTGCAGGAACTGGGAACTGCATGGGGTTGCTCGGGATTTCTCCTGGAGAATGGAAAACACAGTCAGGTTAGCCTCCATTGACACCAATAGAGCTGAGTTTTGAATTTAGCACACAATGTGTAAATTAGCACCTGGAATTAATTTAGCATCACGCTTGCTAATGAGAAAATAGAAAAGCTAGTTTATAAAAGAAAGAAACACAATTCAAGGGGAAGAATAAGTGATAAGGAGGACTTAGGGACCCAGCTGCAGCCTCCTTCATAAGGCAAGTTTGTTGTTAAATTTAATGGGCTATAGGTGTTGATTGGTAGAGTCATAAAATGAACTGTTAATTTGCTATTCTAAGAGTGGGGAAGCTAAATTATGCAAATTGCTTTTAAAACTAGTCTGTTCCCAGCATACAGTATAACAAGGTAACGTGGTCCTTTCCACACCATTATTTTTAGGACTCTTCCCCATTGCCATCACGGGTAAATCTTAATGCTTTGAAGTGCTACGAGGCTTTGATTGCCTCTGATCTGCAGTCTCACCAGTGCAGCTCTGCTTGGTGCTGCTGTGCTGTGTCAGCTCAAAAAGGGCTCCCTTTTGTCACACACGTTTGAGCATCTACACGAGCAAGATTTTAAACTGACAGCCCAAAAGAGGCAGCGATGCCTACTGCTTTCAGGATGACATGCAGGGAGAGAGAGCTCTGGGAAAGTCAGGGAGCACTTTGGTGGATGTGCAGGCTTCATTCATCTGCCTCACAGCTGCATGGCACCAAGGTTGGGAAGGTGTCAGCATTATAGTTTGTGAAGGATGAAATGTGTCTGCCAGGTCTGGTGCTTGCAGTGCAGGTAGGGAATGTCAGCCCTGGGGAGCTCTACACAACCACCTGAGCAGATAAAATCATGGAATCATGGAATTGCTCAGGTTGGAAAAGACCTTCAAGATCATCAGGTCTAACCTCAACCCAACCATAGCACCCTAACTCTAACAACTCACCACTAAAGAACACACACAGTCCATTGCAACGAACCTACACCAGGCAGTGGGTGGCATGTTGCAGTGTGCACTGTGAGTGCATGGAGAAAGTTCTCTAAGGATAACACCGAAATGTATGACGTCTGATGTGTGAGTTATCCTACGCTCTTTGAGCCACAGGCACGACATTGGCATTGGTCACAGTCCCATAAACTTTGAAACAACTTTGTCTGTGACAATCTCAAACGTACTTTTGCTCAGACTATCAGTCAGCGGACCACATTTCTGTTAACTCAACCAGGTTTCGCCCTGAGGCCATCTTCTAAAGCACAGGATGTGTGCATCGAACACATGTCACAGAGAAGGGAACAGACTGAGGATCTCCACGTTCACCTTCCAAACGCATATCGCTCATTGAAATGGATGGGTTGATTTTTGCAGCCCGCACCGTTGTCGCGAGGCTCCCTGCTGGTTTCCCTTTGTCACATCTTAGCGACTGCTTTTGGAACCATAATGCTTACAGCTGTAATGCATTCTTTAAGAAATGTGAACATCAGGAATCTTCAGGGAGATACTAGATATACCACATGGACCATAGGGTAGCTGTTTCCTTGCTGTTTCAAATTGGAAGCTTTCGTAGGTTTGGGGGGTTTCAGCATAGATGAAGACTTTTTCAATATCCATAAAAAATAACTCCCAAGTGAGTAATATATTTACCAAAATTGCTTTTTTCTCTCTCTCTTTTCAGTGAGTTAGAGTAATTCGTGCTGGTAGGCGAGCAGAACTCTGCATCTAATATTGACACTGAGGAGAGGTATAAAAGCTATTACACCCAGTGCCAATGGCTTCTCTTTTCTAATCAAAACAATGTCAAATAAGTAAGAGAAAAGGAATGAAATAAGCCCAGTCCTTTCCAACTCTCCTGTCTCTACAAAACAAGAAAGTGTGATGGCATGTCAGATATTTGGAGCAACCAGTACGAAGTCTTGCAAAACCCTGTGGTATTCTTTTCTGTTGCTTATTTGTTTGCTTTATTATTGGTATTATCATACTCACAACTGTTAAGTGAATCACTGAGATTTTAGCTGAACGTCCAGCAGAAACATGCCTAGGGCAACAACAGGGTTTTATTTATTTAACTTCAGAAATAAGGAAGGGAGGAGGGGAGCTCTCGTATGCGTCTGTCTCCAGCTGAGCTTTGAGCAGCTATTTAGGCCATGTCCATTCCCTCAGCACTTCTGACTTCAACCCCAACTTTCTCGCTCAGCACAAGACCACACAGGCCTCTCAACGGCCTGGCTATCCCTTGGAAAAGGAAGAGTCTGTGCAGGACACATCTCTCCTAACCCTCCCTTGGCACAGCTGCCCAGGGAGCGGTGGAGTCACTGTCTCTGGAGGTGTTCCAGAACTGCAGAGATGCGGCACTGAGGCATGTGGTCATCAGGCACGGTGGCTTGGGGTTGAACTTGGTGGTCTTTCCAACCGTAATGATTCTGTGATTCCCATGAGCTCCCTGCACAGAGCTCTTCTCATTGCCCAGCTCTCAGCATCCACATCCACTGATTTCCCACAGCGAGGGATCAGACTCTCACACCTCACTTTTCATTATGTCTCTGATTAAACACTTCCCTGTAAGTACACCTGCTGATATCTGTGGCTCCAAGTAGTAGGCTCAATGTTAATATTATGGTATTATTGCTTTGAGAAGAACCTCATAACTCGAGGAGCTTCATTGGGTTCAGCCAGATTTCCCAAAGAGGAGACCTCCCAGTATGGGTGAGGGACAGCAGAGCTCAGCTTCCAGCAATTGGCCTGACCTGGAATTTCCCTGGCTTTCTGGAAACATACGTTAGTTGACATTTCATTGGTTTAAAATATGAAATATTTTTTCTGAAATGTAATTACAGGGCAATCATGTTTATTTTCTGTCTTAGTATATTACTATAGTAACAGGACCATTGGTTATTCTATTTTAAATTAATCTGTGTATGAAATAAATGAAATGCTGACTGGGGGGTTTACTCCTGACAAAACCAGAGTGAGGTTATCCTATGCAGGGAAACCAGTCCCATGGGCAGGGCAGGTGGGGTGGTGCACTATGCCCTTCTCCACGCCAAGTGATTGAGGACGTGATGCTAACCACGCTGCTTTGTGGTGCCTAAAATGGAGCAATGTGTCTACCATGATCAATTGTGTCATGGCTTAAGGGGTTAGAAGCAATTTGGGCTGTTCAAGGAACCTGCACCCTGATTTCCTCTGCTGTGGAAGTAGAAAGAGGATGGTATATGGCTGTCTAATTCAGGAGCCTTTCTTTCCCCTTCTGCCACATCCCCAGGGGCACAATGGGGACCTAGGGACACATCTGAGCACTGCCACAGCATGCCTTGCTTATAGCAAACTGCTCATTCTGCACTGCAAATATTTGTCTCCGGCACACCACGGGGACAAACCTGAGCACCAGAGAGCATCTGTGGCAGCAGTGAGAAGACGTTAATGAATCTTCACTGATAAGCACTATTTACCCGTTTTGCCTGACCTCCAGCTGATAAAGCAGACATGCAGAATGGCACATGCTGCTGCAACGTGGTGCTCCGCTCCGCTCGAAGGGAGTGCTCCTCTTCCAGCCGTGCCTCTCACCAGGTGCATTTGCATGTTTTTTCCTCCTCTAATTTAGTCTGATGTCACCGAGCGACATTTACAGGGCAGCGGTTAAATGAGTTTTTGCTGTCTCACCCCCTGCCCATCTGTGATGGGTGCTTTGATGGTCTTTGCTTACACAGATTAAGCTGTAGAGCGGATGGAGGAGGCTACCAGCTTTATCACTTCCTTGATAAGCCAGAGCTAGAGATGGAAGATGAGCCCAACTTGATTAGTGGGTGACGTTTAAGAGCTTGGAGATCTGAATTTTACGTCGTGTGGTGCAGCCACTCGGACTATAATCCCAGTCCAGTGCTTAATGATATAAACAGTGCTAATAACACTGGGTCACCTATCTGGGGAAGACAGATAAGGGATTGAAAATTATGCACATTACCATAGGTAATCTACTCCCAAATACTGTTGAGCGGAGACCTCGATTTTTATTTCATTCCCCTTATGTTCTTGCCCTGATTGCCCAGCAAATAAATTGGAAATTTGGAATTAAAGGGTCTGCTAATTCAAATTGATCTGCAGCCTCCAGCACCCTGTTTCCCATAGAAGGTGTAAATGGATCCTGGTATCTGCCTTACAACAGCAAATCTTTGGTCTTCCCTGCTGCATTGTCAGAAATAGGAGAGGAAAGACAATTTTCAATGGCACCAGGAAAAGTTTGCAGAGGGAGCAGGTGATGTTCTGTTTTATTGTATCAGACAAATTATTTGCTAGCAGTTAGTATCCACAGTCCTATTTCTGGTCTCACAAACCAAACAGTAGCTTCCTTTTGAAAGTCACACTTAATTTCCAGGACAAAATGCAACCCATCTTTCCTTCCAGAGGGAGCTGAGCCTGCTACAGCCTCTGCTGACAGCAACTGAGAGAGCTGGTGTGGGGCTGGGGACACGGGGCAGCTGGCAGCCCCCCCAAGCTAAGAACTGTGAGGGGTGCACAGTTGTTAGGGGATGGTTCATTAATGTAAAGTGGTAAGGAAAATCAACCCCAGCACCCTCAGGTGACAACAGTGGTTGTAATTGGCCTCTTTCCTATGAAAAAAAAAAAAGATGAAATAATAAACAGAGGGAGTAAATGAATGGATTTATATGCAGGAAGTAGAACTGCTGAGCATTTGCAGTGCTTTGGGAAGGATGCCAGCTCTGGGGTGGTGCCATAGGTCATCTGGACTCGAAGGACAGACCACCCCTTGCCACCTGCATAGGGCAGCCCGTGCTGTGGCACGTGCAGATCTTGCAGGCAGGTTATATTTTCCTTGTATTTTTCCTGACACGGATGCAAATTGCTTGGGGCCGGGTGGAGTCACCTGCCACCTCTCACCTGTGTCCTGCAAGGTGAGATTGGGATGGTGATGAATCATTGCTGGGTCCAACTTCTGAGCCCACGTTGCAGCTGCCACCCACCAGGCTGGAAACTGCAGATGAAAAGTGTCCTCTGAGCAAAGTGAAAATAAAGAGAAAGCAGTGCTGTTACTGTAGATTACATTTCTCTGTGCTGCTAGCCATGTGACAGACAGACTGTGTTTCTCTATTTGTACCTGGAACACTCCAATTTTTCCCGATAGTCTCAAAGCATTATTTTTAAAGCTCTCTTTTGACACTTACACAGTGTGACTTGATTTGATAAATAAAACCTTCTGGTGCTGTTGTTCAGATTAAACACTTAATGCTCTACATAAGGAAATGCTTTTGATGGGGGAATTTAATACCTATTGGTTACCCCCAGAACTAAGTTTATTGCAGAGGGTTTGGTTCACAGGTGAGCAGCAGGAGGACCACAGAGCTGAGTCTGCCATCACAAAAAGACCCCTCGCTATGGAGTCTCTGCTGCACAATGCTTCACGCTGTTTGCGATAATTTGATGGCATTTTATTTATGAGAACAGAACAAGTTACTTTTCCAATAACTCAGAAGCAACACAGACTAATTTCTTAAATTTATTTTGGAAGATATTTTTTATTGCTCTGGAGCAATGAGAGCCATATCTGAGTCATCCTTCTTGCTGATTATGTCTGGGTGTTGAATAATACCACAGTCTTCTGTACTAATTTTACACCTCAAAGCCCATAATACTTGCATTTCCAAGTTTTAGGGGCCTGCTGGCTGGTACAGTTCTCTCTCCATAGTAGGTGTGGAAACTGAGGCATCCCAAGAAGTGGCATGCACACCATCGGGCACTAAATATGCAGTAAAGTGAGGGCATAAACGTAGGATTGGACCACCACCACTTGAACTTGCTCCTTGTGTTTGTTGCTGTGTTCACGGTATTAATAATAACTTGCATGACAGCAACTGCCAGAGGCCACAGAATCAACCCATGTTATTTGGTCCTTCATGTCACCCTGCCCGGGCACTGCCTGACCCCTTCTGGTGCTGTAGGAAAGAAAGAGGGGAGAAGCAGAGATGTGATTCAGCTTTGTGCAGGAGAGCCATGTACAATCCCATGTTCTTGCAGTCAAGCCAATAGACATCTCTGAGTTCTTGGCCTTCTTGTTTCATGTAAAAATAGTGGATTTCATTTAATTTTATTATGTGAAACAAACTGGTTTTTTTAAACATTTGATTTACTGAACTTCCATGCATTATGGCTTGAGTTGTCCTGTGCACACTGATTCTGCAGTCCATTTGCATACGAGATCTGCCCTGTACACATGAGCCTGGTCAGAGAAATAGAAATTATCCACATCCCAGCAATGCAGAGTCACACGTGCATGCTCAGCCCCATTTAAACTCAGGCTGGGAAGGTTAAATGCTCTGCAGTCTGTATCACTGAGATACAGTAAATTCCTTCGCAGAAGTTTGAGCTTGTCTGATTCTGCAGAAAAATGTAACAGCATCAAAAACATGACACACAAAGGTCAAGGTAGCATTGATCCACGAGAGCTACCAGCTACAGTCAGCTCTCTCCTTATGCTATGTTTGATGAAAGCAGTGTATATTTTTAAATGTACACACATAAAACGCATGCTTAAATATCTATTCAAGTGTAAAGCTTGATCTGTCACATGCTGTAGTTGTTGCCTTTGGGGTGTGTTGGTGATGAGGGTTTATGAACCCCAACATGGTTGGGTCCAACTCCTGAGCCCAACATGGTTGGTGTCTGCCTATTTTGGGTGCTGAATCTCACCCTGGATATGGTAAGCTTGATTCACCTGCACTCCTGAGTCCATCTCATTTCTTAAATCAACTTTGAAAGTGGAAAAACTAAGGGTAACCTGATAGGTAACCAGTCTGGTCACATGAAGAATTAACAAGTGAACGTACAGGGCACCCAAGGAGCCCCATCTCCTGTTGAGCTTGAGAGCATTTTGCATCCCACCTTTTGCAAGTTTCACTGTGAACTTAGAGAGTTTCACTTCCATATCGATTTTCCTGGACTCAGTCCTCTAGTTTTAAAACTACTGAAGTGGTAAAATACCTCCTGGCATTAAGGACAAACAAACTCAGCTGTTGTCATGAATGCTATTGATCAAAGATCACTTAAACTAACAACATTACATCATGTCACCCCTGTTAACCAATTTGCTTAATCTGTCCATGTGCACCTGAGCTGGTTTCTTGGTTGACAAAAACAAGGCAGGATAATTCTTATGGAAATTCCAGTGAAATAAATAGTATGGGATGATTATAGCTGTATAGATCTCGGTTCAAGGTCTTGCTTAAGAAAGCTGATACTCAGTCAATTCCTGGAGATTTTCAGCACAAATAATAGCTTGCAGTATGCAGTCGGCTTCTTGGCCTCTTGCCTGAACCCTTCACGGTCTCTGTTCTGCTCATGGACTTCTGCATTTATAAGCACTTTCTTTTATCTAACCCTGAGAGCCCATCATGTTTTATTTACCCCTCTTTTAGCTCTACCTATACATTTCCATCTGCGCAAAAATCAATGAGCATGTTGCTAATTTTACCTAGAAAAAAAAAGAATTTACTAGAAGATTAAATGCAGCTGTTTTTGAAGCCTGTTCTTTAGGGTTTTGATATGTTATATATATAGCTTCTGTTTTCCGAACTGCCTTGTTTTCTTTTCCTGGCACAAGCGTGGCTTTCAGACGTCTATGTGCTTCATTATGCTGCAGATCCAATATTTTTGCAGCTGTTTTTGTTTTGTGCTTACCTCTTAGTACAGATGCAATATTAAGATAACTCGAGACCACTTAGCACTAACAGTGCTCCAAATGCTCAGAGGTTTGGGTAGGCTGCAGCCAGGCTTTGTGTCTCTCCTTCCCCATAAGCAGTGGTGGCTTTGCTCATACTTGACCCCATTTGCAAAGCAACAAAACAATCTGAATGGTGCCATGCATATGGCTCAGCCTTTGCTTTCAGTGTACTTTCCAACTTTCCCTTTATTCCTCTTAATCTGGATTTTTGTGGCGTGATATATTTTAAAAAATATATGTATGTGTTTTCCTTGTGTGTGTACCTGGAGAGTAGTGAACGAACGTGCAGCATAAATTCAACAAATAAGTGAATTAAATATTCCAGAGCAATCAGCCTGCCAGCAGAATCCTTCAAAAGCACAAATAATATTCAGGGGAAAATAACACTCAGTCCATTTATTTGATTCACTCATAAAGAAAGGGGGAAAAAAAGGAAAAAAAAAAACAAAAAACCAACAAGGCAACCTTATTTGCTCTTAGTTCTGAATGAAAATTGACTTTGGACCAGATCCTGAAAGATGCTGAGCATTTGCACACCTGAAATGTGATAAGCATCCTTGTCCTCCAATGACTTCAGTGGGAATTGAGCATCCTTAGCACATGGCAGGATTGAACCTTGTGTCAGGAGACTATCAGCAGGCTTGGGTGCTTATCTGGAAAGAGATACTTCATGGGCTGGCATGATAATAACTAGATCTAGGAGTATCCCCCTGGAAGTAGGTACTTGCTTTAGATCTCATAGACATTGTCTTAATTGTATAGTAAATCAGCACTCAATGGAAGACAGTTCAGCCACAGGCAGCAGAGCAGACTGCTCCAGTCTCTGGTGCTGCTGTGTATTAGCAGCTCCTACCAAATGCTTGCTAAATAAGGTTCACATTTGGTGACATAAACTGCGCTGGGTTGTTATCCTTCAGAGCGATCCGTTAATGCATCTCTGAGTTGGATTTCCTTTCTTTGCTTTTTTTCCTTTTTTCTTTTTTTTTTTTTTTTTTTTTTTTTTTTAGTGGATAATAATTAGCTTGGAGAGGGGGTTTTAAAAAAGGAGAAAAGGTTATTTCACTGGCATCATGTTTTTGTGTTAAATGTGCACTTGGCCAACAGCCAAAATATTTAATTTCTTTGCTGCCCGTCCCAGTTGAATACAATCTAAGATTTATTGAATGCTTTTTCATGCTGGCTTGAGACAAGGTTAAGACTTAAGTAATTTTTTTCCCCTCCAATGGCATCACGGTTTTTGCCGAAGTCAAAGCTGCCCTTTGATGTACTGCTGGTGCCGGCTGTCTGGGGCTGGAAGTGATCTTTCTGGAAATGCTTTCTGCCCTGGACCTCAGTGATTGTGCACATCACGCCTGCACATGTCAGGAGGAGACGCTGTGCAGGGAGCCCTTCTTGCTCGGGTTTGTTAATGGGTGAGGAATTGCAGCCTGTGCTGGTTTGGGGCTTTCCTTCTTCCTCCAAGGAAAGGACAGCACTGGGGGATGCAATTCGAGAGCACAATGAGGTCTCAGTGGAGATGCTCTGCTGGCTGTGGGCTCTTTGGAGGAAGAACTGACATCTGGGCAGGAGCCCAGTAGTGTTAATAACAAAACACCGGGACAGTTGGTTGAAAGCTTCCCTTGGAGTGATGTGGAGGAAGGGGACGGTGAGGATTAAGCCAAGAACAAGAGCAGCTTTTGCTGAGCAGTGGGGCTGATGGCTGTGTCCTTTGGCTGTCCCTTTGCACAGCATAGCTTACCATTAGTGGTTAGACCCCTGGAAAACCCTAACCTAGAGAAAATCTTCCTGAGCTGCTGGTTCGGTCAACAGCCAGTACCTCTCATTTTAACCAAGTCCACTATTCATTTTAATGACGCCCTGCTTGAGCAAGTTCTGCAGCTTGAGTGCAGCCACAGAAATGAATGGCAACATCCAGAGGAGTTTGATTAGCCCCAGGTTTATTCACATGACCCAGAGCATCACCTAAGGAAAATGCTAGGTATGTTTGAGAGCAATTATTTGTGTCAGATCCACTCCCATTTCCATCTCATGTCTAATGTAACCCAATTCACTTCCACAAGAATTCATGTCACTCAGCTAAAATGCCCCTCTGACCAACCCTGCTGGCATTGCACTATGCTGTGTTACGTTTCTGTACCATTTCATTATTGTTTTAACCTTATTATGATATGAGAACCTCTGCATGTTTTAGTGCACTGAGTAAGTGGTGCAGGTCACTAATGTACCTCTAATCTGGTAATAGATAATTAATAATGATTACGGCTTGGCCATATGATCCCACTTCCCTTTGTGAACACTCCATGTTGCTTTCCTACCCTACTGCCAACCACCTGCTTAAAGGCTGTGCTGGGAATGATGCCTTTCCCACATCACCCACTGAAGAGGCACCACTTCCCATTGGCCTTGGCTCCCACCAGCAATCACGTGTCAATCACAAGGACTGAACAAGCCTGAGCTCTGCTGGTTCCTGTCCTCCCATCCAACTCTGACTATTCCTCTGCAGGCTGAAACCAGCAACCCTGAAGGAATTGTAGCTGCCCACGTATTTGAAAATTCAATAAGGTTATTTGCAGCATTTGCAGAGATTCTTGTGTGAGGGTAAACGAGAGTTTTCATCAGCGTAAAAGCATGTAGCACTAATACTAACAAACTTATCATGCTGTGCACTGACAACACAATCCCCCATGGCAAGAAACACATGGCACAGTTTCCCTGGACAGAACTGAGCTGTGTTTGTTTCTCACCATCACTACAGCAAGAGAGTTTCTTTAAAAAATATTTATTTCCTGTTTTCTTTTTTTCCCTTCCAACAAAACTTTTCCCCAGGCACAAATTAAAAATAATAACCTGCAGTGTTCTCTGATTGTTAGGAGAACTCTGAGCTGGAGCTTTATAACTAAGATGGGTCTCTACTGTAAATCAGAGGAACCCAGGCTTACACTGCACAGTGAACCACTCATAGGCAGAGTCAGAAAAGGGCAAATCCCCCCCTGAAAACAGCATATGTGGACTCTGCCCAACTCTCTCAGCAAGCTCCAGATTTACTGAACATGCAGAGCATACTAACCGTGCTGTTGTGCATCCTGCAACTTGCAAGCATGCGGCTCAGTTAAGCCCCACAACAGGGCATGGCTGGACATGGACTGCCAGCATGAGACTTTGTGCCTGTTAGGAAAGAAGGGAATGACCTGGCAAGATGCTGTCTGATGCTTTGCTAAGCAGAAGCTCAGCTATTGGTGGAAGGTGGGCGGTTGAGCCAGATGGTCTTCGAGGTCTTTTCCAACCTTAATGATTCTACGGTGTTTCTGTGGGGAAAGCACTTCAGGATACAGGAATGGGGCCACCCTTGGTGGTTTGGCTTTTACAGTGTCAAGTCCGTGTGTTGAGTTTCTCAGGCTGTGTATAGTCTCTGCGGAGAGAGATTTGATATTTGTATTGATTTTAACCAGAGAGTAAATACAGTGGGCCGTATCCTCTACTGTTTTATACCTCCTCAGTGCAATATCCTGGAGAGCCATAAGATTGTTTGGGATGTCATTCAGGCTAGAGTATGACCCTTTAATATTTGTCCAAAGAAAAAAAGACTTTTCATTATTCAATATCCATTCTGAAGTATGCTTTTCCAAACGTGCCAACACAAATCATTATGCTCTTTCCAGATGTCCTGAGATGTCTCTGACTCAGAGAAACTCCATGGGCTCCCCACAGAGGTAAAACTGCCTCCATCTTTGGCAGTAACCACAGGAAGGCAGAGGAAAATAGGAATTTTTCATTCTCCTTTCGGCTTGCAAGCAGTGCCTATTAAGCATAATCAGGAAATTCTAGGGAGAGTTTTTATAACATAACCCAACAAGCATAGTCCTATTTAGTTTCTATAGAAAGTCTGTAGGAAATGTTCTAGGAAAACCCATTGAGATTTCTGAGGGTAATGTATCACAGCAAATGACCTCTTTAAAAGTTTAGCAGACAGGCAAGATGTGAGAGAGTGCATAGTCCTTATGTTACAAATGAGGATGGGGTCATGTGTGTTTACAAATCAGCCCTTTATTAAAATCCTCTTTAATAGGGTTTTCCTTAGCACAGCTCTGGTTCAGATTAGCAGATCTGGATGTGAGAGGCAGCAGTAACAGCAGTGCATTAACTCAGTGCCTGGGTGACTCTCATTGAGTCCAGAGAGACCGACTTCCACCAGTAGTAATGAGCCAAGCAGGAGAGCTCCTTCCCCACTACTGCTCTGACGTATTGGTAACCCCAGTGATCCCATCTCATCTCACATTATAGCAGACTCTTATTAACAGCTCCAATCTGAAACATCAAGATATCATATGGGATGTGAAGGCCAAGCTGTTAAGTCTCACTGTTGGCTCCCACAGAACGCATTTAGATATTACATAGGCTGTCTTCATCAAGTACGGTCCCTGCTCTAGGTCTTGGTACTTACTAACCAAGCTGCAATTTTTTTTCCTCTTTTTTTTTCCTTCCTACACTTCTGGATATCTGAGACCAAGGTCCTCAATGCTGCTACATCTGTGCTTGTGGAGCACACTGCTATTGATAGCTTTCTGTGCATGAGCTGAGCAGTGGGAAGTATCTCCTGAGATCCCATCCCTTTTGCCCACACAAGGAGCTACATAGCCCCAATGAATGCTTTTATTCCAGAATAGCATCAGGACAGTGTGGCCCAATTGACAGAATACTTGGAAGACCCGTGTTCACACCCCAGGTGTCCTGCTGGATGACATCGGTCAAGGCACATTGTGTTCCCACATCTGACTCATGAAACTCAATGATACAGACCTCACTCAGAAAGTGCTGTGAGAGCTCTTTATTGTCTGTGTCCAAGACCTGATGGTTTTGTGATATATTACTTACACAGTGCACAAGGTCCTTTCAGCACGACTTTAGGTCAGCACTCAGAGTGTATAGGCCCATCCCATTGGCATAATCCAGCTCTTACATGCCCTCGCACTCAACCTCATCACCTGTAAATTACTCCCTGCTTCATTATCTTTGCATTAAGTTCATCAGAGCTTTGGACAAGGTAAGCATCTTCCAGGGATATAAAAAAGCACAAAAGCTTATCACTGCCCCTCTTTGCATTTACTCCCATGCAACTAGGACATACTTACACCACTCCAGCTGCTCCCAACAGCCAATGCTTTGAGTCATTGACACTGGCTCAGAGGTTGGCCTCATCTTCCAGCTGCCCCATGTCATTCCAGTACGAGGCCCCAGTGAAGCCAGCAGCAGGCATATCACTCTGTGCCCAGGGCTGAATTTGGCCCATTATTTATAAATAATTTAAAGCAATTCTGTAAATGTTTTTGTGCCCAGAGGTCTGGGGATGATTTACAGCTCTCTCAAATTGCGTAGACCCTTGATCTGGTGGTGTCATTCACAGTAATGGGATGTCTCAGCTGTCCAAACAGAGACATGTTTTAAATGTTAAAAATGCTCTGAAATCGATCTTTCTGTGTTTATAGTAAATGCCTTGATTAGATTCTCTTGTAGGCACTTCAAAGGCAGACTCCCACTCAGACTTTCCCTACCATGAAATCAAGTTCTTTCTTTGCTCTCCTTTTTATTTTTCCCTCCCTTAAATGAATGTAATGCTTGAGAAAGGTGACTGATTGATGGCCCTGAGGACTGAGGCTTTCTGGAAAAGCATCTATGGACATGTGGTTCTGCTGCCTGACCTCCACGCAATGGGGCATTCTCTGAATGCAGAGGGGTGAGCGAGACATGGATCTCCTTGGGACATGAGGGTTACTAAGACTGCTTCTTCCCAGCCTCAACACTAAATTGTTTAGCTTTATGCTTTGATAAGACCCAGTCAGATGTCATCTTTGTTTTGTGAGGAACCAGGTGACTTGACAGAGCTGGGAGAGACTGCAGAGCAAAGGTGGGGATGGACAAAAGAGTCCCACTTGGATATTTCAATCTCACTTTATTCCTTCATCAGATCTCTGCATTTCTATCAAAAAAATGAAAGGGGGAATGAGGTATTTTTGTGAAGTGTGCCCTGAACCAGATTGAGACCATCAGTTCATTTCACATCCATCACTAACAGCCATTAAACACAAAGGCTTTCATTCTCACTATTGACCTGGTCTGTAATTGGTCCAGAGACCTTGAAATGCAAACGACACTTTATCCTATTAATAGATCCCTGAGCTATCTGATTCCCTACTTTTGCCTTTTTCTTTCTCTCTTTGTTTCTTTCCTTCTTCCTTCCTTCCTTCCTTCCTTCCTTTCTTTCTTTCTTTCTTTCTTTCTTTCTTTCTTTCTTTCTTTCTTTCTTCCTTCCTTTCTTCCTTTCTTCCTTTCTTCCTTTCTTCCTTTCTTCCTTTCTTCCTTTCTTCCTTTCTTCCTTTCTTCCTTTCTTTCTTTCTTTCTTTCTTTCTTTCTTTCTTTCTTTCTTTCTTTCTTTCTTTCTTTCTTTCTTTCTTTCTTTTTCTTCCTTTCTTCCTTTCTTCCTTTCTTTTTCTTTATTTTTATTTTCAGTGGAAATATCTTCACTTTAATCTATGCATCTCCATTGATCAGGAGACCACGTATACTTGACGGGCATTGCACAAAGAAGTGTGACACTAAGAGCTTGTGACCTAGTACAAAAGGACTGCTCTAATTATTGCTAATGAACTTACTTTAAAAAAAAAGTCATTTAATTTGCAACTCACCCTTCCGAATGCTTTCTCTGCTCTTCCTCTTGGGTCAAGATGATCAGCCTTCCTTTCGTACCTCACACACTCCTTTTTCCTGACCCTTCTCACTGGCAGATGTGAGCATTTCATCTATGATGCCATAGGGTCGTACACAGTAAACAAGTAATAAGAGCCTTCTATTTCTCTTGACAATATCAAAGAGAAATATACATGCACAGTGACAGAACAGAGCTGCACAGATGGGAAGAAAATTTCACCAGGTTTTTTTTTTTTCCTCCAGATTTTGATGGTTAATTTCTGACAAGATAATTTCACCCAGAAACACGTGATACAGGAGAGGTGAATGGGAGGACTGGATGATCTTGTCAGAAGACCCTCTTATATTCATTTGGCTTAGAAGCAAAGGAGTTAGAGAAGCTCTTAGATTCTGAGAAGATTATTTCACAGCAGAGATCAGCACGTGTGGAGAGCTCAGAGTATTCAGGAGCAAGAAATACTTGGAAATGCATGCTGTCCTGAAGGCTTTGACAGTCTTGTGGGGATGAATGCCATCTGATGTCATCCCTGCTAGTTCAAAAACTCTGTACCTCTGCACTGCTCAATTTTCTTTGTGCATGCACTTTTGTAAACCAATACCATATTGATCTAGATCTCCCCAGGCCTTTGCACTGGCCAATGTCCTAACACTACATTTTTGTTGTGCAGTTTCATCCCAAGGAAGTACAGCATCCCATAGCTGCTCAGCAGAACTTCCGGTTTTCTTCAATAGAAGAAAGGTGTTATCCTGGTCAAGTTCTGGGGCTTTCCTATCCCCCGCTGATCAAGTTGTTTTTGCTTCTAGAAATCACTCTGCTTCTCTATTAAAAGATGACTAATGTCCTTTCATAGCATTAAAAATAAGTGTGGGACACCATCGATCCCCATTATCTGATTTTCAAGGACTATACTTGTGAATTATCAACTCTCTACTGTAACTAAACTACAGATTAAGTTGAAAGAGACCTTAGCTTTTGGATAATGTTCCAACATCAATTCTCTTCCAAGGGAAGCCTTCCTACAATACCACAAGTGGTGGCCTCTGCACCACTCTTGTTTTGTTTGGATCATGTCTAACCCCAATTTGCACTGAAAGAGAGCCAGACGAGAGACTTTCAGGGTGTTACCAGTTCTCTGGGCACAGTGATGGACAGACCCAGATGGTAATTTCAGGCATGGAAAAGGGTTGGGAAGCACATAATAAGCCCCAGTCAGCTAGGCACTAATCCTTTCAGAGTCTACTCCAGTTATGAAGAAGAGCATATTCTATGTAAGAAATAATTCAGGGTCATGACAAAGCAGAAGGAAGATACTGTGTGTGTGAGTGCATTTGTGTGTGCCTGGGAGCACTGCTTATATTCTGTAACGTCTCTTTGCAAACATGCATTTTGGATATCGCATTTTAACCTCCTTAAGCATGAGCAGCAGTTGTACTCAGTAGCTAAATCAAGAAATTAACTTCTATCATACAGCTTGCTTCAGTTCGTTCATTTAGTGAATTTTGGGCTAATGAAAGGATATGTGTTGGCCATTCCTTATTTGAAGGAACTTTAATCAAGGAAAAGTCTGTATCACATTTTCTCCTATAGTGCTTGCTCACCCTAGTGTTTTTGTGCTAACCTTGGCTAGTTTGAGAGAATTTTGATTTTCTTGGGACTTCCTTTTCCTTATTGCAACTATCCACAGGGGAAGCAGCTATGAGTGTGGTTTATTTGACCAGGATAACAGAGACCTCAGATAGAAAGAGGGCAGCATTAACACACTGCCATCTAGAACCACACTGAAATCTCTCTGACAATGAGCTCCCTACATCTCTTTGTTACGTCAGACCTACGATGCTTCCCTCTATGCTCCTCCCTAGAATGCATCTTCTCTCCTTGTTACCTTTGCTAAACATCATCAGGACTATATTTTGTTTGTAAATGAACAGTACAATCATTTGTGTGCCAGCATCACCAATGTTGTCCTTAAAGGTGGAAAAAAGAGAGGTAAAATGACACTAAACTTACTCGGTGCCACTCAGCAAGCTCATAGGAGAAACTGATGTAGTGTTATGTCCTTGGTTCACTATGACCAGGTGGAGGTGAAACAATGCAAATGTGTTTTGACCAGAATAGAACTGGTGGGTGGATTTTCTTGTAGGAGCAAACAGCCAGGGGTTTACTTGTATCTTCCACCAGTACCCATGCACGTATCAGTCGAGCTGGAATAGCAAGACACATTATAACTCAACTGCATTCGCAGTTGCATTTGCTACCAATTTATTTTCAATCCTGAGCACTTGCCTGCCTGGCCAGGCACAAAGAATGGAATGATGGGAGTGGGGAAAGCACAGGTAATGTTTCCAAATGGTAAATTGCTTCTGAGCTCTTGAACATGCTGTCACTCAGGAGCCTTGTCGTGATGGCTGCCTCGGGCTTTTGTTCTGCCTGTAGGGCTGTGCTGAGAACTCACAGGGACTCTCCAACATGCTTCCCTCCTCAGGCAGGATCCAGGGCTGGGTTAGCAGGTAGTCACCGAGGCAGGAGAATAGTAAGCAGAGCCAAAAATGCTGCTTTTAAAGGAGCGCTCTAGAAATTATGGTGCAGTCAGACCATCACACGGCATTGGATGAGCGTTGAAGGTGTTCACTAGAAGGGTAATGGGTGTCTGAGGGACTTCTCACCAGTGCCATGAGGAGACACATAGGCAAAAAGTGCATGCACAGTCAGATACAGCACCTCACGTGAGAAGGTCCATAACTGCTTTGAATGACTTTAATTTGGCTGCTGGTGAGGGTCTGTCCACCTCCTTTGGGTAGAGCTAAGGAAAGGCCCAGCATAGCAGGGCCAGGAGAGGACTCTACTTCTTAATCAAATTCAGGTGGGATGCAGAAAGTGCCTTATCTTTACATACCGGGAGTTTCATTTCATGTAAGTTCTCTGAACCTTGCGTTTATTCATTTTGACAGAAATCTTGTGAGAACAGACTTTCCTTGTGAGATGTTGAGCAGCCTCCCATCCCCAGCTGCATGATGTCTGCTTAAGCATGATATCCTACTATGTCAGGACAAGATCTGAAGGATATACATACCAATGGCCTCAACTGGGAAATGTACATGTAGCCATGTTACAAGCCAGTCATTCTCTTCTAGCAGGAACTTTCTGCTCAAAATAGGTCCCTTCTGTGTTATATACCTGTCCCAATACATGACAACAATGGTCCTCATAGCTATTTATTGTCATGCATGTATGGAATGTGTCTGAACTGGAATTTACGTTTGTTTTTTGGGGGGTTTCTTTTTTCTTTCATTTTCTAGGAGGATAGGAAGCCATGATGCTTTGCTGTAGTATTTTATTTCTCAGCCTTCCTCTGTTACTTGAGTTGCCCTTTATTGCAAGTCTCCCTTTGTTCCCTAAGGGTCACCAAGGCACAGTGAGAAGGCTGAGAGTTTTGCGCAATTTAAAATGTCACATCAAAGCACAGAATTCGTCCTAGCCCAAAGACACAGGCTAGAGATTACTTATACTTCATTCTTGATTATCTCTTAGGTCAAGGTCACTGCTAGAAGGAATAGCATTTAGAAAGCTCCTTGGGCTTTGCCTCTGTCGCTGACCTTCTCTACAGCCTGAAGCAAGTCACTTCATTCTCCGGGATTTCTGCTTCCCCTTCCACCTTTCCTTCATTTGTCTGAACGGTGTGTGCTTGAGGCCAGGCAGTATTTCTAAGGGTGCATATCTCACCTAAAGCAACAGAGTTCTGATTTCATTTGGGGCCTCGGCTACTGTAGCACAGAAGAATGAACCCTTTCCTGCCTCTGTCTCTCCCAACAAGTGCTTTGGTATGAGAATGAAGTGGTATTTAATGAGCAAGCAATGCTGCCTTGCAGTTAATGTCAAGGGAGGAAGAGGGAGATGGTGAGTCTACTTGCTAGGTATGTCTTTCTGCTCATGTGTACCAACCCCGTGCATTTGGAAAGAAAGAAGCAGGATTCTCATCTGGAGTCCCAGGGTGTTCATATAGCAGCAGAACTCATAGTCCATGGATCTTTTTGAGCAACTTGCAATAACAGTTTGAGCTGTAACAGGCAGCAGAGTATGCTGGGGGTAGCAGGATTAATGGAACCCAGTGGGAGAGAAATTGCATCGTTATCTGCTGATGACATGATCAAGACCTTTCAGCAGAAGCATAGGTGTGTTCCAGAGAGGGCTTATCATCTAGCTTAGGCTCTAGCCATATCCTTCTATTGCAAGACATTTTCAGGTGTTGGTTGTGGAAAACAGAATTTTTTAAAGGAAAAGTTTTAAGATAGCTTGAGCACTCCTACAGGAGAGTGAATGCAGAGGCGAATCATATAAGTTGTTAAAATCAAGGTGAGCTGAAGCCATTTAGAAAAAAAAAGATCACCATTCTGTCTGCAGTCCCCTGTATGACAGCAAGACCCAGTATTCCAGCTCACTTACACTGTGCACCAGCTCATATAGCCACCCCTGGAAAGGACGCTGCAGACACACCATGCATTATACTTGTACACTGATGCCCACACAAACATGCCTTCCCACTCCCTGCAGTAAGTTTTGTTAGGAATTCCTGGTAAGGAACTTTCTGAAACCAACATAGTCAGGGGACTTAGTGCAAAAAACTCAGCCACATAAGTTATACTCAGCTTTAGTCCAACAGTCTTTCCTGATGCACATGCTGTCTATCCCCCAGTGTGAAGAGGAAATGATATACATTTACCTCGTGCAATCAGTGACAGTTGCATATATTAACAGGTAGTGAAGTGTGAACAAGTATTTTGCAAAGAAAGAGGTTAAATATTGGGATAGCTTACCCAAACCAACACTGACAAAACCCAGACTTCTGACTTCCAACCTGCAAGAGAAGTAATTCAGAAGATCCGAGCAAGTCTGGGGTTTGGAGTTTGACTTTATGTTTTATTCTCTTGGAGCAGTACAATTTGTAAGTAAAAACCAGAGCAGTTTTCTGGAAGAGTGGCCACCCTTTTGCCTCCAAGGAAGCTAATGACTCATCTACCAATTCAGCAGGAGTCAGGAGATAGTCATCTTACTGTAATATCTTTTGTCTTTCTCCACCGACACCTCATTGATGGGCAATTTTTCTAAACAACAGCAAAATTGCTGTGCCTGCTTCTCTGTCAATAAATTCCATTATTTCACATGGAGGTTGGTAGCATAGCTAGAAAATGCCAAAGTGATTACATTGAGGAACTACAGATCTGTGGTCTGAGCACTCCATAAATCTATGGACAAAGTTTGATAAAGCACGTTGATACTTTATCTGACAACAGCCTGTCTAGATTTACGGGGCTCAAAGCTGTTTGCACTGTCATCATCCTTGATTCAATTAATGCAACCACACTTCACAACCCCACACTTCTTTTTCTGTTGGACTAACTGTGATCTTGACACTCTCCCCCCATCATTAATGAGCAAAATATAAAGTGAAGGAATCAGCCAAAGAATAATAGTATAGCTCCGGAGCTGGTAGGATAATGCAATCAAGCACTTTCAGGTTAATGTGCAGAGTGATCCATGGAGAATTTGCTTCAGTGCTGGGGTGCCATCAGTTTTCCCCTTAATCTTTTGTAGTCCTAATGATGAGCAGCAAAATCAGATGAAATTGTGGCAGGTTTAAAAAATGTTGCAGTTCTTCTTTTCATTTGTTTTAAAGTTGCTAGGATTAGGGCACCAGGAGACAAGGAGAACGAGCAGAGTTTATGGTTGTGCTTTAGCGTGGCTGGGACAAAGCCTGGGGGAGAAGGTCCTTGGGTACAAGGCCAGGGGCACACATTACTATCCTGGCTTTGTGTTGTCTTCTGGAAGTGACAGCACAGTGGGAGAACAGACTTGGTGCAAGGGCTGTACTGAATGTAGCTGTTGAAGAACTTAAAACATTGATCTGTGACGAGAAAGGGCTCGTGTGTGAGGGGCATGCTGCAGTATGGTGTGACAAGGTGCAGGTTTATAGCAGCCTGTCTCCTGCTTTCTCTTCACCACAGGTACAGGCAAAAATGCACTCCTGCAACTTGCTCTGACTTTGTCTTTCTTTGCTTCATTAGAGGAAAAGTGTATATTTAATAGTTGCTGTTGCACTGATATTTCAGGTTCAATTTACATCCCTTAAAGCCCCCAAAGTCTCTCTGGGATGAGAATTCAGGACTTGTCCTGTATTCCTGCTGGTATGCAGTTTAGGGAGTGCTAGAGCAGAATAAGATATCTGCTGTTGGTGTGCATTGCAATTGTGTGTGAGGAAATACCTTTCCATGGAAAAAATCATGTAAAGCGGTCGACCTGGAGGATTAGGCCTGTTTGCTGTGATTTCTGCCCAAGAAGAGGGAGTTTCTCCTGACCACGTCTGGTAAAGTTCGAAGACTGAAGTGACACATGAGAAGTGCACAGGCTTCGTGATGGCCCCTGAGGCAGGGACAGATTCCCCCTGTAGCATCTGTGTCATACTGTGGAGATTGCTTACTTTCCCCTGACACCGTGTAACTCCTCTCTGCTCCCTGACAGGAATACAATTTACTGCAATTTACTATAAATCCTCATAAAAGGCCTTCTCTTGTGACACACTCAGTCAGAAACCCTAAAAATGACTGACAGGCTCTTCATAAATATTTATGATCCCTAAAAAAAGATTGAAAGAAAGAAAAGTTAGCTTCTCCCCCTCCGTGAAGTTTGACGGCAGGTTTCCCGCAGCGGCCTGGCCTGCCCTTGCCGGGAGAGGCTGGGAAGGCCTCAGGAGAACTGGGAGTTATCCCCCATGTCCCACATGGGCCCAGAGCATCCATCTGCGCTGCATCAGCAGGGTTGTGTCCCCATGAGTGGCCCTTTGGGATGGTAGACCCATAGCTTGCTTGCTGGTGGCTTTAAACCCACCAAGACCCTGAGTACAGGAGGCCTCTCAAGCAACAAGAAATGGCCCCCAGCAGGTAGAGCTGCCTTTGTGCCTGGCACAGGGCTGCTGTGTTTGGTCATTTCCACCTTTCTCACCATGGGAAAGGCAGTCAGAACCCAATGAGGGTCCTTCAGGGCCACACTTCCTAAGGGAAAGAAGCCATGTGCGTTTGAGCCTGCCTATTAAGCCCTTTGGGGCTGATTAAGAGTTTATATCCATTTTATTCTGCTACTTTGACTCTTGTTCTTGTTCAGTTTATAAATAGTTCTGACATTTACTGTTCTTAGTTTGGGAGAGAAAAAGTGGAATGGGTATGAACCAAGCAAAGTATCAGGGCTTTGTGATGTAGAGTTGAGCCAGCAGAGGAAATCTGAATGTGGTAAATTAAGAGAACGTTCCTCAGATGAAACTGTCTCCCAATCATAAGTCATGTGACGATAAATTTCAGCTGAGTGACAACAATATTAACAAACTGAATATAAGATTGATGTGCATCACAGGTCCATGAATGCAAAATAAAAGGGAAAGGCTTGCTAGCCTGTGATAGGCAAAGTATAAATATGTATCACTTGGTTCTAAAGTGAGTTATGATTACATTTTCCTACTTGTACCTGAAATCTGTAGAGGTTATTCATCTTATCCTTATATCAGCCTTGACAGTTATAGCCATGCGGTGCATACGGCATAGATACCTGTTCAACAGATAAATCAGCAGGCATGAAGGGAGCCGTTGTTATCAATTTGATCTTCAGAATAAATATACAAATATGTGTACAGTATTGTTGTCACTGAGAACAATTTCCTTTCTTCTTGCCGATACATTTTTAAGAGGTTGTTCCAAGAGCCACTTTCGAACAATGCCGGAGGGAGATGGAGGGAAGCACTGATCAAGCAGGAGAACTAGATTTATGAACTGTTGTCTATTTTTTAAGAAAAAAAAAAAAAAAGAAAAAGAAAAGAAAAAGAAAAACACTTCCTTCTAGCATTGCTTGTCCTTAGAGTGCAGTGCAAGCTGCCTTGTACTGACGCAGTGGGTGATGGTAGAGAAGAGAGATGATGGGGACAGCTATGATCAGTGAACATTTGTAAAAGAAAACCTTTCCTGATGAGGCTGAGAGTGGTACTGCCTCTCAACTGGTGCTAAAGAGCTAAAGGTTTTATGGTGCAGTGGGGACTGCGGGTTAATCCTGATTTACCATGGCGGTTTGGCGAGACAGCCTGGCAGCTTGGATGGCACAGGGACCCTTGTTGTGTGCAGCTTGGATGGAGACCAAGGGGACATTTCTTCCTCTTCCCCAGCAAACCAGAGCACGGTGACAGGATGCTCAAACACTGAGACCATGCCATTGCATTGCACTGCACGTAAGCAGTGAGCTGGGTCCTACAGCCTATGCTGACAGGCACCGAAAGTCAATTCAGGTGTGGAATTCACTCTCCACTTCCCTCGTGATGGTCTGTGGCTGTGTTATTGCTGTTGTACAGAAAGATGCATAAGCTGCAGCAGGGACACAGCCAGCCCCTTGCACTCATGGTACCAAATCTTCACAGAGATTACCTCAATATGAAATAGTTATCTCTGACGTATGAGATCTACTCTCTTATTTTTTGTAAAGCTGGAAGGAACGAGAGCGTTCCCACTTCCAGGTAGGACTGGAATGCAGTCTCCTGGTGATGTCTGCCAATGCCCTAGGGAGAAGGTTTATGTCTGAATTGTTCATGTTTTTAAATTCTGTTTCTTCTGGGAAGGTTTCACTTACTTAATTAGTACCATTCATTTAAGTCGCATCGCAACAGTGCGTGAGATCTCCAGCAAGGGTAGAGGCTCAGATTTGGAAGAGGTTAAAAAAACAAGTTTCCAAATAAAGTACCACTTGGATAGGTCTTTGATAGCTACAGATCATAACCTTGAGGTTCCATGCTACCTATGACTTCCCATCAGGCAGCCATGTACACAAAGGCTGTAACACTCACAGACAGATGCCAGGCTTCTGCCTTGGATACTCCTGGTTATGAAGCTTTCTGACCCCCTCTCCTTGAGCCACAAAACAAAGATTACACCTTCATTTTTTACCCCCTGGAAACGTTTCATGAGGTATGGCAAGGCTTCTATTTTATTTCCCTGTGGAAACCTCAGGATTTACTTGGGAAAATTGGAGGTTAATAAAGATGCATTTGATTTGGAAATGTGAAGCCCAGGTGGAAGTGCTGGTGAGTCTGAGACACACGAGGAGCCGCAATCCTGGCTCTGAAGGTGGCTGAGGACATCACCTCCAGGCACTCGAGATGCTGCATGCTGAGTCTGTTTAACGCCATGGGGGGAGAGTCGATGAATTGGATTGTTTTTCTAAACGATGATACTTTAATGAAAAACAACTTCTGTCCTTCAGCAGTAAGAGCTATTCCTATTCTTGAACTGTGAAGGAGGAGGAGTGAGCAGGAAAATGCCATATGAAATTGTGAAGCTAAATTCAGAGACAGTACGTTCTGGCCAACAAGGAAGATGTAACCGTATATCACAGCATTCTGTTAATGAGGGTTCATTTTTAGCCCGACATGTCTGCGACGGAAAACCTTAACATTTAATTTTCATAGAGCTAGAATTGAAGCTGACTTTAACCTTAGTGTTCTCTCCACATTAGATTATTTTTTTTTCCCATGGTGTAAATCTCTCTGCTCTAATAGCAATACAGGAGCCATCCCCTCGCCGTAATAAATGGGGGATGATGACTCATAACTCGTTACATAGCATAATTCCAGACCACAAATGTGTAGCAACCATTGTTGGAAATACGGTGCTTAAAAGGTATCTTTGCTTTAGTAAGAGATTTGTGAAAATAAACTGCCACATATCAAGATCTCTGCAGTTGTACTAGAGTGGTTTTAAAAGCATGAAGGTAGACATCCTTTCTTCATATCCATTAAAAATGGAAAAAATCAATTTTTCCCTGATTTTGTTTCCAGCTATATTAGTGGCTTACATTACCGTGGTGATTTAGGCGCATACTTTTTGTTTTGGTTTCAAAACACCTTTGAAAATGTGGACTATAGTATTACAGTGATAGTTTTGCACTTAAAGCC
This sequence comes from Gallus gallus, assembly GCF_016699485.2. Classification (NCBI taxonomy): domain Eukaryota; kingdom Metazoa; phylum Chordata; class Aves; order Galliformes; family Phasianidae; genus Gallus; species Gallus gallus. Next base: position 5,126,581 of record NC_052548.1, read on the forward strand.
AAAGCAATCCCCTACCAAATGAGCTCTAAAGGACAACTCTTCTGTCCCTGTCACACTCAAGCATACTCTAAATCACCACTTTCCTTCATCTGCAGAGATCCTCTGCATCAGTATAAACACAGGACCCAAAATGAGGGCAAAGGAGAATGGCAGAAGCTGCCACACATGTTGATACGAATGGGAGAAAGCTGCAGAACAACACATTGTTAGCTGAGTCTCCATTTCATGCCCTGCAAAATGAAGACATCGTCGCCTTCAAAGGAGGGCTCTGAGGTTTGTCTCCCAAATGTCTGCAAAGTGCTTAGGGGTTCTTGGATGGAAAATGCACAGGAATGGTAAAGTATCATGCTATGACTGCCTGGAGAAATCAGGAATCCTAATGTTCATTACAGCTGGGTGAATAATTCATAACAGATCATTTATTAAAAGAATGCTGCCACTTTTTTTCCTGTTTGCAAATTGTCCATAAGCAGATGGTGATTTTGCTGGGTTGCGTTCGTTATTCAAACCCATTTGCTTAATTATTTGGGGGAGGAAGCTCTGCTCTGTGCCTCATTCAGGAGTAGTTAGCTGGGCGTATTTAATGGTCAGAATCACCGTAAGCACGTTAGCTTTTGTTGGACATATTGGTCAGCGGGTGTGTTTCTGCTCCAGACTGGATGCACTCACATTTGTAACAGGGACTTCAGCACAAGGGGAGTCACCATCCCTGGCAGCATTCAAGAAACCAAGGGACACGGTCTAGTGGGCGGTATTGGTAGGTGGACGGTTGGACTGGAGGATCTTAGAGGTCTTTTCCAACCTTAACGATTCTACGACTCCTTGAGCTCCCCGTCTGTATGCCACATCAACCCGCCGCCTCTCTGCTCACAATGTGCCTTGGTGTGGAATTATGCAGAAATGTTTAAATCAGAACAATTATTCCTGAATAGCTCTCTCTGTGAGCACTTATTCTATAATAAGAGTGCTGCGTACCAGTTTAGTTTAATCCGCTTGAAAGTGATCTAAACCAAACAGGAGTAAGGCACGCCACCTGCAAGAGAAAAGACACCGCGACATTTAAATTCACAGCCCATCTCTTGGGTTTTTTTTAAGCGCAAAATACCATTTCTGGGTCACAGAGGCTTCTGAGCAGCAAAGTGGAAGCTGGAGGGTTGCAGCAGGGGAGGGATTACTCTGTAAATATCCTGTTGGATGCACTGTTGTAAAGAGAGGATATGTTGAAGGGAACCTTGGGTCTGACCCCAAACAGCCATTGTATGGTTATCCAAATTAATTCCTATGTGCACTCACATGCTTTGCTGCAAGTGCTGTCTTTGCTTTGGGAACTCCTAACCCAGCAGTGCTTGGTGCACAGAGGGTTTAACAAGTCATAAGCATCACAGAGCAAGGGCAGAATTAGGACTGTACTCCAGCATCCCACCACAACACCTCCAAGTCTCCATTTCTAACCTCTGAATAATATGTATGGTTGTATGAGTTAGAATAAAAGCTGTTCCATCATAAGTGATATTGGAATTAACAAATAAACTTAAAAACAGCAAATTGTCAAAGTAATAGGAAGACACTGCAAATCACAGAGCACATGCTTTGATGTGGGACAGGGCCAAAATATGAGGTGCAAGACAAGCTGTGCTGCTCAGAGAGCTCAGACAAGGGTCATGCATCACCACCAGCATCCAGCCCTGCCCCATCTCCAGTATCTCCTCCCCACCACCCTCCTTCAGTCACCCATTCATATGGGCTCTGATGTCTGCCTCTAGCTCTTGCTGGTGGCATTGGTCCTTCTGGCAGCTTTGCAGTCTAGCAAAGGCTTGACAAGAGTTTCATTCCAAGCCTTTGCATGTTCTGGTGCTCTCATCCTCTTACCCCAGTTTCCCTGGCGGAGTACAGCACCAGGCTGGCTTCTGCTCAGAGCAGGGCATGGGACATGGGCAATGCTCCGGGATGAATGAGGTGGAAGAATGTTCAGACATACCCTGGCATCCCATTGCTTTGTCCCTACGAGTGCTTGCCCTGTCCCTGTCTGTTTAGCGGGTGACAGAATCTGGAACACCAAAGCCCATTGGAGGTGTTGGTGTAAAGCAGTGCACAGTTTTGTGCCAACACTCCGTAAAGACAAAGTATTCCCACCCAGAGGCAGTGCGTGTGCTTGAGAAAATGCATCCCCAAGGACAGCTTCAGCAGGGCCACAGCCTCCTCCATCTGCCTTCCCATCACGGTGCTTCCTGCGAGTTATACTGAAGTTCTGCAGGACACGTGCCAGCCTTCCCATGACCAAGTCTATAAAGAACAGCAAACGTTTCCCCTGTGCTTGTGTTTCCTGGGAAGGGTATGTTAATATAGCCTGTCTTTATTATCCTATCTGAAAAGATATTTCATTTTACCAGCTTTTACTACACAATCTCAATAACTGGAACTTGTTTAAAGGCTCACTGCTCCAGGAAAATGCATTACATCTTGGCTTTTAAATCCGCCAGCTCCCATTTATTGGTATTAATAATACATTGGGAAAGCTGTTCTTTTTATTTTATTTTAGTCTTCTGATTATTCTTTTTGGAGTGGTTCTAAAATAAAATATTTAAAAAAGAGAATGTTTTTAACTGCTTTCCCACATCCTACAGGTGACCACCCAATGCCAACCGATCAGAAGTCATTTGCAGAGCTTAGGAAAGGGGAAAGGTGAAGAAGAAAAAACAAAGAAACAGCAAAACTGTTTCATAATCATTTATGAGCCCAAAGCGTCCAGGGAAAAACTTTTTAATAATGAAGGAAATACCTAAATTAGTTTCCATTTAAAGTTTAGGCGTCTCTAATTTATAAACGCTCCTTAAGCAGAGCCATGTTGATGAGAGCTGGAGTAATTACTCGCATAAGTGGAAATGCAAAACTTTGGTGCTTCCACGCAGTTCATTCTCCTTCTGTTAACTCCGCTGAGCTTTCTTTAAGCTCAGCACACCCAGGGAATTGCTGCTGCATGTTTATGTATTTACCAGAGAAGACATTTCTTATTTTTTTTGTGCCAAGCCAGCATAGGCTCTTTAATCTTTCACTGGTTTCAGCATTGCTATTGTGAAGGAGGCTACAATGGTCAGCTCCTTCCCTCGGTGACACCACTGGTGTAAAATGGGCTGAAGGTGGTGGAATTTCTCCCCAGGCAAAGCACAGCTCAGAGGATCTGATAACCCAGGATCACCCTCTGCTTACCTCCACCTCTCTCCTCCTGCTCTAATCAAAATGGGAGAGAGGAAGTTCGGCCAATAGCAATTTTTTTTTTTTCCCTCCGCTGTATGCTGTATAAATGCAATCCCTGCATTATTATATTGAGGCTGGGAACCTCTAAGCAATTACTTCCCAGCACATTAGTGTCCATGTACTAAATGCTAAAGTGTTTATTCAGTGCATTGCAGGATCAGGTTATTGCTGAGTCTGTCCATCATGCCAAGAAATTATTGCTATAAGTGCTTTAAGAGCATGGCCAGTACAATGGAGATATAACCAAGCTGAAGGACTGCAGTGCTCCTGCTTGATGCAGGGAGGTCAGGCATGTCTTTATTTAGAGAGAAGAAAAAAAAATAAAAAGGAGGCCACGAAAGCATTCAGATCCACAAAATCTCATCATCAAAAGCACATTGCTGTAGGAACCAGAAGGAAAAAAAAAAAAGACACAAACAACTTTATACCGAAATTGAGTGGAAATTGGAGTAGTGAAGGAAATATGCTTTCTTTTTCAATTCCAGATGCTCATGCAGTCTTTTGCCTGGGATTAAGAGGTCACTTATTGCAGCCTTAAAGGATAAGGACTGGGCTAGATAGGAGAATCAGCAGCTGTTTATTCTGTAAACGCTTGAATATGAATCACATCTTCCTTTTCAGAGCTTCGCTTATTACTTTTATTTACCGGGATAATATCAGACGTCTAATTAATTCTTCCCACCTCTTTCAATTCTCAGTGTCTCAGTGCTTCAGCAAAGCTGGAACCCTTTAGAGCTTTCTATCTATTGAATGAAATATCCTTGTTTATAGGGATGGCTATATCCCTATCTTTTCAGTTGAGATTGCCTTAAAATGTACCGGTGCAGAACACACAGATAATGCCAGAGGGATAATCATTTCCCTTAGTTTTTTTTTTTTTTTTTTTTTTTGCATTTGGTTATCAACCGGTGGTTTATTTCTGCAATCGTCTTTATCAGAGTCCTTGCTGCACAGGTGTTAATATTCAGGAATGATTTTCCTCTCTTTCAAAAGTTGGAAATATTGGCCCCAGGGAGACAAACCGAGGCGCAGTGCTGGCGAACAGCTTCTCAGAGTCACACAGACAGGGATGTTAAGGATGGGATGCAGCAGACCTAAAGGTGACGTTCAGAAACTGTTGTCTAACTCACAGGTACTTCTACCGATGCTTTTTGGGGTGAATGGTCCCTTTGGAGAAAGCTGCTTGGGCTGAGCTGGGTGCAATGAATCCCAGCCCACATATCTGGGTTCTGCTGCTGTGATGATGCCGAAGAACCCAATTTTGGCTAAAAAGAAAAATCCCTTTGCAGTTTTCTTATTTTGCCCTGTTTCAGCCCATTTCCATTACCCTTTGCCAGAGGCAAGGTGGGAGGACAGCGGTGTCCTGGGGCACGGATGGCAGTCAGCATTTCCCCAGGCTTCGAGCAGAGTCTGGTGACTTCCACAGCAGAATGGGAGAGTGCAAGGCGCACCCTTTGCTCTCTTCAGCTCCTTGAAAGGAGGTTGTGTTGAGGTGGGGGGTCGGCCTCTGCTCCCAGATGCTAGCAATGGGATGAGGGGTGATGGCCTCACATTGCACCAGAGGAATTTCAGGCTGAGTATGAGGGAACTCTTCTTGTCAGAAAGAGTGGTGCTGCAGTGGCACAGCTGCCCAGAGAGCAGTGGGGTCACTGTCCTTGGAGGTGTTCAAGAACCGTGGAGATGTGGCACTGAGGGACACGGTCAGTGGGCATGGGGGGTGGGTTGGGGTTGGACATGGGAATCTTAGTGATCTTTTCCAAGCTTCCTGATCCTATGATTCTATGATTTGGACGGTCCTGTGTTGAGTCACCAGGAGTTGAACGCAATCAGTGATCCCTGTGGGTCCCTCCCAGCTCAGCATATTCTGCAATTCTGCAAAACTCTGGGGTGGACACAACCCCAGGAGGAGAAGGATGGTACAGCTGGTGCTCACAGAGCATTCTGCTTTCCTGAACTGGGTACTGTGACCTTGAGTGAGCAGCACAGAGATGACAGCTGTGTGTATTCTGACTGTAAGATCTGTAAGTTGAATCTCGTGTAATACTTGCACGTTCTGTCCTAGAAAGCTGCCACAACAGCCCTTATCTTGATGAGGGTCTCAGTGTGCTGCCCTAGTACACTGTAATAATAACATCATTAGAAAAATTCCTTCGTATCATGCAGCCCAAGGACAAATGAGATCTCCCTCTGTGCTAATTCAACACGGATTTTGTTTATTCTTGATTACTTTTGTTGGTGATGCTCCTATTACCGGAGTTTGTTCTGTTTGCTCACAGCATTCTCTCTGCTGTTAAAGCCTTTCTTTTGCATTTGACCTAAATGCTTCCAGTTTTTAAAACATTTGGGTAATTCCTCATCAAATCGCTCCTCTTGGCTTTTAAACAAAGTTTCTTCCTCCTTATGCCTCTGGTGCCAGAGAAATAGTAGCTCAATAATAACAGCTTGCATTAACTTTGCAGCTAAAGGAGGTGCACAAGGGAACCATCCATTTCCTAAACATATCACAAGGAGTTCTGTGTTGATTGCGCATTCATTATTGATAATTATTAATTATATTCTGGTTATTACAGTTCTCTCATTTTATTGGCATGCCATGCATTTTACAGAGGCAAAAACCATTCAAAGAGAAATGGGTGACATTAGCTCAGCACAATGATTAATAACTTTATGATAATCGTATCTATCTAACTATTGACCTCTGAAACACAAGAAGTCCTGTGCAAGCTTGTTCACACCATGCACAGGGCATGAGAAGACGATTTTGTCACAAAGACTGGGCCACATCTAAAGCTGAAAGAGGAAGATGACAATTAGTCCCTATTAATTAGTGGAGTTTGACTGGGCTTGAGCCAGACAGACTTTTGCAAAGTGAATTTACACGTGGACTCTCAAGGGAATCTACGGATAGGCCTAAGCATACATGGCCAACTGGGCTTGCACACACAGGCTTGATGCCCAAGAAATTCCAAGTCATGAAAATCCTATCCCTTCCCTCATGTTGACAGTTTGATGGCCAAACTGGAGTCACCTCTGAAAATCTGCTCCTTTGAACACGCTAGCCCTGGACCCAAGGTGGGAGCACATCATCAGCCCTTGGATTGGGTTGCTTGCAGCATAACTCCTTCCCCTCCAGCTGCCCAGGACATTGCCATCCTGATACAGACAGATGTGCTCCCATGAATGGTGCCACGTAAGGTTTACACCAGCATCCAAACCCTCTCCCTAACGTGTCTGTCACCCCAGCTATGCCAAGCCTGTATCAGTTTTGATTTCCAGCCTCAGCGTTATATGAATATACACTAAGTAGCCTCTTGGTGGAGATGCTGATAGCTTCTGAAATCTATATTCCAACCTTGAGATAACAAAAAATATATTTTATATCTTGGGGAAGCAAGGTGACAGGCTGTAAGGGAGGGGGTGAGGATATGCACAAATGTGTAACCCCACCTCTCTGTTCAGGATTCGTGCATTCTCAGGCAGGATGACACAACTGGGGTGATGGAAACGTCCCATTTCCAGAGAGGGGATGGGAGGGAGGGGACCCCAGCACTGGGCTGGATTGATTTCCCTCTGCTGGAGGAATCGCTATTCCAAAGTGGCAAAAATAAATAATAATAAATGAGTAATAAACACCCCATTTGAATCTTTAAATGAATATTGGATTTTAATTATAAAGGTTTAATTTTCAGAATGGAAAAGCTACTTTTGCACAATTACCGCATGCAACTTTTAATTAACTTTCAAGAACTTTCTCTTACTTAAAGAAATCTAATTAATAATACTTAGGGAACTATTAGCATAAAATAACTCACGAAAAGGGGCAGAGAAATATAAAACAAATATATTTTGTACAAAATTACTTGGGAGAAAGAGACTTGCTAATTCTGAAAACAAAAGCCAAATCTTCCAGCTTTCCTAGTTCTGGACTATAAGGAGCTTTTTGATGAATGAAAGCATGGGAAAGACACAGGGATTGCAGGATTTAGGACAGAAAATACTGTTATGTTAATCAGCTGTTACAGAGACCTGTTAGACTAGAAGAGATGATCTGTTTAAAATACCAAAGAGTACTGGGGGCAAATATGGCACTGGAAGATAAGACAGGGAGGTCGTAGAATCATAGAATCCTTAGAGTTTGAAGGGGCCTTAACGGTCCAACTCCCTCCAATGAACACGGACATGCACAGCTAGATCAGGTTGCCCAGGGTTTGATCCAACCTCACCTTAATAGTCTCCAGGAATGGGATGCCAACCACACCTCTGGGCAACCAGTGCCAGTGCTTCACCACCCTCACTGTAAAAGACTTTTTCCTTACATCCAACCTAAACCTCCCCTCTTTAATCTTGAAGCCATTTCCCCTTGTTCTATCACCACAGACCCTGCTAATGAGTCTGCCCCCTTCTTTCCTGTCGCTCCCCTTTAGATACTGACAGGCTGCTATCAGGTCACCTCGCAGCTCTCAGCCTGTCCTCGCAGGGAGGTGTTCCATCCCTTGGATCATTTTTGTTGCACTCCAACAGCTCCATGTCTCTCCTGTACTGAGGACTCCACATCTGGACTCAGCACTCCAGGTGAGGCCTCAGCAGCACAGAGCAGAGGGGCAGATCCCCTCCCTTGTCCCTCTGCACACATTTCCTTGGATGGAGCCTAAGGTATGGTTGGCTCTCTGGGCTGTGAAGGCACACTGCTGGCTCATGTCCAGCCTCCCATCCATCAGTACCCCCAGGTCTTTTTCGGCAGGGCTGCGCTCAATCCTTTCATCTTCAGCTTGTATTGGCAGTGGGGGTTAAACGAGGTGCTGGATAGGCACTATATTTGGGTCTGTAAGTGCAACAAATGGGCTGAGCAGAGCAGACTGGGAGCGAAGGGCTCACATTTGGAGCAGGTATGGATTCCTGTAGGAACCAAACAGGAAAATAAGGCAGGGGTGCAAGGACACAAGACAGTAAAACTTGTTGCTCCACTGATTGAACATGAGCTCCTTTTCCTAATGAGCTTTCTGATCAATATAGCTGAAAAAAGGAAATCAGTGAGCAGAAGCAAGGGACCTGCTTCCCCTGTGCACAACAGTGACTTCAAATTCACCTTGCTGATCACCACACGGCTCTGTGCATGGCTTTGCAGCAACTGTGGGCAGCATTCAGCTAAACCTGGAGCAGAAGCAGTAAGGCCTTGGACTGAGGACCTGCCTGATAACTTCAAGGGCAGCTCAAGAACATGAAGCATCTTTACTGACTATATACCATGTCGGTTATTGCTTGGTACTTGTTGTACTGGTGGGACTCCATGGCCTTTGGCTAGGATCCTCTCTATCAATCAAGTCCCATGACCAGAAAAGGGAGAAGGGTAAAGGAAGAAAAGGGAGGAAAAGCATTGATTAGGGCAAATACACATTGGAATTCTTATAAAAATTACTGTGGTCCAGAGCCCATGAGACTGTAGGGAGTGTGCTGGACTGCACCTTCCTCTGCTGATCTGGTGGGAAGGCAGTGCTGTGCTCTGGAGCTATGAAAACATGTCACAAAATGTTCTTCTTTTGTATTCCAAGTAATTTTGCTCTGCAAGAAAAAACACCCTAAGCTGTTGAAAAGCAACCGCCACAACAACAACAGAAAAAAAGAATAACACCCAAACGAGTTTAGATTCTCATATCCCTGCTAGGATGTTCCTAATATAACCACCAAACACAGTTCTTAAGCCCATATTTATTACTATACAAATCTAGTTTAAAAACAGCTCTACGGGGGTTTGTGCCGAGCTGTAGCACTAGATCAGAGTAAAAAGGACATCTTATTCCAGGCAGAACTGCAATGCTGCACTGACCTCCAGTGGAATTTGAGGAGATGTTCCCATGTGAGGCTTCTTTGCAGCCCTCTGGAGCCAGGACTTCCCTTGTTTTAGGGCTTTAGGAGGGCATTAGATTCCTATGGGATCAGCGGACTCATAGCAGATTGCTGTATGTTTTAGGGTAGTTAGAGTAAAATACGATAAAATTGTTTATTTGGAAAAACTATTTCCAGCTTAAGTCAAATCTAAATTTAAATATGCAGGTATTAGATGAAGTTTCTCAATATCATTCAGCTTGAGGGGTTTTGAATTGATCCAACACAACGCAGGGGATTTTCCTCCACTTTTCCGCTGCTGATTAAAGCAAAACAAAAAAAAAGTGATTACAATTCACCCATCAGAAAACCTTGTGTTTCTGTGTTGACCACCTAACTGAGATGCTCCAATGGCAGCCACTTCGTGCCGTGTCCTATCAGCAGGAGATATCCAAGGTCAGACCGAGGTGACCAAACGGCAGAGCAGCACTTCCCAAACCACACACGAGTGATGGATTGCCCTGATCACACCGTAGAGCAGCTCCACGTGACAGCGTGTCCTTTCATGTGCTGATCAGAGAAAAAGAGCTCAACCTGCCCAGATATCCTCTGGAATTGAGCAGTCCCAAGGTCAGCTGGAGGAGGTGGTGGTACCTATTGTGTGACCATCTCCAGGCTTGGCTTTGGTTGTGCAGGGAGTACACCAAACAAAGCACCTTTCACCAACGCAAATATCTCCCGGTCTGAATATTAGGAAATCAGTTCAGCTTCCATTTTAAAACATAACCTTTACTGAAAATGATCCCTTTCCCCTGAAACAGCTAGAGGGCCCTTCCAGGTTGTTCAGGAGTTTTCTCTGAAGAGCAATTAGAGAACTATTGTTCAAAGTGTGCTCAAGGAGGAGGCAATGAGGACTTCAGAGGAAAGAGGCAGAGATTGATAAAGCCACTCTAGAAGCAAGCGGGGGGGAGTCAGACCGACAAGGGGACCTGAAAGGAGAACGAGAGAAAGGGAGGCAGTTTTATTCTATTTTTTTTTCTTTAAAGATAAAAATATTCGTGTTGAAGCAAAATGATATTTGGGTCTTTGGTTATTTTTAACTTTTTTTTTTTCTCTGCCATTCATTCTAACCATCCTTTAATCATTGGCCACAGATCAAACTCACAGTTGGGGAAGTTGACGAGTTCGGTTTGGTGCGGCGGCGTTTGGTTTCTTGGAAATGTGGTTGTGATGTTTCACATCAAAGCAGTCAGATACAAACATGTCTCGGGAAGATTGACAGCAAGGAAAACGTCTGCCGAAATGGTTAAATTTTGGCAAAATTATAATTAACTGACAGCAGTGTCTTAATAATGAGAGGTGTCAGGCAACTTTAATAACTGCAGATGCCACTCTTCTGCACGATGTACTGAGAATGGTTTAGAATACATGCCGAACTGTTTAACTACAGTGTGACTGTGGATCTGCTGGAGACTGATCCACCTGTGATGGAGTCTTTGAGGGATTTTTTCCCCATTAGTATTATGAGGGCTGCTCCGAAAGTAATGCCTTCTACTTCATGATGGCCCAAAACATCAGAGGTGGATGTTGATGGTATGGAAGTAGAGGTTGAAGCTTCCCACCAATATCCCACTGCATTTTTTTTTTTGCTGTGTGGTAACAGATGGCAGCAGAATGGCAGCCTGACAGAATGGCATCTGACGCGGAAGCGTGTATGGAGCAAAGGTGTGGAATTGAATTCCTCTGTGCGAAAAATACGGCATCCATTGACGTTCATCAACACTTGCTGAATATTTATGGAGACCAAACAGTGGATGCATAGCAGAAATGCTAAGTCACAGTTTGGAGCAGTGATTGAGGACCTGACAGAAAGGCAGGGCCAACCCAGGGGAGCTCAGGTGTATGCAATGCATCTGAGTGACTGGAAGGGCTGGAGCCAGGATCCACCCCTTCCCAGAGCTCATTTAAGGGCTGGCAGCGAAGGTATGGGGTTCTTGCTGGAGATCCATGCACACCCAAGGTCTTCTGAAGGTAAATAGCTTCATTCCTTTATTTTTGTGGCTGTTGCATTTGACTAAGTCCTCGCTTGCTGTGGCCTAGGGCCTTGCTGTTCTGCTGTCATTGCTGCACTTTCCATTGCGTTATGGGATGTTAGCATGGAGAGCCAGTGAGTGGTGTGTTCCAGCAGTGGTGAGATTGGGTCACTTCTGCTGGTGCAGAGCGTGGCATGCAGTCTTTTGTTCGCTGCTGGTGCGAAATGCACAGTTAACAGTGGTGACTGTGTTGAAAAACAGTGTTCCGTTGATGAGAATTTACTCAATCAAATAGCATTACTGTGCTCTTTGTAACTGTTGTGATTTCCATATAAGTTATTGGGAGGTATTACTTCGGGAGTAAGCCATGTACAAAAGGGATACAAAACTTCATGTCTGATTTCTTGATCCTGATGATATCACAGAGCAAAAGTAATGCTTAGCGGATGGGGAGATGCTGTGTATGTAATATGCTGTGTGCTGCTGGGACTTCTTTTGATCAACAGGCAGTTGGTGGTTTTTGTTATTGCAGTGGGGTCAGCCCAGATGAGGCTTTACATAGAAATTATGGTATGGCTGAAGCAGGGCCCTCAGAATGGGAAATGTTTCTATTCCTGATCCGCTGCCACTCTTCCAGCCACTGCTTGCAGGCTCATTGCAATGCAGCAAGCATAGCAGGTTTATATAATCTATCATATCTTAATTAAAAGGTCTGCAGCTTTCATTTGGACTTTGCTCATTTTGTTTTTGTATTACCAAACTAAAGCGATTGGACATTATTGGAAAAACATGTCTTGATGGCACTGAACCAAGACTCCTGACAAAAATGTTGGCAGGGAACCTCACAAGTATGACTGTTCATCATGCTTCGCAGAAGTTAGCTATTTCAAAATGTCAGTATTTTCCACAGACCAGAAATTCCTGTTCCTTTCTGTCTCTATTATAAAGTGCCTCAACCCACATCCCCCCCACATCCAAATGCTCCGGCACTGAGTCTGCAGGAATGCGTGCATCAGCAAGACGTGCCAAGAGCTCCTGAAAGGATAAACAAAGTTACTCAAATTATTCTTACAAAGCAGAAAAATATGGATGTAATTTCATGAAATTACTTGCTGAGTGTTGAACAATGAGACAAGCCCTCCAGCCCAGGTATATAATGTCTTGGTTATGCAAAACTCAGATTCATTAACCCCACTCTGATGCATCCTGCTGTAACTCTTCTTACCCCATACATCACATGGCACCACCTTTAAGTTCACTATGGAAAACTGCACTTTAGGTTAGAAATTTAATAGATCAATTAATGGGACGTAGGTTGTGAAAATGGGATGGCAAAGTTAGAAGTGCTTTCTCACTCTCAAAAAAAAAAAACCCACGAATTTTGGATTAGATAACTCTTGCTTTACTACATTGAAATCCAAGCTGTATTTCTGTCCTGTGTATCAGTTATCACTGTTGGGCTGGAAAACAGAATATACTGTGTTGTCCATAGAATCACAGAACCATTTGAGACAGAGGGGACCTTTGGCCATCTGGTCCAGTGGGACCTGCAGTGCAGAGGGACACCGACAGCTCCATCAGGGCTCAGAGCCCTGTCCAGCCTGACCTTGGGGCTCTCATCAAGAACATCCCACCTGTTTGCCATCTTCACATCCAAGGGTGGACGTCTTTAAGAGACCTCAGGCCCTCAGACAGCCCTCTGCAGCCTCACAAGCATTTCTGGGAACAGCAGAAATGTTCGTGGCTGCAGTGACCTACAGGCAAACAGCAAAGGATGTTTGTAGAAACTAAATTTCACATGCAGTCACATCAGGAATCGAATCGAAAGGATTAGATCACCCCATCAAAGAGCTAAAACAATATCCTGCCTCATACACCCGATCAGGAGCAATCAGCAGGGCTCTAAATTTTGTGTCTGCTTATAACAAACTGCCCATAAACAAGCTGCAGACCTAGGCAGGAACTTCAGATAACAAATGAATTTGAGCAAATCTCAGCAACAGCTCCTGGACAACTTGCAAACAGAGAGGAAACTAAATTAATCAGATAAATGATTTGCTCAGCTCTGGTGGAAAATGTCAAACACTTCAAAACTAACCTTTTGGATTGCTCTTCCCGGATCTATTTAAGATTTCTGCCTTTTGCATTTGTCAACAGAGCGAGGAAGCAAGTGTGTTTCAATAAGGGCGATGTGCCACTCACAGCACGTAGTGCTGGCCCTGTACTGACCAAACCCTTTCTGTGAGCACGTCTGATGCACCAAAGTGAGTGCTTTGCTGTATGGGAGCATGGGTTCCTTGCTTGGCATGCAGCCCTTTGCTGCTGTGTATGTGGAGATAGCTTCACCATGAGCACAGGTGCAAGGCCCAATTATACTCCATGCACGGGGACGCCTTGTTACGCAGCACGCCAGCCTTGCTCTGCCATGTATTGATCAGGCAGGGGTGCATTTGGTGCAGAGATGTCTCTTGGCTGGTTGAAATACAGGGCGTTCAATGTTTATTATGTTCTCAACAAAGTCTGTTATCAGCAAGTTTGAAGTTTGTTGCTATCTCCCAGCGTCTTAGACTAATCACTGTAATGAAGGCATTGAACGGAGCCCTTCTCAGGTGGCATTTACCATTGTTTGCTGCAGATAACATAAAGCTTTCTGATTACAGTCGGCTTTTATCACTTCAGAGCAAATCTACTCTACTGAAATGTGCTAATAAAACCCACGGAAGCAACAAACTGGAAAGAAGTGTTACAGCAATAAAGGAACATGAGGGAAAATGTACGGCTTTTGCCGCTGTTATCATTTTCAATTTATTAAGATCTAACCATTTTTGTAATACGGAGCTATTGCTGGGGGTTAATTTAATCTTCTATAATACCAGGTTCAGGTCAGTTTTCAGTGTCAATTTAGATGCGATGCATATTTTTGCGTTAGAATCAGAGAAACACCCTCCACGGCCCCATGACCACCATATGCTTTCAACAATCCGAGTGTAAATGCCCAGCGCTTCACACGTCTGCTTTATGAGATTAGCTCCAGCCCTTAAACACACAAGTCCCATCAAAAGCACCTGACGTCACGGCTCCAAGGACGAGCAGCTCCTGGATGCGATGCAGTGACGCTGAGTTATGAGCTGGAGCCATCCATCGCTGCCCTCAGCCAACCGCCGTGTATTTATCTGCTGCCTTTCCCTCTAAATGGTCCCAGAAGCAGATTAGAAAACTGCCAGGCTAAATCTTGAGTTCTTCATTCCATCTGTGCCGAAGACGGCAGTTCTTCTGCGTGTAGAAGGGCAATGTAAAACCCAGTAAAGGTTTTATGCTGCCACTAGGGAGGCTAAAGACAGCAGCTCAGCAATGTACATAAAACACAGAGGGGAAAACTGGATCCAAATACTTGGGCCAAAAGAAGTGGGACAATCAGTGTCTTCCATGTCTGTGCATGGGAGACAGGGTATTAATTATCGAGAACTCTTCTCCATAATCCCGCTATGCAAATAACATCAATCTGTGCACTGCATGAGGATGCTGAAAGGTTAGGATTTCATATGCCTTTCTGTTCAGGTCATCTGCAAATCAAGGGCATCAAACTCTTCTGCATCCCACCTCCCTGATGGTTTCCTGGTTCGGTCCAGCTGACTCATGATTTCTCATGTTGGTGTCTTTCCTGCTTTTACCCTTTGATGTGTTTCTGTGCAGCTAAAGCATTCACCTCACCAGAGGGGCTGAAGAGGAGAAGCACATTAGCAGAGTACTCTTCTCTTCTTTGGAGCTGTGTAGGCCTTTACAAGTGCTGAGTAGAAGGAAACACCAAGCCCAGAAGCTTCATCTGTTGCAGCACAGCCCTGTGTGCATGCAGATACTCAAAGCACAGAGTGCTCACTCTGTTCCAGTCCCCACTCGTGTTCAAGTTGCTCATGAACTCCATGCTCAGCCTGCAACTGGCTCCCTCCTAATGGAGCAGATGGGGAAACTGAATCTTCAAAGGATCAGTGACAAGTGATTTAGTGAGGTCATATAGGACTGAATGGACAGAGACTGAATTTAAATCTGAAGAACTCATGTTCTTTTGCTGCTCTCTCTGGACTCCAATGAGGGGCTGAAACAGGGTGCCAAGGGCGTTAGAATTATGAAATGGAAAGACAGTGTCTTCAGCATTTGTGTCAAAATCATTGCACAGAGATCACAGGAGGTTCTGGAATCTCAGAGAAGCTGTGCGACATCCAGAGGGAATTAATGAGACTTTCAGGTCAGTGGCTAATTAGGGGGTTCCAAGCTCTACACAGGACTTGGGATGAGGGAGGGTGCAGAACTGCAGCAGAGCAGAAGAGGCTAAAAGTGGTGGGAGGTGTGTAGCACCCTCCCTCCCCGCCAGAGCCCATGTAATTGGCACAAGCATCCATGGCCCTGTTCTGTTTAATCCCAGGAAATTCTGCAGGATGTCATTTGTGTGGCTGGTGTGATAAGGGATAATGTACTGTGCAGGGCTGAACCAAGTTACATTGGATTGCATTACACTGAAGTACAGTGAGGAAAATACCAATCATCTGTGAATCACAGTGATTGAGGCTGGGAGAGACTGTGAAACGGCAGCACCTTTGAATGCTCTGCCTGTGAGGCTTGGTGTCTTGTTTAGAGCATGCTGAAAGGCATTGCTTACTGCTAAATCAAGATTTCCTCTTAAACTCACTCCAGTAGCTTCCCCGTGTTTGCCTCCAGCCACTGCTCAATAGCAGAGCTTGCTCCTGATGGAACAGTGTTCTCTGCTGCAAGATCCACAGCTGGACATGGATGGGATGGGTGGCAGCTGAGGAAGCCAAGGTACAGACATAGCATGGACAACAAGGCAGGGATGGTCAGGGTTCGCTCACCCTCAGCCCTGTGCTGCAGCAATGCACGTGGGGAGGGGATGGGGCAGAGCAGTGGGACAGCTGTGTCCCCTCACTCCCTGGCAAGGAGTCACGTTGTGAGCAGCTAATGAGATCAATGCAAATGGGAGTACCAAGTTATACAACATATACATGTCCTTCACCCAATGACGGACACCTTCTGCTACAGTTTATTTTTCTAGCAATCATCAGTTGCACTAATAATAATTAAATCTCAGAAGCTGTAATGAATAATACATAGCAGCATTCTGTTAGCAAAACAAAAACACTTTAAAAGATTTTCTCCTAAGCTAACATCAGTGCTTATTTTTTTTGCAATTATCTTTTTTTTATATAAAATGTATTAAGCACCTTTAAAGTTTGCTGTATTGAAATATGGTACTGAGTCACTGATGCACAAAAATCCTGGAAGCAATTTAAAGGAGCAAGGTGCTGTTATGGTGATAGTTTCCATTTGCATGTAGCCAGCAGAGGAACAGCAGTCACAGCTTGATCTCCAATGGTGGATAGGAGAGAAAGGACAGGGGAGGCTGAGCAACACAGAGACCCAGTCCTTCTGCCTGACCTTGGGCACACGGGTTAGGGGTGAAGTTCACCTCTTCCCAGAGGTGAGGATGGTCAGTGAGTCAAAGCCAAGGAGAGGGCAGCAGCACAGAGAGCAGCTCCCACCAACATGCATAGCAACCCAGGACTGGTTTAGTAACCTAAGGGTGGAAGTGATGTAAGCTTTGATTCTCCTGGGCTAGGGCTTGATAAAGGCATCTTCCAAGCACAAATATCTGCTGCATGACACAAGGCCTGCTGCTATTGCAGTCTCACAGGTAAATAAAAGTTCTTTAGGCGACAGAGCATCCTCTGTTCCTTGAATTGCCAATGATGTGCTCTTCCCTTTTCCTGATGTGTTTGCAGAGCTGGAAGGGAAAAATAACCATGTCAAATGCCTCTACCCACGCCAGTGTGTAATGATTTGGTCACTCTCAGAATCATGACTTAAAAGAGAGTGTGTAATGCCATTGTTACTCAAGGGGTAGAGGGGCTGGAGATGTTGGATGTAGTAGATCTGGCCCTGAAAGGGGATAAGCATCTATTCCCCCAGCTGCACTGAACAATCAGGCTCCACAAAGTGATGTGATGATGTGGATGTTACAGCTGAACTCACTCAGATTAATATATTGTCTGCAGTATAAATAGTCGTTATGTGATGTAAGATAGCTGACTTTATTTGCTTCTCAAGCACTAAAGGGGTGAATGGATTACATACCTTCAGTGCATGTGGATGCCCTACCATTTTACAAGTTGAAATTATCCCAGTTCTCAGTGATCACTGGAGTCGGGTGTTACAAGGGGGCCAAGCCTTGTTCCATGGCTGTTGTCAGTCACCCAAAGGTCAAGCAGCAAAGTCCAGGAGCAACTGGTTTGCTTGCTAGGCTCTGTCTGCGACCTGCAGAAGACAGGAATGCCATTCACATCAACAGGGGTGGGTATGGAGCAAAGAGACTGGAGGGAACAGTGTGAAGCTGTGTCAGGGGAGGGTCAGATGTGGGATGGGGGAAGGCTCTGCTCCACAGGGCAGCGAGTGTGGCATGGGCTCCAGGGGTTGTGCTCAATGACCCCTGCAGGTCCCCTCCAACTCAAGATACTCTGAGGTTCTATGGAGCTGGCAAAAAATGAATTTCAGAGCTAGATGACCTTACATAGCATGCTCAGGTAGTTCTATGCAGTGGGAGGGTTCAGCTTCCTGGTGACCCTAAATCTGAGCTGCATGCTGGAGCTGTGCTAACAGGGAGCTTCACAGAAAGCCAGCCAAAAGAAAAGCATACTGTGAAGCTGATCTGAAGAGCAGAGATGTTTTTTTCTTCCTCTGTGATACTGGATCAGACAATGGAATCACCTACCAAAAGGAGCAACTTGTTTAATCAGTATAATCAGATATCACAGGGATAAGCACAAGATAAATAGCTCGATACCTCAGCTACGAGCACTGCATAAATAAGGCAATACCTTAGCAATGAGCTCAACATAAATAACCCAATACCACAGCAGCGTGCTCAGTATAAATAATCCAATACCACGGTGATTAGCTTAGCATGAACGCTGCGATACCACACCAATTAGCCTGGCATAAATAACCCAAAATCCCAGCAATCAGCATGGCATGAATAATTGAATCCCATACCAACAAGCATGGCATTGCTAACAGAGAGAGGAGACAGCCCTGGGTGTGGTTATTAATGCAGGTGGAGGTTTGTATGGCAGTAGCAGCTTTGGAGTGCTCCCATGCCTCCAGATGGGTTGCTCCCTGCAGCTACCCAGGAACCAGATCTGTGGGCTGGGCAGTGTGTGTTGGACAGGAGGAAAACCAGTGGGGGAAATGAGTTGACTTCTGGGTCTCCATTTGTGCTTCCCAGGGTGCTCACTGCGATGCCACCACGAGCCTGGCCTCACCGGTTCTCTCATATCCTCCCATGCTGACGATCTTGGCAGTGTTGCCAGGAGTCCATTTAGTGCTTGAGTGCTGAATTTATATGTGAGTCACAAATACATCTTTTATGCACTCTTAAAAGGCAGAAGCATAATTACTAAGGTCAATATATAATGTTTATTTCCTTTATAATAGACATTATAATTTCACTTTAGGGAAAAGGAACTGTATGCATAAAAATAATGACAAATATTAAAGTCACCAAAATAATGGAACCAGATCACTCTACTAATCCTAAATTTAAATGCATTAACGATCCCTGTAACATTAAAGGTCTGATAAGCTAAATTAGGTTTCTTGTAAGCATAATTAATCTTCTTTTTCAATGAAGATATTACAAGGGAGTTAATTTGAATCCCAGAGGCATTCCTAAAATTGAATTATATAGATAAAGCAAATATTTGACCTTTTACTGATAATTACTACAAAAAAAATCAACATGCAAATGAGGCTTATGAAAACCACTGCTGAAAATGGTATTGGGGCATTGAAACCCATATAGGAAAAAAACAATCATTTAAGGATTTGAAGCACAGGTAGCCCCTACACACATCTGTAATTTGGAAGCATTAAATTACGGTGGTAGTGAGGCCTGTGTTTATTAACAAATAACTGAAGGGAATACAATCTAGGTGATTATATCAAACATACACATTATCTGGTTTCATTTGCAGGTCAATAAATTTAAATGCTTTGGTCCACCTTCTCATCTGAAATGTTCTGTAGTGTTGTTGGGTGATGGCAGTGTTCATTGATTTAAGGTACTCTCTGGCTGGGAGGTGCTATTTCATAGGACTGATCAGGGTATTTTCTAGAAAATCTTCATTCAATTCAATAAAAACAGAACAAAATCCATCCAGAGACTCCTTGCTGGATGGGTTTAGGCAGGGTTCAGGTGCCAAAGGCTCTCTGGTGCTGAGCATGGTGCCCAGGCTTGGGAGGGAATGTGGGATCAAACAACAAGCCACCAAACAAGGCTCTCCTCAGATGATCCTGTCACTTCTATGGCCAAGGTTTTGCATTAACATGAAAGTTGCCAATGACAAGGGCAATGCTTCCATGCATTCCCACTGCACCTCATTAGGGGCATTGGTTTCCAGATAGTGCAATTGGATATTCAGGGGTAGTTCTCTGAAATCAGACGTTCAGTCAGTGATGCTCATTGTCATTTAGACGCATTCTTGTCCCATTTTGCCAAGTTTTGAGCCTGGCTGCTGCTTGCGAGAAGGAAAGCTTTTGTGCATTGGCCAAATTCTCATTGCATGACACACCTCAAGGCTTTGGCTTGACTGCTGTCAGACAGGTGCCTGGCTTTGTCCTTTTGTCTTTGCGGCTGTTGGAACAAGATGGCTTCTGCTAAGGCTCCCAGGTCGTGGTGGTTGGTGAGTAAGCTGCTGTGAGCAAGGCTGGGCTGAGGGGAGTAATGGGCGAGCTCTCTTGTGCAGAGATGAAGCACTGAGCTGATAGCAGCTGGGTTGTTATCATCAACCAGGGGTTTTATTAGTTGAAAAAAGGGAGTGCAATAATAGATGTTTGTGACTGAAGGCTCAGCTGATAACAACTGGGTTGAAATCACACCTCAGTATCACCAGCAAAAACCAAAAGCTTCCTATTAGCCAACCTTCTGCACTTGGATAGGCCCAGAAAGTAAAGGAAAAATTTCCCCATATTTTGCATTACTCCATTCAGCAGAGATTTGAAGACAACTAACTCTAGAATGGAACTAAAGCACATATTATAGCCATTCTGCCCCTGTTTTGCTTCTAAATTAAGGACTTCAACCTCCAGACCTGTCAATCCAGACCCTCTCACAAGGGGGAAAAAACAAAACAAAACAAAAAACCTTTAAAAGGCATAAAGAGAAGGAAATGCTCTGCTGACTCTGGCTGCACACCAGCTCAAGACAATGCATATAGTTATTTCCAGTTGATGCCAAGGTGCACTGTGATGAGACCGCTCTGAAGCGATGCAGGGCCATTTGGGCTGAATGTGCTATGAGTAAATGAGCTGCTGCTTCTGAGGCCAGCAAAAGGAATTTCACAGCTCTAACAATAACTGGTGTCACATCAAGGGAAGAATGGCTGTACAGCCAAGGCTCCTGGAGGTTATTTCCAGCTGTGCCGCCAATTTATCAGCCGGCTCTGAGCCACTTGTATGCTGAGTTTCTCAAACATGATCTTGTAGTTTGGCCCCTCCTTGATTTTTATTGTTGTTGAGCCAAGTGCAAGTGGCTGGTAAGACACTCCAAGAGCTCTCAGCATAGATGCTGCACTGCTGACATGGCATTTGGGAGGAATTTCTTTGTGCTTCCCAGAGAGCAGCTAGACCGAGCAGATTGCTTTTGCAAAATCCTGCCTCCAGATAAGCATCCTCCTTATGCTTGTGTGGCTCCAAGGGCCCTGATCCCTGCTCAGGCACTCCAGGCACCGCTGTAATACCAACAGTAACATTTTCAAGATGCTCGGCATGCTTTGAGCATCCATCTTCAAAGTTTTCACACTGCTCAGTGTTAGGATTGAGTAATCACGAAATAGAAAGGAGCAAGTGAAGCTCATGTAGATCCAGATAAGCTCAATTCAAGCTAGTTCAGGTGACTGCAGCACTCCACCATCATGAACTGATCTCCCTGCTAACTCTAAAAGCCCCCATGACCCTGCAGCACTACCCCATTGCCTCTGTCAGTACCGAGCAGGCAGCCAAGTGCATGCCAAGAGGTGATGCAGGCACTGTGGGGCTGCAGGTTGGCCAGCATGGCTCCTCTATCCCTTAGGTTCTTTTGAAATACACCCCTAGAAATACATAATAACTTGCTTTTATTCAGATCTGGCTTTGACTTAAACAGTGCTGACGGACAGTGTTTCCACTATGGGTTTTAATCTGTCCAAGGTCATTGGAAGCCTGCGGAGGAGCACCGTTCCTTTATTGAAAGACTTTTCCAGGACAACATTAGCCAGTCTATTCTATCTCAGGCCTCTAGCCTTTAGATATAATTGCTTTATTAAATGTCACAAATGCTCATTTGACTTAGATGGTGTCTCTCTCTCGCTCTCTCAAAAAGAGAGAATGTTAATTTAGACACAGAAAATGGCCCATTTGCTGTTGAATTCAGAGCAAATACCCTGTCTCTGACTCTAAACACAGCCTCTTCTTCTGGAGTGTTTGCAGTAAGGGGACATTTAAATGGCCTGAAACAAAGTCATTTTCTTTGTCATTATTACACTGGAGTTTTCTATCTCTCTGATTAGATTAGAATTGAATCTGGTTGAAAGAAATTGAATTTGTACATTTCCCTAATCATACAATCTTCAAACACTGAACTTTCTAGTACCAATTAGACTGTCCTGATCGGAACAAACCTTCCAAGATGTCCCTATTGATGGGAACTAGGAATGAAAAGCTGTTGATGAAAGTGATGATCAATTGATAAACTGTTACCTGCATAAAAGCCCTCATGCTCTTTTAAGATGATTGGGTTTGTGGCATCTTCAGAGCTTCTCTGGACCTGGAGACTAATGAAAAAAACACGCTGTTCTATTCTACATTTGTAGAAAATTGGCATCCTTTGTTCTCATGGTTGTGATCAGGGTGGCCTCACTGTGTCTGGATAGCCCTTACTTGTTTCTGGCTGAATTTTGGTTCTCAGTTGACCAGTCTGGGCAGTAGGAATCTCTTGTAAATCCCTTCTGCAAGCAGCTGGTTGTCCCTGTGCCTCACGTACCTCCAGAAACTCCATCCAGGATCCTCTTGGACAAGATAATGCACAACTGTAACTCACATTTGTTGTAATGATTTATTTTCTGGATATAGAAATCAGTTTCCATCTGTCCCCATTTCCAATCTGAAAAACCTTTTTTGTACCCCCACATATGCCCATTGCCCTAAGGATGACAAACGGTAATTCAGTGACGTACCCTGCAGCAAGAAGCAGTGGTCTTGGCTGCAGCGATCGTGTGTGCACATATGGGCATGTCAGCAGCATACGGTTCCAATCATCTTGGAAGATCAGTGCCTGTCCTCAGTCTTCAGAGGCTGTAGTTGTGATGCTACCACTGTGGGCATCATCCATAGTAGGGGAAGGGACCATGGTGAAAAAGCAAAGACTTACAGACGAAGGAGTTATTGATAGGAAGATAATGGCAAGTATTCAAGGCAAGGGAGATGGCTTGAGACAGACAACAAGAGATAAATGACTGCTGAAGTGACATTAAACTAAGCTGGTTTTGGCACAGATGTATTTACCTCTCTGTGAGCAGAGAATCGCCTCGCTGGTATGGGGGACTGGAGACATGAAGACAGGTTTAGTGACTGCTCAAACAGACTGTGTTTTTATATTGGGAAGGGTTGTCTGGAGGAAACATCCATCAAAAGGGAAGAAAGATTCTGGCAAGCAGAGGCTTTGTTAGATCAGAACCCAAGAGATGAAGCGTGGGATCATCGTTAGCGGAAGAGAGGAAATAAAATAGGAGAAGTCCAGCTTTGAAATATTTGTCTTCGTTCCTCTTCAGTTCTCAAACAGTCAGAATTGCCTCAGATCATCTCCACGTGGTTTTTTTCCCCCCCACGTTTTGAGCACTGTTCCACAGGGGCACTCTCTGCAGCTGCTCAGATGGTGCTGCTTTGTAAACCCCTCAGCAGCCGTGGCAGCTGTACCTCAGCTCTGTGCATCCCCTGCATCCCCCAGGTGGGCTGCTGTGACACTGTGGGGAAATCTGCTCAGGGCTCTCCTTTCCCCAGACATGAGACACAGTCCTGCCAGGCCCGGATCCCTGCCAGTGTGTAGGGCAACAATAGGGTTGAAATATAATATTAAAGAAATTGTAGCTATCCCACATAAAGCGAGAACGTAGAATCCATCCGTCGTTAAGGGAATGGATGAGAAATGCGTTTCAAAGAGGGACTCACAATGATTTCTGTTTAAGTTAAAAACTCTCAGCGTCCCCTTCTCCACAGATAGATCATGACACAGTGGTAGGTGGCAACAATCAGATTAAACAGATCCATGCAAGTGGATCCTTTCTAGCTGGCTTGGGGACAGCCCACAAATGTCTACAAAGCCGTGGTGCCATCAAGAAACCCAATGAGAGTGGTGGACGCCCCTAAGCGTTATGACCACGGGTGAATGGAGACAGCTCTAGCAAAGCAGTGTGACTTTGCAGGGCCTCCAGCTCAGGAAGCAATGACCACCCAGCCACTGGCACTGGCTGCTCAAGGAAGCCGTTTTTTTCTGCCAGATGTTGGCAGTAGTTCTTCTGTTTGAATTGTGAGCTCACATAATGATCCCTTTAATAAAAGAACACATTTTGTTTTAGCTCCCACAAACCCTCTGATTGACTGTCATCAGCTCTGTAAACTCTGGAATTCACCGACGCCATTGAGCATCCTCTCGAATAATGATAATTCATCTGTGTTCGCTTTGCTAAACTATCATATTTTATGGAAGAAGTTAATTAAATGGCGATTTGCACTTCCGCTGAACATTAAGCATTTAATGCAGATGCTCCAGTCGTTGCCTGAGCTCTAAAGTGGGAAATGGCTTCCAAACTCTGTATTTCCTTAAGAGGTTTAATGATGCTAGATCGGGCTATTTGCATACATACATACACTGGCATATTTTATACTAGCATTTATTGCAAACAAACTCAGCTTACTTCTTACCTCATTCTCAAGAATATAAGGTGGGGCATGCAGATTGCAACTGAAGTGTTCTCTCTGGATGATTTGCCCCAGCCGCCATTAAATTAATGGGCTCATTAACGAGAGATTTTCTAGGAAGGCATTAGAAAGGAACCGTTATCTACAGCAGGTCGCCTCTCCTATAATTTAGAAGGAATTAATTGGTAATAAATTAAGAATTCTAATAATTAATTCCTGTACAGCAGGAGTGGGGTTTATGCACGTTGCCTTCAGCTGAAGTGTCACAGTAAATCCTCTGCAAAGTAAATAATTGTTGGGATGAGGGAGGAAGAAGAAATTAATATTAATGTGCGTTGGAGGGGGATGCCACGGAGGTGAAATGTAAGGCAGCCTTTGGATGGTGTGCGATGGATGTTCCTCCTCTCTGAAATATGAATCTTTGTAGGAGGTGGTAACACAAAGCACGCGATGCCGCTGGGTGTCTCCCATCCTTCATGCTCTGTGTGGCCCTGATAAATCGCACTGCTCTCATCCAAATGGTCCTGGCTGTGAAACAGGGCACACTGAGGGGCAGGCTTTCATTTCCCAAGCGCATGGATGGCAGGGAGACCTTATCTGCGTTTGCCTCTGCATGAGGGCAATGCTTGTTTCAGTGTAGAAGCAGTGTAGAAGCTGGCACTCAGTTTTAAATAATTTAGCACTTTTTTTCCCCCGTTACTCCCACAGAAACATTGGTTTTCCTTCAGTTTTGCATTGCAGTGAGTCAAAGTGGAATAGCTTTGTTTGTTTTTAATGAAATGTCATGCCTCTGTGTAAGGGAGAGATGGGGATAGAGCGGAGGTTTCAGTACATCTTCAAAAGCAAAGGAATTTCGTCCTCTCCACTCACAGCAATCGCTTACAGAAAGAAAAAGCCACACTTTTTCTTCAAGTTTTTCTATTAACTCAACTGCATCTTCTAAATACCAAATTACTTCAGTCTTCCCCTCCTCCTAAATTCGCACAGAGTTGGTCTGAAATATAAGGAGCTCCGATCTCTCTTACTCTACCCCAATATTTTCAGATCTAGATTTCTTTTAGCCATCACACAATCATCTCTTAGGCTTAAAGCAGTTATTGGCGCATATAACAAATGCACTTAGAGTAGCAGATATGCCTTAATGGACATTAATTTCAGATTTGCTGGCCCTTTTCCAGCTAAGCCTCTCTCCAGTATTTTTTAGAATATGAAAAATTATTCACAGATACGCCATGCATTGCGTTGGTAAATGAATATAGGTTTGAATTCAATTTGTTTTAGCAAACTGCTGTTATAAAGAGCCTAGTGTAGCGTGAATTATTATCCAGATTTATGCTTAGCATCTGACAAAACGTTAAGCTACTTTTTCAAGTATCCATTAATTCTAAATAAAGGCAGAATTGTGCCATTCCTGCATGGTAGATCCCAATGCCAGCTTCACACTCCATCACTTTGTTAGCTTGATGCTGTTCCTGTCATTGATATCTTCCATTTCCAAGCGCTTCAGCACAGGCAGGATTTATTCTGTGCAGCCTGGAGACAGGAAGGCTCTGGGAGATCTGAGAGCTGTCGGTCAGGGGACCAGATGATCTTTAAAGGTCCCCTCCAATGCAGACCATTCTATGATTCTATTCAGAGCTAGCCAATTTGGACAACAGGATGTGATTTCTCAAAACTGACTCAAAACCATGTTCTTCACCATTCCTCCCATGACCTACACCCATTTCAGGGCAAAGATCCTGATCCTGGCTGACTCTGAGCAGCTAACAAAATGAAAACGTTGAAGGGGATGCTGTGGGCTCAGAGTAAAACCCAGGATGGGATCAACCCAAACATAGGGGGTTTAAGTGGGCTTTGCAGATTTTTGCTTTGCTTGTAATGTAGATTTTTTTTATCCCAACAAGAAACTTCTGCCTGAACGTGAGCTGTAGGCTCTGCAAAGTTGCAATGGGATGTGTCAGATGCAGGGCTAGGAGTGGGAACAGAGCTGCTCCCCATTGCTGGCTTTGGGAGGGGTGGCAAGGCTCTGATACAGCAGTGCAATGCATTGCCCTCACTGTGGGGCTGGATGTTTGATCAGACATTGCCAGGCTGAGCTCCAGCCTCACCCTGGAAAGGAGCCACCAGCACATCACAGCCGCACGGCAAGATTTACAAGGAGCAGCTGAAGTCAAGTCCTACAGTAGTTCATTACAATTAACAAAGCTGGAATTGCACTGGGCTTTAAGCTGTATATCAGTGCTAAATATCTCATTACCAACGTAAAATATTTATGTCTCACGGTCTTTATCACAAATGCAGGCTCACCTTTAGTGCATCCTGGTCCAGAAGATGAATTCCAAGGGGAAAATGAACTGCTTGGCTTCAAAGGCTGGCAGCCCCACAGGACAAAACTCCTTACTGCATGTGATGGAGCGAGAAAAGGCAGTAATGAATGCACAGCCAGGGGCTGCAGATTTATGGTTCTTGCAGGAGAACACTCTCCACTTTTTCCCTTTGCTGTTGCCTTAAAGCCAGCGCTATCCCTGGGCTGCCACAGTTGACAGACACTTCTGGGTGCAGATTCATGGCCCCGCAGGGATCTGTGTACTGGGTGGGATGGGGCACACGCTGGGAACGACCACACTGCTGTTCAGAAATGAGCTGCTCTACTCAGCACTCATTTACTTCCCCAACGCTGCCAACGTGCCCCAAAGAATGGGGCCATCCTTAACATTCCCATTAGCGGGTGAACAGGTTTTGACAGAGGGAAGCTGGGAGCACAGAGGCACATTTTGTACATTTGTGACATTTATTTGAGAGATTAGCACCTTCTAGTAAATAGGTATTAACTAAAATCTGTCTGAATTATGTTCCTAATTACTATTTCATTTGCGCTGGTGTTGTATTTATTACAATAAGCTTCTTGTGTATTTATTGCGTTACGTATTGACGCGAGACTGTGGATGCTGAATGTATGTGCTAAACACAAAGGCTAATAAGCATTACAGTGCAAAACCCCTGATAGGACTCGAGCCATCTTATCCAAGCCTTGGAACCCTTCTCTCAAATTAAACTGCTGTGTGCCTTCCTCCATTCCCACCTTTTCTTGTGTTGCTCAGTCTTCTTTCTTTGTTGCTTCTCTCATTTTTTTTTTCTGCATTTTGCCCTAAATACCAGTCCTACCCTTTTTCCCCAGTGGCCTCTCTTTGCTGGGGTTATGGTTGGCAGTTGGGTTGCCCCATGCTTCTGCTGCAAGCCTCACTCTGTGATGGTTCACAGCAGTTGCTGCTATGTCTTGAAGCTGACATTCCCCACTACCTTCTCCAAGCTGTCTCTGGGTTGGGTTGCTGCTTCTTTATGGTGATGAGCTCCTCCAAGGGACCTAAGGCACAGCTGTGGATGGAGGCCTACACCTGAGGAGCCCATCCCAGATTTCATGCCACAGTACTCCGAGCCTTTATGCGAACTTCACAGAGCCAGGATGGCTATGAATTGTAGTTGGATGGTTGTGCATTTAATGCTTCTCATAAACGTATAAAGTTTGTCTTCAGAAAGCTGTAATGAAGAAAAGCAGATTGAAGCCAGGAAGTGTCTCGTTAGCATGTGATGGAAATGTTAATCAGGCCTCTTTAAGGAGGATGTGATTAATTCATTCCTCACTTGCTGCTGTGGGAGGGTCTGAGGATAAATGAGGAAGCCAAGGGCAGATGGGTTGGGGAGGGCAGTGTGGAGTTGTGTTGGGTGCTTCTCCTTTGTGTTACGTGTGCTGCTGTGGGCTTGGAGCAAAGACCGATGGGACAGCTGGCCTCGTGGAGGTGAGTAAGTCATGGTGTTCTCAGCTTCCTCACCTGAAAGTTGGCTGTGGGCATGTGTTTGATTAACAAAACTGTGCAATGAGTAAAATATCTGGGAGCTATGAAGTTAGCTCAGGTGTCTGAGCAGAGCTTAACAGTTTGAGTTCACTTCCCTTGGACTTTCATTAGTTATCGTGTCTTGTTTGGGTCCAAACTTCATCCTCCTTACTCTGCCTGAAGCCTCAGTGCTGTAAGGGAATAAAAATCCCTGGTCCCTGGGGGCCTCTATTGAATATGACTCTGGTAACATCTGGGACTCTTCCACCCCAACAGATTTGCAAGTACAGAGAGGCTTTATTTTACTGACTAATGCAGCAGAAAAGAATAAAGCTTCTGAAACAGTGAGACTGTAAACCAAACCCATTAAACCTGATTATTGCCAATTTGTACCCAGTACCTGTGGCTTGTAGGAAGTTCTTGCCTGTGGTTAACTGGCAGTCGTCGTTGTTTATGTGTTTATTAGCTTGTACCCAACATATGCTTAATGGCTCTTCTGCTCGATATTTCTTATTTTTTTGCTGTGGCTTTAATCTGTTTTTGCAATGCATGGTGGTCGCTGCAGTCGCAATCTGTCTCTTCCCTGCGAGGTTTGCTGACCTTTTTGTGAGAGGCCCTTTTGTGACGGGCTTTGAACTCTTGTCCTCCTCTCTAGCACTGCTTTTGTCTGATGATGCAAGGAACAACGTGGCAGTGAGTTCAGTGGCTGTGACGAGTCCTGGCTGAGGGCTGGAGGGGTCGGGGCCATACCCTTTTGAGAGGGCTGCTACATCCCAGTGCGATCAAAGAATCATAGAATCACTCAGATTAAAAAAGACCTTAAAGATCATTGAGTCCAACCATGACCTAACCATTCTACCCCAACTAATCTGGGCGATTGGAAAATATTCCGGCAACTCCAGAGTCAGCAGAGCTGTTGCTTTTGCCAACAGAAGGGAAATTTGGGTTCGTTCTTAACCTGAATCACTTGAAATGGGTTGTTGGATGGTTCCAGAAGCAGAACACCATATAGAAAGATATATCTTTCACTTGTGTGTGCTGGAACTCCTTTGTCTGGGGCCTTGGTGTTTGCAGAGATCTATTTCTGTAGAGTATTATTTCTGCGTTTATGCTCAGTTGTATCCAGAAATCCAGTTTTTAAGTCTCTGTGAAAGATGGTCTTTTCATGGCATGCCTTAGAAAAGTAAGGAAATTGCCATTCCCACAAATGCTGCTTCTGTAGCCAGGGGAAATGATGTGGCTCTCCAGGGAGAATGGTTGTCCTGGAGCAAGGAAGGAGCCCAGGGCTCACTGTGCAGAGGGAGCAGTGACCTGGGGACACACAACCCTGTGTTGGGCTGGCAGGGGAGTGCCTGCTGTGTGTGTTACGTCTGCAAAGGGGAAGCTGGGATTGGAAATCCAAACTGCTCCTTCTGTGTGCCTTCTGCCTTCCTCTCCTGGTCACCTGGGAGAAACGGTTCCAAACATTGTGGCAATGCAGTCCCAAAGGTGCTGAGCCCTGAGCAGTGAACTGGGGAGCTTTCAGCAGGGCATTAACTTCAAACACTTGGATCCATAAAAGCATGCTGTGTTCCCTGGTCCTTGCTCTTCATATCATGTTCCAGGAACATTCATATATGCTCATCAGAGACCTCTCCTGTCCTGCCTGGCTGCTGATCAGCTGCTGATGAGCACCACCCCCTTACAAGCACAGAGATGCTGGCTGTGGCTCTGGCCCTCAGGTCTACCCAATTCCTGGCTGCTCCTACAAAGAATCCCATAACCCCAGCCCTGCTCTGAGCATCCTGAAAGCTGTCCACCCTATCTGCCCCACCTGAGCCCCACACCTGTCCTGCAGCAAGCCCTTCAGCTGCAGCAACTGCCCCCTTCTGAGCCAGGAAACCAATGTTTCTGCTCACGTTTTAAGCCTGACTCTGTAAGGAATGCAAACGATTACTTCAGTGCCTGCCTTTCTCTTACGGGAATGAAGGAATGTTACCTTTGCTTAGCTGGTAGAATAGATATATTCCATAACTCTTTGGGGAATTAATATTCATGCTATTAACTTTAACATATTGCTCTCAGTTCCACATCTTTTTGGTTTAACAAGCAGATGCAGGCTCAAAATGATGAGCTTGGTTGAAAACGCTGCGCATCTCTTTGGGGTCTGGGGACTGAGTTTTACCAATTAAAGTCAAAATATGTTTGAACTGCACCGTGGAAAATCAACATCCAAATTAGTAGCATGTGGGATTAAAATTACTGCTGTAGGAGGACCTTGCTGGAGGTCGGTGCAGCCCTCACCTGGAGGAGGCTGCCTGATGTCAAGGCCGCTATGGGCAGATGGTTTGGCTCCCTTTGCGCAGGGCTTGTTGTCCTTGGGGATGCTCATGGCTGTAAGTTGGAGCACCGCTGGGCAGTGCTGCTGTCAGGAAGCACCACAGCTCCAAAAACTCTTCTCTGGGCTCAGTGCAAGGAGGTGCAGGTGGACAGAAAAGGCAAAACCCAAACATCTCTTGGCAATATCTGCAGTCAGTTCTGGTTCTGGAGCTCACTTCGGGTTGTTACTCTTATTTTCTGGCAAGAATGTCATGATAGAAAGGTCCCCCAGGTATGGGGGTCTCATGGCTTTGGGAGGGCCAAAGGTACCACTCCTTACTTTGCTGCAGAGCGGTCACTGAAGTTTTCTGCCAGAGGTATTTTGGTAAAAACACTTCTGGAACTTCTTTCCAGTCTTGCATTTTAATAGGTGGCTTCACGCCTCCTCTCTGCTGCTGCAGCACGAGGTGTGATGTGCTGGGGAGAAGAAAACCCCTCTGCATCTGTTCTGGGAGAGACCCGAGCCCGGGGCTCCTTCCCTGCCAATTGGATCCTCCTGAGAAGTTCTTCCCTTCTCCGATATTATGTGGCCTCATTCTTCACCCCTTTGTCCCTGAAAGGAGCTCTGTTTGCATGGATAGGGCACAAAGTTACGCTCTGAATGGAAAGCGGGTGACATCAAACTCAAACGCTGATGGATGCAATAATCATTAACAGATCGTTTAGAAGAAGAGTAAAGCCTCTTAATGAGCACTTTATCGGGAACCTCCTTCTGGAACATATTCATATACGGCTTTTTGCCGTAATCCCAAGTAGCAGCCATGTCTCAAAAGTACTTGGAGTGATTTAAATGATATGAGCACCTAAGAATTAGATATATAGATATAGACATCTATATATATATATATATATATATTTATAGATAGATATCTATACCTAAAGAGATATAGATATCTATATATATATAATTCTTAGGTGCTCATATATTTATTATTATATATGCTCATATATTTATATAGATATGTAGATATACGTATCTATCTCTATATATCTAATTCGATGTATTTATAGATATATATCTATATATAGATATATAACTATATCTGTATTGATATCTATATATAGCTATAGATACCTATCTATATATATATGGTATATTATATATAGATATATAAATAAAGTAATATAAAACTGAGATAAAGAATGGTCCAACCTTCAAACAGAGCACCCTGCTAGCTTTGGTGGTCAAAATGAGTTTGCTTTGCCCCCGGGTTTTGTGCTACTGAGTTTCACAACTACAGTCCAGGGTAATTTCTAAAACTGCTTCTCTATCAGTGAACGTGGAGTTGTCCCTCTTTCAGCATCTGTGTGGCAGTGCTGCTGGGAGCTCTTCTGTCCCACTCTTGCTCACCTTGAATGACTCCCACTTCTGCAGCTGACGTATTCTGCTTCTTCCATCTTGCTACCCATACGTATGCAATTGCATAAATAAAGAAATAACAAGCTCTCGCACTATTAAATTCAAGGAACTGATGCATTTCGAACGGGGGAAAGCAGAAGCAATAGAGTGCCTTGCTAATTTTTACTCTAATTTACACCGGAGGGAATAAGAAGTCTCTTAAATCAGATGCTAATTTTGTTTATTTAACTTCCTAGTCAGCACAATGACCTTTCATCCACCAGTAAGAACAAATTAGCGCAGAAGTTCTTTGTGGGAGGCTGGAGAACTTGTCTCAACCTGATACTGAATAATACCCAATTAAATCCACTTCCTCACAACTCTGCCTTCCCTCCTAGAAGGAAGTTTAGGATGAAAGAACGAAACGAGATGCCTTTTATTCGCCACTCTACAAAATCTCTTCACGTAATGCAAACAACCCTAACCCTGGTGTGTCTGATACGGGATTTGCAACGCTCTTGGTTATTGGTAAGAGGATAAGGAGCTTATAAATGTTTATCAGGAGGAGGATAAAAGATCCCCTGCCCCCCCGTGCTAGGAGAAGAATGGATTTCCATGTTTATCGACAATCAAGGTGGGAGGGAAGCGTGTGGGTAACAAAGCTGTAAACACAAGAAGAGTTTGTGGAAGGATGGGAGCTCTTCATGTTTAGTAATAGGATAAGGAACATTGGGCAGGCTCTTTTGTGAGATAAGAAGCTTACGCTAAAATCAATGTTTTTTGGTATCGGAGGCCTTCTGATGATGGGCAGGGAACTTTGCAGCCCATCAGGGGGTTGCAGAAGGAGCAGAGGTGCTCTTGAGATGCAGCACGAGCCCTGTGAGCATGGGTGGGAGAGCACCTGGAGACCTCAGAGAGCTGTGGCTGAAGGAAAGCACAGCAGATGGCAGCCCCTTTGGGGTCAGGGGGTGTGATGGTGTGCTGGCTGGGGGCAGCACCTCTGATCTGCAGGCATGCAGGGTTTGGGAGAGGT
Organism: Gallus gallus; assembly: GCF_016699485.2. Taxonomy (NCBI): domain Eukaryota; kingdom Metazoa; phylum Chordata; class Aves; order Galliformes; family Phasianidae; genus Gallus; species Gallus gallus. The sequence continues at coordinate 5,159,272 of NC_052548.1, forward strand.
TTGAGATGGAGACACCTCCAGCGCTCTCTCCCAGCACCTCTCTCTGTCCAGACCATGAAATCTCATTTTAAGAGCCAAGACACCCCAAAGATGCCTTGGAAGTGCACCAGGCGCTGGGATGGCTGCAGGGCTGGGTGGGCAGCTGACAGCAGAAGTAGCTATCATTAAATCTGCAGCACAAGTTTTGTTCAAATGGGTTTGGTTCTTCTGCTGGCAGTGTAGTTTAGGTACAAATGGCTTTCTGCTGCAGCTGAACTGGTGGAAGGGTGATCTGTAAGACCTGTGCTGTGTTGGAATGCAATGCCTTGAATACATCCAGTGCTGGCTGCCCCACACAACCTATTTTCCCACTGGCTTTGAATGAGCAATGGGGACTGGGGGAAATTCATCCGTAAGTGTGTGCTAGAGGGGTGTGAATGAAATGTGTGATGCCGTACTGTAGAGGTCATACTGCATAGCTCCTTTTAGTCCAATGAAGTCCCACAGTTGTGTGAGATGTCCTCTTTGGAAGCTGCTCCTCCCAACAGGAACTTGGGACCATGAGATAAAATGAATCCTAGTGTATTTCCAGCTCTGTTCTCCTGTGTCCTGGTGAAGCCATCTGTTCGTGCACGGCACGGGTCACTAGATGCTAGGACATGTCACTAGGAGAAAAGCCTGTTTAGTTCTTCCTATTGCAGAAGGGGCTGGCACAGCCCAGGAGCACTGTGTGTACTCGCTTCTGTACCCTCGGTCTGAAGGGTTCAGGCTGCAAAGTTAAACCCATCCATGCTCATGGCTCTCCCTCCCACCCTGCTGTGGACATGGACTCGCCTCCAGCCCCAGCACGCAGGTCAGCTCAGCTAAGGGCTGAGGTTTGGGCTTCCCTCCAGTTGGGTACAGGGAACAGATTCCAGCCTTGCTTATCCTCCCCTTGATTAAGCCTCCAGCTTGGAGGATAAGCTCCAATCCCAGCCTGTTATCAGAGGGATCCAGATGCCAGCCAGCAGAGCGTGGTACCTGGCAGGGCCTGCTTTGGCCTCTTCGTAGGACCATGGGGCGGCAGTGCTGGAGCTGCTCGTTGGGCTGGCAGCAGACCAGGCCGACAGCACATTTATTTATCAGCGGCCGAAATTCGTGTGCAAAGTCCATTGAGATGCCCAAGTTATTTTCTTAATGGATATTGCTCTGTGCGTTGTTCACGGCTGTTTGTTTTTAGATGTGCCCATTGGTTGTGGGGAGGAGCAGAGGGATGCCATGGATTTGTCCCCTCTGAGCTCGGTTATCTGTTGGTGCGTGGCAGGGCTTCACCATAAATCCCCCCCAGATCTGTAGGAGGATCTGTAGGATGCACACTCAGCATCTGGCTGCATATCACCCCCAATAAAAATGATATAAAAACATCCCTGGGACCCTTCTGAGTGAGTGCTGCCCCATGTCAGGGGCTCTCCCTGCCCTCCCACCCGTGGGGAGGTCACGTTTCCCACTTCCAGATGAATCTCCCTCTCTGGAGTCTGACTCCAGCAAAGGAATGATTTGCACTTACAGCGCTGCTAATGAATTTCTGAAATAAGGAATTAATTACCGTCTGTCTAAATTAGAGTTGTCCTATCCTTTGAGATCCATCTTTTTAATTCTAATTAATTTTAAAAATTACTCCTAGAGTCTTCAGTAGAGATCCTAATTTATTTCACTCCAATATTCTTTCTCTGATAAGCAATTTAATTTTTAGATCGGAATCCGCCTGATCTCGAATTTGTCACCCAAACTCCTCCCTGTAAGACACTGCTTACAGCAGCTGGGAGATGGCAGATGATGCTCAAATCCTTTCTTCTTTTCCTCCTTTTAAACACCTGAACGTGTGTTCAAAGGGGATGAATTGAAACCCTTCACTGCGCCGTGTTTAGGAAATATCCTTCATATTTTAGAACCAAAAACAAATATTAGTTATAAAGCTTCTCTAATTGCGCTGTTTCACGGAGAAAAATCCATGTCTAATTTGCTGGGTTTTTTTTAAGAAGAACATTCACTTTATGGGTATTTGCTGGAGTCTGGCAGTCACTTAACTGGCTGGTTTTATTGACTCGTGCTCTCAGCATTGGGCGCTCTGGCAGCTGGGAAAACTCAAATATCAGTTTTACACTCTTAGCAGAGCTGCCATCCCACAGACTGCAATGAGCTGCACGGCCAACTCTGCTCTGACTCCTGACTTTGTCCTGTCTGAGTTCCAGACTTCAGAGCACTATTTTTGCCCGTGGTGGTGATTACTGAACCTCAGCTGAGATTGGGGCTCCCAAGCGCTTCATCTCTGGGGTCTTCAATCCAAGCACAAAAGCCCACAAAGGGCAAATCTTGGCCCATTGGGCCATCTCTTCCTCTGCTTGGTGGCAGTCTTTGGCAAGGACAAGGGCAGGTGAATTTGTGATGTTTGGAGGTGACGGTAGGGCAGCTGGTCTGACAGGCTGGGTCTCCATCTTGGTTATCATACCATATACCAAGTTGGAAGGGACCCATCATCATCTCCATCATGGGTCCCTTCCAAGTTGGGATATAATATGGTACCCATAACGGTCACTGAGTCCAGCTCCCAAGCAGTTTATAGGCACACAGCCCTCTCTAACAGCATTTTTATATTTTCTTGCCAAATACAAATGAAAGGTTTAAGAACATATTAGCAAGAGACAGATGTAAGTGGAGATCTCACAGTGCTTGCCAAAACTCTTGCAAAAGCAACTCTACAGAGCTCTGGAAGTCTTCCTGGTGACTCCATGGAATTTGGGCTTTCCATACACATCTCTTGTGGAGACGACCCCTTCCCTGCAGCCCTTCCATGCCCCTCCTTTTGGTATATGACACATCAGTTCTCACACTGATGTGTGCTGAGGAGCACTGGTGCAATGAAGCTGATGCAGTTACTTGACTGTGCATCTGCTTACTGTGCAGGAAAGACCTTGTCCTGTAAAACCCAGCTTCCTACACTGGTATGCAAGGGAGGCAAGAAAGACCTTCGTCCTTTCGGACAACTTTACATTATAGTTTGTTTGGGTTCTTAAGCTCCTTCTATTTGTATTTTTAATTCCCACCTGTGTGTGCTATGGATCTTGGATTCTAAGAATCCCAGATGCTTAGCAGATGGTTAGCTCGAAAAAATAATCAAAGAGGCAGCAAAATTCTGTGTTCATGAGCTCCTATTTATTTCAATCTGGTGTTTTGCCTCACAACAAGACTAATAAGCAATTACTCTAGCATCTCAAATGCTTATGCAGTGTAAATGCATCTGTCAACCAGATTCAACATCATCAATAAAGCTGCCAAAGCTGTTCATAACTCAATGATATATGCTTTGAGCATCTTTTTTGAATATAATTTAAAGATTGCAGTCCTATGATGCCGACATTATTCTGTATGTGTTTAAAATACCTCCAGCTGGAAAGATCCCTGCCTTGTGTCACATCGTCACCTCTGCTGTGTGGGCTGCTGTCAGCTGAGCCTTTTGGCTTGTGTGCCCATCACACTTCTGGCTGTTCCTACAGGGCTCCCACTGGGGCTGCTGGAGATGCAGGCAGCTCTATGGGATTTGCAGCTTTTCATTCCTCCTTCCTCTTTTCCTCTTCTGGTGAACGTTTTTCCCCTGTGCAGAATTCCATTGCAGTGTGAGAACTCCCTAACAGAGAAGGTGTATTTCACAATACCTTGGGTAGTACTCCCCCCCCATTTTAATGTTCTCTAAAGGCATCTGGTGCTAAGGGGCCAGCTAATGCTATCGGTCTCTATGTGTATGTGCACGTCTTAATTGTTTTTCTGAATCTCAATCCAATTTGACAGAAATGTCCAAAATATGATGATTTCATTATTACACATGAATGAATCATAGCGCATTGCTGCAAGCTGGCACCTAGCCATAGCTCTGAAATTACTTAACAGGCAGTGAGAATCCCCCCCATGCTGTTGTCATACCTCCCTCTCCTCACCCCCTTCCTTCACCTACTGTGTGCCTGAAAACTTTTTGTGTCCTTATTAAATCACAGAATCGTTTGAGTTGGAAGGGCCCCTTAAGGGCTGTTTGGTCCCACTCCCTGCAGTGCACAGGGATACCCAGAGCTCCATCAGTGCTCGGAGCCCCAACAGCCTCACCTTGGCTGTCTGTAGGGATGGGGCATCACCACCTCTCTGGGCAACCTCTGCCACTGCTTCAAGTCCCTTCATATCCAGTCTTTTCCTTATGTCCCAGTAATGTCTGTGGATGCAGATATCCATGCTGTAGGAAGAGCAGTCCCACAAGCTCAGCTGTTCATTATATCCCAAACTGCCCATGCAGAAAAGGCCCTCATGGATATCCCAGCTGCTGGAAACTCTTGGATCAGATGCAGCAGATTGCCCTGGGACACCAGGCTCTGGGAGACAGCTCTCCCTCTGTGTTGGTGCTGCTGAGGTGTGGCTTTCAACCTGTGCCATCAGACTGAGGAAAACACAGGGTATTTTCTGTGTCAAGTGTTGGTTGGTCTGGTTGGTGCCCACCAGTTGCTGGTCCAGTGTGGAGGCACAAAGACGTGCCAGTGTCTTGGTTGTGCACTGATGAACGCTGAGGACTCGTGCTAAAACAAGCATCGTTCTGCTCCATGCTTGCATCAGCATTAAAGCCAGGTGGAGCAGTGCAGAAGCTGACAGCAGTGTGCAGCCAAATCACTGACAGCTGTCCTGCTTTGCCACCTTACCTGCTCACACTTACCCAGGTAGGCTCCTGGCATCCGAAATCCCATGCAGTTTAACTGCCCCATCTCAGCTTTCTGGAGCTGCTGCCACAGTGGCTCTGAATGGACCCTGCTCAGCTCTCCCCCAGAGGGACAGAACCCAGCTTTCTGTGGCTGTGTAATGGGATTATGGTCACTTTCTTGTTTACCAGCCTTCCTTTAGCTGTCTCTGTGTGGCTGTTTGCTATCAGGTGGCTGAGAGGGCCCTGTATTTTTCCAAGCCCAGCGCACGTTCCCCAGCTTGAAGCAGAGCAGCTCATCAATCACAGGGAGCGATACTCGCTGGGGTTTGGTTCCATCTTATCTCTGCTACCAAATTCACACAGGCCCTCTTGGCCACGTGCTTCTGTCACACTCAGGACTGACTGTTCCTCCCATCAGGATCACCTTGAGGGGGCCAAAATCCTCTGCTCGCATTGCACGCTGACTGTGCTTCTTTACTGTGCCTCTGTTTTCGTGCTGCCTACCATTGTGAGCCTCCTGTTCTCCTCGTCTGTGCTGTGCCTTAATCCGGAGTTAATGGAATGGAGATTCCTGAGAAAAGAGATCAAGATTTGCTTTGTTGTTGTTATTATTGTAGATATTTTTAAGTTTCTGTGTGAGTAAGAACCTGAGCGTGTCAATGCAGGAGGCAATGCATGGCTTCAGTTCTCTGCTCTCTCAACTGTGGGAGCTCCTGGAGGGGGAAGGAGCTGCTTAAAGCAGCATGTAAGGAGCAGCAGCCCAAGGCTGGGAAAAGGAATCGTTACAAATGGGCTATTTGGGAAAGCTCAGCTTTGGGAAGAGGTCAGCTGTGCTGTGTGCGTCTTTGCAACGGGCTCTATTCTATTTCCTTTGTCAGCTTCCCTTACGTTTTGCAAATAGCTGTCACCTCTGTTGGGATGGGCTCCCCGTTCTTTAGATGTATGTGTTCAAAGTGGTCCTCCTGGGTCTGCCATGTAAATCAACTAAAAACCCAGAGCCACCAAGAGCATCCCCTGCAGCTGCTGGAGTCGGTGACATGGGATGCTCACCGAAACACCAACCACCAGCAGTGAATCTGGGATGTACCATTGGGCTGAGGTGGAATTGGAGGCTCATTTCAGACTGAGCGTTTCTGTATGGGTGATCACAGTGTGTAATTTCATTTCGTGTTTCTGCAGCTAAGAACAATGTTCAGGTGCAGCAGTGATGGTGTTTTCCCTCACCCGGCTGACCCCACCCCACTGAGCTCCGCAGTCTTCTCTTATAGGCAAGGAAGAAAGGTGGCAGAAAGACGTAAACCACTTTATGGAGTATTTTAGAGAAGAGTGATGCGGTATATAAAGAGCGGCTAATAGCATAGTGTGAGTAACCGGCATGTGGGGCCATCACGGTGTGAGCTCAGGCCAATTAAACCCTTAATCAGCACTGTGTAATGGGGCCACGTGAACCACCACCACTCGGGGAGGTGCTGCCCTGGGTCTGGTGGGGGCTGCAGGTTAGGGCTGCTGCAGAAGTCCTCCCAGCAGCAGCAGAGCGTGGGGGAAAGGAGCTTGGTGCCAGAGACCCGGAGGGAGGGGAGCAGCTCACGCTTGCAGAATTGCTCTGGCTGCATGAAACTTTCATGGTGTTTCTGAGTTTCCCCGTGTCGAGGCTCGGTGTGAATTCGTGCTGCTTGTGGAGGTCGGGAGGGCAGATGGCTGCGAATCGATCTTTCTCTCTGCGTTATCATCGGGTGTAACTAAAGACAATCAAGCAGTGTGTGCATGCGAGCCTGACTTCAGACAAATGCAAATCTCCTTCGTGTTCTGCAGGGTGGATTCCATCAAGGAAATTGGTTTTGGAGTGGAAACCATCCCTGTTGGTTTTTATTTTTCCAGTAGAGGAGGTAGAAATGTCGGGTTTCAGGACCATATACCTCCCTGCCTCCACAGCAACACAAATAATCAGGCTCCCATCAAAACGTGTCCCCTCTCATCTTGACAGCTGCTGACAGAGATGGATACCGGCAGGTTTAGGAGATCAAACACAAGACAACCCGTGCTGCATTTCAAACCACCCGAGCCTCTTAAGAGCCATTGTGACATCTGGAGGTCTCAGGAACGTGAATGATGCTCTGCAACACCTCTGTCCCCATCAACCCACATTTAGAATCATAGAATCGGTTGAGTTGGAAGGGGCCCTTAAAGACATCTGTTCCCACCCCCTGCACTGAACAGAGGCACCCACAGCTCCATCAGTGCTCAGAGCCCCATCCCTGACATTGGGCATCTGCAGGGATGGACACCGCCGCCTCTATGGGCAACCTGTGCTGCTGCCTCACTGCCCTTAGTATAAAAAATACCACTGTTATAAATTAATAGCTTTCTCCATTTGAAACATATAATCCCATGCGTGTGCTCGGTGTGTCTCTCTGTTTAGGGATCAGGCTGTCTTGAGGGTGGGAGGACACGGGAGGGGTGATAGGATATGTGAGTCGAATATTGAGCTGTAAGAGGATGTCTTTTACCAAATGATGAGGGCTCCACAGTGACGCTGGAGGGAAACCACGAGCAATTGGACTCAAATGGTACTCAAGGGATGCAGAGAACTCTCCCATTTGCAGCAAGGCTGGCTCACAGTGCAGTTATTTAAGGGTTATGCAGCTGTTGGTGGATGCACAATGTGCTCTGATAACTCGAGGTGAAGCAGGCTGTGTTTCCACCCCTCTGCTGTCAGTTTTCCAGGCCTGAGAGCTGAGCCAGGCCTTGGCCCGCCGCTGTGAGGGGCTCCAGATGTGGTACTTAAGGATGTGGTGTAGTGGGTGATGGTGGTCCAGGTGGGCAGTTGGACCAGGTGATCTCAGAGGTCTTTTTCAGCCCTAATGATTCTATGATTCTTGCTCTGAAGTAACACTAGGTGACCTCCAAGCATGAAATACAGCATGGAGGGGGCTGTGTGGATAGCCTCGAATTGTCTGTGCCTTTTTTGTGTGGTTCTGCTTCATGAGCTCAGCCTGAGGGCGTTGGGCACAGTGCTGGTGGCTCATATCAGATCCTGAAAGGGATGGAGAGAGCAAATCTCCTCGTAGGACACAGTGAGTGCCACCTGAGCTCGGTGGCTGTGCTTGGTGACAGTGTGATGAGCCGCTTTACTCAGCACAATACAAACGTGTCTGCTTTTGCTCTTAGTTGCTCTGAGCAATCCCGACCAGAACAGCTTGAAAGAGTGGAGGGTTTCTTTTCTCCACTCTTTCCTTTAAATAAATGGGCACTTTTTCCTTTTTTCTTTCTTTTTTTTTTTGAGCTGTTAATGTTCATTTTGCGTGCAGGCACGCAGTTCCAATCCTGTTTGAGAATGCACACAGTGCAGTGCAAAAATAAAGATTGCATCTCATGCATAATGCATGCCCCAGCAATCCGCTTTAACAAATTACCCAAGTAGATTCCTCTGATGGGGCTAAGGGGGAGGGGGGGGCGGAGGGGGGGGATTGTAACAAGTATCTTTCTAAAGGAAGGAAAGGCAGACAGGCACAAAAAGTAGGCAGCGGGGCTTTTCTCAAGAGGAATCGATTCAGAAAGCAAACAGGCTGGGCGCTGGGCTGGGACAGGACAGAGCATCCCTAAGCACTGCTTCTTCAGATCATTGCCCTCCATGGAGGGCACATCTTTAAGGCTCTTTAAGTCTGGCAAAGGGGTATCTGTGTGTGTGAGGGTACCCACGTGTAGGGCTGTATCTGTGTTACTGACACTTTATGTCCACCCATTGCAGAAATGAGCACGAGAGCAGCGTGCTGCACTTTGCAGGGCGCAGAGCTGCTAGGTAGGGGTTCGTGTTGGAGTCAGCAGCCTGCAAAGCCTTTTGGCTTTGAGTGTCGAAAGGACGTCAGAAAGCACTGCAGCTATTTCTGGTTTTGGTGGTTTTTTTTTTTCCCTCCCTCTCTTTTTCCATATTGCAGCTTCTGTTGAATTTGGAAGTGATGACAGGAGCCGCTTTGTCTTGTTCAGCGTTGAGAATAAACCCAGAGCACGAGCAGTGAGGTGTGCTCCTCACTCAGCTCTGCAGGGTGACACTCAGCGGGCTGTGAGCTCTGCCCTGCCTGCACCCCCAGTGGGAGTTGGACACAGCAATGCCCGCGGAGCCCCCCCAGCTCACTCCCCCAAAATGCAGAGAGCAGCCTGGGTCTGAATTAAAATACCACGCTGCTCTACTGTGCTTTTGTTTTTAAACGCTTGACTGCATTAGCATTGATTTATTTTTAATACAGCCAGCAGCCCGTGATGTGGGGTAGTGCTTCTGTTTGTTCTCTTTGGTGATTGTAATTACAGTGCGGGTCGGCAGCTGCGGGCACAGCCTGCAGGACGGGGTGCTGCTGGCAGGAATGGGGTGTGACACCAAGCAGTGCCTTCAGCCATTGCTTAAGACCTAAGGAGAAGGAAAAGGCATCCTTTTGCTTTTTGTGGCTGTTTCTAATCACTCTGCACATGGAATGGAAACAGAGGCAGGAACTCCCTAAGTAAATGAGCACCTCCTTTAATTCCATTTGCTTACGCCGCTAATTTTTCTCCCCCATAATTATTTTTACAGGAAAATTTAATTTTGTGTAATGGGGACAAAGTTTAACACTCCATAAGCTTTGTCTGCTGCAGCCCTCCATCTGCTATGCTTTTTTAGCTTAATTGTTTTTAAACTGGCCCAGTAAATAGCGTGTTTAAGAGGCGCTGCTCGTCAAGATGTGATGCTTTGATCTCATAGAAGTGTCTCATTTTAGAGACCCGACGATCCACCATTTGTTTCTTCCCAATAGTGAACCTCACCTGCCCTGCTCTGCCAGGGCTGTGATCACTGATGGGAGGAAAAGAGGCTGAGGAGCAGAGCTGGGAGTTGGCCCAGCAGGGACCAGCAGAAGGAAGTGGCAAATCAGCTCAGGAAAAAGGAAACATTTAATTTGTAGGTTTTTAATCACAGATGGTGTAAGGGGGGGGGTGGGGAAAGCTGCTCGAAGACCAGGAGAGGGGTTGCACTATATATAGATGTACAGCTGTTTCCTTCAGGTGTTATAACTCAAAAACGTAGGATGATTAATTTTGAAAGTTGAAACGTATAGCAGATTCTGATTACATCTGAGTGTCTATAATTTAGCTACTTAGTAAAATTAACTTGACGTTTTTAGTGAGCTGTGAGGACAATAATGTGTGAAGAGACTGAAGAGCAAGTTTGACTGCATGCTCTTTCCTTACCTTCCCCCCTTGGTTTTCAATTTGCAAAGTTAAAAATAAACTTTTTCAGTTTTTCCTGCATCTTTCCTCTAATGCAGACAAATGAGTTTGCCTCCCCCTGCTGTCGGCTCAAGTGCACGTTTTGCTTCGGAGCATCTCGGAAGGAGAGGTGAGCACTGAGCAGCCAGGAGCTGGGATAGAGCTGTGAGCAGCCCAGGTAAGGAGCAGCCTGGCTTGGGATCTCATGGCACATTTCTGTGCTTCACAGAAAACGCAGTGCTGTGAAATACTGAAAAATCAGGCAGCTCACAACTGCATGGCTTTGTTGTTTTTTGTTTAATAAAAACCCACCTGCACACACAATCCTGGTGGGGAGCACAGCCAGCAGTCAGTCAGTACAAACTCATTTTCCAGGGAAAGCCTATTGCACTTGCCTGATCTCCAGAGTGCAGTGTGGAGGACCCAAGAGAACCCCAACCCTGCGCTGAGATATCCCAGACCTCATGCCAACCTCCACGGATGATGAGGGTAGGTTACCTTGTACAGCATCATCAACTTGAGAGAAAAAGAAATCACACTTTGAAATTCATTTTGTTCAATTCATTTTGCACTTCCAGTTATGGGCATGTTAGGGTTAAACTAAATGATGTCCCAGCTTGTGCTGTGCCACTGCCTGCACAGTGTCTGTGTGGGCAGCTTGGACTGAGCAGTGGAAAAGGCAACAGGGAGGATGAAGGGAGCACAACCATACATGTTTGGTGTTGCCTGACCAAAATGTTGCTGTTAGAACACTTTTAAGTTAATATTTTATTATTGTTTTTAAAATTAGGACATTTTTGAGTGTTTGTAGCAGAGAAATGGATTTCAAAACTGTCAAGCTTTGTCCCTTCTGTGTTCTCCTCTCTTGGTATGGATTTGAGGGGTACAGAGAGGAGCGCAGTGCTTCTGCCAACAGCAGAATGCCTTTTGCTTGTGGCTGCTTGAAAGCAGGTTCCCAAAGTGAGCTCCCAAAGTGAGAACTTAGCAATGATGTGAGCAAACACAGCCGTAAGGGCTGCATTCCATTTGCTCCATGATGATGGACTCAATGCTCTGTGCCCACCCCAGCAAAGATGTCAACCCCCTGCCTTTGTTCAACAGCAGCCCACAGTTCTGACGTTTCAAACAAAACAACGCAAACAGATCTGTGATTATTTTAAAATTTAATTACATGGTCTGACCCGAAGTAGTATTTTCAGACCTAGCATCAATCTAATTTCCTAACAGGGCAGTGAGGAAGCACAGAAGGAGGCGGCTTCCAGGAGAATCTTACAGATGTGAGTTAAATGCTTTAAAATACTGAACATTGTTTATGTTACTCTCAAGCAATGACAGCTGGCAGAACTGTTCTTCTTTAACCTCCATGCTGTCATTTCAGAAGTGGAGAAAGGGGCTGGAAGATGGAGCATGCTCCTGCTTCTTACAGGACCTGTGTGACTACAGCAACAAACAGCTGTATAACATGAAATATAAAATCTCAAATGAGCCAACTTTAAAAAAATCTGGGTTTTTGCAATAGCTCCAGTACCATGTTTGTAATAAATAGTAAAAACCAATATCTTTTTCATTACAGAAAATGTTAAATAAGTTATTTACCAAAATATTTCTTTTGTTTTGCTCTAACCCCCCCCCAAAAGGCTGATTCCGTTAAAAGCTGAATGAACATTTTTACATCAATAAATAGTAAGGCATAAAGAAGCAACCACCAGGCAGAGGAGTGGTCTGTCTTTATTAGTGGACCTTCCCCCTTCAGAGAATCCTTTTTTTGCTGGTATAGGAAGCTGGTTTTTGATTGTCAGCTGCTGGGACCTGGTTAGAAAAGCAATAGTTAATACTGTTCTGTGGTACTGCACACATCTAGTCCCCATCCCTGAGCTATCATCCCACAAAAGAATTTGCAAATCCTGTGTTCAGCTGATCTTCCCCTTGAAGTGATCAGATTTCTGTAAGCAGAAAGACTTTATGTCCTCAGTCTCTAACTCAGGTAGGACTGAGCCCATGCAGGAGCTGCATAAGGAGGTGCTCAGAAGGCACTGCTGCTGAGGATAATGGAGAAGAGATTCACAAAAAGAGAGGAAAATTTAAGGGCGGGCTGGGAAACGTACAGCCATTGAGAATGGAATGGTGTGAGGAGAAGGATGCGATTTAGGAGTCAAGAAGTATATTACAGCCTTCTGGGAGGGAAGTCAGAGCCTTCTGGGAGAAATCAAATCTGAACAGTGGATACTTAAACGCTCAAAGTAATTTAATGCTCTGCATTAGCAAAGAGCTGTTTGCAAAAGCTTTACCTATCGGGTCTGCATTTTAGAAAAACAGAAGCACCGGTTATTAACCCACACTCAGGCTTTAAATAAAGATGCCTTTTGTGAACTTATTCAGTAGACAGCTTATTGGACTGCGAGCTGATGAAAATAAACCATTGGAGAAGAAAAAAAGACATATGAATATTAATCTGGGGAAAGTATCAGAAAAGAGAGAGGGTTTAGCTGTTTGCATGGCCAGCCATAAAACTCTAATTTAAACATCAAATAGTGCAGAATATTTATCATGGTAAACTGCTGTCACCCAGACTTGATCTTAATGTTGTTCCAGTTGCAAACCCAAAACAAATTGGACTTATTCTGCAGAATGCTACTGATGTAGCAATGCCTACTTCTAATGAGCATAGGTCAAGGAATTAAGCACAGTAGATATGTTACTTACTTCCAGGTTTCCTCTAGCCTTCTTCAGGACATCGTGAGTTAAAACCACTGGAAACAAAGAGGCAGTCATTACACAACACCGCACTGTACTCAGTCTTAGAATCTAATATTAAATAATGTACAAACTCACATCTACAAGATGGGCAGCAGCCAGGCAACCATTCATGGCCCCACCACCACCACTTCAGCTTTCTTACTTAACAAAATCCAGAACTGTTCCTCTGTCCAAAGCCCTCTTTGGGCTCATTTTTAGAGAGATGGTGCATGATCTAACAGAGGTTAGGGGGAGAAGGAAGAAAATGGTGCAGTGGAGAGGTTACATGGGATGATGGGCTGGGAAGACAACAGATGGCAAAGAAGTCAGCCAGCTCCTCCTGCAGTTCAAGGACAAAGCAACCTATATATGCTTGGGGGAAATCATGTCAGTGGCTCACTCTGAAGGGGCCCAAGCTTTCTCTGCTCATTCAGCTAGTTTGCCTCTGCAGGGAGAGAGCAAGACCTGTGAATGGAGGAGGGGATGCTTCTAAACAAAACTGATATTTAGAAATGTCAGGTTAAATATGTGATTCTCTAATCTGTGTCAGCTCCATAACTGCTGAAAAATACCATTCACAAGTGCCAATTTAATATTCCAGTCTCAAAAATAAACAATTTAGCCATAATAAAGATTTTTCATTACAATAATAAGAACCCAACAACTCCAAGGGTATAGCTGTCATGAGATAATTATACCCTTGGCGGATTGCTGCAATTTGGCACTGCATTGTTACATGTTCAGAGGTTCAGATGAGGTTTATAAGCATTACATTCTCTTGCCCAGAGAAAGCAGACAGAAGACTCTGAGCCATAAGAATGTTCCAGTCTCTGACTCTAATGTATTTAGGAATGCTAAACTAAATAACAGTGGGAATCTGAAAATCCTCAGTGGAGTGACCAGCTAGCAGGGTACTTAGAGAATGAAGCCAAGCAAGGTCACCTACTGGAATGCCTGTGGTTGCTTACTAGCAAAACAAAATAAAACAAATATAAGCATCATCATAAACTCCAGCCCATGATTCACTAGTTGTATGCTTGGTCAGGAATTTGTATACAGATGCAATTTAGAAACATTTCTGAAATTGCTCTTTAAGGCAAAGGTAACTTGACATCCATAATTCCCATAATCAATGAAACTTAAAGAATCTTGTATCCAGGTCTTTCTGTGCAGCAGAGTGCTCTCTGCTCATAAAGAACTCTGCTAGTAAATTTACTTCACCTGGCAAACTAGATTTTTCTAAATCAGAAATATTAAATTCAGTACATGAAGAGAATTTAGAGTATGTGGCACTAATGGTGAAGCTGCTGGGAGGCAGGCAGGACTGTGCAGTGCGGCTTCGGAAAACGCAGGTTTCATTTTATTAGGACCTAATTCTGGGTGTGCTGAAACGGAGTGAACAGAATAAGAGGGAGATGCTCTGTTTTCTTTCTGAAAGTGTGGATGGATAGAGAGGCTGTGTCCATAAGGTTAATTCTCTGCTGATTTAAACTCTGCACAGCCCTACTGAAATTACCCACTGTGTCTGTGTGACATGTCACTGGAACTAGAAATTGACCAAACCAGATCAGTTAACCTGTCCTGAGGGATTTTAGTGGCACAGACATAATAATAGCTTTGATTTTTTATATGACAAATCCCAAACTGAGTTACCAAAAACCTAAACAAAATCTAATTTTAAATTTTAAGTAACTTGTATGCCATTTGATACAACACTTCTGGAAGAGACGATCAAAAACTAGCTCATAAATGTCAAAAAAAAGGAAAAACAATAATCTGTATGCAGGAGATATATGGAATTTAGACATACAAATTATAGGCTATGGAGCAAAATAACACAATGAGTTAAATAAAGGCAAAATAAATGACTTGAGGAACACAGTGTTACAGTAACCAATAACTTTGCAGGATGTACAGCCTTTTACATTCTAGACTAACTACTGATAACGTGAATGCCATTCAGCAAAGCCTAACAAGTCTTCATTTTGTTGTTTCCCTACTTCAATGGAAGCCATGAATTACAAAAAGACAGACCCATAATAAGGCATACACTTACATTGGTCAATAATGACTTTCTCCATGTTTTCCTTCAGCTGGTTTGTGGAGTGCAAGCGTTTCACTGTGCTGTGTAACTTCTTCTCTTGCTCAGACAGTTTCTTCCGTAATCTGAGTATTTCTGCTTTCATTCCTTCATCCTGTATTCACAGATGATGATGATAAAGCATTACAGAAATTATTTTATATCCCGTTAACATTTAGATTCCTCTAAGGTTTGGTTTTTACCACCAATTCTAAGCAAGTCATGGTTGGCACCCTGTTAAACAGGAGTCCAAGCAGGCCTGATACAGTCTGCAAATAACACACTGAGATCTGGATTCCTCATGCAAAGTTAAGCTTATACATTTGTCTTGTTGTGCTGTGAGATAATAGTACCTTCTGGAATTCTCCCCTAGCACTTTGCTCTTTAGAAGAGCTGATTACTCCTGTGGGGCTAAACAGAAGGCAGTGAATGCTCATATCTTTTGGGAGGCATTCTTTCATACACTGCATTTAAGACATCAGAAGCGCTCTAATGATCATAAGATCTCGGTATGTTGGATAAGAAGGTCTAAAAAAGGATTCTAATAGACTCTAATTAAGAACTGTAGTAGAAACTCAAATTTCCTACACATGAGGTCAGATCTTCTGACTGATCCAGATCAAGGTTTAAATCATACAGACAGAAAAAGCATTCGTCTGTGTGTATCTGTGATGAGCTCAGATCACGCAAGCCAGGCCAACATACAGCTGTCCATACACATTGTGCACATGAGGATAAAAATGGAAGTGTGCCAATATCCCAAATACGGAACTGAAACGTGAGAGAATTATACTGCTTTTCTGATTTAACACATTTACCAGTGCTAGAAAACTACAACAAAAACGTTATTAAAATGATATATCAAGTGTTAGCTTTCCTAAAGTTTCATTGTGCTCAGCAATCTCCTGCTTCTTTTAAAGAAACACATACAAAAAGCTCAGGGAAAAAAATTCAGATGGATTTTACAGCCGGAGTTTGGAGCAGTTGATTGTTGAGTGGTGATATCATGACAGTACAGATAATTCATTCCTCATTCGGTTTACTTCCATTCATTTGCATAGCGCAGTCCTTTTTAGTTATAATGTTATAAAACTTGTCTCGGGGTTTTGTCACACTTTTAAGAAAGCATCCTATTTTACAGCTTAGGCATCAAAAACATAAAATGAAAACGTAGCTTAGATTACATCAAAGTTGCTGAAGTTTCTGTTGTTACTGGAATATATATAATCAAATTGAATTTAATTCTATAACAGGGAGTCCAAATCTTTTCTCACTGAAAGGGAACGTTTGCAGTTTGCCAAGCTTTCCTGAATATCACACAGCAAGGCTGCAGATTACAACCTTCATATAAGGTATCTGCTGAATAAACAGCTGAGCTGTGCAGTATGATCAGGACAGGAGGACAGAAAGGCAGTACACATTCAGCCATGGCCTTCAGTGATGAGAGCTACTTAAAAACAGGGCTACCCACATTCATGATTTACAAACCGTGTTCCCAGATGACATGTTCTTAACTGGTGTGTCCTCCTGGACACGCTGCAACAGTGCAAAAAAGCAAAACTCAGACAAAATGGAACAGAACAATACCTGAGTGCCGTGAACAGTGCCGTGTACTGCTTTCATTGGAAGGGAAACTCTCCAGAGAAGTTTCAATAAACGTGCAGCCTCTTCTAAAATCTGCTGCACTGTGTTAGTGCTTGCAGAAAAGCTTTGCAGCGATGCCTGGTCTGGTACCTGTATTGCAGGATTAGACACACGTTCTATTTTACCTTTAGGAAACTATGACAATGTAATCTTAATTAGTGGTATAAATCCCGTTGATACGATTTCATATTTAAGATGCTGTACACAGCTATTGTGTGCCAAAAAAGCTCATTTCTTCATTTAGACAGGCTGTTGGATTGCACATTATCTCAGAATTTGGGGGAGGAAAGAGATATCTCCTCATCAATAACCATGATTAATAATAGATTACATTTACTGGATTTGCTATGCCACATGGTAACAGTTGGCAACTCTTGCCTTCCTCCATTCTCATTTTGTGTCACGTTATTTGAAAGTCAAATGATTACAGACATCAAATTTAAGCAATATAGATGTTTCTTCCTCAGCAGACCCTTTAAACTGTTCCATTTAATGCTAAAATAACTATCAGGACACGCATAAAATGTTTTCCTCTGCTGACAGATGAGAAAACCACATTGAAGAAATTGCACGAATGTGAAATAAAGGAGAGGAAAAGAATGCAAGGGGAGCAAATGGATTACCAAAGCAGCAGTGATACAGAATGGGGGAGGGCAGTGAAGTAAAAGCATTTATGGTTTGTGCCCCATCCAGCATATCATCTGAATAGTGACTTAGAATTGCAATCCTCCTGTCATACAAAGCATCCCATTTGCTAAGTAGTCTGAAACTCCAGCGATGTAAAGCCTGATAGGAAACTCACTGCTTTTATCTTTGCACCAACAGAAGTTAAAAACTTAGAGAAATGACTTCTTCAGTCATTATTAGCACCTTAACTAGGTCATCTGAAAACACACAGTACTTCAGAGACCCTTAAGTGTCATTCAGACATCTTTCTACTGTGAGTGTGCAGGTGATACTACAAAAAGAATTTCAGAGTTGTTGCAGGCTGCATTCTCAACAGCTTTACTAATTATAACTCGGAAACAGAAGTGTTCTTAGAAACATCTCTGCTAGTAGTGATTCAGCAGTGTCAACGAGCAGCCTCCAGTACAGTGTTTCACTCTTTTTACCACCAGCATCTTGTTCTAACCTTCTGTTCCAAATCTCCCCTATTGCAGGTTAAGTTTCTCAGCTCGTTATTAACTTCCATGGACACATACAGATTGTTCTTTCCCTTTTGCTGAAACTTGGAGGTAGGTTTGATTATCCCATCCATCCCAAATACACTATTGGGCTGTTAACTGTATCCAGATATTAACACTAAGAAAAAAAAAATTCAGTGTAAGCAAACACTTGTTCTCCTGATTCTAGAGGGAAAACCATGAAATCTGATTTTTTTTCCCTACTTTGGTGTATTTTTCATTAGAAAGCAAACATTTTATTGTTTTAGGAATTATAATGCTTAAGACAACAGCACTGTGACTTGATATCTTTATGTCACATTCGATGCAGAAAGAATGACAGACCGTGTCCAGGAAGTCAAGACCTTACCATTACTGAGATATTCAAGTTGCTGGACTAGCTGCTGATATTACTAAAGTATTCATCTGCTACCAGAAAGTGGAAAAAATATATAAAAGGTTCCTCAATGTAAAACAACCCTCATTAGCATACATCAGTCATTGCTGTAAAGTGATCACTTGCTGTTACTGGAGGGCAGGGTACAGGTAAGTGGAGAACCCAGCCAGCTGTCTGTCGTCAGCTGGGTATTAAATTACTTTTAACTAGCTCTCATTTCCTGGGCTTATCCCAAGCCTCCATTACAACAAAATCTCCTTTATTATTTTTATCCTTAGGTTACTGATACATACTAGCTTAAGCCCTGTCTAAAGCATTTTACAGTTGAATCTGTTTTGCTGTTATTTTTCAATAATTTTCAGTGTGATGACTACCAGTTTCCATAGTAAAAGCAAGCAGTTTCACCTCATTTCAAGTAAAGTGAGACAGCTTATTAAAGGACCAGAATTAACTAATTTATCCATAGCCTCATTAACCCAGAATCACAAATAGGAGCCTGCAATAGGAGGCTGTTGAAGATGTGACTTCAACTGCCAAGGTTGAGGTATCCCAACTGAGTTACGAAGTTAATAGTGCCTGCTGCACCATTAACCTGGTTGTTTTTATAATCTATACACTTTGCATCTGTAGGCAAAACCCAGCAACTGGTGCTTTCACAGCTTACCTTTATTCCAGGCTCCTGCAGCTTCGTACCAGCAACCTCTCTTAAAGTAACCTCCATTTCTCCCAAAACCTGCTGCCCTTCTGAAATCTGTTTCCGGAGAGCATTGTAATCCTCAATCAAACCAAGGACGTGGCGCCCATTTTTGTCTGCCCACATCCGATGCCCAGGGACGAGACGAGGGGTACACGATGTACCAGAAGATGAGGTACTGCAGCAGTCTAAGTCATCTTTAGAGGCAGAGTGTGTACCTGGCACAGAGAAAGAGTATATATTTTTATATCCTTACACGTAGAACTATTTGACATGAGACTTCTACCAAACATACACATACAGGATTGCCTTTGGATGTACCTGTTTTTGCCAGCGGAACGCCATGTCCGTGCTTCTGAAGCTCACAGATGTTTCTGCTGGAAGCAGGGCATTTGCAAAGATTTTCTGTACATCAAAAGGGAAGAAGGAAGAGAGCATCAATAGAAGTTAAAATACATTAAAAAAATCATCCTAGGTCAACTTCTCTTCCTCTTTTCTGCTGATGTTATGCTTGGACTCAAGAAATAGGGAAATACAGTGAGTTTTCTAATACTCAGGCTGAGCATCTTCCATCCTTCATCCACACTCTTCTTTTTTGGTATCTACCCGAAGTTGAAGATACCTCCTAAACTCAAGACATGGTCAGAAAATCTACAGTATAGCCTGATGAAGATATTTTAATCAACTCCACAAGGATGACACACTCCAATACACCATACATAAGGTCAGATCTTGTATACCTATACAAGCAGAGGGAAGGGAGACTTTATGCTGCATGTATGGAAAGCTGCAGAGCACTTCAGCAGCAAGAAAGAGCATTCTTGTGCCCTGTTCATCCATACTGGGGCCATAACCCAACCTGCAGCAATAAGACTACGTTTTCCCTGATTTGCTGCAACAGTATAGTATCACTTAAGAGTGATTGAAATAAAGGTAAAATATTTCTCAAGAGCATAAAGGGGAAAACTGATTTATACAGTGACCATTCAGCGAACTTATTGATCCTTCCTGAGTAACCCACAGTAAATGCTATGGAAGTCTGCATTAAAATAAGAACCCTCCAGTAAGCAAAATTTCTGGCACTTTAACACAGCCATCCTTCCATCCCAAACATTTTCTACATATGTTTTTCTTGAATGAAAAAAGTGACAGTTGGAGCCTATAAGACAGCACAGTGTGCATTTCATCACCCCATTCACTAATAGCTCTAGCAGGAAAGGGATTTGAAAGGCTGATGGGCAGTTCCCAAACCATAGAGTCGGTGTTGAATAAAGTTTTAAGAGCATCTTTAAAAAGGAAACAAGGAACAGGTTCTACAGTATAACAAAAGCATTTGTGGCACAGTACCGTTCATTCCTGCATAATGCTGAGATTCTTGTTTGAAAAGATAATTGATATTCACAGCTGACACTGATCCCATTTCCTCCTTCTTTTCTTTTGAAAGCTGCTCCTCTAATTTTTCGTGCAAAGTCTTGTTTGTCTCTATGCTTCTTTCAAGTTGTACTCGCAAACTCTGTATTTCAGTCAGTAGTTCATGTAAGTCAACTGGATTGTTCTGATCTTTTCGAAATTCTTCTGACGCATCACATCTGGGATCTGAAACAATTTGAAAGAAACACTTAAGGTCTTTCACAATTAAAATAATATTAGCCACTATCAGAATGCTGAACAAGTGAATTATAGCCAGTTTTATCCTCAATATTAAGAATTAACTACAAACGGCACTGAGATAATGGTTTGACAAAGCATGTCTTAATTGCTTTTGCTCTCAAAAGATCTGAAGAGCTGAAAATTATTTTTTTTACTTTGTCCATAAAAGCTAATAAGTCTCATACCAACAGCAAAAATATAATAGTAAGGGAATGAAGAAGATTTACAAAATTTCAAGTGCAATAAAGCACAGTCTGGGGGAAAAAGAAGTAATGGGTAATCTTGGAGCATGGAGGAGGGATAGAGGACAACTGGGAGTTTAATTTTACACACCGCAGAGAAAAAGAAAACAGTGATCACCTGGCAACCAGCAACAAATCTGAACCTCAAAAAAGCAAGGGCTGCATTCATCTTTCATAGAAGGGGGTCAGTACACAAAAAATTCCATGTATTCAGTGTGAGAGAATTCAAACTGTTCTCCAGTAGTGGAAAGGATTCAAGTGCGTGAGGTGGGTGCTGCTGCTCTCTAATTACATTACCAGTTCTGCAAAGAAATTTACTTCTATCCCTGAGCCAACACTGGCTTAAAGCCTTATACCAAGAGGGTTGTTCTGCAGTTAGGTATGAAATACGGTAACAGCAGGGCATATTACTTAATGAAGGAAGAAAAGAAAATCTGACTTTCACAAGAACTCCCAATGGGAAATTTGCTGGATCCTGAATGCTGTACTGACCAGCATTCCGCTTTTTTACCTAACCATGCTACCCCTATTTGGTGCCATATCTTCCTTAAAAGGTGAAATGCAACCTGGACATGCTGGGTCAGAGCATAAGCACACCTCACAGCTATACTTCCCAAGTAAAAAGCAGCATTTTATCATCAGGCTGCTGTGTCTACTTTCGCACAGCAAACCCAAACAAAAACAAAATAGTAGTGACCCAGCCCTACTGCCTTCTGACAAGATGATATCCAGGGAGAGAAAGGTTGCAAGAGCCAAGGGCACAGAAATAACTGTGTATATACCTGTCCTCTTCCTCCTTGCTTCCTCCAGCTTTTCATAAACTTTGATCTCAGTTCGGAGTGACTGCAGTAACTTCTCATTCTCAGAGAGCTGATGCTGCTTTACATTCATTTCCGTTTGCAACCTGTTAAGATCCAATAAATCATTAATAGTTGAATTCTTATCCTTTATTTCAAAATCTAGAATCCAGTCCTCCTTCCTCAACAATTACTCCACTGCCTTTTGAACATATCTATGAATCTGATTAATGTTAATGGCTATGGCTAAACACATCCACATCACATTGACAATTTTCTTCTCTAAATGCATGTCTAAATGTGGACAGAATCAATACCTGTTTAATTCATTACGACTGCTGTAAATTTCACATGTCAGATATCTGGTTTCATCCTCCTTTTTGCCAATTTGTTTTTGCAACCTTTCATTTTCTTTCTTGATGCATTCATAATCCTCATGAAGATGCTCAATGATTGCATTCTTTTTAGAAAGAGATTCTCTTAGCTTTTCATTTTCCTTTTGTTTATCTGAAAGAAGAAACACGAGGTGTTTGTATTGCCTATAACACATTAAAAGCTATGCTTTTCAACAAAATCAGCTTTCTTAGAGACTGGCAGAAAGTAGCAGCTGCTTTTGTGAGCTTTAGGATTTCACTTTTTCCAATTATCAAATGTTTTTTTGCTATATACATTTCCTGTGATGATGCAACATTTAACCCCTGAGACTTGCAAGAGGTTCCATAAGAAGGCTCAATAAAAACCTCTGTACAGCCTCCTTTGCCAGATGCCCCACCACGTCTTGGAACTGACCAGAAGGAGAGCATTCAAAAACCAGTGGCAACAGTTACCCAAAGAAGGCACATTAACTTGGCTAAACCTCCCAGAATAATTTTTACTTCTTGTTAGGAAGAAGAAAACTTAATAGGGTTGCTTCAGGGAGTTGCATCCATTCCATTTTGTCCCGTAGAAATCCCTTTGTCCTATCCTTCCCACCCTTATCCATCTGCCAACTTTATCACAGCTGTTCTCTCTTCCTTGGTATATCAGTTCCCTGGGACAAAGAACTGTCAGTAGGGGCAAATGACTCCTGTGGCCAAAGAAGTCTACAGAGACACTAAGTCACCCTAAGCGAACAAGCATTAGAAAAGAAAGAAGCAAGTTTGGCAAGGAAACACAAGGCAGAGTCACTCCAACTCCCAACAGTTAGAAAATCATTCCTTCACCTTCAGTAGCTGTGCTAAAAGCACATGCAAATGGTAACACCCACATGCTGTTGACAACAAGCACCTTCAGCCTTCCACTACTAACGGGATAAGCTAAGATTGGACCCAAGATGAAAGCAAGCAAGATGAATTTAGGCAGCTTTCCTCCAGGAACAAAAGGAAAAGAAGCTCACAACTCTGGAGACATGGATATTATTTTAAAACTCGAGGGCAGCAATGCGTTATTCATCACAGTTCTTAATATAAAAAAAGAAACACTGGTATTATCAGATCATATTGTCAGATGTAGAAACAAACAAAAGCAGTGATGTTTTAACAAACAGTAGATTTTAAACACAATAAGCTGTAAGAGGCACCAAAACAGAGGGCTTCAGAACACAGACATAGGGGGAAAAAAAGGAACACGAAAATGGTAATAAAAGGCACAGAAGAGGGGAGAGGACATATAAAAAGAATGGTATATAAAAAGAATGGAAAAATGAAAGCACACATCAAATGGAAAATGCTACGTATAAAAAGAAAGGAGCATTACTGCTACGCTTTTATCATTGTTAACCCCAGTGTGAGTGCTTATGGCTGAGCACCAAACTTCAGGTGTGGGAAGAACGGTGAAGGTAATTTCATGGACTGTAAATACTTCCTTGTTTTCCTGATTTGGAATGAGTTGCAGTCTAGTTCTGTAAAGCACAGTTTTACATTTTACCTCTGGATCCTTTTGCCAGCATTGCATTCAGGACTTGATTTTGCTTTCTCAGGAAATGTACTTCAGAAGTGAGAGAATTATGCTGCTCTGAGCCATGGATAAAATTGTTTGCAGAACCTATAAATATGTACATAAAAGATGATTTATGAGTCATCTCTAGGTCATTAAAGATTAAACTTTTCAGACAAGAACAATTTTAAAAATTGCAGAAAAACATGTTATGAAAGGTATTTATCCCCTATGTGTTTTGAAGGTTATCCTTACAGACTGAAAGGCAGTTCAGGTTAATGCCAAGTAACCTAAAGCTCTGCATCACAAGTACCTCTTCTTGTTGCTGGGCAGCCATTACCCAAATTGCAAAATTATCCCTGCTAGTCTTTAACTATCAGCCAAGAATGCACCAGGACAAAACGTAGCAGTATTTTGTGACATTGCTATTTTAAAATAGTGCAAAATGTACCAAGGTTTACCTGTATTTCTGTATTGCTCTCTTCATAAAACCACTGCAGAGGACAGCTAGACTTTACAAATTAATTAACAATGGCTAATGAAGGAAGTAAAATGCCTGTTAATACATATGATGCCATGCCAGTCCAGAGTGTAAGGGTGGAGTCACCATCTTTGCCTCCAATTACAAACTGAGAATCCATTTATGATGGCAGGGATGAAGACCCCCATACCTCTTTATTTCAGATATTTAAGATTTATATAACTGAGCCTATGTTGATCACCTTGGGCTTCCATCAGTGGTCATGGGGAGGTACAGGAACCCCAGAGAGGGACACATCCTCTGCACATCCCCTGGGGAGGAAATGCACTGTCCTCCAAAGGGAGGAACTTCTTGCCAGTGCCTCTAAGAGGAGCTGTGTATGACTGGAATTAATGCCTGACTGTTAGAAACTCAAGGTTGGTGAACCCTACTCTGAAGGTCTCACATGAATGCGGGTGTTAAATTGTGTATCCACATCAGATAAACTCCAGCCTAGGTAATCCTCACAACATACTTCACTTACACTACTCATCCCACGATGTGTACAGTACACCCTGAAAACTGCCATATCCCCCATCCTCAAGGCAGCTGCCTCGCAAACAAGTCAAGTAACTGTTATTGCCCTTTATAACCTATTTGTAGTCAGTAAAACTCTTCAGAACCCACTAGAATTAACATTACCATTAAAAGTATTTTTTCAGTTGATTGGTTATCCCAGCATCTACTATGCTTTAGTGCTTGAGATAACTGCATGAGTGTCAACTGTTTGGTTAATAGAGAAATAACCAGCTGGCAAAAAAAATTAGTGGAATGTATGAGGAAGATGCCTTTCAGCTCTGGCAATTCAATTCAATTGGATGTGCTGCACTTCCTCTGAATAATCTCATTTTATTGTAATCCCAATTGAAGCTTTTACCAACTACCTAACTGGGACGTAGTGTGCCATGATATGCACCTCTTGTCATTACTAAAAGACTCACAGGCTCTAGAAGCTCAGCACTAATGGCATTTTACTATCTATATGTTAAAGAGTTGAGGTAGCTACGTGAACTCAAAAGGCTTTTTCCTTTCAGATTTTAACAAAGCAATTCAACTTCAAGTGGCAAAGCTTGATGGTCTCATCTTGATTCTAATTTAATTTATTGCCCATCACCCAGCTTTATCCTATTTGAAAAGTTATGCTACCACAACCCGACTGAAAGGCTTTAGAATATAACTATTAGTTATCTTACATAATAAGGGATAATGCAGAGCCAGTGGTAATAAGGCGACAATCCTGCAATTTGACCCACTACTGAGACTACTACTTCTGTGCAGAGCCCTGCTGACACCAATTATGCTCTCCATAGATGCAAAGGTCCATCCAGCTGGAGTACAGTGAAGCATCAGGGCCTGCAATTGGGATACACTTCAGTTTTCATTATGTTATGCGCTGAGCACTACGTGTGAGCACTAAGAAAGCGTACCTTGAAGGTTTCAAAGCACTGGCTGAAAGACAGGCACTACAGAAAATCACAGCAAAGAGGAAGGGAAACACTCGTTCCCAATCAAAGCAAAATAAAGGCAAAACAAAGCTGAAGTCTGAGAACAGACATTAGTTGCTTATGGGTTAAAAAAAGGAAACAGAAACCCCTTTTAATGTTAACTGCTGTTATTAACATTTGAAACATAGGAAACTCAAAATTAAACCTTTGATTTTATTTTGATGCCTAACATTTGAAATGATTGAAGCAATTATTTCTGTTCTACTTGCGCTGCAAATCTCAGCTCTGTAGTAATGATGCAGTCATTACCAGCACCTTGTATCATTTATAGAATGGTGGAAGCCCAGAGGCACTCAGATACTTTGACAATCAACTTATTAAAAATAGCATGGCAAAAAAAAAGTGGGCAGGTGTGTGCGCATACACGGATATAATATCGATTAAATAGGCAAGAAAAATTCTATGTGTTAAATTTCTTTGAACAAAACTCAATATCAAACAAATTTAAGAGGCTCTCATCAGCAATTAAGTTATGGTACAACTTGGTTTGGATTTTTAAAAGAAAACAGACTAAGGATATTAAGTTAAAGCTAAAAAACTGCTTTGAACGATGATGACTCAAAGCTAAAGTCTCCTTCAGCTCCACTTGGGAACTTCTTTTCACACTGAAAGTTAAAACAAAAACCCACAAACAAAACCCATCTATTATGAAAATAAGTAGCATCATTACTGGAAGAGGAGAGATCTGATAACATGAAAGAGATCTTCAGAACTGAGAGAATCAGGAAGAGCTGATAGAACACAGGAACAAAAAGGAGCAGCCGTAACACACAGTTGTTTTTTCCTTTCTTTTTGAAGGTTTTCCTTCGTGCATTGCTAGATGCACTGAGGCAACAAGAAGACAGACAGAAAGCATAAGACAGTTTATAAAGAAAATATACTTTCACTGCATTAATGGATGCCCTTGCCAGAATCTTTATGAAGCTGTAACAGAGCTGGAAGTGTTTCAGTGTGGTTACTTCAAGAGAACGGTGTGCCTTTCCAGCAGCGTAAATACTTCATGTATGAAATGGATGCTTTTTTATATGCCATTCCCGCACTGTAAATTATTCCTGAAAGCACACTGCCCTTTGTAGGCAGCATCCATTTAAACAACAACAGAAATGGACCACGGGGATGATGTAAAACATAATGAATCTAATGTCAATATTAGTGAAACCGAATTAAGAGGAAAGCATAGATGCCTTCATTGCTTGCTTCCACTCTGAGTAATATTGCATATCAATCAATTTTCCTATAGGGAAAAATGTGGAAAGGAGAGCAAGAAAAGATCAAAATGTGGGAAGGTGTATCTGGTGCTGTGTGCTAAAAGGTGCTAGGAAATGGGTCTTAGTGAGAGCCTGGCCACCATCTCATGAAAAGTTTTAAATGCACCACTGAGCTCAGCTTTCAGAGGTGCTGAACACTACGAAGCGAGAGCAGTGACTCTGAATTGGCATGCTTATTTTTAGCATTTTTCATCCACTGCTTTATATTAGAATTTGGAATGAAAACCCACTCTGTGTTAAAATTTCCATTGGTTTGACAGGTACTTCTCATTAAAAACTCACAATGTCATTTTGTGTAGAACACATTTATCACACTAATCAATGCAAATGACAGGCTGAACAACAAGGCCTAGGCTCTGTGCTCTACTGCAGCTATTTGTCCTTTCTGTACACAAAACCTGGCTTCAGAGCAGAGCTGCACAGAAGGCATCTCCAGCAGTGCTGTCCGTGGTCACGGAGCACCCTGAGCACACAGGGAGTAGAGGTACAAGAGCTAATTCCACAGCATTCATACACTCCTTTGTATCAATAGCAGCAATGTAATTTAGAGCAGATAGCCTCCTCTTTTCATACTGGGCTTGGGCCCAGCTGAAATTATGTTGTTAAAATTGGCTTCCTCACCTGCAACTGCCCCTGGCTGGACATGGCAAAGAATTAAGAGGGTGACATCCTAACATCCAAGACCACTATAACAATAATGATGTCCTAAACGCAAAAGGAAGCAGGCTGTTCGCTGATAACAGAACTAGAAGGTCATTCAATCTTCTGGGTGAAATTCAACCATAGTCACATCAAATGGCATAAAACAACCTGGTAGCACTTCAGTCCTGTTCTCTTAGCAATACGTGCAACTGTGGGCTCTGTGGTGTGCCGGAATCCCACAAAAGCTCTGTGCATCTGTACTGCTTCAAGCAATGGAGTTAAGGCTAGGATTAGACATTTGCTCCCTCAGGCTTCAGGCAGAAGAGGTGGATTTAAGTTATCAGCAGATAAATTCTTACCTTGATCTAGCTCCTTGTTTGTTACTTGTCTCTCAAGCTGCTTCCTCAGTCTCTCATTGTTTTTTATGGAGTATTCTAAACGTTGTCTCAGGATTCGAATTTCATTCAGATACTCCATTAATAACTCTGCATAAACCAAGAGACCACTTCTTATTTAGAAGAAATTCTTCTTATTTGGACCACCTCTTATTTAGAGTAAATGACTGTATTCCTCTCCTCTGAGCACTCCTGTCAAATCTAATGTGTGTTAACACCAAAAAACGACACAGAACCATTCAAAATGTTACACGCTAAGTAACTGCTCCACAATTTGGGCCCAAATCACACATATACTGAGAACTACTCTAAATCTTAACAGTGGTCCAGTTTTTAGGCTTTCTAAACATCATCTTCCTACAAAACTGGCAGATGGAAATAACATCTAGTTAGAACATTCCCTAGATTCAGACATGAATCCGAAGTTCTGCAGTACAGCCACACATTCAGACTCAACACACTAAGAGTTCACATTCTTCCTTATAACAATAGGAAGCTTACCGGAGTAACGCAGATATAAATTTGACTTTGGCTCACACAATGCATACCTTAATAAATAAATCTGCTCTATCAAGTTTCATTACCGTACCTGTTCCTTCTTGCTTTGCCATTCTACAATTTTTCTTCCACTGGCTGTAAGTTTCAGCTTTACCCAGGAACTTATCTGTTTGAGCTGTCACTATCTTATTTGCCAGTTTATCCATGTCATACACTCCTGGTTTACTCTGCAATATTTTTCTCCTGAACAGTACGTGCTATCCCAGCTATTAAATTTTCATCGCTGCCTGTAACAAACTACTGCAAGCACCACTCGTGCTTAGTGAAACCATCCAGGTCAAACATGACACCGCTTATTAATTATGCAGCACTTACAATTCTCAAGGAAACACAACACTGGCTTTTATAAAATTAGAAAATCTTTCTTTTTCAGTGCAATAATCTCTTGACAATTGTCTATTTTCCCTCATAACTTGTCTATTTAAAGACCGTCTGGAGTACAGTAAAAGATGATAGTCTAAAACAACAAAGACAAAATATCGTAGTTAATTTTGTTTCAAACAGGAGGTAGTTCAAATCGTTGTCATCTCTGTATGCCTTATTACTGAAATTGCAATGATTATGCAAGATACTGGAAAGCTGAAGCAGACAAACATTCTTCGTTATTTCTTAATTAGTTCCCTCGTGTCTTATTTATCGCATTTTCCCCAATATCTTCATTGGGAAAAAAAACTACCTGGGGGAAATTGGCTTGGCAGAAGCGCCAGTGTGGCATGCTGTCCTTCTCCTAGGTCATGCCTGTGCTCTGTTGATCCAAGAGATGACTTCTCCGACAAATCAAAGTCAGACAGACTATGAAGAGCAGATGGTACGGGTGATTCATCCTTAAGCTCCTCATACATTGTGGCATTCTTCTCATTTTCCCTTTTAAGACAGACAAAATGTTTTAAAATATAAGAATTATTCTATTATTTTGGGAGCAGAAAAAGACAGCGTGGTGTCATGTTTACAGGACAGAGGCAAAGCAAGTGGTTTTAGGTGACTAAATGTGACAAAGCACTGCGTTAGCTGCATGTGTCAAGATTGAAATCCAAACCTCACTGAAGTCAGCAGGAACAACCAATGAATCTGAAGCACAATGCTCACACTGCAGCACTAGATGGTCACCTGTGTGCTACGGGGACTTCCAACTGCCTTCAATAGGCAGCTGAGGACTTCTGTAGCACAGAAGAACCCCAGGTTGGCAGAAACCCAACATAAGCAGCCAACACCTGCTCCCTTCACCTTCAACCTTATTGCTGCTTTATTCAGCAAAACGGTGTTTTGAGAATGAAGTTCAACAGAACTGTACGTTGGTGCTCCTGAGCCAGCACCAAGATCACACAACCAGAAAAGCTACCCTTTCTAGCAGCTGCAACTAGGATAATACCTAAATATACACAGTGGTATCTCATAGCACAACAGTGAACACTTGTATCATCATAAAAGGGAAAACCATGGTAACATGATGTTTTGCCTCAGTAATTAAACCATGCATTGGTGAAACACTGGCACAGGTTGGTGGTGGATGCCCTGGGCCTGGAGACACTCAAGGTGAGGCCAGACCAGGCTCTGAGCATCCTGATCGAAATGCAGATGACTTTGCTAGATGTCTCTGCTCAATGCAGGAAGGTGGACCTTTAATGATGCCTTCCAAACGATCCTACGATTTGCTGAGAAGTAGAGAAAAAAGCCTAAGTTTGTTTTCTGTGAATATTTTACTAATGAAATGTATGTTACTGACACAGGCAGCATAGAAAAAGTCCTCTCCAAAAAGTAAGACAGTTAGGTTGGGCTGCAAAACATGGAGCATCCTTACCAACTTGTCAAACAACAATATATTTAAATAACACTGAGTTGCACTCTTACCTTTGAGCCAATTCATAAAGTATGGTAACTTCTGCACCTACTGACTCTCCTGCAAAGCAAAAGTATCGCATTAAAGAGAGAGACAGAATAATTTTTGTTTCCCCTCCATCTCAAGCTATTCAAACACAGAATGGTAAATCAATGAGAATTTAGGGAAGCCAGCAGATGATGAACAAGCTGTGCATTCATGTCAAATACTGGACGTGAGAAAAACTACTTATAACACAGCAACAAAACTGTCTTTGGAGTTCAAAAAAATGACTAAGGAAGGACTGAGCAACATATGTGCCAGATTTTACACTCTTAGCATTTTAGTTAGCAGACAGATATGAAATATTCTGCTACCTGGCAAAGGATTAGGGGTACATATCACTACTACTTCAATAAAAACTACATAAGAACCATTCCAGCTCACTTGGATGTTGGCCATCTGGAGCCAGGCTAACAAGCTGTCCTTAATAAAGGAGCACACACAGGGCTCTGCCTGCAGTACTCTCCGTGGCACAGTGTGTAAGCACACACACAACTCAGTGCTAGAGACCTGGGCTCAGACACTAATTGGAATTAAGAAACAAGAATTGTGTCATGTCACCTTGGCTCAGCACAGTGCAAAATTTTTGTGCAATTAAGCAAAAGTGGCAGGCAAGAGTTGCACAGCTCAGATTTCAGGGGAACGAACTGAAGGTCAGGATGGAAATGCAGAGACAGACGGCTGTTTATGCATCTTCTTTACAGTCAGTTCCCAGTAAGCTGGATGTTCTTTATCGCCCTACAAACATCATTTTATTTTACAGTGTGATTCAGTGCAATAGCATCGTGCTAGATACATTGAATTGTCTCAGTTGTCAGTGGCTTTTCATAGTATATAGGATACCATCTGTTGGCTTGGTGGGTTTTGTTGTTTTTTTTTTTTCTTTAAAGGCATTTAATGTTTATTCACTGCACACTCTTCCTATTTTTAAGGCAAGGAAACTCTGTAGCCACAAAAATCACTGAAGACACTCAGTCTTTTATTACACTGCTATGACACGCTGCCCGTTAATACCTTTTTCTCACATACAGCTCCCTTCTATGAGCCATCGCAAACAGCAAAATGCTGCAACTAACTTTGAAGAGAGGTAGAATACAGATCATTGCATGGCTGGGAGCTGAACGATCCCAAACAAAGGGATCTTCCAGAAGCAATGTCAGGAAGATACAGGGATCCGGATCCCTTTTTTTGAGGGCAATTCAAGAGTTTGGCTGAAGATGTCTGTTTTGCAGCTGCCATCTGCAGAAGCCCATCCAGCTGTTTGGGTGAGAAACAGCAACATCTGTGATGATAGGACTGAAATTAAAATTTTATTAAACTATAACCACTAGGTTTAAAATACACTAAGACAACCCAAAATGGAAGGTGCCAATACAGAGGGCAACAACAAAGGTAAAACCCAGTCTTTGTGGATCTTCCAAGCCAGTCCACGGCATAATACACTCAGAAGCAACCATGAGAAAGTCAGGCTTTCATTTCCACACACACAAAACTACCAATTTTGAGAGCACGAGCACACTTCAAACAAGAAGCACAAAGCACTGCTACTTACCATACACGAGTTTCCTTTCCAGCTTCTCAAACAACAGCACACTTTGATTCAGCTGCTCACGGAAGCCTTCAGCAACGTAATAATCTACATCGCTGGCTTGAAGCAGTTCCTCAAAAGCCTTAATAAGGCTCGTCAGATGCTGATGGTAAGTGACACAGCCACTGTGGATCTCCTTAATTTGGTGGTGTTGAAAGGAAAGCTCTCGAGCTCGTGAATGAACTACTGAATCATATCTGAGAAAATGAAATTATCTTTGAAAGTAATTTTCTGACCGTAAATAACATTTAAATATAAATAAAAAGTCAGTTAAATTTATACTTCTAAGCTATAATTTTATGGGACTCAATTTTCTTTTAAAATGCTTTTATGGCCACAGTGACAAACGTATTGTCTTTAAGTGCTGAGTTTTGCATCTATGGGCATAACTGGTGGTTATTGTCCTTCACTTAACTGCTTCATTTTTAAGATGTGTAGAAACTACAATAACTGCTTTGTCTGCCTGAAAGTAACACTGATTGCACCAAAGGTGCCAAAATAAAGAAGACAGAATACACTAAGAGAATGTTAAAGAATATACTTATTTTTTCCTGTTATTATTATTTTATTTTTCTTTACTCAGGATGGAAACTTTCTATACTGGCCACCAGGAGCACATCAGACTTTCATCCAGTTTGATGAATTCTACACATCTCTGCATGCTTATTACCAAATGCATGGCCACAGCAACCACTGCAGTGTTCAGACTCTTCTCCACAAGCTAGGGTCTACCTATCAGTTCAGATCAGTTGGATTTATTCTGCACTTGTAAATACAGACATCCCCTTTATATTGCAACTGTCTGCAGCACAGACGCGCTCCCTTTTATGGAATCAAACATTAGTGAAGGGAGTGGATCTGAAAAAATGCAGGAAGTCAAAAAATAGAGGGCATAAACAAGATCTACAATGGTGTGGGTTGTTATGGCATTTTTATTGTCATTTGTATAGGGAGAGACACATTATTCATTTTGGGGTCTGTCATTTGTGACTCGTGTAGTTGTTCTACACTGTGGCCATAAAAACCTCACAAAGATCCGTACCATCCCACTCCTTAATTCACACAGTTACATCTCCCTTTGTAATACGAATGAGGTGTACTTTCAAGGTATGTAAATTTATACATACTATGAAGTAAGACTGTATTTTATGACAATAATACTAGAAGATATACAATTGTCCATGCTGCTGGTTGCTCACTGTCTCCAAATATTTCTACCCAAGCATTCCAAAGAAAGCCAACAGGATGAATGCCTTTCTTTGTAATACTTCCTGTTATTCTATCAGCCCTCAGGAAAATAATGACACTACAGTCAGGAAAAAAAAAGGTCTGGTCTTATGAGCCCACATTTTATGTCTGTGATTTGTATAGATGCTATCGGAGCTGCTGCCCCTAGTCCTTCCATATGAAAAATAGGACTGATACTTTCCAGCCTCCCACAGGTGATTTTCTAGCTTACAAGTTTATGCCATAAAATTTCATTCATTAATTTCAATATACGTATATACACACTTTGACATTCTTCAAAGAAGGCACTGCAGTGCACAACTGCAAAATAAATTATAACTACACTCTCAAATTCTTATTTTACACATAAAGTGTGGTCACACAAGCAGAAGGGCTTGCATAAGCAAGTCAGCCAGTCTCCCAGGGAAATGTTTGTAGCTTAGTGGAACGTTCCATTTTTTTTTTTATACATGTCACCTGACAAAAACAACCTGAGTGACATAAGATAATCCCCCCTCACAGAGTAACCAAGGATATCTGACTTTGCTCAGGAGAGGATATTTCACTGCAGAGCTGTGGGCCTGAGGTGTTGAAAGAGATCCATAGCATCATTACTGTGGGCAGTACGAGCTTTTCAGTAGTTCTGTGCTAAGAAATATATAGGAATCCGTACTTCAAGACATCTCTTAACTAAATGCTTCAGTTGTTTTACATTGTTAGTAAAATTTATCATTTAATGCAACACAGTTGTATGTAAAATCTACCTCTATTTGCCTTCCTGTATTATTTGGTAGTGCTGTTTAGAAAAAGGAACCTGAAGCACTAACAACTTTACTCACTTGGACGGCGATGTGTCTCTCAATTTGTTTTGAAGACAATACACTTCATCAGGATGCATATCTGCAACCTGCTCTTTTTTGAGGTCTGTCTCATTAGCTGAGAGTATTTCCTTGAGGTTTTGTGCTGGCCGCAAGGTTTGTGCTTTTGAAGACTGTAAATTCCTATTTTCTGTGCAAATCTCGTAATCCATCAGCTGATGTAAACCAGAAAATGGTTTGATTTCTTGCATAGCTGTATCTTGTACAAAACGTCCTTCCCCAGGCAAAGCTGCGTCACTCAGGACTGCATTGGAAATACCACTCAATAAAAGCTGGTCAGAGGTCTGTAAATGAAATACGAACATTTTGTACTTTTCAAGTTCAGACTGCATATTCTTAATTCTTTGTTTCAGTTCTTCTCTATCATCTACGACTTCGCAGTCATCAAGTGCATCTGTGCTTGTTACACTCAATTCGAGAGAACGAAGACACTTGGAACCTGGATGTGCTCTGGCTGAGTCAGTGTCCTCATGTTCCATTGAATAAAGCTCTTCATTTATTTCTTTTAATGAATGCTGGATATTCACATCGTTAATGTCACGATGATTTTCCATTTCTGAAAAACAGGAGGCTTGCGTGTGAATATTAATATTTATTTATCTAACATTCTGTTCTTAACAGCACTAGAACGAATTCATTTACTTCTGTAATGATTGAATAAAAATGCAGAATAATTACGAACTGCACTGCATTTGTTTTGGCCCTTTCACCTCTTTCTGTGATTTGCCCATTAATTCAACTTGAACATCAAGTAGTACAAACTCCTTATCAGCTGTCAAATAACCAATACTCAAAATAAATCCCCTTTCTTTTCCCAAAAGACTCAAAATTACTTTTGGTATATTCACTTCTGAATCAGAGTCACTGACGAAGCCCAGTTCTTTCCAGCCAAAGGGATGATAACTTCAGACATAAGGCAATGAGGTTTAAAAGCTGACTGTATGACCTTACATGTGTCTTCCTAAAACTTCTAATTACATATTCTTTTTCTTCTCACTTCAAAATCTATCTAAAACCGACTGGAGCAAAAAGTTGGTGGAATCTTAAAAAGATCAACAAAATAGTAAAATGTGAAAAAGAGTCTTTAGTAACTTCTTTCTTAAAATGTGTTCTAAACAAAATTCATTAAAACGTTCACTGCTAAAGGTTTTACCAGCACTTATTTGGCAT
The DNA here is from genome assembly GCF_016699485.2 of Gallus gallus. NCBI lineage: Eukaryota > Metazoa > Chordata > Aves > Galliformes > Phasianidae > Gallus > Gallus gallus. The sequence continues at coordinate 5,194,147 of NC_052548.1, forward strand.
GCACAGCACATCTCTTGGTTGACTTTGCTACTCTAAGTAATGAAATCAACGCAGACTCAGAGCAATAAAAGCTATATATATATTGCTACATATGCTCTATGCTAATAGTTCTGTGTGTGTTGAGGGCTGTAAGTACCAAAGAAAATGGTATTTTCTGGTTACCAATAAATTAAAGTCTCCCCTTCTATTAGTTCTGCCAAAGATCTTAGCTACTTAGAAACTCCCTTCTGGGAGTCATTCATTGATCTTGAGTAAGTCGGAAGAGTTTCAAATCCCCTTTCATTCCACGGAGAATGAATGTGAGTGCCCAAAATCTGACTCAGAGTAGTATGTTTGAGGGGACAGCTGTATGTGAAGTCTCAAGTCAAGCACAAGGACGAGATAATAAGAACAAAACCACCTAAAAACAGGATAAAGTATTGCGGACTGAGGTACCAGATGAACTCAAACTCCGTAACCCTGATTTGGGGAATGTTTCTGATTAGAATATGGGCTATAGCTTTTAATGAAACACTGTCCATTAAGAACTAAGACGCCCTATGTGTATATGCGTGTCCATGCACACAGAGCAGGATCCTGCAGACCGACGGGCTTCAAGGACTCTTATGAACAAAAATAATGATGTGATCACAATTGGCCGTACTCTCTGTATCTTGTGAACACCACGTTAACTACATTATTCAAGCCCCCCATAAATGACTGATACACGGTAATAAGCCTATTTACATTTTCATTCTATGATTTTGCCTAGTTGAATGCCTTCAAATACTTCAGATAAGCAAAATTCTATCATTCAACTGCTTCATTTCAATAGTTCTTAACTCGATGCAGAACCATAAATATGTAAAAAGATATATATTTAATATAGAACAGTGTTCAGAAGGCAAGGACATCAGCAGCAGAGATCAGGGTTAGGCACACAACTCATTGTTTTTATTGGCATCCAGATTATAAATTCCTGTGACCCTTCTGAAAACATAACCCTTTAAAGACTAACTTGAATTCTTAGAGAAATTCATCCATACTAGCAAAGTAAGCAAGATTTAGAACTCACAAATAATGACAAAGGAGACAGTTACCTGCAGCAAATTACAATATTGCAAAACTTAGCAGAAACCACAGTTTCATTTTTTTTCTTATCCCATACAAATGCTCTACCTTGACAGTTCTGCTGATTTCTGTACATCACATATTCATTCTTGCCCCCTGTATCACATTTGACATCCTGTGATTCAACCTGGGCCCCACTGCTGTCTGCTTTGCTGAATGAGTCACCTGGAGAGCAACAGAGTGAGGAATAGAAGGCAGTAAGTGAATGGAAGAAAAAAACCACCCACAAATCTAAACCTGATTATCTCACAATTCAGAACTGGAAGATCATGAAAAGAACAACTCAATGACATGAAAACCTATTATAAATATTATTGGTGGCATGCACAACTTTCACATTTTTTTAAAGTACTTGATAGAACTACAAGAATAACTATTGAAGAATGTCCAAAGCATCCTAACAACGAATAAAGACAAAGATTTGCAAGACCCATTTGTCATACAACTGCTAATCCATTTTTAATGCATTTTCAAAGGTTTCATGTTAAGCCCAGAGAAAAGGCTAAGGAGTGCATCTACTGCTCCTCTGCAATCTTCCACTACATCCAGTCTCAGAATTACTGACTGTAATTATCCACTGTAACCATTATCCACTGTAAAGAAACCAGAATGGAAAGGAAATCTCAGGACTTCAGTGTTCATTTCAGGACCAGTCCAAAAGCACTTTCCCTCTCAAAATTCTGTCTGCACCTATCAAAATTAAATGCTACAGTCTTATCAACTTCAGCATTAACAATTAAGTCATGCCATATCTGTCCCATCCCACAGTGTTATCCTTAACAGCAAAGCCTCTCCATCTTCTGCTTTTGACAGTGGTTCACTTGGAACTTGATTTAATTTTATTTCTTACATTTATGTTTTCTGTCCCCCACTTGTCCTTTACATCTCTACCCAGTTTTTAATCTTACTGCTAAATGCATTTTTCCATTGCCACTCCAAATCTTTATATAGTACCCATTGTTCTCTGCCTTACAGATTTGTCATACTTTGCTGATGCAGACACTTTGTCAACAAGTGAGTTTAAATTAACCCAGCCACGCTGGAAACTGACGCGGCTGACTTGACTGATCACTGGAATATTGGAAAAACATATTTACACAGCATAAACAAATACAGCATTTTTATACTCTCCTGTCTCTGCTACAGTTTTCATTAGACTTGGAAGCCTACACAGGAAATTTGTAATTTACCTGAACACTGACATGCGTGTGCACACATGGGCACCCTGCAAAACTGTCATTTATTATGCACTTCATGCCATGTATGCAACATACTTTCTATTCCATACACAGCTGGTTTACATTTTAGCAGCAAAAATTCAACTAAAAGGAAAAAACAACAGCGCTTCTCAAGACCTACATACATCTAACTCACCACTCAATAAGATCTTAAGTTTAAGCAGCATTTGATGTGTGTAAAAATGACCTGTATTCATCCAGTATTTCAAGCAGCACTGCAATGTCTGCTCTTTAAATACAATAATTGTTTATTTACCTCCCACTAATGTGCTCTCCTGTGCAGGCTCTCCTTGCAGGTCTTCAGTTCCACACTCGTGCAATAGCAGCTCTCCATTTGCTTGTGGCTGAAGTTGCTCGGTTTGAACCTCACGTGCCTTCAGACCTTTGTAAGGTGCTCCGGTGTGATGCCAGAGTTCCGAATCTGATCTGTGCACAGAGGAGCTCACAGGCCAGTTTCCTGCTGCTCTGGATGATCGTAGCAGAACAGGCAGCCTGGACTTCCTTGGCAGGTGAGCAGCATCAGTCTGAAAAAGGCATTGAATAAAATGGCAGCTTTCAGCTGATAGGTAGCAGTCAAGTAAAGGAAGTACAAACAAGCATTCCAGGAAAAATAAACATTTTCCAGCAGTATCAGTCAGCTGTTACATGAAATAGTTTTGAAACTAAGATTGCAATACCCTCATGACATGGAAAACAAACATTCAGTGAGAACAAAAAGCCCCATCCCACTGGTTCAGTTTTCTGAGTGAGTGCTGCTATGTATCCACAGCCACTCCATGAACGGCTTGGCTTCCAGTCCACGAAGCAAGACAGCAAATTCACCACTACCCAAACAAAGGATTTTGGTCAGCAGGTCATTAAGGTTGAATTCTTGTGTGCCCTAGGAAAATAGTTTATTACTCAAACTCTCAAACTGACTTCTCTGACTGTTACTACCCACTCTCAGGCATTGTATTACACATGACTGCCATATTTTCCTTTCTTCCTCTGTCTCCATCCAAGAGGCCCTGTGCTTCATCCCAGCTCTTTCTTACCTTTGAGGAAATAAACAGAGCTTTGGATCAGCTGCAGAAGAAATGTGTTCTGCCAGAGAGAAATTACTGATGAACATGAACAGTTTCATCACCCACACACTCTATACATTGCTCCTGCAGGACTCCCATCACCTACTGTCACTGACATTCCATCATTGGTGTTGGGAGGAGAAACTCAATTTCTTAGTGGAGATCACAGCATGTCAGCTGCTCACCTTGTGAAGACTCCACATAAAATAAATGCATCCTTGGTTAAGCCACAAAGCATAAGATAGCACTATCTCCAGAAGAATAAAAACATGCTATATGTTGATGGAAGTTATAGAATTGTGTGTAATAATAGTAATAAAAATCAATAATGGCATGTTCAAACAGATTTAGTTTATTTTTTGCTGTTCATTTGCTCCACCAGCATCATCAGGCTCTGTAATTTCTTTTACCACCCAATGTATTCTGAAATACCTTTCCACGTTCATTTCTTAGCAATTATAGTCTTTACACAATTTAAAATAATAAAAAGCAAGTTCCATTTTCCTAATGACATCCTCAATTCGTTTTGTGCATACGTGAATACAAATATCATTTGGAAGCTGAAAAATAAAGCCTGTTGAGATGAACTTTTCTAGTTTTACTGAAATGCTCTTAATAGTGTCAAATTATTTCCACCTGTCTCAGGGCTGTTGTATATATACATTGCACAGATTGCTTTAAGTTCAGTTCAGCAGGCTATGTGAAATAAAAGCCATTCAGAAACACCAGTGTACTGGATTAGTCCAAGCAAAAAGAATTTTAACCAGTATTGAGGTTGCAACTCATCTGGCAAATGATGAATCAAAATAGTACACTAAAATTGAACGAAGACAAGAACTTGAAATAAATAGGTTTCAGTGATCAGAGTTGCAGAAAGAACTCTTGGCATTCCTCATGGAAGGCAGGTAGGCCTCCACTGCCTCCAGAAAGACTGTCCTTTGTTCTTGAGAGGTGACACCAGCAAACAAGACACCATGTGTGCTTTTACACAAGTCATCACGAGCAGATCTGCATAAATAGGCCAGATGGGATCTCCAAGCCATTCCCCTACCAGACACCTTAACTATTTGTTTCCAGCTGCCCTCATGTCTTCAAGTGTTCCTAAAGCCAACTGTTCCAGGTAGCCCCAAAAGAGACAGACCAGTTCCTTTCTGCTTCCAAAGGATCTGGTCAGAGCAGCCAGGGCAGCCAAAAGATGGAGGCACAGCAGTCAGCCTGCCAAACATGACCGACTAAACACCCAGCAGCCTAAAAACACTAACAGTTATAGAATTACTGACTGGCTTGGGTTGGAAGGGACCCTAAAGATCATCCAGTTCCAACTCCCTGTCATGGGCTGGTTGCTGCATCCTGTCCCCAGCTCAGGCTGCCCATGGGCCCTTCCAGCCTGGCCTTGGGCATCACCAAGCATGGGGCACCCACTGCTCTGGGCAGCAGTGCCAGGGCCTCGTTGCCCTATGAGTAAAGAACATCTAACCTAAACCTTCCCTAGAATGGCCTAAGAACATTTCCATTATCACTGTCTTTTCTACCCACTTACTTTTTAAGAAGTAGAAAAATTGCAACCAGGATGGAAAGCTTAAAAGTCTGGGAATGTAACTGAATTGCTGCCAGCAAGCAAAGATAGAGTTTGATTATGTGTAAATTGATTGGTGAAACAAGATGTTTTTGTCAGTTACGCACATCGGTTTTGAATTCTAAGAATTCTCCACAGGGTTTCCCAGGGACCAACCATGCATGACAACATCTTAAAGTCCCAAACCATACTGACTTGCTTACACCAGTACAGACAGCACCTCTTGGTTTACAAGCGCCCTCTTTTAATGAAATGAAGACAAGGAGAACAAGCCAGAACAAAACACCAGCTGTCAGTACCCTTTTGATGACTAAAGTCACAGAAAACATTCTTTGCAGCAAGTGCTACAACATTCTCTATTAGAAGCACACAAAATCAACAAGATCCTTCTTTGAAAGTCTTGCAAGGGAGGCAAAGAGTTCTCACCTTAGCCTCTACACCAGCTACTGAAACAATATGCACGAACCCTTTAGTAGACATTACTTTGCCTCCCTTTTGTTTGGGATCACAGAGTACTTGCCTTCAAAAGGCCTGAAAACTTCAGTGGCATAGGAAAATTAAGCCTGCGCACAAAGCAGATTCTGTGCTCTTAAATTCCCAAAACAGATACGAAGAACTGACCTCCAAGTTTATAAAACTTTCAGACATCCCTAAGAGCAGGATGTAATGGTAAGATGTTCATAAAAGCACAGAAGATTTGAGTTTGTTGAAATCCACCATGAGTGATTCACCTGCATGCTCTGAGACACTACACAAGTCTTCGGTTTTCTAGATCTCATTTGCTGCTTACAGTTCATAAACCAGACGTTCAGAACACAATGGTTCTGCACTTTATGAGCACCTATACTGAGATACAGGACAGCACAGAATCTATAATCTATGTCTCTATCCAGTAGCTATAATATTTACTGGTACCTAGTCCCAATGAGGATTGAAATTTCATTAATTAATGTTCTAAGGCATGCTGAAGTGCACGATGAAAAGCTCCAAACATTAAGAACAATTACATCTTACATATATTTAGTGTACATCTCTTCTGCTAATTTCAAAAGCTACACAGAAGCAAAATCTAATATTAGAAATGAAATGTACTTTTTTCTTTTATACATCTATTCCCCAGGTACTAAAAAGAGAATCTTAAATAAACTTACTTCATTTGTTCTCCTGGAGAAAAAGCCTCTTTCATGCTGCTCGCTCTTCTTACACACATTTTCCTGATGAAGTTCTCCTTCTGCATTTAATCTTGAATATTTTGTTTTTCCTTCCGAGGCTCCTTTATTGCCTTCACATTTGAATCTCATGACATTACCCTCTAAAGTCATTGTTTGTGTAGCTGCATCTTTCAGTTCCGCTTTCAGCAACTCAATATCCTTATTAATCTGTGGCACTGCATCTGCATGAAGCTTCTCTTTCCCATCAAAAGTTGATTTTAATTCTGCTTGCTGCTTTAAGAATTTATTGGCCTGCTTGAAATGTTTGAGCTCAGCTCTTAGTTGAATAATCATTTGCCTAAGATCTTTTTCATTCTTTTTCTCTATGTCTTCACTTGAACATTCTTGCTCAGTTGTGTTCAGATGATCTAACAGTTCATTTACAGCTTTCATTTGTTCTTGTCTGCTATACTCAGGAAGGAGGAAAGGAAAGGCGTGAATTTTGATTTTTATTTAAGCAAACAAGAACACCTTCTAAGAAACACTTTTGCAGTGTCTTGACATACTTGAAATTCCCAGGAGACTTTATTTTATGCACTAATGAATTACTCACTAATGAACAGAGGTTTTGAAACATTTTCACAGCGTGAATTGTAACACAAATTATCTCATCAACACTTTTCTTCTATTCATGACCATATAAGCTCTACCAGCCCTCTCCTCACCCATGAACAGTTAGTAAACCTCTAGTAACTAAATCAAGTGTTTACACAACAGCAATAGAAGAAACAGGAATGCATTTTCAAAAGAGTTTACTTCCTGATTTAAATACTTGAAAAATAAAACTCCCACCAAAACACAGGAGACTCTGGAGGTTGATTTTTTTCTGAAATGGGTCCCTTTATGTATTTCTAGTATAACATGGGAGCTGGAAATAGAGAAAGCAGCCAAAAGCCTGCAGAAACAGCTCACTACAGACCAGCACACTGCCTGACAGACAACTCGTGTCCATCGACAACAGTTCTGAAAACATTTTAAACGAAAATGAAGCCAAATAAGAGGCACTTAAGGCATAAGCAACTCTTCAAATCCTACAGATGATATCATGTGTCCAATAAAGAACAGTTTGTGCCACTAAACATATAAACTAGCATTTTAAACAACTGTATTTATATAGTTAGCATTTGAAGTGCTACAGACTAACTAGGCTCTTTATGTCTCTGTCTGGCATCTAATGTCATTAGCGAGAATTAAGTTACCCAAAGTACAGGCTCATCACCAGCCAGTCTGGTCATTTATATCTGAACACAGAAAAAATTACACACTAGAGAGCTAAAGATGACGGTGTTGGAATCACTCATTAGCAGACTTTTAAGTAAATTTAACAAATAAAACAATGTTATCTGTTCATCCGCTACAAGTAATAATACCCTCATTTATCACTGACTGGTGCTTTGACAGCTAAGATCATTGGAGCTGTTGGAGAGTTCTGAACAGTGATGTAAAAAACACAGAACTGCTTGAGTAAAGTCAGCTGCAGTGCATGCTGAACACAGAACAGGGTTTGACTTGTGTAAGTCCACAGGATATTCTGCTACCAGCACTGCTGAGCTCTCAGTATATGGAAGGTCATTCCCATTACTCTCCGGAAAGCACAACACTGATGGGCACGGGAAGAAAAAGTCATTCAATACTGTATATAGTCATAACAACATGGAAAGAACAAAGAAAGAAAAATGAGAGTGATCTCTAGCAAAGCTGTAATTGAGTTTTCAACCAGAAGATTAAGTGGTTTAAGCATAAAATAGGAGGGAAAAAAACCTAATGAGGGTGTGTTTTTTCTATACACCTCGTTTGGTATTGTCCAGTTCCTAAAGAAATGAGCATTTCAGCCAGGAATTGATTGCACTGTAGTATAATATACACACAGATGGAAACACAGAGGCCACAAAGGTTACCAGTAACGTCCAATCAAAATTAACCCTGTAGTCACCATAACTCCATTTCCACCATCCATAATTTCTCACTCATATCCCTTCTACAGCAATATGGATTCACCCCCTTCAACACACCACCATTTACTGCCCTGTGTTTTCAGCTATTTTAATATCATTAAAAACAACAACAACACAAGCAGTAGCATGTATTATCATCTGAGCCCTTTAGCAATGCTAGTCCCCGCTCTGACAACATTCCTCTCTACAGTAAAGCTCCACATATCAATAACTTTGGGGAGGTTTTTTTTTCTTGTAATGGTTTTTTCATAAGGATTTCTACTGATAGTATGTTTCCTAATTACTTAATTGCATGATAGACTAAAATGGCTCTGAAGGCGCCTTGCCAATCTCTCAGGTAAATTAGACAGCACCATTATCTAAATTCACTTTAGCAAAATTACTTTATTCTCTTCTCAAATAGAAATACTGTCAAAAGCAGTGCATCTCTCTCATACTTACGTAGATTCAAGTACAGATGTTCTATTTTCCCTTAAAAGAGATGTGAGCAAGTTCATCTCTTCTGTTTCATGTTCACTCATCCCTATTCTGCCAAAGTGTTTGCCAGTTGTATCATGTTCAAGCTGAGGCTTATTTGGATTCCTATAATGCCTATCTTTGCAGAAACTCTCTGAACAGCCTGATGGAGTTATCTGTTAAAAAATTGCAAATATTTTCTTATTAGATAGGTATGCAATGTTCTATTAAATTAAGGGCTGTAATCTTTTTGTAATCGGGTTTTCTAATTCCTGATGCCCTTTATCTACATTAAGCAGCATCCACAGACATTTCACTGACCATTTATTAATTGAAAAACAAATGAACATCTATTTCACATGATTAATTCACACAGATCAGTTGTTTAGCAGTAAGTAGACTTCCCTGATGGTATTTATCTTTGAATAGGTATGAAATTTCTGGAATGCTGCCTGCACATCGCTGCTAGCTTTTTAGTTTTAATTTACCTTTGAATCATTTGTCTTTACAGTACCAAATTCTGTCCTTGGACCTCCAGATACAAGCTCTGATGGCAAGGACAGGATGCAACTTAAACTATTTACAAACTACCAACTTCTTGCATGTTACCCTGGAGATGTTGTTTCTACATGGGTCCTCTCCAGTAATTCAGCATTCCTTGAAGTCAGAGGGAGTCTTTTGTATCAACTACATGAGTGTATACACCCGGTCCATTTCATGCAGTTTCATGGGTAGGCATCACCAGGGAGACACTAAAATGTTTAAGAGGCAGGAGAATCTTTACAATACAACATTTACCTGCTTATCCACCTCAGGAGGACAATCCATGGATTCATGAAGGCATACCTAGTCAACAGAGAAACAAATTACAAACAACAGAATGTCATTATTCTTCAACTCAACCACTCGAAATGTGTCACTCTGTGTCGTATTTTAGCACGTCACCATTTTCAAACTACTGGAAATATCGAGCTAATTACACTTCATGATCTTCCAAGGTTCCTTTTAACTTGAATTATTTTAAGATACCGTGATGCTTTGGAACGGTCAGAGGACAGCAGATTCCAGAAGCTTGTGTCAAGCACACAAATGTCTCTAGCAAGTTACCATGACATCAAGTATTCCAACCCAGAAGGATCTCAAATACTTTACATCAATGATGACAACAGACAAACCTCACATAATTTGAACTACAGAGTTTTTAAGGAGAAACACAGTGCATCCCATGCAGAGTCCTACCTGACTGTCCCTCTCATAAAACTGACTGTTCTGCATCTTCCTGTCACTGTCACCGTCTTCAGTCGGCTTCACCCGCTCTTCTGTTATTTCAAGAAACTACACAAAGTATGGAATGATGTGAAAATGTAGCACAAAAAAATACTGTGATATGAAACATGCATAAATAAGTCAGTGACATGTCTTAAAAGAAAACAAAAAAGGCCTGTAATACAAAGTAACAAACACCGAATTAGATTTCTTCCACAAGATCAAAGAAAATTAATATAAAAACCAGGAATTATTCATATTACAGTGAAACCTTATTTTATACATTACTTCATTTTTATTTAACCCTCTCCCCTCCAATATTACAATAACAAATGAACATCATTTAGCCTCTCCCAACAAGAGACCCCTATCCTCAATCACATTCTCACTGTGCCTGTTTTATTTTCCCACTGCCAGAATTCACTTGTACTTGCTGCACCACGAGGGCTTTTCTCCAACACCCAAGAAGCAGACACTTATCAAAGTAAGTACAAGTAGCTTTCTAAAAAGAGTTACAACAATCACATCTGCTTTGTCTAAATTTAGCCTAAAATTTGCCAGTTTGTAGCAAATGATATTACATCTACCTATGAAGAGGCCCTTGGAGCTGCACAGCGTAAGCAATCTTTGGTCTGTTTTTCTTTTTTTGCTGATATATAACTATTTAGTAATGCAGAAAAGTGAAAATAATTTATTTACATCTCTGGCTACATTCCTGTAGGTCACAGAATAAAACTGGTGCTTTCTGGGGGAGTTCTTGACTGCACTGTGGTATGAATTTGGCAAAATATAGTATTTTAGGAACACATTGGAACAAAGGTTCCCAAACTGTGGCAGACCTGAGCCAGAGAGCAGCTCCACCCCTACCCAGCTGGGAAGCATGAGCAGCAGAGGAGAAGCACAGCACAGAGCCTCTGAATCACTGCGGACAGCATCCAAACAGCTCCATTTAAAGAACAATGAACTAGAATTTCAACCAGACTGGACACTTATATCATTTTGTTTATAGCAACTTTTTTCAATCTAATAGAAAAAGATGGTTATTTAAGATCTTTGCTGCTAGAACCTCATTAAAAATAAGGAACATGAGTGATGGTAAATACCAACGATGCTGTGCCTGGGATGTCTAAACCACAGGCAGGATATAGCATTGGCACAGCAGATTCAGACTTGCATTAGATTCCATTTTTTACCCCTAAAGCACTATGCCAATAACATAGCACTGCTGTGTATAACAGTCACGCGGAGCTAAAGAAAAATTAACTTAAGACAAGAGGAAACAGAATCCTGAGCACAGTCACAGAAAAAGCAGTAAATTGAGATTATAGGTACAGAGACTCAGATGACACATTGAAAGGAAAGAAACTGGAGCCTAGTGGTTGTGGATGTGATATTTATAGTTCTGATGGATACGAAGTGCAGAGCTGAAACTTGGGACATGAAAAGAAAAACCTGCTTCCCTGGTATCACATGCTGTAAAGTCTTGGCTCTCAGCACGTCCATCCAACTGCAGACAAATAGGATTCTGCAGGGAGTGTTATTTTTGCTTCCTATGAGCACTGGGAACTGAAGGCATGTGTGGGTTTGTTGGTTTTTTTTTTTTAATTGAGCACAAAAGGTGCACATAAATGTATATGGGAAATAAATGAGAAAAGCTTCTTTTTATCTTCCAATCTCCAGCAGTATAATCAGCTCTAATGGTTTTAAGTAACTGGATGGTGCGGTCTATTAATATATTTGCCTTTTACTATTAGAAATCTATATTCAAAATTAACTTCTGAGTCAAGTTTCAATTAACTTGGTATTTTCACTTAAAACTTGGTTTTCCAGGACAACATAAAGTAAAGGCAATCTGAAAACCAGAGTAAGATAAACAGAACTGTGACAGACAGCAAGGGCATGCATTTAAAAAGATAGCTTCTCATTGCAATCATAGGAAATCAAAGTCCAATCATATTCACTGTCATGAAACAATGACAAATTTTAATCTTCCATGTAGGGTTTGATGACCTGAATCTACACATTTGTGTATTAAAATGTGTGGGTTTGTTGTTAATACTAGGCTAAATAAGTGGTGCTCCTCAGAATGGAACTCTTACGTCAGACCAACAGGTTACAGCACACTGTAACAAGGAATCACTGCAGTTTAAGCCTGGTCCTACATCTGAGATGCTGAAAGGAAACTTTCTGTGCTCCAAGGAACATAATCTAATGCTCAACAAAATATTAGAAGCAAATAAGTGGCTTAAGGCTAGAAAAAAAGCCAGCTAAAAATAAGCAGCCTGTTTAAAGTATTTCCTTGGGGACTGAAAACCTTGAGAATGTTTTTCCTAAATGAACCACTGATATGCTTGGTTTGTAAAGATCCCTGGAGCCCTGAAGGCTGAAATCACTGAGGCCGCTTCTCTCAGAGAAAGTAGATGTTCAGAGGACAGCACACAAACAACCTACTCCTGTTCTCCTCACTCCCTTCCAAACAAAAGGCCAAGAAACGGAGCACCGGAGGCTGCCAGGCCCATGGAAGGTACCCTGCAGAGACCCCAGGATGCACATTTATCTGACCTGTGCTCTGGCTTTTGAAAGAAAAAGAAAGATGGGTTCGTTTTAAGAACCTGAGAAGGGTGCATGCTCCTGTTCCTGTCCCAATTCCTCTTATAGCACGTGTGTCAGCATCATCGCAGCACTACCTGCCAACAAATCCTAGCCCAAAATACACACAAGGAATAGAACGTGGTCTCTCTGACAACGGTTATTAATATGCAAAATACTGTTGTCACAATCCCTAGCCTGGAAACCAGATAGCCATTCATCACCAAGGCTGATGAAATAGTACCTTTTAAACTAAAAGCATTTAATCACAGCTCCTCTAACTTTTGAGTTCAATAGCACTGTCATCATACTGACACACGATCAAATGTTACCGACTTTTACATTCCTATGTCTGCTACAAGAATTTTGAGGCCTTTTACTTTACAGGCTTCACTGTGCCATTCTGCATCTAATTTCATGTAGGCAGCTTCCTAAGTAAGTAGCCTCGTATGTTCCAGCATGCTGAGACAAACGCATGATCACAATATCCTGTCATGATAATGACACGAATTCCTTCGGTATGAGCCATGGCATCAGTGGGGGTGCAGCACCCTCTGCAGGATGGCAGGGCAAATTACTAGGAAGGCTCATCTACAGAAAGCACCAGCACTCTGAAACGGATTGCCCACAAGCAGAGCCATTACAACGACCTGAAAACTCATTATTTCAATAAAACTCACGACACCCCTAAAGGTTGCTCTGTAATTTAAGCATAATTTCAGTTAAACCGTATTTCAAGTAAAGGTAACAAAAGTACGTCTTAAAACTGAAAAACCAAGAATATTTTGTGATTTCTGACACCAAAGGAACTTCTGTCCTTTACTGAGACTATCGTGACAGAACACTGCTTTCTTTATAAAGCAAAATTAACTCTTTCTTCCTCTTCTAAATGAGAAAAACAACAGATGGCAAACCCAATAAGTGTTTTTAACATATATGTTATTTCTTTAAAATCGACTAAACACATCACTGAACATTTGCTGAGTTGAGATTGTGAGATCTTGTGCTAACCTATTAAATTTATTTCCATCATTAATTTAAGTTTTTATAAGGAATTAATGATCCAAACTCCCCAGGTTTTATGGTCATCCTGCACTTACGTAAACGATTCCACAAGGTACATTAGAGGTGAGAGTCAGATCCACTGCTTTAACACTGAAAACCCACCTCACTCTGGCTTAATATCTTCACTGCTTCCTTCCCTTGAGAATCTGTTGTGAAGAATCCAAGCTGTTTCATCTTAAGTTCTTGATTAATTAACTGCAGGTCCTTAACCATCAAGAGAAGATCAGCGACCTATACAACCAAAGGAAGAACAAGCAAAACTGATAGCATCCATGCTAGTATGAAAGCAAAATATGATATATAAATCTCCATGTAAATCTGAACTGCAAAGGTGGAACGCCTGGGCTTCTGTAACTGCTCTTAGGCAATCTCCCTATGTAAGGAAAACATAATAATGTATTTGTAAGTTGGTGTTCAAGAAATCTTAACTTGGAAGACTCTAATTTCCAGCCAAGTTACTAAGATGAAGCACCAAACTTCATTATTCAGTAACAGAAAGAAAGCCAAGGGTGCCTCGAAACAACAGGCTGATTTATGAAGAAACTTTTTGATGCAAGGGAAGCCAGCAGTACATAGAAATAGTAACACTCGGAAGCAATCTGTTCTTGTACCTCAAACACCCTTTAAGACACTACTACTGAGTAACTTCACAGATATAAAATTGCTATCAGAGTGAAGTCACATTCAAGACTCTTCAATAGACGTCAGTGATGCAGAGTTGTGTAGTTATATCAAGAAGGCAGCATTTGCAGAAGAAGGTGAACTGTTTTTATTAGAGCTATTAGTATGTTTGTGAAAAGCAGATCAGTATTCAGCCATAGAACCTCTTTTTCAGGCAAGAAATGGTTTATCAACATCTTTTGCTAATGCTGTCCCTGAATCTGCCAAAGAGAATATTTTCAGAGATAAAAGTAGTGTTCCTCAGAATGGGACTGATAGAAAATCTGGGGCTTTTTTACTTACACCTGCTCAGTGTAAGGCAAGCTTCTTTCCTTCCCATTACCCACCCCCACATTTTGAACACTTGCCTACAATTCAGCTGCCCATGAGAAATGGAAAACCTCACTTATGTTCAATCTCAAACAATTGCATTCAGCACAGTTCCTTATCATAAATTGGTGCACTGCTCAGAGATCAACGCACAGGACGATGAGTTAGAACAGTTTTCTGAACTCCAATAGTAATCTATTGCTTGACAACTGTCTGCAAATTTAATTTCTTTGAATTTCAGTTCTACTTATGTAGAATGAAGATAATATTAACCTACCTCAGGGTTCCTTTTTAACATTCCGTATTTGTCAAAAAAAATTGTAAAGCCTAGGATGGAGTGTGCTATACAGAATAAATTACAGACACCACTACCATATTCATGATTAATAAAGGCAGGTGAGATGTGCATTGTAGGATATTTAATACAAAAAACTTTTCTTTCGAGTTGGCATACTTAATGATCGCTGAAATAGGGCATTGAGTCTGAAACTTGAATCCAGCTGTCTGACTATTTGAAAAGCTTTGCAGCAGCCCA
Organism: Gallus gallus; assembly: GCF_016699485.2. Lineage (NCBI taxonomy): Eukaryota > Metazoa > Chordata > Aves > Galliformes > Phasianidae > Gallus > Gallus gallus. Next base: position 5,209,202 of record NC_052548.1, read on the forward strand.
CCTACCTTGCAGTTGACTCTGAAGCTCATATTGTGTAACAAGGAGAAACTGCTCATAAAGGTGGATCACAAACCACACAGATAAGAACATCAAATCCTTTCAGAACTACCTAGTCATATCTAAATAAAATGCTTCTTCCCATGAGAGACACAAACTACAAATGAATCAGAATTAAGTCATTAAAAGCAGTAAATATTAAAACAGATCGATACCTTTTGCTTAAGTTCTTCAAGAGACAGATGGTCTATCTGCAGGTTTAAATTATCTTGCTCTCCTAAGCAAATACTCATATAAGATGTTTGATCTCCACAGAAAGATAGTGTTGCATCTGTCAAAATAACCAACCATGGGAATTATTTCAGAAACTCTTATTTGTTTGAAGGAAAAGAAAGCATAAAATGCAAAGAGGACTTTTCAAATAAGACCCTACCAGGAAGTCTTGGGGAATGAAGCAATTTTAGCAGGCCTCCCCCAAATAAGCTTTATGTTCGTTCAGTTGAACCAATTTTGTCCTTACCTTTCTTTGTACCTCTGACAACTAGACATGCTGTACTTTCTGTGGTTATCAGCATGAGTTGTGGATGCAATTCCGTACTATAATTTGCATATTTAGCATTACATTTAGAAACATTTTTTTAGAAAGGATAAGTAAGGCATGAGCAGTTATTCTAACTATATTTGTAAGAGTTCGAAGTCTCGAGGCAAAGAGCCAGGTTGGACAAGGTCACAGAATTCATTTTGCTTTGGGGCCAAAAGAGCTGAAAATGAATGGAATTGAAAATACTTATTCATTTCCTCTGTGACCGCATGACTGGCTTTTTATGTTTCAATAAACACCTGTTCATTTACAGCATAGATGACAATTAATTCTTTAATATTATCTCATTAGATAGCGAGAAAGCATATCTAAATTATGACAAAGAGGAGACATCCAAATTCTGTTCCCAACTCTGACACTGATCCTATGGAAGCTGCGAGGACTCAATGATTCACAAATGATCACATTTCACTCTTCTTCCCTAGCAGCTTCGCCCACAGCCCCACTGCTTCTGACAACTGGACTGGGGAGTACCCGCAGTTCCTTTGGGCTTCTCCTAGCTGTTCATCACCTCTTTACTCTGGGGGCTGGAAACTCTGAAAAGGCAGCAGCTCACCTTTGGTCACTTATCAAAGGGGAGAAGAGAACGGTACCAAAATGGAAACTCTAAGTTGACAGGCTAAGTGAACAGACTTTGCTGTTTTTTAACGCATCTCCTAAGAACAACACAGATCTATCTGAATCTATGCAGTGAATTTTAATGACATCCATCATTCTTTTCTATATTTAAGTATATGCTAAAACCATCTTCAAAGAAGTAAAACCAAACTGTATTTAAAAGCTCTAATATTTCTGAATAAACAATAAAACTACTGGCTACTTTTTTCTTCTCTGGAAATGCTTCTTGCCTTAGGAGGAGTCTACCAGTTTCCTGAGACACAAGCTGTTTATCAAATACCATGCAGTAACAAAGTTCCAGGGACAAAAAGTGATCCCATGGCCACAGATTTATTCAAAGCCAGGAATCTGATTTCAGCAGAAAACAGTAAATTCTATGGGTATGAAATTGTAGGCAGCTTGAAATGATCACTGCAGTAGAATTGCCAAAGAATTACTAACATTTGCTGCGGGGAAAGAGAAAAGCTGTCCCTTTATACAACGCTCTGATTGCTCAAAGATATTCTGTAACAAATCCCCCGAATAATTTTCGGTGCAGAAGGCTGAAGTTTTTTTTACACCTTTATCTAATTTCAAACGGTTCTTTTCCATCACAGCAAACTGAGTCTAATATAGCCAGTTTTCTTTTGTGTAAGATCATCAAGAAAAGGGATGGGCTGCACGTGTATACACACCTTGTCTGTTTCTAGCATTCTTAATCTGATCTTCTAAGACCTTCTGTAGATTCCGAGTGGCTAGAATGTCATCTTCTAGTTGCTTCCGTAACATGAAGATCTTGTTTAGTTCTGTCTGCAGGCTATTTAAACTAAGGGAAAAAGGAGAAAACCAGAAATAAAACAAAAACCTTTAAGATTTTGATTTGAAGCCCTCAGTTAGGCAAGGCGGCATCTTTTACACCCCCAGGCTTCCACAAAGACCCCATTTCACAGCAGCCAGCACTGGTTTTCATCACACAGCTACATCATTCTGATGCATAAGAGTTAACTAATCCCTATGCAGAGGTATCAAACCTTTACATCCACATCCTCTTCTTGCTGTTTTGACCTGTTGCTACTCAAGCAGGACAGATACACTGTATTGGGCAAATGTGAGGGTGTTTATTTGTAGGAAAACAAAAACAACCAATTTCAGTGTATTCCATTATATGGTGACCATGGAAACTCTGTTCCCCTGCTACAGGACTGTACTGCACAATCTAATGCTCCCCTAAAAAAGGAATTATAAAAAAAAACATGTTTCATTGAACATATGATTCAGGCACAACCCAACTACTTTATTTCTTCCATCAGCCAGCAGTCTGCAAAAAGACCTTTCAAGTTTAAATTGTGCCAATTACCTCAACTGGGTATAAATTTCAAAACTTACAAATGACAATTTCTCAACATGAATTAATTCCTTAAGCAGCTTTTTTTCCCCAGCACAGTCACCGAAGTGCTTACTTTAGCATCAGTCACTGCCCCCTACTTCTCTCCGTGTCAGCACATCCAGCTGTCCCTTGCCAGATCACCCCCATTACCCTTCAACAGCACCGACAAGACAGCTACAATCAGTCCATAAAAGGACTTAAATACACTAAAAACTGAAATTCTAACAGTATGAAACAATTAGCATTTAATAAAAAATAAGGTGCTACCGAACTCATTGTATTATTTATTTTGACATTAAATTCCCTCCAAACCTCAGTATTGTAAGATAAATTATGCTGCTGTAGAATTTCCAACCCACAATATTGAAATGCCTAAGAATTCAGGAATCTTTCAAAACAAAATTCAAATCTGCCTTACAGGAGGCTACACAGGAGCAAACAGTGCATCATACTTGCATGAGGATAACAGCATCTTGCAGAAACACATTAATTAAAAGGCAGCATATATGAAAAGACTCTCAGTCTGTCTTCTGACAAGCGTGCTGTTGTCAGTGTTTCTTGCACATGAACCCACTCCTTTAACTAACACTCCCTGGCTCGGGAAAATCTTTGAAGAGAAAGCTCTCTTAAATGCTCAGCAAAAAAATTAAGAAGAAAAGCAAACCAAGACATTACTAGAAGCTAAGTAAGCACATTCTCTCTCCTCATGCGCTAAAGGTTTTATCAGAATAAGCATCGATTCTCTGCTTGGAGAGACAAGGAATGTCATGGTACTGACATCAGGTATCTTATTTTGAAAAATCCCCATTCAAGTTGCACAGTCAGCTACCATTATAATTTTCCCCATTTGAAAGATATTCCAAGAAAAGATAGCAGTAGATCTGTTTCTTTGTTGTTGCCATCACTACACAGTGTTGACACAATCACCTTACCCACAGACTGTTTCAACAGTAGGGCACTTTGTGTGAAATACTGAACCAAATGTGCTTCTTACTTCGTTTGGTGATTGCCACAAAAGCCATTGATCTTCTCCTGGAGATAAGAAATAATCTCCATACTCTGTCTTCTATCACTATTTCTAATGAGAAAGATTCTATTCTCTAAAGCAGCTTCTGAGCTGTGGCCAAGCACAGGATGGCATTACTATTAACGTGCCTAATTCAAATTCTAGATCTCATCTACTTTAGTGCTACTCGCTGGTTTCCAAACTACAGTTCCTATACACTGACTGCAAAATACAAACACGCATTCCCAAAAAGTTGGCAGGTATGAGCCAATGCATTCAGGCAGGAAGAGTGAGGAGCCATCTCCTAAACATCCCCAGTACCCAATTAAGATATTTGTAATTATAACAGCAAAAGTACATTTTAATAAAACAATATTTCTTCCACCCAAAGGCTAAGAATATTCCTCATTTCATCCTAACATCTCTTCCTCAAACACTAAGCAATAGCAGAATACAAAGTAGGTTAGAGATTTCTTTCTAAAATGCTGTGCTCTTTGATATTAAAAGGTTGAAAAGCACTACCTCCTGCCGTTTAGAATGCTTTTGAATGCTTGATGTTGAAAGAATGTTATGAAAATTTCACTTACTCTATTTTGTTTAAACATCTCCAAAACCTTGCCTGCTTAATTCTCATCAAAATTTTCACTGTGCCACTTTTAAAGTAAGCATTATATTATTATTTGAGAAGGAAGAGACAAGGGTAAATCATCCAGCACAGTTGACTGTGATTTGATTTTTCCCCTATATTCCAACACAGGTTTTCAGAGGATGTTCTTGTCCTATCTGCTTTCTTTGTACGCCAATGGGAATCTAATCCAAAGAGAAATATCTTCAGCAATATTCAGCTCACTTAAATAACATTTCCTTCTTTACAAAAATATTTCTCTTTTAAGACTACAACAGCAAGTTTATCACCTGTTAACAATTAGCCCGTACAAAATACTGCCTACCCAGTTGAGCTGCACCTTAATTCAACAACTTCTAACTTTCTTTGAGCTTAGATTGACCATCAAAACAGAAAAATCACTTACCTATCTGATTCCTTAAAGGTCTGCACCAGTGTAGAATAAATATTTTGTTCCTTTTTTAAAGCAAGGATCAGCTTTTCATATTCAGATTCTTTCTTTTCCTAAATTAAAAGAAGAACATAGTTATCTTCTAATGCAATTTTTATGTTGCCATGTCTACAACTTTGTGCAGGCACGCAAAGAAGAAAAGGTGAAAAGAGCAACTCAGAAGTCACTGAACAGCAGCGCCCACCTCAGAAGTGTAACACAGATCTGGAAATGATTTATGACACTTAAATCTGCTGTTATTACAGGAGGTGAACAGTGGTTTGCTATTTACCTACCATAAATGAGTTACATATCTAAACAACGGTTCAACCCAGGAACAACCCAGCAAGTTGTTATCATAGGGAAGGAAAGGGAAAGGCAAGTAGAAGTCCAAAGACCAAGTGTCCATTTTAGAACATCGTCCTAACAGTCCTCTCCATTTTCTGGATCAAAGTGGCTTTCTTTGGGGCTGGGTTTTCTGCAAATTCCTTTCCATCTCTGAATAAGAAGGTCTGCATTGAACCAACAAATACAGGATGAACATGCCAGCCACGTGCTCGTTGAGTCTGAACACTCAAGCTGGGTCACTCCAAGCTGCTTTCTTTACTCTTACAAAGAAAATTGTCTGCCTGCAGCCTTGCTCACAGAAGATATGTTATTACTAGAATAAATCCAGACTCCCGTGCTACTTTCTCAGTAAGCATCCACTGTAAGTTCCGAAGACTTTTTTCAATCCAACAACCACTCAGCCACTTTTTCAGCAGGAAGCAAAAAATGCAGCTATTTAAAGGAGTATTTGCTTGCACTTATTACATAAAAATACCTAAGATGTCAGCTGGCTTAGAAGAGAAAATAACTGGGATATCTATAGGAAATGTAGATGTATTAATGTCAGGCACAGTATCTTCTGTCTCTGTTTGAGAAGAAAAGGCCACGTTGCTTCTCTCACTTTTCCTTCCGCCTGAAAATTGAAAGCACAAACAAAAAAAGTGCCACAGCCTGGGGGGAACGAGCACGGCTGCAGCATGACAAGATAACTCCAGAGGACAGGAATGAAAGGTAATTCTATTTTCTCCACATTACAACCTCAAGACTGGAAACTAAACTCTCAAGAGATACTAAATCATTAGTGAACACATCATTAACAGGGAAGAAATCTACACCCAGGAGTTTCAAGCAGCTGTTAGTACTTCGATTGCAGCTCCTAAGCCAGGAACTGCAACAGAAATTCAGCTACAGTAGAATCTCGTTAATTCACGCTAACGATGCAGAGACTTAATTTGAAAAATTCATATTCTGCAAAGTAAACAGCACAAAAGCAAGGACAACTGTTGTTTACTTTTGATTATTTATGCTCGTACTTCACAGTGTGCTAGCAAACATGTTAAATAATATTTTGCAAATGTAATCAAGTTTTGATCAAATTATTTCCATTGAGTAATCTGCATAACAGATCTCACTGCTGAAAGAGCAGCTCGTGCCACTTAACCCTGCAGGCTCTTTGAAGAAGTGACCTTGTCTTTGTTTGCGTTCATCACGCTCCACTAGCACCATCCCTAACGGAGCCCTAACACACGTTTCAAGGTTCTTGTGTTGTTTGTACATTAAATACTATTTTATAGGTGAATGGCATCATATTGAGCTTAATGTCAAGCTTACTGTCAAGGCGAGCAGAGAAGCAGCACATAGCAATGACTTCTGCTGGCTGAGTGCTGGGAAACACGAAGGCAAACAGGCTGAGATGGGTGATCCAGAGTCCATTAATAAAAAATACCTTTTAAAAAGCATTAAAAAATGAATCTCACAGCCTGAGTTAAGGACTCTTAGCAACGTGCAGGAATCCCAGCCTTATAAGAATAAGCATAAAGTATTCCAATTGCAATTCAGTTTGGAAAAGGGTTCGTCACTGACAACAACACTGATCAATGACACAAAAGGAACAGGAAGAAATAAATCTTTTGACTTAATTTAGTTGGTTAACAGTCTGTTAAAAGTTCTGGTGAACTCTTCCATATGTCTGATACAAGCCTAGCAATTATTACTGAAAATACTACAGAACTGAATCCTAATTAGAAGCTCGTTCTGAGTAATGTCACTCTGAAGAGTTTAGGACACGCAAATTAACGGCTGTTACCAATTGTTCAGGGGCTGGGACTGCTGCTTAGCAAAGCAGTGCTGCACAGAACCTTGCCTCTTTTCTTACCCTGAATTCACGAGCTAATTCAGTTCCACATTTGCACCAAAATCTGAGTAACCTCATGAAAACCTCCCAACGTTTTTCTCCTCCGTTACTGGAGACAAAGGCTGTTTCTTAACTCCAAATGTCACAGACTATAGGCAAATTATTACAAACTCTAAATTCAATTAGCTAGGTAAAGGTTAGCAAAATCATGAAGAAGCGTTCTTGATTATTCAGATTCTTCCATGAATAATAAGGATGAAAAAATACAGCACGAACATTTTTTGGGGGGTACATTATTACTGTCACTTCTAAATAAAGCGTAGGAGTGAATTATTCCAATCAACTCCCCAAAGGTACACAAAACATACGGCAGCTCTGTAACTTACATAGACCATAATGCTGTGGGAGTTAATGAAACATTAAACCTCTTGACACATGGTGTGAGGGAAAATGTGTTAGAAGAGATAGCTGCAAGACATCCAGGACCATATTGCAGTGGAAGATTTATATTCCCATGAAAGCAGGCAATCTAATACATTAAAGTCTATATTTAAATCTGAAATGCTATTGCTAAGCAGCAGCGGTGGAAAACATCACTTATTTTCATTAAAAGGTTTCTCCAATTGTAAGCCATGAAAGTAAAAGGTTTGTACCTCCGCAATAAGTAACCTACTGGCAACGTCACAGGAATATTCGGTGGCCTCATTGGGATCACTTCAAAATCTGTGAAGGTCAGGGGATGAATGGCAGAGATGAGGCCACAACCCGTAGCCCAGCACTGACCCAGCCAGGCAGCCATTAGCACCAGGATTTGATCACTTCTTATAACCTTGCAGGGAACAGGATGTATGGTCTACTGTAAATGAACCAATCACTAATAAGATCAAAATCGTTACAGGCCAGTGAGTCATAGACCCGAAGATGGAAATTACTGTAGCTAAAGACTGCTGCTGACTTTTAGAAGATGTCATCTCAACCACAGAAAATGTCAAAAAGCTGATGGCTCTGAGGAACTCATGGCCCCTCCTGATGATATATATGGCGAGATTACTGGACTATAAACAGATCTGCAAATATCACCTCATCAGGCTAACTCTGCTAAGATGAAATGCTGCTAATATGGAAATGGTGCAGTACACGGATCCCATCCATTCCCACCAGCAGGTTACATTCAGTGTAACAGTGAAAAGCATCATGGCTGCAGCGTGTGGACACAAGGATAGTGACATGATGGCTGATTTCAGCTGTAAACTAATCTCATCAGATCAGAAGCTGAACTCCTTCCCAGTTTATGCATTCACAACAATCTGAAGAGACTGGAAGCAACCACTACAAAGCACTGATAATTGTTTAATAGACCCTTGTATTAAAAAAAAATCAGCTACATCACCTTCCATCTCCCTGATGACTGAGCAACAACACTGCATCAGTTTTACAGTTGAGACACATCCATTGAGCTGCACCAGTTCTGGTTCTCAGGGCACCCAACAACTGCAGCACTGGCTACACACCAATGACTTCATGCTTTGACTACAACTTCACCAACTGCAGTAAATCAGACATCACAACTGCACATACAGTATTTCTTCAATCCCCTGGCTGCACAGCATTAACTCCCAAAATACTGCAGTAATTATAACCAAAGTCAAATAATGTGCTGATCGTACAGGAATTAAAAAGTGCTGTGTTGTTTGCAGAAACATCAGGTTTCAGCTGCTCTCATTTCCTACTCCACCCCTGAGTGGCACATAAGCTCCCCTTCTCAGAAACAGACATTATGGAGAGATATCACAGCAAATCCAAGGATTCTTCTGGACACTCTGAGAAACCTATTTAGAATTAAAACCCACATCACTGTGGCTCCCTACTGCTGTATGCAAGGCTATATACGTAACACAACAGAACCCAGAAACACACATACTGTTCTCAATTTTCCTGCTTTTCTCAGTATTGAAATGAACTGCAAAGGTCTAAAAATCTGTTAGAAATGTATTTGCCTAACAAATTGTCCAACAAAAACAGCTTTGTAAGTAAAGGGGTATCGGTAGCGAGAGAGCAGCATTAAGCACAAAATCATCTACAGTTTTTAAAATTGTATGAGCCCATTGCACTTCTAAATTCCTTGCTGTAAAAAATACTTAATTCCAAGACTTCATAGATACCAGAGTCAGCAGTTGCATGACTAACCTCATCAGCAGTGCTCTCGCACACTCCCTCCCTCCCCTGCTCTCTCTAGCCCGTAACAGTGGCTCAAGAATCCAAACTTTAATTGGAAACTGTCATTTATCTTCCCTGGCCTGGCCAAGGCACCCAGCAGAGCTTTGGATGTTGGTTGCTTTAAAATTTATCATTACATTAAAATAAAGTAAAAAGGTATGATGAAAGAGAGAAAGTTCTGCATCTCTCAATTCCGTTTCTTCAACTTTAGAGATCACTGAGGCCAGAAGAGCTCGGTTTCTGTTCTCTCTGGTGGGGAGGATCCCACTGTGCATTTGCTGAGAGTTGGTGCAGCACTGCAAAGTCATCAAAGAGTCTAAAGCAGCCAATGAGAGCAGAGTTCCGGATAATCTGTCTGCAAAAACTTATGATTAATATGCCAAGGGGGTTCTTAGAGGTGATATCTTACACAGAGTTTGAGCAGAGAGGACAAAGGGTTGTGATTAGGTATTGTTCACAATCACTAAGTGAACCAGCAATACAGAATAGGTTGTGATTAGCAGGTGGGTACTGGGTCATTACCATGCATGGCTTCACTTGCCACTGTTCTCTTTCCTGGTTATACACCTGTACCTGAAGTGGGGTGTCCAGAAGAAAATTACTGTTGGATTTGTATTAATTCTATATGATTTCCCATCACTACTAGGTCTCTTCACTACAGAAGGTACATGCACACACAGCAGTTTGTTTTACAGAGGTAAAACTTCTACACAGCCTTTCACAGACCTTATTTTCTCTGTATGTATATTCATTCGTGCTTTGTTATACTCTTTGTTGGTACCCTGGCCAACCGTGATGCAGCTCCTTCACTCTGCACTTGCCAAATAACTCATGTCACAGACTGTGCTTGCACGTACCTTATTTAATAATCTGGTCCCCAACATAGTAAACATTCCATCATTAGTGTATTCAGAACGTGAGAGTACACACAGCACTCATGTTTCCTTTGCCATTGGCTCTTTTTATTTTAAATATCCTCAAGAAAATGTCATTAATAACCAATATGTTATTAAAGAAATGAAATAGCTTTCTCCACCATAAGGAAGTATCAGTCTAATTCTTGCTGCTTTGCATAATCCTTTTGGAGATCGTAACAAACTACATTGCAAGTGATATAAAAACAATAAGAAATGGAAGGTTTCTCTAAAAGAAACTTCTTTGTCTACTAATCTGGACGCAACAATAAACAATGCACTGATGGAGTCAGCAAGTGATTCAAAAGTTTCTCATCAGCCCTTGATCTTTCCTTTTGGCTACTACCAAAATAGAGAGGGAAAACTGTAACTAAATCTATATTTTGAGACTTTGAATTTTGACCTCACATTTCAGGTACCAACAGTCCTTAATTTAGGGCACCAAATAAAATAAAGGGCATATATTATTTAACATTTTTTAAATATATACTTTCATACCATCTCCTTTTTTCTCTTGCTTTAAAGTATTTTTCTTGTTCTAGACACATCTTTGCTCCTACCTCCCCCCCCCCTTTTTTTTTTTATCCTCAAGATCCCCTTCTCTTTTGTGTTCACTACATGTGTTTCATCTTTCCCCCTACCAACTAGGAGGGCACAAGCTCTCCTTTGTACTGCTCTTCAGTAGCAGAGATACTTCCCCATTCATGGAAGTATCCATACCCCAATGACCACAAAATTCTACATCTGGATGGTAGGCAGACAAGTTATCTTATGCACTTTTCAAGAGTCAAGTTTATAAGCTCATCAATGCACAATTCTATGTACGCTTTTAATGTCAAATCAAGAGCATCACAATCATAGGCTTGTAAAACATTTCAAGCAATCTAAAAATAATAACTCAATTACTAAAGTCATTGTTATCATTTTGTTACAGACCAAAACGGTACTGGTCTGAAAGAAGAGCTGCCCCTTGCTACATGGATGGATCACCATGCATACAAATTCACAAGCATGAAGCCAAAGGGAAAAATCATCATTAATTTCAGAGTATTTACCTGCAAATGATCACAGTTATATGAAACTCACCTCTAACTCTCTGACTATCCTGATGACTGACTGTTCAGACTGTGCAGCATATTTTTCCTTTACCAAGCCCTCATTTTTCAGCTCAAGTTCTTGATTGTCTCTTAGAAGGTTCTTGTACTTATTCAGCAGCTCTTGGAATTCTGCTTCCTTTTCTTTAATTGTTTCATCAGATTTCTAACAAAGGAAAACAATGATACGTTTTGGCAAAACTCACTCTGGTTTTATGCTGAAAAATATACACAGAAACAAAACTGAGGAAATAACCAAGAATGATCCAGAATGTCCTTTATAAATTTTACCAAGGAGAAGCTCAAAACAGAAATGAAAAAAAAAGAAAAAAAGAGACAAAAGCTTCAGCCAGCTATTCAATCCTTTAAATACTAACAAAATAAAAAAGAGAAAATGCTGATTAAATCTGAAAACTCAGCAGTATTTATGCATGCACTTTGGTGCAGACCAACCTCAATTACTAGTTGTCACAGTGCTGGTTGAGCACCATTGGCGCTGTTCAGGATCATACCTCCAGCTATAAGAGCTCTGAGCAAGACTTGTTTGAACACTCAGGCAGCTACAATCTCACATACCTTGTTTGGAGTTGGCTCTTTGTCGTCCCCCCGTTCCTCCCCCCCCCCCCCCCCCCCCAAAAAAAGAGAGAAAATATTTCACTGTCTATACCTATTCCTCAACTTCTAGTTTCTCCAGTATTTGCACAAATTGTGAATCATAGGCACTGCAGAGATTTTAACTATCTTATCACACCAGCGAAAATTCTGCATGAATATTAGAAAAGCTTTATCCTCCCCTCTGTCCGAGTGTTTAATATAACCCTAGTAAGAAATCTATTTAATGGCACAGATCCCCATAATTATATGTCCATTCTGCAAATACAGTATTATAAGAAGGGAAGGATTATCATCAAAATCAACAGCAAATCCAAATACAAATGGGACTTCGTAATCATTCCTTGCACAAAATCAAATGATAACTTCACATTTTTCATTTCGACTCAGGCCTACCTACCTGAAGCAATAGATTCTTCTGACTGACGTTGTCTGTTAGTTGCTTGATAAGTAGTTCTTGGCTCTGCAATTGCTGATTGCTTTCGCTCAAAAGAATATTGTAATGATGTTCAACAGCTTTTTCCTTCTCAGCCATTTCACCGTGTAATTTCTCTACTTGATTTCTAAGATCCTACAAAAAATGAAACTGAATATTTAGCAAATCGATTTTAATAAAAGTTCAAGATTGACAAACCACATTCATAGCTTAACTTTCGATTACTTTAAATTACACATACCACTACGTGTTCTGGTAAATGTACTGAAGTCAATATCTTTCTCTCAATATCTACAAATATACTTCAAGAAAACTTTTAGATAAGGTGCCAGCATTGCTTTCTAAAAATCTAGTCTGTTCTAGTTTAAATGCTTTTCACACTGAATGAATGGCCACCAAGGCTGTTAGGAATATCACGCACATGCATGTTGCTACTGTCACAACACTCACTTCTGAGTCTCCTTATTCTTTTGATAGAAATAGGAGAAAAAGGTTATGGGTAATTCAGTTTGTCATTTGCTCTTTTCCTTTCCCTGAGACTCCAAGATGAGTTACACCATTTCCACATTGTTTTATGCTACTTAAGCTTCTCCTCAGACACAAAGAATGGGGTAACAGAGCCCACATCTTCAAATTAATTTGTTTTCCTCTTATTTCAAAAAAGGGCCCATTTGTGGAGTATCATAAGCCCTTTAAATAGTCCGCACATCTGGTAGTCACCTATAAACTTCACTTTTACCTCCACCGGGATTTAAAATTCAATAGTTTTCTTATCCTAGGTACAGGGAAATAGTATTAGTGACACTTTAATTGCATTCTCTTTACAAACTGCTTTATGTCCTTTTTTTAACTTAATTACCTTGCTTCATGCAGGTTCACATCAAATCTTTAGCATCACTTTACTACTTCCCTGCTTTATGTCTGTTTTGCACATTAAATACAAATTGTCATTTGCAACTTGTTTTGCTTTACTTGCTTAATTTTAGCTTCATTATCAGGAATCAGCTAAGACATTCCTAATAGCTCCCAAAAACCCTCATCAACTGTTGCTTTGTTTCAAAGAATGGATAAACTTACGCACTTACTTCTGCAAACTAATAAAGATAATTTTTTCACCCCCAAAGTAACTACTTGTTTGCCTAAGAAAACTGAGAACTACAGCACCAGTTCCAAGTTTTGTAAATGCGTACTTAACTGAAATATGCTTCCATTCTATCTTTACTAACTATAAACTGCAGTGTAGAGTAGAAGCAGTGTAAGGTCTGAGTACTGCAGAGCCTTCTGGCTTTCAGCTACGGAACTCTTCAAGTGTGTCACATCACCTACAACACTCGAACTGGAAGTAAAGGGCTAACTGTAACATTAAGACTTTTATGATGCATTGCAAAGTTGACTCCTTTTTATCTTTATGTCTTCTTGGAGCTATTTTATCAGAACTCAATAAGCAAATTTTAAAGGAACACTTGTGATTTGGCCTGGAACTTCAAGCAATTATTACTCTGTGGTTTCTCTTTATGAAGACCATAAATAGATTTAAGTGAAAAGGCAGACGTGTATAGATGGAAAACATGCTGTTGGCAATAACAGTACTACAATTCCTATACCCTAGCCTCAAACTTTTCAGTGTACAGCACTTGTCAGGCACAGAAGTTATGTTTCTGCCTTTAAAGCAGCACATATACTATGGCTAGGTTTAGGGAAAGAGCTGGACTGGCAATACAGATTACTGCAGAAAATGGAAAGGCCTGTGAGAGTTTGCCTCTGGTATTTCTGCCTCCAATATTCCTTTTAATCCTTCTCCAAACAAGTTAAGAGTTGAGATTGAAAATTATTTTCCTTGCATGAGATGGAATTCTGTAACACACAAAACTATCCATCACTATAGCAGGTTGCTTGAACTCATTGACCACTCAAATTGTCTGGGAGAACATATATTGGTTTCTATACATTGAGTTGCAAGGATAATATAGTACCTATGTTCTCAGAGCATAAACTTTGCTATTCCTTCTGCCAACCTTTTTCCCCAAGAGACTTTCCTATGATTAACGATAGCTGAACTAAGAAAAATGAATGCGAAACACAATAACGTCAAAGGCTGGTGCAGATGCCTCCCCCTCATCAGATGGGAAGCAGACTTGTGGATAATTAAGTCATGAAGCTACAAAACCTCCCTCTCAGCCCAACTTACATGTGGGAAGACTACATAATAAATTCTACCTAATCAGTTATGCACTTCCCAAACAAGTAAACAAATACGAGGAACTAGAAAGTATACTCTAATTGTCTATATATAGGCCTAGAGAAACAATGGTTAAAGTGCTCGAATGATCTGAGGCTAGACAAAGGCTTTGATCAAGAAAAACTAGATGTTATATATGTAGCAAGATGGTGGACACAAGTAGAAGGTTGTGATGTTTATTCCTCATCAGTTGTATGGAAGAATAAATGCCCAAAGTTTCTTGTTTAAAAGAGCTAAAGTGATGCAGAACTCAACAGCAGCTTCTGGAAAGCTCTGAACTTAAAAACTTTAAGTTGACACAAGGAAAAGCTGGAGCATCCAACCCATTGTGCCAGGGACAATGGTCAAGAACATGTGCTGTTTCAGAAGACTCATACTGTGGGCCATCCAGTTTGGATGATCAGCTCACACGCAGCAGTCTTAGCTTAGCTTAAGCATCTTCCCTTGGAGGACAGTAATGCCCAAATCACCTTCAGCCAGGAGAAGAACCTCAGCCAGAGGTTTGCTTCCCCTCCCTCTGCCCTCTTTTTTGTCTTAAACAGATATATTGTGAAAAAAATTGCCATTACCCCAACAACTGTATATGAAAAGTCACCAAAACCTTCCCTGTACGGGAGGAAGAGGTAGGACAGCTTAGAATAAAGCTAGCAAGAATGGTCCTAACAGAGTAGAAACACTGATAAATAGGTAACTCAGGGCATAAACAGAATAGGATTTTTAGGGCTGTCTCGTAAGAGGTTTGCATCAGATCACTGAAGTGGTTTCCTATTTGTCAAACAGTGAAATATCACAGCATATTTTTTTACTCCCACATATCTACTACTTAATGGGCAACATTTCACAGGCAGTCTTGCTCTATCCAAATGTACTAGCAACTCTGAAATTGAAGCAGCTGTTCTGCAAGGAGTAGGAAATAGGTTAGGGATATAATTTTTATAAGACTGCTCATCTTTTGACAGGCATGCTTTTCCCCAAGGAACTAGTCATTTACATGAAAAACTTGGACATAATGGAGTCAAATAGATTTCTGTAATACCAGTAACTTTGAATCCCCTGGCAAATCCCTACTCAGTCCTATTTTTTGTGCCTTTCCCATACAGATTTATATTCTAGCTCCCCTTAAAGATGAAAAAAGATTCTGAATAGAGAAGACAGTTAAAGACAAAATACTTAAATCAATAAAATATGTTCTTTGTGGCTGTTTTACTGATGGGAGCTATCTGTTCTTTCTCCCCTTAACCTCAACACCCAGAAGAAATTTCAAAGCATAGCAAAGATAAAGACTGTGTGACAGGAGCCTAACCACAGCTGACAATCAACCAAAACTGTAAGTTAAATAAATACAGCAGGCTGAAGGGGGGGAAAGATCTTATTGCTTTGTAGGTAAAGAGATCCCTCTACTGGTTTTAAGCGATATTGCAAGGGCAGCAATATCCACGTCTACGCACTATATTAAATAAAGTCCTTATTCAATAAGTAGGGCAAAATATAAACTAAAGAAGTACAAGCTCATTTGATCTTTTATGTTATGTAGAAAGAGGCTAATATTTAACTGAAAAGTACCAGCCTTGGCAACCAGGCAGGAGTCCACCCATCATGCGGGTGCTGCCCTAAGCAAAGAAAAATCTGCATGGCAATAGAGGTGAGAAGCATTTAATGTCTGCACTCAGCAGAACGTACATCCTTTTTACAAAGGAAGAGGAAGCCCAGCCATTCACTTTGTTGCATGACCTGTGCATGCTGGAAGAAGAACCTGTCTAGACATCTACATTAAGGTTTAAAGAAAGCCTTAAAGAGAATATGAAGTAAGATTAAGGAACAGATGCACCCTTTTTCTTATATATACCAAGTTGCGGTTTGGGGATTTTACAAGCAAAAATTGCTATTAGTTATACAGCCTTTACAGTGATGCAGCTATGAGAGCAAAAAGCAAACGGAAGTTTCAGGTTGCAACAGCTGGCTTCTTACACTTGCACTGCATTAGAACTTACACATATTGCAATTTAAGACAATGGAGACATGTAACACGGTAAATACAGAAGAAGTAACACATACATTCTACGTTGGGCATGTTCAGACTGCAATCAGAAAACTGAAGCAAACAGCTACCATTTACTGCTTATGAAGACTATCCACGACTTAACCAAGGCTATCAAAGTAAGATTTAAAGAATACTTCTCTATGCAGACTAAGTGCCAGAATTTTCCTTGGCCTTCTTGGCCACATTATTCTGAACACTGAGCAAATACATTTGCCTTTCCAAAAAAAGCATCAGTTAAAAATTTAAATTTGTTAGTGTATGGCAAACAGGTATACAGGTATCGGACCAGAGAGATTATCGCATTACATAGGAGAAATGAAATAAAGATCTTACCCATATCCTGGGCTCACAGAAGGGCTCCAAGAGGAAGGATCTCCACGTAGGGATCCTTCCTCCTGGGGAGTCAGCCCTTAAATGGGGTCTAGGAGGGGTGGAGCCTGGCAACAATTTCACCTGAGAGCCTTCCAGTCACTCAGGTGAAATTGTGTTCACCTGTGCCCCTGCAGCTGACTCAGCACTCGCCTCAGATGGTCCATCAGAGGTTCAGGCCATGATTCAACTGTTCCCATACAGTTAGAGAAGGACATGGTAGTAACAAACAAACAAACACAGTATTTAACTTATTGAAAGAAAAAAAATGATAATAACATTAATGGTTTTGTCACTTCTACTCTTCTGCAGCTGTGCTTCATCCAGCTCCTTCTCCATTTTCTCCTTTTCTAAATTCAGATCATTTAGCTCTTGATCAGTCCTTTTAATCCTCCGTTGTAGTTTATGATTCTCAGCATCTTTTGTGAGGTTTTCTGAACGCAGCTCTGCTAAGAGGGTCTCTTTTTCCATCAGGAGAGCTTGATAATCCTCAGCACCCTGAAACATAAAGCAGCAGTCAAAGCCTACACAGGTACTTGGTGCAACCTGCAAGTTTTACTGCTGCTGCTTTCCCCACATGTGCTCTTTTCATACCACTTTAAATTTCTGGTACCAAAAATCCAATGAGATGAGTTACCCAAATAACATACCAACATTATACTAAAAATTGTCTCAAGTATCCAACGTAACAAAGCTTTCAGTGACATCTAACATAAGACAAAGTCTTAGATAAGTAAGAATTAGATGAAGGTTGGCGTGCAAAGGAGTCCACAGCACAAATGAGACTGTGTTATTATTGGTTCCCAAAGCTCTCATTACATAAAATTTCTATTTTGGGGTCAGTTTGAATCCAGACTAGGCCAAGAAGTTATCAAATCATACCCATATGAAGTATATAAAATAGCAAGTGTGATTTCTTCACTATCACATTCTGTTACAACTGGCCTCCTGGAAGTTCACAACACAGGTGGCAGGAGCAGTGTGCTATGCATTATGATCTACTCACAGAGAACTGCCTTCAACTCAAGTTTGTAGCTAAGGAGCAGAGTAATGAGGAGGAAGGCCTGCTCTGTCACACACCATGCAATATGGGTTCTGTGGGCAGGAAGGATTCATTGCACACTTTTTAAACCCAGAACTCAAAAAATAATCAAGCTCAAAAATAAAAGGGTTAAAATTAGACTAATATTTCATAAAGCAGTACTTGTGTGGTATTAAAGAGCAAACAAACTACAGTTTCACACAGAGGACAAAGTGACTCAGAGACAACACAGGATATACTTGTCTCAATACCGTACACTTAAAATCAGGTTTATGTGAAATAAACCTCTTTTGGAAAAAAATGGAAGTGCTCTATGAGAACTAAATACTACTATTTCAATTAGATTTTGAAATCAAAAGCCAATACAGACAGTTATAAAGCTTTAGCTGAATACTGCAGAAGCAAGCATATCAACCTCTTCCATTTCCACTGATTTGAGAGCAAATGATGAACACTCATCACAATGGGAGTCGTTACTGCCATTAATACTAATTACTGAATGTTGCAAGTCTACCTTTTATTACACTTCAGTTTAAGATTAGCTGGTATACATTATGTGGTCTGTTTTGAAACAGAATTTACTTTCTCCTGTTTTACGTACTACATATTACACACAGGTTAGCAACACAAAGTCTTGTCTCCTTTGCACATTCAAAAGTAAGTGAAACTGATGTTGCAGGAAGATGACTTTTTTTAAACAGTGGCTTTACATTGATTATATGAAGAAATACAAATACAAACAAGTCTCTCAGGTCCTTTTTAACTCTGCTGATGTGGAAGGGTGAGCTGTTAGTGCAGTTTTTGAAGAACAACCAAAACATCCAATTCAGAGAACTCAGTATCATCAACTCCACAAATAATTGCACCTTTATCTTCAACTCATTGTGCTTCTACATTTTTCTTATTTAGTTCTTGATTGTTATAGAAGAAAATGAACTAAGAAATCTGATATTTTAAGATTCAATCATTTAAACAAATATTTTGGGCAAAATGTATTACATAAAAAAGATTAAACATTCAAAAAAAACAACTCTTTGAACTACTTCCCAATCCTTTACTTTCAAACACAAAGCAATATATGTTATGTAGAAATACAGAGAAGGAAGGTGCAGGGAAAGGGAAAGCCACATTAACTGCTTGCTTACCTTGAATTTTTGGATGTGTGCTTGATGAGTTGCCTCTCTTGCCTTAGCCAACGAAGCAGTGAGAGCTTCAACTTCAGAAGCAAGTTCTTCATTCTTTAAGTAAAGTAAAATGAACACTACATAGAAAGTTATTTCCAAGGGATGGCGACTCAGTAATAGCTATCCCACCACCTCATTATCCATCCAGCCAATTACGCAAAACAAAGATTTTTAAGAACAAAAATATCAAATACATCATAATAAATCTCACATAAAGAAACTCTTGCCTCATACCATACTCACTAGGACTGCCTATCACTCAAGTTAAACACTTCCCTCTCTTCCATAAAATTCGAATTTTGTCTGACATTGACCTACTATTTCACCTTCTTTTATGACAGCTCTACTTACTCAACAACAAAAAAAATACTTCTCATACCTTTTAAGTGGTACTCAGAGCTGATAAACAGCAGTGTGTAAATGAAAACATTTTTCCTCTAAGTTCTTAAGGGAGAAAGCATCAGTTAAGTACCTTTTCCCTTCCCCCTCCAGCTGAAGGCCCAAAGCTCTAGATAACGAAGAGAACTGCTTACATGCATGACAGGAACAATTTAGAATCTACTAGCAGCTTCCTAAACAGTTATAGGGAGAGAAAACAATCCCTGAAATATGCACATCATGCACACACATTCAGCGATGGATCTACAAAATAGCAAGATCATAGTCATCATACCTCCTTTTCCTTTGCTTTTAGTGCAACAGTTAGCCCTTGAATGGTTTTATCCCTTTTCAAGCCATTCTTCTTTTCAACAGCAAGCTCATTTTCTCTTTCTTGCAACTCTTCTTCGAGAGACTAAATTAGATTATGTGCAAGTTGCATTAACTTCTTACTAAGAGATACTGCAGCAGCAGATTAATAAGTAGAGTCTCTAAGTTCTCATATCTTATAATTCAAATTACTAATATTAAATACATCCCAAATGCAAGTCATCATCTTAAAGATAAGCCTGGAATATAGTAAAAGAAACCTAATCATGTGCTGGCCATGAGTACCGGCCATAGAGCTTTAATATTTGATAATAGTGCCTTTCTGCTTCACTGAAAATTGCTTCAAAAACAAGGGATCCTTCCTGCCACCTAAAAAAAAAAAATATTAACCAAACGAGTTGCTTTACTACTTTTCTAGCCAAGACTTCTCCATATTTATGAACATATAACAGAAGATATCCCAGCACGCACTGTATGTATCCAAAAATACATAAAGACAATTAGGACTTACCTGGATTTTTTTTTCCAAGGAATTTCTCTCATTTTTAAGCTCCATCTTAATAGCCTATAAGAACAAAACAAGTACATTGATTCTAAACACAGAAGCAACATATTAAGCATTAAAACTAAATAAAATGAACTTCAAGGAAAAACACTGTATATAAGCCTCAGAACTGTACTATAGTCAACATTTAAGCAGGAATGCATAGTTGCTTCCTGGAAGTCTACAGATGTATCTGGGCACAGTATGAAAGAAAACAGCATTCTTCAGTGAGAGACACGACAATTCTGCTTTGTAAGCTAATAAAAGTGCATTTTTATGAGACTTAGTTATGTCAGCAGGATCCCTTTAACACAGGAGATTTTAATTAGCACTTTTCTTTGGGGAAGATTGGTTTTTAAAGACGAATAATCTATATAAAAATGGAGCTGTGCACCAAACACGTTCAGCTTCCTTTCTCAAGTACTATAGCCCAAAAGTCTGTCCACTTGCTTTGAAATGATTAAAGATGACCCTGCTTTCACCTTGACACAAAATCATCTTGTGAATCTAGGGTAGTTCTTCCTGACACATTGATTTCACTGCAGTAACACCCAGAAGTGAAGCTTTAATTCAGTTCAGTTGAAGAAGGCTCTCATCTATTCCTGACAGAAACAAAAAGGTGTTTCTGCACTGATTGTTACGAAGTCCCAAAACAAAAGGGATGAATCTTTCTCAGAAGCACAACAGCCACCATAATTTCTTTTTCTTTCAGTTTTGTTGGTGTGAATAACAAATGGAAAAGCAAATTACCAAAAAAAGCAAGGTTTCAGACTTATTCCTACCTTTAAGCTGTCAAGGTATCTGCTTTCCTCTTAAAGAGACAACAGAAATACAATGACAACACTTGGAACCTTTTGTAAGCTAACAGCAATGTTTTCACTTTATTTCAAGAGAATTTTTTTAACACTTATCTCTTTTAATAAAGCTTTTTCTCCAAATAAGAGTAGAGAAACATCTTCCTAAAACAAACTCTCAGGTCACATTCTTAACCTACAGTACTGTAGAAGTTCTATCATCTATTGGTGTGGATCTAGTAATATTTAGCTTTTCTTTTAAATATATACTTCTGTAAAGCAATTACACAGTATCTATGATAAAACAAGTATAAAGTAGAGGGAAATGAGCTCTCTTTGGAAGACTGATAAGCATGGCTGGTAACGATGAATACTGACTGCCAAAACACAGTATAAACAATGACTGTTTAGGGGATAAAAAAGGGAGAAGAGAATAACAGTGGAGAAGGATTTTTTATTATTAAGTCACTCACATACTGCCACACATAAAACCTTGAGAATCCCATACCATCTGAGATTTACTGTGTGTAACAGTTGCAACAGTTTCCTCACCTCTATCTCACCATCTTTTTCATGTCTCAAAGCAATGGTAAGTTCTTCGATTTTTTCTGCTGATAAGTTCCCGTCACCAAGTCTGCTCTGAGAGTTTTCCTCTTCAAGATGTTGAATTACAGCTTCTTTACTTTTCAAAGACAGATTCAGTCGCTCTATAAGTCTAAAATTATAAGATTTTTCATATTAATCTTGCATGATCTACCAGCAACCCAACAGTTATTGCAAGAAATCTTGCAGGCAGCTTTCCTAGCTGAAGACTCCACACAATACTTGTAAAATTTGAGGGAGCCTTTCTTTCTACAAACCCCCTCCCCCCCTCCAGAGAAGCTAGAAAAGCTGCCATCCACTTAAAGCAAGAGACAAACACATTCGAGCTATCTGCAAAGCACTCCTTTTTCTTTTCCTCCAGAAGTATTTTAAACATAAATGCTTAAAGCTTCAACATTTTGTTTACATTATCCTATACACAAAAGCTTATCAATGCATTCCGCTTCCTAGAACACATCATTATGTACCATCGTGAAGGGTCCCTCAAGTACCATCACTTGTATTTGTGGCTAAAGTTGATTCTAGTTCCACACAACCCCCTCAAAATTAGGTCATGGCTACCTCCATCAGTCAGACACATCTCAGCACCTCTGGTCTTTAAGCCAATTAAAATCAATGCTAACATTTTTTGACAGATGTAAGGGTTATACCTGAAAACTTTCTGGCATAACATGCCAGCTGTGATCTTCTTAGTGTTTTGCTACCCAGATGGTGAAAGGATCTTTTTAAGACAGCATGAATTCCCTATGCACTACTCAGACAAGTTTAAAGTGCTGCACATGAGTACTTTGTTCACTTCGAGGAGTCAAATACCTTCCTCCATTAGCACCGTTTTTCTGGTCCTGCAAATACTTAGATCTGTCACCATAGAGTTATAGGGGATCCTGCCAATACAGGATCACCAGAAGAGCTCCTTACTCCACACAGCCTTCATTTCAGTGATTCAGTACTGACAATTTCTTCCCACACTTGAAGCACTGTTTTCACACAAGCTCTAGAGCTGGAAACTGAAGTATATCAGAAAGGGACCGCTTTTGTAACACACTCCTTCCCAGCTCAAGTCACTCAGGAGAGCAACCGTGTCCAGAGAGCGGTCTAAAAGACTGAAAGAGGACAGGGAAAATAAAGGGAAAGGGAACAAGATGACCTAACAGCCAGGTTACAATCACTGCAGTATCACTTAGCGTGCAGTAGAACAACTTCATCAAATTCTGAACTCCTGCAGTATCATATCTGCAGTTTTCAATCTGTATGTTTACATAAAAGCTGTCTGAAAAACACTACAAATACCGCTTTGGTCCTACGGTATTTTAAAATTGATAAATGAAAGCCTCAGGCCAACATATCTTACCATTACCAGGGCAGTCCAATTATGCAGTGACTCAGAGCAGCTAACTTCAGGGTTCAGTCAGAAAAGGACAGGAAAGGATACTCCAAAGCATTACAGATTCTATGAAATTATAACGTTCTTATTTCCACCTCAGGCAGACATAGCCAAGCTACTAAAGCTTTACTAGGTTAACCAGACATGTATTTTACTTGGTTTTTAAATACATTTAGGATAAAATCAGTCCTCCAATTGTTGAGATCTGACTGTATGCCCCGCCTGAAAAACAACTCAGGCACCTTTTCAACTACCTGCCAAACAAAGCAAAACCAACGCTTTGCAAAGCATAATCAAAGCTGTGAAGCTCAAACACATTTTTCTTTTCCCATTAGATTTACCAACCTCAACGGATACACAAAGACTGAAGTGCATGTAAACACGACGGAAGCAGCAAGTGAACACAGATAAGAGTGAATCTCTACTCAGGCAATGGCTCAAAAGCAGGAAGCAGAAGGTAAGACAGCAGAGTTACAAAAAAGCTTTAAAGCAGGACACGTTCACGTCACATGCACATTGATTCTTTTACACTTTCAGACATCTTTTAAAGATTTTGCTGTCATGCAACATGTAAACTGGTTGCAGCACTCCTTTACAAGCTGATTGCATATCTAGTAACACTCAATCATCTATCTCAGGGAAGGATCAAACCATTGCAATCTATACCCATGCTGACTCTTTACACTTCAACAGTAAAAAAAAACTTCCATCTGGTTAGAAATATCATCAGCAAGTGTTCTGACCTGTCCTCAGCTCCTGCAATCATATCCAGATCCTTCGCAGGAGCATTTGTAACTGAAGAAAGTTTCTGCTCAGCAACAATTCTCAATGTTTTCTCCTTCTCTGCCATTGCAATGGCTTTCTCCACCTCTTCTTGGGCAGCCCTAAGATTCTGTAGTTAAAATAATTAATTAAAAAAAAAAAGACCATTTTGATGTCTAGGAGAACAAAATGCTCACAGAAGTTTTTCATACACTGAGCCTTTACCAAACAAACACACACTAATTATCTCAAGCACTTTGCAAACACTTCTTGAAAATACAGACATGAAAAGTTCAGGTTAAACAATTTTCTGTGGTACATAAAGATGGGAAGTTCATTTCAAAGTAGCAAATCAAATTCCCTATCCAACAGCAGAAATAGAAACAGAAGTGCCCCTATGCTATCGCTTTAGATTTAGCTATGATAATTTGCTTTAAAATAATTTGACTCTACCCCACTATCCTCCCACCATCATAAGAAACAGACGGAAATTAAAGAGATTGAAGGAGGTTTTATTCAATCAGGGATAAAAATCAATATTCACAGCCTCACTGTAGCTAACTGGAACTCAAAGATGATTGATTTAAGCATTGATAAAGCATGAATCGTGTTTCCCTTGGACAGCAACAGAAATAGAGGGAACACCCAGATGTTCCAGTCAACTTCTAGCAATCCAGCTCACTGGGCTAGGAAACAAAAAGCCACCAACAAAACAAACAAAAACACACAAAAGAAACCTGTCATACGCTACGTAACATTTGCTTCAGATCTTCATTTTTCTGTGGTAAGCTTCCCTGCTGTGCTTACTGAGTTTTGCCTTCTATGATCTATCAGCCTCCCTGAAGCCTAACAAGTGATCCCCCCCCTCCAAAGATGATCTCTTGGGGAATGGGATGTGAAGAAAAAGCCCTTCTCCACTAGAGTTCACTGCTCTTCTCCCCTCCTCATCATCACTCGTCTTTCAATCAAAAACTCCAAAGGGAATTCATACCCAGATCTGTGTAACAATACAGCACTACATGAACAAGTGACTAATACTGCTCTGCAGTATTTACATTCACAAACATAATAAAAATCACGTCAGAGGCCAACACTACCTTCAGGCTACAGAAAATACTACGGCACTGTGAGATAATAATATCTGCTACTATACATGTCAGATTTAGGAAACATCAGTCTGATCAATCATTTTGTTTTACAGTAAGTAATTTGGGACATTTTCTACCTCAGCAATAGCACAAGGAATGCTTTGAGAAACCCCAGTTTTGCTACAGAAAAGGTCGTGATGAATCGCCATAGCTCAGCTCTGAAGGATCTCACTGCTTTAGGAACACTGCTAAATCAGTCTGATGGAAAATAGCATTATGAGACTGCTACCAATATCTTCTATGACCAAATAATTCTTTAGAGACAGAAAAGCAAACACTGGAGCTTAATGTTGTCCTATTTATTTACTCACAGAAGAGCACCAGATCTCTATGCTCTCAAAAGATACAGTTACGTAATCCCTTACTTAAGCATATACACTAAATGATGCAAAACAATTAAGAGTTTATTTATAGAACTTAAGCATTTCCAGCACAGGCCATTCAATATCTGATTTGTTCTTTACAAGGAAGAGAAGTCTCCTTGCTTCTGAGGAAACACATTATTCATACAGAGACAACTCTTCCTCATGGCGCCTATACACTAGAATTCCCCTATTAAGGCATCAGCAATGGCTTAAAAATAAATATGGGAATAAACTGTGCCAACCACATGACAGCAGCTATTACAGAGTGGTTTCAGCTATTTATGAAGCCAAGACCTTACCAGAACAAGTGTCCAAAATGCAGCCCCTCTTCCTCTAAAAAGAGATTGCAGCTCTGGAAACAAAGCTGCCCCACTGGAATTCAAAACTTAAAGGTCTGTTCTGAACATACCCAAATAGCATCCAAAGGTAGGAATTTCCTGAAGAATTGCTATCCTCCTATTCAGTGCTTTAAGAGTAGCTAATGGTACTTTCCCTTTTGCTGTTTGTTTTGGTTTTCCCCTCTTTTCTTCTCCTCCTGGATTTGCACTAGCTATTTCTCCATGAAAGCTGAAGCAATTTTGAAAATACAGACCTATCACAGTATCAAATCTCAAATAGCACAAAGTACAGATTTCTAACTATTCATTCCATTTTAGGCACTCACCTCCTCCAGAAGGTTTATTCTGCCAGTCAAGATTCCTTCCATTTCTTGTAACTTCTTTTGTGCCTCCTCTTTCACACGCTGTATTTCAGCATCACCACCCTGGGCCAGGCTTTCAACTGCCTTTCTGAAAGGCCATAATATATAATCGAAATCCCATTGCATATCAAAGTAGAAAACATTTTAGTGAAAGCAACTGATAGATTACAGAGAAGTTTCTTCTACTTTATCTGTACCTGCTTGTCACTGTAAGATAAAATACAAACATCTACACAGCACAGTTTTGGTGGTATAGTCTCTGCTTGATGTACAACGAGAGCTGCACACAATCCTTGTCACAACGAATAAGCACACAATGAAAAATAGTTACTATTTCTTTCATATTTTTAAAGCTTCCAAGTACAGTATCAATCAAGCCTTCAGTAGAGCTGTATTGCCTACAAGGAGCAGCGCTGGAATAAACTGAAGATATGTAGCTGCTGAGACCTCTCCTACTCACTTCTTTAGTAATTAGTAATTCCTTACCAGCTCCTTCTTCTCTTACACTTCCTCACTAAGCAAAGGATGACCACTTGTTTATGATTTCACTCTAAATTCTGCATGCTATTATGAACTCATGCAAGGTTCCATTCAAAGCCCAGTGAAACCTTCTGACAGCTACAAATGAAAATTAATCTGGCCTGCAGGATCTACTTCGAACTCCAAACTACTGAAAAAAGTAATTAGTAACAACTCAATGCCACGTGAGGTCAGCCACAGAGAAAATTCCATTGCAACTGAGGCCTGTGTAGCAGTCATTAGATGTCACTGCTAGCTTGGATTCATTTTGAAACTGGTGTCTAAAAGGAAATAGCTCTACAGGGAATTGTTATACAAACTATGCTAAGGCTGATAGGAACACTAACCCATTCTCAACTAAGGAGTCACATTTATCTGAAAAAATACAGTGGAATGAAGTTAATATTTAAGTTACTCTGTGACAACATCATTGTGTGTATAAGAACTGAAGTGTCAATCCAGCATCACAAGGGACAGTTTCTAGAAAAACATCACTAAAATGCTACTTTGTGCTCTTCATATTCTGGAAGTATCAGGGAAAAAAAGCATACAAACAGAAGCAAAACCTTGGAAATCTTAAATAACACACAGTTTTAATATACTGGTACTCACGAGGCCTTGATGAGTAGCTTCTCTCTCTCCTGCAGATCACGCTTCAGACTTTCTATCTCAACTTTCAGCTCGATGTTCTAGAACATAAGAACGAAAGCATCTGCAGAGAACTCAGAGGTCACCATATACATAAGTTAACATCATCATATAGATTATTTTTGCTTCAAACAGCAAATAAAATATCAGTGGGATAAGATCAGCATAGCAATTTCAGTTTATGAAAGCATATTTTAAAAGGGTCAAGCATTTAGGACCACTGTATTCAAGCAATACGTGTGTATGCTTACTACAGTGGGAAGAGGTGCAAATCAACTTGGGAGTTCCTACGGCTTGGAAGCTATAATTTAGTGATTTTCTTTTTAAAAAGATCTCGTTATTGAGGCTTTTAATCATTTTAAAATGATTTTCTTACACCCTGGGAAAACACATTGTACAAAAACTACTTGCCACACAAGTTTGACAGATAGTTTTCTATATGTTAGCCATTACAAGACAGGCCAGAATAGGTGTTGAAGACCAGAATAGACCAATTAGCAATATTCAGTTGAAACCATGACCTAGCCAGGCAGCTATGCACTTAACTACTGTGACAACCATCAAGAGAAACTGAAGTTTCCATTCTATTACAGAGGAGACTTAATGCCATTGCATTACCAAAATGAATGCCTTGTAGAATGTAGACAAAAAAAAAAAAAAAAATGCTTGTCCCACAGATGCATAGACTCAAATCCTTCTTCAAACTTAAACAAGAAAACCAAACCAAACCATACCTTCTCTTCTACAAACTTAGATAGGAACCAAACAAATGAATTCCTGATTTAGAGGAACACGGAGCAATAAAACAAGAAGTTATACACAACCCAAATACAACCTCATCTACATGCTTCAGAGGAAACAGCTCCACAAAGACTGGAAAGTTTGCCACTTTGATTAGCAGGCTGCCACAGTGCTGGAGAAATACCATTAAGAACTGCTGGAAAGGAAGCAGACTCCTCCAGTGAGCAGTCAGAGGGCAGAATAAGGTAGTCATACTGAGATTTCCAGCTGAGAAAGATTCAGAAATAAAACAGGCAGCTTTCCCATTAAACAAACTCTTCAAAGATACATAATTCTTTTATGATATTCTAAGCACATACAATTTTGTACATATCTTCAGTGGGACCATCAAACTTCTGCTGCATTTGCATTTCCAGGAAGTATATACGAAGCTTCAGGTTGAAGTTCTCTTTTTTCAGATCAGAGATTTGCTGTGAAAGAAAGAAAATGAGCCAACTACGTCATGAGTTTCAAATCAAGGAAAACAAACAGCAAGAACTGCATCCACTTGGTTTTGCTCCCCATGGTGAAAAACAATTACTGAGATAGAATCCAACCAACATGGTGAGACGTGCATGTGTGTGCATACACGTTTATTTTTAGCCCTCAAAACTCCAATACATTGGCACTGAAATCATAATTATAGAAGAGTATTGTTTAAGAAGCATAGCATGCTGTCACAGTGTTCTTTACAATAGTCCTCTAAGTACTAAAATGTTGTCTGATTGTATATGAAGAGAAACAAAAGAATATTTTTAGACTAAAAAAAAGACTTTTTCCCCTCCCTCTATAGAGTTTAAGCAAAATCTAAGAAGATAAGCTGGAACAGAAGTATTTCCTCAGCAAAAGCATGAGATGAGAGCATCATTCACGGGAGGAAAAGCCATGGGTACACACGGCAGCAGAACCAAATCAACTACCAATAAAATCTTTATCCACTCCTATATATTTCATAGCACAATTCTTTGGGAAAAAAATGGCTTCTCATACATGTCCTTTAGGACTTATGATTTTTGAACTCCTAGAAGCAGTAACATAGTTGATGGTTTCATTAAAAAGAGTCTCCCTCTGAAATGTTTTAAGAGGCCAAGCATAAAACATTCATTCAAATAAGCCTCGTGACCCCTGTCAGATGCTCTCAGCAAAAGGAAATCTAATATGCTACAGAGCTCCTAATAAAACATTTATGTATGCTTTTCCAGAACAGTATAGTACCACTTGTAAAAATTATTACCAATGCAATTTTTATAATACTCAGCCTGTGTAAGCCTAGGAAGACTCCTTTCTGTAACTCCTCTCACCACTTGCATTCACAATCTATTCCTCAGTGTAACAATCTCTGCCTAGCAAGGTGCCCCTTTATTATTCACAAGCAAGCATCGCCCAAGCAACCAGAAATCCAGAGGACTGTAACAACCCTAAGGCCCATCTGCACATCCTGCAGAAGCTGTCTTCAGCAGCAATGCACACAGTTCATTCCTTCCCTCCTTTTTGTATCCCTACACTTCCAACCCGATGACCACAAACAGCGGCAACATCGGCTGCAACTGCAGGAGTGGTGACTGCTTAAAGCATGACACCTCCTGAAGATCACAAGGCATCTTGAGCAACTGGAAGGAGTATTCCGGAGCATTCAGATGGATGTGAGCATTAAGACAATGCAACTTTGTGCTCTGATTCACGTCGCAGAGCACAGTGCTCTCAGTGCTGCTCAAAACTGAAGTCCTTACTTGGAATAAACAAAAACTAATGGTTTCTTAAGGGAAGCAAGGCTGCAGAGTTGTCTTTCACATCTTAGTCAGCTTTGCTCCCAAAAATTAAGCACTATCTGCAACAAGTGAGAGCACACCTCTGTTTGTTTTTAAAGCTATCAGAAGATCATTCATAATTGTCTGTTCCTTCAGAAAAAGCACAAGCAAAGACTGAAGTTGTAAGAGCTGAACTTCTGCTACACTTCATACTTCAGTACAGACCTAAGCTAAAAAGAAAAACAACTTCAGATTTCAGCATTCCTTAACTCTATTCTCATGTATTTCTGTGGCAACAGAACTAAACCAGAGAGCTTAAGCATACTTTTTTTCAGAAGGCAAGCAAACATACTATACCATCAGAAAAGAAGTAGTGAAATAAGTGTTCCCTCTGACATTCAGTTCCCCAGAGCTAAGTGAATTCGAGCAGGCAACAATTAAAAGTTATAGCTTAATAAAAAGCAACCTGTAAAATATGAACAAGTTCACATTGCAAAGGAATTTTCATGGCAATTCTCTTGCCTTCCTTCTGCATTTACAGACCCACTCTTAATGCCTTTAAACATTTTCATGTCTGTACTTAAGAACAAAAGAGGAGAAACAGCAAAGACTTCACAAAAACAGAGGGAAATGCAATACACTGCACGGAAAATTACACACCACAGACACCATGGTAGCAAATACCACTTCCCCAGCTCAGCTCAGCTCCTCTCCAAGTCTGCACAGAGCCACTTTTATGCAAAGCAGCATCTGTCAGCAGGGGCTGTGGTTTCACAGCACAGCACAGTTTCTGCCAGCAGAGGCCATTTTACAAGACAGCACAATTCTGAATGGGTTTGGGAAGACAATAACAATGATAAATAAATAAAACAACACAGACAAAAACACAAAGAACCACATACAGGCAATTACTAAGTATCCTAACTTGCTACCAATAACTCTACTCATGAGCATCTAATAAATCATAACAAGGTCTTCAATTAATGTCTTTCGTTTTGTCCATGTAATCACATTTAAAGTCACTGATGTTTTCCCCTTCTCTGGGATACATCATAAACACCTCCAGGATTCTCTACCTTCCTATGTTCCCCAGCTCTTAACATAAAAGGGACCTTTCCCACATAGGTTCACTCAGAGCCCCCTTCGAGGGTCACCACATCCATCCTGGTCTCTCCAAACCACAAGGCAAGTTCTTCCACTCTTTCCTTCCAAGTTGTTTCCCACTCTTCCTTCATTTCCTTCTCAAGTCCTGAGCAAACAGCATAGCCCAAAGACCAGCAAATGCACATATGTGTACATACACACACACACACACACTGCCAGGCAGGAGCTATCAGGAATTATATCTGCCTTTAACATGTTAACTCGGATTTGTTTTAAGGCAGGATAAGAGCAGGCTTATGATGTCAGTCCAAGCACATCTAACAGCTTCTGGATGCTAAGTAAACAGTACAAGGACAAAAAAAGTGAATGCTCCCTTTCTCACATTTAGCCTTCCAGCTACCAGCAATCTCAAAAACAGGAGCAGTAGAAACCCCAGTGTGCTTAATTGCCCTTCATTAGATTCTTCTGCCATTACTTTAAGAGATTTTTGAGCTTTCTGGTATTGTTAGCAACCACAAAGACCTCCAAGAAATCCCACAGCTTAGCTTAACAGAACGGGTTTGTACACACCAGGAAGTCCTTTCCTCTTCCACACAAAGCCCAGGCTGACATAGCTCATCTCTAATACACCTCAGCAATACAGACTCTGGCCATGGGCCAGAGGTAAAAGGCACGGCATAAATTCTTCTGCCTGCTCCAAAAGGAAACCAGAACTCCTCCATCACACATAACCAACAACAGATTTTTCCTTCTACAACATTTTCCCCTGTGAAAATGGAGGCTGCTGAGAGTAAACCAAGAATGTATATTCTAGTCTGAAGTTTTATGCATGTCATAGTAAGACTTTAAGCACATACTAATGCCAAAGCAGAGTCCTTCTACCCCAGACAATATTCCAAAATAAAAGAAAGTGAAATAGAAACAGGAAGAAACATTATTTACTGAAACTTTCCAAAACAAGCCTACAGCTCTAAACAAAGAGCACAGCTCTCTCCTCGGGGGAAAATAAGAAAAAGTGGGAGAGTTCAGAAGAAAAGCTCATTTCAATGCTACAAAAGGTAACAGTGGCAGTAAGAAGCACACTAAAAACCACTAACACTTTACACATCCTGAAGATAACAAGCCACAGTCTACAGCAATCATAAAACCTTGAGTTAAACAACATAAAAAATTCTACGGAAGTGTTGTCCTGCTATACCCAAACAGACATCACTCAGCAGCCATAAACAATTAGCTCATAGCTTAAACAGTTTATTCAGTGCAGTTGACACTTTAAAAGCATCTGATGATTTCCTCTGTATTCCAGTAAGCATCAAAACCAGTTTTATCTACAGTACTGTCACAACAATAGAAGACCTTTTACAACAAAAGCTTGTACGTAAGTGTAAGGGATACCAGGCAGCAGCCAGTGAATAAAAGCACAAAAGCCTACACAGGTATAAATGAAGATAAGTTTGATGCTTCCTTGAAATACAAGGAATCAATTGCAGACTTGCAAACTATGCTCTCATGTTTCTGGTGATTACATCCACTTCTGAGCAGACTGTGCCAATTTCTGTTTCGCAACTTAAGAGCAGCAGCTGGCTAGTCTGCCTTACAGCAACATTTTGCCTTTGGTTTTGAAGGCAGAGAGACGGGGGCTGACAGCACAAATAGCTACAGATCACACCTGTGACATAAACAAAGAGCCCAATCTACCACAGCCAGCAATAGCAGAATTACCTGAGACATAATGCTACCACTAAGCCTTACATTAAAAGCCTGCTTACATTTTCATAGTCCTTCATGGTCCGAGCTCTGGTTGGTGAGACCGTGTCTTCTGCCACATCTGGTAATCCTGGACATTGAAGAGACAGAATGAGTTCAGACAGAGGAATCCAAGATAGGTTTCACTTTGGAAACAGTGAGTGTTAGTATTACCATCCAGTTGCAGTCTGGATTGCTTTCTGATCGCAATATCTGGTCTATCACAACCTCCAAATTTTGAACTTTTTAAGTCAAGAGGTACCTCGAAGTTAAGCTGTACTAAAGGCAAGCCTTCAGAGCATCTGCAACAGTATCAGAATGAAGTCCTACCAAGCTATTAGAAGCTGGAAACGACCAGCATCAGTATTCCTAAAGCATAATGCCTTCTGAACGCATATGTATTTAAACTGTTTGCACCTATGTTCTGCAACAACTGCATTTAACAGGGCTGCATAACCCCTTCCATTCAAAGCTCCCATGAGAGTAAACTTAATGAAAACAGCGAGACTGTATACAGCTCATAGCACTTGAGTTATCCTAAGTACAAAGAGGCATCTGTGGCCTTAGGCTAACACCCACGTGAATTCAAATACTTCATTAAAGCACTTTCGAAGTCACTGCGTTACCACATACATCAGTCTTTAAAGCATCCCAGGGAATACCAGCAGACTCTTTTTAACTCCTGACATTCTAATTAACAGTCACAAAAGTGCATTCCTCGAGCCCAGGCTGAGTACGGTCGCATTATTTGGCAGCAGCACCTCTGCTGGCTTTTGGCAGCAAGGAGGCCCTGCTAAGCCTGGCTCGGTTTGCATTATCTGCCCCTGAACAACGAAGTGAGCCCGGTTGCACTGCTGGAGACAGGCAGAACAAAGGCAAATCAGAAACACATGCCTTGCACTCGCAGAGCAGAACAAAGAACAGCCAACTTACTTTTCAACATAACACCTTTCAGCCATTTCATTTCAAAACAAGCGTTCTGCACTACTGTCAGCCAGCCCGAAGGATGCCGAACGTAACGACACCTCGTCATTTGGAAAAAAATATATCAATTACAGCTTCTGTTCAGCAGAGGGGGAAGGTTCTCAACGCGGGAGCAGATAAAGCGTGAGGCGCTGAGTCCATCCCCGGCGCTCAGACAGAAGGGACCCGGGCAGCCTCACACAGGCAGCACGCGGCCGCCCCCCGCCCAGGGCTCACTCACAGCCGCACGGCGCTGCGGGCCGCCCGTCACCGCCCCCAACCCGCCGGGACCCGCACCCCACGCGCAGGGCCCCGCGCCACCGCCGCCCCGCCTCACCTCGGCAGCCGGCCGGCTCGAGCTGCGGGCCCTTGTGGGAGATGTCTGGCAGCGCGGAGACACTGCGAAGAGAGCGGGGCGCTGAGGAGCGGGGAGGCCCGACACGCACCACGGGGGGTGGCGGGCCGGCACCTCAACCCGGCGCGGTGACCTCAGCTCCGCGCCCCCGGCGGCCCGCCCGCCTACCTGCCCTCGAAGCCCACCGGCAGCGTCATGTCTTCCCCTGGCAGAGAATCCATACCGCCGCCTGCACGCGGACCCCACAGCCAGCCACGGCTCCGGCGCCTTTGTGCGCAGCTTTGGCGGCTCCGCTGGAATTCAAACGGCCGCAACCGCTTCCGCCATCTTTGCGTCGACGGAGATGAAGCCGCTGAAGGCAGCGAGGAGGAGGGCAGGAGGAGGGCACAATGGGAACGAAAGGGGGCGCCATCTTTGTTGTGGGTACTGGCAGGAGGTGGGCGAGCGGGCGCCATGTTGGTTGAGGGCAGTGTGGGGCGGTGACTGCCAGCTGGGCGCAAGGGAGGAGAGGGGTGGACGCCATCTTGAGTGAGGGAAGGAGAAGCGACGTACAGAGCCGCCATCTTTTTAAAGCCGACAGAGAGGCGGCGATCCTGGGCCGTCATCTTTACTGAGGGCACAGCGTCAGACTCGGAGTGTCTGACGCTAAACTCAAGGTGTCAGACACCTAAACTCAAGTTTTAGAACAAAGTTCCAGTCACCGGCAGAGTGTAGCCACGCTGAGGGCCAGCCTTGCTCTACTTCACACATCTACCTCAGCGGTTCAGACTGTGGCACTGACATACATCTCTGTGACATTCCACACATGAGTCAGAGCACTGGGATTTTCCCA
This sequence comes from Gallus gallus, assembly GCF_016699485.2. Classification (NCBI taxonomy): domain Eukaryota; kingdom Metazoa; phylum Chordata; class Aves; order Galliformes; family Phasianidae; genus Gallus; species Gallus gallus. The sequence goes on from NC_052548.1 coordinate 5,243,878, forward strand.
GTGGGAAAGGGATATTTCTGCAGCTGCTGGCCCAGGGGAGCGGGGAAATCCAGACAGCGAGCTCCTTCCTCTTCTTGGTGGCACTGTAACATAAGGACACTCTGTGGGGCGGGACACGCACCGCTCTCCCCTCAGGATCAGCGGCGGCGTTTGGTTTCCTCGGCTGTTCCAAGTGTGTCACGTTTCCCTCAGTCACCGGCTGGGCTGCCTCCAGGGGATTCTCACCTGGCTGGGAAATGGCCCACCGACAGGGCTGGCTCAGGCTGTGGGCTATGATGATTAGCTTTATGTTCTCAGCTTATCCCCCTGCAGCTCTGCTCTCTGTTGGGAGCAGGTGAATGCTGTCAGCCCAGGTGTACCCCAGTCCCAGCCCCAGGCGTGTGTGGTCACGGTGGGCTGCCCATCCCTGCTTCTGTCACTCTTCTCTGGATGCACATGAGTGCATGTGGAGCAGCTGTCGGTGCTCCAAACAGTAAGGAAATGTACTGCTTGGTACAACTAAGCTCTTAATCTCATCTCCTTTCCAGTCAGCCATGCCTGATGCTTTCCACTTGGGGTCTGAGGGTCCTAAGATATGCTCGGTCCCTTCAACTCCCCCGCTGCCTTCCGGAGACATTTGTCACCTGATGTGACCGGCTCCCCTTTTACAGTGGCCTCACCTTCTGTCCTGCTGAAGCTCAGTGTGCAAAACCAGGTCTTCCATATGGCACCAAGATCCCTTCATCCCGTCTGCATTGTGTCTGCACACCCTTACAAAGCAGAAATGAGCATTCACTTCATAAAATGAGTGAACACTTATTTAGGATACCAGTGTGCTGTTGGTTAAGGTTATGGTAGGATATTATATATTTGATGCATGCCCTTAAGTCACCGTCCATCAGCCACAAGTGCTGAGTCTGCAGAGTCCCAGCATATTCCTTCCTGAAAGGAAATCAGAAGGGCCTTCCTTGTCAACACCTCATGAAATGATTGTCTGATGGACAACGGCATACAGACAGAGATGTACACACATACATATGCAGATGTGATGGAAAACTTCCCTGGGTCACTGCACTGCCCAAAGTTTTAGTCTGCAGCTGTGAGAGGCAAGGAAGGTAAACATACTGTGTAAAAGCCATTAACAACTCATGATAATCTTCTTAATGTTATTTAACCTTATCTTAATTAGCAGTACATTTGGGGAGATTGTGGAAAATCCCTGTACCAGCAAGCCAAGCTGGAATGGTGTTCTACTTCAGAAGCCAGTCTGAGATTCTTACTGCTCCAGAAACGAAGTGCTAGAGGGAGTCTAACAAATACACACTTCTGGGCAGTGCAATGGTATGATCCATGAACAGGTTGTCCAAAGAAGTTGTGGATGCCCCATCCCTGGAGGAGTTCAAGACCAGGCTGGATGGGGCCCTGGGCAGCCTGATCTGGTGGGGGGCAACCAGTCAACAGCAGAGGGTTGGAACTGGACGATCTTTAAGGTCCCTTCCAACCTGAGCCATTCTGTGATTCTATGTTGACCACGAAGTGTCAGACAGCAGAGGGACAGCCTGCTGCTCAGTGCAGAAGCACGGTGGTGACACAAGGACACATGTCACCACCAGCTGAACCTGGGTTGCTTGCTGTCCTCAAGTCTTGGCACTGGGGACCTAGTTCAGCATTCAGTTTTGCTCACTCCTGAGCAAAATTCCTCCTCAGCTAAGTCATGCAGAATCAAACTGTTCTGCTAATGCAAATCAGGTCTCAATAAACTCCCTGGAATTTCACTACTGTGGCCCTTGCTTTTATAGCTCTGGCTCAGTTAAGCATTTGAATGAACACGTAGTTCTTAAGTTCGCTTAATTGATGCTGACTCACCTCTCTTCAGGTTCTTTGCTTAATAGGAGTCAAAGAGTTAGACATAACATTCAGCAGGCAAAACTAGCCTTTAGCATTTGTATTTACACCAAACAGATAATACTGAAAAGCGAGAAAGAAGTGCAAGTTTCTCATAAGTCCTTTTGCAGACATGGCCAAAAAGATGTCCAATACTACTGACACACAGATGTGGATGTCAGAGTGTCTGATCAACACAAATTTTCTTTGGAAGACCCACTGTGGTCATGAAGAAAAAATACGATACAATATCCTCTTCCAATTTCTTTGCTCTGCAGGTTTCATTTTTAATGACTGCAGAGATTTCTGACAAAATATGTCTATGTGAATATCACATTAAATGATGAGGAAATAAGTGTTGGCTGTCCAGCTACCAAACACATGAATGAAAGCTGAAAGCTGGAATGGTTAATAAGCAGACACAACAGATCACAGGGCTCATTTTTCAGATGGATTATGTGACACAGTGTCAGCCGGACTAATGAATATCTGATGTTAAAAAACATTTTTAGGCCACAGTTCTCATCTCACATACAGCGGTATAATGAAGGAATAATTCTCTTGGAACAAATGTCATTACTGGGATGAGATCAGATTCATTCCTTTAGGTTTCAAGCCAGCTCTGATTGCTATCTGTACAAAGACTCCTGCTGAACTCAAATGAACAAAAAACAAATGCAAAAATCCAAGTGGCATAGATACAAATTATATACATTTATTTTTATTCATTTTAAATAACATTCTTCTGTATAAATTCTGACATATATTCAAATCATACACTTTTTTTTTTTCTAGAAATGCATTTGTAAGCATAGCATATGCTTAGGAGACGCCTTATTTGGATGTGTAGTAAGACTGATGGGTTTCAGTTGGGAGCAAGTACAAGGCCCACATTTTTCTGATTTTAATCCATTCCTCTGACACACAAAGAGCAGAATCCTGTGGGAGCTCATTTCAAAACTTCATTTTAATGAGAAATGTATTTTTAGGATTCAATCTTAAATCCATTATTTAAAGGAGACTGTGCAAACTTTCTGCCACATTTACATTGCATTTAACATTTAGGATAAGACACTGTATAGCAGTGGTTAACTGGCCCAGGATACCTGAAGGATGCTGAATACATCCCCCCCCCTCTTTCACAAAAGGATATCCAACGTGCTAAGTTTGCTCAGCCTGGTCCAAGGGAATTATCATTCCAATGGATGACATCTCCTGACAGCTCCCCAGGGCTACTGCTCCATGCAGTTATTTCTAGCTACAGTGGTTCCTAAGATTTAAGATCATCTACTCACATTAACACAATCATACTTTTGCATGTCTGTTGCACTTTGCTTACCAAATGCTCTCCTAAGTTGTGAGCCAGCCAGGCGGCCCCATGCCTTCGACACATCATTGCTTTTTGCCCTTTATCTCCTCCATTACATCCTCTTGCCTTCAGTTATTTGTGGAACTGAACTCACCCCATCCAGACCAGCTGGATCCACAGAGCCTCACAACCCCGAGGATCACGCCTGCAGAGCTGGCTTCCCACCCTTACTCATATCTTCGTACCTTTTCTGTGTTCTCCAGCTACCACACCATCCCACCACTGCCTTTCCCCACAATGGTCACACCACTGCAGCCAGACAGAGGTATACCCCATTAGAAATGAAAGCTCTGGGTATCTGTATTGCTACATCAGCCCTACACGTCATCAAGGTGCCTTTGCCTTTTCTTGATAGCCACTGAGTTGGGCCCCAGTGCTGCCCTGTAAGTCCATTCTGGCCAATCGACCCATAACCTCATTTGCAAACCTCAGCATATGGGAAGCTTCATGGCAAGTTATAACAGAGGGCAGGCTGATGGTCCTTGGTGGCCTTTAGTACCCTGGCACAGGTATTTTGGCTCTGAACTCTATCCAGGAGCGATGCCAACCCAAGCTGACTGAAGGTGTAACTTGCTCGGCTTCTCCTTTACCTTCCACACAGTGCCTGGGGGATGACTGCCCGATTGATGGAGGCAGCAAGGAGAACCTAATCTCAGATCAAAGTCAAACATGAAGCTATTTATTCTTTCTCTGCTGGGGTATCCATTTCCCTTTATAAATATAATGCCTCCACACCAAAGTTCTGGCTGGCTGGAGATGGCTGTCTACCCTGCTGAGTCAGCTTGCAATCTGACCAGCACTGTCCCACTGCCACATCCTTTCTGTGGTTTCTTCTGCTGCTCAAACCTGGGCAGCCAGGCCCCCAGCCCCGCCATTCTTCTCATCACAACTGCAGGGGCCATCTAGATCCCTTCATCCAGACGCACAAACCCCACAGACCATGGCTGCATCACCCTCCCTTGCATAAGGCATCCTCACCTCCTCGTCTTTTCAAACCCAGGGCTAAAACACAAAGCTCTTACAGTTCTGGAGGCCAGAAGCAGCCCAGACACGAACACCTCCCTTTGCAGTATATGGGATGGGAGGGCTCAGCACCTCAACTCATGCTCAGTTCACAGATGGTCAGTGTTTTTACAGCCAGAATAAAATTAAACCCTATTCCAGTTAGAAGGTAGCCTACCATCTTACCAAATCTGGGGAAGAGGTGTTTTGTGGCAAAGAGGATAACATCTACTAAGATGTTTTGGAAACATTAGAGTGAACAACCCATCCTTCACTTTGCCTGCTAGCATCAGTCCCAGAAGCTAACAGTTCTAAATTACCTTTCCCTGCCCTACGAAGTGACCAAGTGCAAGCGTATCGCAAAATGAGCACTGTCACATAATTACCACTGGTAGGAACTTCTCTATCTGTCACCACTCTGCTCTTTAAAAGCTGGAAGAGTAACTCAAGGATTAGCAATGTCCAGATTTTCCCCTCCGATCCTCCCCCATTTTATAACTAAATGTAGCACTGCTCAAACTTCAGCCCAATTTACGGAACTACAGGCCCTCCCTCAGGCCCATAGCAGGCAGCAGCAGCTTTTCCACATTCCTCCATGCAATTCCACATTCTCCTCTCACCATTTCTCACCATCCTCTTGGCTATTTTCCTTCCTTGCTGTGCCTCACCCTTAAATCAAGCAACAAGCTTTTGAGGCAGAAATGGCAACTTTGTGCTTGTGTTTAAAGCACCTATTCCCTAACCCCCCCAAAAGTCTCCGAAGATAAGAAAAGCCTCCGTGCAGCACCAGAAAGCAAATAAATAATCACCCCATTCTTCCTACCACTTCTCACGCTGAGAAACATTTCTTTTGCCCAGCTCTGAGGATGCATCAGCCAGCTCCTGCTGACCCTCAGCAGGTACTTCATTCCTCCTCAGCACCAATCACTTGCAGGGCACCAACACACACAGTGATGCAGCTTTGTTTTGGAGGTCGCCTGTGAGTTGGGTGTAACATTTGTGCATATTCAGCGTGACGCTATTGATTTACATGGGGCTGGCCCAGCAGTACCAGCAAGGTGCCCCATGGCATGACTTCCCCACACTGTGCTGCCCATTTGCTGTTCTCTCTGTGCTGACAGCCCGCCAGGCCCACTGAAAACTCAGGGGAACATATAAAACCCAGTCCCCTCGTAGAATGTTAGACAGCTGATTCTCCTCCACCACCTTGTGCTACATGAATTTCCTGAAAGCACCCCGTGCACTTTCAGCTTTTAAGGCCAGAAGTGCAGATCGGTTTCTGCGAGTGTTGTGGCTGAAAGCCATTTCCACCCCAAACCAGGCAGTTTTTGCCTTCATCCTTCAAGAGAAGCCAGCCGGCTGCACCCAGCCATAGCCATCACCGTGTCCATGTGGGAGGGACAGCACCAAGAGTCCACACGTGAGGAGAGGCCCCTTCAGGAAAGCTCGGTCATTGAGAGCAGGCTCTCAGTGCATCCATGCCAGTGTATTTGCATCTTGTACAGAGACTTAAAAACAAATCACAACAAGGTACATCTGCCTGTTGGACACCTCCCAGGCTCTACTCGTGGCAACGCTGGCTATTTACTCTGCATTTAAAAGAATGGGGAAATTTGACAGATGCAAGTAGGGAGCACTCACATTTTCTCTAAAAAACAAAGTTATCAATGACACACCAGAAGAAAAGCTTTAAGCAGTGGGTGTTTGCCAGAGTCCCAGCTCTGACAATATTGCCATCTAATTTACAGTATTTTAAACAACCTCATTTTTTTCTCTTTTTAAACAATGCCACTAAACACTGTACAATTAAAATCTAGATGATAAAATATGACTGGGGAATAGAGGAGGTTGGGGAGGGGTCCGCGGTTTTGCTGTTGGCTTTTTTGGTTGGTTGGTTGTCTTTTTTACAAATAATTACAAATACAGTTCCAAGAAGATATATTACATTTTATATACAGAACACACCATTGCTATCAGGGTAGGGTATTAAGCCTAGCTTTTATTTGTACACAGCAACCCTGAGATGTCTTGTCGTCTTCCCTTGCACAGAAACTATACAAGTTCATTAACCTCTTCTAGAAAACAAAACAAAAAAAAAAGTGGATTGCTATGTTTTAATAGCATCATCACCCTGTATAAATACTCAGAAAGGGAAAAGCTGACTCTCCTCCCTAACTCCGATATTGTTGTGATATTTTTTCCTGTTTCCCAGCTTTGTGGAAACTCTTAATGGTGACTTTTGTTCAAGTGTGCAACTCACTCCTCTACTTGCTTCTTGGTAGTACAGTAAACAATCATTTCCCATTTTTTGTCCTCCTTTTCAAGCAAATTCACATCAGGAAGTAATACAAAGCCTTTACAAAGGTCTGTTTCCTGAAAATCCACTGTTAATTCATAAGCTACATTTCAAGCTAAAGATGCAGGCGTAAGTGTTAGGTCGGCTGGAAACAGAGTAGCTTCTGATTAATGGGGCATTGCTTTCACTGCCCCATCACCTCTACACAAAAAGGATATTTTAAGATCAGCATAATTGAGTCTTTACCAACAGTGAATTATATGGGTCCTTACGGAGAACAATACACCGAATGCATTTCACCACATTACCTGAAATTCGGACGTACTGCACCTTTCACCTTTCTCCTGTTCACCTGCGAGCTACAGCGTGCCCAGCTAAGAGTATCTGAAGAGCAAATTCCTCTGCACGGAGCCTTGGCACGGATCCTGATACCCCTTCAACAAGCCCTGTAACTTCTTTAAGCCAACTCTGGAACAGCTGGATTGCTTCCTCTTCTAAGCTTTAAAATTGTGCATGGGAGTCGTCAGCGTCAGCTGTCCGTTCGGTGCCACTTCATTCCCATCATCCTCCAGCAGCCCCGAAACATCGGCGTTGGGGATGCTGTCGTGGTAGCTGCTGAAGCTGATGTTGTCCTCTTTGAGTTCAATGGTCCAAAAAGGAGCATTAAGTTTTCTGTTTTGATACTCACGGTACATGTAGACAGCACCCACAAAGCCCATTAGTAGGACCACGACAATGATGATGACTGTCAAAATAATTATATTAAACTGAGTCCAAGAAACATCTGCAAAAGCAGAGGTACTATTGTCAGAGGAACTTAAAGGAAATATAGTCTGTATAGTTGTTGGTGACACTGTACTGTTTGTCACTGCAGTTGGAAGTGACGTTGCCTTGCTAGCGTTCGGAGCAGGACTTGTAAACTCTGTTATTTCTGGGCCAAGAGTGGCTTCTACAAAACAAAAAAAGCACAGATGCCATCAATAAAGAAACATGAAAAACTGCAATCAAACACACTCTTATGTAACAGTTACTATGCCAATCAAATCCACACTGCCAAAGCTGGATGATTTTCAAAATAGCTCACAAAAAAGGTTAGCCGGGGATTTTTAAAATAAATCTGTGTGCTAAGTGCTCCCTGATGGCAGAGATCCTGTGCAAATCCGGTGGTGGACAGATGAGTTTACTACCCAAAGACGGATAACAAGTGCACTAGCCAAGATTCAATGCTAGATACGTGACCTCGTGATGAAAGCAAGCCACCCGGTCCAGCTCATACTTAGCACATGAAAATGGGACTCCACCAGGCACAGCAAGAATTTATGCTTCAGCCCAACAAAGGCAGAGCCTCACTGGAGCAATGGGGCTGGCAGAGCACCGTGCACCTTACACAGAACACTGCAGGCAGGATTTCTGTTTGTCTTACCTGTGCAAGATCAAGAGAAAACAGTGATCCATCAGCATTCTGTGGGGTTTCAATAGTTACACCATGGTATGTAAAAGGGCAAAACAATCCCAGTTCTGCTTTCAAATGAAGTCATACACAAACCTCATGGAACCCCTGAGTCGAGACAACCAGAGGCAGAGGGTGGCTGAACTGCAACTAAAGGATGCTCTGGATGCTCTCCTGAAGCCTGCAAACACATGGGAAGCCAGCCCAGATTCTGCTTTGGTCTCTGCTGCGGGCACATGTCCACACACGAAGGACAAACCCAAGGGGACAAGCAGAGGGCCTTTCCAACACCGCCCTCCTCAGCAGCCTCAGGCACAGGCAGCCAGGGAGCAGCCCTCCCTGCAGGGTTAGCTCCCTGCCCAGAGCTGAGACGGCCAGAAGGGAACGCTGGAGATCTCCCAGATGGGAAAACAAAGTGATTAAGCCTTCTTCAAACCCACTGAGCTTGAGGCCTCAGAAAGCACCATTAGAACCTGAGTGTCTTTCAAAATCTGACTATAATGAAGTATTTTCTTCACAGGAGTAACCTGTGAATCTATTTTAGACTCTTAAGTAAAAGCAGTAAGAATCTTCCAGAAGCTGAAACCTCAATCAATCAAAATGTACTCGACACCCATTGTTCCACAGGACTCTCTGCACCCTCTTTCCCTCCCTCTTCCATTTTTGCTTCTGCTATCAGAAGCACAACTTCATCTGAAACCCACTTACAGCTGCGGCAATTACAGCTGATGGTGCTGCGCTGTATTGATTCAGCTCTCCTGGAGAGTCTGCTAATGATGACTGAGGAGAGGAGCCACTTCTGAAAGAGTCATTTTGCACAAAGTTGCATCTGCAATGGCAACAGGAGCTGCTGGTATTGAGCATGTCTCCAGCCACGGGCCCTCAGGGGAACTCCCAAGAGTTAACTTTGGGCTGATGGATTCCCAGCTCAGGCGATGGAGGAAGAAATTCCTCTACAAGAGGCAGCATGAGCCTGACTCAGGCTCCTGCTTTGAGTCCTCCCTGCAGCAGCTTCTCTTTTCACTGCAGGTGCGGCGTTAGGTTGATAAGGATGCTGGGTGACAGAAGGCACTTCTCTATGGGTTAATGAGCAGAATCTAGTAGTCGGAAGGAACGTGACGGGAGCAAGAGATTCCTGGATACAGCTTTGGGAGAAGGGCATGAGGAATTCAGTCATTCTTTCCAAATTCCTTCATCAACACTTAATTCTTGGCAAATCCGGCCAGGGGCTATAATTAGCAAAAACAGAACTGAGACAATGGCTGATTCACCAGCAAGGAAACAGGACTTTTCAGGGCCTTATTTGTGAGTCAGCACCAGCTAAGTGCTGGCAAGGGTGTCCCGGGTGAAAACATATCCTGGAACTGATGACAACATCACAGGAAACAGTGCCGTGCTCTGACAGCGGGCTGCAGCTTCTGGGCCACAACAAGGGTGCCTGTTTCTGCTCGGTGAGGCCGTGCCAGCCCTCCAGATGTCCCAGGCCTGCTCCTTGAGAGCAGCAGCTGTTCAGTCAATGGGCAGCTTTGGCACCTTCATCATGAGCATCATATGCAGCTGCTCTGCTCACCCACAGCTTCTGCAAAGCTGCCACTAACTCGTGCCATGAGTGAACTCCAGGGAGTCAGGGCCGTGCTGGTGGTGCTCGAGGCAGACAGCGATGCTCTGCAGGATGGCATCCCCAGCTTTGGCTTCCTCTGTGCCCTGTTGCACCTCATCACTGCAGCAGGATCAGCAGCCATCTGGGATCCAAACCCTCCACTTTGGTCATCCCATGTGACTCTCGACTGTTCTCCCAAGCTGCTGCTAAAGCATCACACCTGGTAAGGTTTGCGAATGGTCCATGTGTAAAGCTGAGGTTGGTTTTAGCCTTGCCCAGGGAGTGCAAAGTGTGTTGTCATATCAACTCTGATGGCTTAACAGAGCCTCAGAGCCCAACAATTTCATCTGCAGATCTGGTGAGGATTTCACTCCAGAAACCACTCCAAACTAGGTCACTCAAACACACCGGTGGTTTGTGAAAATGTCATGCTAAATTAGTTAATGCACAGCACCTCAGCAAGTCAGTTTTTAGACAAGTGAAAGAAACTGTCAGGAAGAGAAAAAACAGGTGTCAAGGAAACAGGAAAGCTAGATGAACACATGTCTCTGTCCCTTTGAATGGAGACAATCTTCTCCCACATCAGGAACTGGCTTAACAATGTCCTTAAAATAAAACGAGTTGCAGTGAAAGCTGCAAGTATACAAGCAAAATCATGCATATGGATTTTAATGGAGCAAGGTCACATAGTCCTTTGTACAATGGCAGAACTGTGTGGAGGGAGATAATGGATGACCCAATGCAAAACTGTCATTTCCAGCCCTGCATCTGCAAAGTTAGAGCTAATGAGCATTCAACTTTCTTTGTATTGATCATCTCCCTGCACAGAGGGCTCGGTGATTGCACCTCCGGAGAGCAGCATGGGAGTAAAAACCACATTAGCTCCTAATGGAAGATCTGGATTAAATCTCTGTTGGTGACAAGGATGAATTTGGGTCCAGGTACATTTCCTGAACAATGGGTTCTCTTACCTAACACATAAGAGCACTGGAATTGTGTCTATGCATGGAGCTGGAGGTCCACCTTGAGGAACAACTTCCTGATAACCACTGAACTGGTAGTGTAAGAACTACCTTCTGTGATTTTACTCTGAGTTTCACTTAGCTCTTCTAAGTACCAGAGCCAGCTTGCACCTGAGGGTGCTACATGCAGCATCTCAGATGCATGCTGAAGATGGATGAGAGACCCCAGAGCAAGTACCACTAAGTTCTGGCATCCACTTGCTGCAAGAGCCCAGCTCTTGCCTCTCGGGGAAGATTCAGCTTCCCCATTTACAAAGTCAAAACAAGAATATCTAGATCAGTTCTGAGTTGGTCACTATTTGCTCAGTGTGAGGGGTGACAAAAGTTATTATGAATGCTCTTTGCAGGGAACTGAACAGTGCACTAACATGGACTGGTCAAGCTGGGGCCCTGGACAGCCCAATGTAGTGCTTGGGAACCCTGTTCGTGGCAGGGAGCTCGAGTCTGATGGTCTTTAAAGGTCCCTTCCAACCCAAACCATGCTGTGAGTCTACGATCTGGGCAGTTCATTGGGCACTAGGAGCTCAAATACATCAAGCAACGGAAATCTGAAAATCTACATGTCAATACACTGCAAGTAGATTTCTCCCCAGCATGCTGCCTTGACCTGTGTGGGAAACTTAAGGTATCTGCAGAACGCTGAGGGCAAGCAGCACATCAGGCACATCCATCACTGCTGCTCGTTTCAATATTGGCTGCATTCAGCTTCTGGAAATGGAGTACAGATCTTTGCAAGGAAGTCTTCCCCATGCCCCACTATGAGCCAGCCCTTTTGGAGGCATGGGGTTCACTGTTTTCCCTGGAAGACTTCAAAGCTGCTCCCTCCTCAGTCCAAACCCACCACATGAGCAATTACCAGCACCCCGTCCCCAGCCTCCAGGCAGCTCACGGACATCTGACACACACAGTGGGTTCCAGCCCTGAGCCCAAGAGTACAGTTTACCTTTTCTGGTGCAGTTGATTCCCTCGGGGTCCCTGACATAGCCGTCCTCGCACTCGTGGCAGTGGAAGCCAGCAGTGTGGTACAGGCACCCGATACACTCTCCACTCTCCGGCTTGCAGATGCTGGGGGACAGCGTGGGGTCCACGTTCCCATTGCACTGGCACCTGACACAGATGCTGTCGGAGTTGTAGTAGCCGTTGGCACACTGGTTGCAGTTGGGGCCAGTGTAGCCAACTTTGCACTGGTCACATGTTGGGGCAGCTTCACCGGGCTCTGCAGAAGACAGAAAGCAGAAGAGGTGTGTGCCACAGCCCCTCTCTGTGGGGTTTTTCTATGGAACTGCCTGTGAACCACTAAGACAAACATCAGTGGCCACTGACTGTTAATCAATCACAAATTTTAAGCTATAAATATAATTCTTTAACTGCAGCATTTTCTGTTTCTAGGGAGAATAAAAAGCTTTGTGGGTTTCTGATGCCTCGTACCAGCGTCACAGAGCATGCTCGGCACGTTGCTAAGCAAATATGCCTGCTCCTGAATGTCTCCATCTCAAGCAGCCAGTTTCAGCAAACAGCTGGACCGAGGCTGTCAGCAATCTGCAGCACCCTGGTGGCACTGCTTCCAGCAAGATGCCCTGGTCCCAGCACGGGGAGACCCAGCGGCTACATGCCGGCCCCACGGCTGTTGCACACTGAGCAGCAATTTAACTGAAACACACCGAGAAGAGCTCAGACCAAGAGGAATCAGACCAAAAGGAGAGCCTTACGGATCTGGCAGGTGCCGGTCGATGCCACGGTGGAGCAGGGGCAGCGCTGGCAGCTGTGGGCGCTCCTGTAGAAACCACTCCTGCAGAGCTCGCAGTGCTTCCCCTCCGTGTTGCCCTGGCAGTGCAGGCAGCTGCCTGGGGACAGAGCACAGCAGCCAGTTGGCGGCAGAACTGGAGCAGAACATTTGGAGCATGAACCCACATGGTGTGCTTGCAATTAGCTCACAGGTGATTCAGGATGCCCTCCAGCCAAAACACAATCCTGGGACTTGCCTTGGACTCTTATGACCTTCTGACAGCGTTCCACACACACAGATAATGTGAAAAGGTAGGTAGTCCCAACAAAGGTGCCCACAGCTCAAGGTCAGGACAGGTAAACACATGCTGTCAATATTAAATATTCCCCAACAGAAGGGGTTTGGGGCAGTATCCATGACAGCAAGCCAGGATGGCAATGCTTAAACTCCCCCAGTTTTGCAAAGAGACTTCCCTCCAGCTTATGCCTTTCCCCCTTTTTGTGTTCCCACACTACAGAGCTGATAAACAAATGCCACTGCACTGCTGTGGGGGCCAACAGCTGCATCCTACACATGTGGATCGAGCTCCCCCCATTCCTAGCACAGGAGGAACGTCTGCCATGGGCACAAGCCAGCAGCAATCAGTGACCTTCCTGCAGGGACAGAGGAGACCTACCAGGGGAAGCCCCTGAATCAGAAAACTGACAAGCTGTGTCTCATGGAGGCTGTGTCCTAATGGCCCTCTAAATTGCATTTTGATATTATTGTGAACAGAGAAAGAAAAATCAACCACAAGGCCATCCATCAACAGGAACATCCTGTAATTCAGCGGGCTCCTCTTGGAGGTGCTGGTGTCCTGAGGGATGCTTATTTGATTAAATCCCCTGCACAAGACTAAAAATGCAACAGCCTCCTTGCAACAACCCAGGCTAGCACTACACATCCACTGCACCTCCGAGCACAGACAGGAGGTTCCCCGAGCTACGCCAGCAGTGCTGCTCCTATCAATGCTAACCACATCTAATATCCTGAACTGGCTTAATGCTGACTATTAACGTAACCACAGCAGATTTACTCGTTAATTTTGAAGCAGTTTGGCTCCCATGCAAGCCCACTGCATGGCTCCCGCTCCTCTCCTTGCACAGTGATGACTTTGCAGCTGAGCATCCCGAGGCCAGCACCAAGGAGACGAAGCAAACCCTGGTTAGCTGCTGAACTGGGGAAGTGGCTGATTCACCCACGGCAGCGCCGACAGCACTCTGGTGACTCAGGATGCTTGCTCGGCATCAGCTCCCACACACTGTTTGCTCTGCTCCCGGCTGCCTGCCAGACACGAGCTGGTGGCTTTTGTGGGAGAAGTGCAGAGTTAGAGGGGAAATCACCTCCTGAACTCTGTTCCACAGCTGCAGCCCTCAAACACCTGCTCTGCCAGGCTGCCCTGTGCAGAGCCACTCCTGGAAGGCCAGTATGCTCCATCAGCACTGAGGGTGCCTTCAGCTGTGCTCTGCAGGCTTCAGTGGGGCATTAATCTGGGCTCACACCTGCGTGTTCTGTACTGCTGTGGTCATTTCAAGCCCAATGTCTTTCCTGCCCATGGAAATTACCAGCATTTATCTGGCCTGTGAAATGGCTGCGCTTCCAATGAGTCAGCAGGTTGCTCAGCCATGCACAGCAATTGAGTATCAGTGTTGGAAAGCCTTAATAATTAATAGTGCTTCCCACCCTGATAACACCCTGGGGACGGCTCAGGGCTGGCTGTACCCCAGCTGGATACAACTGAAGCCTCACAGCCCCAGCACCAGGCATGAGGGTCACAGCGGAGGAAGCAGGGCCGCATGGGGACTTCTGGCTGCCCAATTTCCAGCCTAATAATTCTAAATATTCCTCCTGGGCAGAGCTGAGCTGAGCCAGGCTGTGAGGAGCCGCCAGAGGGAGCCCAAAGGACAGCATTAATGCGGAAAAAAACCTTGAAAATTTGACAAAGACTGCACACAGTTGATGTGAAGCTGGGGAGGTCACACAAAGTGCAGTCTCCAGAGCAGGCTGAGAGCACTGTGGTACTTGTTAGACGTCGGAGCTCGTTTTCATCGACTGTTCTCTGTTCTGGTTTTGTTGGGTTCCCCCATCTCCGGCAGCAAATAAAGCAGATGGAGGAAAAGGGAGGAAAAAAAAGGATTTTTGTCAAATCAACAATAGCTCATTAATTGAAATGAGAGCTTTTCTCTGCAGAGCTGCAGAGACCAGGGCTGCACTGAGGTTTGAATCAAGAGAAGGAGATGATCGTGGGAGAAGAAGGAAGAGCAGATTATCTCACTCCTTCACAAAACCCACACAGCCAGCTCCAAATCAGCATCACAGCTGATGTGTGCACAGCTTTAGCTACAAGCTCATAGCCTGCAATATCAAGAGGACATAAAACCATGCTTGAAGTTCAGAGTAGGAATGAATGAATTCAGCTCTGAAGAGTGCAGACCCAGAACATACCCACGGAAGCAGGAGTAGAGTATCCTGCAGGAGCAGGCATCAAAACTGCCCCAGATCACCATATTGATCAGCTCTGCCTCTCTGTCAGCTATTAAGGAAAGGGCAGCATTTCTGAAATGACTGCTCCTTGATCAGCTCCTGGATAAATATTACAGAATCACATTGCAATCTGGAAGTTCTGATGGGAACGTGAGCGTTACAGGGTGATGCTGTTCTACGTGGGGACTGTGCTGTCTGCACACAGCTGCTCCTCAGGGAGCTCTCCCTGCAGTGGGGAGGGGAAACAGCTCAGCCTCCCCTGCCCTCCCATACACCACCCAAGCACAGGTGCCTCAACACTTGCACCCCATCAGCACCCACATGCACAAGAGACAGCCAAAGGGATGATCAAGGGTAACAAACGAGGCAAATTCACAAGAAGTAAGCAATAGTAATTAGATGTTGCCATTTTTTTTCCCAACACTAATTATGTTATCTGTGGCAATAACAGTCACCTTACGTCACTGCCAGCACAGTATATGTTTCCAGGTAAACAGCAGTGAAACAAAAGCTCTTTAAGAGCCCGTGTTGTGTGTTCGTGCAGAACAATGGAGCACTGATTTCCGATAGAGACTGCAGGATAAAGGCTCTGTGCTGCAGCTTGGAGCAAATAACACAGCCTTTATCGGCTTCACTGGGAACAGGACTCCCTCCAGCCCTGCCCTACATCTTAATTTCAGCCTCACGGTGATGATCCTGAGCACTCCAAGCACAAAGATGCAGATCAGTGGGGGGGGGGAAAGGAGACAAAGAGGCGAAGCTTGCAGGCGTGGTGCTGGGGAGGGGCAGGCGCTGTTACCTGTTAGGCGGTCGCAGGTGTTGGAGTGGTTGTTGCACCGGCACGGCTCGCAGGTGCCGTTGGCACTGTAGTACCCATCACTGCACCGGTCACACTTCAGGTCCGTCACGCCGACTTTGCACCGGCACTTCCCATCGCTGCACGGAGAGGAACAAGCAGTGAAATCAGAAAATCCTAACAAGAGACCTTTCGAGGCCATCAGGTCCAACTCCCTGCAATGAGCGGGGGTGCTCAGGTTGGTCCCCTGCAGGAGGAGGGATGAGTGCAGCAGCAGCTCGGTGCAGGCACCACAACCCACAGAGCACCCCTGGGCACCACGGGACACAGCCCCTCCTCACCCCTTCCTTCCCCCAGCAGTTAGCAGTGCCTGCATGCCCGCATCCCATTGTTCTCCCTCACTCCGTGAGCGCTGCGCTATTCGCTTCTAAAAGCCCCCAGAAAAAATCTGTTGATTCCAACTAATAGAAGCCGAGGCTCCAAACAGCATTATGTGTTGCTTTTAATTAAAGCACACGACGTTGTGATGTTCCGGGAAGACGTTGCTTCTGTTAGAAATGAGCATCATTTCGTATTTCTGTTGTTCATTGCTAAAGGAAGAGGGAGCACTCCAAGGCACACCAAAAGGCAGCAGTCAGCCCGGGAGGCTCTCAGTTAAACACTCACAGAATACGAAATTTCAGGCACATTTAATGGACCGATTACAAGAAGGCAAAAGCAACACGATGTTTCCTGGCTCTTCAGACCATTATCCAGGATTGGAGCGGGCAGATGTGGGATTCAAAGGGATGATGCCGTGCAGCAGCTCCGAACGTTTGACTTCTAAAAAGCTTTTCACAGGACCTGACATTGATCCAAACGTCATCACGGCGTTGACAAAGAGAGCAAACAGAAAGCAGTTTGTTTTTATTTGCTTCTGGCCACCACTGGGCAGATAGTCCTATAAGAGGGCAGGGGATGGGCAGAGCCAAGCAGGGAAAAACAACACAACGGGGATTTCCCAGAGTGCAGAGCCCCGTGTTATTGCCCCCTGCCCCATAAGCATGCCTATATTTACTGACACCCTCCTGCACCTCTCCTCAGACTCCTACGTCATCTTTTAAAGGTTTATTACCCCGCCGACTCCACTCAGTGGAGCATTTTGGGGCAGCGTCCCTTGGTTTGACTCGTGAGCTTAAATATAACAGGAAAGAAAGCTATTTTTTTTTTTACCAAAAATAAAAAAAAAAAAAAAAAGAAAAAGGGGTTTTGGAAAGTTTAATTTTAACGGCTCTCAAGCAGACCTTTTCTCAACATGTTACATGTGGCACAGAGCCAGGTTCTGCATGTGCAAGAATTAAATCACTCAGCAAATATAAAGCTTTCCCTGTGGTCACTGCTCCCATAGAATAAAGCCCCCTTACAACACTCCTTTTCATAGCCCCAGCCCAGTAAGGGCCGTCAGACACTTTTTAAAGCAAAGGTCAATGATATAAATGCGTCGAAACCACAAAAAAAGTCCTGTTAACAGACCGAGCGTGCCCATAAAAATCCAGAAAGTTGAAAGAAAGGAGCCACAGTTCAATACTCGCACAGTGAGAACGGAGCTGCATTTTGAGCCAACGCCAGGAATTTCATTTTGGGGGGAGATGGAGGGGGGGGGGAGGAGGGGGAAGGGAGGAGGAAACATTTTGATGCAGCGACATCAATCGCTCAACTCCATTTCAGAGATTAACTCCACCGAAGCCAGCCAGCTTGTAGCTGTCGACAAAGAAGTGATGCGGCGATGGGATGGGACAGAACCAGGCCCCGAACGCCAACATCTGTCAGCTTTAACCCTGCCTGGGAGTGCCCTGGGAGCACGGCACAAAGGGGTCCCACCTCTGTAGCATCCTGCCTTGTGCTGGGCCTGAAGCTGCAGAGCATCACAGGTAACTCCCAGCCAGGACCGATGGCCGGGGATTGATACACAGACACAAAGAGCGGTGTCCAAACCCCTCACTGCTCAGCACTGGAACTTGAGGCCTCCTTGCAAGGAAAATAATGAAAGCATAAAAATATCTGTGGTCCGAGAGAAATCGCAGCATGCAGTTGTGATGGGAGCTGTGCTCCTGCACAGAGACCCCCAAAGAGAGGGGACAGACGGACACAAGACGGATGGGCACATGAGCAGCACAGCCTTAGGGCTGTTTGGAGGCATGCTGTGCATGGTTTAATGGTGTAACAGAAAACCCTTAGCAAGCTCCAATGGTTTATTTTCTTCTTTCTTTTCTTTCCCAAAGAGAAGGGAAGGGAGAAATTCATGCTGAATGTTTTCCCAGCTGCCAGCAAAACATGGATGCCCAGCTGCCATCAGGAGCCCAGGGCCAAGCAGTGTGTCCCAGCACCAACCTTTTGTGCTTTTATTTTAAGATTTTCTCTTAATTTATGAGGCTGGCAAGACTCTGGAGCAGGGTAAGAAGGAGGGCGCACCCACGGGTGTCAGCACGGGGCACAGCGTGTGGATCGCCCATCCCCTGCTTCATTCAGAAGCACAGAGCATGCATACCTGGAGCAGGAAAAGCCCCATCGGGTTTCACCTCCTCTCTCCCTCTCCTCCTGGAAGCCCAAATGCTTTCGTGGAAGCAGTGCCCGGCTCTGAGCTGCCTTTGTGGCGGGCAGAAGAAGTGGGGCTTTATGGCACAGAACATTGGGCCTTTGTGCACCGCATTCCTCGCTCTGTGCCGGGGGAGGGCGCCTGGTTAGAGGGCAGCCCTCGACGGAGAGGGACCCTGAAAGGCCGCTCTGTGAGTGTTAAAGGGCCACCTTGTCCAGCCCTGCCGCCGCATCCCCCCGCCGGGGACACCCCGCATCCCACCCTGGGAAAGCTGGGGATCTCCACCCCAGCACTGCCTCAGTGCTCAGAGGGAGCTCAGTGGCAATGGGGAGAGCACAATGCCAACAGAGACCAATGCTGCCCTACAGAGTGCAGAATTCAGATGGACTCAGAACAGGATCCAGCCATAGGGAATGGGCTGCTGCCCATGGCTCTGCACGGCGCAGCCCCTCCGTGCCCCAAATCCCTCCATGCAGGGAGAAGGAAGGCGCAGGGCAGCCTGAAATCAGGCTGAGCATCTCCCCAAAACCACGATGCAGCCATAAGGTCTCCAAAAGCCATGCTGGTGTCTTTGTGAGGGCAGGCAGTGTTCACCAGAGCAGCAAGCCTGTAACGCAGGAACAGCAAAGCCTGTTGGAAAAGCAACCAAATAACAAGATTTCTGCACAGCCCAAATTATTGTAAGGGAGATTACGACAATCTGCCGCTCACTGTTGTGTCCATTCACTCAGTCCTTTCCCTCTCCTTTCCGCATCCCAATACAGATGGGCGCAGGGACAACATCCACCCGCTTGCAGAGGAGAACCAATCGGATGTAAAGCACAGGAGCCGGTCATAGAAGAGATATTTGGATAATTAAAGCACACAGAGAAAAAAAAAAAACTGCTCTGCCAGGGTATTCTTCTGCAGTGATGACGTCCACACGTAACCATTTCCGCTATGAAAACAATATCTTCTTGGCAGAGGGATGCTGACGAGGCATTGCCTGGAGATAATGAGCCACCGCTTGTGCTCGGCCGATCCACAAAGGGAGCACAGTGTTTCAGATGTGAAAGAGGGGAAAATGGCTTTTGGGGGCCGTTTTTTTTTTGGAAGCCGTTGAGGAGTTGGGCTCCCAGTGTGGTTTATTGGGCTGCTGGGATACAATGGGATGGCGACACAGAGCCCACCCTACCGAGTGCCATTTCTAAGTGCCATGACACTGATGACAGAAGACGAGCGTTTTCTGCGTGCAGAATGAGAACTCCACCACCTTCCTCCCAACAGCCCTCCGAGCTGGGATGGGGGGAGGCCCTGGGAACGAGGCTGGGGAAGCTCCACAAATGGATTTCCACAGATCCGCCTTTTCTAATGAACCTCACATTTCCACCCCACATGGGCTCACGCCGCAAGATGCCCAGCCTGGTTCCAGCTCCTGCCCTGCCCCACTGCCTCCCAGCAAAACCAATGCTCCACGTTCACATTTCCCCATGGCCTCACTGCACCCCTTCCCCTCCCAAACAGCTCTGCAAGCCCAGCTCCCCCAGAACCCCCAGCCCTCACTCAAAGGGCACTCTCTCGTGCTCCTCCAAACCCATCCAGGTCAGGATCCCATGCAGCCCCTCCAACCAGAGCCCAGCACGTGGAGGGCGTGCAGGGGAGGCTGCTTCTCTTCCAGCCTCACCACATCCCTGCTCCAGGGCACAGCCATGTACAAATGCTCTCAGGGATGCTCTGCTTTAATTCTTTTTAATGCAAACACAAAGCATCGGATCCCCTCGAGGGGGCAAAACATCTCTGAATTAACACTTTGGCATTTATATGCATGCATTATCATTTTTTTTTCTTTTCTTCTTAGAATGGAAGTAAGTGACAGCAGATCTTTGCTACATGGCTTACACCAGCCTGAGGCTCAAAGCAGGGCTGCAGCAGGACCACACCTCAGAGCTGCCAGGCTGGCAGTGAGCAGAGCAGCATGCAGGCTGCAGCCCAGGGCACCAAGCAAGCTGCAAAGGCAGCACATGGAGCTCCTGCTCCCCACTGCCCTTCTGCTTGTGGGGAAACTGAGGCACGGGCAGTGGGAGCGACTTAGCAAGCACTGCAAAGCCCCACTTTAACACATTCCTGTATTCTGTTGGTACACACAACCACACTGCACCATTGCCCCCCAGGTCCCACCAGGTGCTTCTCCCCACCAGCAATTTCTCTGAACACAGTGATAAGAGACAACTGCGTAGCAAGGAGAAATGGGGAACTGAGCCCTGAGCCCTTCCGCAGGGCAGTGCTGTCTCACGGCATCACTCCATGTCACATCCCAGCGCACAGGGCGTGACAACAGCTGCCTATGTGCCACCAGGAAGAAAAGCCAGCAGGTGCTGTGTGCCACGCTGTGAACTCCCAGCAAGAGGCAAACAAGGGCAATGACACGGCCGCGCCGCGGGGCTCAGGGACGCGCAGGGCTGCCCGGCATTGGCCAGAGAAAGACACAAAGTCCTTCGGCACCTCCTCTTTGTGGGCTGCCTCCTGCATTACTCACTGAGTCAGACATAGGACAGGTTTCCACAGGAAGGCTGTTTCACCATCCCCTGAGATAGCCTCTGCGGCAGGAGGAGGCTCCGACCGCTCCCATCCTGCGCTTCGGGCACGCTGCCCAGCGGGAGCATCACGCCCAGCAGGGCACAGGATGGGCAGGCAGGCACAGCTTTGCACTGCAGGTGCCCACCCAGCGGTGCTGGGGGACGTCAGCACAGCCCTGCTGACAGCAGCACCCGGCCCCGCTGACTCACGGCCTCCAGAGAGGACTCCCAGATAGAGAACTAAAACTAAAAGCGACCTTTGATTAGTGGCTGCGGAGCCCAGGCACGGCGACAGCACGTCAGGTCAATGTTCACTCCTCGGATCAATGACTTGCCCGAGGAAAGGGATTTTTTTTCAATGTTATTTTTTTATTTTTATTTGCAGTCTGGTTAATAAACAGCATTTTGGCTGGCCGGATGATGGCACACGGATAGAGCACGCCTGGAAACAATACCAATAACGATCGTACGGCGCTGCTTTAAAAGGCACTTTGGCAAAAGGCTGAGCAAGCCGACAGCAACACATCACATGTGTTCTGCTGCCCTGAGCTCCCAGCTCCAGGCTGGCGAAAATCAGCAGCTGCAGGAGCTGCTGGAGGCCACAACCATGCTGCTGCTCTGCTCAGAACAGCGGGTGCTTTTTTCTTAAGCCAGGGTGCAGGAATTAACCTGTGCAAGTTAATGCTTGGCTGCTGCTTTCATTAGTTACAATGGTAATAATAGCAATAATAATAACAGTCATAAACAGCCGGCAGTATTTTTAATGGCAACAAAGCAGGAGCCAGCTGCTGGTGTGCCTGGTCCTGAGGGTGGAAAACTCCGCACCCCTAAGAGCCACCTGTTCAATAAGAAGGTCACTCCAGCCAAGTGCAGCACTGCATTTAGGTTTTGATTTTTTATCATATATGCCACCAGAAAAGGGTCAATAACGCAGGGCTGGGGCGCTTGGAGAAGAAATAAGGCATACAGTTCTTACAGACAGCGTGTCCCTGCAGGACGCTGCGGTTCTGACTCAGCACCAGCCTTGGCAGCAGAGTGCAGGTGTTGAGCACAGAGGGCGCCCGGACCAAACCCCAAAAGACAACAAGAGCAATGCCAGCGCAGCAGAACTCCCGGCAGAGGAACGTATTTGTTATGCAGCAACTCAGGAGCACCTGCAGCAGCTCTCTCAGGTTAAATGAAGCTGGGTTAAAGCCCAGGCAGGGAAAGAGCCACGGGGTAGATGAGGGCAGACCGCAGTGCCACACCTGCCCCTGCCACCACCAATAACCTCCAATTAGCACCAGCCAACATGACTCATCTACAGGCCTCGGGTTGGAACCAGATGACCTTTGAGGTCCCCAAGACATTCCATGACTCTACGATTCATACCCGCTCTGCATCTCAAACCCAACCTAGCCCACCCCAGCATCCCCACCCGGGGCCGTTTGGTTACTCACTCATCGCAGCCGGGTCCGAGGGCACCAGTGGGGCTGCAGGCGCAGGGCAGGCAGCGCTGCTGGCTGTGGTCGGGGTGGAAGCCGTGGGCACAGTGCTCGCAGTGCAGCCCCGCATAGCCCGGCAGACAGGTGCAGTGTCCCGGAGCGTCGTGGCACCCACTGCTCCCCACAGCACTGCAGTTGCATGGCTCTCCTGCAAGAGGGAAAGAGAGGCTGAAAGGGGTGTGCGAAGGGCACAGGGATTGGGTCGTAGCCGTACTGCGGGTCTAAGTGCTTAAATACATATATATACGCATACAGATATATAATCGTGTTTGTGGTTGTCTGGTTACGTGGTTGGTCAGGAGCTGAGCAACACTAAGTGATATCGGGGTAAAATAACAGTGCTGGTGGTGCTGGGCAAGGCGCTCCGGGTGGCCCAGGTGAAGCAGAGCACCTCCAGGGATCCCCCCTGCCTCAGCCAGTCTCTGAAAACCATTAGCAGGTGGTGAACCCATTAACTGCAAGATCCTCCACATCTCTAGTTTACCAGTGGGACTGTCCTTACAACAAAGACATCTTCAACACACCTATATGGTGCAGGGGTAGGACTGCAGCTCATGGAGAGAGGATACAAAATCCCCCAACAGCCGACCAGATTTGAGCTCCCTGCATTTGGGGTTAAGCACCCTGCATTTCCCATTGCAGGTCCCAACTGCAGCAGCCCAAACTCCCTGCAAATCTGTGCTCCATGCTGGGAGCACAGAAACAGCTTGAACCAAGGGGTGATGGAGCTGGGCAGGAGAGACCCGCATGCCTTTCCCACGACACAATGGCCACCACCAGCTACCCATGAGCTTTATGGACCCACACACGTGCTTTGGAGACCCACACATCCTCTTGGCACCCACATATTCACTCCAGGGATGCTCATCCTTCACAAGGCTACGAGACCAAGCAGTCGATGTTTTAAGAGAGGAACAAACCTGAGTCAGCAGTGCCTTCCCAGTCCCCACACGCTTTATTTCTCATAATATTTCCACGTACCTAACGCAGCAAAGAGAACAACCTCCCCAGCAATTTGTTTCTGACACGAGGTTTATCTCCGCTTCTTCACTGCAAAGGATTTGGTGCCTTAATAATTTACAGTCTTTTACTGCCAAGCGTGAATTATAAACAAGGATTATTTTCAGAACGAGCACACCAGGGCTTTACGCAAGCGCTGCTGTTTGTTATTCCCTGAGGAAAGTCACATTTGGGGCGCTTTGCAGAGGGGAGAGGACAGACCCCCAGCACACGAAAACCTGACCCCAACCAAGCTCTGAGCACCCCGTGAAGACCCAACCACTGCTGCTCAATGTCCGTGCTAGGACATAAGGTTATTTAACACTTACACTGCATGCTTGTGCCCCGATGAACCATGGCTGCTTCTTAAATACCTCGCCCTGCTTTGACTGCTTGCCTGCTTTCTCTCAACATGCCTACATCACAAAAAGATGAGTTATTTGGCTTTGCCACTCCACCCGGTCGGTCATCCCCATGGAAGTCACTTGGTGTCTATGCACCCGTGAAGATGGTGCCAGCAAGTAGGACAAACACCCCGAGACCCACAACCACCCCTCCAGGAGTGACTTCACACAAGAGCCCAACTCTCAGCTCAGTTAAGCCAGCGGAACCTCATCCATGTGGGTATTGGGCTTTTGCCAGAGCGAGGCATGAAAACATGCATTGAGCCAATGTGGCACCTGCACTGGAGTCTGTCAAAAACACATCAACATACCTCCCAAAGCTCAATCCGCGCTGTAGCTGACAGGGCTGTGCTGAAGGAGGGGATGAGCCTGGCTTTGTGGCCATGATGTACGACAGGACAGGAGCCAAATGGGAGGTAAGAGCTGGGGCTGGGCCACCCCCAGGCACTGCCATCCCAAACAGCCTGGCTGCACCACAGCTGGCTGCAGGCTGAGCTCAGCAACGGTATCAGCTACAGATCATGTAGATCGTGCCATTTTCCTTCCATGGGCAGGGCTGAGGCTCCCTCGGGCTCTGGGAGCTGTACACCTTCCAACACGCACTATCATCCCAGTGCCTTTTTCTTCTTCCCCTTTGTTTTTGCACGTCTTTGCCCATCAAAACTGCACAAAGTCAGGTCCAAACCCAGGAGCAGCTCAGCTCCAGCAGCCGAGCTCAACAGCAACACAGGCAGCACCGGCTCCATGTTCCCCATAGAGCAAGTAATGCTGCAAGAATCCAAACCAACACAGGCAAAAGGAGCTTTGCGTTGGCAGGCTGGAGGGACTGTTGAACCTGGGAAATAATTGCCCCCGGGTGCGAGGCACAGCACCACAGAGCCAGCACACATCTCCCCAGGGGCAGCTGCCCCACACGGCCTTCCTCTATCGAGCACCCAGGAGGACTTTTGGGAACGGAGAAGCATCACGCATTGTACCCCAAGGACAAAAGTCCACTCTGCTGCTCTCGGCTGACAGATTCCAACCGTGCCCTCAATGCCCTTTGGTGGGGAGCAGAGGAGCAGCAGACAGCAGCGTCAAAACCCGGCGGCGAGCACAGCGTCAGGGTTTGACATGATGATGTACCAGACTATGAAAACCCCAGGCTTAATTCAGACGACACTTTGGTGTCCTGACGGCTGCCGGGTTGGAGAAAACAAATGCGATCTGCAGGCAGAAAGGGAACGTGGTATATAACAAAGCCTCTGCCTTTGAGGTGTGGGAATACAGCACGGAAAGTGGGGGTGGATGAAAAAGACCAGGGAGCGCTGCCCTGGCTGCTGGCCGGACCCGGTACTCAGAGCCTTTATTCAGTTCTGTCAAGCAAACATTTTGCTTTTGAAGGTAACCTTCACAAACAGCTTACCAAGAGCTTTTGCCCAGTGAGAAGAGTCAGAGGAAGCCGGGCTGGAGGTACGGGGTTTGACTGCACATTGCCTTCAGCAGCAGGCACAGCAAAGCCCCCGGGGCCACAGCTCTGCTCCGAGCTCCTCACCACGCTCTCTCCCCTCGCTGCCTCAGTTTCCCCACCCACAGCTCCATTTCCCATTCTAAAGCATCGTGGCTTCCTTCCCTTCCTTCCTTCCTTCCTTCTCAAAGCGCTCAGCTCTCAATGATAAGAACAACCACCTTCCCTCACGAAGGTGTTGGCAGGCTCTAATTAACGAGCAGCCCAGTGACACTGCGAGATCCCTCAATAGAGGCACTATAAAAGCGTGCGCCCTTCCCACGTGCTGCTACTCCTCCAGCCACAGAAAGGAAACATCGCTCCCTCCGTGAGCTGCGTTTCAACCTTCACCATTCACTGCCAGACCCATGGGGGCAGCTGGAGGAACAGAGCGGGTTCCCAACACTCTGCAGCAACAGGCACACTGCTCGCGGTGCAGAAGACCCAGATTTAAAGTGCAATTACCGCCAGCAGCAAGCCTGAATTGCATAATTATTATGCAAAAGTCATAGGTTGCCAATAAAGCAGAGAAGAATCACTCCCGGATTTTCACCCTACTGGATGCACACCGTCGCTGTAGGATTACTGACAGTTCTGCTCAGCTGCACCAATACAATGGGGAACCTGCTGGGATCCGAGCACGCACTGAGGGACAAAACACATCCCCAGCCGTGCCCCGAGGCACAGAACGCAGCGCTGAGCCCAGCGCAGAGCCCCAGGGCTGCTGTTAGTGAGCATTTCTAATGCGTGCACAGCGCAGCCCCCAGCTGGCTGTCCTGAAGGGCTCAGTGCGGTGCAAAAAAATGTTGTCTGAATCGTGTATTTCTTTTGCATCCCATTGGACAGGCCGTGTTTTTGGCCCTTGCACGTGCTTTAAGCACGGCTCCCTCTTCCAACTAAGGCACTTC
Organism: Gallus gallus; assembly: GCF_016699485.2. Lineage (NCBI taxonomy): Eukaryota > Metazoa > Chordata > Aves > Galliformes > Phasianidae > Gallus > Gallus gallus. The sequence goes on from NC_052548.1 coordinate 5,269,936, forward strand.
GTGAGTAAATCATTTAAAAGCCGCTGAAATAGTCACAGAACAGCAAAAGAAGAAATCGCTGTGAGAGGCATCGAGATATAAAACCTATATTTGCTGGGGACATCCTTAAACACCTTAAATCCTGAACAAAGTCCTCACTGGGAACCAACACACAGAATTCCTTCATAACTCCACAAGCCCCAAAGCCCCATGGACCCTGCCCATTGCCCAGCCCCAAGAACTCCTCCATGGAGATGGCCATTATCTGTCCCCAGGACTGCTTTGACCTCCCAGATGTTACAGCAGCACTGACTGCACCTCTGTGCTCACAGCACACAACAACAGCCCGCCCTGGGAAGGCTCAGTGATGCTGTTCATTCAGCACAGGCTTCCCCCTGCGTTTCATCCCCAAGTGCAAGCCCTGCCTGCCCTCCCCTTCTCCCTTATTTACCTCTCTCATGGAGTCCAACCACAGCTCCACACAACACCACCCAAACCCTACGGCCTTGTGTCCCTACACAACGTGAGCTCCAGCATCAGGGCTGTGCCCACCGCCCTCTGAGGCACAGCCTTTCCCAGCCCCAGCCTGGCAATCCCCTGCTGCAGCTCCTCGCCATGAATTCTTGCATGCTGCCAGCACACAGAGCAGCACTGCTCACGTTAATGCTGTTAAGAGCTTTACAGGAATCACTTGTGTTGTTCCATAAAAGGATTGCGTGGGTCAATAGGGGAGAAAAGACAAGGATTTCTCAATGCTTATACACCGCTCGTAATATCGTTAAAAGATTAAACGTGTTTGTTGAGGAAAATTAAATCAGATTAAATCCATCTCTTATCACTTGGAAAGAAACACGACGTCGAGGTGCCAGCTCCGGGTCGCCAACAGCACTTCCATCAGCGTGAGGCAGACGGCTGGGGTGCAGCCAAGACAGTCACTGCTCGGCTGCTCCTGGGCTTCCAAGGGCTGCGTATGGCTCCGGGTCATCCCCGTCCCCTGTCTGAGCACAACAACAAGCAGCAGGCCTTAAACAAACTCGCAGAGGATGAGTTACCTTTATTCCTTTGCTGCACCTGCAGTCAAACAGCCAGGCATTTGGTTTCCTGGCAGTTGGTGAGAGCTCCTCCGTGCAGCGCAGTCACGAAGCAATTTGTTGTTCTCCTGTCCTTTTTGATGCTGAACAAGCCAGCAACCCGCACAGCAAGCTTTGAACCAGCTCCTTCCCGAGCAATGCGTGTCAAAGCAGCCAGACACACAGGTGTGCCACTGAAGCATCAAACCCTGCAGACGGGCACGAGATCAACTCACAGACAGCTTGCACAACCCATCAGCCCCGCTGGGACGCACAGCCCTGGGCAGTTGGGACCCCACCACCGTGGGGAGCAATTTGCACCCAACGCTGAGTTTCTGCACATCGAGAAATCCTCTGGGTCTCTTGCACAGTGTTTGGAAGTGGTTTTCATATGAAGAATGTGGCCCTAAATTGTTTATGATACAAGAAGCTGCAGTAACATCAAACAGCCCAAATGGACGTTGAGCGATTGCAATCCCCGCCGTTAATAAAAACCAGACTTGATCCTTTTAATCAAATCAGAAATAGTTTCGCTGGCGTTTTCCTTTACTTGGTTATATTTTCACACTAATATTTTCACAAACGCCTGCAACCATGTAAATACTCTGCCTTGCTGTTTAAAAAACTCCAGTGTTTTTTTACCACCCAGAGAGCGACGCGGCCGAACTGGGAGGTTGGAGGCAAACAAGACGAGACGTCACTTTGGCACACACCTGCCAAAACAGCCTGGGAAGCCCAATCCTGCCAGGCAGGCTCCCTTTGGAGCGCAGGAACCACGGTCACTTTGTCAGCAAACCCCTTCAGATGGAGGATGAAGGTACCTCGCACAGGCTGGGGATTTATGAGCACGCTTCAATTTTGGTATCTATCCGCCACGTCCTCGCGGAGAGAGGGATTAAAAAAAAAAAGCTGCATGAATAACACAAACTATAATCAGCTGCTAAAGCCTCTGTGTGCTCAGATCCCTGCAAAAAGTAATTAAATTCACAAACTTTGCACAGCGCTGTGGGGAATTGAAGCTGATGAACGGGCGCATTAATTCATACCGGAGCTTTAACGGCGCTATCCTTGGGCAGGAGCCATCCCTCCCTGCACCCGCACAGGGTATGAGCTCTGCTGCATGCACCAGCAGCAGGAACCACGGGTTAGGAGCAGGTAGGAGACTGCTGCCTCCTTTCCCAGTCTTTGAGGGCCAGGGCTCAGTTCCTTCCCTGGTTTTCAAAGTCAGATGTTATTCTACAGCAAGCATGCTAACCTTCCCAGGTTCCCAGCCCTGCATCCTGCTGCTGGGCATCTTCTGGGGGATGCTCCAGCACTGCAAGTCCATCCCACTGCCAAAGGAAACAACAACAAGCTGCCATGCCGGGACAGCCGGTCAGCAACCAGTGCCACTGGGTGAAGGAGCAAAGCCAACTGATGAATGCAAATGCTGAGGACTGGGGCAGAAGTGTCAGCGAGGACGCAGAGCCCAGCTCCCAGGCACACGGATAGGAGCGTTCAGCCCAGCACTTGGCATGCTGCCCCAACATCGCGCCCAAATTCGCTGACTGCTGACACAGCATGAAATGCCTGTCGCTGCCCAAAGCCCCGCCGAAGCTTTGTTATCTCAGAGCTTCGCCCTCGAGCTTTCTCCTGGAGTTAATTTGTTGTCAGTGATTTGGACGCTGTCGATGCACGGTGCAAAGCACTCATGTTCTCAGCTGAGGCTCCCAAGGGCTCTCCCTAATTAAAAGCATCTCATCAAGCTCCCATCTATCAGCTGCCCCCAGGGGAAGGCAGATGCAGCCACCAGCCCCACGTAAAGCACTCAGGTCTCCTAAGCAGCCCAGATCTCCAGCAAAGGGCAGCGGTGACATCCTTGACCACCATGGCCGATCTGCCACTCACTGCCCTTGCAAAGCACAGCCCAGTGCACGGCTTGAAGGGTGCTATGGCAGCACCCCATGGCAGGAGAGTTGTGTGCCACTGTGCCAAGAAATAAGGCAATACAAAGTATTTATCCTGGCTTGAATTAACAAACAAGACCTTCCTTGTAATGGATTGCAAGAAGCTAATCACAGCCACAACATACCTTAAATCCACAGTAACTAAGGATGGCATCACCAGAGACCTGCACTCTCCATGTCTCCCTCGCTGGGACAGCGGGAAAGGAAGGTGGCATTGCTGTTCTTAGAATCATAGAATCATTTGAGTCTGAAGGGGCCCTTAAAGGCCATCCAGTACAACTCCCTGTAACGCACAGAGACACCCACAGCCCCATCAGTGCTCAGAGCCCCATCCCTGACATTGGGCACCTGCAGGGATGGGCACCACCGCCTCTCTGGGCAACCTGTGCTGCTGCCTCACTGCCTTTATCACAGAGAACTTTTTCCTTCTATTCAGTCTAAGACTCCAGTCCCTGGGGAAGTTCTGTCTGCCAAGGGCTCCTCACTAACGAGGTGCTAATGAGGCAGGCCTTGCCTCCCCTCTCTCTTGAGAAGCCTTTCTGCACTCCTCATGCAGCACCGCTGCAGTTCCCCGCTGCATGCTGCTGGGGCCCCAGTGCAGGAAAGCTCCCACCATCCAACCAAGGGCATAAAAGCCCCAACAGGTTAAACACACACGATGTCAAAGAAGGCCTCCAAACGCCCATAGGCACTTTGCCCGGCTTGTGAGGGACTCCCCTGCTCACCTACAGGAGCTGCTCGCTGCCAGCACATTTCCCTCGACGTGATTAACACCAAACCACACTGCTGCAAGGCATGCAGCACTTCAGAGCCCTTTACCCTCCAGGGCTGCTGACAGCACATGCAGCAGCTTCCCCTCTTCCCAGTCACAAGCACTGACCCGGCCTGGGCAGGGCCTGCACAGCCTCCTCACCCCCACAGCAGGCCCAGCATTGGGGCCCAGGAGCTCCATGGCACCCAAGGGCCGCCCCGGCCCCTCACAGGGCCTTCTAGATGGGAAGGGACGGACCAGGCCCAGCCTGCTGTAAGACAGCACCTTGCTCAGCACAGAAATCACCTCTACAGCTGTAACACATCTCCTTGAGCACCATCAGCACTCCCCTCTCCTTTCAAGCAGCCACTCTTACACTGGGAGAAAATACAGAGCAACAGCCCGGAGACGCCAGAAGCAACAGCGCGGACGTGCAATCAATACAGAATTCAATATGAAAATGCACAGACTGGCTTTGGAGGGCTGCGGGCTATTCTGTGTTTAAGCCTGTGGAGAAAATCTGGAATGCAAACTTCCATCAGCATCTCCAGCAGGTGGCCAGGGCAGCTCCTTTCAAGCTTCAGCTCCTCTGCTGGAGCAGCAAAGGGACAGATCCTCTAACAAAGGCTCCTTTTATCCCTACTGTTAATAAACACTCACTGAATGTGTTAATGAAGAGGTGCTTTGCCGAGCCTGAGGGAAGACCCCCACACACCCCCACACACCCCCCATCCCTCTCATTTCATTGCATTTTCAGCTCAGAGATCAGGCAAAGCCACAACAGCACAGCACTCATTTACCATATAATTTGCTTTTTTCCCCCCCCCTGCAACTCTCAGTAAACAAATGCAAAGTTCTACTCATCACAGCAAAACAGCAAAGTATCATAGAACCATAGACTGGCTTAAAGTGGAGGAGACCTTAAAGATCACCCAGTAGTTCCAACTGCCCTGCCATGGTATCCTCCCTTCCTTTCATTCAGTTCAACACCTATGCAGAGGAGGAGAGAAGAAAACCTTCCAGCAGCCCAAAACCTGGGAGTTCTGGTTCTCAAGAGCTTGGTTCCAAGCTTAATGAAGCTATTTTGTCTCATTGCTCAATGAGTGGAATTACCACAGCAGAAACTCTACCGGGTGAGCATAGCACAAGGCATGAGTAATCACAACAGGTTTCAGGCAGGTTTAGCCATTTGGGTCTGGTTTCAAGGCTATGACAACACAACGCTATAGGCAAATTTGGATTTACCACGATTCTTGCCAGGTGAGTAGTTGCAAGCTGTGAAGTGCTGCAAGCATGGGGAGCTCTGGAACAGCACAAGGAAAATGCCCTCCCAGGAGGGAAGATTGGGTGCTTCCTGCTGGCCAGGTTTTATGGCTTTATTCCCGTAGTTTATAACACGGGCCTCATGCTGGCCCTGCAATGCTTTGCGTGGGACCTGGTGCTGTGCTTGCTTCTCACTGCCATCCCATCCTGGACTTCCCCAAGCCTTTGCTTTCAGCCGGCACCAGCAGAACTGGATTGTGGACACCGTAATGAGACAAAACCTGCTGGCAAACCCTAAGAGGAGAAGCCAAACTTTCAAAAAGGGAACCGAGCTGGGGCAGGACACAGCAGGGAAATAACACATGGAGGGGGAGGCGGGGATCCGCAGCCAAAGGCCAACATTACCTTCTGGGTATCAGCACCCCGAGGTCCCCAGAGGAGGAGGGGATGTCTGGGAGCACCTGAGCTCTCCTCTACGATTCCTCCTCCAGCTGCAGCGCTGGCACAAGGCCAGAGCACAAAGCCAGCATGCTCAGGGCTGAGCCCATCTGTAGGGCTCTGAGGGCATCCCCGCTGCTCCCGAGCCCTGCAGCAGATTGATGACCCCAAGCAGGGCTGCAGATTGGCTTTTAATTTCTCTCTTTAGTCACTGTGCTGTCAGCGACACTGACGGACACGAGGTTCATCCAGCCCTGGATCCTGCCTGTGTTTATTTAGCTCACCTTCAAAATGAAAGCGGTTCCATCAAACAAACAAGTTCAGAATCTGCAAACAAAGATGGTGTCAGGGGCTAAGCCAAGGCTCAAGCCTTCACAATAAACCACAGGGCTTCCCCTGCAGCTGAGGGTCAGCTATGAGAGGTTTGGTTGTATTTCCCTCCCAGCCATTCCCCAGTTTTTGAGGGCTTTATAATGTTCCTGGATTAAATTAAACAAAAACAAAACACAATGGAGACTCTAGTTTGGCATAGCCAATGGTGCACTCTCTAATACGTGTGTTGCCAGAATGCAGGTGAGAGAGACCAGCTCCATGAGAAGGAGCATGCTGCTCCTGTACGTACCCAGAGCTGGACACAAGCTTGGGTTTGATGCTAAGAGGGACCACGTAAGGGGATGGATGGTGAGGAGAAGAGAGAAAATCACCGATTCCACCATTTACAAGCTTCAGTTCAGCACCTACACCTGTTCTGGACCCGTCTCAGGGGGTCCGCAGCTCACAGAGGGTGACAACCACCGCTGTAGGTGCCCGGCATCACAGCATCACAGCTGGGTACTGGAGGTCCCCATAAGGTAGAACACTGCTCTCCATCCCACCCAAAGCCCGCCTGGTTTGGCTCTGCAGCCAGCAGCCACACGCACTCCTTAAGAGACAACACCATCCCTCATTTACTTTCCCTTTCCAATGGGTTAGACTTGCACAAAGTCTAAGAGAGGTAACCAAGACACACCAGGAATGGCAGGGAAGACCCAAGCAGAGGACACCAGCGATAACTCACGTCAGCAGGCACGCTGCTGACAGCTTACAGTAAGCTTCCAGGAGGGGGAAAAAAAAGAACACAGAAAAAAACGCTCCGAGTAAAACAGTTAAGCCCAGACAAATGTTTGTCATTCATTATCTGGAGTCAAGCTTGGATTTCTCAACAACACAGCTGAGCCAAAGCAAGCGCGTTAATAATAAAAGATATTTTCCAGGGAGCTCCACGTTGGGCGTGCAGCCTGCCCTTGAAGGGAGAAATGCTGCAGGCAGGTGGAGGCTGTTTGCTTTCCTCCAAGAACAGGTATTTAGCTCCCTGCGTCACAACGCTTATCACCAACCGGAGCCGCCGGTGCTGCTCCCTGGGCACGCGGCCATGGGGACATCATGCAAGGCACTGTGGGACCTGAGAGCTGCCCTGAAACTGGGACAGAGCACTGACACACACACACACACACACACACACACCTTGGTTATAGCTTCATTATAAATAGTAATCATTTAATATGAGATGGGGGTGGCTGTGGTCACCATCAGGGTCTCTAGTGCTCGAAGTCAAGGCAAATCCATCCCAAGGCACCAATGGGGGAATGGGGAAGAGGCAGCCCAGGAGGGAAGGCAGAGCAGGACGGGGTTGTTGCAACCTGCTGGGGAAGCCACAGCCAAAAGACATGTGATGTGCTCACACCAAGGGAGCAAACACCCAGCCCATGCGAGATCCAGGGTGCTCCAGCTTCACTTCCACAGCATCTTGGAATATCCTGAGCTGAAAGTGCTAAACAACATGGGGCAAGCCCTGCACCTGCTCAAGGCAAAGACAAGCAGGGATCCCCCACTTATGCGTCCCATGAGCCACTTTATAGGAATCTCACCCCAAAATCCTGCCCACCTCCCACTGCAATGCATCCCTTCCCGGAACAGACGGCTCCCTGTAGCAGTCAGGTCGGTGCTTCTCTGTTCTGGGGTAAGGGAGGAGCACCAGAAAACTTAAAAAATAAAAACCTATCATATTTTCTTTGTTCCCAGGGACAAAAGGCCGACCGATAAATGGATTTTCTCTCCCACAGGAAGTCCTGGCCTTACCAAAAGGTATATATCTGCTTTGGAAGAGAGGGCGGGAGGAAAACAAAGCACTGAAGGTTTTCACGAAGCTATGAAGAATTTGGGGGGGACAAAACGTCCAACAAACTGCTTTCAATGGAAAAAATCCTCTGAACGAAAAAGGAGCCTTTCCAGAAAGATGGATGTTTTGCTGATCCTGACCAAAAGCTCTGAGAACAAAAAAGAAAACAACCCTCCTTTCGAAGGCTTTCAACTCGCACTGCTTTGCATCCCTGTGCTTTTCAAGACAGAGCCCTCGCAGTGCCTTCCTTGCATGCAGTGTGCCCGGAGAAGGGCGCTGGGGACGGCCCCTGCCTTGCCGTGGATGAGAGCAGGTGTCAGCAAGGCTGGAAAAATAACGAACTAGAAAGCAGCATTTCCCCTCTGCTTTACCCCCAGGGAAGGAAAGTGCTGATCCTTGGGCTCACCGATGGACCTCCTGCAGCCATCCTGGCTCCCAGCCCACGGGACGGATGCGGGCAGGGTGAGCTCAGCCATGGGACGCAGCGCCGGATGTGGTGGCATTCCCGGCGTGCTCCCGTCCCCAAGCAGACCACATCTCACCCCACAGGGGAGGAAGCTGCGGGTCAAGCAGCAATTAAAGTCATTTTCTTCATATCGAGCAGCCCCAACCAACCCGTGACGGGCTACAGAGAACATGCATTGCACCCGCCCCATTCCGGCTGGTTTCAACCCCATTTAGGTGCCTCTGGGCTTGAGTCACAGCACCAGGAAGGCCGAGGCATCACCTCCAAGGCCACAATCCTCCCTGAATATCCCCCAAACACGGCCACAAACCCACAGCAGTGCCACCAAGGAATCACTGGGATGGTGCTAAAACAGAAGCGCTCCACGTGCAAACAGCACAGCGGTGCCTGGGGAAAGCAGTGTGAGAGCCAGAGAGCCACTGGGGGGGGGGGGGGAAAAAGCAACAAAACAAACAGTCCATTTCAATATCCTTTTCATAAGCAGCCGAAATGAACCCAGGAACACATCAGAGAATTATCATTTAGCACAGATCAAACAGCAGAACTCGCGCATTAAAAATACATGCAGCATTAATCAGCTACGCGGAGTTATGTGCCATCATTTCCATAAATAATACGGGATCAAAGCAGCCCAAGCAGCACTATCAGTTAATATAGGCAGCCAGTCAGTCAAAATACAGTAAAGCTGCCTGAAAAGTGCAGCAGGGTAATTTGCCAGGAATAAAGCAGATCCATCTGAGAAGTGGCACAACCAGTTAAACGGCTGAGGGCTACCCGCAGCCTCAATTACACAGGTGATGCCGTGAAGCCAAAGCAAGGCAATAAAGGGTTAATGCAGCCCCAAAATGAAATAAAAAGGGGGGAAAAACAACAGTCAAACTTGGGGGATGTCGACGTGCATCTGCCTGGAGGCGAACACCCAAGCAGCAGAGGGAGCACCGACCCAACCAGGAGCGCCCAATGCTGCTTTGGGGCCGGGTGGCGATGGTCACAGCAGGGATGCAGGGTCAGGACATGGGGTGCCCCCCCCCAGCCCCAAAGGACATACCCCGCCACGCAGCAGGGCTTGAAATGCACGCATCCATCGCTGCGTGCAGAATGCCCGTGTCATTAAGGCTCTCACTGAAAGGCTGCAGAGCCATTTAGCAGGCTGATTTTTAAAGCAGGCGTGCGGAGCGGCGCGAGCTATAAATAGCAGGGATGCTTGCCTCGTCATGTTTCTGCTGGCTTATTTATAAGGACGTGGGGCGAGTGAATTAAAAATGGTAAAAAGAGCAGCTCGGGCTTCTCCCTGGTTTCAAGGCTGGTCTGAATCAAGAGGAAAACCTCCGGGGGTTCGCTTTTTTTTTCCCCTTATCCAGGCGAAGAGCAAACACCCGCCCTTCCTGCTGAGGCTCTGAACCGGTTACATTTACAAGGCAAATTTTAATTCATACAGCAGGTGCTCGGCAAATCCTCCTTCGAGCAGCAGAAGAGCACACTGAGACCCAGCAGGAATCCATGCGGCTCCGGGAGCTCCTCATTGACACCTGCCTGGACCCATGCAGGCGAGGCAGGAGCAGGGACCCCAAATCCATCGTTCTTCCATGGATGAGTGCTCCAAAGCCTGTTCCGATAGCGATGCTCTGCACGTGACCTGAGCATCCTTTGGGATCTGGAGCCCACGTGCACAGCCAGGGACAAGCAGCAGTGGTGGCTCTGTGCTCGCTATAGGACCTGGACCAGCATCATCAGCCAGCAATGTGCAGGAGGATGGGGGCAGAGGTGTCCCCATGCATCCCTGAGAGCAGATGGGGGGGCTGATCAGCACTGATGGAAACTTTCCTATTGAGTAAGGAAAAGAAGTTCTGCCCTAACAGAGGGATCTGATTATTCTTCATCCAGAATGCCTTGTTCAAAACGCTTCCAGATTGATAGGTTCAACCAAACTGAGGCCCTTCCAGACAAGCCCTGCTGACTCTCTGTGTGTGTTTCCTCCAGCAGCCCTCCCCCAGAGCCCACACTGGGGATGGAGCACATTGCCCACAGGGCAGCACCGTGGTGCAGGGCCCTTGAGCTTCATGGGAACACAGCCAAAAGCAACGCAATAACCAGCATGCAGCCACGTTATTTCAGTTGGACCCAACTGAAAACCAAATTAAATTTGGGGGGGGGAGGAAAAAAAAAAAAGAAAAGAAAAAAAAGCAGATAATTTCCTGTGAAGCACGAAGCCTGGACTGCAGGCAGTTTAACAAGCCTGCAGGTGAGGTTCTCCTGGGGTGGTACAAAGCCATGTGAGCTCCCAAGGCAGGGCAGATGGTGAGGCTGCAATCCTCCCCCCAGGCTGTACACCATGTTAACATCCCACCAACCACCCAGCACCGGTTCCAGCCCTGGCCCCACTGCCCCCTACACAAGGCAGCCCCACAGAGCCCAGTGCTCACAGTCCCCAAAGAGAGCTCAGGTCCTTGCTGCAGCCTCATTGAGAAGCCTCAGCTGCACAACCTGGGTGCTGCACAACGCTTCAGCATCCCGGCAGTTTGGGGGTTTATTTTAAGCACTCGTCAGAGGTACAGCAGAAGGAGCCATCCTGGCCAGATGGCTGCAGGAGAAATCCCCGCTCCGCTCCCGGCGCAGGCACAGCTTCAGCCCCGGTGCCAGCAGATGCCTCACACAGCCCATCTCCGCTCTCGGGAGCACCAGGAGCTGCAGCAGCACTCCCCGCCAGCCCGCTGGCATCGGCTGCAAATATTAGCAGCAGCGTGATGACTTATCCCGGGTATTTATAGAGCAAAACACTCTGAAATCTCTCCCCTGGCTTCAGCAGGCTGGCGCGCCTCCGTTCCTCAGGGACGGCTCCTTCTGTGCTCCTCTGCCCGCAGCTCCTTGGGATGTCCCCTGGGTGCCCCCAGCTCCCCTTGGCAGAGCCCGCTGTCACAGTAAGGAGCTCAGTGCAGAGCAGTCCCGCTCTGTGTTCCCCACCTGGCAGCTCAGCAGTGCAGCGTTTGTCCCAAAGGAAAAAAGGCAAACCCCAACGCTGCACAAGGAAGCTGATAAGTGAGGCTTTGGGTACTCCATAGGTCCTCCCAAAACATCCCGATTTCTATCAGCACTGCTAAGCCCAGAAATCTTGAGTCAGGACCGTTGGCAGCATCTGATTCAAGAGTGACTCAGGCACAGCAGCAGGGAGGCAGGAGGAAGGCAAGTGAGCCATGGGCAACGTCCCTGCATTGTAAGCTCAAGGTAAAACCCCACAGTGCATTCCTCAATTGAAGGCTCTGCCCTGGCTGCTCCCATACTCAAGTAACATAAGCATCCTCCTTACCACGAGCCTTCACACCTGTAACTTGATTTCCACATCCTTAATAAAAATCAAAATGTGCCATCCGGAAGCTGAGCTGTCCCAGTAGCTGCACTGAGCCACATCCAAACCTCAAACCAGGGAGCTCCTGTCCTGCTGGGATCCGGGAGCTGCAGCCTCCCACAGAGCACAGCCCTGGTGCAGCAGCAATGGGTCTGGCTGTCGATGGCCTCGGAACCTGAAACAAAGCCCTCTCCCACCCACTTGGCCAGGTCACCCCATGCCACCTCCAGCACGGGATCTGCTGCTGCCCTATGCCCAAGCTAAGCCCGTGAGCTGATCCCCCCATGCAATGCAGCTGCACCTTCTGCACCTGTGCTGACAGCACCCCAGCCGTGGGCTGCAGCCAGCAAACCTCACCAGCACCCCAGCTCACTGCACCCCAATGGGGCATGAGACACCTGCGCCCCTCCTTGCTCCAAGTGCTGCTTTCCCAGAGAGGGCCTCGTGCACAAAGCATGGACAGAGGGGTTTTGTTCTCCATGCAGGGGCAGCCCAAGCAGGGCCGTGCTCACCTCATGCACCCATTCCAGAGGTCCCTGCAGCGCGAGGCCACCCCGACCCCGAGCACACAGGGAGCTGTATGGATGAGGCAGGGCACGCTCCTAAGGCCATCCCTGCAAACAGCAGGATTAGCAGTTTGCTTCTCTTAAAAAGAAAATCCGGGATTTTCACAGGATTGGAAAGAAAAATAAACACCAAAACTGGGAAAGGGAGAGGAAAACAAACCAAGCAGGGAGCGAAGGGCTTCTGAAATCAGAATGAGAACAACGCACCGAAGTCAGGATTTCAGTCTTGGTAGCACTGAGAGGACTCACACACCAATTCCTTATCAGGAATAATGCTATTGGCATTAAAGGAATTCTTTCTGATGTCTGTTATAAGAGGCCCACTTGTTTCATACAATGAAGGATACAAAGCATTAATTCCCTATGGGGGCTGAAGAAGCAGCACTGAAGACACTGAAGCCAAGAAGGCCAGCAGCTGACCCATGGATCCCATTGCCTTCACCAACCCTTCAGCTCCACGCGAGCTGAAAACCCTCCACCAGGTGCCGTTGGGCACGGCCAAGCCCAGCTCCACACCACCAGGCCCCCAAAACAGCCCCGACACATCACAGCCCCCAGTAAGGCCAGCACCATCCTGCTAACGAACCACAGGGAGCCCAAGGAAGCGATGCTTCAGGAAGGCATCACCGGCCCACGTGCTCCCACCCCATTCACGCTAAGGGGCAGAGAGCAAGTGCAGGTCAGTGCCTGCTGCCACCGACACGCGGGCACAGTGGGAGCATCCCAGTGCTGCTGCAATGCCCAGCCCCACACAGCAATGCTGGCAGAGGAACCGGCCCAGGAATAGGGCCGGGAGGGGTGGCAGCCTGCCGGGTTCCCTCTGGGTCCCACCTCAGACGCGGCAGCACCGCGGGGTTTTGCTCTCAGGGACCCCAAACCCTCCTCCCGCTGTCAGCAGTTCCCCATCTCCAGCCGTTCCCTCTCCGGGAGAAAATAAAGACCCGAAGTGCGATGCAAAGAAGAAAGGCGCTGAGGGCTGCAGGCGGAGCGGTGGGGCCGCAGCCGGTAACGCCAAGAGCGCCGGGCGGCGGCGGGCGCCGTTGTTCAGCCGCGGGGGCTCCGTGGAAGCGCAGAACGGGCGCTCCGCCGCGGGCGGCTCTCAGCGACCCCGGCACCACCCCGGCAAGGGGCAAAAATGAACAGCGGTACAGAAATAAAGCGAGCAAAGGAAGGAAGCGGCGCTCCGGCCCCCCTCCCCGCCCGCCGGGCACAAAGGGACCCCGGATACCTCGCGGCGCTCACCTGTGGGGCCCGCGGCCGCCGCCTCCTCCTCCTCCTCCGCTTCCTCCCGGGGCGGCTCCGGGGGCGGCGGCGGTGCGGGGCCGGGCCGGGCCGTGGGGCCGCGGGGCCGCGCGGTGGGCGCGGGGCCGGTCTCGGCGGGGCCGCCGCTGCCGCTGCCGGGCTCGGGGGGCGGCGCGGAGCCGGGGGGGGGCAGCCCGTCGGCGGCGGCGGCCAGCAGGGCGGCGAGACAGAACAGGGCGAGCCCGGGCGCGGTCCGAGCCCGGCGCCTCATGGTGCGGCGCGGCGCTCCGCCATTCACTCCTCCATCCCGTCGCTCCCTCGATCGGCGGCTCGCTCACCGAGCGGCGCCGGGCGGCGGCGGCTCCCGCCCGCCTCAGCCGGCCATGCCGCGCCGCTGCCCAGCGCCCGCAGGCGGCACCCGGCGCGCCCCGGCCCCGCTGACAGCGCCGCGCCCGCCCCGCCCCGCCCCGCTCCGCCGCAGCCAATCACCGCCGCGCCCGCCGCACGTGACGCTGACTTGGGACGCGCCCCGCGCCGCGCAGCCAATCCGAGGGCGGAGAGGCGGGAGGGGGCGGGGAGGGGGGCGGGGCCAAGCGGCCGGGCCTCGGCGGTGCGGCATTGTGCGGAGCGCCCCGCCCCCAGCAGCACCGCCCGCCCCGCGCTGCCGGCCGGGCTTCATTATGCCGCGTTCCACCTCCGCTGTGCGTGTACGGCTTTGTATTTTTCTTACACCTTTATGTTTTTAGGCTTTATCCATTGACGGGTACCTCTGCTTTGAAAAATAAATACAGAGCTGTACCTTTAGGCGTTTCTTATTTCTCACGTTTGGCGGCTTTGTGCTTTATTTCCCTGTACCGTCGCAGACCGTGGTCCTGGATTTTCATGCTTCCATTTCACATTATAGCGTTTTACATTATCGCGTGTTTTCCACGTTAGTGATTTACATATATACATGCATGTGTCTGTTCTTGTTCGTTTTTTTACACCTTCCATTCAAACGACCCCTCCCCCCCATCCCCCCCCCCCCCTCCGGCAGTGATGAAGGCTGTCCCTATGCCCACTGTTCCATGTTCCCACCCCGCAGGGTCCCAGCGCAGCTCCCTGTGTCCCCACCAGGTCTGTGCGCCAGGAGTGGTTTCGCCCCACCGTGGCAGTGCAGTGCTATGGATGTTAATTACTGACACGGGGCACGGGGGTGTGCTGTGAGCCCAACGCTGTGCGGATCCATCGCAGCTGTGCAATAGGGCTGTGGTCATCAGCACTACTGCACATGGCTGCTAATGGTGCTGTGACAGCTCGCAGGGCCGGACAGGACCAGGGAGCAGCCACTGCTCCGCATCCCTCGCATCTTCACATCACAGAGTCACGGAATGGTGTTGGTTGGAAGGCACAGAGATCACCCACTTCCAGCCCCCAGCTGTGGGCACCTCAGGTGGTGCAAACAGAATCACAGAACCATAGAATGGCCTGGGTTGAAAAGGACCACAGTGCTCATCCAGTTCCAACCCCCTGCTATGTGCAGGGTCGCCAACCAGCAGCCCAGGCTGCCCAGAGCCACATCCAGCCTGGCCTTGAATGCCTGCAGGGATGGGGCATCCACAGCCTCCTTGGGCAGCCTGTTCAGTGCGTCACCACCCTCTTTGCGTCACCCTCTGTGCCAGACAGGTGTTGGCTTTGCATCTCTTTCATACAGGAGGTGACAAACACCCCCCTGGGATCAGGCAGCCCCACCTCCACTGCTGATCCAGGCTGTGAGCCTTTCTCTAACGCCGTATTTCGGGTTTGTCTGCAAGGGCAACACGGCTGCTGGGAGCAAATTGCTGCTGGGTAATTCGGCACTCTTCCCCCGTATCCCTTCCCTTCTCAGAAATGAATGGGGCCTTATTCAGGCCTGATAATATCACTATTACCCCCCAGCAGCTATGCCGTGCCGTTTCCCTCGGGACAAACCCGACGGCTTTGTGTCATCTCCGCCGTTCCCCGCGGTCTGAGGGCACCCTCCGAGCTCAGCCCGCAGCACCGCAGCTCCGCAGCAGCCGCCTCCCAGCGCAGCGCTGCTCATCTGCGCTCCGAAACGCTTCTCCCAGCGCCGGCTGACGGGGAGAGCTATAAAGGACTGCAAGAAGGATAAGAAACGCCTCAGCGCTGTTCGTGGCTCAGAGCTCCGGCGGTGCTCCCACCGCCCGCTGAGATCCACCAGCGCTGCTCTGCGCTGCCCGAGGCGCTCCCCACGGGCAGGGCCGGGCCGGGCCGGGCGGCAGAGCTCTTCGCTCCCCCTGGTGCTGTCAGTGAGGGTTGCAAGCGCTGCTCGCAGCCCCGAGATCGAAGCAGCCCGAAATGGAGCGCCCCGACACCCAGCGGTGCTCCGCGCGGCGGTGCGGGGGGGGCACAGCCTCCTTTCCGCGTTCGGTCTGCAAACGGAAAGTGAGAACGGTGCATCCGAGCGGGTGGGTCCTCGGGACCGAGCTCAGGTTGGGAGGGTGTCAGCATCCCCCCGGGGCTGTTCCTATTCCATCGCGTCGGCAAAATTTCCTTCCCCGCTGGAAAGTTTCCAGGAGCTGTTTAACAACCGGTGTTCTCTGACCTATTTGCAAACCCCAAGCCTCCCCCCCACCACCCACCGCAGGAAAGCTTTGATAATTCAATGAGACGTTAATTCTGATACCCGCCAGAACTCGTGATACAAAACCTCTTTTTTTTAAATGATCATTAATTGCAATGCAGGAGTAACGAGACTTTGCCACTGACTCCGTTTCCAAAGCAGCATTGTGCTGCACGGCTCCCGTTGGGCTCGAGTGCTACCTGGGCTTGCAGCTCCCCTACATGCACACAGCCACTGCAGGGACCAGCAGGACCCATCCTGCCCTCCACCCTGCCAGCAGAGCCCCACACTGACCATAGGGACAGCAGCACGTTCCTCATGCTGCCCTTCCTGAGCAAACTGTTTCATTATTCCACATGCACACTGACCATCTTTTAAATCATCCAACAATCTGAAGAGCGATGATGGATGAGACGTGAGGTTCCCAAGAGCCTCTGGAAGGAGCGCATCACAGCACAGTGTTAACACACAGCTCGGATGCTGATCCTAACCAGGAACCAGCTGAAAACATAAGCAAAAGCAGCGGCTTTACTGTCACTGCTGCAGGCATCACAGTGTGGTATGTAACAGTATGGGTGCTGGGAAGAAGCTCATTCCAAAACGTACCTCTGTTCTCATGACCAAGCCTAATGTTAGCACCGAGAGAGCAACACAGCACGTGTTCTCTGTGTGCTTCAGAAATCAAACAGCGGCGTTGCTCCATCCCACAGCTGGCACCTCTTTTGCCACTTCCCAGCTAACTGCATCCCCTGCCAAACCCCAGCCTGGGCACCAGCAGAGCCAGCACAGCTCTGTGTTCATGTGAAGTAAAGGCAGTGAGCAGGCAGGAGGTGCTGCTGGCAGCGGGTGGGATGTGGCAGCAGCCCCTGGGGGTCCCAGTTCTGCATGCATTTAAACAGTGCCTTGACTCCGGGTACATCAAGGTCACGCACATGGAAAGCTACGCTCCTTTTCACATCAAAAAATGGTCTTACACATGGATAAAGGCTGAATAAATTTGAGCACCACGAACATTTCTCGCTGCTCGCTGGGAGGTTGGGTTGGAGCAGCGCTGCGCTGCTGACTCAGATTGCTCAGAATCTGGAATTTCTGTTCCTCATAGCACTTCATATTGTGCTTTCACCTCCAGATCCACCCGAAATCTCCCAGAGAAGCAAAACTTCCAGAGCTCTGGATGGAGGTGGCCATGCTTGCCGTGGTGCAGCTCCGTAATAGTGGGAAGCACTGCACGTTCCCATGCACACACCACGTCTCACACCCAAATGTCCCCCTCACCTCCAGCTCTTCCCACCACAGCCCAGGGATGTGCACTCCTGATGTGCAGAAGCACTGCCTGGTGCTGCTCTGCATGCCCTGATCCACACTGCGGGGCACAGAGCAGGAGCAGCCCTGGCACTGGGTGGGAAGCACAGAGCATCACTGACAGCGGGGTGGGAGAGTTTCCCTACTGCACATCCACAGAAGAGAGCAGCAAATCCTCCCCTTGTCTGATGGTGGGTCGTGCAGGCAAGTCCTCGAATGAGAGACACTGAGCTACCAGGGATTATGCAGCTCCTTTGAAAAAGGGCTTTTCCTCGGGATCCCTGCAGCAAATCTCCTGCTCTTACCCACCCTGCAGCACCAGTAACACTCTCTATCTCCGCAGCTTTCTGCCACGGACACGTGTTTTGCCTTTCAGCCCAAGGCTGGGGTTTGTCACCGAATGCTGAAAGCGCATTAGTGCCTGGGATGCAGGGCAGGCTTCGGTGGGGCCGCCCGAGTGAAACAAAGCTTTCTGTGTCTGACTGTTTTTCCACGTGTGCCTGTGGTAATGGAACCCTGTGGGCCTGCATGGAGCCTGGGGCTCATTCTGGCCACGGGGAGCTGCAGCATCACACCTTCCCAACGGCACTGCGAGGCAGGGAGTCCCTGCAGCCCTTAACCCAGCAGTGCCCACATAGGGCATCTTATCCACCACTGTGCACCAGCTGGCTGCCTTCACCAACGCACACCTTCCATTACAGCCCCCAGGTTTTGTTTCGAGACACCAAAACTGAAAAGGAAAAAAATTCCCACTTCCCGCTTTGGATTTGCTCCAAAACATCGGACCTGGTTTTGTTCTTTTTAACAACGAAGGTGATTTATTTCCAGTCTGACTCTGTCTGGCCCTCACTTCCAGCCGCCCGTTTGTGTTTTCCCCCTGTTAGACTGCAGGCCCTGCAGCACCCAGCCTGCTCCTCCATCAGGTATTTATATGCTGTCGTCGGGTCACCTCTCAACCTCTTGTTTTAATCACACAAACAGATGGAGCTCTGTACGTTCTCCCCATCCACGGCTGCTCCTCCAGCCCTTCCATCATTTCTGCTTCCCTTTTCAACGCTCTCCAGCACCCTCTGTTAAACACAGACACCTGAAACTGGCTGCGAAATTCCCAAATCAGTCTCTCTGGGCCCATAAAATGCAAAGCTCTCTCACAGCTCCTGCACACCATTTCCCCTCTCGCACATCCAAGAATGAAATCCTGTCTTTTGGCTGAAGCTTCACCCATCACCAGGAAGAAGATCCTGCAGAAATGCTGCTGCTGCTTCACTGCGGCCCTACTGGGGTTTCATAGAGAAAAACCAGCCTAAATTACCCTCCCCCTTGGTCCATTGCCTTGCCCTATAACCCAGGTGCTTCCTCTATAAGAAATGCTGCTTTTATGGGAGGAAGGTCCCCAGCTGGGCTGTTTTCTGCTGGGAAATGGCTGAATTCTCTGCAGACAGTGTGATGGGGTGGGGGGGAGGCAGGGGGTTGGCAGCTGGTGGCTGCAGCACAGCAGTGTTGCTCCATGCAGCACACAGCTGTGCAACATCTGCCTGCCCAGTGCAGGCACATTGTGCATCACACCCTCCTGAGCCCCAGTCGCAGCTCAGCATCTCCCAAATGGGGTCTGGATCAGTGCTGTTGCAAGGATAAAGGACTGAGTGCACAAAGAAACCCTCTAAAAAATGCAGGAGAGAGACAAAAATCACTCCATTGTGGATAATAATCCCCAGGGTTAACAGCATGGGGTGCTCAGTGCCCCTCAGAGCCTTCCACTGAAGACAACAGTAACTCGTGTTGTTGACTCCCCCCATCCCCTCCAGGCTCTGCTGAAGAAGAAATCTGTAATATGAGGCTTGCTTTTTCCTCCCATTGCCTTGGCAACGTGTTTCCTCGTTGTGTCCATCACCTCAATAAAACACATATCAGCGTGGGGAAGGAAAGAGAACCCTGGAAGCCCCCTAAGTCCCCAGCTGCAGGCTCAGCTCCAGGCTCAGCACCACGGTATTGTGCAGAGGGAGCCAAAAAAAGGCAGCAATTTTGCTTTGGTTTAGTGAAATATCAGTACTGGCAAGGGTAGGAGGATTTATGGAGTGGAAATCGGGCTGACCACAGCCAAACAAAGCCTTTGTTGACTTGGAGGTGAGGGAAGGTGTTGAATTCGAAGGCTGCAGGTTGGTTGGCTGCATGCCTGAGCTCTGCATTCAGCCAGGAGGGCCGTGCAGGTGTTTCACACTGCCTGACGTGCTCAGGAAGCTGTGAAGCAGAGGCCATCGTCCAAATCAGCTGCACTCCCCTTTCCTTATCCCCAGGAAAAGAAAACAAACCAAGAAAACAAGAGCTGAACGGCAGCACTGGGGCAGAGACCCCAAACTCCCCACACACCACCCCATGTATCAGCCCATGACCCACCCATGCGTCGCCCCTCATCGCCCGTGCACTGTGGGTAACGGGAACAGTATGGGCAGCACTGCACAGAGCTTTGCTCAGTCGCTGCAGCACAAACACGGGAAGAATTCCCTCAGCCAGGAGAAGTTACACAAAGTGGGCTCCCCGCAGCGTGCAGCTCCTCTGCCGGCACGGCTGTGCCTATGTGAGGAATATCCATGGTGATGTGCCCACGGCATCTCGCCTGTGCTGCCTGCAAAGAGCAGAAGCGCAGCTCTCATCTCAAGAGGGGGCTTGGAAAAGCAAAGGGATGCGGCCCTCGTTCTGTTGGCCGATGGGAGCAGGTGGAAATGGAAACGCTTAGAGGCTGCATCCATTCCTACATCGCGGTGCCACATCCATCTCCACACCCAAACACCGTATCAGGGTCAGGAGGAGGGACGCACTGCTGAGTCCTCTCCCCTCGGGTGCTGCTGCATCCTCTTCCCAAGTTATGGAAGGGGTCCCTGGAGCTGTTCCATCCTGAAGCAGTTCTTTGTGTCTAATTGTAAAACATCAAATAATTCAACGCAAAACCAAAAAATGCAAACACCAAATCTTTTCCCAGCCTCTTGCAGAGAACGTTGAATCTTCCCAATTTCTCTCTCTGCATTTCCCTGCCCCCAAAACACCCAGCACAGCTTTCTGCCCCATTGCTGTCCCACAGCCCACTTCTTTCCTGTCTCTCCAACAGCCATTTACATTTTTGTTTGTGTGAATAATCTCAGATACGAAAGCTTTGCTTTGGATGATATGAATTGCAGCAGGGAGTCAAGTAGCTTGAAAAAAAGGGGAAAAGAAAACACTGTGGAAAAGTTGCAGGCCTTGCAAGTATTTAAAGGGCCATCTGCATCTCCTCCAGAACTGCGAAGACAAATGCAGGCAACAGTAGCACATACTTATGCAGTAGACATCATGGCAACGTTTGTGCTCCTGTCTCAGCCAAGAACTCATGCTAGGAATGTAAGGCTTGCTGCCCCCCTGGTCCTCCTGTGCTCTGGGAATGCAGCAGCGATGTCCTGGAAGGACCCATGAGGAGACACTCAGAACTGGGGTCAGGTGCCAGCTCTGTGCTCTGCCTCCTCCTCCACCTGCACCTCACCCCATCACCGTCCCTTCAGAGCTGCTCCACGTCTCCTCCCAGCAGGTCGTCCAGGTTTCAGGGCTCGGCATGCCGCCTGCAAGGTGCTGGATCCACACAGACAAGTGGCACGGTGGGCAGATGGACGAGGGATTGTGATCCCCATCTCCTGCCCCAGGCACCACTGCACCCCTGGGCGTCTCTCAGCTCAGCCAAGACCACCTCGGGGCAGGGACTTAGACCCTACAATCATTAAGGCTGGAAAAGAGCACAAAGATCATCAAGTCCAACCATCAACCCACTCCCCCCACCACCACTAACCACGTCCCACAGTGCCTTCAAGGGTTTAGAAAGACAAGGCCATTAGTACAGGACACTGTGGTCCTTCTGCCCTTGGCTGAGTGTTCATTTATTGTAATACAAACACACTCCATATGTATGAAGCTTTGGATTCACATAGGAGAGTTCCTACCTTACTGCAGCCCTATGGCCACAGCAAGAGGGACCAGCACGGGCCGTGATAGGAATGGGGGTGTGGGAATGGGCCCCATGCCCAGGACAGGGGATGCAACCAGAGGGAGAACAGCGTTGGTCACACTGTGATTTAAGTGTCATCCCCTGAGGAAAGGTCTCCTCATTTCACATCTGGACACAAGCACTTATTAGACATAGTAAGGAGGGGCTGAAATCCATCTTAACATGCGGAGCGAGACAGGCTGCTTAAGAACAATAATAAATATCAATAAGTTTATCCATAATTCATCCAGTCCAAGCAAACATCTTCTCCGGGCAGCCATTCCAGCCTGCTGTCTCTCCCTGACATTAAGCAGGGCCGCTCAGGCCTGCCCCTGATTTTGCCTTTGGAGAGCAGCCAGCAGAGCCTCCAGGTGGATGCTGCTGATTTACAGCCCATCTCCGTTTGCTGCTATATTTACCCCCATTTTGCCTTTTTTTTTTTTTTTTTTTTTTTTTTTTTTTGGTGAATTGCCTTTCAGGGCTCTCATCAGTTGTGAAATACAGGAAGGAAATGTCAGCAATTGGAGGAGACCTGGAGTGAAATTCAGTCACAAATCTCGTCTATTGATTCCTGTTCCATCCCTCTGCTTCCTCTGTGCTGGGGAGTCATGCCCCTCACTGGCTGCTTTTCCACACTGATGTTATATTGCCATAAATATCAGACATCTGAAGAACAATGCTATCTATTAGCATGTAAAAGGCTGCCATTGTCTGCAAGTTGCTGGGTTCAAAGCCATCACTGTGCTCTGCAAATTGCTTTCACACCTCCCGGCAAACCCCCATCTCCAAATGCCCTGCCACCAAAATGAGGCACCAAAATGAGAGAGACCTCCAAAACGTGGCCTACATCACCTGCTGCAGAGAGAACCATAGGACCATAGAATGGCCTGGGTTGAAAAGGACCACAGTGCTCATCCAGTTCCAACCCCCTGCTATGTGCAGGGTCGCCAACCAGCAGCCCAGGCTGCCCAGAGCCACATCCAGCCTGGCCTTGAGTGCCTGCAGGGATGGGGCATCCACTGAGAGGAGCACTGCTCAGCCCATGGGAAGGAGCCAGGCGTACCCGAAGCTGAACTCCTGGCTGTGTGAATCCTTATGCTGAGTGGTGCCAGAGGGTCGGAGCAGATGAGCCAGGAGGAATGGTGGGTTTTGCTGCCAACTCCGGCTGTGCTCCTGACGGCAACGAGTAACAGTGGGGAAAGGTGCACGGACAGGTGCAAGCCTACAGCTGGAAACCTAAAGTGATCTGCCAGAG
Source organism: Gallus gallus (assembly GCF_016699485.2). Lineage (NCBI taxonomy): Eukaryota > Metazoa > Chordata > Aves > Galliformes > Phasianidae > Gallus > Gallus gallus. The sequence continues at coordinate 5,292,323 of NC_052548.1, forward strand.
GCCATGCTGATGGTAGGAGCTATTTCCTCACCAGAGTGTGCTGCTTTGGTGGCTCTGACATTCCCCTTCAGAGGGGCACTGGGGAAGCTCCACCAACCCCAAAACCCTTCCTCAGAGGTCCTTCATTTGCACTCCTCCCTCCTCAGCCCTTTGCTCAGTGCTGTGGGCAATGAGACTGGCATTTGCACGCATCTCGGCTGGAAAGCAGCAATAACCCCCCTGACACTGCAGAAAGGGGCTCTGGGACAGAGGAGCTGAGCCCGCTTCGAGGTCAGGCCTCGGGGGAAGCAAATGCAGAGCAGGTGGTTGGAAACTGCACTAACAGCCCTGTTAACAAGCGCTGCCGATTAGACCAAACAAGAGCTCATCAGCATGCAGTCCAAAGACCACAGCCTGTGGAGTGAGGAGAATAGAGGAACAACAAGAAGGAGGGGAGATGAAAGGAAAGCAGAGATGGGAATGGGTTTTAATAATATTGTTTCCTAATTACAGCCCGGCAGAGGGAGCAGATGCATGCTGTGTGCCGTTCAGAGCTCAGCCGGGGAGGTGCTGCTGCACTGCCAGGCACATGAGGGCACGCACTGGGCTCATGTGTGTGCTCCAGGGTGCCCAATGGGTTCCCTGGGTGCCTGGTGGGCCATTGGAGCTGTGGTGATATGGGGGATGTGGCAGTGGTGCCTTGGTGGAGTGACGCACTGGAAGAGGTTGCCCAAGGAGGCTGTGGATACCTCATCTCTGCAGGCATTCAAGGCCAGGCTGGATGTGGCTCTGGGCAGCCTGGGCTGCTGGTTGGCGACCCTGCACATAGCAGGGGGTTGGAACCACATGAGCATTGTGGTCCTTTTCAACCCAGGCCATTCTATGATTCTATGCTGTGGGGCAGCCAGCATTCAGGCACCCAGTTGTTGGGTTTGTGGTCCCCATAAGCTGTGCTTGCTGCTGCCCAGCACCCTGCTGAGGCTGCGAGAAGCAATTTGAGGTCTTCTCCTGAACAAGGTCACTGATAGGGGCAGCTGTAGCTTCCACAGAGCAACACATCTGGAGGCAGAAGGAGAGAAGGTTTTGGGGTATTAGCTTTGCCTGAGCCGTGCTGGGTCTGTGTGGGAAGCAAGGAGTTGGCACACGCACCGCCTGGCATGGAGGCACACTTCTACAGCACCATGGCACAGCCCTCCTCCCAGGACAGCAGGAATCTGCTGCTCTCACTTGGAATCCCCCAATGGCGTTGCGTGGTAACCGCTGCCCCACAGCCAGCAGGGCATGGATGGGGACTTAGGGATGATGGATGGGGGCGAACGGGGCCAGCCCATACCTTCTCCATTTCGCTGAGCACGCACAGGAGGAAGGCTGCGGTGCCCTGAGAACCTCTCCCCCACCTCAGCTCCGTGTCTCTGAGCCCCTCCGCTCGTTTGAGCTGCGTGCAGAAACCCACAGGATGAGGAGCACTAATGCATGTTTTGGCCCTGGTCCAAGATAAACGCCGGCTATAATAACCCTCATGGGAAAGCCAAACAGAGGACCCCATTGTTAGGGACAACCCAGCACATTACGCTTCATTTGGGCCAACAGCACTCCCTGCACGAGGCTCGGGGCACCGTCTGCTTGATGTGGGCAAGGTGGGCTGAGGCCAGAAACTGGAGAAAAAGGGAAACCTGGGGACAGGGGCTTCACATGATGGCTCGAGCATCAGTCCGGCCCATAGAGACACAGGAGAGCCTGGAAGAAGAGGGACTGGCAGGTATGTTGGGTCCTGCTTTCTGACGGGGCAGGCAGCAGCAATGGCATCCCCTGTGCCACGCTCCCACTGTGCACACGGATGGAGAGATCCTCTCAGGATCCCCTCAGGTGAGCTCCTGCCCGGCTCCCTTCCAAAATAGCCACATAGAACACCAGCATCAGGTGAAACCCTGCAGCTCTCTGCTTGAGCTCTGGTCTCTTATGGACGCTCCTTCCCTGCTGCAAGCTATTTTATTATTATTAAGGACCAAGGGATTGCAGCGCTGCAGGGAAATGGAGATTTGCAAACAGAGCACTCTCTGCAGCCCCCAGGTGCTCAGATTTGGAGCACTGCTGACCTCGTTGGCACACCCTGTGCAGCAGAAGGTGCAACAATGGGAAACACCTGGGAGAGTGAAAAAAAGCCAACCGGTGTTTCGGGTAGGTGGGAGGGAGAGCAGATGGTGCTGGGGGTGGCACAGGTGCCCTGGATCACAAGGCTGTGATGAGGGCTGAATTGCCACCAGCTGGGTTAGCAGTGGTTCTTGAGGCACTACAGGGCGAGATGTGCTCTAGGAGGTGCTGGGAGGAGGAAGGGGGGGGTTGGCTCTTTTAGTTTCACTGCTGGGCCGTGTGAGCAGAACTTGCTGGAGAGAAGGCATGTGGCTGCTATGGAATATGGCTACAGGAAGACAAGGTGAGATGGGGCAGTGGGTGCTGGGACTGGGGTGGGTTCAACTCTACAAGCAGGGACTGGGGGTCAGAGCATTGCCCTGCTCTGGGGGAATGTGTATCCTCAGTTCTGAGGTTGGGTGGCACTCAGTGGGGATCAGGGCTGTTTAGGGTAGTAAAGGCTCCTCTGTTTCCCTCACTGCTCTGTTTCCTGTATTTTGTTAATGTGTGAAGCTTCCCAGCTTGTTTAATTTATAAAAACCCTTGATGCTGAATGAGCAGGTAAGCGTTAAGCTGATACTGAATTGGTAGCAAAGATGTGAATGTGAGGTGTTTCTAAGCTCCCTTCTCCCTGCCAGCCCCTCAGCTGTGCTGGTGCTGCTGGCTGTGGGCTGTTCCCAATGTAGACTGGATGGGGCTCTGAGCACCTGATGGAGGTGTAGGTGTCCCTCTTTATTGCTGGATGTTGGACCAGAGGGCCTTTGAGGGTCCCTTCTGCTCAAACTGTTCTACAGTACTGATTTTTGAAGAACTAAGGGTAAAAAAATGTTGTAGAGAGTGTTAATGCCCTCCAAAATGCTGCTCATCACAACCCAAACTGGGCAGTCCTCCTGTCCAGAGCCACGTGGTGCAACTTCTTTAAGTGTCAGTGTGGGAAAGTGATAATGGGAGGTCTCCTTCCCATCCAGCTGATGATCTGCTATAATGAGAACTTGGCCAGAGCACTCCCTGAGGGCTGGGAGAAAAGGCAGAGATTTGAGTCCATAGGACTGGGGCTGCTCCTGCATGTACCCATGGCACAGCCACGTCTCTTTCCCAGTGTGAGTGAGGAGGAAGCAAGGATTTGAGTACACTTAGAGGCCTTGATGGATGGGTGTTCAAAGCCCTACCACCCTGCTGGGGGTTTAGGAGCAGTGCAAGAGCTCGTGCAGCTCCTCTCCAACACGTGTACCTGCTTTGTGGGGTGTGTTTGCTCTGTAGAACGTTGACCTGTTGCAGCAATTCAGCAGCAGTGAATGTAAACCTTTGAAGGTGCACACAGAGGCCCCTACAGCCCAGGGAGCCAGGGGAGCTGTGTCCCTACAGCAGCTCAGCCTCGAGGTGTCAGAGGCCCCTGGAAGCTGCTAAATCCTTGCGGTGGATGCAGAGAACCAGATACAGTTGAGGATTTGTGGTTTGTTGTTTTTTTTTCTCTTTAACTTTATTCCTGCTTCGGGTGGGTGTTTTGATGGATAACAACCAGGGGAGTAAAGCAGTGCTGTGCGTTGCTCCCTGCCTGTCCAGATGAAGGAACGTGCTGAGCCTGGGTGATGCTCCGGGTGATGCACACTGAAGCCTCTTAATGTGCTCAGTGGGGGCTGCAGACTGAAGCTCTGCTCTGAACACGCACGTGACTCGTTGTGGTGCCTCATTTGGTTGATTGATGGATGGAGCTCTGAAAAAGGCCACCTGTGTCCTGCTGGGAGCTCAGTGCTGTGGCTGCCAGAGGGCGCTGGGTGATGTCTTCCCCATTCAGAGACCCCAGCAGCGACAGCAGGAGCTGCTTAGGGAGATCGCTGCAAGGAAACGGCGCACAAACCGACCCTCTGTAGCAAATGCCAGCGTGATCCTCTAACTTGCAATCCACGTGTGCTATCTGCCAGCAGATGAGGCACGCAGGGCCTTTCTACGTGTGCTTTCACCACGTGCACTGCAGATGGCAGCAGAGCACTCCGACTCCCGTGCGATTCAGGCTTCAAGATGGGCTGCTTTCCGCATGGAGCCTGCGAGAAATGCGCAGCGCTGGTGGTTTCCGAAGGGCTTGGGGTGCTCGTGATGTGCTGGCCAAAAGATGGATCGGCTACCACTAAATCTTTTGGGTTTACCTCCTGTGCAACCCAGCCCATGCAGCTCTGGGCTCTGTACTGCACGTGACTGCAGCAGGTTTCATTTACATGGAGCCTGCATTGTTTGCAGGGGATATCTTAGCTACCCAACCACATCCCCTGGAAGTTGTTTGTTCACCAAGCCTCTTGTATTGAATTGTGACATCGAGATGCACAGCTTTGGTTGTACGTATTGTTGTGTGAGGTTTTGTTGCTTGCTTTTTGCCTTGTGCTTCTTGCCTGGCTTGGGGGGAACTCACGGGAGACGTTTGCATGAAAATCATAGAATGGCCTGGGTTGAAAAGGACCACAGTGCTCATCCCGTTCCAACCCCCTGCTATGTGCAGGGTCGCCAACCAGCAGCCCAGGCTGCCCAGAGCCACATCCAGCCTGGCCTTGAATGCCTGCAGGGATGGGGCATCCACAGCCTCCTCGGGTGGAATCTTCTGCTTATGCCCAATGGTGCCAGCAAAGGTTGGGTGCAGGGTGTCCTCGGGGGGGTGTAGGGTGTAGGATACCTTAAAGGATGCCCAACATATCCTGCTTCACCCATCTGGGTCGTTAGGTTTCCAGAGTGATTACAGGCTTAAAGAGAGCTGAAGAACGGCGGAGGTGCACAGGTTTGCTCTGTGCAGTCCTTGCAATGGGACTGTCTCCGTGTGGTCTGCAGAGCTGGGGCAGTGGGGCTGGTGTTCCTCATGAGAAATACATGTATTTAAGTAGCAGGTCATCATGAGGTTGTGCCTAAGGAAGGACAATGCAGCTGTGCCTGTTCTGGATCTGTTTGCTGTTAATGCAGTGTCTCCAGCATAAGATGTCTTTGGTCTGACTGCATGCGGTAGCTTTAGAGATGGTGCTGAAGTCATAGAATCACAGAATGGCTTGGGTCGGAAGGGACCTTAAAGATCATTCAGTTCTGACCCCCTGCAGCACGGAAGGGCTGCCAGCCTCCAAATCAGGGACCAGCTCATGTTGCACAGGGCTCCATCCAGCCTGGCCTGGGCACCTCCAGGGATGGGGCAGCCACAGCTCTGCACAGCAGTGCCAGGGCCTCGCTGTCCTTTTGGTAAAGAATTTCCTCCTGGCATCCAACTGAAGTCTCAGTACAGCAGCAGCTATAAGCTGGGCAGTCTGGTGTCTGTCACCCTCTGTAGGGATGTGTAGGGCTGTGACCGAAGCCCAAAGGCTGCTCCAGGGCTCCCTGCAGCCCATGGCACCATCAGGCTCCCCCGTGGTATTCCTATACTGCTGAGTAAAAAAGAACAATGCTCTCATTTTAAAAACAAACCTTGGTTTGAAACGCGGAGCCAGTCCCATAAAAGATGAAGTGTCTTTGCAACTGGAAAGGATCAAAGTGAAAACAAGTAATCTTTCTTTGTGGTGCGACTTTCATTTTTGCTCCAAAGGAGTCTAGTGTTTCTCAGGACTCGCTTGTGGAGGGACAAGAATAACTGCTTGGTTCAGCTCTTGGCAAAGCATGGGCTGCTTTGATATTTATTTTCTTAAAGCAAACTTTAAATAGCTTTTTGGCTTGAGATTTTATTGGAAATCCAATCCCCTTACACACAAATTTATTTAATTGTTTCTATGAAAACCAGCGTTGAGTGGAGGGGGATGTTTTTGTGTTGATCTCGGCGCAGTGGGCTCCGTCTGCCAGCCTGAAGGAGTGCAGGAAGGGGACTAAAAAGGGGGTCATGTCGGTAGGTCCGAATGCACCATGCAAAGAGCTGCACCTCCTGGGGGGGGCTGCAGGAAATGCTGAGTGTTGTTGCATGTTGCTGCAGTGCCTCATTTGAACTGCACCACGAGAGGGCAACCCGAGGCTGCAAATCCTCTGCTGGAGCCCAGGAGATGCAGTAGGAGCTGTGGGGAAGGATGATGGGCTGGAAAATGCAGCCACCACCTCCGTGCACAGAGCAGGGTTGGTGGCAGTGTGCGTTGGAGGCGTTTACAACCACGCTGGTTCTCCATAGGAAGCATTTTGTTGGCATTGGCTCCGTTCATGCTGGATGTTTCCCTGCTGTGTGGATGAATGCAGGGGTTGCTGCTGTCAGCTCGGGGTTTGTGTTCTGTATGGGGGCTCTGCCCTTTTAACTGGTGTCTGCCAACACCGAAAGAAGCAAAACTGCTGAAAAGAAAGGGATGAAACACATTTCAAGCAGAACTTGTTAGGATGGTGTTGCTGCACATCTTGGAGTGATGGCAAGTTTGAGGCTTTCGTGCAGTCCAAGTGGTGTGTGCCCCATCCATCCCCTGTAGAAATACATGATGGCACAGGGAGCAGAGAGCAGTGCTCTGGGGCCCACAGCCTGGACCCTGCTGCAGCAATGAGAACTGCAATGGGATATTTGGTAAAAGCCCTCCCTGAGAAGAGTGGCCAAATTCTGGACCCGGATATGGGGATGTGGTGGAGCTTCCCAGGTTTCTCGAGGCCATTCAAAGCCAAAAGTCATGCTCTGCATCCTCCTCCTGCCCATGAAGGACAGGGATGCTGCATGACTGCAGCAACAAGACAGCCTGCAAATTAAAACAAAGGACTATTTCTCAGCTCACCACCAGCACCGTGAGTGGAAATGACTCCATGGAAGTAGAGAGTGGTTTTAAACCCTCCTGACATAGAAAGCATTGCTCTGGTAATGGGTGGGGTGAGCAGGAAGGACCTTCAGACTGGTTTTAAATGGCTGGGTTGGTGGGGGGGTCTGGAAAATAGCACATCCCAATGGGGAAAGGGCTTCATGAGAGTGGCTGCCTCCAGCACTGGGCATCACCAGGCCCAGCAGCCCCAGCTCAGAACAAGTTGTTGTTTAAATGGTGGTAGGAGTGCAGTCAGAACAGAGGCACTCTCCGTGCAGAGGTACGTAATGGCAGGAATTGCACACCACGATGAGCTCAAAGAACTGACTCGGGCCAGGGAAGGCCAGACTTGAAATAGACCTCAAATGGGGCTTGTTGAAAATGCTGCCCTCAGAATGGCTTCCTGATGGAGAATTTGGTGTTTCTACTCAAAGAAATCTTTCAAGAAAAGCATCTGCTCCAGTGGAAAATTGCATCTTCTTGGGTTGGAAAAATGGAGCATGTGAAAACAGAAATCCTCCAGCCCAGCAAAGCGTGGTGCCAGTTCCCAGCCAGGCTCCACCTCTGCCCCGAGCTCTGCTTCTGGTTCCTGGGATTCCTCTGCACTGAGAAGAAACCCCAAAGTGCTGAAGCCTCCCGTGTGCTGGTAGCTGTCACCCCGTAGGGGTGGCTGTAAGGATGGTTTCTGGAGCTCTATGCATAGCAGCTCTCATCTGTGCCCATCCCTCCTGATGGGGGCTTCTGGGAGACCCATTTTCAGCTGTGTGGGTGTTTCCTGAATGCTGGGGGCTGCCTATGGCTGAGCTATCGGGGGGATATCTAATCTTTACCAGGCTTAATTATTTTACTGATTCTTTATTTTAAGTGGTTTGTCTTTCAGGTGTGTGGATGTTTCCTTGCTTCCATCCCTGACTGTTAGCTGCCACGCTGGGAAAGCAGTGGGGTGTGAATGTTGGGGTTTTTGGATGGTGTTTCTGCATTCAACCAGACCTGAGATGGGGCAGCAGTTTTGCTCGTCAGTGGAGCTTTGAGCAGAGGAGGGTTGGTTTGTTTCCCCACTGTAGCTCCCTACCAAAGCCCATCAGAGGGAGATACCCCCAGACCTGGAAGAGACCTTCAGAGGAGCTCTGAGCTCTTATTCCAGTTCTTGTTTGCCTCCACCTGTTTTTCCTTTCCTGTTCCATCGGTTACTGATGTGGATGGATGGCGCTCACCTCACAGTGCCGGGGTGTCCAACATCCCTAAGATTGTGTAATGCTTTGAGGTCCTTGGATGGATGAGTTTGCAGAAAAGATGGAAAGGTTCCTATTAGGAGGAATCTCAGAGCAGTGATGCAGTGGCACAGGCTGCCCAGGGAGAGGTGGAGGCACCATCCATGGAGGTGCTTAAGGAAAGGGCAGGTGTGGCACTGAGAGATGTGGTGTATGGGCAGCATTGGTGGGTAGGTGGATGGTTGGGCTACAGAGGTGTTTTCCAACCTTAATGACTATGAATTCCATGAAATATCCTTCTGATAGGAGGTCAGTTATCAGGTGGAATAACCCAAATTTCAAGCACTGCTGATACAGAAGTGCTTACACCTGTTTTTTTTTTTATGCAATCTTTTCCCCAGAGGCTGAAAAGCCATGGAGTGCCCGCAAAGCTGGGTATTTGCATTCACATTTAGGTGCTCAGACCTGAAAATAGTGTGAGGCAGGGAAGGTCTTAAATTCTTTATGTTCCTAAGATGGTCATTGCCAGGCTGGGGGAGGCCCTTTGCAGTCAGCAGAGCGAGCATCTCACATCCATGATCTGCAGCCAGGCTGTGGGAAGGACCCCAGCAGCCCTCTATGGACAGGGAACTTCACAGAAAGGAGTTCTGTGCACGTCTTTGCTTCTTGGGGACCCAGGCATTGTCATGAGGTGGTGGTGTGAGCAAACGCTGGGCTGAAAACCTGCCTGGAGCCCAGCACAAAAGTGCTTTCCCCACGTGAACTTTATGAAAGAACTTCTCAGTCCATTTAAGAAAATATACAAGTGTTAGGAGCAGAGGCTCAGCCAAAGCTTGGGGTCCCGGTTTGGAGACTGGAGGGAACAGAAAGGCCTCAGTAGAGAGCACTTCATTAAAAAAAAAACAACCCCACACAGGCCTGGTTTGTGCTCCAGTGCCAGCACAGGTTCTATTTACCGACCTTCCTCTGCTCATGGGGAAATTAGGAGAGGCATTTTGAAGGTAAAATGAGGGAAAAGCCCTACGTGGGGAGCTCCATGTGCACCATCCCCTGGGCCTCTGGCTGGGGATGAGGTCTCACATTGGCCCTATGCATCTCTTACTCTAAATTGCCGCCCAACCCCGGCCTGTGCTATGACAAAACCACTCAGTCAATTGCACACAGGTGCCAAATCTCACCATTGCTCTCAGGAGAAAGTGTACTCCTGGCGAAGCAGGCTGTTCACCCTCCTGTTCATCCACTCCCCTCAAGTACTGGGAGGCCACAGTGAGGTGTCCCCACATCCTTCTCTTCTCCAAGCTAAACGGGCCCACTTCCCTTGGCCTTTCTTCATAGGTGAGGTCAGAGCGTGTTTCTGGTAATGTTTCATACATCACAGACAGGTCAGAAGAACCTCTTGCTGTTCTGATCCCAAATGTTCAATATACAGATCCATTTGGCTGCCGGTGAGCAGCAGGTGGGGGTAAATAGCTGACAGTGATGTGGTCAGGTTGGTGGCACTGATGTGCGCAGTCCCTGTGAGCTATGCCACCTGGGGCAGCACAGCTCTGAGATGTACAGCCTTATGTGACACCCCATATCTATGAGTTCTGAGTCCTTCTAAAGGACCTTTCTGATTCTTCCATATTGCCCCGAGTGGGGAAGCTTCTAAACTTGCAGGCACTTGAAAATCAGACCAAGGTTTCCTTGAAATAATCCCTGCAAGCATTTGACATGTCACTGTTGTCTAGTCTGTACATCCTAGACATTACTGGTTCCATCTGATTGCGTTTTATGTTTGCAAATAGAATAATCTAATGACCTAATTTCTGAAGGAAGCCTGTTACTTATTAACCGTGATGTAAATCCTACCAGCCTCAGAATAAAGAACATCAGGCTTTTGGATTTCTGCTATTTTATTTTTTATTAAAGATCCAAATCTCAGGGGCCATTAATCATTTTCCTCTGACATGTTGAATTCAGTCATGTGTTAGAGAAACAAAAATTCATATGGGCAGTTTATGATGCAACATTAACTTGTCAGCAAGAAGGACAATTCATGGCTGTCTATGACTAGCGAGTGGCAGGCGTTTGGACAACTGTCCCATAGTTCTGCAAGCATCAGCAATTTTTATTGGCAAAGTCTATGTAGGCAGAATATAATATATGCTTTTGCTCATATATTGGGGGGGGGGGGAGGAAAAAAAAAACCAACAAAAAATTATAATCCCCTGCCAGGACTTTCCACTTATTTTCCATAACGAGAGCTGGAGGGTCTGTAAAAGCTGGCCTCGTTAAAGGAAATCGGGTTTTCTCCTTTGCGTGGAAGATGGAAGAAGTGTGGGGTGGTTGGGATGCACAGATCTTCCTAAGCTGTAGGTTGTCAGCTGTGTTACTGCTGTGCAGAGAGGGGCTGGGTGAGCAAAGTGGTGGTCTGTCCCTGAGCCTGACTCTGCTATGGGCTGTGATAGGTGTGGGCAAGCAGGGCAGGGAGCTGCAGGAGGTGTGATGGCCTTGGGGCGCCGACAGCCCGGCTGCCCTCAGGGCCTTTGAGATATCAGAGGAAAGAGCTGCAAGGGCTTTGAGGGTGGGAAGGGGGTATGCCTTGCTGCTGTTTGTGGTAGGGCAGTCTGATGGGTCCTTGAGAGCGCACAGGAGTGGCTTTGCTTCGACGCAGATGAGGAAACCAGAAGATAAGTGTGGTAGGAGGTATTACTTTGGGAAGGCAAACGGATTAAACAGGATCTCAATGGCACCGCTGCGGGCAGATACGCAGGGAGGTGAGGCTGTGTGCCAAGTCTGAGGACGGGCTGCAGGAACCGGGCTGTGAGCACATGGATCTCAACTGGGATTTCAGCAGGGTGAGAGAACGCAAGGGGCCCACTTCCCAAAGCAGGGAGCCCTGTTCTGCTTGGTCTGGTATGGGAGCGGGGCACAAGGCGGTAAGCTGTGGCTGTGGGCAGGCTGCTGGCTTGCAGCACAACTGGGAGTGTGATGTGGGGAGGCTTCCTGGGGAGCAGGAGGGGGAGAGATGGAGAATGGTAACTGTAGTAGGGCTGGGTGGAGAGCTGTGTATGGGCTGCAGGACATAGGTGGGAGAATGATGGCAGTGAAGTAGCCTAAAATGGCTTGATGTGTTCCACAAGGCAAGAAGATGCTAAGGATTGAGTGCTGGTGGAGGTGGTTGTGAACTGCCCTTCTGTTCATCAGAGGTTTGGGCTGAGCCTCGTTGCAGGAGAGGGATTAGGAACTAGAGGAAAGCGTGGGAGTGCTGCTGGCCTGTGCCCAGGTGTGTGCAGACCAGGCTGAAAACATCCAACCGTGTCGGGCTGCTTGCATCCATCACTTGGCACTGAGGAGAAAGCAGTGCTGCAGGAGCCTATGGATGGTGGGCACCAAAGCACAGCTGGGAAAGAAAGTATAAGCGTAGAGGCAATGGGGAGGTGTCATGGTCCTGCTGTGGCTCTGTGGTGTTTCTCCAGCACTCCAGAGGAGCTGTGTGCCCTGTGCTGTAGCAAGCCGAGCACTGTGGGGCTGCTTCCACATGAATGGCTGTGGTTTGGATGGGATCTGTGGGTTGTGTTTATGTCATGTCCTGGCTGCCCCTCCCTGACCACAGATCACACCCTTCTCCCAGCGAGGAGATGCTGGCCTCGTGCTTTAGCTGTGGAGCAGAGAGATTGAGACTGCTAAGGTTAAGCTGGGTAGAAGAGGCTTCAAGAGCAGCAGCTTTTGATGGGAAGCATAAGTCATGTACCACTTGGAGATGGAACATTTGGCCACCATCATCCTTGCATACCTCCCAGATCACAGCGATTTTTGTCCTTTGTCTCAGTTGGTTGCTGTTGTTTGTTAAAGACTGACTTACAAAGGGTGTAAATGCAAAGGAAACACTGGGGATGTAATCCCAGTTAACTGGAAGCTGCCCTGTGCCTCGAGTCACAAAAAGTAGAAGCTGGATCAAATGAGTAGATGTACATCCATAAAAAAGGACAAAATTGTGAGTGAGGCCAAGCAGACAGCTCTCCTGCCCCTGCAAAAGGAAGCTACTGGTGAAGGGGGTCAGAACGCAGCTCCAATGTGCCCATCTTACCTGTGTGACTGCAGTTTGCTGCTCGATGCTCTACAGGCATCAGTGAGGGGTGGGCTCACATGGAGGTACTTAGATAACTGCCTGGCATAAAACACCCTGAAGCACTCAGTGGCAAAGAGGTATCTGAGACTCTGTGGATGGGGTTTCTGATGATTTGTGATCTGGTGTTCTCGTGAGTGAGCTACAGAAACGTGTGTGTGTGGCACGGTGTGCATACAGCAGTTCATTTTTCCAGATCATTATTTTTGGAGACTATCACCACGTTGGAGGTCCTTCAAACCTCCCAAGATCCAGGGCAGTAAAAAAAAATGGTTTGGTGAAGTTTTGTCCTGGTTTTGGGACTGTTTCATATCTTCATTAGTGAACTGAACAGTAGGGTAGGACATAGAGACGTTGCAAGGAACAGAAGAGTGGAAGGGTTTCAAGAATGCTGGAAGATGGTTTTCAGCTTGATCTTGAAATAATCCCTCCTAAATGAAAACCAAATCCTGAGTGATTCCCTAAAAACATGGATGAGTGTGCGTGTGTATGTGTGTTTGGGATCAGTCCATCGAGGGATTGCAGGAGGGAATACTTTCTGGGCTCTGATTTTGCAGAAAAGAATCCAGCGTGGTTATGAATCATGAACTGAGTGTGGGTCAATGGTGTTGTCCTACTGTGAAAAGAAGGGGCAGGTTGAGCAGCGTGCTGGGACACCAACCCACCAAATACTGTTTCTGTGGAGTCCCCTTTGGCTCCAGTGCTGGGGAAAGGCCTCCATAAATGACTGACCCAACTTTGTGCTGAAGGGAAAATAGGGCAAAGTGGGTCAGTTTGTGATAAGGAGATGAACCAGAGCTGTTGGTTTTGCCAGGAGGTCCCCGGAAACAGCCAAGAAATGGGAGGACAGGCAAGGTGAGGGTACCACACTTAAAGCTGAGATGAACTGCTGCAGGACACCACGCTGAGCAGGTTTGGGGTTTTCCTGCTTTTGTGCTGTTGCTCAGTAGGAATGCTGGGATGGGAAGGTGATGTGATGTGGCAGCCAGGGCTCCTGCTGCTGCTGCTCACCACAGTGCTGTGACAGCGGTGTCTTCAGCTACTTTTCTCTAGCAGACTGCTGGCAGTGCCTGGGATGTGACCCCCTGCACCTGTTGTTTGGGAACTTCTCCAGATCCCTCTAGGTTGTGGCCAGGTAGCTCTGTCCTGCTCTTTTCCAAGAGCACAGTTTGAGTTTTCAGCCATATCTGAGCTTCCTTCAGAAGGCCAGAGCTCCTGGGGTCCTGTGCCCTTACCCAGCATGGCGATGTCAACCTACCTGGGGGGGCAGACTGGCTGTCACTCAAGAACTTGGCTGCAAAACATAAATGTTTTGTCTTGCTGAGTAAAATGCCTTGTGCAAAAACCAGTGCTGTCTGCATCTGCTGAAATGCCTCTTTGCAATGTCAAATGCTAAGCAAAATTCTCCAAGTTCCCATGAAGTCTTGCTTTACAGAGCTGAGACAAGACAGATAAGTGTAAGAAGTTGATAAGTTAACTCAGATGAACTTTCTCAGCCTCTGGTAGCTCTCCAAACAGACGCCAGCTACGTGGAGACAGAGAAGCTTGCTTATTCCTGTATGCTTCTCGTGTCCTGAGCTTTTAATTCCACTGCCTTGATTGCATGGACAGAGATGTCCTGGCAGTCTTCCAGCCAAGATAGCAACGTGCACTCCTGCCTGTGGATTTAGCATACCTGCACATCATCCTTCAGCTCCTCCACCACCTGCCTCAAAGTGCATAAGCACACTCTGTCACCTCTGCACTGTGGAGCCTTATTTTTCACCATCAAAGTCACACGGAAGAGAGGAAGTTTGCACCAGAAAGCTTGTGTTTCTTGTTGCTCCTGGTTTATAGCCAGAAGGCCTCAACAAGCCATCTTGTTGCATGCCAGCCAGCCAACAGAAAGCCTCCTGTCAGCCTACTTGAAGAGTTTATCCAACAAATTCCATAAACTTGCCCATAAAACGTAATTAAATGAGATGCCCAGAAGTGTATGGACTTCTGATGCTTAGCACTGCCATGCACCGGTCAGTGCTGAGCACACAGCACACCTTGGTTTGGTCTGACAGCCTCCTCCCATCCCCTGTCCTGCCCCAGCCAGCAGCTGCTCCCTGTGGGCATCCAGCTGGATGTGGGTCATGAGGGGAATCTGGTTTGTTCTCCTTTCCTGCTTGCAAGTTTTCTGACAGAGATATTCCAGGCTTGGTTAGGAGGATCTCCAATTCAGGGAACTTGCCTTTACTCATTTAAAACCCACTTCTTTCACGTTCGCCTTTCCATGGCTTCTAGATTCAGACGTTCAGAATCCACGTCAGAAGAAGATGTGTCTAAAGGTGACAATTGCATCAAGCTCCAACCATTCCTTTGCCCATGAGTCCCTTCTTGGTGATTGTCACTTTCTCAACTTCTAAATTTCTTGTCTATGGTCAGTGGGGATGGAGCATTCCTTGGCTGAAGCACACGAATGCTGCAGAATCCCTTGATCCCCCTGTCTCGCTTCAGACTTGTTTATGGAACAGAGTCTGTGTAGGTATTAGTGGCTGAATTAGCAATGGATGAGCAGAAATGTTTTTGGCTGTGCTTGGCGTGGGTCAAAGGAAGTCACGTCCTGATGGATGGCTCAGAGGATGCTCCAGCTCAGGTTGCTCTGGAGGTGGAGTGGGGCCCGGGTGGGCAGCCTTGCAGATGAGAGGTAAATTTTGGCTATGGGGTCTTGGCCAATTATCCATCCTGACTTGGCTGCAGTAAGCTGACTTCTGTCACCTGACAGGGTGATGCTGGAAGTTCCCTCCGGTTTTGTACTCTGTGTATGTGAAGCCAGTGGGGAAGTGAGGTGTTAACTGATATGTTGATGGTGATCAAATCAGTTTTCCTTTTAGTTAAACCAGAGGTGTCAGGGTCTGCAGCCTCCTACATGTCCAACACTGTGATGACTTGGAGAGCCATGAGAGCCTCTGACTGCGCCCCATGATGCAGCAGAGAGGTCTGAAGAGCTCTCCTATGAGCATACAGATGCTGAGGCTATTTCTGTTCTGATGAGACTTGACTAGAACTCCCTGTGGTCATGCTCTTGCCTCACTTATCCTGAATCTTGACGCCATATGTTAATTTCTGAGGTTTGCATTGCTCAAGAGAAAAGCTGAGCTCTTCCATGTAGGTTCTCGCTTTATTAATGTATCATCAGCCCATAGCAGAGCATTCATAGCATAGCAGAGCCCGAGACCAAGCCAGAACTCCTTGTGGATGGCAGCAGGCCTGAGCCAAGCCCTAGGAGAGCCCACAGCTACTTTCCTGTCGAGCAAGTCTGAGATCAGAGATGGTCACCGCCCCTCTGCAAACCCTTCTTTCTTCCTCATTTAGAAGAATGTTGTGACTGCTTTATGTAGTGGAAAGCTCCAGCACACCTTGCAACTCCTGTGTATGGGATGCTTCCAACTAATTTCAACCTGGGCTATATTGGGTTCCCAGGTTATAAGCAGGAGAGCTGCACCACCAAAGGTCCCTGCTAGCAAGGGCTTTGTTGGCTATAATAGAGGATGCCTAAGGTATCCTTTACCTCTCCCACTCCAACCTTCTCCTGCACAGATCCTCTTTTCTTCCCAGTTTGAAAGAGCTGCCTGATGAGTGCAGTGGGGCTCACCTGGTTGTGGGCTCAGGCTCAGTGATATTTTGGGCAGGGGCATGTGAGGGCTGGGTGCTGTTTGCCTGGGAGATGTATTGGGCCAGTGTAGCGTTGCGAGGACCTTGCCATGTTACACAGCAGCTTTGTGGCTGAGCAAAAATAAATGAGTGACTTATCCCAGTGCCAAGGACCATCAGTGGGAGGTCAGGGTTTGATATTTCCACACCCAAGAAAGCAGCCCCAAGCTAGAATTACAGTACAAAATACCCATTCAGACCTCTCCAGCCTTCTGTTTTCATTGACTTCCATCCCCTGCTTGTACACACAGAGTCCCTTCCTTTCCAAAAGAAAACAGTATTGCTGATAAGGGACACTTATCTCGGCAAGTCATTACAGAACAAGTGAGCTTTTGTGTTTGCATGTGATTCCTGCCACAATGTTAACAAACTCCGAGTGTGGAAGCTTTATTTTCCACTCTGAAGATGGCCCTCAGGGTGCTATGTGAGGTGCATTATATGTCTCATAAATACTTCCCACAGATGTTTCTTCCTTTCCCCCCAAAACAAAGAAAAAGGAGGGAAAAAAACCCTCAAACTTCTTAAGCTTTGGGCATTTTATTTGTTCTGTTGAGTGCTTTTAAGCAGTGATCCTTGGCTATGCTGCACGTGGGTATTTACCCTTCTCATGCTCTCTGCTGGGATGTTAATGCCCTTTAATGCTTTCAAAGCATTAGATAGCACTGGAGTTTTCTCTCTCATCACAGTGGGTTCCCATTAGAAACTGAACGTTTATCCCAAATGGTAGCAGTCTTCATTTGCTGTGTTATTTCCCATCCCAAATGCTGGGGCAGAGCATGTGCTGTGGGTAGGTATGGTGTACTCTGATAGGAGAGTGCTACGTGTTGAAACCCGTGCTCCAATGAGACTTTGTGATCAAATTTAAGAGCATCTTCCAACGTAATCCCTAACATTAAGGATGTGATGGAAGACAGAAGGTTTTCAGGGCCGTTTCCAACCACCGTTGTCCTTCTGTAGTTCTGTGGGGCTCTGGGGAGACAATACTGTCGCCTTACAGTACTTAAAGGGAGCTCATAAACAGGAGGGAGAGCGGCTTTGCACATAGATAGAGTCATAGGACAAGGAGGAATAGTTTTGAGCTAAAAGAAGAGAAGCTTAGATCAGATATTAGGAAGGAAGGATTTCACTCAGAGGGTAATGAGGCCCTGGCAGTGCTGCCCAGAGCTGTGGGTGCCTGAGGCCGTGGATGGGGCTGGGGGCAACCGGCCCGGGGCAGGAACTGGAACTAGATTTTCTTGGAGGTTCCTTCCAACCCATGCCATCTTGTGATTCCTGAGGCAGAAGGCTGGGCTGCTTTCCAGCTGCTAAGAAACAAACTTCCTCCTTAATGTTGTGATGTAGAAGCATCACTAACAATGCAGAAGTCCTGGGACTGCAATTGGGCTCCCTGCAGAGCTGAGAACAGATAGTTACTGTGCACAGTGGGCCTGCAGCCCTCCCCAGGAACTCTCCCCGAGCCTCATGGTGCAAAGGCAAAGCAAGCTCAAGGCACGTGGTGAGTCGGTTGAAGCTCTGGAATAAGAGGGTGAGAGGCAGCTCTCCCTGCACAGTGTCGAAACAGCTACTCTGCATCCCTCCACTGCAGCCAAAATCTGATGCAATTCTAATTCTGATTATGTACGCAAACTAAATTGGAGTGGGCTGCGACTATCCCTGACAAATAAACTAAAAACAAGAACTGGTTGGAAAATGTCCTCCTTCCCAATGGGAATTGTATTTAATTTTCTGGAGGCATATCTACAAATCCAGAAAGTTCCAGTTCCTCTGCGTTGCTTTGCGTTGTGCTCTTGCTGTTCATCAACGGGGCATCTCACTTGAGCTGAGTGCCCCCCAACGTGTCCATGCATGGTGGGAGCCCCTCCTGGCGGTGGTGGGAGGGATGCGTTGTGCCTGGGAACGCTGCCTGCTGAGGAGCAGAGAGACCTCAACGACCTGACATTTCTCATGGGAAGCTGTATTCATGCTTTGGGTTTCGTTCAGAAATTTGTTGGTGTTTCTTTGGAAAGGGAGGTCACACGACTCGTAATGTGAGATCTAATTCTCTACTGGAAAACTTGCATGGATTTTCTGCACTGTTTTGTTTTACTTTGCTTGCCACCTTTTAATTAAAACAGCCCAGTTTAAGACAAGCTGCTCCCTTAAGTCTTGTTGACACGCTGAAAGCATCCTCCATCTTCAAACCTTTTAAAATGAAGATTAAATCGGTGTCCACTTCCAGGCACCTGCCCAAATACACGAGCGTGCACTGCACTTCAGTAGTTCAATGATTTGGGCTGTGCTGATCAAAGGAGAATTTCTACAGCCCTCCATGAATTCTTCCTGGTCAAAGGAGATGAGAGCTCCAGGTGTGGGATGTGTTTGTCTTGAGTCTCATCCTTGGCTTGTGTTGGCTCTAACAAAATGGAAATGGGAGTCTTAAGCTGCTGTGCATGTCCTGCAAATGTGCACACCTGGCTGCTCAACCTGCGGACCGTTTACATGGTGTATGTAGAAGTCTGGAGGATTTAACTGCCTTCCTCTTGTACCAACCATTTTCCCTGTGGTATATTTAAAACACGAATAGTTTTAAGCATTTAAATAGCCTTCAGAGGGATTACTTGCATGGCATGGCACGTAGGCTGCAGCTTGCAGAGCTCTTCATGAAGAGTTATGTATCTTTTGGCCTTATGCTGGAAAAGGGAAATTGTAAGCTTGGTAAATGACAGAGCTGGGACTGCATCCCAGATGGCTGCTCCCACTGTCCGGCTGTCTCTCCCTTATCCAGCCTGGTGTCTGCACGTTGCCCTTTTCTGGCTGTAGCTAATTGCTGTTGTTCAAACTTTGATAACGTGGTGACCCTGAAAGGAGCTGACTTTAAAGGTGGCAATGTTACGAGAGGTCGGATCTCTGCTTTCCTCTGGTATGTGCTCCTTCCTCAGCATCCCAGCTCAGTTCCAACCCATTTCTCAGCAATGAGAGCTCACCCCGTGGCTGTGGTGGGGGAAGAGACTTGGTTTCTGGGGGTACCGCTTGGGGCTCAGTGGTTGGCTTGTGTAGAGAGCTGGGCATGGGCTGCTGCTGAATGCAGCATGTGTGTATGGGGGCTGAAATGCAACCTCTGGTACTTTTGCAACAGCTCCTTTACTAATTTTGACTACTGCTGCCAGGAAGAGCCTTAACGCCCTTGTAGACACAGTACTGTGTAATGACTCCTTACTGTCATATAATCTAATTGCAAAAATGGACCAAATTCTGTCAGTGGCACAAAGCCAAAGTACAGAACTGCCAAGCCCTGATCTCCCTGGCTTTATGTGCTTCCCTCCTGCATCTATTTTATTTTTTCATCTCCAATGAATAGAAGGCTTCATCTTTTATAAACTCCAGCAGGACAACACACGTGTGGACTGACTCTACCACAAACTCCTCAGTAACACTCTCACTGTTTGGGGGAAGTAAATAGGCAAATTTCAAAAGTCTTTCTGTGTGGAGAATCTGTTTGGATTTGAACAGGAAGTGGGGAGCAGGCATATAGGTAGCAATATTAATGAAGTTTTTTATAAAGGCTTCATTCAGGGCTTTCAAAGAAAATATGACTCTTATGGGACGCACGGTTTGTCTGCCAAGTCCAAGAATCTGGTTGGAATTTAAAATATATATATTTAAAGGTCTCTGAGAAGTAGATTAGAAGACAGAGCAGCCTGGGAAGGGCACATGGGAAATTAGTGCTAGAAGAGGAGATGGGTTTTGGGGGGCTGAGCTCTGCAGCAGGGTGCACAGCCACCAGGAAAGAAACCTCTTTATTGGCTGCAGAGTGGTGGGAAGGGGGGATGTCTGGTGCAAATCCCATTGCCACCCCCATGTTGTGCCATGCCAAAGAGGTGGAGGACATCCAAAAGTCCTCCTTCAGGTAATGGATGTATGCTTTTGCAAGACCTCAAGCTCAGACTCCTTTTTCTCACGTGGGAGATGGCTTTGTGGACTCCTTTGCTGCCTGAAAAATGCAGCTAAGTAGTATTGGCTCGTAGACTTTGTTTTGTTGAGGGTCCCAAGGCTGATTGTTGTGGGATTGGAAGCAAAGTGTGCACCAGTCATGTGAGCTGCTCGGAACAGCACGATGATGGAAGGAGATTCCAGGCAGGAAGCAACCAGAGGCAGCAGCTTGGCATTTCTCAAGGCCTTCTGTGTCCCCAAAGCCCCTGATGTACCTACATCATTACTCTGGGGTGTGGAGGATCAATTTGAGCAGTCCTCTGCTTATTTGAAGAAAAAAAGGCTCCCTGACAAGGGCACAGAGGCGACCTGAATTTGGAGGTTTGTGTCAGTGCTCTGTGAGGGCTGCAGCTCAAGAAGCCTTTGTTTTTCCTGGAGACAGCAGTTGCTTTCCCAATCCATGCTGGATGGAGACCAGAGCCCACAGCTCTTCCATTCCCTGTGTCTCTATGCAGGCAGTGGTTCACCTGTGCTCAGGTGCCATACAGACCTACTGCTGGTGCCACCCCTGCACTGTGTGCCCATGGCTTTCCCTGAGCCCCTCAAGGAGCCAGGGTTTGAGGTCTGTCTGCTGCTCGTGTCGCGTGAGAGATGCTGCATTTGCTCACTGTTTTGGGTCAGATCGTGTTAGCTTGGAGAAGAAGCCTGCAGAGCTCTGCCAGGTGATGTAGAAGTGCAGTGTTTGTGATGGTTCTGCTCTCACGTGGCCGTGACCCCCTTTGTGCCGTGCCCCATGCTTTGCACTCGTGGTGCAGGCAGAGCGGTGTGGCTCCAGGCAAAGTCAGATGGCAGGAGCGCAACTCTGCGCCTTGACCTCCATTGTTTAGAAAACCCAGCAGTGCTAATTTGGAGTGAAGGCAGTCTCTGTGTGTGGGTCAAAGACCCTGAGAGCGTAGGAGGGCGGAGTACAGCTCTGCTGAGCCTCATGCTCCCATCCCCAGCAAAAGCAGTCGGGAAGAGGGTAATGACCCTCATATAGCTATAACTTTTTCCCTATGTGTGTTTTTTCCACCAGCTTCACTCTATGAGCTTCCTCAGCCAGTGATGGTTCCTTTTGGATTTAGTACCTGCCAATAGGTTTTTTTTCCAGTTGTGTCTTATGTCCCATAGCAAAGCCTTTTGCTGCTCAGATGCACACTGTACCTTACTGTGGGGCTGCTTTCACCTTGCCAGAGCTATGCCCGTTCTGCAGACCTGTGCTGATGTGATCAAGTTTGTTAGCCTGTTCACTGGATGCGATGCTTTGTGTCCATCAATAGCTGTTTGCTACCCTAGGATGAGTCCCACAAACGTTGGCTGCGCTGATCTCTCAGTGCTTCTTTCACATGCTATCTCTATTCTACATTTGCTGCTGCACTTTCACCTTTGCTGGGTCCTGTCCAGGTGTCACTCCTCAATGCAGTGCCTTTGTTGAGGTGTTACCGATAATCCTCTTTTCTTCTACAAGCCTCACAGTCTCCCTATTAGCAGATAAAACCTCTGTTTCCATTACAGAGGGATTTAGAAGGAAATTCTGGCTCTATTTAAGATGATGGTAAAACTCTTGAGGGCTTCAGGGTGATCTCTGGGCCGTATTTCCATAGGATCACAAGGCTGTGTTTCAATAGCAGCAGGAATAACTACCTATAGAGCGGGGTCAGACTGACTCAGAGTTATTGCCTGGCTTCGACAAAAGGAAGCTCCTCACTTCTGGGTTTGGTAAGGAGGCATCAAACAGCCCAACCCGAAGTACGTCCCGAGTTGGGATCTCCTGACTTTCTGTTCCATATGCTTCAGATCAATGCAAGAGCAAATATCAGTGTTTACAGCACCAAAATAACCCAAGGGTAATGATGATGATGATGATTACTGTCATCTTTTTGCTTCAGCACTGAATGAATGGAAAGGATTTCCAAAGAAATATGGCTTGGATAATGAAACTAGTGAGCAGGCAGAGCGAGAACCCACAGGGAGAGGTCGGGATTTTTATTTCAAAGGATAAAGCAAACTTTGTGAAAGTCCACCCTGTAGGAGGGGAGGGTTTTTTTTTGGTGACTCCAGTGGCTGAAACACCCAGAAGTGGGTGGGTGTGTTGGCACGCTGGGCAAACAGGAGCAGCAAACTTGTGACTCCCTCTGTGTATAAACTGATGGTGATTCATCCAGGCTTTTACTTGCACGGCAAGGCCACCAAGCCAGCTGAAATACATCTGAGGTGAGGGCCATGGAATAAAAGGATCAGCTCAGGACAGCAGAGCGGTGTCCAGATGCCAACGCCCTGCGGTGGTACCGCGACTCCAGGCTGGTCCTACCAGCAGCCAGGCAGCAAGGAAAGAACGGGCAACTGCTGCTGCCTTGGCAGGGATGGGACAAAAACAAGCACTGAACTCGTCCACCCCTTTGGATGTTCGTCATTTTCTTTGGTCTGCGTTCTGTTAAGTTTCCAAGGGCTTAGAAACTGGAAGCAACCTGGGGCCCTTTTCTCCCCCGCATCCCCAAACCCAACTATTTCTGTTATTTGGCTGGGGAGAAAGGAAGAGATTTCAGTAGGAAATGGTTATTTTAAGACAATCTGGAAAAGGCAGTGGCTTTTAGCCAAACGAACAGCATAATGCCACTAAAACGTTGCTGTTCATGTAGTGCTTCCAGCAACTAACCCAGCAACAAAGGGCAGTGAGCTGGTGGAGCTGGTGGAGCTGCTGGGCACGGGTCTGAGCGTGACTGCGCTCCCTCTCAGCTGCTTCACCTCTTCCCCTTACAGCACAGGATGTCAGGGCTGGAGCGGAGCTGCTGTTTCTCTTCTGGCTGTAATTCTAGCCAGAAAAAGGCAAGTGGATACAGATCTGTAGGGGTAACTTAAGGCTTCCGACCCGCTGAAATAGAGCAGCTTTCCTCCCGAAAATGGAGCAGAGCTGCAACGGCGGCGCGTGGCTGAAGAGTCATTCCCGATCCCTTGGAAATGGTGTTTCAGAAGTTGAGGTGTTTGTTTTGGTGAAGGGTGGTTTGGTGCAGTTTCTGTGTGTAACCAAACGAGATTTCAGCTCCCATCCTTTTTTTTTTTTTTTTTTCTTCTTTTTCTTTTAATATATATAGAAATGAAGGAGGTGTTTATTGCTGAAGGAAATGCAGCGGGAAGAGCCCCATTTTTGTTGGCTTTCTGTCTGGTTTCCACAACAGTGAGGGACTGTGAAAACACAAACAAATCCTTATTTCTGAGCTAATTGCTCGAAGCCAGGAGCTTGCAACAAGCTGAGAGTGACTTGGTGCAAAATGCAGCTCTGTCACCCCGCTTTCCCACTCACTTCTCAATGCACTTCTGTTCCCCCTTTCACGTTCGCCCTTCCCCGTTGCACTGTCCAGGCTATTGAAACCTGTAAGCTCATCCAAAAACTACTCTGAGGCACAAAGCTTTCTTTTGACTTAATGAACTCTAAGTACGTAAGGCCTAAACCAACACGGCCCTGCTCCCAGCCCATCTGTGGAAACAAGTTCAGACACCAACTCAACTGCTGGTTTGGAAGCACTTTTGACCGTTCTCATAGCATTCTGAGATCCTCTGAATTTTGGCTTTTTTTTTCTTTTTTTTTTTTTTTTTGCCTTTAATGCTGGAAAAAAAAAAAAAAAACCCACACCAAGTCTTGAACAATAGAGGAAGATGATGGTTGGTTCGATTTGTTTTGGGAATGTACCTTTTGCTGGGGTTCTCACAGGGCGTGCGGATGGCACTGCTGGTCCCTCTGCGTGCTCAGAGCTGGATGCCAACCACCCCCCCAGCACCCCGCTGCTCCATTTAACTGGTTGCACTGGGGGGAGAGGGGGGTTATTTTTCCTCCTTGTGAAAACACTGTGTGACACATTTGGCCTCGCTGTTCTGTTTTGTGTCTCGAGGCTCGTCCTGATGTTTCTGAGAAATAGGACATCACGAATGCAGGGTTCTCCCAGGGAGGGAACGCTTCTGATGTTCCCTCAGCAGCCAAAACGTGACGGGCTCCCGTGCTGGGACAGGGCTCTCCCCTCCCAGCCTCACCCAGCGGGGGAAAGAGGTGTAACTGGGTTTAAATGCATGCTAGATTGCACGCATTAAGGAGATATCATCACCAGCTTAACAGCAGGGTGAGACCCTCATAACTTCAGGTATGCAGGAATGGTGAGCATGGATGAAATGGTGAGCACAGGTGAAGATTTAGTGTGGCTGTCTGGAAAATTCCTGTCTTAAATGTGTGGCACGGAAGAGGAGAGCAGCCTTTAATATGGGATGTTATTATGGGACAGACCGAGTCATTCAGGTACCATAAGAGGTAACAGAACCTCCTGAGGTTCTGATCCCTCAGTTCTTCCCAAACCAAATCATCCACAACAGCAGCACTGGAAGCGCCAAATGGGACTTTGGGTTTGAGATTTGGGTTTGAAAGAGCTGTTCTTTTCCCCCCTCTCTGTAAAGTCCAGCTAACATAGAAGATCCCGTTGGCTTCAGCAATTCAAGACTGGGAATGGCTTTGTTTCAGAATAACACTCCTAAGTGATGCTCTAGGAAGCTTTTATTTGCTTCTGCTCTATTAGTTTAATGCATTAATTTGGCACAGAGGAGGTGGAGCCCATAATATCCTGCTCCTGAGGAACGAGTGCTGGGTAACACTGTGAGCCACTGTTCCAAGCATGGGCTTATTTACTTTAATTAGAAAGTGCACTTGTTGAGTCGTCAATTAATTAGGTAAAGCAGCACCTACTGAGAGCAGCTGAAAGAGCTACTGTATGAGGAAGGAGGGAGGGGGAGAAGTGAAAGATGAAAAGGGAAAGATAATACCAGAGCTGGAAAGCAAATGGTGGTGGAGGTGCCAGGAGGAGATCACAGGTACTGCTCTGTTAGAGCCTAAATTGCGGTCACTGTTCCTAAATTGCCTTCAGGTCCAGTTGCTGCTGCAGATTCTGTGGGATTACCTGGGGTCAGACTGCAGGCTGTTCTAAAGCAGATCATTGAGTAGGACTTGGAGGTGGGTTTGTGCTGGCCTGTCCCATGCCCTGCCCGACCTGCCGTGGTCCATTGGCAGCTGGGAGCACTTTGGCTTACGGTCTTTTGGCCAGCAAAAAATACTGCAGAATAAAAAGTAGTCACTCGTTGTATGGACCGAGTAATTCAGTGCTGCTTAAAAGACATCTCAACGTCCTTTGCTGTTCCGTTTCCCTTTCTCTTTTTTTGCTTTTTTTCTTTTTCCCTTTTATGAGTGGATATCTCCAAAATTTCAAAGCAAACAAGTTTTAGTCCGTTTTGAAAGAAAATTTTCATGTTCTTATTGCAGAAATAAGCTATTAATACCAGATGTTCAAAAAGCCGTGAGTGCGTTTCCCAAAAATAAGGAGACGAATGAAGCGTCACGTGTAGTCCTTTCCTTCTGGATCCTGTGTGTGTGGGATCCGTGTCCTGCATCTACGTAGAGCAGAGGTCTGGGGGTTTGTAAGCAGAGCTTGAATTCATTGTGCCAGTTTCCAAAAGCTGAGGTTTTAAGCAGCGTGCCGAGCGTCATGAGATGTGATAAAATCAGGCAGGGTTGCCAATTTTAATCTTAAACCCATCTCCCCATCAAGAAGTTCACTTGAACTTCAGCCCAGAAGCAGTGGAAGAATGCAGTGAAGCTGGGCTGAGTTTTGGGCCTGACCCTTTGCCTGGCAGCCCCGCGTTTGCCGTAGAAGTCTGTGGTTGTTTTAAATACCGTGGCCAATCAAAAACCCATTTAGTCGGTGGTTGCAATGCTCTCCAAAAGGTTCCGTGTTGACAGATGGATGCTTCGGCGCTGCAGACAGATAATAGGTTTTCTGTGATCTTCTGTGCCTATGAGGTCTTTTCAGCCTTCCCCAGCATGCACGTGCAGGGATATTTCAGAGGCTCCTGATGAAATGTTGTGCTCCAGTGATGTCTACATGGCAATTTCCAGGGAATGGTAATAACATACTGATCCAGCCTTCCTGGAGGTTGAGGGAACCTCTCCTCAACATTTCTGAGGTTCGCTGTCATTCCTTGGCTTTTCCATGCAGGAGCACAAGCGTGGTTCCACCATGGGTAAAGGCAGCGTTCGTGGTGGGCAGCAGGAACACCGTGAGCTCTTGTAAGCCTCTCCCCGAGCCCTTGGAATATTCCTAACAGCATGTGTGTAATGGCACAGCATTAGGTAATGGCAGCCCTTGGAGCCTGACTGCTTGGCATTCACATCACTCGTGTTCCGCTCCGAGAGCAGAAGCTTGGTGCAGAGGAGAAGCTCTTGGAAAATGAGCTGGAGAAATGATTACTATGAAAACGTGAGCATCTGGGGGGGAGGGGATGGCATGTGTTAAAAATACAAGCTTGGCAGAAACTTCTGGAGACACGCTCGCTGTCCCTGAGCACAGGGGGGACCCAGAGCTCTCCTCCCACTGCTGTTCCTTGGTTTCTCTCTTGGAGTTGTGAGTGTTGAAACAAAATCTGAATGCTCAGATCTGAGCAGTCCCTGCTGTCTGCCTGCCCCGTGCTCAGCACAGCTGCTTCAGCTCTCTTTGCTTTTTGTGTCATTGATGCTTTGGCCCCTGAAATGCTGTGGTCCCTTTCATTGAATCTGTTCCATCAGTGCGTCCTGAAGCCTTTCTCTTTCTTTCCCCTTTCTTTCCCCTTTCTTTCCCCTTTCTTTCCCCTTTCTTTCCCCTTTCTTTCCCCTTTCTTTCCCCTTTCTTTCCCCTTTCTTTCCCCTTTCTTTCCCCTTTCTTTCCCCTTTCTTTCCCCTTTCTTTCCCCTTTCTTTCCCCTTTCTTTCCCCTTTCTTTCCCCTTTCTTTCCCCTTTCTTTCCCCTTTCTTTCCCCTTTCTTTCCCCTTTCTTTCCCCTTTCTTTCCCCTTTCTTTCCCCAAAGTGCAATTTAGCTTTAAGTAATAACTGTGACTTCAAAAATAAATAAATAACGCCTGTATCGCTTCATAAATCATCCTGGGAGGGTTTGTAGGGCAGAGACAACTTCTGAACCATAATGACTGAGGTTTCCGAGGAAGCATAGGGATTCAAATCCAAACCTTTCATTAATCTTAATGAGGAACAGAAGATTTGGGTGCGCATCTCCAGAAGTGCCTCATAATGCTGTTAACTGTTAATCTGTGAACAAACCCTCCCCCTCTTTGATGCTGTGGACTCCTGAGATGATGCTCAGCAGAATGGCAAAATGGTGACCCTGTGGTGGGACCTCAGAGTAGGTTTGGTGCCCCAGAAATTGGGAGAGAGATGCAAACAAGTCTGGTTTCAGCCCAGCAGCATTGCTGGGCTTCAGGCATCAGCTTTGCCTCTGCAACAGCCCCTAAACTGAGGCCAACGCAACAGGGGAAGGATCTCCTGCTGATGCAGGTCTGGATTCTTTTGTGTAACTGATGGAAATCCTCATATAGACATTTCTCAGCTGCAGGCCCACCTGCACTGCAAAACAACACATGATGAACGATGTCCGTGCTAAGAGTTGTTCACATCGGGTCAGCCACAGTTGGGCGATTTTGGTGTTGGTGAGTTTTGTCCAATTCTAAGTAGTTTTCAGCTGGAGAGGGAACAATTGAAGCAAACCTGTATTTACACATTGAAATGGTGCTGTCTCCATTTCAAAATTAATGGTTTTTTGTTCTGAAATGAACTTTGAAAGTGGAAGGAAGGTCTGGCACTCTGAAACCATGGAATCACAGAATGGCTTGGGTTGGAAAGGACCATGAGAGCTCACCTACTCCAAGCACCAGCACTGCCTATGAGAACAGTACGACTGTGCCATAGGCTCACAGCACACATCAAGCTTTTCCAGTGGCATTTCCACACTTGTGAGGGAGTTGTGGTTTTTCAGCTTTGCATAGATTTGAGGCAACTAAGATAGCTTTGCTTCAACAAATGGAAGCAAACGTCCTACATGATGGCGCTGCTCTTTAACGTGGTCTTGAAACCAGTTTCCCAAAGCATCTTACTACACCTTTGGCACCGAAGCAATGAAACCCGGTGAGGTTTTTCTGAGTCCTATAGCAACTAAAGCCATATACATGCACAATGACTTTGGTGATGGGAGGCACAGAACTGTGCTTTAAACTCTGTATTCACTGGAGTTAATCTTCATAAGCTATTCCTGTAATGATCCTAATATTTCCAGCAATCATCTGCAGCACAGCCTGTCTGGTTGGTCCTGAAGGAATCATAAAAGCAGCCTAACATTTCCTAACCCTGTTTCTCTCATTTGTATGTACTGAGGGATTCAAATAGCAGTGGAATTCCTTATTTATTTTATGGGTGGTTTTATAATTTTGGTGTATTTTCCCAAGCTGCCACCATTAAAAGAGTTGCCTTCATTGGAGTACCAAAGAGAGACAACTTGACTCATGCAATTGGTCACAGCTAAATTCAGCTTGGACTCCAAATCTCACATTCTGAATTTGCACGCTGTGCAAAGTTCTGAGAGACAAAATACCCATTTATGCTTCCTGAGATGAAGATGAAGCTATGGATTGGAGGGAGCAAAAGTTCTGTCTTGTTCTTTTTGCTCATTTTCGAAGGTCAGCAGCAATATCTGAAGATGTGCTGTTCTAAAGACTTTTTGATCAAAAGGTAGAAAATTAAGCCCCTTTAAGTCTTGATTGAGGCTTAGAACTGAAGTAGCTGTTGTGTTTGATTTAGCAACGCAGTGCAACTTTGCCCATCTCTGCTTTGATAATCAAAGTGGAGCAAATTAGGAGCGTTCGTACACAGCAGAAATATCAGAACAGAGCCAAATAGCCCCAGACAATGAGGTGCCAAGTAGTAGCAAAGGGAAACTTCATCTTTAATTGTGCCCAAATGCCAGAGACCTTGAAAGATGCTGCTGTGAAGATGGGCATCCTGCATGGCCTTTGTGTTGTCCTGCAAGATGCTGGTGGTGGGCATAGCTTGCTTCCATCCTGACACGTCATGTAAATCATGTGCTGGGTGCTGGACTTTCCTTCTAGAGAGAGAGCCAATGGGTGACCATAAAGTACATGGAGAGTTTAGGAATTGATACTGAGATATAGGACAGCTACCTGCAGAAGGGTATGTGCTATGTTCTTGTTTTGGTGTGAGAGATGTCTGACAGCGCCAGGTTTGTTCCTGGGAACATACAGTCACAGAACCATAGAATGGCCTGGGTTGAAAAGGACCACAATGCTCATCCAGTTCCAACCCCCTGCTATGTGCAGGGTCGCCAACCAGCAGCCCAGGCTGCCCAGAGCCACATCCAGCCTGGCCTTGAATGCCTGCAGGGATGGGGCATCCACAGCCTCCTTGGGCAACCTGTTACAGTGCATCACGACTCTGAGTTGCTTCCATGTTAGTTGCTTCCCTCAGGTGCAGTTGTCTGTGGGAGGCTGAGCAAATCACCCATCGGTCACAGCAAACCTCTGTTGCTCCATGGCTTCAGTGTGCTCTGGGGGATGCTATGGACAGCTGGTCCTACAGACCTTGCTGTAGAACAACAGGTGCTCGGGCTTGGCTTCCATGGAACTTGTGATTTGCTCTCCATGAAGCACCAGTACATTATCCATGCGTCTCAAACACACCCGTGTCAGTTGTGATGTGCCATTTTAGACTCCAACAGTTGCGCTTAATTACTCACCAAGTCACCAGGGGGCACCCATGGCTAAAGCTTTAATTGTCCACAAGGAGCTGCGAGCCTTCATGTCCATAGGATTTCCTCTCACCACCCAGGACTGTGTTTGCTCCCTTTGGGGCTGACTGCTGCTGGAGGGGAGGCAGGAGGCTGTGAAGTCAGGTCTTGGCAAAGCGAGAAGAGTTCCAGCCCATTACTGTAGGGAACAGGGGAGAAATCCCAAAGCGCCTCCCTTTGTCCGTGGGTTTAACTGAAGTCTGCTAAACTCATGGAAGTAATAAGGTACGACCATTGCAACACTCTTTTTTAGGCGTTTTGGTTCCATTTTTTCCCTCCAGCCAATGCTAAAACCTTTTCAGTTCATGATAAATTCAGTGCCGACTGTTACGCTAACAAGAGACAGTCATTGATAATTAAAGACAGGCTCATGTTTTTGCTGTTCAAGGATGGAATTAGAGTTCTGGAATAAGAACGAAGCTTTCTAGTGATCTTCTACGGAGGATGTTTACGTAGCAATGTAGAAGATTATGGGGTTTCAGCAGTCACGTAAGGGCTTGAAAATACCCATAAGCGAGCTGCGTGTTGAGTTGTTATTGTCTTAATTTCTGTTTGTTTTGAAATTGATGGTTAATTCTCGAAGGGGCCAAACATCTTTCTCCCCCCTGTGCCCTTTGGTAGGAAATGTGGTGTTCTGCGTTTCTAAAATGGAAAGTTGAATGGAGATCTTGGCTGCCTTTCCCCACCTTCTCCCCTTTCTGCTCTTTGGACCGGACCCACTCCACATCTGTATGAGCATCTCGTTCCAATGACATGACACGTCCCTCCGCGTCCTCATAACCACAGCTTTACAGCCTCAAAAGATGGATTGCGTTGGCAAGCAGCGCCGACAGCGCTAGTAGTTCTTTCCTTCCCAGCTCCAAGAATGGAAAGAGCCTTCCCCACTTTGATCAGGAAAAGCCTGAGCAAACAGACAGGCTTTAGGCATCCCCAGGGGTCAGGGACAGGAGGCGTGCAGCAGGGTTTGTGTGCTGGGAGCCTCCTCCTGCTGCCAGCCACACATCCACAGGCTGGGCTCACACTTGAGCACAATGAGGTAAATGAGCCTGAAGAAAATGTGATGTGGGGAAGAAATCCTGGCACTTCCCAATGGGAAATTTGCTTGCTGTAGAAGCCAGGTGTCTGGAGACTCCTGGAGCCCGTAGCTGTAGCTCTGCATGCTCGCTGCTCTCACCTGGCACACAGGAAGGAGCCATTGGTTCTGCTGAGCTAATTGCCCTTTTTTAAAAGCAGATCCATCTAATTTCTGCTGAGTGAGCAGAAACTCTCATTAATTTGGAACAGGGAGGGAGGAATGCATAATGAGCAAGGAAGCACGGATGAACTCCACGCTCATCCCCACAGCAAATGAACCTGCAGCAAAGCCAAAAGCCCACCATGGACTGGAGTAAGGTGCAGCCAATGCCTGCAGCTCTGTGGGATGCTTGTTCCCCACAGCACCAGGGTGTCCGCCTCCCGTGCCCACACTGCCTGTGATTCTGCAATGGTGGAACCAATTCTGTATTTGCATTTTGGTGCCTGGATTTTTGTTGCTGTGCATGGAGTTTCTATAGAGGGCCGAATAATGGAGTAAGGCTGGACGTGACCAGCTTTCTTCTGGTACAGTGTAGAGGGGGTATGTTTTGCTGTATGCATCCCTGGAGGACACTGATAATCTCTGTTGATGTGTACGGCGTAATAGCAAGTAAAGAAAATCTATGGTAGTTCATAGCATGTGCAAAAAAAAAAGATGAATGTAATAGAAAAAAGGTTAACACAAGGGTGCAGGAGTGAGGAGGAGGTGTGTGTAAAGCAGTGCTCAGCACTAAGCTTGGAGATGGCAGACCCAGCTTGTCACTTCTTTTCCTTTTGGAAAACCAGAAGCCGGATTGCTCTGTGGTATTGGGGTGCTGAGTTCCCTGCTGATTGCACATTGGTGTCACTGGAAATGAGGAATCTCACAATGTAGGAAAAGGGATAGAAGACTGTGATAATGATTTGCAGTGTTTTCCAAGCAGTCTTAGAGCTGGGTGGAAAGAAATAGATGAGGAATGGGAGAAGATGGGGAAAGCGTTAGGATATCAAGAATATGTTTTTGGATGCAGGAAATGCTTTCCTATGCACAGGAAAATGGCTAGGTTCTTATGGGTGTAAACGTGGCTTTTGCAATGGCTTTTGTTCTGGGTTCCACCAAGAAGTGGAAGCACCTTGAACCAGACCCATTCCAAACCTCTGGCTTTAACCTGCAGTCTCCTTCTGTGTTTACAAAGTGAGATTAAGAGCTTTGCTTCCATTCTGTAAACGAAAGCTGGTTTTTAAGAGCTTTACAAATAACGAGGGACCCAAAAATCTCTTTGTTAAAATGCAGGTCTGGCTCCAGCTTGATGCTTTCTTTTCCCCCCTCCTGGCTTTCATCCCAATGTCAAAGGGTGTTTTAGGTGATGCTCTGCATCTGATTTTTCTTACTCACTTTCCTAGACATTGTAAGAGCTGATGGCTTTGGACAATGGCACGTTCTCTCCCTTTGGTTTATTTGAAGCTCATATTTCAGTCAAGCTTAGCAGAAACTTTCCCCTTTGGATCAGGATCGTGACTGACCTCAGGGGTTTCAGCTGATATTTGCTTGAATTTCCCCTGGCTTCTGAGGGCTGGTTCCCTGACACAAGCGGGGTGAAGGATGCTCAAAAGAGAAGTCTATAAAACTTTTCTGATTTTCCAAAGGCTCTGTCCTGGAGCATCTCTCTGCATTGGCTTCTCCTCGCTCCCTGCCTTCCCATGCTCCTTGTGGGTCTGCTATGGAAAAGGTCTGTGCAGATAGAAAACAATGATATATATTTTAAGAGACCAAATCTTTCTCTTACAGCTGAGCTGGAGGGATGAATGGTAATTTCTTGCCGAGCAGGTGCTGTAACAGCTGTGGTTGCTGAGCAGCAAGCCCTGAGCTGGTTCAGCTCCCTTGGTCTTGTCTGTACTGGATGCTGAAAGGCTCATCCAACCTCATCCTCTGCTCAGAACTTTGGAAAAGGGAAAAGCTCCCCAAACTTTGTAACTTGAGTCATTATTTTAAGATCTGTTTTGAGCAAGGTGTTCAAGCCAGCAAGCACAGCAAGGAGTGGGAAAGTGTGCTATAACTCCAGCTGGTTGCTGAATCCAAGGTAGTTTCTCTGTGTTCCAGCATGGGATATCCCATGGCATCGGGGTGTGGGATGCTGTCTGAGCAACACTAGCTGAGCTGCTCCTGCTGCCTGTGCTGGTGTCCATAGGGCAGTGCTTGGCAGTGCCACCTTGGAGATGGCTCAGTGTTATTATTGCAGCGTCATAACAAAGCTGATAGATTTGAGGCTCCTTTCTTTGCCTTCTGGCTTCAGTCTTCTTGTGGTTGTCTTAAATGTCTTGCTTGGTTTTTTTTTTCTTCTAGAGACACAGATTGCTACCCATGTGTTGTTCGTTCCTTCTTTGGATGAGAAAAGGATACTCACCATCCCAGGGCCTTACTATGCCTCTGTGTGCCTCTATTATGGCACACTTCTGAGACAGCCGTAAAGAGCTGCTGATCCTCAGCCCCTGCCCTGCAGCCACCATGCCCCAAAAACCAAGCTGTGAACACAGAGTCATTAAGATTGGAAGAGACCTCTCAGATCCCCAACCCAACCCACAGACCCCATCCCTCAGTGCCACATCTCCACGGTTCTGGAAGACCTCTGGGACAGTGACTTTGCACATATAGGTGATCTCAGTTCTTAGCACCCTTGGCACAAAAAATCACAGCAGCTTGGGGTTCTGTCCTCCTCCTTACATTGCTCCTCTGCTCCAACCACGTGCTGCCAGGGAGCCCTGCAGCCTCACTCAGGCTATGCTGGGAAATCATAGATGCTGTCTGATGCAGAGCCTGGCAGAACTGGTTGCTTGTGGTTCATACAGCCCATAGTCTGCTGCTTGCTTCCAGCAGCGTGCAGAGCATGCCGTATTATTTACATTTCTGCTCAGAGTGTTCTTCTCTGGCACAAAGAACAAAAGCATGCTGGTGTGGATGGGTGAGAATGCATAGCTTTGTTATTAGAACTGGAACTTCTTCTGCTCGGACTTTTGTATTGGAAATAACATCCAGTGATTAATCTAGTCCTGGTTTTGTTCTTTTTATGACAAAAAGGATTGGCCTTTGGAGGACTTCCTGCTTTTTTGAGGGACTTTGCAAGGTTGATTGATCTGTAGTAATAGTAGTGAAGTCACCGGAGTCTCTATAGTGACCAGATGGAGATAAGGGAGTTCTTGCTAGGGGTGGCTGCTGAAGATGTCGGATGCCAAAACTGCAAACTGTGGGCTCCACAGTCAGCTTGGACCTGAACGTCCTCTTTGTTTGGCTGAACAAAAACCAGATAAACAGAACACTGAAGGCAATTAGCTTTGTTTGCTTGCCTTCGTCCCCTCTCTACCAAATCATTGTAAAATTAGGAATAATGCCAATGAACTCTGTAGCTATTCAGCGGACCAAAGCTGGTGCATAGGAGATGAGAAACAAATAAGTATAGCACTTCTGTTTTCAATAACCAGCCCGTTCACATTTAGCTTTAATCCCCTTCTCTTTCTCTCCTCCAGACTGAAGGAGGTTTCTATGATCCCTCTTGTAACGGAGAGCACCAAGCTCAGCTGCAGCCACGCATGCAGGGTTGGTGCCATGTGTGCCCTGGGGAGGTGCAAAGCATGGGTGTGAAGCTCCCACCACCAGCTGTTTACTCCCATGGGTTCTAAAGGTTGTGCTGCATTATTTTTTTTTTGTTAATGTTTGTAACGTGACTGCTCCCACTCTGGTCTAAATGAGGGCTTTGTGGTGCAGCCTGTTGTTGTGCGGAAAGGGCAGTGCTGCACCAACGCAGCTACGTGACCACAGTGATGGGTTTGCAGGGCCTCTGTGCCACCTGGGCTGCTTTGCCCTGCCTCCTCCATCCCCCCAGAAAGATGGGGACTCCACATGTTGGTGCACCATGGATGGTTCATTTCTGGTAGCTCAGTGCTTTACGCCCCCAGCTCTTCGTGACAATCTTATCCACCCTTCTCCCTGCCTCTCCAAGGCCGTGTTCTTGGTCTGTGGGGCTCTATGTTAGCTGCGTGCCTGGCCAGCATCACCTGGCGATGCTCCATCAACACTCAGCAGCCTCCTGCAGCTCCCTGGGAAAAACTGGCTGATGCTTCACCTTCTCTAACCCTTTTAGCATCGCCTTAGACATGCGAGCTTTGATGTGACTGCAGCTGTTGGCGGCGTGAAGTCTGCCCAGAGGGCAGCGAGCTGCCCACAGGCACTGCTCCTTCAGGGTCTGCCAGCACTGCCAGTGAGCAAACGGAGCCGGGGCTGAGCAGTGCCCACGTCTGCCCATTTGCGGTGTCACACCTCCAACTGCAAAGCTGGAAGCTGCCTCCATTCCAGACCATTGTCACCAGCACCCGTGGAGAACGGGATGCTCACATCAAGGATGTGCTGAGCATCGGTGGTGCAGAGCACAGCTACTGCTCTCAGCACATGGAGTTCTTCAAGCCTTAACTGGGAGAAAGGAGTATGAAACAGCTCACGTGCAACCCAGCTCACACCAAACCCAGCCCAAACACACCAGGTCAGTGCTGCTGGTGTGCTGGCTCCCTGGTTTTGTGCAGGGGCAAGGCATGTCTTCATGCCTGTGCACTACTGAGCTGTCCTTGGCTGGGGCTGATGTCGGTTTGCTACCTTCACTTGGTGTGGTTATTTCTGGCCAAGAGAAGATTAAGCCTGCAGTGGGTGTTTGCTATGTCAATAACTATAATTAAGCGTTTGTGGTTCTCTAGCAAACTCTGGAAACTATAATTTTCAGCGTAGTCCCCTCCTAGCATTGCTATGGGGAGAGGGTGGTCTTTGTAGGGCTAAAAAAAAAAAGTAAAAAGTCATAGCTAGAAAATAAAATGCTGATCAGTGCTGTTTGTACGTATGTTAATTCAGTGCTATTTCTCCTTTAAAGAAGAAGGAAAATAGAAAGCTTGCCATTTCTATCTTCCAAATACTTCAGGGAAAGTTTTGCACAGAAACTGGTTTGTTCCTGCTGTCTAATAATGGCATGTCGGGAAAAAAATTAAGAGCAGCTCAAGATGAAGAGCGAAACTTTATTTCCTCTGTGAGTTCCCTTTGCTGACCATGTGTAGGACAGGGGTGCAGTTTGCAGTGCTGCTGAATGCAGGGTGGGTGGGTGGGGGAAGCTCCGTGTGCTCATGGCTCAGTGGAGGAGTCCCGCGTTCTTCTCCTCTTTCAGAATGTTATCTTTAAGTATCTGGGGCTCTTTCTCTACGTCCAGCTGATGAATTAAGGAAAACCATGTGGGTGGTGATGAGTCGGGGATCATGTTAATAGTCACCAAGTGCTTTTAGGAGGCGATGATGAAAGGTGCGCTGGGCGCATCAAAGCGTTTTCTTGCACTACCGCCCTATTCATTGCACGTTGGATGGGGAGGGCTGGCTCATTGCCCCGTGCTTGTTGCTCTGAGGTGGGAACCATGCTGCCCACATCAGTGGGTGCCCAGGGCTGCGCTCACCCCATAGCAGCAGGGCCGTCATGTGTGTGCCAGCCTGCAGAGCATCGTGCCTCTCCCTCCCCAGCGTCACTCACTGAGCCTTGGTGCTTATTCAGGGCTTTGGAGATGCAAAATGCTAAGTAGTTTCTTGTGTTCTGCTGATTAATGAAAAGTCTTGCAGTCCGTTTTGGTCCAGCTCATGAGCTAAGTGTGGGATTTGGTAGGAAAAGAGCCTTAATCATCAGTGCCGTTCAGAGAAGAGCATCTCAACACACAGTGAGATTAAAAGTTGCCCTTTAAAATCTAAACAAGACATCATGGGATGGTCTGGGTTGGAAGGAACCTCTCCGATCATGTAGCTCCAACCCCTGCTATAGGCAGGGGCTGCTCCCAGCACACCAGGTTGCTCACAGCCCCATCCAGCCTGGCCTTGAATGCTTCCTGGGAGGGGGACTCACCCCTCACATTAACAGCAGTTTAATGTGAGCTCATAATAAAGCAATGGCAGAGAAAAGCAATGCGGGGGGAGAAGGGCAGGTGTCAGGCTGCCTGTGGAGAGAGATGGCACTGACAAAGCACACAGTTGGCCTGTGTGTGAAGAAAACGTTGAAGCACAGTGAGTTTGCCAGTGGAAATGTTTGCTGATGACACGCGAATGAGATGTTCCATGTGAAGAGGGATTTGACTGTTTTCTGAGGAACTGGAGAGTAAACAGTGTTTCTTTCTTGGTTTTTGGAGTGTAAACCTTGACCCCCATCTAACCCGGGTCAGTGACAAGACTTCTTCAGTGCCAGAGGCTGTGGGGAAATGGGAAACAGGCTTAAAAATGCCTCAGCTGGGTCTGTACAACAGCCCCTCTATGTGATGCTGCTGGGCAATGTGAACGAGGGCCTGCCCCCTTGGCTGTGCTTCTCAAGTGTTTAAGAGTCCAATTCTCCGTGCCACGGTGCTAACATAGATTGCAGCTGACATTCGTCGCTGCTGTATCGCAGTGGAAATGCTGCGCTGTGTCTGAAGCTGCTCATGGAACCCCCATCCATTTGCCCCTAAGAAGTGGCAGAAGTTGCCCTGCTTGGATGGAGACAGTTTACCGAGAACTCACTGTGTTTGTCTCCGTGATGTGCTTTGAAATGTGAAGTCCAAGTGACTTTCCTGACATCCACTCCTCTGTGACATATATTTTCTTCTTAGGGCATGGAGAAGAGAGTTAATGGGTGTTTGCAGTATCTGTGTGTGTATTTCTGTTTGAAGATAGACACAAATCTGCTCCCAGTTCCCCCCCACGGTGAATGGGGGATGCCCAAATGCAGTCATGGCCCTCTGACCACTTACATATGACAAAGAATGAGTTTGGCAGTTTACATCCTCTTAAGCAGCGTTGGGAAGGTGGGTAACACTGCACTGCAACAGCTGCTCCAGGAAAGTCCTGCAGCAGCACAGTGAGTCTCTGTGCTGAAAAGACTTGTGGCATTTGGCCCAGGCACCATTGGAAGTCCAACCACCTTCAACAGACACACCAATGGGATTGGAGTACCTGATGCCTGTCATCCCCTCTATAAGGGGATTGAGGAGTGATATGGAAGCACACAAAGGCTCCTGAGCTTCAGGTCCTTGATGGCAGATCCCAATGTGAAGCTGCTCTGATGCCTTCCGTTCACTCCTTTTCCATTCAGATCACCACGGGGAGGGGAAGAAATCTCTCAAGCTCTGAAAACCAACAAGCAAACAAACAAAAATCCCCTTCCGTGAAACCCATTTCAATCACTGCATTTTATTTTCCTCTCCTCCAGGGAGGAGGGGATTTATTTCACCAGTGGGTGTACAAATATTGACTCGATGCTTTTTTTCCCCCCACCCCCTTTTGGAATTGGAGGAGCCAAGACATAACTGGGTCTCTTATTAGTTCTTACTCAAACATAAGTAAATACAGCCTTTCTGCAGTGGCTCCGGTTTGGAGAGCTTCACCATACGCTATCATTATTGAAGTGGGGAGAGAGCAAAAGTGTGCGGACGTGAAGAAGTGTGTTTGCTGGAAGGAAAGGAGCCTGTTAGCTTTGAAGCAGATCTGTACACACTCAGTTAACGTCGTATGTCAGAAGATAACTTCTCTGTGAAAACGGGCTGTGTTTTCTGCTTTGTGTGTTAACAATTCCAGGGGAGTATGGAGAAATGGAGCATTGTTCTGCTCTAAGTGGCACAGATTGCGTTTCAGTCGGCGCAGATAAAGTGCTAGGAATTGTCTGCTGTGCTCCAGAAGATGTATTTGAATTGCATGTTTAATCAGCAGGTTGCTTTTCTTTTTTTCCTGTGGCCCTTTTCAGCCAAATGAAGCTAAGCCGTCCCTGATGAGCTGTGTCTGCACGGTGGCAGGTTGTGGTGGATGTAAAAGCTGGTCGGGAAATAGATGTACACTCCTTCCTGCAGGAGAGCCTGCTGCCAACTGCACAGCACAGTAATAACAGTTTACTGGCAGTGCTTTGCATCTAAAGGTCTTAAACATCGCTGCACATAAAATGTTCTGTGCCACGAGCTCCACTCTAGAGGCAAGAAAGTAATGGCACAAAAGCAATGGCATCTGTTGCTTCAGGTCAGCCTGCAGCTCACCAGGATCGTGCAAACCAAACCTGAGCCCTGCTGGGATCTGGCTTAGCAGCCCTGCATTGGCCATGGCTCCATCCAGGCTTGGCCCCCAGGCCCAAGCAGCTGCTGGGGAGCAAGGTGCCTGCTCGGCCACCTGCAGCACTCTGCATCAGAGATGGCAGAACGCTGCAGTGAGTATCTGGCTGCAGAGATAGCTGAGCACAGTGAAGGAAGCAATGCCACTGCAGCGTGTTTGAGCTTAGATCATAGAATCACAGAATTGTTTGAGTTGGAAGGGGCTCTTGAAGGCCATCTGATCCGGGTCCCTGCAGCACACAGGGACAGCCACAGCTCCATCAGTGCTCAGAGCCCCATCTAGCTCAGACCTTGGGTGTCTGCAGGGATGGGACGTCCACCATCCATCTGAGCAATCTATGCCAGTGCCTCACTACCCTTATGAGTATAAGGAAGATGTCTTTTACAATCTAAACCTTCCTACTTCTAGCTTGAAACCATTTCCCCCTGTCCTACCAAGATGAAGTTAAGCAATTCCTTGTTCTGGTTTATTTGTGTCTCTGTACACAAATCACGTTGCAGCTGTTTTGGTGCTGATGCTTCAGAATGTAGTGGAGTACAAGATTTGTTTATCATAACGTGTGGGTGTGGGTGTGCATGTCAAGAGGTGTCTCCTCCTTGTCCCAGCTAAAGCAGTTTCTTTCATAGAGTCATTTGAGGTTGGAAAGGACCTTTAAGATCATCCAGTCCATCCATCCATCCATCCACCTACCACCACTGCTGCCATACACTGCATCCCTCAGTACCACGCCTACCCTTTTCCTTGCACACTTCCAGCATCAAACCAAACCCCCAAAAGGCATCATGTTCAACTTGTCAGTAACAAACAAAACCAAACCACGTTTATTCTCATTCTGTTTTAAATATCATTGCCCTTAAACATCGCGTCACACCAGAATGTTGGCTCGGCCTTATGTCAGCCCTTCCTTTATGTAAGTCTTCCTTTCCCCTCCCCGTTGAAATTACTGAGAACCCAACCCGAGTTTTCAGTTGACAATCCCTGTCACAGCAATGTGCTGTTGTAGCCACGGCCATCCTTAATGTGCAAGAAGCAATGCAGCTCAGCAGGTTCTTTGAAGCTCTGGGCTCATATCCATCCTTGCTGCAAGAGAAGGTGCTCTCAGGGTGGTTCAATCAGAGAGAGATTGGATTATCCAACCTGCCTGGTTCAGCACACTCCCACTGCCCCAGCAGGGTCCTCTGGTGCAGCACTGGGCAGAACATCAGTGCTTGCTGATGCACTGCAGCACTTAACGAGCAAACCTTCCAACTGTGGAAGAATTATTGCTCCACGCGCAGCAGCCCAGCATTGGTTTGGATGGTGGGTTGGGTTTTTGGTACTTTTTCTGCAGGGAAAGAGGGAAACCAGCCTTGGTTATCTGTTGTGTGGATCAAAACGTAGCATTGGATCACCTCCCAGTGGCACAAGCAGTAGAACAGCCTGGGCTGGTGCTTAAGGCTGGGGATGCTGCTCACGGCTGCCGAGTGCTGCTCGCTTTTGTGTTTTCCAGCAGCACCCGTGGCTGAACCATCCCAAAAACAGCACTCAAATTCCGCATAGCGACAGATGGACAACTGAGGGAAGTAGAAAGGGATGTTACCAAAACCAGACAGCCTCTGCCTGGTATCTTAAATGTTGGTGGTCAAGGTTTAGGAGATGTAATACCTTCACGCCTAAAGCACACAGCATGCTGCTCTGCTGTGGCTTAGTGGTTGGTCGCCACTCATCTGCAGCAGCTTTCAGCCATCCTATAAAGCTGCAGTTCTTTAGTTATCTCAAGAGAAATGTATGGCAGGATTGTGACCAGCAGCCAGCATTTCCTTAAGGAAGGTGGGCCCGGGCTTGCATCTCTGCGTTGTGTTTCCCTTCGTTCCAATGGAAGAAGGCTCCATGGAATGACTAACAGCGGTTCCCAGCTCTCGGGCAGCCCGATGGGATAAGGCACAGCTGAATAGCAGTGAGAGCAGCCCGTGCCAGACGTGGCATCCCCGCAGCACCGGTCAAGAGACAAAAGCCTTTAGTGTTCCGCAAAAGAATTTAAAACATTTTACATCAAACGGCTGCAGAAGTTCAAACATGTCACTGCTGGCCCATGGCACGGGCTGGGACGGGGGGGGGGAGGATAGCACAGGGCAGAGCATGGGTTGCACGAATGATTTTTGAGCTCTCCGTACACCTCCTGTGTGTGATCGATGCTCTCCATGCGAGGAACAAGAAATGCAACGAGCAGTGCTTTTGCATCACCAAAAAGAAGTTAAACGCTGCTCCCTAAAATAGGAGCGGAGCCGTCGGCACCTCCCCAGCGTGGGTTCCCACTGCCCAGGGCTCCCAAACAGCTCCGGGTTAAATGGCACCACTCCACAGCCCAGAGGGCAGTGAAAGGCCCTTTATCCCCACTCCCTGTTTGTCTGATCCCTCCCACAAGCCCTTCCTGTGCCGGGATTCACACTGCCCGTGCCTTCTGTGGCCACGCCACAGCCTCACCTCTGAACGAGGCATTGATCTAAATATACCCAGTGTGCAAAGCAAGTGCTCTGTTCCCAGTGCCGTGTGGTTCCGGTGGCATCTCCTCCCCCCTGCACTGTTCTTATTTTGGCTAATTAAATTAGAACAGCCACTTTTTTTTTTCTTTTTCTTTTTCTTTTTTTTTTAATTTAATTTCATCGCCGTGCCAATTTGCTTCAGTTTATTTAGTATTTTAAAGCAGCTTCCATTTAAATATGGAAAGGAAGGAAAATAAATCTGCTGAATGTATTTCTGTTCAGCATGTTGTGGCTTTTCTCTGTTTGAAGGACGAGGTCTAATTTTTGAACCTGAATCCACTCGGCCTGGCGTCAGCAGCATTGGGTTTCCTTTTGTTTTAAGCTCATTCCCTTATCCCAGCTGCTGCGCTGTGCTGATGTCTGTGTGCCAACAGAGCCCCCCTGCATCTCTTTGGGTTGAAACTGCTCAACTGAGCAAAGTTGAGTGCATCCATCAACACTGGCGTTGGTTTTGGTCTCATCTTTGCAAAGAGCTGCAGCACCCCTCCTGCTTTCCTCCTGGTCCCTTGCTCTGGGAAGATGGGCCTTGGTGTCCTTGGGTTAGCCTGGCTCGTTTAGGGGTGAAAGAGATGATTAAATACTCGTTGGTTTTGGAAGAGGTGGGAAAGAGCAGTGGGCTGCAATGTGTAGTCAACAGCACGCATCTCTCTCTCGATTCTACACGTTTCTTTGCAAACTTATAGGCTTTATTTTATAACTTAAGCACTTAGACTTGGCTAGAATGTCTTTCTGAGCAAGGAATGCATGACTGAAAAACATGCAAGAAACAGCTGGGGGGAAAAAGATAGCTGAGAAAATAGAGATTTGATGTGGTTTCCAACAAGCGTGTGAGTGCCTGTTGTCCCCATAGTCACAGAGCTGCTCCGGGTAGGCTGGGTGGGCACCCAGGGCTGGCTGTGCAGGAGCTCCATGCAGCTTTGTGGATGTGTGATTTGGCTGCTCGCTGCTGGACAGCTTCCCTGGAGGAAAGCAGGTCGTGAGGATGCTGCTTATTTAGCCCACTCATAACACGGCTCATTTCAGATTCCTTGGTGCTCTATTGTTGTTACTTAAAGCTTCATCTATTACAGCAAGAAAGCGACATGCAGATGCTTCAGAGCAAAGGTATGAATAAAATCCTGTGCCTATAGAAACTGGGAGATGCAAAACCACAGCCCCTGCGTGCAAGCACGGCTCTGCCAATGCACTTATTAAAGAGGAGAAGTCCTCAGCACGCATGGTAACAGAAGGCGTCGTGTATGCAGGAGGTCTGATTTATGGACAATCCACAGCTTTTGGCCACGTTCTGAGGTGACTTTTTTGAGTGAAACCCGCTTTGCTGAGTCAGGCCGGTGGGTCCTTGAGTTGCCTGCTGTGAGCATGAGAGCGCTCCCCTGCCGCTCCAGGTTCAGGGACGCGGGTCAGCGGCTCTGTTTATTCCGGGGGGGTACCCGAGGTCGGTGCGCACAACCAGCCGGAGGGGCTTTGGTTCTGCCGCTTCTTGAGCGCCTGGGGGGGACGTGGGGAGAGCCCCGGGGGGGCTCAGCTGCGATGCTCAGCGCCGCGCCCGTTCCCTGCAGCCCCGTCCCCACCGGGGGAGCCCCGGTGCCCCCATCCTCCCGTGCGGCACGGCAGCGCTGAACCTGCCCCTCGGAGGCTGGATCTGTGCTCATTAGCTGGTGTTTGCTGAAACCGGATACCTGGGGCACCCCAGCCAGCGAGCGGAGTCCCCTGGCTGCAGCTATTTAAAAGGACGAGGGCAGCCTTACCATTTCCACCTCTTTCACATCCATGTCCCTCCCAGCGCCCGCTCCCAACCCATCTCCTCTCCTGGATCCCCGCAGCATCAATGACCCACGAGCGGAGCGACCCGCGGGGAACCTGCTGGTGTGCACACCGGGAAAGGATTACCTGCTGAATTCGGGGGGACCCCAGGCTCTGTGGGCACCCCTGAGCCTGGCAGGCACCCACTGGCTCCCAGCGCAGGAGAAACCTTGAGGCTGAAGGGGAAGGAGGCAGGAAGGGGCCTTGGGGTGTTTTGGTTTGGTTTTGCTCCTTTTGCTTTTTTTTTTTTTTAATTTTTTTTTTTTTTTAATTATTGTTTTTTTAAGAAGTAGACGTTGTTGTAAGCTGCTGGGACAAATGAATGCCAACGAAGGTGGGGCTGCAAGGAGACGTTGCACAGCCTCTCGCCTCGCTGCAAAGTAAGTGCCCAAAGCAGAGCTGCTGTGTGAGAGGCAGGGCTGGGGGAGCCCGGGTGAAGGGGGAGGCAGGAGAGGGGCTGCCCACAGAGCTGAGGATTTGCTCTGTCCTGGTGTTCTGCTCACAGCAGCCAGGGCTTGGGGTGTCCTGGCTTGTTGGAAAAGGAGGGGGCGAAGGGATGCAGGTTTTACCCATGCTGGCCAGCACGGAGTCCCCTCTCGTGGCACAGCTGGCTGAGTGACTTGGGATCTGATTTGCTCTGATGGACTTTGTCTAAGAGAACTCCCCACCTCCCTGCCTTCCGGGCTTCTGTCACGTGGCGGTGGGAGAAGAGGGGTGCAGGGGTCCCCGTCCCTCCCTCCCCACGGCAGCAGCGCAATGCAAGGAAAGACGCGGGTAGTCCTGCAGATCTGAGCCCCTCTGTGTGCTCCCATCCTCCTCCCCCCCCCAAAGCCCCACACCCGGAGCAGAAGCCACGTTG
This sequence comes from Gallus gallus, assembly GCF_016699485.2. Lineage (NCBI taxonomy): Eukaryota > Metazoa > Chordata > Aves > Galliformes > Phasianidae > Gallus > Gallus gallus. The sequence continues at coordinate 5,336,124 of NC_052548.1, forward strand.
GGTACCTCGTAACGTGGGGCCCAGCTGTGCCGGTGCTGTGGGTCTGAGCTGCTTTGGGCTCAGGGTTTGCAGCCCCGCAGCGATCTCCATCGGCAGCCTTCCCCACACCGGGACCTTTCTCCACGGAGTCTTCCTCTCTGACTCCGCACAGCCTGGAAAGGATCCTCGGTTCCTCCTCTGCAGCTCTGCTGGCCGGGGAGTTTCTTTTCGTTATTTATTTATTTTTGCATTACTTTCTGCAAATGCTGCGGTGTTACAGAGGAGGGCAGCAGAGAGAGGCAGCGGGGACATCCTTAAATAATTTTCATTTCTCAAAATCTGCCTTTTCCTCTTCTCTCTAAGTCCAGAGGAGAGATCCTTGGGGGGGTGGGAGGCACATCTGCACTGCAAATAAAAATAACTATCGCAACCACCAACCCAACCAACAACAACAACAACAAAAAGTCACAGCTAAGAAAAAAATAACACTAACCAAGGATTTTGGAAGCCAGAAGTAACAGAAATTGTGCTATTAATAAGGAGGAGGAAAAAAAAGAGAGAGAGAGAGAGAGGCAAGAAATCCAGCGACCATGGGCCAGCGTGGCTTCCTAGCATGTACTTTCTGTTCTCTCTCCTTTTTCCCAAGGTAATTGCAGTCTGCCGAGAGGGAGTTAAATGGGATTAAAAGATCTGTGTAAGCAAAAGGACCCAGAAGAGAAGGAGGAAGGAGTGAGCCGTCCGGGCCAGGGGGTGTCTTTGACACAGCTGAGCCCCTTAGAGAGGCAGAGAGCTGAGCTCCCGGCAAGGATGTACCCACAAACCGGCCTGTTCCCCTTTTTCTGATGGATTGCCGCAAAAATTGCCCGAAAGAGACAATGCACTAAACGTGATGGAGCCGGAATCAGAGCCGGTCTCCAGATTCAGAGCTACAGCAGCAGGCAGGGGGTGAGTACAAAGTGCTGCTTCTGCCGGCGCTGGGGAAAGGCATCCCGGGTGGGGACGGGGTCCCGGGGGTGCCGGGAGGGTTCCGGAGGGGAGAGCGTGCCTGGAGGGAGCCCCGCACGCTGGGGCGGCTGGGGTTGGGGTGGGGGAAGACATTCCTTCTGCCAGGGGATGATGTGAAAACTCCTGAGCTGGAGAGGAGAATGGGCTGGGAAGCAGGGAGGCCACGCTGGAGCCGGAGCAGGAGGGTGGGAATGGGGCTGGGGTGTGCGGCCGGGGGTGAGAGCGCGATGGTGGGGAGCGGAGCGGGGGGGGGGCACGGCGCTGGGTACGGCAGGGGGACCCCCCAGTTCTTAGCGCCGGGGGAAGGGGCTCCCGGTCCAGGGACCGATCCGCGGGGAGGGCACGGGAATCACACCCGCACCGAGATGCCGGAGAGGGCGATTCCACCTCCCAACGGTGCCCCCAGCACCTCCGCCTCGGGTGGGCACGGGGAGGGTCCCAACCCCACGCAGGAGCGGGACGGAAGCGCCGCCACCCAGCCCTGCACCGCGGGACGGGGGGCAGCGGTACCTGGAGAGCTGTATTGTGGTCCTCCAAAAAGTGGGAGAGCCATGGGGAGGGCTGAGGCACGTTCCGAGAGGCAGACGGGTGCGTGGTGGCATGTTGTTCATGTGCTCGCCGCACACGCGCGCGCACAAAGATCCCTGTCTGTCTGTATCCACGTACAGCTAAAAAATCACAGCGCCCTGCCTGTCCTCCTTCTCTTGTAGGCAGGGACGGCTTTTGTCATTTTCCTCGTTGGATTTGTTGTTGTTGTTGTTGTTGTTGTTGTTTCCCCGGGGCCGAGCAAAGGGTTAATCCGTCTGGTTGCGTTGTCGGATGTAACGATGATTTACCGACACTCCCTTGGAAGGACTGGGATTCTTCTGCCTGGCAGTTTGAAAAAGTTGTGTACAGGATCCCTGTGCTGCTGCCAGAGCCGGATGGGTGCGAGATGGGGGGATAGGACGGGCGAGGGGCTGGGGGCACCCCAAGGGTCACCCCTCTGCCTGCAGCCACCCCACGCGCGGTGCCGGAGCCGGGGCGAATGTGCAGCTCCCTTTGTAGGCTGGGCGCACGCTGTGCCTGCAGTGTCTGTGCATGGAGGGTTCCGCGTGTGATCCCAGCTGCTCCCACAGCCTGCACTCAGCTCTCCTGGAGCAGCGTGTGTGTGTGTGTGTTTATGCTGCATTTCAGTGCTTTCGAGTGGGGGTTTTTGCCCAGACGTGGCTGTGGCACATCTGGAGATGCTGTAGCTGTACCATCTCCCGGCTGCGCCTTTTGAACACTGTCACGGTCTGAGTGCAGCTCCTGCCTGGGACCGTGCAAGTGTGGCTGTCTGTCAGAAATGGAGAAGGCCGAAGGGGAGCGGGGGATGAGGAGTGCTGCAGAGGACCGAGAGCAGCACAGCCGTGCAGTGGGGTGTTCAGAGGGCTGCGGTGCTGGGGAGGTCCTTGGAGGTGCCTTCGTGCTGCGCCGTGAGTGCGATGGAGGGGTTACCCGTGGTCACGCTGCAGATGTGGGCAGGGAGATCCCGCTCGGGTCCCAGCACTGCGCTGATGCTGGGTGAGGGGATGGGCACCGGTGGGGCAGCGTGTATGGGATGGCTGGGTCTGCACCAGCACCTCAGTGCCCACTGAGCAGTGCCATGGGAAGCGTGCTCTGTGGGCTCGTGGTAACTCTGGATATGAGAGCCTTTTGTTCCCAGGGTGTGCTCTGGGTTGCATACCTTGCCAGCGTGCTGCTGATCCGTTCCTTCCTCGGCAGAGGTCGCTTGCTGCTCTTACATTATCTCCCGATGGGCTTTTCGGTGCTGGGATTCAACTTGCTTGGCGCAGCGGTGCTGTGCATCCTGCCATTCCCCTGCTGGCTCTTCCTGTCAAGGCCTTTGGTCTCAGCAACACTCCTGGGAGCCCAAAGCCACTTCCAGGCCACACCGGTGCCACAGAGCTGCCCCAGAGCTACAAAGGGAACCCTCTGGTGCCTTCCCATGAAGCGTTGGGGCTTCCCATGTCCCTGGGGCTCCACTTATCGCAGCACTGCTCTGACATCCCCATAGTAGGGCTGGTGGCTGGGAGCTGAGTGTGTGTCCAAGCTGCAGCACTTGTGCTCTACCCACCGGCCCCTTCCAGCCCCAGCGCTGTGTGCTGACCACGTTTCAAGGGGACAAGGTGGACCTGCAGGCAGGGCAGGCAATTTGGGACAAATGACAGCAACAGTGGGGAAGTTCAGCAGCAAGCAGGTCAATGGGACATGCAGGTTGGGTGGACTGCAGCAAAGAGGAGGTGGTTGCACAGCCTCGTGGAGATGTGCCCTGGGATGCTTAGGGTTAGGGTCACAGCATCGTGACCAAGGCATTGGCTGAGGTCCTGCAGCTGGGTCACTCCTCTGCTGCCACTCTGATACAGCTCCCAGCTTCATCCCATCTGTCCTGCTTCAAACCTGCACTCACTGAGGTTACATTAAAGGCCAGGGGACTCCCAGGTCTTGCAGTAAGGGGTTGGATGAAATCTTTAAATGGTGAGAGAACTGAGGTTTTTTTCTCTGCTGCTTTGCTGGGGGCATGAGGGGAATGGTGGACGCTTAGTGAAGTGCGAATGGAAATAATGGGGAATTATATACGGCTCTGCCAAACACCATTCACAACATGAAGGAATGCAAAGGTGTTTGTTGGAAGGACAAAAAAAAAGGAGTTGGATGACAGGTCACAATTAGCAGTTCTGTTTGCTGAGGGCTCCAGTTACGAGCTGAGGACACAAAGGGAAGGGCTGCAGTGAGTGTTGTCACATCAATCAGCAGCAAAGCCAATAACTCAGTGCTGGTGAGCAAAGAGGAGACCAAGGAGCATGCTGTCAGTAAGATCCCCTATTGCAGGAAGTTGCTGGGGGGCATCTGGAAGGGTGTCTGAGTCATCACAGCCTCATCAGCCTGTCTGTCCTTCATCCACAAAGTGAAGAAGCAGGCTGTCAGCAGCAGGAGCTCAGAGAAGCTCTGGGCCAGGGCTGTGCAATGAATACACAAGCTCTTGTTCCCAAGAAGGAGCACAGGGACCGGGAGCCTGAATCCCATCAGCCCTTCATTTCCAGGTATCAGCATAAACCCTTACAAGAGCAAGGTGAAATGCTGAAGGAGTGGGGTTGGCCACGCCAATGCTCCATCTCAATGTTCTGTATACTGCAGGTCTGCATTGACCTCCTGGAGAAATCCTATGTGAAGCTGTAGGTGCTGAGGAAGCAAACACCTTTGTGGCAACCAGACCTTCCTTGTGCCTAGCTGATGAGAAGGCTTTTAGGAGAGCAAAGGCTGTTTGCAGTGCTTGAGGCCTCCTGACGTATCGCTCTTCTCAATCCTTCCTCTTTGTGGCTACGCATGCCATGAATTTGGAGTTGTAGTTGGGGTTATATAGACACGTACCCAGGATAATTGTTTTGTGAACGTGGTGCTGGGTATTTTGGGGAGCTGGTTATATGTTTATATATGTGTATATATGTATATGTACATGTATATATGGTTAACATTGAAAAAAGATCCCACAGAACTACTCAGGGGCAAAAAAGAGACATCCACATAACGAGAGGTTCCCATCCCACCTCCAGGAGCTGGGAGTGGGGTCGATTCCATGGGGCAGTTTGGAGCCTCCGTACGTAGGCTGTGATTTCTGTTTCCTGTTGGCTGCAGAACTGCCTGGAAGTCTTATTAAAAGTCACCTCCACTCACATGCATCAGATCTTAAGCGACATAAACGTTATCTCTTCTTAAGAATTATCATTTGATCTACAGTTGGAAACGCAGGTTTGCCTTTCTTGAAAAGCAGTCTGCAGCGCCCAGCTGGCTTCTGATCTATTGAACAGAAATAAATACACCTGAATAGGGGAGAGTGGGAGGAATTGTTTCTCCATTCTCAAGAACGTTTGCAATTTCCAAAACGTTTTGCACTGTAAATGAGTGCAAAAAGGTAAAAAAATAAATAAATAAAATAAAAAATTGAAATGCTGCTTTGGTCCTTTGTAATATATTTTGATTCAGCTTTGACCCATTGTTTAAGGAAGAAGGGGCATCTGGGGCGATGCAGTCATCTCCTGACATCCTGAAGCCCCGGCACGAGTGGTCCTACACCTTCTGGTTGCTTTTTGTAGGAACTCCTCATGGTGTTCGTCCTGCTGCTACCTGCATGCCCACCCTTTCATTGGGGAATGCTGAAGTCACTGCCGTAGGTTGAGATGTGCCACTGTTGGCCTTTGTACTGCTCAGCCCTTCTCTGCTGTCTCTTGCCTTGCACTCTCAGCGCTGTGTTGTTCTCATGGACTCATCGTTGGCATCTGCAAAAAGTAACGTAGTCAGTAGCTTCAGTTTGCTGTAAAGGGAGTTTGTGCCTCCACTGGAAAACCTTTAGGGCTCATGTGAACTTACATCGTTGGTGTTTAGGGGCATTTCTCCACCTGGCAACTACAGCGGTGGGATCCTGCTTTGGGTATTCAAAGGCCCCGTGCTATAAAAGAAATGAATGCCTTTAGTGGGTGCCTCTTGCTGGAGTCTCTGTGGAAATCTCTGGTGGTGGCAAGAAGCAGAGATGAAGGCAAGGTGGGTTGGATAGCTCTATATAAGGAGAAAAGCCTCCTCTATTACTACTCAAGCTGCTTATGCAATCCTGTCACTGCGGAGTTGTAACGGAAAAAGAGCCTGCTTTATAAAATCCTGCAATAATTAACAGCCCCATCAGTCACAGGTCTGCCATTTGGAAGCTGCCTGTGCTTTTTCCATTAAGTTGGTAAATTTTGCCAAAGTGTTTTTCTTCAGTGCTTTGGTACTCGGCCCCGCTCTCAGCTCGTACAGCGCGCGGGGTCCAGGAGCAGGGCTGGGGCCAGCTGGATCCCATGCCTTCGTCTCCTTTATGGCCCCATTGCTGTCACCAGAATGGAATTATGTGCTGGATTTTCCCCGAGGCTTGTTCCCCTCACCGTGTTGGTCAACGGGGATTTTGGAAGCAGATTTGGGTTGTGAAGGTGCTCCTGCACCCCTCTGACACCTGTGCGTTGTGTGCTCGTGTGTTTGCACAGAGCAGCACAAATCAGATCCTCACCAGACCAAAGGTGTTCCTAATGCTGGGGGCTCCTCCTGCCAACTTTGTGTTGGTCATCCCTTCCCCTCACCTTCCCACCAAGCAGTTTAGCCTTGGTGGCACCCAACAAAGCTCCACACATGTGAGAACGGCATCCACATCCCAATGTCCATTGATCCTTAGGAGGCGAACACAGAAGTGCAAGTCTTCCTATAATGTTGATTTTGGCCTCATTTAAGTCACAAAAAGGTTTCAGCTAGAGGTGGCCATGAGGAGTCATCATATTCCCTTTGCCTTCCTACCTCCCAGGCCTGCAGCTCCAAGAGCTGTATCCCATGGGCTGCAGTGGGCAGAAAACAGCCCCATCTCCCCACTGGGGATCTCCGGAGTGCAGGGAAGCTTTCCTGGTTAGCATATAGCTGGCTGCAGGACTTGGTGAAAGGTTTGGCTGTTCCAAGCGGCCATTCCTTTGTGCATGAACTACAGCAGCCCCAGAGCTCCTGGAATGCACAGCCTGGTGTCAGGGTAATGGAAACAGTACAAGAGTGATGTGCTTCGTCTCATTTGTTTCCCAGCCGATGTGGGGCTGCTCCAGTATTTTGTCCCTTCAAGCCTTAAAATATTAACTAAGTGGCTGGATTCCTGTGTGGAGCTTTACGTTCAAGGCCAGGTTTCCTCGCTGATGCGTAAATCACTGCAGCTTCATTGGAGCTGTGGGAAAGGGTCTCCTGCATTAGGTGAGGATCTGGCCCGGGGCAATGCATCGTCTCAGAGGATATTTTCCTGTGCTAAAGCTGAGACTTGATGGCAGGAGAAGAGTGTTCTCTAATCCCCATTGATAAATGATTCCTCTCTGCCAGATCTGAGAGAGGAGCGAGCAGCACTTTGCCATTGCTCTGCATATCCCAGTGCTCGCGCTGGTTTGGCTGCGATGAGGAACAACTGGTGGATGTCCCACACTGCCTCTGGCTGAGGGCTGTCTGTAGTTTACATTTTTGTCTCCGTTCCTCCAGCTGCCTAATGCCCTTGCTGATCAAGCTGCTGAATCTCAGCTCTCGAAGACGAGGGAATTCAATCTCCAAACTTTCCACTGACAGTTTTAAGTGAGCTTAACCGAGGAGTTTCCTATGTTCGTTGTTTGGCCACAGACCAGGGAAGCTGGCGGGGGATGGGGGGGGGCTCAGATGTCTTTCTGCTAAAACTTTTCCTCCCTGCTGCTGTTCCAATGGCTCTGCGATGCTTAAAGCTTAGCTAAAACAGGAAGCTTTGCCCAATCCCTTCTATTGAGCACCCATTATCCCGGAGGCGTGTGGACATTGCCACCAGATGATGATTCAGGAGGAGGCCATTAGCAGGGCTGGGTTTGGTACCAATGTTGTAGAAACTCACCATCTTTTTCTTCTCTTCCAATTTCAGGGGATTCTGCTTTGTCTGGACTGTGTTGTGTTTTAGCTGGTTCCTGGGATTCACACAGGGAAACTCTGAAGGTAAATCACACTTTTTTCCCCCTCTTCCTTTTTTAATCAGAGTAGAAGCCGAGGGCTTTTATATAATTTTGGGGCCAAACATTTAATAATTCCAGAGCCCGGTGTGGAGAATTAAGTGCATTCATTGCTGATCGTTGCAGCACTGATGATGTAGATGACGCAGTTAACAGCTGGCAAAGGAACCGGGTTTCTGCGGGTGATTACGTGCCCCACAGGACTCTCAGAAGTGCCTTTCTGCCTGGTGGAGCGACTGGGAATGAAGCATTTTGCTGTATCTAAAATATCATTGGCATCTACCTGCATTAGCTCGCACTTAACTGCTTTTAGGAGGTGCCCCTTGAGGCCGGGCCATTAAGGAATTAAGAGTCTCTGGCAAACGATTTTTAACTTGACTTGGATGCAACCCAGTCGTGCCTGTGCAGATGCATGGGATGCAGTGTGTGCAGAAATGATGAGAGTTCTGAAAGTAGAAGGTTGGCCGTTGGGAGGAACTTCTCAGTGATGCAGTGGCACAAGCTGCCCAGGGGGTGGTGGGGGCACTGTCCCTGGAGGTGTGCAAGGAAAGGGTAGGTGTGGTACTGAGGGACGTGGCGTAGTGGTGGTAGGTGGATGGATGGACTGGATGGTCTTAGAGGCCCTTTCCAACCTTAAGTGATTCCATGGAAAGCAAATTTCAGGAGGAAATGTCCCACAGGGGTGGTTTGTAGGAGAATTTCTGTGTCTGGCTCAGCCCCTGTGCTGCAGGGAGAGCTTTCTATACGGAACAACTGTATACCTTTACCCATCTTCTCCAGGCGTCCCTTCCTGGCGCTGCTGGAGGCAGGACAAAAGCTTGGGCTGCAGTAACCCCCACACGACAAATTAGCTTCAGAGTCAACAAAAACAAAACTAAATCCGTATTTTACAGCTGATTGTGGTAACGGAGCATCTCTGCAACATCTGTTTGTCAGGGAGCCAGCTCCTAAAATAGCAGCACCTCTTCCACACGGATGTTTTACACGGGCGCATGCTGGAACCCAGCAGCTTCCTGCAAGCAGGAGACAACAATAAGTGGACTAGCAGGCTCCAGGGCTCTCCTCTCAGTCTCCAAAGCATGAAGGAAAAATAGAAAGTTGGTCAGTGCTCAGCTGTAAGCCAGCCCACGGAGCACTTCTTACAGAAAAAAAATACCTAAAATAACATCCCTGCCATCAGCAAGTTTGAAAAATGTAATATTTTCCAAATTCTCCTTCAATGCAGAAGAGGTGAACATCTGGCTGAATTACTTAGTCAGGCAGTTTTCAGAGCAAGTTTTATGTCAGCTCATAAAGAGGCAGAGCAAATGCTGTCTCTTGGCGTCTCTCTTTCGAGTAGATTTTAACATGCTGTTTGGATCCATCTTTATCCATCATTTCAGTCCCATGATAATTATGGGATGGTGCCGTCTCTCTTAGCGTTACCATCAATTCAAATGAAACTCTTTCACTTTGTCCTTGCTGTGTTGCCTTTGTAGTTGCCATCCCTCTGAGATCATAGAATCATTAAGGTTGGAAATGACCTCTAAGATCATCCAGCCCATCCATCTACCACTATTGCCCACTAAACCGTATCCCTCAGTACTGCATCACTCCCTGGCAGCCTGTGTCAGTTAATGATGGTCCCCCTCTGATAAAGAATTAAGAATTTCTGCTCAGTTTCCCAACAATCAGAGTCAGGATCTTCTTCTGGGAATCAAAGTCTTCCAAGGAAGGGAAGGCTGTAAGAGAACGTTGGCCATTCAAGACTGTGTCATCACTCAGGATTTTTGAATGTGAGTTTTACAACATCAATTAAGAGCTCATTCATGGATCTGCGTGAGGATGACATTAATCCAATGCTGTGGGCTATTGAAAAGACCACAGCTGTTACTGTAAGGTGTAGAGATCCGCCTGCACAGTGGAAAATCAGGGAGCACAGAGGGTGGTTTTCCCCTAAGCATTACAAATGCAAAAGATCACGAGGTTAGTGAGTTCATCGGATGTGCACTGACTAAAGGTCTGGGCAGAACTTTTGGAAATGTAGCATTTATCCTACCCAGTTTTAGCTGTGGGCATCTGATGTCAGCTGCTGGAACCTGGGAAGCTCCGAGTTATTTCTCTTCTGCCTTCTGGCTTCCTTCCTGACAAAGATTTTTATGTAGGGAGACGGGGAGGGAGAGAAAGAAGAGCAGGATAGCAAGGAAAGACTTTATCACCTCTTCTGGACACAGTCACGTGCTTGTACAGGAATCTCTGTGCATCTCACTTAGAAAAGATTTTCCCTGTTGCTGAAGTGCTGCTGGAGGAATGCAGCAGTTCGGCTGGAGGCACCTGGGAGCAGGCAGCTCTCAGTGAATGAATCTTTTAAATAATGTGTTTTGATGGAAAAAAAGTCTACGGAAGAAGAAAAAAAAAAAAAAAGAAAGAAAGAAAGAAAAGCAAAGGAGGAAAAAATGCTTTGCTCAACTTGGAGCCATTTAAAGAAGCAAAAATTACCTTGCGTTTTGCATTAGCTGATGACATCCCATCGTCCCTGGGGATGTGCCCCACCTGCCCAGGGCAGCCATGGTGTGCAGGAGTCCGGAGCTGTGTGCCTGGACCTGGGGCTGGAAAATCCACACCCGTGTCCTGCATGAGGTCTGCTTTGTTTGGATTCTTTTGCGTAAGCATGGAGAATTTGGCTCTACCTTTGTGGGTTTTTAGGGAGAGGAGAGGTTGGACTGTGCTTTTCTTTTTTCCTTTTTCGGCAGCACTGTTTGAGGCAGTTGCTAACAAGGCGGTTGGGTCAGTGCTGCAAACAGTAGCAGCATGCTCTGAGCAGGGAAGCATCCTTTATGTCTTCACAGAGCAGCTACCAAGCAAATAGCACTCAGACCGTGAAGCGTTTCTGCCCAGTGGAGACGCACCACAGTCTGTCTCTGGGACAGAACCTAAAAATACACACAGAAGTTGGAAGCTGGTGTCTAGCTCCCAGTTTGAGCAGTAAACTTATTTCCTTAGGGCTGAATCCTGGTGTCTTTGAAGTCTGTGGCAGGGGTCCCACTGGAGTTTGCGAGAGCCAGGCTTTGGCCTTTCCCATTTCATGGACTCTTGAAATGATCCAGCTTGAAGGCATGGCTGCTATTCCTCCCTTCGGTGCACAGGCTTCACCTTTGCTGTGCTGAGGGACAAACCCTGTAGAGCAACACTGCAGAGAAGCAGTGGGGGGACCAAGGATTTCTCACTAGGATGGAAGCAGGATTGTTATTAACTCCTGAGCTGTGCACTACATTATCCCCTCTGCACGGAGTGGGGAAATTTCCACCCCCCTTGCACATCTGACACGTCTTCTCCAGGATAGTCTGCTAGAAAATGAGTTCAGCTGCCTTGTAAAAGGGAGGTGGGAATAAAGCCATTCTCAGACAAAATAAATATTGATTGACTAGTTCTTACGTACAGAAATAGCCATTGTTTTTGCCAAAGTCAAAGAACAGAGGTTTTCTCGCTATTCTCCTGCTTTCCTGGCCAGAGACATTACAGGCCTCAGACTGGCTTCAGTCTACATCCCCTCTGGCCAAAACTGAGGATCTCTTCCTAGTGCTGGTTCTCCAAATATTGAGAATTGTGCTGAATATTTAATAGCTGAGGGTGAAGGCGGCCAAGTTCCGAGGCCCCTCTAGAAAAGCAGCTGGCTTTTTTCTTTGGACAACCTTTGATTTGCCTTTTCTTTTCCTATGGGAAAGCTGTGAGTCCATGGTGTTAACTGATGCGCAGCTATGATTGGCACTGCTGCATTTCTGATTATTCAGTTCTTACCTTGAGAGATCAGGATTTGGATTAGGCAGTCCAAGCAAGCAACTTGCTTTGTTTCCCCACTTAAAGATGGAGCTAAATGGTCATTGAGTAACGGGCATTGCATTTGGGCAGGGAAGAGGGAAGGAAATACAGGCGTCCTATTTTCTTTTCAACAGTGGTAACACCATGTTCGTCACTCTAGCCTTACACTGATGTGTCTTTACCATGCAGTTAACATCCCTTGTTAGACTAAAAGTTGGAGTTGCAATAAGAGAACAGGTTTTCAGGCACATGGAGCCCTTTTTTCAGGTCTGGGCACATTTACCTTTGCAGTTCTTCTCACATAGACCTGAGGATCTTCCTCAGTGAAGTAGTTCGGCTGAAGTTGCAGCCAGCTGGCTCCAGGCTGTGTTGCTGTTGCCTGCTAATCTGCTTTGGACTCCAGGCTGTGTGACTTCTGTTAGACTTCAGGGCCAGAAACCAGAGGACTCTGCTTGCACGTCCTCCACAGGCTTCTCCCAGCATCAGTGGACAGAGATGGATGCTGTGGGCAGCGAGCATCCTGTCTTCTCTTGAGCAATGCGCCCAGCAAATCCCACCTGTTCAATGGCAGTCACAACTAGTTTTTCAGCTTTCCACAATCCAAGCCTGATTCCTCCAACTTACCGAAATAATGTAAGGCTGTAAGATGATCCGCTGGGAAAAAAGCACTGCTGTTGTGAACCTGAAGAAGTTCAGTGAAATGTAGGTGCAATTTTTTCATGCTGGGAGGCACTTTTGCTTCCCAAAACTCCCCAGAGTCTCTAAGATCAAAAGCTGCTGCTTACTGATCTGTAGAGAGACAGATAGAAGGATTTTGCTCCCTTTGACAGCTCTGTTCCTTGCCTTCTGGGGGTATAACATTTTGCAATCCCCGCTCAGTCTGTTGTTCAAATTCCTTTCCCGCTGTGTGGTCAGTACTCAGAACTGCATCTCAGGGAAGTGGAGTATTGGTGCTTGGTGGGAAGTTGCCTTGCCATGAGCTCAGCTCCCTCCAGAACATCTGGAGCTGGTCTCTGGTGGGACAGGACACCTCGCCAGATCCACCGTGAAGCTGATGCGTTTTGGCAATTGCCGATGACTGAGTTGAACGTGCACTTGCTTTTCACTCTGTGCAGGAGAAAGAGCTACGTGTGCTCAACTTTGAATACGTGGGTGTGTCTTTGTCAGAGGATGGTAGAGGTTTCTTCTAACCCGTTGCACTTTTGCACGGACTGGTTTGATAGCCATCTCGCATCGATCCAGCCCATGCGTTCCTCACCAACTCATGCTTTCTTGTTGCTTCCCTTTCAGATGTGGATGTTCTTCAGAGGCTGGGCCTGGGAGGGAGAAGGCCATCGAGTGGATTGTCCTCATCACATGCCATTCCTCAAGGGGTCATTCCTCTCAAATCAGGGGTTATCTTTACTCAGCGAGCACGCGTCGAAGCACCCATCAGCACCATCTTCCCCACAGGCTCCAGCACTGACCTGCTCCTAGTGCTGAGCCTGTGCTCCCACCGCAACAACAATGCTTTCCTCTTTGCAGTCAAGAGCAAAAAGAAAAAACTGCAGCTGGGGGTTCAGTTTGTGCCTGGGAAGATAATAGTGTACGTGGGCCACAAGCGCTCTGTATATTTTGATTACAATGTTCACGATGGCCAGTGGCACAATATGGCCATCAATATCCGTGGCCAGACAGTCACTTTATTTACTTCTTGTGGGAAGCACAGAGTACATGCGGATTTGCATTTTAAAAAGGACGAGGCATTGGATCCACATGGATCTTTCCTCTTTGGGAAGATGAACCATCACTCCGTGCAGTTTGAAGGAGCCATCTGCCAGTTCGATATTTATCCTTCCGCCAAGGCAGCTCATCATTACTGTAAATACCTGAAAAAACAGTGCAGGCAAGCAGACACCTACCGGCCAAACCTGCCCCCACTCATCCCCATCCTGCCCAGGGATCCCAGTGCGTCCCCGAGTACTCCACAGCATATGGAGCCCTTGCTTCAGGGTCTGAAAAACTTGACCACTGCCTCCCCATCCTTGGCGCTTGGCAGGGTCACCGCACCCCTCAAGACTCGGGGTTCAGGTGCTACAACTGTTGCCTTGGTCTCGTCCCAGCCGCCGCTGCCAAGACAGACAACCAAAGCCACAAAGGTTACAGTGGCCCCATCTCCCGCTCCATCGAGTGCTGGGACGCAGCCGCCCACCCGTTCGCTGCCTCGGGGGACGGTGACGACCCTCAGGGTGTCTCGGCCCACTTCCAGCACACACACGGAGAAAACTCCCCTGCCTGGTGCCAAAAAGGCCCTGCCAGCAAGCCCGAGCCCTGCCACGGCCAGCAGGAAAGAGACCAAGCAAGAGACCAAAAAGAAGATCAACCAAATACCAACCACCAAGTCCTCTGAAGCACCCAGTACTGTAAAGCCTACCAGGAGGAGGGCTGACAACGCAACCAGCAGCATCCACTTTGTCACCCTGAAGCAAACCCCACAGACCCCAACCACCGGGCCCCTTCCAAAGAAGCACCTGCCAACCCCCACCAGGAAAGGGGATCCTGGCAATGTCCCTCTGGTGTACACCAAACCGCCCCTGGGGGCTGCCCGTCCTGTCTCCAGAGCCCAGGCCTTCAACCTCACCACCCCAGCTGCGACCGATGGCTATCAGATCTTTGACCCCCTTGGGCCCACTCCATTTCCATTTTTACTGGGATACCCAGGAGTGAAAGGAGACAGAGGACCTCAGGTAAGCTTGAGCACTTCATGACTCTTCAAAGGCCCAGCTCAGCTGGGTTGGCATTTCCAGAAAAGCAAATACCAACATTGATTCAAACCCCTTTCTCTATTTGTTTTGTGCAATGGGTTTTTTGTTTGTTCGTTTGTTTTGTTTTTCATTTATTCCTTAAAACACCCCAAGATCTTCCTCTATGAATTTAACTACGGCATTCCACGTGCAGTAACTGCTCTCAGGGTGTGTGTGTCTTGGCCATGACGAGCATACACACATTTTGTAATGCTAAAAGCAGTCAGGCCACACTAATTATCTGCTAACATGTTTTTTTTAATGTAAGAATGCAAACAGAATCTTTAATCTGGCCAACGTTCAGGAGGATTTGGTGTTCCAACCCAAGCCTTTTGCTGTAATATATATGTGAGAGAGGGGCTGTACATGTATAAGTTTCTCCCAGACGGAGACTTCGGTTGCCAAGTTCCAGCCTAGAGCAAATTTTTACAGCTGACTTCTTAAAATAGTGAAAGAAGGGTATACAACGGAAAATCTGAGACAAGCTCCAGGAACACAATCAACAGCACTTGTGACTGCAGATGTGCTGCTCGCTGTTGCAACCCCTAAAATGCAAGGGCTGTGTTTTGCTGAGCCCCCGGTGTTTTGCTCATCTTCACGTCCTGCCTCTCGCTTTTCAAAGCAACGTGTTGGTGCTCTCTGGTAGTTTTGGGGGGAGTTACTGAGGGCTGTGCTTCATTCTGAGGTTCCCGGCTGTGGGAGAGGTGAAGGATGCCCAGCTGCGCCGGCACATCCCTGCTGTAGTCATTTGGAGGCGTTTGGTAAAATCCCTGAGTAGGCAGAATGAGCTTCCGCGGATTGATCTGTGGGCAGCGTTTCGCGGAGAGGCATTTCAGGCATAATTCCAAGAACAGAAGTTCAGCAACCCGTGAACTTCACTTAAAACACTCCTTACCTGCAATGGGTACATCTGCGTGGCCCGGTGCTGAGCCCAGAGAAGCCTTGGGCTGCTCTGTGCTGAGGGTGACCGGGCTCCGAGTCCCCACGTCCCCCTGCAATTGAAAGAGCGAATTATTGAACTGGAGTGGAAAATCCCTCTCAGCTTGTGAATCATAGCAAAGAAACTGATTCAGGCTGTGAGGACTGAGGGAAGAGATGGCAACGTTTTTCCATCTGGTCCGAGAACTGCAGTCCTGAATTGAGGGAAAGGAGAACATCTTGAGGCTCTGCCTGGCCCCATCCTCTCCAACTGCTGGAAACAAAGTCAGCACTTAGGGAGGAAAGGTTATGGCTGGAGCTGGCTGCTGTGACTCATCGGGGATCTCTGTACAATGGTTCCTTGAATGTCTCTGACGTGGGAACAGAAAAGGGAGAAAAGAGCAGAATGGGGCTGACACACTGAGAAATGCAGCACTCTGATGGCCAGACAAGCGTGTTGGGAGGGAGTGCTGATAAATGCTCCGTGCTTGAGTAATGGCCTGGCAGCAACCTGGTGCTCGGGCAGACACTCTGGTGAGGTCAGGGCAGGTCTCCGGGCTGGTTGTGGTGCTGCATGCAATGGCTGGGATGTGATGCATGGAGCACAAAGTGGGGAGGGCAGGAGGGTTTGTTCTTTGCCTGGCTGTGTTGCCTGACACAAGGTCTCTTCAAGAACCAATATCCCACTATGGGCAGAGAAAGGCATATGGAAAATCTTTCCAGCAAGGGTTGGGACCACCGTGGCTCAGATGTCTGCGTAGAGGCATTCCTGGGCTCCCCGTCTTACCAAGAGAGGAGAAAGGACCGTCCTTCATCCTGATCATCCCAACATGAGGATGTGACTGACAGCCCGATGACTCAGGCGCTGTGGTCTCTGTGCTTCTTCTGAGCGGTACCAAAAATAACTGTGGTGTAACCTCAGCCATGCAGAGGGGCCCCTTCCCCGCAGCTGAGGGAGGTGTCTGTGTGGTTAGAGGAGTGCAGTCAGGAGGGTGAAGGGATGCATTTACCTCGAATCAAAAGGCAGCACCGCCTGCGGGTTCATCTGTCCTAGAAGACCACCACGGGCTGCACAACAGGAAGCGCTGACACTGCCTCACATGCAGAGCATTAATGCTTCAGGAATGTTGGGTTTACTGGGAGGGAGGATAATATGCTCTTAAAAAAGAAAAATTGCTTGGGAACCATTAATAACCACAAGCATTTGGGATCTCTGTTGTGAATTTCTTCTGGAGAGGAGGGGGAAACAGCAAAAAGAGCCCCCCAAGTGCCATGGTAGGTCAGTACCTGGGCACTGCTTGGGGCTGGCCAGCATCCCCAGCACATGGCTGAGAGCAGCTAGGGCAGCCACAACAGGAAGATGATGTTTAATGTTGAGTTTGAGGGCCAGCATCTTTGAGATGCTCAGGGATGCCCTCTCAAGGATAGGTATTTGGAGTCTTTCAATGGATGGGGAAGTGTTGCTTGCTGGGGAGGGAACTGTGCGTGCTGGAGCTTTGCTGCAGGGCATAGGGTGCTGCAGCCCTCCGCCTTCCCCATCAGCAGGGATGTGTGCCATGTGCATGTCATAGAGCTGCAGCAAAGCCTTGCCGTGGCACAGCTGGGTTGCAGAGTGCTCAGGCAAGCACACTTATCATCCAGCCCTGCACACAGCAGCATAATCATCCAGTTTCTGTCTGGGTCGCAGGGTCCGAATGCTGGTGGCAGCAGCCCAGACAGAGGTGTGGCAAGGCTTTGGCAGGCAGCACCATTGCAAAGGCAGATGTTTCTGAGCCCATCCCAAGTCTAGACTGCTCCAGCTGCCATCTTCCACATGAGTGGTTTGTTTTGGAGCACGGCTCCTTTTGCAGGGAAGTGATCCTTGCCAATGCAATCAGCATTCAGGAGAGAGAGAGAGGTGAATGGGAACACTGATCAGATATGAAGGGCCTATTTCCAGTCCTCCTTGTACCAGAAAAGGCTGCTCCAGCTGACAGTCTTTGATAAATTAGGAACACACAATGCGTTTGAATGTCTCCTAATGAATGAGTCATGTTTTCTCTTGAAAGGAAGAAATAGCATGCTTTGTATAATACATGGGAAAAGTCTGAGCTTCACTCGTGCCATTGGATCATAGTTTTTTGCTAATTTAACCAGAATTATCCTCAAAGGGAAAAAATCTTGTAGGCAAATGACTAAGCATCAGAGAGCTCTATTTGCATAAGATGAGATTCATTTTGAAGAGCAGTTGAGAGTGTAGTTGAGACAGATGTGCAGCACAGGGTGCAGAGATGTATCCTATAAACACATATGTAGGTATTTCGTCAGCCTCTAGGAACAGAAAGTGAGGGATGGAGGATGGGATCCCTTTATTTCTTCATACCCCTTTAGACTTCCGTGCAGGACCTGGGGCTGCCCAAGACTGACTTTCTCATGCAGAGACTGAGAAAGTCATCAAACTGCCATGCTAATATTTGTCTGTGTGCAGAGCTGCCACACAATTTGGAATCCAGCTGCGGACAAAACTTCTCTGCAATAGCTGTTGTACAAACCCAGAATACACATCTGTCCCTCTTCCAGAAGTCATGTTAGAGGAGTGGCTTTCCGCCAACATCTCGGTTTGTGCCAGGATTTTGAGGGTTTGGGTCTTCTCTCCTCCTCTGCACAGCGCTGGGAAGGGCAGAGAGACGTGGAGGGGTTGGTGTGTCCTTTGGGGTGAGTTCTTCTCATCTTCCATTCTCCTGAGCAGGGAGAATCTAATGCTGGTGCTGCCCCTGAAGTCATTCAGTCCCTCTGTGCCGCTGCTCTCCGGATGGGCAATACTAAATAATGGATTTGTGGCAGAGAACTGATGGAAGAAACGCACCTTGTCTTCCTCCAGGAGGAAAGCAGGGCAGGTTCTCTATCTGCAGGGGTAAAAAACATCCCTGCTGATGGTGCTAGCATGGGGAGAAGCTTTTGATGCATTTTCTGAAGTCACTTTTAAGGTGACTTTTACCACGTGCATTAGCAGTTGAGAGGGAATAACGTTCATCCTTCCATCTCCTGTCTGCACACAGCAGCACGCCCTCCTGTGACGTGCAGCCAGTTATGGGATGTGCAGGGGGCAGAGTGTGAGGGGCACGAGTACAGTGGGGAGACCCTAAAACCCAGACATGTCCATCTCTCAGCGTGTGCTGGAATGTGGCTGAATCACGTCCTGGGCAGTCATCAGCTATTTGCTGCTAGGCTGAGTCCCTGCCCCTGGGGGAGCAATTACAGAAATAGTTTGCAACCTGAGTGATACGAATCCGAAACCATTCAAAAGGAAGAGAGTCATTTCCCACACCGCCAGCGCCGATTCCTGTACCGATTATAATTCACTTGAAGCCTTCCCCGGACAGGTTCAGCCTTGCTCAGGTTCTGAGATCTGAAGGCAGCTCTGCTCCCAGGGGTGTTGCTGCGGGCAGGGGAAGCCATGGGGGGGGGAGGGGAGGGAAGGGGGCCGTGATGTGGGAAAGGCAGAGGGATGAGCTGAGCTGATCTCAGCAGCAGGAGGAAGCGGTGAGATTCCTCTTGTCCTCAGGGTCCGATGCATTTCACTTTCAGACAACCTAGCTTAATTTTCCATGTGCAGCTTGAAGCTCCAGAAGCTACGGAAAGCATCCGTTTCGCACCAGCAAGTTTCCCAGCAGCAGCTTAGAATAAATCCCATAATCATTTGGTGGGATCAGCCATCATCGCCAACGCTACCGTGGGAAACCGAGAAGGGTTAAACTTTCATGTGGCCGCCACGAGCTGATCGCGGAGCTGTCGGGGCTGGTTCACAGCCCTGCTGTTTGGCTTGAGAAGAGAGAGGATCTGCTTTTGCCACGTTTCTCCTTGATCTCCGGGTTTGCTTGGTGTGATAACAGGGTGTGTGTGTGTTCTCCGCCGTCAGCTTGCAGCGAGGAGCAGGAGAGAAGCCAGAGACAAGAAGCAAAGTGCTGGAGGAGGCCGTCAGCCCTGCTGGTCCCACGGGGCATCCATGCAAGGGGAGGGCAGAAGCGATATCTTCCTCCAGCTGCCAGGAAAAGGAAACCCTCCTGCCCCTCGGAGAGCTTTCCACTGCTCACAATGGGTTTCCCCAGGGATGCTGGAAGGGGTTACAGCGGAAAGGTCCGCCCAGGCTCTGCGTGGTTTGTTTAACTCTTCCCTGCATCCCCGCGTGCAGGGCGAGGGGGCAGATGCTGCGATGAGTGTAGGGACACTGCAGGCATTGGAATCGTAGAATCATTAAGTTCAACCTTACATAAAGATCTGTAAGATCATCCAGTCCAACCGTCCAGCTGCCACCAATGCTGCCCATCCCTCAGTGCCACACCTGCCCTTTCCTTAAGCACCTCCATGGATGGCGCCTCCACCTCTCCCCGGGCAGCCTGTGCCACTGCCCCTCTGCTTTCTGCAAAGAGATTCCTCCTAATACCCAACCTGCAGGCAGGCTCTAGAGGCGTGCTGCGCTGATAGATGTCTCTCACTTCTCACGTCTCAGACCTTTACGTTTTAAGTGGGACAGCATCCATGGTCTGTAAGTAGCTGGGCCCTGCTCCAGCCTTATTCTTCTCTGGCTGCCTCTGCGGATGTGCATTTTTCTCCGTGTGTATTTCAGCACTGCTCTTTCCAGTTGTCTGACGTGGGCCTCTTGTCTGAAAGCCGGAGCTGGATGACATGGGTGTGCATGGGGCACGAGGCAGAGGAGGGATGAGTCACTGGGAAGGCACGGTGCGTGTCCCATCCAACCCAGCTCCCAAGGAGCCATGTGAGAAGCAGGAGTGTGGCCTCGTTTCATGTTTCACAGCAACTACACGTGTTCATCCGGCTACCTCTGCCGTCCCCACCATGCCGTGCTTATTTATTTGTGGACGTGCCCTTGCCCTATGCATACTGACCACCGTATTGTGATGCCTTTTGGCTACTTGGATGGAGCCCTGGGCAGTGCTGGCTGGCGAACAGCTCACGGCAGGGGATGGGGTTGGAACTGGATGATCTTTAGGGTCCCTCCCAACCCAAGCCGTTCTGTGATTCCGTAATGCTGCAATACTTATCCCACAGCCACCTTCTCCCTCTTGTTTTCACAAAAGGAGAAAAAAGGTTGAAGGAGAGGCAGTAAATTAAACCAAAGCGGCAGGGATTCCTGAATTACGTACTGTTTTCTATACGCCTTTCCCTCACTCCGTATCCCCACTGCAGTGCAGGTATCAGCTCTCTCCTTTGTTTGCGTCAGCTTCAGCTCATTCTGAACAGTGCATGTTTTTGGAGGACGTTTTGACTCACGTGGCCAAGTGCAATTGCAGCTGCTGTGAGCAGGAAGGTGGAGGAGGTCCCCTCCTGTCTGGTGGTACTTGAGAAATGTGGTTCTCAGGCAGTTGCATCTTCTCCTTTACGTCCCCCTTTGGGGGTACAGAGGAATGGTTGCTGATGGAGATGAGGTTAAGGACTTGAATTAATCTTTGGTAAACTCCATTAAAACTGCAGCTGCCTCAGTTGCACTGGGTGCATGTTTTGATAGTTATCTTCCTAACTAAAAGGGCACAGGGATGCTTTTTAAATAAAAGTTTGGATTCTAGAGAGCAATTACTTAAGACTTAAAAAAAGGAAAGAAAGCACAACTGTCTATTGGCACAGCTGTATAATTGTGTTATGCACGGGAGCCTGGGCTGGCACAATGGCAGAATAAAATGACGTGTGTGTTGCTAAAATGAGGGTCAGCTGTATTGGTGAGGGTTGTTGATACAAGGACTGGTAGCACCGTGTTGGCCAGCAGCAAACAGCTTGCAGAGGGGTCAGATCAAGTGGTCCGGGCTACAGAGAGTGGAAATCCCCAGGGCAGGGAGCAGTGTTGGGTGGGAGCAGTGAGCAGTGCAGCAGCCAAAGTGCAGCCCTGTGCACCTCAGTGTGGGGAATTTCCAATTCTGTGCTGTGTGGGCTCTTACACCTTTAAAACAACCATTTCCTTGTTAGCTGTACTGCTGGTAGACGTAGATTCAGAAAGAAATGCTCTGATTCATTTGACGTCCTATCAAATTAGTAGCACAGAGAGACTGGACCTGGGCTTTGCATACTCTCCCACGTGGCTTTTTCCCACAGGGACAAGGTTTGGATGGATGTCTCTTATCAGAATTAGGTTCAGGCAAGCTTTCTCTGTTTGAAGTCTTGGTATGCAGTAATGTATAGTGTGCCGTGCTCACCGTGGTGCTAACACGTGGCTGCTGGTGGGTGCTGGCACGTAGCAGGGAGCTCTGAAGCTGGAGGCAGTTGTGTTACCCCTGTGGTACAGCACAGGTCTGGGAAATGGAGTGTGAAGCACTGCTGAGCTTACAGGAACGCAGTGCGTGGCGGAAAGATGTGAACACTCTGCTCTCTGCAAACAGATCCTTCTGCAGGTGGTGCTGTGCGCAGCTTGCAGGCCTTTGTAGCAATAGCAGAAGTTGAAGGGGAGTTCTGGCCGTGCTGTTATAATTTGCCCACGTTGCCTGGTCTATCCAAACGGGTCTCCTTGAAACACTCAGGAGAACCACCCTGCTGTGGAACAATCTGTAACGTTTGTTTTTATTTTCCTAGGGTCCACCAGGTCTGCCGGGCTTACCAGGACCACCAGGCAAGAGAGGTTCCCGAGTAAGTGCTTTAAGAACTTCTCCCCATCTGTACCTATTGCCACCCGTCCTGCTGCTCCAAGGGCCATTGCGTGCTCCTGTGGCTGAGCAGTGATTGCCACAAGACCCACCATTGAGGTCTGTCCTTCCTCCTTTCTCTCCTTCCCTGTTAAAGATTCCAAGAAGGCACCTTGTGATCTGCAGCCTCTCCAAGCTAAGATTTTACAGCAGCAAAGGCTGGGGATGAATGTTTTAAGATGGCTGTCAGAAGGATGAGCTCTGCCTGTCTCATTTTGTTTCCAGTAGGCAGCATGCCCTACTCATACAGTCAACCACTGGCACTGTTTTCATGGTAGCAAGGTGCTGTCCCACAGGGTGCAGTTATGGAGCCTGGGTCCTGAGCACGGAGCTGATGTGGGTTGGGAATCAGCAGATATAGGTCCTTTATATATATAGGAGCCTTATATATGTTCATATATATATGAACACTTAAATATATATATGTATGTATTCAGGCTGCTGTGTTTTATGGACAAGATAATGTGTTCCACATCAGAGATGTTCTTTGGTGAAATACCAGCACAACTGGTTACACAGCTCCAATGTGTGCCAGTACCTAAGCAGCAACCACATCAGCACGTTGCCTGGACTTTGTCTTTACCAGCAGGTCCCCATGAAGGCTGCAGGGTTGTCCTTATCCCAGCCCCAACCCCAAGCAGCTGTTTGGTGTTACTTCTGGCAGTCCTGTGGTGTGCAAACCAGGCTCCACGTCCGGAGGCCCAGCTGTGTGAATGACCAACTTTCACCTCTACCTCCGAATTCCACCATCTGCCAAAACTGCAGTTTTCCTAGGAGAAAAAAAAAAGCGTTGTGGAAAACCATGTCACAACTTGGCATTGCTCCCCATCCTATATTTAAGACAATCCCCTGAAAGACAATAAGCAACAGAGGATCTCTGAGTGCAGCCCCTGCCAGAGGTGCTGAGAATCAGCCCAGGGAAGAGTTCCCAGTTAGGAAGCGCTCACACAGCTGAGCCTGGCTTGGCTCAGGCTGCTGCATAGAGGCTGTGCTAATTTTGGGAGGGGGCAAAAGGGTCACCCTGTAAATGTCTGGCCTGGAGCACTGAAGACAGTACTGCTCTGTGCGTGAGTTGTTTTGACTTTGCAGCGTGTTTCTAGTATTTTTTTTTTTCTTGTGGTTCTTTAGGGTTTAAGGACTTAACTGCAAGGAAAAGGACCTGCCAGAAACTAAGACAGGCTTAGGGGAATTCTTGCATCTTTTGCTTTTGTTGTGCATGAGTCACTTCAAAATAAATGTGCAGCATGGCCGGGGCTATGTTCTACCTCTGCTTCACTTGATCCTCCAGTACAGCAGCCACAGTTCTTGTACCAGCCATAGGGTAATCCATGGGGTGTCCCATGGGGTGTCCCACGGGGTGTCCCCCAAGCATGGACCTGCTGAGGGGAGGTGAGCATTGCATGCAGCTTTGCAGTGCTGGATGCTGGAGGAAAAGAAGTGTTTCTTCTTATCACCAGTACAGTTTATGGCTGATACGATTGTCCTTGTTGTAGCTTGCATAATCCCTACGTTATTAATGCTTATACAATAACGTGGTTTATTTGAAAGCCTAGCTGCAGCATTTGGCTCATGACCTTCTGTAGCTGTGAAGCCCATGACGTGGCTGTCTTGCTGATGTAGCACAGTATTTCCACTCCTTTGAGTTCTGTATTGCCTCTGTTTTATTTCCCTTTCTCCCCCCGTATTGGTCAGAGTTAAATGAAAGCTCAGATTAGCTTTTGCTTTGAGGGTGAGATTGTGGTCAGAGACGGTTTGTAAGGAAAGCTGACTGCTCCCATGAGTCTGTCCCCTTGTTTCCAGCAGATAAATATCTCTAGCCTCGTCTTACAGCCAGAAAGTTGCTCTCCTATGTAAGCCAATGCCCCCGATTTGCAGTAACAAATGCCAGTCTGTGAAGGTTTGAAAAGGGGTTTGGGACACAGCGCTCAAATGCAACGCACAGTAGAAGCCAAATGGGTTCTAAGGTCTTCTAGAGAATGACATTTCCTTGATTTTTAAGCCTACCCCTATTCTAGGAGAATGAAATGAATGATCCACCCAATCACTGCATCAGAGAGCCACGCAGACAGAATATTCGCATGCCCTCCTCTGCAGCCATAAGGACAGAGGGGTCTACTAAATAAAAGTCGGGTGTTTCTCACTGTGTAAGGGATCCATTGATCCTAATATCCAACCTGAACCCCCCACCCCGGTCTGCTCCAACTCAGTATCCCCATTTAACACAGGCGAGCAAACTCAGGTGCTGGGGACACATTTTCCCCAAGGTGTGTGTTTTAGCCCTGGCCACCCACCAGGCCAGGGGCAGAATTTGGATTGAAGCCACAAAGCCTGACACGCTGCCATTGCTCTTGTTTGACCCGCCGGACCACGGCAGGAGAGAAATGCACCCACATGTGCTTCAGGATGCTCTCACCCTGCTCCCGTGAACCTTGAAAGATGGCGAGGCCCCGGTGTGACACATCCGTGTGACATTTGGTCTGTGGTTGCAGAAAGTCTCCCTTGCCTTCCAAATGCACTGCTTCCCCCTGAGAGAAGCAAGGAGTCAGCCAGCCGTCCGGGCTCCCCGTGTCCTCATTCCACAAGGAAGACTCTCCCATTTCTGAAAAGAAGTGCTTGAAGAAACGGTTTGTTCGGTTTCACCTCAAATATTTCGCTCGTTTTTCAGCAAGCCAAAGGTCAGAGCGGGATCTGTAGGTCAGAGGAAAGGGAAAGCCCGGTGTGTAATGAGTTCTGAATGAGCAGCCGTGCCTCTGACCGAAGCTTTCTCACATTTAGCAGTTCTGAGGATATTTCCCCCCTCGTGAAAGCTGAGGCAGCGGAGGCAGCTGTGCACAGTTGCTCTATTGTTAATTGGGGGGGGGGGGCTGTGAACCAGTGTGCATAAAAGCCCTTCTGTCAGCCGGGTCCCATCTCCAGGCACATCCTATATGCCGCTCCCACGTGGCTGCCATTCATGTGGATGACATTCCAGGGAGATGACAAAGCCATCACCTTTGGGAAGCCCTCGTCACTTGGGGAACACATTCGGGGACTGTTCTGGTCGCCCTGTCGTTGGGCTGCTGCTCTCTGGGATAACATTTTCCGTGGCATTTCTGGTGCGAGGTTTGGGCCATTTCAGATGCAGGTTAGCTTGTCACTAGGCTGGGTTGGTCCAGCCATTGCAAGGGAGGCAGAAGGAATGAGCAGAGAGGCACAATTGCAAATAGTAACATGTGCTATGGGGCTTTTTGGTTGACTGGTCTCAACGTTGTCCCATCCTGAGTATGGAAGAGAGAAACAAAACTAACGTAATGATCTTAGAACTGTGGAATCATTTGAGCTGGAAGGGAACCCTAAAGGTCATCTGCTCCACCTCTCTGCAAAGAACAGGGACACCCACAGCTCTATCAGGTGCTCACAGCTCTGTCCAGCCTGGCTGTCTCCAAGGATGACTGTAAATGATGATAGACATTCTCAGGAGAATCTTGATTTCTAGATATGAGTGAGAGAATGAACTAAATCCAGGATAACATGAGTAAAATACAGCAATTAACTGTAGAACTACGAAGCAATTAATTCTTGAATTGCTTCTCCATGGAGAGGGAGCACCGACTGGAGATGGGTAGCTCTGCTGGGTGCAATAGGAGGAGTGCAATGAATGTCGGAGTGGGTTTAATAGAACAAGTGTGTGTATCCTGGGGGTATGATGACTTATTGTGTGTGCAGATAGGTAAGTGGATTAATGTGGAAGGCTTACCTACGCGATGCTGTACTGCTAACAGCTCCCAAGGCGGTGCTGTCCCACACCTTCTGTCCCTCAACCCAACTCAGTGCACCACACCGCATCTTCCTCGTGTGCCAAGAATGTGGGTGGAAGCGTAGATTCAGGACTAACCGTGTTGGAACACATCGAGATCGGTTATTTTTACCATTTTTAGGACTACTGCCAGACTACGCCCTTTTCTCCCCGCAGTTACGAGAGCAGTTTAAAATGTCTAGCACAATCCCCAGACGTGGTTACAGCAGCCACTGGTGTGCCAGACTGGACTTCCCACTGTCACTTCATCAGCAGGATGTGGCTGCTTTTCACCAGCATGACACCACATTGGTCTCTGGGAGTAGGATGGGTTTCTGTTCTTCCTTTGCTCGGATTACACGCTATGAGTCTCATTGCATTCAGCGGTAAATCCTCCGTCCTGCATGTCAAGAGCCTGTGTTCTCTCATCATCACATGTTTTAGCTCTGGGCAATGGGACCGGGTTCTTTCTCCTGTCTCCCCCCCTTCACAGTCCCACTTTTGGTTGAGGCTTTATGATTGCATCGCTCTTTGGTTTAGCCCTGGAAGAGGCTGCACCAAACTTGGCTGGAGGCACCACGAGTCTCCTCACCAGGAGCTCTTGGTGGGCGGCCCAGCTTTCTACATTCCAGCTTTCCTCCTGGAAGCTCTCCCTGTCAGCTAGGAGTCACCAAACCCTGCCCTTCCCTCCAGCCTAACTCTTTGAAGCCTGCCCCAGGCTATGGCAGAGCAGGGATTTCAGCTAACTGCACTGACGTGGGCTATGAGCCAAGCTGCCCGGCTCCAAATCTGAATAACAGCTGAATTCCCTCCTCAAATCTAACAGCAGTCGGAATTTATGAACTCTGCTCAGTGCTACCTAGATTATTGCTTATGCATAAGTGCTTTTTAGGAACCCATCTTTTATAGAGACTTTACTGCTCTGGTTTCTGCCACTTGTATTGATTTTCATCCTTATTTAGGACCTGGAAGACTTGAGTTCAAGTGCTTTTGCTACTGCAGGCTTGTACGTGAAGTCTCCATTCCAACCCAATGAGACAAACAGACGATGCCATACTTCAGTGGGAAAATGAATTTATTCAGGACCACTGGGCTGTAGCACCTGTGCGGGTTTTCATATTACCATTTGATACTCCTTAATTTTAATTGAAATTGCTTCCGTTTTGTTGAAAATTCACAGCCAGGCTTGAAGGTATAGGGGAATTTCGGGCTGAAGAGCTGGGAGGGAATTAAGAAAGGGACAATGAGAGTACATGGGTAAAAGATGTCGTTTGGAAAGCTGAGCCTCAGCCTTTTGACGGAACAGCTTGTGGAGAGCAGAGCTGCACAGGTTGTGGAACAGCAGCACTGAGCACTCATCAGCTGTCTATACCACAAGATAGAGAAGCTAGGCAAAAAAAAGCCCTTATCTCCCATTAGCTCACTGAGAAGGTGCATGAGTGGCTTTTTGTCCCCCAGCCCATCCTCCTCCTACCTGGAGGGCACATTACAGTGCTCCTGACGGTGGTGTGAAGCTCACACACAGCCTTGGCAGAACAGAAGCCCTTGGAGTTAAATCTTCAGGTTGTTTCATCTCTCAGGAACGTGTCCAAGAGGACTTAGAATTATTACTACTTCTGCCTGAAAGGTTAACAGAACTTTTGTGCTATATACAATGCTGGGATAAACTATTCTTGGCTGCTTATTCCAGATAACTCCTTAAATAGCCGTCGGAAAGTATGTAAAGTGCTCTCAAAATGTGATGTAAAAGGAGATGCTGGTGGATGTGATCTGAGGTGGATGCCCTAATGGTGTCATTGGCTTTAAGAGCTATGCAGAAACACCAATCTAAATGGTATTTATTTTTAAATTGGGCCTCGCCTCCACTCCGCCTGTTTTACCGTCCTGCCATCCGTTCTTTCTCCCCCTAAAGACAAAAATCCCTTTTCCTTGTAGGGGAAAAGAGCTCATCTTAAATAAATAACGAGCAATTTAAAATACCCCTTTAGTAACTGCTCCCATCCTCTTCCATTTTGACCCTACAAAGCGTCCCCACCCCCACACACCTGCACCGCCCTTTGCCCACCTCCAGCCCTTTCTGGGGCTCCTTGCACAGCTTCCCCTCCCCTGAGCCCGAGGTATTTCTGTGCATGGATGGGGGGATATTCGGTGTCACTGAACCATCTCATGGTCATGCTGGGTCTTGTGACAGACACGTGTTGCCTTACCAAAGGGTGGGCAGGAGCTGGTGCTGGTGAACGTTGCTGACCCCTCTTGACTTCATTTTGTGTTTGTTGTGTTTTTTAGGGTCCTCCGGGTCCCCATGGAAACCCTGGTTCACCTGGCCCCCCAGGCCTGAAAGTAAGTGAAAGGAGCTTTACCTTTGTGTTTCTGATGCTTCCCAGTCGGGCTCCCAGCAGAACAAAGTGTAGCTGATGCCATTTATCCCCTTCCCTCTGCTTGGACACAGCCGAGGCCTTCTCCTGTGCTTACAGGAGACCCCGCTGTGCACCTCGATTCTCAACTCTCCCTAATTTCAAACACTTCCTAATTAGGATCCTGTCTGAGCTACGCCTATGGCAGGGAGCAAGCTGCTGTGCTGGGACGAGGGCAATGGAATCACTGATAACATCCCACCACATCCTGACTTCTTCACTCTATTGCTCATGGATTGCACAGCATCCATCAGCAGCAGGGCCTTAGCAGCACCCACTTCTCCTCTCGCTTCCTCCTCCCTCACCTCCCCTTCCCTCTGTAGAGCTTCTGGGCAGCTGGAGCCCTTCCCCATCAGATCCCACTGCTGCCTCCTACACGTCCTCATCTCTCCCACGAGGTCTCCTCTGGGGCCAAAAAGTCGTTGAGATTTGAAGTGCTTAGCAGAGGTCTGCACTAACAAGGAGGCTGTAGGTGCAAGCAAGAGTCCTTTCTTTTGATGATCTCATCAGTAGGCAGGGATACTATGAACACTATTGATGCTCTGGGAAAAAGATTGTGGAAACTTGGCATGCAGCCGTTACGTGATTAAAAGTCAGGCACTGGAGACATGCTGGTGAACAGCAGCTGTTCTAAATTCTGCAGTGTAGCTATATGGCCTGAAAAGTGAGGCTGTAAAAGTTCTACGTCTTCAGTGCTCTGCATTTATTCTCCATCAGTGACTTCCAGATCACACTTGTTGAGTTTTACGAGTCGAATCAAAGTCCTTTTTGCCTAACTTCCAGTCGTGCAAATTCAGCCTGATCCAACCTGTGCAGCCAAAACGCTTTTCTGTGCGATGGGTGTTTTTTTTTAACGTTAGCCCAATGTCAGAAATCATCACGTAGCCATAAAGCTGTATTCAGCTGGCTTCTGATTGGAAATAAAACGTTTCTATAAGTACTTTTCTCCCATCCTGGCTGGCTGCTAAAAGCCTTTGGTGGATGAATTGCTGTAGCTGTCTGCAGCAGAGCTGCGGGGCCACCAGTCTGCACTATGCCATTTCATTTTGCCCTGACGCTGTTTGCAGGATTAGGCTGTTCTCCGTGATGCTGTGTCACAGGAAGCACTGGGCTTGCAATGGGAGCTGAGAGCTGCAGCTCTGGTGTAGCAGAACCAGCTGTAATTCCACCTCTATCAGTGAGTGCCTTCTAAGATGTGGTTGCAAGACCTTTGCACATGAAGTACTTTTTGTAAGGTTCTCAGAGTTTTGATTTCCCTCCTTCCCTTCATTTCTTCAATGCTATACCAGTCCCAGAAGCTGGAGTTCACAGAAAATCAAGGTATTTCATCCCCTTACATTTTAAATCCCCTTCAGCAGGGTCCACAAATCTGCACCTGGGACCTGCTATCCTCTTAGCATGCCCAGCCCATGGCCAGAGCTCTGGCCTGTGCTGTAGGCAGGGCAGCCCCAAGCAGAACCAGTGCTGGGTGCCTGCAAGTGGGCTCTGTCTGCCCTCAGCATCCCTTAACCACGTGGAAAAAAAAGGAGCAGCTCAAAAAGGAAGCTGAACTTGCCCAGATAGATAGAGCTTGGAAGCAATGACTAACAGCAAGTATTGTCACTGAGGAAGTAACCCAGGGGCATAATTTTTATCAGCTGAATTAACAGAGCGCTGATGAGGTCGGACAGTGCCTGTGTGCAGTGGAGGTGATTCCACACTGAGGATGCCCAGCAGCATCAGGACTGGGGGGGGTACCTGTCAGCAGGATGTGTTTTCCAAAGGCATCACAGCAGCTGGGTTTGTATCTCTCATACAGAAGCCTTTGGCCCCAGATGTCAGTGTGCTTTGCTTAGCTGCTCTGGAGGAATCTTCCCTGTTGCTGCGGTAGGCAAAGTTGAGTTTTCCTTTTAGCGAATGGTTTGGCTGCAGTGCCACTGATGCTTGAAATGCTATTAGTGGGATTGCGGAGCGGAGGTGTTTAAATTTCACAGCTGTCGACTTCTCCCAGGTAGGGATACAAACAGAAGAAAGCATTTTCCTTTCCAAGGAAATCTGCTCCATCAGTTGGGATGGGAAGGCTTGTGGGAAGGGGCTGACGGATGAGGTTAGGGTGAATCTCACCGTGTGGCTGCTGCACAGGAGGAGCTGGGCATTCCTTAGCATCAGCCACCTGTGCTCGCTGGCCCCGATGCACTCTTGTTACTTAATCCTAGGAAAGCGTGATCCCACTGTGGCTGAGCTCCCCACCTGTGTGAGGATCAGAGCAGTGTGGAGCATAGAACACGAGGCACAGACAGCTAACATGATCTGGACCTCACCAGGGAGCAATGTGAGAGGCATGTACCCCTCTGCACGACTGACGGTCATCTCACTGAGCACTTGGGAAGGCTCGTGGAGGTGGTGGCTGTCTGCCTGCAGCATTACATTCATTCTGCTGAAGCGAGTAGCTGTGATCTCAAGCCCCCACAGGCAGCTCAGAGTGGGAGACTTGCCTGATAACAGCTGCATGCAAAGCAAGATTGTCTGCGTGACTTGATGTAGTGCTTGGAAACCAGGCAGCCTTCATTCAGAAACTCTACAGATGCATCTGCCTTGAGTTGGCAGCGCTCCCTACAGTCCATAGCCAAGCAGTCTCACTCCCCGAGCCTTGCAGCTTGTGGTGGATGGTGGGAGGGGAGAAGGGGGTGTGCAAGGTGTGTCAGATGCAGTGATGCTGCGTGGAGAAGCTGCTCAGCTGGCCATAGCTAGACCTTCATGTTGCTAATGAGAAACACCAATTAGCAGATAATAATATTCTTCTGTAGGGTCCAACCTTCAAGTCCTTCCAAGCATTTCCCTTGGCAACCAATAATTATCTCTTCCAAAAGAATCTGGCGTACTGCAAATCTCATCCCCTTCTTCCTGCTTCTATCTCTCTCTCACCTTTCCACCTTTTAAGATTTTAACCAAGGACTCTCTATTGACAAACTGCTGAAATCCTACCAGGAGATTGGCCTTCGGTTGTGCTTTCTCTTGTCTCAGCTGTTAAACAGGAAAATAATGCATACTGCCACTTCAGATAAAGTGTGCCTCTTCCTCTGCCAGCCTTAACGCCTCCCAATTGCTCTGGCTGCTGCTGGTGTCTAATTAGTGTAACTTTCTCTCCAGTTTCATCTGTTCCCCACAGTTAAAGAAAACAACAGCAGCTAGGAAGCTGTTAAGGATGGTTTATCCACAATAATAGGCTTGGTAATTATTTTTGTGACGGTAGTTGTAGGCAAGGAAGAAATCACAGCTGTCTGATCTAATAAGTATCAGAAGTCCTGACATTGCCTTCTTCCAGATATCCTTTTTTTAGTCAATTTAATACTGTCAAATACTATTTAAAACTCAGCGCTTTAGCAGCAGTATTAGCTCATCAAAACCAGCCGTGGCAAAACAGAGCTATACCTGAGGGCTTTAATGCATTTGAGGCGTGGGAAGAAGACAGAGGTGAAACAAAACGTTGGTCTAAGTTGGGGGCTTGATGGAAGCGAGACCACATCTATGGGTCGGGTCTCTGGGTGATGTCATTCATCTGAGTTTCTCCTTTCAGGGTCAGAAAGGTGATCCTGGGCTGTCGCCTGGAAAAGCTCGCAGAGGACCAAAGGTAAAATGGCATCGAGATCACGTTGTGTTTCAAGCCCTGTGCCTACACGTGGAGGGGGTCCATACTGCAGCCATGAGCAGCACAGCTGCTCATGTAGACCTGGGACTAGACCTTAAGACTTGGACTCTGGATTCAGGACTGAAGTGGGTTAGCTAAGAGAAGGACCACGTGCTCTGCCAATTCTTTTCAATGAATGACGAGCCCCATTTTTGCAGTTTCACAGCTGAGTGAATTTTACGGAGGCCACAAGACCTCAGAGAGCTCTAGAAATGAACAGAAGGGCAATCAGGGCTTCACAGTATCTACCTCAATTAGTTCTTTCAGTGGTGGCTGCACAGTACTTCATAATTCACATCCAGGACAAGAGGCCTGGTTTTCTTCCTTTCACCATAAGCCTTGCTATGAACGCACCGTTAATAGAAAGCATCAGCCATGAAGAGCTCAGACCCTCCATTTGAAACCAGATGCCTCAGTGCTCCGCAGGGCTGTGAGCTGCAAGGTGAAGCTCACAAACGTTGAGATGGCTGAGTCTGAAACGACACATTGAACTCAACAGCACGAGGTGCCTTTGGCAATGTCCGGGGCTGTATCAGAATGGCATCACATGGAAACCATCCACCCACACAATCTGGAACCGTTTTCTTGCAAGCATGCTCGTTGTAAGAAGGGGAGAGATCCAGATTGCTTTTAGCTCATGTTAACAAGGCTTTGTTCCTGTTAGCAGTAATAGAAACAAGGAATTTCCAGCAGGAGTTTGGAGTGATGCCTAATTTTCAAGCTGGATACTCCAAATGTGTTTTCCCTAAGCAGGCACGGCACAGTGCTAGAGTCATGGAAGGATTTTTTCATGCTAATCAAAGGAGGCCCAAATGGGCTTGAGCTAATGGATCGGATGTTAGCATTCTCACACCAAAGAACTTCTCACTGCTGTGATGGTTTGGGTGCATCAGATGGGATGTGATACAATCCCCTTCCAGATGGGAGAGCCACTGACAAATCTCCCACCAGCAGCCCACAGAGGTGCAGCTCACGCTGTGTAGGTGAAGTAAATCCATCATCAGTCATCTGAACCGAGCTGTGGGCTGAGCCAGTGTGGAGCACAACCACAGGGTTTGGTTGGAACCTGTTGTTCCTGCTGCATTTAAAGGCTGCTTTTCTCTTGCCTTGGCCATTTAAACACCCAGCCAAAGGCAAATGAAGCATGTGACTGAATGAGATCCTTTTTTAGTTTTTTTTTTAAGCATTCATTCTGTTGGTGAAAACTGGACTCCAGCAGCAGCTGTCACTGATTAACTGGGTCTACTATTTATATCAGCCAGTTAATAGAGATGGTGTTTAAATGCATGCTTCTTGTCCAGGCAGAGTTGCAATTAGACTCAGAAGTGTCAGTAGTTGGGTACTGCTGTAGGCAAAATAACATCAGTAACCGTACCTTAAGCACAGGGAAAATGTTGCTGAAAACTAATGCCAGTTTCTTGTTTCATGCAGGGAGACGTGGGCTTACCTGGTCTGACTGGGTTCCCTGGGCCACCTGGTAGAAAGGTAAGCATTTGTCCTTTTCTAGTGGATTAAATCACGATTTTTAATTCAAAATGTCCCCCTGTAACTCTACCACATCGTTGTTTCAACGTTAGCATCACCAGCAATATACCTACACCTACAAAAGCACTCACAGGGCTGGAACGTGAGATCCATCCTCGCCTTTATGTTGCAGCAGAGCGTGTGCACGTGTTCAAGTGTACAAGTCCACATAGCAGCACCTCAGCAATCCATACTGTCTTCTATATCAAGCACACTTGAGTTGGCCTTCCAGTTCCAGGCTGTGTTGGTAGGTTGGCTCCCCAGGGAGCCAATACCAGCGTAGCAAAGCTGAATGGTTAAAACTAGCATCTTGATTCAAGGACTCCATCAGTAAATGGGTACTCCATTGGTAAATGAACCGCTGAGGTTGTGCTGCTGTTCCTTAGCCCAATTAGCTGCACACAAACACCCACTCACGTATGCCTTAAGACTCTGGGGAGAGAAAGAAGATGTGTAGAAGGCTGAAAGAAACCTTCCCTCTCCGTGCTCGCTGTATGCTTTATATTGGAATGAAACTGGAAGAAGTAGGAGCTCGGGTTGTTTGTTTCCTTCTCTCTCAAGCTTTGAGTGCTGTGTGGAGCTAGGAGCAGTAGGGGGATTAATTAGCGTTCTTCTGCAGCCACCAACTCTTAACAAATGCAGCGCAAAGAGTATCATTTTCCTGATGTAACAGCTCATAAAGCAAAACCTTGTGGTTACAATCAGCAAAACAACGTCAGGAGAGCAAGGCCTCATGGTGGGAAAAAGCGGAGACGGAACGGGAGATTGAACCAACATTCCTGAGTCTAGCACATGGCCTTCACATTTGATTTTGGCTCCCCCAGGACAGGGCAGAGGCAGGGATATGCTTCTGTTTCTCTCTGTAATGAGCGAGTTGGATGCTGAATTTTTTTCCTTTGGTGCAGCTTAAAAAAAAACACCTCCCAGTAGCGCTGGCCTGGCAGTGGTTTTGGTGTAACCTGGCTTTTATTAGCATCTTGCAGTAAGAAAAAAAAAATTACAGCTGTTGGAGAAATGCTTGGAAAATTTTTTTTTTTTAAATCTGGATTCCCTGCTGGCATCTTCCCAGTGAAAATATGCTGGCGTTTGGCTGAAAATAGGCAACACAACTTGGCTACCAGCAAGCAGGAACGCCTTGGAAATGGACGGCCCTCCCGCTCACTGCATGGAAGGGCAGTTCTGAGGGCTTTGATCTGAAAACTCTCTGTAGAAACTTTCAAAGAGGCAGAAGAAAGAAAACACTTTTCTCGCTACATAAAATCCACGTCTCGGTAGGATGAGCTGGAGTCACAACCAAGC
Source organism: Gallus gallus (assembly GCF_016699485.2). Classification (NCBI taxonomy): domain Eukaryota; kingdom Metazoa; phylum Chordata; class Aves; order Galliformes; family Phasianidae; genus Gallus; species Gallus gallus. Next base: position 5,370,493 of record NC_052548.1, read on the forward strand.
GGCAGACGGTTTTGGGCAGCGTGACTTGCAGCACAGAGCCGGCCCTCTGGATGCAAAGCTTTTGCTCCTTGTAGGGCTGGAGAGTCTGATCTGCCACGCAGATACCTCTCAGCACGGTGCTGCATCGTTGCCATCAGCCACAAGGGCTGCAGAGAGCCCATGGCTGCAGCCAAGTGCCAGGTTGTGTGGGACGGCAGCGGGGGGAGAGAGGGTGTGGTTAATGGGATGGGTGATGGGTTGGTGGTTGGGCTTGGTGGTCCTATAGGGCTTTTCTGACCGTAAGGATTCTATGGTTCTTAGAAGCTTTGCTGAAGTCGCTTGGGGACTAAAGGCAGAGCTGGGAGGTGCTCAGTGCTTGCAAACACATCCTGTCATGCAGATCTCATTCCCTGCCCTCTTCACTCCTCGTTTCCTATCGGTGTGCAGGATGGCCCTTTATAGCTGGGAGAGCGTGGATTATAAATATCATCACAGATGAGCAAATCTGTCACTGGAGTGCAATTTCCTTTCTAAATCACAGCCCTTTGTGTCGAACACCCTGCAATCATCAGGAAGTGTTTGGATAAAGGAGCAAATGCTGTTGTTTTCATACCCTCTGCCCTGTCATTTTAGTGCTATTTGAAGAGGATTAACAGGTAAATGCTTCCACATTCCAGCCAACTTTAGCTTATACAAGCTTTTCTGTTTTCTCCTCATTATAATTAACCCAAGACAAAAATAACTGCAGTATACTGTGAAAAAAAACACACAGTCAGAGCACTATAAATAGCCAGGAGTGTATTTAATATGATGCAACAGCAGTAGAGTATGTACCTAACTTAAGTGCAATTCACTTGCCATTGCATAGAGAGCAGTGCAGAGCTTGGTGCTGACATTAGCTCAGGGGATGCTCAGAGTAAGGGAATAGTGGAGGCAGGGAGAGATCAGCAAGGTGGGATCTCAAGGGGCAGGAAATTCCCATCTCCAGCAGGTCTCACCCTGCTGCACCCATCTTACTGGCTCCATCTGTTGGTCCTGCTCCACGAGCTGTGGGCAAAAACATGCAAACAGCACGGGGAGAAAAGGCCATTTGGAGGTCCAGAGAAGGGACAGCCAGTAGCCCCGTGGTCTTCAGGTTAACCACTGCTTTCTTGGGGGAGCGCAGCTCCATCAGAAGAAGAGGCCGTGATCCTCAGCGAGGTCGAGCAGGGGAGAATGGGTGAAAAGGGAATCAACGTTCTTCCAGGCCAGAATGTCTGAAATAACAAGCGAGGAGGAATGCAAAGGGGAGTGGGTAGTAGCCAGGATGGCTGAGAACATTGCATACCTCCGCCAGGAAAGGCTTAGGCTGCAGGTCTAGAATAGCCCAAGGGAAGAATAAAAAAGCAGTTAAGCAGAGGTGTGGAGCTGGGAGCAGAAACAGCCCTGGGTTCATCTGGTGAGGGAAACAGGAGGCCAAGAGCTGACCAAGGCAGACGTGGGGTGCTCCCAGTGTGTGCGGGAAGCTCTGGGCTGGGATGGGGTGAGCAGCAAAGAGCAATTGTAACCCACTGAAAGCATTTGGGGGTTTGTCCTTTTTTTTTCCTGTAGTATTTGTGCAGGGATTGTTTTGTGTTGATTTTCTCTCTCCGTTTGATTCAAGTTCAATGTTCTGCCTTGTTTTAGTGTCCCTAGTAGCCCAGCTAGCCATCAGCTCTGCAACTGAATACAGTCATAGAATGGTGTGGGTTGGAAGGGACCTTTAGAAGCCATCTGGTCCCACTCCCTGCAATGAACAGGGACACCCACAACCCCACCAGGTACTCAGAGCCCCATCCAGCTCTGACCTCGGGTGTCTCCAGAGATGGGGCATCCCCCACCTCTCTAACCCTACCCCAGTGCCTCACCACCCCCACTGTAATCTTCTAATCTGCTCCGACTCCACCTGATGGAAATGAGATTTAAATGGCTGAAGCAACAGCTTCGGGGAAAGAGCAAAAAAGCCGAGGTGCCTTGCATGTGCAGAATTTCCTTGGTGTTTGGAAAGAGACTGTAGGTAAATCCTGGGGAAAGAGGGCTCCAAATACACGCTGATCACTCTGCAGCTGAACAGGCTGCCTTTGTTCTGCATTAAGAAAAATACTGACACACTGAAGCAGATTTATGAAAGACCTGTGAGAGTGATTTGAAGCCTGCAACACCTGCCAGCAAGCAAGCTGCATTAAGGAGCTTTAATTTGGAAGGCAGCAAGTTAAGAGGCAGCTTGCTCACCATTTTAGGTAGCTCCATAAGGAAGGGCTCTGGATCTTGTCACACCTAGTAATAATTAGATTAGAAAAGCTGGAAGCAAGACAGATTTGAGCTGGAAACCAAACTGAAGCTTCCCGTGACATTAAATGGTTTTGCTGGTGTTTCCTGTGGCACTTCCAAGGTTTTCCCCAAAATCCATCAACCCGTGTTGTGTAGGGCCTGGGGAAAGGATGGCTGGATGAAACGGTACAGAAGTGATCAGTGCTTTCACCACAGCCTTCAGATCTCCAGCTAAGATGCAGGCTTTTCTGAAGGCAAACGTCTCTGCACCTGCCCAAACCCTCTGCCCTATAAACCTGTGGTTTCCTAAGGATTACGGGTAACAGTGTGGGTTACAAACCTGAGTGTAGCTGCAGCCCTCTGGCTGTGCATGGAGCAAGTCCTTGCTGAGCAGCCTCCAGCACAGCCTGAGAACGTCAGCGAGATTTGGGCAACGCGTGGTAAAAGCTTGTGGTGGTGTGGTCCCATTCCATACCCAAAGAACTGCCTCTTCCCTGAACGTTAGTCCTACTTGCAGAGAGAAATTCAGACCAAAACCATTCTTTTTTTTTTCTTATTCTATTTCAACAGGGATACAAAGGCTATCCTGGACCACCGGGTCACCCTGGAGACCAGGTGAGTCTTCCCAGCTCCCAGCACTGAACCTACAGAGAGGGACAGATTGACTGATGCTGCTTTGGGTGCCGCACGGCATCAGTGGGCGCAGGGAGCTCCAGGCACACATCAGTCACTGTGTCGGTGGGAGGAGGCTGCCTCGGGCTTTCTAAATTTAATTTCTAATTCTTATTGCCCAACCACGTTAGGTCTGTGTGGTGGAAAAAATACCAGCTTATCCTGCTCCCCCTTCCTTCTCTTACATTAATTTCAGCTGGAGTTTACTAGCTGCACTGGATTAAGCACTAACATGTAATTCCCTCCCAGAGCCCGTTCCCCACTCCCCCTTCCCCCCTTTATTTGGTTAGGTCTGATGTTTGCAGTTCAAGAAAAAAAAAAAAAGGGCAATGAATAGCAGGCCCTGTTAGCAACGATGTTAAAGGATATTATACATGAATCCGTTTAGTTCTAAAGAATTTTGGCAGTGCCTCCCCGGCAGCAAAACGGTTCCATATGCCAGATATAGATGCAGCCTTACACCTTCTCTAAGCCTCCTTGTTTCAGACTATCTGCTGCTTTCACTGCAGATGGAGGGAGAAGGGCGCAGAGCAGTGCACATGGATGATGTTGCCTTGCTTTTCTGCCTGCTTTTTGCCCTTTGTCTGCTCATCCCACCTCCTGCCTTTCACATTTTTGTCTCTGTAGATTTCCATCACAGCTCTGTGATTAAATCACAGATCTAATCCATTCCACCCCAGTTCAAAGCAGCTAAAACGCTCCCCAGGTGCGTGGCCATCCCCTTACCTTCTTCTTTTTCTTTCTTTCCAAAGGGTGAACGAGGACCAGCCGGCAGCCCTGGTGCCAAAGGTTATCCTGGCAGGCAGGTGCAGTAAATCTCATCGTGCTGTGCACAGAGTAGGGCTGTGGGTGTGCAGGCGGTGAACACGTGCCCTGCTGCATACATGGCCCACTAAAGTCAGGGCAGCGATGACATGACCCCTCCCTCAGGTCGTTAGAAAGGATGTTGTGCCTAGGGTGGATACAACTTGAATTTCTGTGGCAAAATCCGCCTGATATAGGAATGGGAGAAGAAAAGGAAACAAAACGCAGCAGAGCAGAGAAGCGTGCTTGAAAGCTGCTGGGCCATCACTTGTAGGCAAATCCTTGCATGTATCACATGAACAGATTGGAAACCTGGGGCAGAAAGCATACTGCTGATTGAAAAGGTTTGATTGAAATCTCAAGGTTTGCTAGAAGAAGTACACATGTAAATATATCTGTATATTCATCTGTGTAAAGTCCTACACAGACCATCAGTATCTATCAGTCATTTGCAGCTGCCAAGAAAAAAAGATGAAAGAAAATCAAGTCTTTGCTTTCCATTGAAAAAAGGCTCTAGGACAACTTTAGGAATGGAGGAGCGTGCGAAGGGAAATAGGTTGGGGTCAGACCCTCTATTTTCTTACTGCCGTTAAGAGAGTTCTTATGTGAGTTCTTACCCCAATGCATTGAGTGTGGGACTGAATGTGAGCGACAACTGCCCTGCACCCACTATCAGCAATGTGATCTGTAATCCCAAATCACACTGATGCAGATATGAGGTGGCACATAGGGGTGGTGGGACTGGGTGGGAGTTCTGTGCACCTGACTGCATGCTGAGGGGCTCTCAGAGATTTGCAGGCTAGGTGTGAATGTGCATTAGATGGCCCATACAGAGCGGTCCGAGCTATAATGGACATACAAGGCTAATGAATGCTGCTTAGCAGTTCACAGCTGCGTGCTGCCCATCAGATAGGCAGGGTGAAATATTTGTGCTTGACATATGAAGGACAAAAGCACTTTCTTAGAGTGTGGTTTGGGTCAAGAAAGCGACTTTTTATTTTATAAAGAAAAAAAAATAAAAAAGAAAGAAAAAAGGAGCTTTTTTTTTCCAGCATATCTGAACGCTGTGTGTATCCAGCATCAGGGCTGTTTACTTTAATGAGATTTTACTACTTGTTACTGCTGTCAGCTGTGCTGGCTCTGCTGTGCGATGGGAGCTGGAGTTTGGCTGTGCTCTGATTTGTGCATCGTTGGCAGAGCTGTTCGCTTCGCCCCGATGGCTGAAAGCTCTGACTGGCAACAGTGCATGAGCCAGAAAGGAGCACAACATGACTTTCAGATCCCAGGCTGAGCCTGCAGTGCTGCCAGCTAAGGAAAATACAGGCTTGGCCTTTTTTTAATGGTTACTATTCCTCCTTCCAAAAAAAAAATTGAAAAGAGCCCCAGCAGCATTTGGAACTGCTGAAGTATCGATCTGGAAAGTTGCTGGAGGACAATAAACGTGCAAATTCATTATGCATTTTTATAGGCTTCCTTTTCACTGCACTTTGAGGGAACAGAAAGGAGAACGGGGAATGTATTTTTAATTCTTTCCATAGCTGTGGATGCTGCGAAGGGTTGGAGATATGCAGCACCTGCACTGCTACGCAGCTTGGTTGGCTGTAGAAATCAGCAGGACTTTCTCATTGCATCGGGGCTCCTTCAGCCCCAGGGGAGGCTCACTGTGTGCAGAACCACAGCTGCAGGGGAATTGATTCAGGTGTCGTTTTGACTAGTTTCCCCTTTGTTGATAAGCGTTGGACTCAGAAGCAGAGCCACGCAGGGACAGTGCTGGGGACTTGGCAGTGCTCACTGAGCAAATGGAAGCCTGTCCACATTTATCTCTGTTTTCTCCCTTCTGTTCTAGGGCTTACCTGGCCCCATAGGGGAAGCTGGTCCAAAAGGCAGTCGGGTAAGCAGCCTTTGATTTGTGTTTGCTCGGTTTTACTAAGGGCTTCTTAAGAACTGTTATGCTTAGTTTTTCAATCCTGAGACAAGTTCTTCAGAGTTGTTGGATATGGGGGATTTGGAGGCACCCCTTGTTTATAGAGGCCCTCAGTGAACAACCTTGCTTGTTTATTGGGGCACTGTTACATTATTGAAATGAAGCTCTGAATGTACCAAGACCAAAGATCACTGATAGTAATGAGGATGTGAAGTCACTACTCCTGATGGTGCAGCAGAGGGAAGAATGGAAACCAAACTCCTACAGAAGCCCAGCCTGAAGTTCCCACATCCCCAGCTCCCCGAGGCCTCTTTAATTTCAATAAGTGTAGCTCAGTGGTCTTCCACCGTGCTGTATATGGACTCTTCTGAGTACAGTCCTGAGCTTGGGACTGATTTGTATCACTATGCAGAAGAGCAAGCCAGCGTCTTTAACCCACGTGCAAATATAAATATTAGTATTTCTGCTCTGCCCATTTTGCTCATCAAATCGAATTGCTGGGAGTTCTCCCTCACTGCCAAAGATTTTGTTCTCTTTCTTTAACAATTACGACTTCCATTAATCAAATGTTGCTCTTTTCCCGCAATTATAAATTCACAATGAGCTTCTGACCCAATAAAACGCCCTCCTTCCCTGACACGTGATACCTCCTCTATAGGCAATAAATTCAACCAGCTGGATTTCATCACTAGAAAAACTGCAAGGCATAAACAACCGCTGACCCTCAGCTGTATTGCTGAGCTGGGGAGGGAGGGAGGAAGGTCTGGGGAGCACAGCTTGCTCACCTCATACTGTACTGTTCTTCCTGATGCACCCACTACAGTGGTCATCCAACAGGAGTTGGGTGGTTTGCCTTGGTGCTCGGGAGGCAAAGTATCGGCATCCTTTGATATGGCCGTATTTCCCAGCGGGATATCATCCCCAAAGGAAGTGATGGACCAGTGAAAGACTTTGTTGGGATCGGCTGTAAGAGATTTAGTGATGATGGAGAGAGAAAGATGAGAGAAAGTCACTGTTAGCGTTTGGCTCTTGTGACGGCGAGGTGCCACGGAGGGGGCTCCCTGCTGAAATTCGCTTCCTCTCGATTCTGCATGTTTGGCACAAACAGTCCTTTTGCAAAGGACCGGCACACAAGGTAACTTTGTGCTAACTGCTGAGCGAAGAGGATTAAACACAAGGCTTCGATTGTTGAGAGGGAAAGGAAATGTAGCATTTTATGCAGCGCGTCCTGTCTGAGCAGCCTCCCAAAGCCGGACAGAAACATTGCATGCTCGAAAATGCAGCAACCGCTGGTGACTGTGAAAGGAATGGGTTACTTTTGCTATCACTCTCGCTAACTTTGAACCAAGCTCCATTTCCCTCAGGTACACTCATAGCCAGCCCAGGTAAGGTCTCTTATTGCTGGCCTCTTCCCGCCCGGAATTCTCCTGATCCCTGGTGTGAGGGTATGTGCCCTTGGACTACATCGTGGAAGCCAGCACCATGCAGTCCATGGGCATATACACTTGCCTCAAGGTTTATTTCATCACGGCTGCCATTGACCAACGCTGGAGGATGTTCTGCTGTTCAGGGATGACAGATTGACTGGCTGCTAATGGAGAAACGTATCTGACTACTCGTTTCCTCTTTTCTTTAGGGATATATTGGTCTTCCGGGATTATTTGGGCTACCAGGGGCTGATGGAGAACGAGTGAGTATTTTGTGAAGAAAACCTTGGTGTGTTGCATGAATACAGTTCTTCAGAGCCTGCTGTAACCTCTACCCCTTGTTTCTGAGGAAGGAGGCAAGCACGCCTGATGTTTGAACATGCCTACTTCTGCCTGTCTCTGCCCTTGCAAGAAGACCTTTGTGCCTGTATGACATTGGCTCAGGGAAACCAAGTCTTTAGGCAGGATCATCAGACTATGCTGATGCACTGAGAGGAGTCTGTATTGTCCTTCACTCCAAGCTTGCCCTCCTCCTTCTCCTCCTCCTCCTTCCAAATCCTTCTTAGTTGGATGGGGCAGGGCGAGAACATAAGTGGGAATTCCCTGTGCCCACATGAGTAATATCCCAGCCACTGTATCCCAGCATTTTGGGTGTCCAGCTGGAGCTGTGTGCCTCTTGGGAAGAGCAGTGCTGGGGTTTTCTGATGGTGGCTTTCATTCCCGTTGCATCAAGTTGGGCAGTCAAGCCCATGGAGGGGTACCTGTGGCTGCTGTCCCCACGTGTCCTCCATTCCTCTCACCCTTCCCCCCATGTCTTTTCCAAACCCACACGTTCAGAGCTTTGCAGAACCTCCCTTGCTGTTTTGCTCTTCTGCCATAAGTACCCCCACCTGCCTCATCTCCACCCACCCAAGGACTCCCTCTTCCCACAGCAAGAGTTCCTAAGGAAGGGCACTGTAAGATGAAGACTGTTTCATTCTCACTTTTTCTTCCTCAAATGCAAGCTCCAGAAACCAGAGAGGCCCCAGGAGCATGTGGGAGTGAGTGTGCCTGCCTGGGAGGGGACTGCCCTGTGCTCGAGAGTCGCTGATTTAATGCTTGTATAACTAAATAAGAAACATAAACAGAAGTTCTCCAGCGAGTGCCTTGGCGGTGGCCTTCAGTTGGTTCCAGCCCAGTAGCTTAATGACTGCTCCAGCAGGCATTAAGCTTCAGCCTGTAGCCCTGGGTGTGGATGCTGCCTGCGTGCGTCCCCAGGGAGGGCCGTAGTTAGTGGGTGAAGGTTAATTGTCTTCTCCTCTCACTGCAAGTAGCTGACATTTTGATTCCCGAACAATGCCGCAGTCATTAGCCTGTTTTGCATTCCCCTTTCTCTTCTCTTTTTTTTTTTTTTTTTTTTTTTTTTTTGCATTGTTGGTTGACTGTTTGCTTTCTCAACCAGACCTATTATTCTTTTTTTTTTCTCTGTGTTTTCCTTGCAGGGGATCCCTGGAGTTCCTGGGAAGAGGGGCAAGATGGGTAGGCCGGTAAAGTTTTTCCTCGTCTATTATGCAGACTTTGTTGAATGAAACCGAAAACAAAACATCTGGCTTCTGGCTGGGCCCCCTGATATCTTCTGCTGGGAACTAAGTGGGGAGATCAAACAAACCTTTCCGTGTCTCTTTTCTCGAGCAGGAAGAAAGCCGAAGATACAAGTACTGTTCTCTTCCTTTCTTTCATGCTCTGCCCTTTTGTTCTTTGTTGCACTCTCTCCATGCTCCCCGGGATCCTACACTGCTCAGATTCTCTGCTGCAATACCTTCCCTCCAGACAGCCTCTTCCTTAAATGTGCTTTTTAATTCCCCACTGTGACAGCAGCACCCGGGTCCCTGTTGCTGCGTTACATTTAATTTCTGTGCTCTCACCCATCCCGTCATATTTGCCTCTGTTGACTGTGGTTCTCTTCAGCCTTTGTGCTGTCCTGGTTTGTGTAATGCCAGTGCATTTTGGTGTAGAGACTTTTCTGCCCTTGGTGGTGGAGCAGAGTTGAAGCAGTGGCAGAAGAGATGAGGAGGGGTTTGCTGTGTCCAGGCAAATCCAAGAGCTTGGCCAGGAGGGGGAGGTGATACAGGTAGGGCTGAATATGAGGTGGAGCTGAAAGCTGCATAGAAGGGGTTTTGTGCAGCCTGTAGTAGGTGGGAAAAGTAGAGAAATGAGCAAAGGAAACGGGGAAAGGGCAGAAGGGAAAGTTGTCCCTGTATCAGTCTTCTTCCACGCTCTCCTGCATGCTTCCTATGCCAAACTGCATCGAGCTGTTTGCTCCAGGAGGCAGTGCAGAGAGCAGATGCGTGCGTGCCCTGGTGCCTCTCATTGCCTTTGCATCTTGTTCTTTGTGTTGGCCTGAGTGCCTCTCGGTCTCCTGACATCACTGCACTCACAGGCTCCTTGTAAAACGTCCTCTCACCCACACACTGAAAAATCCAGCGCTTTCCCCTCGTCCTCCTTGCATGCGAGTGCGTGCTTTCTAGGATCCCACACCCACTGCTTGATGTTCCTGCAAGCAAAAGCTGTGCAGACAGCTCAGCTCAGCAGTGCCACGCTCATCCAGGCTGGCTGCTCTCCTCCTGCTGGGATGGGGGGAGATGGAGCAGATTTCGGAGGGGGGACAGCAGTGGTGGAAATCTGTACCGAATCTTACAGCTTTTAATCCACAAATTGCACCAGAAACCTCTGTGATGAGTAAGTGCAGTGAGCCAGGCAATGTAAGGATGACTCATTGACCAGAGTAAAACAAACAAAGCAACTGTCGTTAGGTACAGGCTCTCTGCTCGCTGTGCAGCGCACGCTGTAGGCTCAAAGCCTCCCAGCTGTTGTTTGGCTGCTGCTCATGGTCTTCCAGGCAAGAAGAGCTCGTGTCTGGTGATCCTCTGGGATCTGTGGGGAATCTCTCACCCAGGGAGGCATTCAGGCTGGGATCTTGAGAAGGGATGGAAGCACTGCACGTGAGCGCCCGTGTTCTGCTCAGAGGGTTTTGTCTCCATCCCCGTTTCATGATATCAGGTTTAATAGGAAATCTTGAATGGAGAGATGCTGTCTATTTGTACTTCCGAGCATGAGCTAAGAGGTTCTGTGGCATCCAGAGGTATTCAGGAAATCACTGGAGAATGGAAAGGAGGAAGCAGCTGACGTGGTTCCCTTCCCTGCACTTATCTCCTGCCCTCACTGTCTCCCAGCCGGGCTGCAGTGTGAGTGAGCCGGCTGTGATTTCTCTGCTAGATTTGCTGGCATGGCCACAGCTCTGTTCTGCTTCAGTGCTGTCACTGCGATGGAGAGCTCTTGGAAGCCCTTATTAGCTACCGTCCAAGGCTGGTTAAAGCTCTGGGAGCAGGGAAGGAGCTGCTATCAAATACATTTCCCTACCAAGTTTTGCTTGGTATGAGGCAGCAGCGGATTAAGAGGAGCAGGGGGCTGGGGGAGTTTGCATGTGACACCGTGGGCCTCCTGGAATGATGTAAGAGCAAATGATTAAAATAGACGAACTGGACGTGAGTCAGATTTTGAAAGCATTCCAGGGAACTTAAGTTCTGCAGAGCTATGAGGGACACGGTGGATCTGTCGTGAAAGCAGGCAGCTCCAACTCCCACCCGGCTCTCCTTGCAGCACTGGAGGCAAATGTGCTTCCAGCAGCTGGGCACCGGTGACCCCTGGGCAAGAAATAGCTGCAGTGCAGATTGTATTGAGCTTCAAATAGAATATAATGTATTCAGAAGGTCCCAAGTCCTGCTAGAGAACGAGACTTACAGGAGAACTTCCAGGAGATGTATTGGAAGAGGTTTGAGCTCTCTCTGGTTCACCTTTGTGATGGATGGAAACTTATGTCTCTTGTTCCTTTCTCTCATATATAGACTATCGGCACTGTCTCATCCCTGCTTTTAGCTTATAATGTGATTTCTTAGCAGTATTATTTTAAAAGAGATAGGAAGGCACGAAGTTTTGTTCCGTGACATTCTTAGTAATGCTTGGATTTGTTTGAAGCTTGTTTACGATTGAGCAAAGACATCCGAGGTCTCTTTCTCTCCTCCTAAGGACTTGCTGCTGCTGCTGCTGGTCCCATGCCTGGACCTCAGTCAAACACATGAAGCCTCCTTGTGTGCTCAGGTCCATTGTGCAGGTGCTGTGCAAAGAGGATCTATGAAGTGGCATGTGGGTGTTAAGTGTCATGGATGAGCACACAGGTGATGCCAGAACTCCCTTCTCACTGCCCGCTGGCCACAGCTGGGAGGTTGTGAGAGCCAGCAGTGATCTGGCGGCCACCGACATGGCCTCAGGATTTGCTGTGAGCATCAGCATGGTGGCAAGCTGCCTAATCTGGCATGCACTTCCCATGAGCTGACCACAGCCGAGGTCCCCTTTGCCAGTTCTCAGCTTGTAGCGCAGCAGAGCCTTCTTGCCAGGCTATTTTTCACGTCTGCTGTCTTCTTCCATCCTGACTTATGACGTTAATGTCTTAACTTCTGCCTCCAGTGAACACTGAGCCTCAAAATACTCTTTTTTCTCCATCTGATGAGTTGTTAGAAGGGCATGCGGTACCCGTGCACTCCCTGCTGAAATGAGAAGACTGTTGCATCATCTGAAATAGCAGAAAGCAGGGCAGACTTTGGGAAGGTTTCGTTTTACAGCCTCCTCCAACCTTATGATATACGGCTGAGATAACTCAGTGGTGAATGTAACTGCACGCTGCTTTGCCAAGTTACACAGCCACAGCTGTTGTCCATGCAAACAATAGGGGGGATCCATCTTGCCATGTGTCTGGAAAGGCTGGCATGACCCAAATCAGTGAGAAAACAAATTTGGCTCCTCTGTGCAGAGACTGAGGCTTCAAGCCTCTCCTCTCTTCTTGTTCCAGTCTTTTCTTTGCTTTGGATGCAGCTGAGGTCCTTCCTTGCGTTTGGAGAGAACCAAGCGAGAGCATACAAGCTGAGATTTGGGAAACTGGTAACAGCATTTCCAAGTACCTCTTATTTAACAAATAACTGCCAAACTGTGCTTGGGTGGGCTCCCAAGGATGCAGAAAGGCTGCCCGTATGGCTTTTCTTGTAAGAACGTGACCTAGGAGTACACCCTAAGAGCTCTCACCTACAGCTCACGTGGGCTGCTAATGCTCCAGCCGCGTGTGTTTTGTCTGTATGATCAGTATATATCCTCAGAAAATAGCTGCTTTTCCATAGCTGGACTGCTCAGGCCTGATGCACCCGAGCGCCTGGCGAGCTCTGCAGACCACAAAGGATTCCTTCAAACCAATGTCCCACATCAGGTTCAGCTGTTTGTTTCCAAGAACGTCCTAAGAGAGTTGTCCGTCATCAGTCAGAGAGCTTGTGAAGAATTACTTCAGTATCCCCCGAGCACCAGAGCATCCTTCTTCCTTTAGGGAAATGCTCATTTATAAATCAGAGCAAAGACCGAAAGTGTTTTTCATTACAAATAAGATAAACTAATGCCGCCATCACATTTGACTCTGAAAGCATTTTGATCTTGACTTTCTTAAATAGGAGGCTGCTAGACTTGGAAATCTTGGCCGTAAATAATTAGGAGTGTTGGCAGATTCAGTGCTCTTGAGCATTAGGTAATTGAGTCTGTGTAATCTGCACTCTATCAGAGCCCGACAGAAGCGGGAAGAGAACGTGTGTGAAGGAGTGAAGTGGGAGGTTGGGAGGGCGGAGGGCTGCAAGTTAACCTCAGGGGTGCTTGGCTGAAAGGGCTCCAGTGGACGTTGTCTCTCTTTCAGGTGGAACTGAAGGCTCTGAAGGGCGGTTAGGCTGAAAATGCCATGAAATCTTAATCCAGAGAGGATGTGGCATGGAGATGTGAAGTGGCAAGGCTCTGAGTGCCAGTCCCCAGCTCTGAGGGGCACCTCCCCTCTCTGCTGGGATGCAAGCTGCCGCAGTCCCAGCTCTAGATTCAGCAAAAGGCAAAGGCTGCGTAGCTGCGTGTATTAAGCTGGCGAGTGGGCTGGGCATGGGGGCTTTGCCAGGATCCCTGCAGGGCCACTCGAGGAGCCGTTGCTGGGTGTCAGCCAGCCCTCGTGCCCGCCGGTGCGCGGCTCACGTCTGCGCTCTCCACCAAGAGCGCTCTCAGAGGCGGACGCTGCCAACATAAGCTCCATTTGTTTATTTTATTCTCCCTCTTTTTTTTTCTTTTTTTCTTTTTTTCTTTTTTTTTTTTTTTTCCAGTGAATGCCTTCTCTCACCCTCAGCCCTGCTTCCCCACCGTTACCTTTTTTGTTGCTGTTTAAATTGTTTGACTTGCATGCTCCATCCCTGTGGAGGCTGCTGGGCTGAGACTTACCTGCACGGAGCCAACTGGCAGATGCAGCCTTCTGCAGACAAGACAGGAGGGCTGGTTGGTTTGAGCAGTTTCACCTTCAGCCAACAGGAAAATAAAATCCTATTTTTGGAGAAGGATTCTATTGGCGTGCAGACCTGCCAGGATTCCTCGGAGCAGCAGCTGCCAGACTGCCTCCCTTACTCCATCAGGAAAAGTGTTCTAAACTGAATCAGATGTTGTGTACGTACAACACACCCACCCACAGGCACACACCTGAGAGGGCCGTGGGGAAGCAGAGGACTCAGAGCATCACCTGGCCCTGCTTCCCTGGGGACAGCAGCTTGCAGGGATGAGAGCTGGTGGCGTGTGTTTAGATCTGGAGCAGCCCTTTGGCTGACAACAGCAAGCAAGGGCAGGCTGCTCTGTTTGTTTTAAGCAAAGGAAGAAGGAAAGGGGAGGTAGAAGGGGATGTTATCCCCTGCTGCCTTGGGGCTGATTCCAGTGTCTGTCTCGTGGTGTATGAGAGGATGCTCTTTGCAGGGAGCATGGATGAACAGGAGTTGAGGCACAGTTATGGGACCTCAAAGGTGTAGATTTAATTACTGGTTCAGCTTCAGACTTCTTGATTTTATCTGGGATAAACCAGCTTGCACCAGCATTCCCTCTCCAGCAATGCGTACTGAGGACAAACTGCATTGGGGGGACTGAGAAGGGGGAGGTGCAGAGGGGAGCACAGATTCATTGGGTTTTGCTCCTGCTTGTATGGCTTTTCTCCAACCCCTCTTCAAGCACCACTTCGCTTCTTTCATTGAGTTTCTCCTTCAGACAATGTGAAATCCACTCAGCTGGGCTCCTCTCTTATTTTTTTACCTTCTGTATTTCCCAGCTGAGAGATGGAGCCAAAAGTTTTGTCATACCTGACTGCAGCCACTGCGGAGGAGCTGGCTCCCTGCCGGCACAACTTGTTAGGAGAGCGTTTTCCTCCAGCTCTGCTGCCCTTTGCTGTCCCTTCCCAGTCCTTGACTTTTTCCATGCATCCCCGAGAGCGCTCAGGATGCACAGCTGGATGTTTTCCACTAGGCTGTTGTTCTTTGCTGTCCCGGTTTTTGAGAAAACAATGGATTACGCTGTACCTAAAAAAAAACATATACAACCCTCTGCACTCAACTTTGGGAAGGTCGGGGGAATGGGGGCTCTGTAATCCCCTCCACAGAGCTCCTGCAGCAGACAGCCCACCTACCTGCGTGTTCCCCACCAGGTTGGGCTCAGGGGAGGGGGCACAGAGCTGCTGTCCGGCACCGCAGGGATAGAACCAAGGGGATAACAAAGTCCTCTTGTACTTCCTAGGCTGCTCGTTGCGGTTGAATAGCACAGCTTTTATTCCCGAGGAACATCTCTGTCCTCAAGGCTGAGGCAGGAGGGCTGAAAAAACAGCTTTTGCAGACATGTGAGAGCCAATGAATTTAGGACACTGTGGTCACTGGAACGGTAATTGTGGTTTAAGCTGCTACTGCTTACCCCATGGAAAGAGAGTGCTTTCTTTTCATTAGGTGCTTAACAGATTGATTGCCTCCTGCTGTGAACAGGACTGTGCTATAATAGCTTTCACAACCCGGATTGAGCCTTTGGAGACTGTAGGGATGCTGAAACATCCTCCTTCATGCCACAGCCACCAGCCTTGGTCTCATTTAATGTGCTAAAGTGCTAATCCATGTGCTGCCAAGCTCGAAGCCTGGCTGAGGATGCGCGGGTCTGTTGATTTAAAGCTGCTTTTTCCATTGTCTCCTCTACTGGGTTTATTTTACAACGTGAGCCAAAAAATGCCATGGGACCAAGCACCATCCCAGAGACCTGTGGGCTCAGGACGAGAAAGGTTCTCAATTTCCTGTCAGTTTTACTATTTTCCATCTCAAGGATGGGAAGAAAACACAGCTGCGTGATGGGGTCCACAGACAGCTGTGAAGGGGTTTGGTTGTTGAACCTCTACTGGGTAGGGTTGGCCAAGTGGCCTCATCTGGGTGCACAGCTCTCTGCCTTCGAAACAGGGATCATCCACTTGTGTAAATACTTGGAGAGCAATTGTTGGAAAGCCCTATAAAAGCGAGAGGTGTATTAACTCTATTAATGAGTTAATAGAGTTAATAATAAGACATCTCCCATGTCTTTGTCTTTGAGCAGTGAGGTTAGTGCAAGAAACTGAGACATAAAAAGAGATCAGCGGGAAATGTGAATTTAAATACTTCCTTATCTGGATACTTTTTTTTTTTTTTTTCTGGCAGAAGAGTGCAATGTTAATATCACTGTGGAAAGATTTAACCCAAATTTCTTAATCTGAAGCAAGCATTTCTCCAGATGATACTATGCAGCTGTAGCTATATTGATTTAATTACACTGTTATGAGTGAAACCTTCCCAACTGCACAAGGCCTTGGCTCCATACAGGACGCCTCAGCAGCCCCAGGGCCAGGTTGCTCAGTGGCATCATTGGGTCCCTTTGTGCCCAGCTGTGCCCTCTGCGGAAAGAAGGATGGGGAATTGCTGAAGGCTGGCACTGCAATCTGCAGCAGTGTGAGTACTGTACCGGTCTGTGCCTGCTCATATTTTCCTTGGCCAGCTGTATGACTGTAAACAGCAAAACCTTACAAGACGCTTTTTTTTCTGTCTTGCCCGAGCAGTGAGTTTTCCTTACATGCATCTCTTCTGATCTGATTGATTCAGCATGTAGCTGAGTTCTTTTTCCCTTCTTTTTTGTTAAAGAAGATTTTACCCTCTTCCAACCCTCCCCTTCTTGTTATATTTGACATCTTTGTCTCTAGGTGGCAGAAGGCTGTTGCAGTGATTGCTTACCAGAGCTTCTTGGCTTGTGCAGAAGCTTAAGGGATGTAGTGCCCAGCTGGAAAGGCAGGCAACTTTCCCATTCACAGTGATGCCCATAAAATAGAATTAAGGAATCCACGCAAGTAGGCAATAGCTTGCATCCATTCATGAGCATGTACTGATTACCACAGAGAAGTGGTATGGAGGAGGTGAAATCCTGTCATGTTGCCTTAGACATGTCCCCCATATTTCACCTGGGATGTAACCAGGTATCTTCCTATAGGGTTGTGTTGGCCAGGAGTTTTGAGCCATCAAAGGTGAAAGGAGGTCTGGCTCTGACTATAACGATAGTCCTTAGCTTTCCATCCTGATGTCCACAGTCAGCGTAGTGTAATAAATTAAGATGGTGACGTTTGGTAAGTGGTGACTTTTTCATGTAGTAAACATGGGTTTTCGTGGCTGCAGAGTGTGGACCATCATGAGCTTGGAACTGTTCATTCCTTTGGCAAGCTGCAGGGTTGTGGGTGCACAGGAAAGAACTCTCCATGCATCTTTGATCAGCTCCATTAAGCATGATGAGATCCAACAGGCATTAAGCCATATATCTGTCCTGTGAGAAGGAGACACTGTCAAAACTATTGTCACCAGGAGGAAATAATTCAGGCTGATGGTCCATTTCTGAGGAGGACAGTCATTGCAGCAAGGATGAACTCATCCAGAATATAAATGATTTAGGATCGACTTTAAAGGAGGCGCTGTGTTTATCAGTAGAACATTTCTTAATCTTTAGATGCAGAGTTTGGTCTTGCAAACGTGTGATTAACACTTCATTTGTCAACTATGCAACATAACCTTCAGGGCTGCATTTTCCTCGTTGGGATGTATGGGAGGACTTGGGTGAACCAGAACAAAAGCACTGATTTTCACCTTTCTCTCCTATGCACACTCACATTGACTTTTACATGGCACTGCCAAAGCCTTGCCTGCTGTACGAAGTATGCTGAGGGCTGACAGACACTGTTAGGAACAGTCATGGCTGACGTGAACGCATCAGACCCAGCAGCCTCAGCAGTGGGTGCTTTCCACAGCACGGCCAAGCAAAAAGCCTTCCTGTTTCCTCGTTGACTTTTCCTCCCCAGGCTCCCACTGGTTAACGCACAGCTGATGGCTGAGCCTGGTAAATGATGCTTCTGGTTACCCTTCATTGGCCCCAGGAGAGGGGAGGGAATCAGCTCCTGGCCTTGCAGAGCTGCTTGCTGAGTGAGTGTGCTGTGGGTGGGGTGTGAGCAGGGGGCTGTCGGCCTGGGCTTCCTTCTGACCTGCTGGCTATTGAAGTGCTGCACTGAGTGCAGGGGGAGCAGTTTTTAAGATGGCACCATTAACTCTAATATTTTCCTCCTCAGGGTTTTCCTGGTGATTTTGGGGAACGAGGACCTCCAGGCATCGACGGGAACCCAGTAAGTTGATAGCTTTTCCTCTTTCCATTGTGGCAGACAGCACGCTTTGCCATGTTTTGCCATGCTAGCTAGAGCTGAAAGAAGGTTTTCAATGTGGTGGCAGCTGCTGGTGTTTTGTTGTCCTCCGTGAAAAACAAAGGTACAGCCCTGCCCTGCTCATGCTCCTGGTTCCAGTGTTCAGCCCAGCATCCTGTAACTGCCAGCCCATCATGTGCTGTTCAGCTCTGCCTTGTCCCATCGCTGTCCTTGTGCCTCAGTCTCGATAGATGCTTTGTGACTAGAAGAAAAATCAGATGAGAAAAGGTTGGGATGTTGCTCCTGATGAGCAAGCCATGGCTGGAACGTGTTGCCCATATTACAGAGCCACAGGAATGATTCTGTTGATTCCAGTGTGCTCCGGATGGAGCTTTATATGAACGTAGCAGGACAGGGCCCACAGGCAGAGGAACGTGTTGTCACAGTGCTCCAAGCTCACCACCTTTCCTCATCAGAAGTGAGCATCAGTGGTAGTGCAAGAAGTGCCAGATTGCCTGCTGTGGAGCCTGGGTGCACTGAGGAGCAGACCCGATGCTCTGGGCTCCTGCTGCCCTGCCTGGATCTCAGCTGGCCCAGCATGGTGCTGGGAGAAATCTCCAGGCCCTTGAGTCCTCGACCTCTCTCCAGTCTCTATCTCACCCCTGCTGACTTTCTAAGAATGAGATGTGTCTCCTGGGAACTGGGTCAGGATGGTCCCAAGGACCATTTAAGCAGCTGGATGCTGATGAGATTTATTTTGCTTTGCTCTTTTAGCACTTAATACCAAATAGTTGGGTGCGTGCTGTGTTTTCCACTGCTCGCAAAACATGCTCTTCTGGATTGTATAAGTTCCCACATGTATTAACATATCCCACATGCATTAATCTGAAACGATTTTCTGAATGGCTTTCTCAGCTCATCTTCAATTAGCAGATGAGGAGTTCTGATTCATCTTTTAAATTCATACTGTCTTGGTTATTCACACACAATCACCCATGGTGCTCAATGTGTGAAGTAACCCACTCCTTATGTGTCTTTAAGTTCCCATTCATCATGAATGCAGACAAAAGTTATTTTCCCAAGCAGCTCTAACCAGCAAGCCAAGCTCAGCCATGCTACAGCCTTTGTGGGAATCCAGCACAAGAGTAACAATTGCAGTGAACTGAAAGAGCTAGATTCCCAAGGAATACTTCTGCAGGACTTTTCCCATCCTTCAATCAACATAAGCCATGGGTCAGAGCGGAATCAGTAGTCCCAAAGCAGAAAGCTGTCTAGATTGCATTGCTATTTGCAACCAGCCCACCGGGAAGAGCAGGAAGGTCAGAAAGAGTCCTTTTTTTCCAAATAACTTGTTTTGTTTTCATTTAAATTTGCAAGTAGTCTGAAGCCCATTCAGAACATGGGCTCAGCGTTAGCTGGATGCCAGTTCCCAGAGCATCGGGGAGAAGCGAATGTCCTTTCCGTTAATTCACCCGGAAGGATCGCTCTTCTTTCATCTTATCAACAGCCTTTAAATATTAATGTGCCTTGGAGATCGTAGAATGAAAACAGACTGTTTGGGCTGACTTAAAGGGAGGTTCACAGGGTCACAAGCGGAGTCACAGACGCAGAAAAATGCCAGAAAGTCTGTTTGTGGAACAGACAGATATGCCGAGTTTGCTAGGTGGAGTATGCAGATAAATGGTAGGCAGGAGGGCAGGCTGCCATGGGTCCCAAGCTGCTCCGTTCTGCTGTTGCGTGGGGATGGCAGAGCCGACAGCCTCTCATCTTCTTTCCGTCCCCTCTGGACAGAGCAAAGACTCACAGCCACAGGGATGTCCTTCCCTCCTACCAGCTTGCTGAGAGCTGTTGAGCCATCGCATTCCAGATCTCGGTTCCCAGAGCACTTTAGCCACTCCAATTAGTCTCTTAATCACAAGAATTAGACATGGACTGTTGATTCATCTCCTTGTCTGTTGTCCACGTGCCAGACTCATGTGCTGCAAAGGAGGATGGTGCATGACTCCTCTTGCAGGTCAGGGCTCAGCATGTCCTGACTGATCGCTGGGAAGGGAACACCTGTAAATCCCCCCTTCCCCAGGCCAGGAAACAGCTCAGATAACAGCTGGTCCTGCCTGGGTTCCCAGAGGAATCCACCCCCTCCTCTTCCAAGAGGAAATCCTTTTGCGTTAGGCATGAGGCCGTGCATTTCCACTTTTACCCTTTCTCTTGAGGAGTACCCATGTGACATAAGTCAGAAATCGAGGCGGTCCCACCTGTGTCCGTTGGGACCAAGAGCTGAGCATCCACACGCTCTTCATCCCAGCCATCTCCAGAGCCTGCAGAGCTTCCTGGGGAACTGAACAGCTTCTGTGCCACCTCTGGGGATGTTCCCTCTCCTACCAGCACCAGCCCATGACTGAATGCTCAAAGCCGACCTTATTACAGTGGCTTTGAGGACACAGAAATCCCACCCGTGAGGAACAATTGCTCCACAGATGTCCCAAGTATGCAGGAAAGGAACTGGCCATAAAAAAGCAATTTTCGGCTGGTTGAGATTATGAAACGCTTTTTGTGTGTGCTTGCCCAACAGTCCTTTACTCCACTTCCCATAAAATAAACACACGTAACCCTTTGCACAAGAAAGCTGAGCACGGTCAGTCACGTTGTGTCCCCTTCTCTTTCATTCTCTCACTAGGCAGTGCTTCCCTTAAAAGGGGAGCCTTATTGCACCGAAGGGGACTCCGCCAGATGTGCACTGTAAACTGAGCTGCTCTGTCAGAGTAGCCAGCATGATCCAGAGCAGGGGAAGGGCTGTCTGAGCCAACAGGAAGTTTAGGATTTCCAATGCGCTTGTTTGGAGGAGGCACTGCTGGAGATGGAGGTGTGCAAGGGCAGGGCCTTGCCCTAACAACCCGCTGTCAGGGTGTTGGAAATGTGGCAAGGGAGACCAGGGATTGGCTGAGCATCCCATAGGGATTGCTAAAGTACCTGGGTACTTAGTTTGGTGTGGGTCTGACACAGTTTCTCTGCTGCGCTCCTCCTGGAATGCCAGCGCCAGCACCTGCTGGCACCCTGGGCACCTGCCTGTCCCTGGGAGGCTGGCACAGAAGGGTTTGTGGTGAAGCTGAGAATTCAGAGCAGCCTGTACCCAAAATGGGGAGCTTTGAGCCCAGCTGGGTGAGACAGCATTAGAGGAGGCTGCTGGCTCCCAAACCCACCCCACCTGTGTGCTCCCAGCCAGGAGCAGCTCACACTACCCCAGGTGCAAACGTGCTTCCAGGGCCCATCAGCCAGCATAAAAGCCAGCATACCCTCTTCCCAAATTGCCCAGTTTAATTTTCACCTGTGCTCTCCTTTTTATCATGAGCTTTACACTTCTTTAACTGCTCCCAACCCCCTCACCTTTTCCACTCCAGAGCAGCAGCTTGCCTCTCCATCCCACCCTCACCTTGCCAGCCCCTCTCTTCCTGAGCCTTCCCCTTGCCTGGGGCAGCTCCAATCTCTCCCCTGCCTGCCCCGTGTGTGAAGTGCTGCTTTCATCCATCCTGCTGCTGGGAGGGGACTGCAGCTGCAAATAGCTGCGGAGCAACAAGCAGCCCACTGTCTGGAGAGGCCGAGCACCCGCAGGATAGATGCTCTCCATCACTTTGGGTAGGGGAAGGATTTGCACGGGGTGGGAACAGAAGGAGGAGGGGAGGGATGGTGTTTTCCCTGCCCTCAAGCCCTTGAAACACTGAGCTGCCTTTCAGCCTCTGTTTGTCTACAAAGAGTCCATAACCGTGTCGGTCTGTCTTTCCTTTTAGGGAGAATTGGGAGCCCCAGGTCCTCCTGGAGTCCTTGGACTCATTGTAAGTATAAAAACAAATGGAGATCTGGCTTCTCGGGGCTTTAACCCTTTCAGGATGCATAACTGCACACAGATTTTCTCCTTCCTGTGCAGAGGATGGCTGTGTGGGGGGGAGGTGTGATGGCTGGAAGGTGGGAGGTGGAGAGGAGCAAACACTCTCTAAGCAAGAAAGAAACAGTAAATATTTACTGTTTGAGCACTTACTGCTAGATAACTTACCCTTTTGATAGCATTTACCGGGGTGTTTCTTCAAAGAGTCAATATTAATTCCACACCAGAATCTGTTGCCTTTACAAAGCAAGGCCCTGTGAGCAGCAGCCTAAGGGTGCACAGTTCTTGCTCGCTGGGGAGACCGCAAGCAGGAACTGTCTGCTCTCTGGGTACACAGGAATGTCGTGCATGCTCCCACCATCCCCTCACTAAGCCAGGTGACCACAGGCACAGCCAAATTCCATCCTTCATTCCATCTTTTCCCTGGAGGAGATAAATGTCTATAAGCAAGGGTGGCAGCTCATCCCTGGCAGCTGTGCTGGGGTTAGGGAATGCCCAGCTGAGCATATTGAAGTTTAATTTTAGGGCCTGGAAGTTGTTTCAAGGTATTTCCTTCCCCATGCGAGAAGTGGTAGGTCCTGTTAGCTCTACAGCTTTCAGAATTGCTCCTTTTCTGTGATCATCTATGAAAAGCTCACTTGCCATGAATGGTTACAAACAGCCTCCTTTTGCCTTTCCATAAGTTGAGTTATTGGTGCGTGCCATCTGAGCGAGGCCCCAGCTGCACTCATGTGGACATACAGCACCCAACCCAGGACTCAGTGCAGGAAAAAAACAGAGAAAATCCTAGCATCGTAGAATCATGAGGCTTGGAAAAGAGCTCTAAGATCACCAAGTCCAACCATCAACCTATCACCACCATGCCCACTGACCATGTCCCTCAAATATGGTGCTCCAGCAGCTTTGATCTAAGGGTGACCTCCTCCATCGTGCTGGGAGATGAGGCCCTTCTCCCCACGTTCTCCTCCCCCCACCTCCTGCCCCAAGCTTATAGCAGGGCATGCAGAGGCATTGGGTCTTTACTCCAGGCTGGCCCATGCTCAGTGCCCTCCTTCCTCCCTGCCACAGCCCCCCAGGGAAGGGCCGTTCCCTCCGCACACTGCAGGTGTTTGGGTTCGCTGTTTAAAAGAGGCTGGAGAGCAGAATTAAGCAAAACGAAAGCCTCTTGCTCCCCTAATTAGCAGTGCAGGCAAAGCTTTAAGTAAACGCCTTTCTACAAGACGCCTTTATGCTGGGAGGCATGAAAAGGGCATCTGTTGGGGCCCTGACGGCCAGCCAGAGACAGCCCTGTTTATTGACACGTGGCCATGCGTATCACTGCCTCCCTTCATGGGCTGAGGGCAATCAAAGCCCATTTAAATGCCGGCCACTGAAGGCTTTCCTTTATACGTGTACATGCAGGTACACGCAGGCACTGTGAACTCCAGGTTCCTCCAGGGCTGCAGTTTCTCCTGCAGGTCCCAATATATATGATGCTGTGCTGTCTTTTTGCAGCAGAATGGCCATGCTGCTGGGGCAGCCCTGTCCAATACTCTGATTTTTCAAACAGTGGAAAAGAAAATCAATTCAGAAGTCAGGAAGAATTGAGGGATACTGAGGGACTGGATGGGAGAGGTATTTGATCCCATTGGCTTTGAACCTAATGTCTTTGGTCATTTTCTTTCTCTCACTAGGGTGACATGGGCTCTGTTGGACCTATTGGTTATCCAGGACCAAAGGGCTTAAAGGTGAGAGAACAGCAGTGCCGTGTGAGCTCTTGTCCCTCTGTGGCAGCACTGAAGATCATTTTGTTCCTTCCTTGGGTGGCAGTGACCATCCTGAGGGAGAGGATGAGCAGCAGTAGTGCTTGTCTCCTCACCCATGCACAGGGCTGCTGGACCCAACGTCCTGCTGGTGGTCTGCAGTAGCTGTAAGTTACTGGAGGATGCCAGGGGCATTGTCCCCATGTGCCTCCAGCCTGAGGAGGGTATTTGAAGAAGGTCCATAGTAGTGTGCTTAGGGAGCAGCTAGGCATGGGGCTGTGCTGGGGCAGTGCTCAGGGTCTGAGCCACCAGCACCACTGGGGACATGGACCTGAGCAGGTCTTTGCTGTGGCTCAGTCTCACTCTGGGCTTTCTTTTGTTTCAGGGGCTGATAGGAAACCCTGGAGAACATGGACTGAAAGGTGATAAGGTGATCTGAATACTCCCTTATTGCACTGTGTTTTAATTTTGCATGTGAAATCCCCTTTCCAGCTTCTGTTTCTCATCCAGCACCATAGCAGTGCCTCCACTCTGGCTTTCTTTGCTCCCATCCTTCCATCTTTCCCCTTTCAAGAAAGTGCAGTTTTGATTTCTCTTTCTTCTATGGTATCTGTCCCGTAGCCTTTTTCACAGAGCCCTAGAGTAGATCCGTTATGCTCAGCTCTTTGGAGCTTTTCTGTCCCGTGGGTAGTGCTAGTAGCTATAAGATCATCTGGTGGTTTGCTGGGCTTTTATGTTTTTATATTGGTTACATGATGGGATGGAGAGGAAGATGAAAGCCCAACAGCACCGACAGTGCGTTTGCATTAATGCATTTGGGGGAAACATGATATGACAAAGCAGCACAGCTCCCTGGATCGCCAGGGTGTGTTTGCTATCTGTGCTCCTGCTCCAAGGGGTTCACCTCACCTCTGCTTCCTGCCGAGAGGAAATTGCCTGATGCCAAACTGATATAAATCACTTTAGAGAAAGAGAAGAGGAGAGGGGCATTGATTGCAATGATTTAGTGCTGCTGGCACAAAAACACGCAGCTTGAGCTACATCAGCACGAATCTGCGTGTGTAAATGTCTCATTGTCCGTGAGAGCCATCCTCCTACAGATATTCAGCTGCAGGATTTATTTAGTCTAAAGGAGTAGGAGGTGCAGTCATCGCACTGATTGCTTAGCAGGGCAATGCACAATGACCTTTAATTGTATTCTCCTCCTTCTGTGTGACGTTTTTTCTCTTATTAGATGTTTGCTTTTAGAGAATGATTTAGCAGCCCAGAACTGCACATGGAGGAAGTGGTGTCAAGCCAATTATTTCCACTCTCCTTACGTTACAGAAGCTCTTTGCCAGGGCTCCTGTCTGCAGTTCCCATTTCTCCCCTGTGCTGCCTTTTCACTTCTGTAGAGAGGAAGGAGAGGGCAAGAGAAAATCGTCTTCTCTAGGACAAGTTGAAGACATTGGAGCTGGTTTCTTGGCTCAGCACAAGTTCCCAGAGCCCACAATCTCTTCATCTCTTCTGTCCGTTCCTTGGAATGCAATCAGAACTGGAAAGCATTTAAGTCAGTGTTTAGCAAAATCAACCTTCATTGCACTGGCCAGTGCAGTCTCCATTGCTTTATACAGACCACTGTGTTTATCCCCACTATTTCTCCAGTTGTTCTTATGACGTTACACAAACAGTTTGCGTCTCTCACAAGGGTTATCCTCATGACAGCCCCAAGAGCAGAACTATCCACCACCCCCCAGCAGCCCTCTACTGTCTTGCAGATTCTCTGCTGGGGTGATGGGAAGCTTTCCTCTCCCTCTTTCACTGCCTCTCCCATTGCATTTCCCTTGGACAGGACAGACTCCCCTCTTGGCTTTCATTGACTCCCATGATTCTTTAGTGAATTGTGCCTTTAAGCCATTTTATTTTCTCTCATTCTGATTTGGGCTTAATGAGCAAAAACACTCATCCCCTCTTAGAGCTTGTTTACATTGTGCTTTAATTGCTTACACTGCGGTACCACTGAGAAATGCAAATGGCAGCTGCTCTTGCTGCAGTTGCTCCGTCTGTAGCAAGGGAAAATCTCTGCCTTCTGGGGCTCACGGTCTAAATGCAGTTCTGTCACTGATAGTTTCTGCTGCTGTTACTTTTAGGTTGCAAAATCTTAACTGGTTTCCCTGATTGCTTACTATTATTTTTCTGCCTGTTAGATTTTGACTTCATTATAACTCTCCATCATCATCTCCAGACAAAACTATCTTTGGGCTATGACCAGAAACGTAAACAACCTGCCTGCATCGTGGATTTATTCCCTCTGTCTGTCAGTCTGAAAGTCTGCCTCCTGCCATTCTTGAAACATTTCCAGACAATGACTGTTTGCAAATCTGCCTCTGCAGAGATCCTCATTCATAGCCTGGTTACGTCCCAGATTACAGTTCCCTTCCCTGTTGGACGTTCAGGGTGCAGATACCAAGTTGTATTCAGCTAACTAGTCAGAAGCAACAGCCCAGCTGCTGCACAGCAACCCTTCTGCTCCATCATGGTTCCAGGAAGCTGGTAAACACAGATAGAATTCATGTATAAAAAGAAGTGCTAGAAAGGTGAGGGTCAGCCTCTTCTCCCAGGTAACAGCGATAGAATGAGAGGTGATAGTCTCATGTTGTGCAGGGAGGTCCAGGTTGGATATTAGGAAACAGTTCTTCTCCAAAAGAGTGGTGCTGCAGTGGCACAGCTGCCCAGGGAGCGGTGGGCATAATGTCCTGGAGGTGTTCCAGTGGAGATCTGGTACTGAAGGACAAGCCAGTGGGCATAGTGGGATGGGTTGGGGTTGGACTTGAGGATCTTGGAGGTCTTTTCCAATCTGAATGATTCTGTGATTCTATGATCTGCAGAGGTGGAGATCAGCAAGCCTCACTCTGTGCTGCCAGCAGTCAGTAACCATCTGTGTAACCGTTAGCAACTTGAAGCAGATGAGAGCATCCCTGAGGGGCCTCACACCTTCCATCCACCACCAGTCCTGGATTCACCCACACCCAAGGAGCGGTCAGGGTTTTCGGTGTCCCACATGCTCCTTGCCAAGGGACAGTCCATTTTCCCATCATATTCCTGCAGAACTCAGCCTGTCCTGCATACCTGTGCAGCAGTGCCCACACTGCACCCAGCACCTCAGGGCACCTGGAGCACAGCCCAGGCCACCACTCATGGATGCTCTTCCTGTGGATGTGCTGATGAAGCTTTAATTAGATGTCAGCAGTCCCCTGCACAGCCCATCTGCCTTGGGCGCAGGCCAAGCTTGTGGCCTTGTGCAGATTTGTCTTTTTGTAGCGGAGGAAAACTCCCTTCATTTAAAAGCATCCAGATCAGAAGTCTTCAAAACCCAAATGCAACACAGGGTGGCTGGGTGGGGTATGCAGGGTCCTGGGGCTGCCACTTCCACCCAGCTGGGACAGATGCTGCCTGCAGTGCTACATCCTTCAGGAACGTTGCTGCTGTTCTCCTTTGCCGTGGAAGGGTTTCTTCATTGTATTTTAGGCATTATTTCCTACATTACCTTGTTCAGTATTTTGCAGGGTGCCATCCTCTAACCCAAACGCATGCATCACGTGCTCAGGTATGAGCTAGAATAAGGGGCAAAGTCTCACTCCTCCTGCAGAAATCACATCTTTGTACCCAGACAGGCAAGTGCAGAGCATGCTGGGGGCTAGCCAGCCCCTCCTGCATCCTTCATATAAGTTAATGGTGGGTTTTGCAGCTTCAGCTATACCACAAAATGGGTCTTTCTTGTGTTTCCATTTATATATTTTCACAGAGGTAAGGAGAGGGGTCAGAGAAGGCTGCTCTTACAGGGAGAGATGAAATTGTATAACCCTGAAACTGCGAGGTCTTTGGAAATCACATGAGGTGATGAGGACAGAGGAAGGGTGGAGGAAGCAGGGAAAATCCCAGCTGCTGGTTCATTGGAAGGAGTTTTATGAATCAGGATACGTGCAGCTGGTGAAAGACATGGCTCAGTAAGATGCCTCCTGTAGGTCTGCATTGTTAGCTCCCTTCATATTGCCAAGCAGAAAGCCATAGATAGGGAAATACCCAATCGAGAGCAATATACGGTTTTTGCACAGAGACCTTTGCGTCTTGCAGGCAGCAAACCCGCATCGTGTTTGCAGTCAGTCGCTCCCCTCGCAGCCCACTGTGTGCAGCGTTGCATTAAAAGGGGCCTCTGCATCTCTGGAGCTGCCTTTGTTTTATAGGTGAAACACGAAGCACAGGCAGTGCTCTCTGCAATTTCAGACTGTGCCTCCCCCATCCCCACCAGCAGAGTCCTTTGGTGGCTCACGCTGTCCATGTAGAAAATTAAAGATTTGCATTTTCATCCCCAGTAGAGGTGATAAGGACTGTGATTTCAGAGCAAAGATTTCACTTAAAAAAAAACAAAAACAAAAACAAAAAAAACCAGTTTTCCTGCTGTTTTCTGGCAGATTTGTTTGCCTGCTGATTTTGGTGTTTGAAGCCATGGAGTAGGTAAAAGAAGTGGAAAATTCAGAGAAGATGAGAAAAATCATGCAAGGGCTGTAAAAGGAGCTGGATCGTGCAGTATTCTTTTGGCCATCTCTCCTGCTTCTGATGCTTGCAGTTCATCTGAACAGGAGCTGTGTAAATAGCTGATTTTTTCCATTTGCATGCTTTGCCAAAAGAAAAGGAAGGGATGGAAAGTAGCTTGGATGAAGCAGAATGTTGGTTGTTTGACTCAAATTAAAATACTTCAGCCTAAAAAAAAAAGGGAAAAAAAAAAAAGGATTAAAATTCATTTAACATTTTTTAAGAAGAGCGTTTCAGTTTTGCTATATAAAAGAGTTGTTTTGAAGATGGTTCAGTGAAATGTTCTCAGAACGTTTACCAAAGCATCTAATTTAGCATGAAGCCATGAAATGTTTCCGCCGTTGAATCTGCACGCTTCTTTTAGTATCTTCCTTCTGGAAGGGTTGCGTCCAACAAATCCTTCCCAATTGAAGTCAAAACCATTCCCAATTTCATTATCCCCAGTTAGTTACCGCAGCAGTTATAATTATTTCAACTCTTTGATAACACGTGGGTGGTTTTTGCTGGAGTAGAAGTAGACTTCCTCTGTCATCCCTCTGTAGACTTTGGCTCTGTAGCAGAGTCCATATGTCTTCCATGTGAAGTACGTTTAACCATACAGCTCTGTGTTCTTGCATGGCTTGCTCCCTTAGTGGGGAGCCAAGTTCAGAGCGTGTGCTGTGCATGGGACAGAGCTCCTTTAGCAGTTACTTTGTTTGGGTAGTGTCAGCGTACCAAGTTTTTATTGTCATTCCTCCTATGGCTTCCCCTGTAGAATCTTCCTTTCTCTGCCCCATCCTTGACTTACCCTTTACTTAAGTAAATCACTGAATAAATGAGGTTGGAAGTATCCCCTCTGGAGGTTATCATAGAGCAAGGCGAAGGGGTAACACAAGATAGCCTACTGTCTCCAGAGATTCTTCCCTAAGGAGCAGGGATACTTATTTCTGCCTAGGGAGTCAGAATGTGTTAGAACGTCCTGAAGAGGGGTAAGAGAGCTCAGTTAGAAGGTACTGTGCCTGATGCTGTGCTCGAAGTTAGGGACCCCATCCCAAAGTACAGCAGCCTACCCGTCCTGGAAATCTCAGCCTAGATACTGGCAGTGGGGTGGTTCTAAAGCATTACTGCAAGTTCTTAGCAAGTTGTTTGCTTTTGGAAGAGGACTGATCTTTGGTGCCAACAGTAGGACTCCTGAGTATTGTTTCCCCTTGCTGTAGAACCTTATGAGAGAAAAGGTCAATTGCTCAAAAACTTAACTAAGTCTTCTGCTCAGCTGAATCTAAACATTTCACCACCTTCACGGTTGCTGTCAGCCAGAGGAACGTGCCACTCTTCTTGCAGCTTCCATGGAAACACAAGGCTTGCATGTTCATATTTTTCTTTCCCTACAGTTTCATTTTCCAATTCAGAAGTGGTGTTGGGAAATGCCTGCAGTGCTTAAGATTATTGTTAGAGTGAATATGATCTAGAGTTTGTCACCAGTTTTGAATGGAGCTAGTGATGAGACTTTTGCTATACAATGCACCATCTATCATCGACCTGGGCATTTTGGCCACTGCTGTTGTCTGTTTTAACTCTCTTTGGTGGTGTGTATCCAGGGTGATCAGGGAGGAGCAGGTCTTCCAGGAGATATTGGCTTCCAAGGAGACAAGGTAATTGTTTTTCCTTTCTTCATCAGTTTTTTTCCTTGCTTGAGTAGTTTGTGTGACCATCAGCTTTTTTGGCTCCTCAAACCAAAAGGTCCTCCTCTTCAGATAGCACTAATTTGGAGTACTCTGCTACAACTCATGAATTTTGGTGTTATTCATAATTTTAAAATATATATAATAAAAATAAGTGATAATAATAAGACTGGAGGTGGGAAAATTGGTATTTTTTGATGCTTCGTTGTGTTTTCTGAAAAATCCTCTCTCTTTCTATTTCAGGGTAGCCACGGTTTGCCTGGGGTCCCTGGGGCACGAGGGAAACCAGGCCCTGTGGTAGGTAACCAAATGTCCTCTGCTCCCCAGTGTCCCTTTCCAGAGGTCCAGCACCCAACTGGACAGAGCTGTGCCAGCAGCCAGGAGTTCAATTCTCTCTGTGTCTTTTTCTGATTTCTGCAGGGAAAAGTTGGTGACATAGGTCCGATGGGGTTTCCAGGACCACCTGGCCCTGAGGTATGTCCCACCACCTCCTCTTCCACCTTTCCTTTGCTACTTTCTGCAGCACCCTTTCTTCAGCAAGCCCATGTGTTAACTCCCCTCTTTTGTTCAGATTGGGAAATTGGACAAACTATCTATTTTGCGCCCTTCTCTCAGTTCACCTGTTCTCCAGTCACTATTCAAAGCCTTTTTTTCCCCTGTTTTCTTACTTTCAAGTCCCATATGTAACAGCTTTTTCAGTTTCTCTTCAGAAAAATCAATCCCCAAAGTTTGCCTCTCCCCCAGCAAACAGCATACCACAACCTACCACCTCAACCTCTCACCTCATCCTACCGCCACAATCTATCACCTCTCCCCATCTTTCACTTTGAACGCCTTGGCAGATACTCAGTGCAAAGCAGAACATCCCATCATTTTGCAGAAGGAAGATTCAAGTAAAAGGAGATTCCAGAACACATGAGAAGAGCCAGTGGTGCACTGGAACAGAGCCCCAAGCTGTCTCCTCGTCCCCAGTCTGTCCTCATGCACACTGCTCTATCTCATCACCATGGTGTTCTCTTGACCTTTTTGCTCTTCAACTGCTTTCTGGAGCACACCATTCATTTCTTGATTTTTGCCCACACTTTCCACCTACCCTCCTCTTTCAGGCTGGATATTAGGAAACATTTCTTCTCCAAAGAGTGGTGATGCAGCAGCAGGAGGGGTAGGGCCACCGTCCCGGAGGTGTTCACTGTGGCACTGAGGGACGTGTCAGTGGGTGTAGTGGGATGGGTTGGGGATCTTGGAGATCTTTCCAACCTTTGTGATTCTGTGATTCTTTCCAGCCCAGGGCACTCCACTCTTCTGGGGTATGATGGAAAATGTGTGGCTGTGGGGTGATGAGGACTGAAATAGGTTCATGACCCATCCTGCATCTCATGTTTTCCTGCTTTCCTCTTCCTCTATTTGTCATGGGTATCCTGGAGGCTTTTTTCAGCAAAATCCCATTTCAAGCAGAAAACCACCCCTACTGCCCTAACCAAAAGTAATTGTTGCAGTCATACCTTACGCTCGGGATCAGCTTCTCCCAGCATATCATGTTCTTTCTCTCACATAAGCAACCAAATCACATCCGCATAATGCTGGAGAGCCTCTTCCAGAACGATGGCTGCTGTTTTCCCTTCATCGATGCTCTGGTATTTTGCTGGGTCTGGAAGGGCTCTCGGTCAAGTGCTGCCACTTAGCAATCCTCGCTCTGATGCTATTGGAAATAACCACAGATTCCTTTGTGTCCTCGGCAGAGGGAAGGAGCAGCCCGGCTAATGAGCGTGTCAGCACCTTTCCTAATTCCCCGCCTGCCGCCCTTTGTCACCGAGGCGTGCAGTTCCTTTCTGGGAGCAGTGAGATTATGTGCTGACTCGTAAAGATTAATTAAAACCCAAATTGCCGTTTTTAGCCGCGTGATGACAGGAAGGCCTCGTAGCAATAAATCTTTCTGAGAGGATGGACCTAGAGGGAGCGGCGGGGAGGGCCGCGGTGCCGATAGCTGCTCCATTGTGTTCCGGCCTTCCCTGGGGATGGCCCACACACGGACCCGGTGTCTGAGCGCTCAGCTTTTCCTTCAGGCTCTCACAAGGGCCGCTGGTTGCAGCCGTCCTCAATGTATGCCCCAATGGTTTCTCGTTTTCTTCAGGGCTTCCCAGGCGACATCGGCCCGCCGGGAGAGAACGGCCCCGAAGGCCCAAAGGTGAGCGGAGCTCTGTGTGGGGTGGGAGGCAGCCAGGAAAAACACAGGGGTGGGAAGGGGAGGGCAGAAAGCCCTGCAGGTCCCTCTGGGTTGCTCTGGCCAGCGTTCCAGCTCGGTTGGGCTGTTTGAGTTGAGGTCCCTCCAAGAGTGGGGTTTTCTTTTCTTTTTAAAGGGTTTTTTTTTTTTTTCTGTAACAAAATTGACATTGGATGATGTCCTGTGGCTGTGAAAGAGCATTTCTTCTTCTAATGGCCCTTTTTGAGCTTATGTTACTGTTTTTCTGAGTGTCTTTTCCTTCGGCTTTTCTCAGGGGAAGCCGGGAGCGCGGGGTTTGCCTGGGCCCAGAGGGCTGCCTGGACAAGAGGTGAGCATCCTCAGACCTAAAGTATGTGGGATTCAGAGAATAGCGTTGCATTTTGAAGATCAGTGCACTCTGCAGTGGCGCCTGCGATCTGAAATCCTCCATTCCCTCTGAATCTGGAAGTAAATGCTTGTATTCACCAGTCAGAACCACACAGAGGAGCTTCCAATGGCTGCAGCCCTGAGACCTTTGCTTCCCATCCCTGCTGACATCTGTTGACCCGAATCACTGCATTGCCTTTTCTTCTTCAGTCTGTTCCCTCACACCCACACACGCTTCAAATGGATGTTAATGCCCCTTTCCCTGCACGCCCCTTTGCATGGGCATGCCCTGACTTGGCTTTTGCTTTCTGCTCCTTTTAAGTGTGTTTTCTTTCAGCTGTGAGACCTGCAGGCTCTGCTCTCTCGATGGAGCAATATGATTTGTAAAAAGAGCACATCAGCTGAAACTGCTGTTCTGCAAAGATTTGTTTGCCCCAGCAGCTCTGAGCCTGCAGCTTTCACCTCTCATAGCTTGGGAAAACCTGAAGCTTCCTTCCAGTTGCAGTCATTAAAACAGGACGACTGCCATTGATTTAATTGTCCTGGAGCTGCAAATACTTTATAGCAGCTTCTGTGGCTATAGCGTGGTGGCTTCCGTGTGGTTTCTTCTCATTCAGGTCAGTGTTTGTCTGGAGTCATGAAACATTTTGCAAAACACACTCCATGAACACACGGGCAGGAGCTCGGTATAATAGCAGTAACCAGCCTCGCTTTTTCTGGGAACTCTTTTGCTTGCCCTCTAAATGCAATTAATGCAAATTAGCTCATTTATTTGCACTGAAATAGGAAAAAAAAATATTCTAGGCAATTTACAAAGGGAATCAAAGCTTCGCATTCCAGGTTCAGGCAGGCATGACCAAGCTGCCTTCAATTTACTCTAGTTAGCGAGTGTAAAAGTAAGACTGAAGACATGGACATGGACTTCGACATGAGCTGTGCTGAAGGACTGTGAACGTGCACTGCCACAGTGCTGCTGTTAGCCCAGGCCAAGGCTGTGAGTTACACCTTTAGAAGTGTGCCGTAGTGTGGGTGTGTGTCTGAGCCCGCTGAGCTGGGTGCCCGGCTTCCAGTCCCAACCTCAGCCCGCCAGCTCGTGCCACTTCATTACCTCAGCTTGACCACCGAAATGAGAGCAGCGAGAGCTGAGGCTGCCAAGGGCGCTTTTAATTTCTCTCTTGGCAGTTGGTTTTGGACACTTGAGATAATTTTTGTGAAGCTTAATTGAAGGTCTCCTAGAAGCTGTAGATCTGATTCTATCACAGTTGGTGTAGAGCCAAGGGAGAAAGCTGAGTCCAATCGCTGTGTGAGATTTTGAGATAGCTCCATCCTGCAGCATGTGTAGTCCCATTTGAAGGCAAAAGGGAAACCTCCACACTGGTGCCAAGTGGTTCTGTGGGAAATTTTTTTTGTGGAAAATAAAAGGAAAAGAGTAGATGGCTCTGCAGCATCCATATCACTGCCAAATCAGATGAAGTAGAGTTCTGTGAGTGTGTCCACTGTATCCCATGGGCTAAATCCAGCCATGAGAAGCCCACACAACTGATGTTGACTTCAGTCAAATTTTGGATGGCCTTTGCCGACAGAACTTGACTTCAGATTTTATTTCTGAGACGAGGAAAGATGAGCTTCAGAGATGCTGAGCTGCCTGCTCTGGGGTTCAGAGGGACTCTGTTGTTAAAACGTGACAGCTGAGCAGACAGCCTGTGTTTAACCACTTGTTCATCCTGCAGACCTTTCATTCTTACTCCATGGTGAGTCCAGACTTTGTCACTACTTTGCTCATTATTTTAATTTCTTTTCACCTCAGGGAGATGAAGGACCCTTAGGACCACCAGGAGTCCCTGGTTCAGAGGTAGGTTTCAGTGGTTTATTCAATTACTATCAACTCCATTCACCTTGCAATGAAATTGTAGTTAAAATAACATAAAGCTTCAGACCGTCTGGTTTGGGAAGTCATCTGCCCTTCTAGAAGATACTGTATTGTCCATAGCTTGGTCCAGTTTCTTGATCCAGGGTGGCTGAAAGTCAAGGAAAAGTCTTTCACAAGGTGTTGAGTGAGACTGATTCTATAACTTGTTTAAGGTCTCAGACCTTGAAAAACCCTCTACTGTTCATTCTCTAGATAAAGCACTTCAACTGGGATCCATTTCTCTAAGCAGCCCTGATTGGTTCTTTGATTTATGGTATTTTTCAGTGAGAGTAAAAGAAAAAGGAAGGAAAAAGACAAGATACTGAAGCAGAGTCCTTTTTGTCACCTACATCACGAAGAACACAGTGATGTATTGCAGAAACACAGTCAGGAGAAACAAAAAGAGTATTCTCGTATCTCTGAGCCTGCCAGCTCAGGGTTTTATAGTGATTACGTTCATAGTTGTCATTGCACAATAGTGAAATATCTTGTAAATTGGAAGCTGTGCTGAGAGCTTCTAGGTGGATCAGGAAATAAGTATTTTATCTTGCGTTTCTCCTGCTTTTCTAGTAGACACTTCTATTCCTTTCTTGGAGCAACACAACAAATACAGTTTGGACAGTGCCTGGAAGAACATGAGTGTTGTCCTAGCTAGAGGAAAGGATCAGTATGAAGGGTCATTATGAAGGCTCTTGGCTTGGTTGATTATAGTCCATGCATAATGTTTCTGATGCGATGTTTAGCAATGGAATTGAGCCACAGGAGCATTGCTTGCAAGCTGCACATTGTCGTATGGGTTTATAGGCACACTGCTGTAACCCAGGGAAGCTACAAGAGTGTTATCATTTCACTTTTTATATTTATTATTCTTATGTGTATTTCAGGGTCGACCTGGCAGGAAGGGATTTCCGGGAAGACCTGGTCCTGACGGTCCCAAGGTGAGCAACATGTTTGTTCATGATCAGAGAAGCAATGAGTGGAAAAAAGAACAGATAGAGGGATGCCTCTGTTCTCAACCTCACTATTCTCCAAGCCTAGGGAATTCAGTTCAGAGAGCACAAGGGAAACTGAGGTTTGTCTTTTTCACTGAATTCTGGGGTCTCAGTTCTCCCTTGGTATGTTCAGCAAAAAGTACAGTAGTGCATTTTTTAAGCCATGTGCTTTATTATAAATAAGAGCGTTCCTCTTTTGATATTAACGTCTCCCCCCCCACACCCCCCCCATCACTTAATCTTATTTTCCATTGTTTCTCCACGTTTTTGTTCTAAAACAATGCACATCATTCCTATCTCTGCTGTCTAATTAGCAGCAGGAGGTATCCCAGAGCAGCCCGCTCCACAAACCCGCACTCGAAAGGAAAGAGAAAACCCAACAAAAACAACCTCTTCAAACAGTAAATAGCAAAAATGTGGTCTGGCAGCACATCTGGAGTATCTGCCTACTGAGAAAATACAGCTGCCATCACCCAGAGACAATAGTGCTTAGTGGTGAGTGGCCTCTGGATGGCCCTTCCAGGACATGGTGCTGGCTTTCAGCACTGCCCCTATATCCTTGGCAGATCTGAAATGCTCCCCTTCCTCCTGTTTTCCTCTTCATCCCTCATTTTTCTCATTCTCTGAATTTCCCTGATCCTACGCTATGATTTAGCTCACGTGGGTCGTTCCTGTGGTTTTCATGCTCTGTGTGACAGTAAAGTGCCTATGGTTGAGATTTTGCAAGAGCCGGAGCAAGGTCATCACTGCCTGGGAATATTTTAGTTGCTTTTTATTATTTTTGTTCCTTCCATTAGCAGGAGGGTTTCCTACATCCCTTATGTCACCCAGGAACTGCTCCTCCCCGCGGTGTTGCATACTCTTGCTTTCACCAGATGCTGCTCAGATCCTTGGGTTAATCGTGGTCCTTTCCTACTCTCTTCCCTTGGCTGATGTGTTTGGGCTGTTGCTTTACTCAGTTGTTCTGATAGAAATGGTATGGGTAGACACACCCCAGCTTCAAGAGGATCCGCAGTGAGAACTCATACCTTGTTAACCATGGGGATAGGTCACCCAGAACTAGGCTGTGCCACAGGAAAGCAGGCAGCTTGTGTTGCAGTGTCCAAGTTTGACTTTGTGTCAGTTATTTTATCACAGTGGGTCCATCTGCTTTTATGGGAATCTCACTCTAGAACTGTGAATGTTTGCTCCGTGTTCATGTCAGCTGTGTTTCTTGCTTTGGATGATCCTTGAAAGCTAAGGGAGTTTTGCAAGATGTAGCTTCTTGCTCACAGAATCACACTGTACTGAGGGGCTGACTGGGAGCACTGAGTAACCATGTCCCTCCTCTCTCCTTGTGACACAGGGCGAGCCAGGAAACCACGGCCGGCCGGGGAAAGTTGGTGAGCAGGTAAACTCCTTGTTTTCATGTCTATTTGATGATCTCCCGTGTTCACCAGAGTGCAAGCAGAGGATGGAGGCCATGGGTTTCTGTCTACCTCAACCTGGGTGTGGTCCTGGTGCTCTAGATGTGCTGTGGGAAACATGTCATGTAGTGAGGCTGAAGCTCTTAGTGAACAGCACTGACAGTGGCCATGGGGTCTATGTTTTCCCATAGGCGGTCTGGTAAAGTCATGGTTCGGTGTAGTGCATAGGAATGGCTGTGCTTCTAAAGATGAAGCCGTGGAAATTGACGGGATTATGGATTTCTGCCTATTCCTCTTATTCCCAAAAGGGAAATTCCCAGCTTTGCTTATATAGGTTTGAAGCATCTCTGCTCTGAGGTGCTGTACTGCTTTCAGATGAGGCAGTGCTGGGTAAGAGAGGCACTGAGCTGCATTTCATTGTACCGCAAGAGAGAACGTTCTGCTGGGTTACCAGGGGACATTCATCATCCCTGTAGGCTTCAGGGTAACCACAGGCATCAAGGAAAAAGAAACAATCATCCCATGTCTCTGTGATTGAAACCAACCAAGTTGTCCACCGCCATCCCTGAAATTGCAGCCACGGAGCCTCCGACGTGTTCTCTGCATTCCTACATGACCGCACCGTGCTGGAGGCAGCAGCTGGCCCTGGCAAGGATGGTGGTACTGCTCAGCACAGCGCTTTCCCTGCCTATGGTCAGTGACTTCGGTTGGGTTTAACTTGTCTGCTTCCCCTGGATCCAGCAGCTTGGGGGTTGCTCATGCATGGGTCTCTGACCAAGCACGTCCAACAAGCCACGGTGGATCCTACACTTTTCAGTACCAAAGCTTCAGTATAAGTCAAGGATGATCGTTTCTGTCTGGAAGTTAGCACCGCTTCTATATTCTGGTTAATAATTTACTCCATGAAGAGCAACAACTGGAAAAACAAAGATGCTCCTCACACCTGAAGTTGGGGCCCAAGTGCTGTGTGCAGCTTTAGCACCTTGTCTTGGGCAGTGCCTTCCTCTGCTCCATGCCTGCTTCCCCTCCTGTGGAAGACAAAACACAGAGCTGCTGTCAGGTCCAGGGCCCAGTGAGAGAAGAACTTCTGGCAAGAAACACCTGGCTCTGGCAGTGCTTACTGTGACACCTCCTGTTCTCAGGAGGCACCTATTGTATCACAGTTAAAAATGAATGTTTAGAAGTGCTTTGAGAACTTGAACAAGATGTTGAAAGACAAGCCATCGTTGGGATTGTTATGCTTTAACGTCCCTCAGGACTGACCTTGGATGGAAACTGTAGGCACTGTTCACTGAAAAGAAAACACAGCTGGCCTCCGCTGACACTGAGACCAGCATGGTGGTATGAAAGCTGCCTGTTTTATTCTTAGTCAATTAGTCTCTGTCTAGAAATATCACCCAGAAAGAATTTCCATTTCCATACCAGTTAAGTCATTAGAACAAAAATGTCATGCCAGATTAGTGAGAAATAACCTCCCTTCCCATCACACCTTTGCTGGACAGTGCTGGAGTGTTGCCTTCTCATTCCTTCCTCCACCTGAGCTCCGGTGTTTGGTGGTGAGGCAGGGCTGGTTTTTGCAGAGCTCTGAGAGTTGAGCTAACAAGGTCACTTGGTGCTGAAACCTTCAGCTTATCCCTGTTTTCTCCTTGGAGATCTTGGTGCTCAGATGCTCCAGACTTGCTGCACAGACCTCCCTGCAGTCCCATCTGGCTGGAAATGCTTAGCAGGGCAGCATGCGGAAAGATCTGCCATCCATCCCACTGGAGGTCTCTTCTCTTTGCGTGGACACCTGTTTGGGCAAACATAGGAATTCCTGTAAGGCTTCCAGTGGTGGTTGAGCTCTGTTTAAGAAGAGGAGTATTTAAGCCACAGGGCAGTCTCTGGTACGTTGTTTTCCCATTGCAAGGACACTGACTTGGGAATCGCATTCATAAGATGCTTGTTGCCTTCAGATGCTGGAGGGACTCCATCTGCTGAGTTCTCCTGCACGCTGAAAATGTGTGATTTAACTCTTCCTTGCCAGCATATGGAGACAGAATAACCGGATGAAGAACCATCAGTCTGCCCTCCCAGAGCTTGGAACGCCAAGCAGGTCAATCTCACTTGAGATGGCACACTGAGGAAGGGTACCACCAGCCTATGAACTCACCAGCTCTGTGCTAGAGGCTGAAAATATCAGCGGAGATTTGTGACAGCTGAAAAAGGCTAAGGATGACCCACCTGCTTCATGGGAATGAGGTTTTGTCATGGCAGAACAGCTTTTGGAGTCCTTGCTCCTATAACAGAAGCTTGCATGGCAATGTCATGGCCACGTCCCCATCACACCCCTCTGAGAAGGGCAGTCAACAGCAGTCCCGTGGGGTACCTCTTCCTTGGAGGCAGCATATTACCCCAATAGCCAATGTTACTCTGAAATAACTTGTCAAAGGAAACAAGCACCATCACTTCTCTCTGAAACGCATTTTCCTCGCAGTGCTCTCACAAAGGAGGGAGGTGCATCAGTTCTGCAGGTGGG
Source organism: Gallus gallus (assembly GCF_016699485.2). Classification (NCBI taxonomy): domain Eukaryota; kingdom Metazoa; phylum Chordata; class Aves; order Galliformes; family Phasianidae; genus Gallus; species Gallus gallus. Next base: position 5,409,443 of record NC_052548.1, read on the forward strand.
ATCCAACACACAGAGGTAGGGGTGAATGGGTCACAGAGCAGAGAACTGCACCTCTTGGAGCAGTGCCTTCCCAATGCATGCACCTTTCCCTCCAACATCTTTCCAAACTGCAGCCCTCTCTGGGATCCCCAGGTGATTTATAGGTGCTCAAGGGCACATGTTTCCTTCACCCACATCCCAGAGTGGAGCACAGCGCTGCCCCGCGTTATGGCCGAGCTCCAGCATGCAGAGGGTTAAACCGCGTGGCTTCTCTATGCGGGTCAGAGCGTCCTCCCTTAAATGCAATATTTACTGTTTTACTTTCCCTTTCTTTCATCTGAATGGGAGGATTGTACATTTACTCCCTCCCGCCCTTTGTCCCTGCTTTGTTTTGTTTTGAGTTCTGGCGAACCAGTAAAACAGAAAGGCCACGATCGGATCCTGCTGGGAGCGACTGGCGGTGCCGTCCCCGGGAGACCCCACTCATGCTGCGCTGCCGTTCCGTCCTTTCTCTCAAATGGGCAATGATTTGTGCAGGGCTTCAGTGCCGACTTACTCTCTGTTGATGAGAGCAAGGGGGCGGGGAGGGGGGGGCTTAATTATGACAGCGCTGGAGAATAAATGGGGAAAACCAGACAGGAGTTAGGAATTGCAGCCCACCGGTTTGCCCCTTTCCATCCCCCAAAGCCCCAAGCAATGTTTTAACAATCTCCATCCCTTTTCCTCCGTGCCCTTGGCTGGGGCATGCAGCCGGAACCACAGCGATATGCTGAACCCTCCGTCTCATATAAATGTTTTACATTCTTGCCTGTGTGCTGCGCAGCCACCGCTGCTGGGACTTCACGTGCACCGTTACACGCACTGCCTGGAGCTGTGTGTGGCGCAGGGCTTCTTTCCAGCCCAGGAACCTGGGAAAATACATTACACTGCAGCCATTTTAGTGTAACGTCCACTGTTCACGTATGCTTTAGTTTAATGTTGGCCACCAGTGATTCTTCTGGTTCTTATAGCTAAATATTCTGCTGCTTGTGCTCCCTTTGCGTCTACCATTTTGGCTGGTGAAGAACGTCATTACCCGATCTCCCCCGGTTGTTTCAGGTACTTCCAGTAACTTACCTTGGCATGTCCATTTGGTGTTCTGGCTGCCTGCAGACACAGCACTTGATGTAGCCCAGAGCAGACAGCATTGGCTGCAAACACTGCAGAGCTCCTGTGCTGGAAGCCCATCTGCATTGCAGGGTCCCCGCTCAGTATCGTTCTGAATGGTAACAACACTTGCTGCAAGAGCAGGGAGTCCCCATTCTTCTGAAGGTTACTGAAGAAACCCTGAGTTATCTACCCAGGGAGAGGGATTCTGCAGGTTTTTGAGAAACTGGAAATGAAGGAACAGATTGACTCATTCTTTTTATCTATCATCTTCTTGTTCAGCAGACATTTCCTTGCCTCATCTCATTGCTTTGCCATTCTGCCATAGCATTTGCCTTCTCTGTGGCCTCAGGCTACTGGAAAACTTCAGTGACCTGCAGCAGTTATCAGCTAAGTGTGTACACTTGTGCCTAATTGGATGGGTAATTGATTCAGCAGCCTTCAGCAATGCCACCCAGTGGCAACCTTGCTTATGCAGATGCTGAGCATTTGCCTTTGGTCCCAGTGGTTCCCGCATTGGGCCTGCACTGTCCTGCCTGTGCGGATGTTGGAAGGGTTGGTGACACTGGGATGGCAAAGCTGTCCTTGTAGTGGCTATCTTTCCGTGGTTAACTGATATTTCCATGGTGGCACAGTGGCATGGCAGGTACCTAGGACATCGCCCCTGGATGAAGTTCTCGCACAAGCATCTCACTCCAGGCTCTGAGCTCTCCTGAGTTTTTCCAAACACTCCACACCTGGACATTGCTCCCATGAGCACGATGAGGGCTCTGCAGCTCCTGCTGCTTCTGCTGAGCCCATCAGTGCCTCAATGAGGAGCTCCCGTCTTCAGCGATGCTCAAAGGATGGCATTTAATTTTACTGTTTGAAGAACATTAACGCATGAAGTCCCTTGGCGTTTGGAGTTCTCATCCAGGCAATACCAATGGCGAATCCATCCGGTCCATGCCTTGCTCAGCAGCCACCTCCCAGCAGCACTCAGGCTGCCTCCTAGGACTGAACAAGCCGGGACACAGCTGAACTGATACCACCCTGCCAGCCCTGGGCAGGTTGTGAGGTGTTTCAGCAGACGGATCCCCTCCATTACAGACTCACTGGATTATAACTACCTAGAGATACCTGTCTCCCAACGACTCTTGCTGAGACTGGGGACAAAATCATGAGGACTGCATAGTGAGAGCTGGCGGTGGCACAGAAGACAATCCGTTGCATCTCCAGAGCCAGAAACCCGCTAAGTTGGTAGGAAGGATGCTGTACATCAATGCTCCAGAACCTGAACTTGAAATGGCGTGTTTCCATCTCCCTATTTAACAGCACGTCTGTGTTTTCTTCATTATCCCAAATGCAGCTAAATGCTGACTAATCCTGTTTAGCCTTTTTTTGGGGTTGTTTTCCCAAGATAGTCTGTGAGTAGTGGGACAGACCTGCTGCCCTGCTGACCCCTCAGACCTTTATTTCCTGCCAACATCCCAATAACGTGACACTATCCAAGGCGAAATGAGTTTGCACAAAGGTCCAATTAACCCAGAGGAAATCTAGCCAGTGCAGCAGTGAAAATAATGGTGACTCCCAGTGTGTGCAACCCGGGAGCTCCCGCTATCGATGCTCTTGGGGAAGCTGTGCTGACATTTAGGGAAATGCGTGCAAAACAAAGCCACGCTATGAGCTCGGCCTCTCTAGGAAATGTGCTGAACTCATCCCCTATAGTGTGCGCTGTGGCTCTCGCAGATCCCAGTGCTGCCGTTCCAGCTGGTCCAAAGCAAAACCAGCTGTGGAGTTCAGTGTTCCTATGGCCCGGAGCACCCTGTCTGCTCTGGTAGCCACTGGGAATTGCTGAGCAGCACACAGGGGATGCTAGACTGCCTCAACCAACAAGACAGACCACAGAAATTGTTTACTTTCCGGCAAGTAGAACCGAGAATTAATTGTGCTTTTCTCATTCCTCAGGGTCTAATGGGATTCATTGGTCCAGTAGGGGAGCCTGGAATAGTGGGAGAAAAGGTAAGATGGCTGGCAATGAATCAGTTGCTTTGACTTTTGCAGGATGAGGGAGACTGGGATGGGGGAGTATTGAAGAGGTTTAATTGTCTGTGCAACACCCAGCTGGGAATGCAGCATGTCCAGGGTGTCTGAGCTAGTCTTGGGCCAGGCTAATTAGCGTGCATTTACCCTCCAAGGAGAGGCTGTCAAACATTCTCTGAAAACACCAATTCTTTTAAGTTTTGTTCATTCATAATCTGCCAGAAATCTTGTGTCTGACAGTCAGTTCTGCCTTTTTTTCTGGGAATGAAGGAACTGAATAAAAGGAACCATCAGCCCTGGTTCCTGGTCAAGGGACGAGTCCAAGGAGACCAGGTTGCAGATGTGTGCAGAGATGTGCTTGCTGCCTTGTTATTAGGGGTGCACAAAACCAGGGCTGAGCCTGTGCTCAACAGGGGGGCTCACCAAATTCTCAGAGACAAAATGAGAGTGCAGACACATGCCCAAGCAAAGGCTGCTCCAAACCCCCTCCCCTTTTCATTTAACCAGTCCCATGCTGTCTGCCTGCACGGCTGTTGCATTGGGCACGCTGCTCAGGGCTGGTGCCCTCTGCTGTGCAGTACTGATACCTGCTTCTTCCAGGAGGAAAAATGACTTTATTTTCTATAAAAAAGAAGTAAATGCCCACTAATTCATGTTTTCCATTAGAGTGCAAAATGATGCATTCCACACCTCAGCTCTCCCTCTCTTCCATCCCTCCAAGCGCTGTCCTCTGGGTAATGATGTCACACCTCTGTGACATTACGCTGTGTTTGCTGTAGGTGCATTTCATTGCTGCCTAGAGAAGCTCTGGGAGCCCTGTGCTCTCGCTGCTGTGTCGGGGCAGTAGCAGAAGCAGGCTCAGTCCAAAGCATCAAAGCATGCGAGGAGTAAAAGGAAGGATGTGGTGTGAGCTGTGTTTTACAGAAGGAAAACAGGAATCAAGCTGTGGAGCATCTGAGTCGCTGTCTGACAGTGACTGAGAGCTGTATCTGCTGCCCTGAATTAAGTGAGGAATGAGGAGTCTGCCATGCAGGAGATGTGGGAAGTAAATTCCCATCTGGCCCTACTGACTCCTATGCCAATGACCACGTGAGCTATCCTCCTGCTACAGATTGACTCTGTACATGGCCGTGTTACATTGGTGTCAAGGCAAACCCTTTGAAAATCTGCCCTAGGAGATCCTCAGCACAGCTGCAATTTCTATCAGACTTCTCTTTCTCTACCAACACAAACTTAGGGATGACAAAAATAGCTATCATCAAATCAAAACCTCAACCAGGCCTCCAGTTGGCATAGCGTCCTGCAGCTTACTATGTTGCTGCGAGCTAAATGAAGTGGGAAATGTGCTTTCGTTAGACAGAGCTGAGTCAGCAATCTCTACCCTGAGAGCTGCAAAACTTAAGACTGAAGCCAGAAGGATCCAAAGATTATCAAAGAGAACAATACAGTTAATACATACTTAATAAAACCCATACATTCACAGGAAAAAAAAATGTGCATTGGTTTACAAGGGCCAACTGGTGACAACACACACTCTGGAGCTTGTTTTTAATAAGATGCTTAGAGCCCAGAAAATATTTCCCCTTACAGTATAACTGCTGGAAGGTAGGTCAGAATTTGGGCGTAAACTTCTTGGCAGCGTTTGCTGACTCCTCCTTTCTCATCCCCCCGAGCACACAGGCGTTACACACCTAATTCCCTGTGCTTTGCCAGGGCTGTGGGGGCAGCCATGGTGGGAATTGCTGCTGTCCCCAAAAAAGAAGCAGTTGAGACCCCATGGCCGGAGCCATGCACCAGTGGTCATGGTGATGCTCACAGAGCCTTGTGTCTCATCCCCCATCCTTGGCCAAGGGTGTGCTTGGAGAAGTGACACATTCTGCAGGTGGGGTGGGGTATGTTATTTATTTTAATGCCAAATGTTGGCTTGTTTTAAAAGGGCTGGTACCTTCATCTGGCTCCGTATCCCCAAAAATGCAGGTCTGTAAATGGCTGTTGTTTGTGCTGTGGTCTCAGTGTGAGCCACAGCGTCCCCCAGAAATGCCTGCAGTCTCCTGAAAGCACAGCCACCCATACCGGGCAGTTTCTTTGCATTTTGTCTCAGCCCTCATGTCCACAGCTCTCCTCTGTAGGACGTGTGGTGCCGTGGGTGGGATCCAGCCCCAGCACTGTAGGGACTTGAGAGTGGGTTTATCTGCTCAATTCTTATCCCTCAATGTTTGAAGACACATCTCTTGGGATACAGAAGGTCAGCTCACACTTGTTGTCCATTACCTACTCTGATGAGATGGATACCTGAAAGAGGATGACTTGTGTTCTGTGCCAAAAGCCTTTCCTGGTAGAAATCTGGTAGCACAGACTGCAATGTGGGGATCTTTCAGTTATATCACTGCTGTAGATCATGATGTGTAGATCACAATTGCTCACTTTCCCTCTCAAACCTTTGTCTCTCCCAGGGTGACCGTGGCTCAGTGGGACCCCCAGGCCCTCCTGGAGTCAAGGGGTCGATGGTAAGGAGTAAGTCTGCATTCTCTCGCTCTCGCTGCTGCCTCTCCCTCTGTCCTAGGGAAGGATGAAGGATCCTGGTCTTTGGGTTTGCATGAGAATAGCTGAAATCCTTCCTGTCTCTGCAGGATGGGGATGCCATTTGATTGTTTATTGAGGTATCACCACTCCCCAGCCTTAGTCACTCCTGCAGAGAAACGTTGGGTTTCTATGTGTGTTCTGCATCTCTGCTGCTAAGAACCAGTTGTATCAAATAGAGACAACTAGGAAGCTCGAGCTGTGGCACCTGAAGGATTACCTGCAGGCCTCAAGTTGTGCCAGGGGGCATTCAGATTGGATATTAGGGAAATTTCTTTGCAGAAAGAGTGGTGCTGCACTGGCACAGACTGTTGGGGAGTGGTGGGTACACCATCCCTGCAGGTGTTCCAGACCCACAGAGATGTGGTTCTGGAACACCTCTGAAGGTGGTGTTAGCACTGAGGGATGTGTTAGTGGACATGGTGGGGTGGGTTTGATGGATAGGCTTGATCCTAGAGATCTTTTCCAACCTTGAGGATTCTGTGATTCCATGATGACCTTTTCCCAAGCATCCTGGCTTCTGAACAGTTGGGTTCGGGAGCAGGGATTTCCAAACCCCTGTTGTTCACACCCCACTGTGTTGTCAGAGGTAGCTGGAGATGTGGAGATGTGGAGCTGCTCAGGCAGCACACCATGCTGCTTTACTGTGCTGTTTGCACTTCTCCTCGGGGATGCTTGCTTAGGAGGGGACCTTGATGAGATCCTGTCTCACTCTCGACATGCATCCCCTGTGTACCATAGTGCAGGATCCAAAGACAAATTATCACAGTAATTCAGCCTACTGTGTTCTGTGTTGTTCAGAAAACCTAGCTGCTTTAGTTGCTAGCAAAGCCAGGGCTGGGCTGACAGCCTGGCCTGTGCCATCTGCCCATAAGCTCTTTTACCCCAGCAAATAACAGCCCTGCCTGACCTGCAAGCAGCAGCAGTGCCTCATTTTCTGTCTTCTCACTTGGAGGTGGAAAGGGCTGGGCAGATTCCAGAGACTCACACCAGATGTTCTTCCTTCCCTTGCAGGGGCACCCTGGGATACCAGGAGCAGTGGGTTTTCCCGGCATCCCCGGACCAGCAGTAAGTAAAGCTTTTATCATCCCTGTAACAGTGCATACCAGCAGTCAGCATCCTGTATCCTAGGCGTTCATGTGTTGAGTCACACAACTGTGTCTCAGCTGATTCGAGTTTGAGGGACGGTTTATGAACCTATTTTGCTCAGCATGTGAATTCCCACATTGTGGTGAATCGGGAGGAAGATTACAAGAGTGGAGTGGCGAGTGCTAAAGGTTTGGCCTTCAGCCTCATGGCAGCTCTGCCCAGTGCAGGAGCATGGGGATGCTCAGTGCCCACCAGCGACAGCGGTCCTTCCACTTCCTTCAGAGCCCTGTTCTCCTGCAGGCAAATGACCAACAGGTTCATCCAAGCAAAATGTTTCCCCCAAGGCTGCATTTTAAAAAGTCATAATTCAATAAGTCAAACTTCCCCGCAAAGCCAGCAAATCAAATAATCCACTAATATTAAATCCCTGCTCTTATTAACTGCAGCTGTTTCTTCCTGTTTCTCCACCAAACAACCCTTCATTATTTGCTTCTTCAGCCAGACCTGTGGCATGTTGTTGTTATTTGTCCTCAGCTGTTATGCTCCTCGAGAGGGAGCTATCCACTGAGCCTGATTAACTCAACAGAGGGTGAATGGGAAGCAAAGGTGTAGTCAATGGTAGGAGACTGCCCTTGATTGCAGCTCACTGAGGGTTCTGAGTTCCTTTTCCCCCTTCCTGCTCACCATCATGGTATACTTTTTGTGTTAGTTTGTGGTTTTGAAGATGATGTATATACACGAAGGTAACTAAAGGTTACTCATCTTCTATAGTACTTTCTTCACATTCCCAGCATGGTATCTAATTGCTGCCCTCTGAATTTTGCCATCTCAATTAATCTTTTAATAAGCTATTTGGGATAGCCCAAGACTTTCAGTAAGGTATTCCAAATACCAACAAAGAATTTCATTTCAGTATGTGTTTATCATAAAAATCTCTATAAAGCAGGCATCTGACACATCTACTGCTTGCCTGTGCCACTCACTACTGACCTCACCAGCCAAAGGGAGATTAACTGAGATTAGAAGTAGAGTTGCCATAAACCAACCTTTCCATTTTGAGTGCGAACAACACGGTGTTTGTGTTCTGGACGTGCATGCCATGCAGAATAACTCAGCTCCAAAAGTAAGATCTTTATGAGCAGCAGTGGTACAAGCATTTGGGAAATCACAGCCCAGCTCTGTTCTGGTCCTTGGTGGAGCTCTCAGGGTTGACGGTTGGCAGAAACTATTAATATATAAATAGCAAACTTGATGTGGAATTTTTGAGAGAGTAAGAGCGTATCGTTCTGAGGCTTTCTTTTCTGAGAGCAGAAAGGCACCGAATTCAAATACAGGTTTTTAAAGTTGTAATGTAGACATAAGTCCCATTAATTGAACACATCCCTCGTATCTGAATCTGATACACACTGTAACCGAAGAAAGCTCTCACATTTTCTTCTGTATTTCCCATATGTACTCAATGAATCAAGAGAGAACAAAGAAAACCCAAGAGGGACACCAATAGTCTGAATGAAAGCAGCATCCGCCTGCCAGCACGGATATTTGTGCAGCATTCACGGGGCAACAATTGCTCAAAAATAAAATCAGAGATTGGCTGAAGAAGGCAAACTTGGACACCTAAGATGAGGTGTCTGATTTTGTATTTGGATAAGAGAAGAAAACGTCCTGGTTATTATTATGTTTTGTGCCGACATGGCGCAACAGCTGCTTTTAATACTTGTGGAGGGAATTCTGGATGCTCAACTGGATGCTCAAATCATACCACTTACACAGACAGCTCAAGCATACAGACCTGAGCCAGAAAGCTTGGCCTAAACGTTGATAACCAAGAGACAATCAGTGAGTTTGGAAAAAGACTGTTTGCAGCCAAGGAGATGTGGCTGTGGGTTGACAGGAGCTCAGGAGCCCACCTGCTGGTAGGGGCTCTGTGGCTGATGGGGGGACATGGGGTATCACCTGCTCACCTCCCACATCCTCACTGTGCTCCCTCTCCCTGCAGGGTCCGGCAGGAGCCCGCGGTGCACCAGGGATCAGAGGGGTGAAAGGCCGCCGGGTAAGTGCTCCCTGCAGGCTGTAATGCCTGTTCTCTTCCAGCCTTTGGGAGGGGAACCAAGAAAGGCAAGAAAGACATTGAAACCCTGGAGTATGTCCAGAGAAGGGCAACAGAGCTGTGAGAGGTCTGAGCACAGCACTGTGGGGAGCAGTTGAGGGAGCTGGAATGGCTTAGTGGAGCAGAGGAAGCTCAGGGAAGACCTCATCGCTCCCTGCAATCCCTGAAAGAAGTTGTGGTGAGGTGGGGTCGGCCTCTGCTCGCAGGGAACAGCCATAGGATGAGAGGTGATGGCCTCACATTGTGCTGGGGGGGTTCAGGTTGGGTATTGGGGAAGGTTTCTTCTCAGAAGGAGCGGTGCGTCCTGGTGGTGTTCCAGACCCATGGAGATGTGGCACTGAGGGCCGTGTCAGTGGGCACGGTGGGGTGGGCTGAGGTTGAACATCGTCTTTCCAACTGTAACAATTCTATGATTCTGTGAATCTGGCTGATTGGTTCTGGGGTGCGACTCTTCACAGAGATTGGGGCAGCACCTCTGCAGGCCCATGTCTGAGATGCTCACGGGATGAGACTGCAAGTGATGGGGGTGAGCAGAAGGTTGTCCAAGTGTGCTGTTGTGGAAGGAGTTCAGCCTGTCCCAGCCCCCTGCAGTGTCAGACAGGGTTTGTGGATGCTTCTGGTGAGGGTGGTGAAGATTTGGTCACCTGAGGGTGGATCACAGCTGGGGAAAGGAGTGCATGTAAAGGACGAGGAAAGGCGCCTGTGCTACCAGTGTTCTGCAGGGCTGTCAGAAAGGTGTGTTTGGCACTGTCATTTACAAGCATGGCCTGTGTTTTCCTGTGTGTTTTTCCAACCCATAACACAAGGCCCTGACTTTATCCGTGTGTATGTAACAGCACCAGCGTGAAGCACGTGTGAACCCTTGCCCTGCCTGGGAAGAGCTGGCCCCCAGCCTGGCACTGGGGCACAGCGCTGCCGAGCACTGCTGACAGTGCTACGAGTGCATGTTACACTGGGTGGATATTTCACAAACGCTCAGCGTCAGCTCACTGTGGTTCTTCCTGCTCCATTTGGGTGACAGCCGACAGCAGAATGACCTCCAGACCTGCCAAAGCTGCTTGTTTTCCTGGCTGTGTCCTCCAGCCCGCGTCCCACTGAGCTCCTCAGTCTTTCTTCTTCCTCAACGGGACATTCATTGCAGGAGCATCTCTGCTGTGGGTTGTTTCCCCTTATCCAGCTGCTTTACAAAGTATTAATAACAAGCACGCATGTATTCTGCTGAAGGCCCCAGTAACAACATATTTTGCATTTCTCCCTCCAAGGACCTTATGATATCTGTTTCCACGTTTCATTTTCAAAGACGTAGGCTGAAGTAAACTAAACATTTTGCCCACCCCCAGACTCTGCTTCTACTGCAACTCCTGCCTGGGGAATTCGGGACATCCCAGGGCTGCATATATTTCCGTATACCAGAGCTAATACTCCATTTGAATAGCTGGGATTGGCAAAAGGAAATAGAATAACCAGCTAGAAAGCACTGTAGCCACAGTTATGTACTCTGGAACATCTCTAATCTTTAGAAGCACAGCTAGAAGGGCACCAATGACATCCAAGCCCAGCAGATGTGTATGGGGGTTCAGCTTTGAGCTCATGGCTGGGCAGAGCATCTTCACCACTGCTCCCATCAGAGGAAGCTCCCCATGTCCCTGCACTCGGAGCGCCTCTGGGAGCCAGGTTTCTGTGTGCTACACAGCGATTACTTGAGCTGTCCGGGCCCTCCATGAGCAGACAGACGAGAAAGTGGAGGCATTCCTCTGTGGGAGGCGTTGAGCGGACAGCGGAAAATATCTCAAGGTAAAAGTGCAGCAGGGAACTGAACGGGAAATGCCTTCTGAATGAATCCCAGGCTGCCGGCTGTGCGGGCTCTGGGAGAGGTGGGAGCACATTGGGTATGTCTGCCAGAGGCTCTGATGTGTGCTGGGACAGGAGTGCCCTGCTGCCAGCACTGAGCCTGTCCTCATGGCAGCAGCTGCAGCACCGCGGTGTTGGGCTTCTGGCTTGTGCGAGGCTCACTCCTGTCATGCAATCGTAGAACAACCCAAGCTGGAAGGGACCCATAACGTTCACCAAGTCCAATCCTCTTCAGCTTCTTACGTCCCTATTGGCCTGAAGTCCTCGAGCCACAGGGAGGTATGCCTGACCAGGCCGTTTTCAGCTCTGCTTGTACCAGCAGGAGGGATGAAGGGGATATTTATTATCGCTCTCGTAAAAGCAAGAGCCGAGCTGGATCCAGTTCCCAAGACAGAGGTTGGCTGGCACAGCAGGGAGCTGGGTTTGGATGTAGCTGGATCCAGAGGTGGGGTGCCAAGCCCTCAGGAGCAATCCTGCAGCACACCACTCCCGCCAGCAATGTCCATCCCCAGAGTGATGCACCACATGTCAGAGATGTTCAGCTTGGCGGCCATGGGCTGTGTTTCCTCTCCAGAACCACAGTAATACAATCCCTACGGAATTTGCAAGGCGGGCATCCTTTCTAAGAACCCCAGCAGAGGAAGGGAATTTGGATCCTACAGATTTCAGTGATGCAGGAAAGTTGGTGTTGTAAGGACCAGCAGATCTCCTGCCTGGAGGATTTCTGGTTTGTATCTCTGTCTCTCACGTTTTCTTTCTCTTCGTACTCTCAGAAGATATTCCAGGCACACAGCGCTCTGTGTTTGCTTGCTTTGTCCTGCTATTATGGCTCTTGGTTTTCTGAGGACGGAGAAATGATCCCCAATTGTAATTTCAGACATTACTCTCTGTCTATCCCCGTTTACAGAAGGGATGTAATTCAATTCAGAGTGGAAACATGAAGGCAGCCTCCGCCAGATGTTTGTGGATTCCATGAGCTCTGTTTGTGGAGACTTCATTAAAGCAATTTCACTTTTGAAGAAAACGTAAATAGCAAATATGGTTTCGATTGTCAAGAACAATGGAGCCTTTTTGGGGTCTGTATTTATGTTGTGATAGCTTTTGAGTTGTCAGGATGGAAGTACAACTTCGGAAAAGAACATCCTTAAAGAATTGTGACTTTCTTTTCAGTCTTGACAAGGCATTGTTCCTCCCCATCTCTTTGCTTTGCGCATCCAACCAATACTGAGCAGTCTTCCACAGGCACGGCGTTCCCTCTTCGATTCCCGAAGGATGAGGTACTGGGACCTGCAAGTCCAGCCTTCCTTCCCGTGATCCCTCTTCAGTGTAGCTCTTGGACATGTGCTTAACCCTCTGTGAAGTGACCACGCTCCATTCTTCTGGCCAAAACAGCCGTGTTTGTGGAGTTTTCTCCTCTCTGGATGGCATGCTGGCTTTCCAAGTCCCAAGCAACATTTCTCTTTTCTACCTCGCCACCACATCCTGCAGTCACTATTGCCCAGGTGCATCCTGCAGAGAGGAGATAGGACTTGTGCACCTGGGAGAGGATCGCTGTCTCCCTGCCAGCCATCCCCATGGCTTTGCAGCATCACGGGCTGCAGGAATTCATAAACACGAGGAATTTGTGGTGTTATGTAAACACCCTGGAAGTGGTTGCCTATTCCAGGCCCAGCTGAGAAACTGCCTATGGAGAAATAGCAGAGGTGTTTTTGGTTTGCTCCCAGGGATCTTGCTAGTTGGCTGAAAAAGCATTAGGCATGTTCGAGGGAGGGTTAGCTATGGATCTGTGGCTGGTGATGTCTCGGAGCTTCAGTCAGGGCATCTGCTTGCTTTTCATTTGGCTGGACCGTGGTAGTGAAATGTCAGTAGGTGGATAAGAGGTGTCATCTGGCCTGGTGGCACTACCCCAGCACATCCCTGTGACTTTGGATGTGCTGCTTTGGGATGGACATAGCAATGCCATTGAGCTACACATTGACCCCAGCAGGTGAGCAGGTTCTCAGATCTTCCTCAGCTGTGAACCTGCATCTCTCTGCACAGCCCAAAGGAGCAGACAGGTCTCCCTCTGCCCCTGCTTTTTTTCCTGTTTGCTTTGTAAAGCTGCTCAGAGTTTGCACTGTGTGTGCAGCCGTGGCCCAGCAGGACCTCCCCTGAACTGTACACTGCCATACAAATGTTCACGTGGCCCAAAGCAAAGCTTCCTTCGCTGTTCCATGGGCTCCTGGAGATCACAGAACCATTAAGGCTGGAAAAGACCACTGAGATCATCAAGTCCGACCATCAACCTATCACCACGTTGCCCACTAACTGTGTCCCTCACGTGCTGACACCAGCAGGAAAACCATTCTCACTGCATCTCCTACCCCATTCTCAGGATGAGTCCGTGCCCTGCGTGCCCTCGTGTGCCCGGGGAAGGCAGTGTGCCGTGAGCCACGGCGTTGGCACGGGATGGGCTGGAGAGCTGCCAGGACCTCGCTCAGCCCTCTCTAACCAGCGCTGTCAGGAGAAGAGAGATTTGAAGATTTCACTAATTGGCTGAATGCAGCCTTCCCTGTCAGGGCGAATTAGGGGAAGCCTTCATCCTGGGTCGGAGCCCAGGAGGCTTGGGGAAGATGAAGCTTGCCACATGCATTTGCGAACACGGGGTCACTTTCTCCTCCTTTGGGTCAGGCGCTGATGAGATGCGTTGTGATGGGATTAGCCAGGTGACTGCTGCGAAGGGAGATTGCCCTGGCAGGTCCTGCCACGCTGCTGACAGGGCTCTGCTGGAGGAAACGCGGATACGGCAAACAGCCCCGGCTGCAGCGCTGTGCTGGGGCGCTGCCCCTCTGCCCGTCCATCCCGCAGCCCAGGCAGAGCTGTGTTTTACTGACATGCAATGCAGGCTTTTGCTTAGTTGGTCTCTGGTATGCTCGGCGGCACAGGGTTTTGCCAAGCGCAGTGGAAGTTTTTGCATTATTTTATATTGACAGCGTTTGTCTGCTGTAACAATTTGGCCAAGTTTCCTGCGCATCTTCTGCTGCTACACTGCCGTTCTTTGTGAGGCTCTCCCTGTGCCTGTCATTCTGGAGTTGCTTTTCTAACGCATTGGCTCCCTGATGCTCTTATTACTTTTGGCACTGGGCTCGCATCCCGATTAAGCACATTGGCTCCTGTTTTCTCTATTTCCGCATTGGCCCACTCTCAGAATTCCTCTTACCATTACATTCTAGCACCGCTCTGTGTTATTATTTATTATTTATATTGCAGTAGCGCCTGAGAGTCCCAGCTGAGATCACAGCCTGATTATGAACATGACGTGCATTAACGCAGTCTCTCAGTATTCCCTTTTTATACCGTTTTATTTTCCCTGCCCACGGCTCTGTTTATTCTCCATCAGTGTGACATGTGGGTTTCTGGGGTTTGAGTGGTGCGGAGGGCTGTGCATTCAGCTCTGCTGCAGCTGGAAGCTCAGGTCCTCTTTGCAAGGCCATGGCTCTCACAGCTGAGACCCTCTGGAAGAACACCTTCCCCTCCTGCAGCAAGCCTGAGCTGCACCATGAGCTCACCGGGATCCCTTGGCGCCTGGGCTCTTGTGGGTTCCACCAGCACCTTGGGTGTCCTGTGCACCTCAGGTCTCCCATGCCTCTTGGACCCCCCCAGGCACAGATGCTGGCCCCAGGACCAGAGGTGACAAAGCAGGTGTGGCCAGCCGCTCTCCTCCTGGCATGCACATGCACAAGCACTGCCTGATTCCTAACAGCAGCCCCTTCCTTAAAGAGCAGGGACCTGTAACTTCAGCTGGGAACTCGTGTGTCTTTCTGTGTGTTTTATCATAGAATCATAGAATCACTGAGCTTGGAAAAGACCACTAAGATCACCAAGTCCAACCCCAACCCACCCCCAAATGCCCACTGACCATGTCCCTCAGTGCCTCATCTCCATGGTTCTTGTAAACCTCTAAGGGTGGTGACCCCACCATTTTGTAGCTTTTTTGTCCCAGTTGTGACCAAGAAGCAGTGTGATATGCCAAGGAGCAGTTGGAAAAGCAGTGTTTATAGGAAGGAAGAGATCTGATATCAATAAGGCTAGAACTGTGAGCCTGTGCACTGCAAAGCTGTCATTGTGTAAGTGTTGCCTGAAAGTAAGGCTGTTCCTCACACGCCTTCCTCCTCTGGCTTTAGTTTGCATCTGGTAATTAAGTTTAAAAGGGAATAAAAATGTTCTGGTGCTGTGTGTTGGCAAATGGTTGGAAATGAAACAGAACAAAGCACAGAAGGGATCTTTTGAGCCCTGGGCTGCCCTGCTCAACCTCCCCACACATGATTGGCTTCTCCAGAACCACTCTCATGGCCTTCCATGTGCCACAGCTAGGGTGCTGCTGTACTTCCCAGTGAGCCAAACCCTCATTTTTTCCTTTCTTTTGCCTTTTTCCAGGGTGCCAGAGGGCCTGATGGACCAGTAGGCGAGCCGGGGTCACGAGGTGCCAAGGTGAGCACCAGCTTGGCTGAGACTGCTCTTGGCTGTGCTGTGGACAGACGAAGGTCATAATGGCTCCATGAGCACCAGCCAGCAGGAACGAGTCCTCTGTGCGACGAAAGCAAAACCTTCCTCCAAAGCAGTGTTTGCTCAAAGAGACTTGGGTCATGTCATTCATTGCCCAAACTCCCTGCTGGTTGGGGTGCTCCTCAGAGCAGGGTGCTGGGCAATCGGCCTTTCAAGAGCTTCAGGGAACTGGAGGGGATATCTGGTGCGGAAAAATGCAAGACTAGGTGGGCTGGTGCAGAAGAGCATCCCCAGTACCATTTGTGCTCCTGCCAACGTGTGTTTGTCTTTTTGCTTTGCAGGGCCGTCCAGGGGAGCCAGGCAAGCTGGGGCCAGATGGGCTGCAGGTACGTCCTGCAACCAGCACCTACCCAATGTGGCGAGGTGTCAAACCCCTCCGGGGGTGCACACAGTGCCCAGGGACCTGCAGCTTCTCCTGGCCAAAGCACCACAGGTGTCTGAGCACAGATCCAGCTGCTAACATCTGTCACTGTGTGTTCACAGGGGAAGATGGGCGAGACTGGGGAGACAGGATCCCGTGGCTTTCCAGTAAGTGTCCATGAGAGTGCTTCCTTTAGAAACACATTTTCACTCAAGTTCCTAAGTTTTCGGTCCTGGTCCTGTGTGGATATCTCACACTTACAGGGCCACCTCTCCACTCTTTGTTGGAGCTTTTGAGATGCATGTTACTGCTGAGAGGCACGAAGTATTGCTATGGGATTGGAGCTGACCTTGGTGTGTTTCTTCCTCCTAGGGTATCCAAGGGCCTTCTGGACCTCCAGGAGCAAAAGGGGCACCAGGCGACCCGGCAAGTGCCTTATGACTCTCTCTTCATCTGTCACACACAGGCACCTCGTTGCTTTTTCTGTTTGTCCCTACTCCTTCCCACTCCCCATTTCTCTGTCTCTGCCAGTTGCAGTGAGGTCAGAGATGTGAAAGACTTGGCTAGAGCCCTACAAGGCTGAGGTCAGACCCCTGAAAAGCATAAAAGTGGCGTGAATCAACATGGAGAGTGTAGGAGTGGTCTGGATTTTGGAAAGAAATGGAGGAAAAAAAGGCAAGGTTGGGTCTGGGACAGGGTCAGATATAATGAAAGTTGAGATGAATAGGGACCAGGAGGGAGTCTGCAGTGCCAGAATTGAGCCCACAGCCTTGAGGGAGACACTAGGAGATGTCAGATGAAGACACAGACTTAGGAAGGGCCAGCAGTACTGGGCCTCCCCATTGAAGCAAAATGAGGGTTATCTCCTGCCATCTGTGTCTGTGGGACTGACCAGGACAGAGACAGGAAAGCATACCAAACGCTCCCAGGTTACCGACTGCAGTTGTTTCAGGTGGGAGAGAGGTGGTGAAGGGCCTTCTGAACTGTTGTGGTGACTCAGTACACCCACTGTGGTCTTTCCATCTTGCTGCCCATAGCTCTGCTGTGGTGTGGGAGGGAACCGGTGTTTTACCTTACAGGAAACGGTGCCCTTCAGAAATAAAAACAGTTGTATGAAAAGAGCCTTGTGTTTCTGTTTTCCAGGGTCCACAAGGACCACAGGGACCACCTGGACCTTTGGGAGAAATTGGCCATAAGGTAGGTCTGGTCTTTGCTCTTATTTCTTTTTCCCTCATCTAGAGAGAGGCACCTTCTGACAGAGGTGGCAGAGGTGCAACCTTCCACACCCAGGGACATGAGCAGGAAGGATTTTCCTCAAGTCTGAATTTCAACTTCCAAAGCAAACAGCAAGAGACAGAAATTCAAACATCATTCTCATCTCAGGCCGTAGACACACAGCTGGTACCCGAGCCGCCCCATCTTCACAACAAGAGCAACATTTCAAAGCTCTCACAAACACGTCCCAGGCATGGCTCTACCACCACACCATACCACAGTGCAGAGCCAGGAACAAACTGTAGCCCTCAAACTGAGAAGTTGTATTTTCTGTCCCGCTCACTGGTCCCTTTGCTGGCAAGGCACAGTTGTGGATGGCCAAGGCAGTCCCTTCTCAAGTCGCTGCAGGCAGTGAAAGGAGCTCTGAGAAATGCCTTTGCTGCTGACAGTGCTTTTTGGGTTGCTGTTGCCATGAAGCAGTGGCACAAACACACCGTAACCAAAGCAGCAGCAGCTGCCAAATAGTGTCCAGATGGATTGCAGGAGATGCCCCCATGGCTTCCCCCTAGTTCATCTACAGACTCTGCTCTATTTGATATTAGCATTTTGAGTGCACCAGTTCCCCTTGGTAGCTCCCTTCCATACATCCTGAACTCTAAAACAGCCGTGATGTTTGACTTGGTTGTGAAAACAGCAGCAAAGGTACCTTTTAATACAGCCTACTGCAAAGTGTATGAGTCATGAAAGTTTCCATTCTCATGGCTGCTAGACTTGGTGGAGCGGGCTCTGAGCGTGGTAAACCACACTGGGGAGCTGGAAAGCTGCTACCAAGCCACTATGGATGCTGCCAACCAAGAAAGTACAGAGCTTTATTCAAATCTGTGTCTCTTCCAGGAGCCTTTCTCTGCACTGGCACCTCTGGAGAAACCAAAGCAGGATTTTTGCTTTCATTGGAGCCTGAATTTTCTCATTGCGTGACTTGACCATTTGTTAATAAACCCAACAGTCGCCCTGCTCCCTCCTCTGCCCAAATCCATTGCAGCAAGCCAGGAACTGGCTCTCTTCCCTGGGCAGCCGAGTGCTCCCTTTGACTATGTGTTCTTTTTTCCTTTATTCCATACTGCAAAGAGAAGGGAGAGTGCTGTCCGGAAAGCAAATATCTTAAGTAAATAACCCCCTGGAATCCTTTAAAGACAAGCTTTGGTCTTGTCTTACAGATTGTCATTCTTCCCAGGGTAGTAGAAAATGTACAAAGATTAAAGCTCCCAATTGGCATTGGCACCAAAGGTGTTGAGTGACTACTCTATTGCAAAGCTATGTCACCAAGGAAGAGCACCTTCCCTCTATCTGTGTGCCTTCCTGTAGTTTTTGGCTGTCTGTGGGGTGCCAGCCCCTCTGCCAGGATCAGCAGCCTTAGCAAGCAGAGGGCTGGAAGGAGTTACAGGGGAGAATGGGGGCGTGGGAGATGCACAGAGCCCTCGCAGGAGCCAGGCTGTGCCTCTTTGATGCTGCATACCCTGAGCCAGCTCCAGGGCGGTGATTGCATTGCAACCAGGGCTGTGCTGTCCCGGGAGGTCTCTGCTAAAGGAATTATGTCTTTGATCTTGTTTTCTGCTTGGTTACAATGGTTTTTTTCATTGTCTGTCTTTTTTTCCCAGGGACCGCCTGGCCCAATGGGACAACCTGGCCTCGCAGGTGAACCTGGCATGAAGGTAAGAAGAACCATTTGTGCAATTTCCCTATCAGAGCTTGAGAAGGAGCTTGGCAATGAATTTCAGCTCTGTCATAAATCCCAAGTCTGAGTGGAGAAGGAAGTCCTCGAGACCCAGAAATCCAGGCAGCTTCCAACATGGAACAAGAAGAGCTGAGGTCTCAAGTGTAAAAATACCCTCAGACAAAGTCCCACCAGTTCCCAAGCCTCAGCTCTGTGGGGACTGAGCTCCTCCAGTGGTTATGGGGGAGGGTGCTTTGCTTCGGGGCCATGAACGCACCTTCTTGTCTACAAGGAAAGGCCTTCAGAAAACATCTCTTTATTTGACAAAGATCCCTGTGCAGAGCAGCTCACGGGGAGGTTAATTTTATTTTGTCCCCTTCCCCAGTGCTTGGTTGGAAGGTTTGCTCCTACATAGAGAGCTTGTGAGCAGACCCTGTGGAGATTAAATGCGATTTCTTCTATGCTGTTCCTCAGTCCCTACACCCAGCCCCGTCCTATGCCTCTTTTTCCTTGGCAAATTCTCTGAGGTTTCACCAGATATAACATGTCTATGGCATCCTGACCTGTGCTCCTGGCTGTCCCTCCACACCATCAGTGGAACAAGGACACAATGGCTCGCACAAACACCTCTGCCAGAGCCCCCCAGCTACCACTGCCCCTCAGTGCCCCAACAGGCATTCAGTGCCCCATGCTCACCATCAGTAAGCAGCTTGTCTCCCTGTCTGTGATGCTTTCTTTCTAGGGTGATCCTGGACAGCTGGGAGTTCCTGGAGAGCAAGGCCTCATTGGTCAAAGAGTGAGTACCCACCTTCTGGTGGCACTTCTCCATCTTGTCAGCTCCCCAGAGGCTCTTGTCCCTGCTCACCCACAGCCTGTGGGCAAAGAGCCCCTCTCCCAGGCATCCCATAACCCTCTCAGCCCTGCTTGAGTCTCTGCCTTCCCCACAGAGCCCCTTGGCTTGAGCTGAGCTCTCAATGCTCCGCCAAGTAGGGAGACACTGGCTGCTCTATGGGAGGGAATAGGGATGAATGCACAGCCTGAAGCTGGCTGTGGCTCTTGTCCCTTTTCAGGGCTAAGATTGAGAGTCATCTGATGAAAGCATGGGGGAAAAGTGTGTTTGGGCACAGTTTTATGTGGATTCCTCTGTCTTGCAGGGAGAAATGGGGCTGGAAGGGGACAGTGGGCCACCTGGTCCAGACGGAGCCAAGGTAAATTTTGGGATGCATGGCTTCTACAGCAGGGAGGGTATTCTGGGGCAGTGTTCCCTTACCTTCTTTGATGGTTAATTTATTTAGAAATAAGAAGTCAAGATATTTTTTTCTGCAGACACACATAATGGACTCCTCGTGTTTCACTCCTCTACCCACATTTTTGGCATATGATCAGATCTCCAAAAAGGTCAACTTCTTCAAAATCTGCTTTCCAACAATTTGTCTGTTTTATTTGAGTTTTTACAGATTAGCTTTCCAGCTAATTAGGAATTCCTGGGCCTGGCAGGGGAAATCAAAAAGTTGTCCATCACTGCCCCCTGTACTGCTGACCAGAGCATTGTTTGCAGGGAAAGAAATTGGATCCCCCTCCTCCTGGCAAAATCCCAGGTGCTCGCTCAGAGCTTGCATTGCTCTCTTTATCTAACTGCTGTGAGTTGCTACCTTGCCTTTGGAACAGCACTCCATTTCTGTCCTTACACAGACAGCCTTTCCAAACAGGCCAACTGTTTTGTTCCATGGAAAGAAAAAGCAGCTGGTCCCACAACAATGCACTTTATTGCTTCGTTCTGGTTAAGCTGTTTGCCATGTGTCTTCACTTCTGCTTATCTCTGAACGTTGGACCAAAAGATTCGCCCTTAAAGACAATCAAATCCTCTGACTTCTCTTGCCATCCCCAAGAGCTCTTGATCCACACCAGGTTTCACAGAACCACAAGGATTTGAAAGGACATCTGGAGATGATCAGTCCAACCTGAGCGTGTCTCTGGGCAGCAGAAACGCCACTGCTTGCTGCAGAGATGTTGGTGTGGCCAGAAGAGACATGGCTCTGCTCTAGCACAGGGGGTAACAAAGCCACCAAGGCCAGCTGGCTGTCAGTGCTGGCATCAAGGCTGGTGCCGCTGTCAATGCAGAATTGGCCCTTTTGATCACCTCCATGAGATGTGCCATCAGCTGTAAAAGCAGAGGAGCAGAGATTTGCCATAATCCACTGCTCCAACCGTGAGACCCTCTCAGGGCAAGGTGACAGCTTTGTGGCATTGATCCCAGGCCCTGTGAGAGCCAGGTGCCCCTCCAGACAAACCCATCAAACCCATTCAGTCTTTCACCATCTGGAGTGCAGGGCTCCTGGGTGAGGCAGGGGACTCTTTCAGATCTTGTTCACTGTCTCATTCATGTGGGAGGTTCGGGCCTCACTGCAGGAGAAACAAAGTTCACATTTCCCTATGTAATGGGGGAGTTCCTCCTCCTCCAGCCAAGAGATGTTTTTAAAAAAATATGGTTTTGCTCGTTTTGTTAAATGTCAAGTGTATTATGACTCATCCTCATTCATCCTTTTGCTTGCAGGCTCTTTTCCTCCCAGACTCCTGAAATATTAATTATGGAGTGTGTTTTTTTCCTCGCAAGAGCCATGTATGGTGACCCATGTGTTGTGTGGGTATGCAAACTCCCACCTCCTCTCTTCCACAGGGAGACAAAGGAGAGCAAGGCCTGGATGGAGAGAAAGGAGAAAAAGGCACTGAAGGACTGAAGGGAAAAGAAGGGCCTCCTGGATATCCCGGCATCACAGGTGTCCGAGTGAGTCTGAGAAAGCATCCTGCTTGCCTCCACCAGCCGGTCCATGGGGTTCCTGGAGCAGCTGGTACTCTCCTCTCAGCTGCACTGGCAGCCTGTGTGTATTGCAGATAGCTGGGTGGGTGCATGAGCCCAGCACAGCTCCTGCACCTCTCCATAGGGCCGTTGTGTGATCCCAAACTGGGGGTGATCCCCCAAAGGGGTCAGCAGTGAGTGCTTCGTGCTCTTATCTCAGGCTGTTGTATGCAGGGTGATTTTCACCTCCGTGGCTGGAGCATGGCCTATATGTGCAGTATGGGCTCCCTTTTGTTTTCCTCTGCTCACATGTGGGGCACACAGTGAGCCCTGGGTTGCAGAAGGCCAACCAGCTCCTCCAAAGGGCTGAGAGCCTTCTGCAACCATGGCAAAAATGAAAGCGTGCAATGTTGTGTCTGGGAAACTGGGTTGCACTGAAACCCTAGCAAGAACAAAATATGCTTTTTCTTAAGTCATCATTTTATTTATTATTGCAAGGATAGCCATTACCACTGATATTAATACTCTGTGACAGGACATGCCATCTTGCAGCAAAACATGTGGGAACAGATTGAGTGGGAGGTGCAGGCAGTGAACCAGGACTCTGCTTAGGGCAGGATGTTGTCCAAGATGTGACTCGATGCAAGTGTTGGCACAAAGTAAACTGTTTTTGCAAAAAAAGAACTTGCAAATAGGAGGAGGGTTGGTCATCGAGATGTGGATCACCCACTTGTTTCTGATTTGCCCTCACTCCTTTCTGTTTGGAGGAGTAGGGCAGGATCCAGCCTGGGGCTTGTTTGGTGGTACCAGGTGCAGAGCAACGCTGCCCCGTGCCAGCAGGCTGCTCTGCAGCAAAGCCTGATCCTTCTACCCAAAATGGGGAGGCTGTCAGTGATTTGTTTCTTGTAATTCCTGCGGTGCCCTTGAGCACGGGGTGGGTGCTCAATGCTGGAGCACACTGTTTGTGTCTTTGGTGATGTTGTGGCTGGCTAAAAGGAAGGCAAGGAGAAAAGTGTGAGGAGCAGAGGCAGCAAAGGGGCTGAATTTGTGTTGTTTTCGGGCTGAGATGAGGATTGGAGCACTGACTTGACTAGAAAGTGGAAACTCCATAGATATGCAGAACAAGGCTGTAATCCTGCCCCAAATGCGTCCACAGCCCGCAGGGAGCCCTTAGCAGGGTGGGTACAGCTTCTGGCTGCTCCATGTGTTTATGTTGTGCACAGCTAAGAACCAATAAAAGTGCTAAAATCATGCAAAAGTCATATTAAGTTATAGCATATAAAATACAGATTCTCGCAGACTGTTTGCCAGCATGTCCCTGGGAACATGATGCCGTCCTATTTTATTTAAAAAAAAAAGCCCATAGAGCCAAGATTCCCACTCATAATCACTCCCTTTTCTTTTTTTTTTTACTGCAAAGTGCTATATTTCCATCTACTATTTTAATATGTTCCTTTGTATATCCGTATGTCTGAACTCGAGCAGACTTTCAGAGACCACAGGGCTCCAGATTGCGCTGCCTGCTGCCAAGCGCCGGGCCATTACCTAATGCACAGGCTGCTGTTCCATGCTCGGTGAGGTAATCTAGAGATGGAAGTCCTCTGACAAAAGTACAAATAATTTTTCTCCTCCTTTTTTTTTTTTCCTCCTTGGAGTTTTTCATCCTAGCTTCCCGTGGAGGAAGTCGTAGAATCAGGGAATCATTAAGGTTGGAAAAGACCACCAAGATCATCGAGTCCAACTGTTGATCCATCACCACCAAATGTGAAAGTGTTAGTGGGATCTTGCTTAGATTTCTGCCAAGTTCATGGATCAGAGATGCGAACCATTTGTGATATCTACAACCCGCTCGTTTCCAATGAGGAATGGAAGCTGCAAGGAAAAGTCAAACTAATCTCTTCAAGGCACACCACAACCACCATCCAGGCATGGACAGAGGTTCTCCAGGCTGATGGAGAAAGATAGGAAAAGTCTAACCAGGGGAAAAACTTGAACATGTTCACACAAGGGCAAATGCCAAGGTTGCACAGTGACCAATTCCTGACCAGGATTTGCAAGGAGCTGCTCCAATATTGCTGAGATACCCTGCTCATCTACAAAGGTGATAGTGGAGATGTTAATGCTTCTGTGCTTTTAGTGGCAGAGACGCCAGGATCCGTCTGGTTCACTGTGCCAACCAGCTGACCTGCATATGGGGGTGTGCAGCTCACCTGCTGCTGCTGAATGAGGTTCATATTGGCTCAAGGAAGGTATTGCTCATACGCAGCCATAGACAAACTTCTCCAGCACCTTGGCTTGGCTCTCACCCTGCAAACCCCTACAGCTAAACCACTTCCTGAAGAATTTTCCTTAACACCCAGGGCATGTTTAGTCTTCATCTTGATCTTGCTTATGTCTAAAGGAAAAAGGCTCTTCAGCACTGTATGCTCTGGACGCGTGTAGGAAATGAGGCAGGCGAGTGCTCTGAAATGATCTGGCTGTACGTTTTCAGCCTGCTTTGCACATACTGGCCTGGGGGAAAGGCCTGGTGCTGGCAGCTCCTTGCATGCCCCAGAGCAGGTAGGACTTGGCTGGGCTCGTAGGAACTTGCACACCACTTGGCGACAGAGCAGCAAGAAGGATGGGAAGAGGCAGCGCTTGCTTTGGGCTGTGCAGACCTACTGGGTCATGCAGAAAGAGGCTTTCACCCAGCAATTGGTCCTACAGGTCTGGTTTTGCTGAGCAAGGTTGTGTTTTCCAGGAAGCCATGCCAAGGCTGTACATTACTGGCCAAGTGCACCCAAGCTTCCCTGGGTGCTCGGGAAACATTTTTCAAAGATCATTAGCTTTAACTTGGCTCAGCCATCCCCAGTGTTAACATATCTGCAAACCGGTTTTTAAATCTCGAACAAAAGCAGCAGGGAGGCCCTAGCTGAGTCTCCAGGGACAGTTTGTGCACGTTTTAAAGCCAGTGGATTTCAGCAAACAAACGGAGATGGGCCATGAGTCTCCCAGCTGTGGCTGGCAGGGCTCGAGGCAGCTGGAGCCGTGACACACAAGTATTCTCTGTCTTTTAGTCACTCTGTCCAAGTTCACACTGCTCTGTTCAGCTCAAGGTCCTCCTCCTGCCAGTTGTCCCTCTGGTAGGGAGAGAGGAGTCAGAGCATCTGTAGCACTAACGTTCAGCTGAGTGCAGGATGCAGCTGAGATTTCAGAATTTCAGAGATGTGCATCCCTTCTGAGCTGCTGTCCCACCTGGTATCTCTTCGCAGTGGTTTCCCACTTCCTCTAATGCCAACTCCATGCTGTCACTTCATCTTGATTCTCCCAGACTTGGCCGCTTGACCTCTGGTTGGCCAAGTGAGAACAACGAGGAGGTGGTAACCTCTTCCCCTTGCAGAGCACCAGGTTGGGCATCCCCCAATGGAGACTGGAGGTGCAGATCCAGCATCAGCAGTGCGGGGAGCGGGCCTTGTCCCATGCAGAGTCAGCAAATTGGGATGAGGATGCATGGAAGATGGAGCAGCTCTTTGAGCTCCAGCAAGGTATTCATCAGCAGCACAAGCACCAGCGTAGTTTACCAAAATGAAAAGCTAATTTATCGTAGCTGGTAATTGTATAAGGGAAACAGTGCCATGCAGTCCAAAATACCCAACCAATATTGGGTATGTTGAGCGTTGTTGAAGAATAATGTGCATTTCCAAAGGATCTGACTGCCTGTCAATCGCGTGCTCTACAATAAATGATGAAAGGAAGCAGAGGTTGCAGCCAGCGGTACAGGCTGACCCGCTGCTGGCTGCACGAAGGGCCCAGGCCAGTTGGCAGGAGGCAGGCAGTGGGTTTCCAGCTGCTCCATGGCTGCGCGTTGTGGTTTTCATAATGTGCTGGTTGTCATACAAGGCCGACATCTGATAGCAAGGTTTTTACAGTTCCAGGAAAGCAATTGGAGAGCCTGTAGGTAATGAAATGCAACATGCTCTGAAACAAGAAAATCCCTCATTGTTCAGCAAAATTAGGAGCTGAGCTCTTTTCTTTTTCCACTTCCTTTTTAACCTGAAATCCTATCTGCAGTGTCAGTCAAGCCACGTCAGGACGCAGAGAGCTTCGAGCCAGATGCTCCAGTGGTAAAAATGGCCATAAACAATTACATCAGAGCAGATCTGGCTGTGTGTGCTGTATGGTGCAGATGTGCACCAGCAAACCAGAGGAGCTCCGAGGGCTGGTAAATCCCTTTGCACGGGTGTGATATGGTCAGAGTCCTTTTATTGCTCTTCCAGAAGGTTGAGTGACAGAGCTGGGCCAGGGTGGAGATCTGAGAGGCTTTTTGAGGGAACTCAAATTGCTTTGGAAAGGGCAAAGCCACTCTCCAGCTGAGAAGCACTGGGAACATGTGTGGCTCTTGGCTGCAGAGTGGCCCCGTGGGCTCAACTATGTCACTCCCCATGCATAGCCCTGGGTGGTGTCCTGAGGACAGTATCTCTCCCATTGGCTTACACGTTCTCCTCTGCTTGATTCCCCATCATGTACGAGCTAAAATCCTGACGTGGAAGGAAGATGTGCTGCTCAGGATGGACCTTCTGCTCTGAAGTTGCATTTTCTCTCCAGAAACACCGCACTGAGGACACAGCTGAGATGGACAGGTTTCTGAGCTGGGCAGAAGCTCATTCTCATCCAACACACTGCTCTAGCCTAAAGTTGTCCAAACAGCACTTACAGCCGAATTTGTCCCAGAGTGGTTTTTTGCTTTTTGTTCTTTTCTGTTTCCTGCCACTGAAAACATGATTCAATGATTTTCTGCAACAAAGCGCCTTGCTCTGCTGTCATGGAGTCCAGCCATTCACTGTGAAGGCATGAGCTCAGCCACAGCTGGCAACACCACAGCAGTGACATGGCACTCAGCTTTCTGAAAATACTGGGTCCTGGAGTCACTTCTGGCTTCAGCCTCAGTTATCCTTGCAGGAAGCTGTGGGGATTTTCTGATAATGTGCTGAGCTGTTGTTTCCTGGAAAAGTTGAGGTTTGTGCACTGGTCCATGGAGCCCCTACTGGAAGAAGCTTCTTAAACTCATGGACATGGGGTTGTCCTTGGCTGAGCTGCATCAAAAATCAAAGGAGAATGGGGCAGCTCTGGAATGAAGTCAAACGTGCTTAAGCCCTTTGTTCTGAGTATAGCTGGAGCGAGGGTGGGTGAAGAGCTCCCCCCGTGTTCTCCTTCTCCTGGGAGCAGTGCTGCAATCCGAGGGCAACACTGCCCTCATTTGCAGTCCTTCCTTAGCTCTTGTAACTGCTGTTTCTCCAATAGCTGCAGGTTCATCTTCTTCTATGGAAGTCTAAACATCCAATTTGATGGGGAGGTATGTGCTGGATTTTGCTGTTTGGGAGGTTTATAGTTAGGTGCTGTGGCTGAGCCCACCCGATGCCCTGAGCCCCCTGGAGTGTGCCACGGCCATCCCTGCATCCCATCAGTCCTGGATGCACACTGGTCGGCGTTGCATGGCCTCTGCCGCTTGGGAAGGAGGCTGCTCCCAGCTGGTCCTCATTTAGAGTTAATAGGAGTTGAAATGAGCCAGAATTTGAAATAAATCCCATTGACTTGGCACGGTTTCTTTCCTGACTCAGACGAAGGAGACGCACTTTTTGTGCAGTTACTCCAAGATTCCCCTCCTTATTGCAAGAGAGAGGATCTCATTCCCCTCCTCTTCCACAACCCCAGGGCGTTTGTGTCCTTCAGAAGGAAGATGTTAACCCCTGTTGTTTGAGGAAGGAAAAAATGACCTGAGTAGTGCTCATTGGCATAAATAGGAGTTATACTGCCCGAGAGCTCTCTCTGTTGCTTTCTTCCCAGTTGTTAGGTTCCAAAATGGCCAATTCTTTGGGGCATTTTGGTAACATCTTCTATGAGAGCTTCCCAGCTCAGTGGTTGAGGGCTTGCATTTCTCCTGCACATCCCATCCATCCATCAAACCACCTTCAGCTGCATCTTTGTCTCATGGGCTGCCTTGGGGATGAGGAAATAGAGGAAAAAAAAGGGGAAAAGAAGGCTTTTCCAGAGACAACAAATGAGCAGCAGGTCAAAGCTATCAGCCTAAACCAGAGCAACTCAGAGCACAGCTCTGCCCACAGTCTTCTTTGCTACCTTATGCTATGACTGCTTAGAAAAGAATGAGTCAAATAGACTTTCTCATCCACAAATTTTCAGATCAACATCTGCATGGAGATTAGGACTCGCTCTGAAGCAGAGAGGTTTGGATACAAGGTTTTGGTTTGCTTTCTGCATTCTAAGTTGAGGAACTCAGCTGTAAAGAAAGTCATGGTGATGCTAGAAGTAGTTTCTCCATCTGAGATCTTCTTGTAGGGTTTTTCCATCTCGCTTTCTCTTTGAAGTCAACCAGACCGTTCGGATTTCCACAAGTAAGCCAAGGACCCATTGCTTCCCAGTGCTCCCAGCAAAGCCCTCTGAACCTTACAGTACAATCAGGTCTTTCTTCTCGAGAATAGTCGAGTCTTTCTTCTTTCTCCATACCCATTCAGGAGCTGCTTCTGTGTTTCCTCCGCTTCCAAACTACGGCTAGGCAGAGAGATTAGGAAATGTGTTTCTTATAAATCCAAAACATTTATGTCTTCAAATGCCCAGCCCCAATAATCCCACTAATTTCCTGAGTGCTTGTGAACTGTCCTATACAGGGCAGGCTTCTCTCGATCAAAGTTTATTAAGTAGAGGTTCTCATATGGAGACATTGCTGAGCAGTAGGAAATGATATGGGGCTTTTTCATTTCCCTTTAAATGAGCTGGCTGGCTGGGCCTTAAACAATATGGGCATGGTCATCCTATGTTTCATGCTTACTACCTTTACTGCTTTAGCTTTTCTGCCCTTCCTGCTTCCAGTGCGTCCAACCACCATTTTTCCTATCACCATTGGCACTTTCTTCTCTTTACTCACTGGCTGTGTTCTGGTTCTTCTCTTTCTTCCTACCTCATGTTTGGTAGGGAGGAGTGACCTCAGACCTCCACTGACTGACACACAAAACACCTGGAAACATTCTGCACAACAGCATCAAGTAGTGCTGAACCCATCCGAGATGGGATTTGGGAAGGTGTCTTTCCAGGCACCGTGCCCTCCTCCAGTTGTGGTCTGCAAGAAAAAAAAGGAAAGTTGCCCTCTGAAGAGCCAAGAGTCGTTGTGCTCCTTGGGTCCAACCAGGCTGGTGAGCCCTGTCTTGGAGATCACTTCCTGAGATCCAGTGCGTATGTGCAGAGCATCATAAAGCGTAGTGGAAGTTGGGTCTGCAGCAGAGCCCTGCTTGGCTCTGTTTGAGGCATATCTCTTGCAGTTCATTCAACTTCCTTATTTTGTTTTTCTCTGTGCTGTTGTCGTAACATAGATTTCAACTGTTGATGACTTGAGAATTTAAAGCTGGGCTGCGCATCTGTTTGCTCGCATTAACACTGCGCTGTGCGAGAGATCCAGCGTCACTGCCAAGGCCATCAGCAACCCAGAGCCTCTCTTTTTTTCCTTAAAAACTCATCAATTTGAATTGAAAAATAAATCATTCCGCTTCTGCCACCAGCAATCATACGATGCTGTGCTACAAGATCTTAAAGAATTGGGTCCTTATTGAAGCTGGCAATAGAATTTTGCTTCCCTGGCATATTTTAGCATACCTCAAGGCATGTGAATTTGTTAAAACTGCTGCTTTCTGCTGTTCCCAGTCACTAATACCTTTATCTTCAGACAGAACTAACATGCTTCTCTAATGAGGAGTGGAGCACACAAAATAATCTTGCTCATGGAAGAAGCCTGGAAGGGAGATTTGCTTTTTCACCAAAATGTACGACAAAATGTCTACAAACCCCAAAAATAAAAGCATCAAGTGTTTAGTGCCTTGGCACGCTAACCCAGCTGATCTGAATCTAGCAAAAATAACCTGGAATGAATCATTCTGATGTATAGACTCTTCTACATCTCCCGCCCCTCATTGCTCAGGACAGTGGGAAGCCTGGAAACTTCACGTTGCAGTGAAATAGGCACCAAAAGGTGCCAGACCCCTGAGGGGCTACGGAGACCCTGCATTCAGAATGAATTCTAACCTACTGAACTTGATTTATCAGTGTTGGTTTTTTTCCCCCTCTTCTGGCCTCAGTTTTTCCATTCCTGGATGGATGAGTCAGAAGAATGGGGAAAAGGGAAATCTGACCTTTTTTGAAGGCGACCAAATGGTTTTGGGTCTGGCCATCGCCTGTGTATCCCTGCCATGTGTCAGTGCAGTGATTTCTTGGAACTGTGCAAACCACGACGTGTCTGGGATTGCAACAAACATCCACCGCATCAGGAATGACACGAGGAGAGATACCGCGTCTCTGGGAACCCCAGGCAAACGTTGAGCTGCCTCTACATTCATCTCTGCTAAATTCCTGCGCAGTTGGAGAGAGCACATCCAGGAATATCAGCCATATGGTAGACCTCCCGCTCACCAGCAGAGCTCCTCTGGCCAAAGTCCTAGAAAGCAGTGCTGGTGGAGCACAGAAATATCCATAGCTGATAGAGCTTGGAGGTGGATGAGGCTGCAGGATCCAAGCCACGTCTCTGCTGCCAGTGTTGCCAGCATGGTTGGACCCATTTATTTGTACCAGCAAAGCTTTTAACAAGAGCTAACTCAATGGGAGAGCCTCATGGGATGATTTCTGGTTGACCACAAGTGACAGCTGGGCTCATGGCTATCGCTGACCGGAGGCAGAGGTGCTGCCAAGATTTCATTCCCAGCCATGGAGAAGGAGCACACCCCAGCTGGAGGACTCAGGAGAGCCTTCTGGAGATGGTGAACATCCCTGCTTAGTGAGGTCAGTGCAGCACCGGGGAGTTCAGAGCCCATAACTGTGCTGAGACCCTGCCAACATGGAAAGATGACCTGGAGCAACCAGGGGCAGCAAGACCCTGTCTGAACACAGCACAGTCTTCTGTGGATCAAGTTTATTATTGTTCATGGGACTTGGGCTGTTGAAGCCCTATATCTGCACTTCGTGGTTCAAGCATGAAATTGAATGCAGATTTTAGGAGCAATGTGGAAATGTTGTCTCTTAGAAGGAAGAGTGAAGCCCAAACCTGCCTTCCCAAAAAGCAAAGACATTCTGGGTGCAGGGCAGAAGCGAATTTCAGTCATTGCTTCTATGGGAGATGCACCAGGTGTGGGGACCAGGCTGCACATACAACCTCTCCAACGTGGCTGTGGGATCCCTGTGACCTCCTGCAGGAACAAAGGGTCCATCCGCCCTGCACATTTATGAGGGATGCATCTTACAATGCTGCCTGCATTTTTTACAATTGTAACACACCCTGGTCCTGGGGAGGCAAACACAAGTAACGTGGAAGTCTTTGATTCAACAGCTTTTGCAGCATAGTGATTCAAGAGCACATCTCAATGTGCAAAATTATTCTGCTGGAGAAGATTGGCAGCTCAGCCATCACCAGGGCCAGGAGAAGATTTAGCTTAAAATGGGCTTTCTCCAATTCACAAGAAATATCCACTGCCTGTAATTCCAAAAGATCTTACCACACAGGAAGACTGATGAGAAAAAAATATGATGCAACTAATTAGAAATCTCAGTTGCATCGTTATTCCTCATGGCTTGTTTTGTGAGTGATACTGCTACTCAGTCTCCAAATTTTCAAGCTAATAAGCATCGCAGTATTGGTGCAGAGGTCTGCTGTGCAATGACATATAAATGCCCAATACATATAATATCCAATACGTATCTGACATATCCAATGATGTATACATGGCACAGTTGGGTGCCTGGTTCCAAACAAAATGGAAGAGAGGACAGAACAGGACCTGTGGAGTCCTCACAGGGACCCGTCCTTTGTGAAGCTCCGTTGGTGTTGGCAAGGTGTGCACTTGAAGTGTTTGACTTACCCAAAGTGGAGCTATTTCCTCTGGGGAGGTGGAGGAGTGATACAGTTCTTCAGGGCTATTAGAAGCCTGAATTTCTCCTTGGCACTTAGGAGGCCCGTGTTTCAGATCAGAGTGGAAACCCTCAGGCACAGCCCCATTTGTAAGTTGCTTTTGTTCACCTGAGAGACCAATAGCTCTCTTCAACATCAGCAAAGGTGAACACGATGCCTTCTTACCCAACCCTGCAGAGGGAGAGATGCTGCACTGGTGTGTAGATGCTGTTGAAAGGTTCGTCACAATTGCCAAAAATTATGAGTTATTTTCTTCAGTGGTGCTTTTGCTTGATTCAGCCAATTCCAAAATATGTTGTCTGCCTTGCAGCCAGCAGGGCCAAACACTGAAAAAATAAATTCCCTGGGCTCCCTGAGGAGAGTGTGCTGAACTCAGTGCTTGCCACAGCTCATTTCATCTGCAAGGATGGCTGGCAGGGTCTGCTGCATGAAGGCACTTGTGTAGGTGCACAAAGCAGGCCAGCGTCTCTCTCAGCACTGTGGCTCCCACCTGAAGTTTTCCATCCCAACCTATTTCTGAGATCAGAAGTTGAGATCAGGACAGTGTGATTTCTGTGTGCTTTCTATTGCAATAATAATAGCATAGAGGGAGAACTTTTGCATTGTAATCAAAACATTGTGTATGACAGCTAGATAGACAATGAAACAACTGTCTTGTTTTGCAGTGGGAAGATAAAGAATTGCTGTTGAAGCAGTATTTTCATTGCCATTATTCTAGAGCCATATCCGGAGTATTGACATCCAGTTCAGTGCGTTAGTTGGTGGTGGTCAGTACAGCTCTGTGAGCAGCAGTGCACAGATGGCTGCTCTGCTCATGGACCAGAGGAAGAGTTGTGTAGGGGTCAGAGGAAATGTGTTTCCCATGTTTTGAACACTACTGAAATTCCCCAATTGCATCCTCAAGGACAGTCTGGTGATGGCTTTCCATCACCTGCAGGTCCTTGATTGTGACCAGATGAAAAACATCTCCTTTCAGCAATGTTCTGTAGTCACTGGGCACAGACATCTTTCCTCCTCTAAGCCATGAGGTTTCCTTCTCATCCACTTAATGGAGCAACTCGAGAACGAACTTGGCCATACTCCTGCTGTAGTACCTGGGAACTGTGTTCTTGCCTGCACTGCTGCCTACCCAACCTGTTGGCTCCCTTGGGAGTAGAACAGGATGGGTGAGGATGCTGTTAGGGTTGTGTGCACCAGCAAAGTGAACAGCATGCTGGTTGGGATTGGATTTATTTTCTTTCTCATTCCAATAGCTTTTTGTGTGTGTGTGTGTGCTCTCCTAGGGACCAGAAGGGAAACCAGGAAAACAGGGGGAAAAGGGCAGGCCTGGCCAGAAGGTAAGAATATCTGCCACTGTTAACAGTTCTTCCTCTGGATCTCCTTTTCTTTTCTCATGTTTGATCATAGAACCATAGATAGTGTGGGTTGGAAGGGACCTTAAGGATCATTTAGTTCCAGTCCCCCTGCCATGAACAGAACACCAACCACCACCAGATCAGGGTGCCAAGGGCCCCATCCAGCCTGGCCATGAGCACCTCGAAGGATGGGGCATCCTCAACTCCTCTGGATGTGCCAGGGTCTCTCTACGCCTTTGTAGTTGTCTGTAGAAGCTGTTTTATCCTGTGTTAACCTCTGTGCTTTCATTCTGCAGGGCAGCAAGGGCTACCAGGGACAGCTTGGCGAGACAGGACCTCCAGGGAAGGAGGGGCCGAAGGGGAACCAAGGCCCTAAAGGATCCCGAGGTACCCTGGGACCTATGGTGAGAAGAGCTCTGCAAATGGTTGAACACAACACCAGAAACGTGGTTAGCTGTGCTGGGCATGGGCCTGCGTGAAGCAAAGAGCCCAACAGGGCCTTCAGATCAGAGGGAGTGAAATGATGGCAGGTGGTTATATAGACCAAAAGAGCATAACTCTTGCACTGAGCAGCAGAGGAGAGGCTCCATAGTGGTGGCAATTATGCCCCATGACCCCAGATCACACTGCACTGTGGTGGTTCTGTACAATTCCCCAGACAGGCTGAAATATTGGGGATTTTTACTTGTGAACGGAGTGATCCAACAGCTATTTTTTGCTAAGATCTTTCCCTTTGAGACTGCACACTCACGGTAAGAGCTGCTTCCAAGTCAAACTGTGTTGATAGAAGGAACTCTGCCTTGGATTTCTGCCTTGTTTCTACACCCACTCTTCATCTACTTATCTGAAATAATTGCAACAGGAGGAAATATAGCATGGGAAAGGGTTTGAGCTGGGGCCTGAAGGTGAGGTTTTCAGGAACAGTAGTATGACGGAGGGGGAAGAAAGTTAATTTCCATGAGACAAATTAATTCATTATGCAGCAGTAAGTAACGATAACCTCCTTGTATATTGCAGGCTGGTAAGGAAACTTTTTGCACTTTGTTTGGTTGAACTTAGTGAAAGATCAGGAGTTATTTATGAACTAGGAATGGTGTTGATGTTTCAGAACAGTAGCAGATGAATGATGGAATAAGGGTTCTGCTGATAGTGTTTCCCTGCATCAGAAATTATGGCCTCCCCATATGTCCTCCCTTTGTACTCATTGGCAATGTCTCCATGGATTATTGCACAGCAAGTAGAGCAGTGTCTGAGCAGTAGTGCGTTGGACTGAGCACGTCTCTGCAGCCTGTCTTGAGGAAAGGGTTTTCTTCCACACTAAATGGATTTCTCTGGAAAAGTTACACTTCATTTTAATCTGATGATCTGGCCTAAACCATTTTGTGCAGATTGATAGAGATGCAACACAGAGCTTTTGCAATGCCCTCATCACAACCCAGAAAACTCCCTTCCTGCCCTCAGAACCCATACCAAAAGGTTTCCTCCCTGTAGTTCAGGATTAGGTCATGCATGGCAATGGTCTCATTGGTGGACTCCCTAGCACAATGCTAATCTGGATATAAAGATGTCCAAAAGGGCAGATGTAGAATTCACACCCAGTGTATCCCATACCTGTGGGTAACGCCTGCAGGCTGCTCATGGTGCTTCCTTTGCTTGCTTCTCCAGGGTGCTCCAGGAAGGATGGGTGCTCAGGGGGAGCCTGGCTTGAAGGGTTACCAGGTGAGAGCTTTATTTTCATCCTTCATCTCCTAGCAGTTCTTAGCTGTAGCAGATGTAAGACGGACTTCGGCTCAGACAGCTCCTTCCTGTCTCCTCACACACTGTCTGCTCTCCGCAGGGGCACGCAGGACCACCAGGGCCAATTGGACCACCGGGGCCGAAGGGTGAGAAGGTAAGGCAGCAGAGCAGCTCTGCAGTGAACGCAAGCCAGCACTGCTTGGGTCTGCAGCATTGCCATTACAACATCAGCACCAAAGCTTGGCCCCTTGAGGCTTGCACAGCCAGGGCAAGGGTAGAAGTGGTTGTATCCCGCAGCAAAAAAACATATGCCAGTGTTGTTCTTGAAACAGGGTCTTGCCCTAGCCATCTTCAGCACTAGAATTCCCATATCTCAGAGTTTGTGTGCACTTGAGTTACTGCCATCCTTAGCCCACTGGTGCTACAGCCAGCCATGGAGGTTACCAAAGCAGAGCTGGTCCCCATCGCCTGTGCTCCTTGTTCCTCCTCGCTGCTGTGACTCAGCCCAGCTGCAGCAAGGGGCTCTCCGAGGGGTGCTGGGCTGACTCAGAGCTCTCTCTCCACACCGGCTTTCCCCTTGCATTTTTTCCCCCTTCTGCTGAGTCAGCACGGCCATAACCAGTTCAGGCTGGAGCAGTGACTCACGCCGTAATGGTTTCCTGTCGGCGGGGCTGGATGCTGTGCTCCCAGGCCAACCAACCCAGCTGGTGTTGGCCGCGCGCGGTGCCGCTGGAGCCCCTCACGTGCTGCGGTAGCAGCAGCAATGCTCCTTCCCCCATTACGGGCAGGGTGGTGGTGGGGATTGGGAACAGTCAGTGATGGGGTCCCAGGGAAATGAAAAGTTGTGCGAATTCATTTTGCTCATTTTCCACCTCCCCAGCACCACAGCTGAGAGCTTTCGCATGTGGTTGCAGATGGACGTGAGCAAGCAGCAGCTTTACTGCTTGCAAAAGGAGTCAGTGAGACTCAGAGATCCCAAGGGCACAACTCTGCTGGGGCTCTGCGTGCATCGTGTCCATGTCAGGACACCCTGCTCACACTGCTCAGCCTGCAGACTCCTCGTGCTGGTGGCCAGGAGGCAATGTGGCAGGGCAAGCTGTTGTGCTCCACTAACACACATCCCCTGCCTCAGAAATTTTGCTTAAGGCACAAGCACATGCTGCTTTTTCTCTCGTTTCCTGCTGCTTCATCCACGTCTCCATCACTGCCTTGCTGGATTTCTACCCCCAGCTCCTCTCATGCTGCCCAGTAGCACCTCTGCCTTCTGCAGCAGCATGCCCAGGTACACCAGTGGTAGCCAAGCACAGCCCAGGGTGATGCAAGGGCTCACAACTAAGCACCTTGCCCAGCTGACAGCCTGGCCAGAGGCTTCTCACAGCCCCACTGCTGATGCTTGAGCATCCTGCAAAAGTTGAGAGATGTGATTTCCAAAAGCACAGTCGCTATTGGCTTTAGAGCAGGAAGAGATGTGCAGATACGTGTCTCTGGTGCTTAATTTTTTTACTACTGCTTTTCTTTTCTTGATCTCTGCACATTTAAATTTGCCATCTTCTTGAAAGTCATCGTCCCGAACATGAGACTTGTATTATTAGCATTATTGTGGATCTTGTATTGTCAGAGCACAGCAACAGCATGTAACAGCTTATCCAAGAGTGATTAAACAAACTCTAACTGTCAGTTTCCAATCTGAAGCCTGGCAAGGACTCCAAAGCATCCATGCGCCCTGCTGAGAGCAGTCAGAGCTGTTTGTGGCCATTGGTGGCCAAATCTCACCCCGTCCATGCAGGATGGTAAGGCTGCGGGCTGCCAGCTGCAGCCAAACCAGGAGTGCCACCTGCTCAGCCTCCAGCAACGCTTCCTGCACCACCCAGCTGCTCCACAAAACTTGCATTTAGAAGTTTTCATCCTCCCTTCTTATCTCCTAAGGCTGATCCCAGCCCAAGGACAGATTCCTTCCCTCCGGACAACTGTTACCTCGCACAAGCATCCAGACGTTAAAATGGAAGCTTGAATCTGAGAACAGGAGCAGAAATGAGAATAGGACTGCGGCCGCTCCGTGAGCTTTAAACTGTGCTTTAAGTGTAGCTTTGGTGAAGAAGGAGGATATGTAGTGGTGGGGAAGGTCTTCCCTTTTCCAGAGCAGAAAATGGGGTGGAGAGAGGCACTGTTGCGAACGCAGCTCCGTTGTGCCATCCCAGCCAGCTACCAGGCCACATTTAATGCATTTACAGCTCCTCAAAGAGGCCTTGCTCTGAGCAGACGCCTGCACTTGGCAGCTGCTTAAAGCAGTCCAGATGGGATCCTTTTAAAAATTACAAACTGGCGTATCTCACTTTGGGACGGGAGCCAACAATAACAAGCCTTCCCTTCTTCTCCATGCATTTTCCATTTGTATCCCAACATGTTTACTTTGCTGCCCTTTACTCTAACTTTTTTTTTTCACTGCGACTTTCCAAAGAATTAGCACAGACCTTTCATCTCCCTCTCGAGCAGCTGAGGCATCAGGAAGTCGTGGAGGAGCTCCGTCTCGCAGCCCTAGAGCTGACCACTGCTGCAGGATTTTCTCTGAAGACAAAGCACTAAGTGGCAATTAGACTCAAGGGGACACAGAGCTGCCACTCAGATTTTGGGAAGAGAGTCTGCAAGTTTTGGCACTGCCCAAAATTGTGAGCTTTCCTTGAGTTCATCACACCCACCTCGGCTCTGCACGGCAAGGCGTTCACATCCTGCTGGTGCCATACTGCTGTACCGTAGCACATCTGCTGGGATTGGTTTGTTTTTTTCTGAGACCTGAGAAATGATGTCTTTGTTTTCCCTTCTCTCCTGCACTCCTTTGATAGCGGCTTGAAAGTGAACCAGTTGCCAGGTCTTCTGCTGCCAACTTCACCCAGCAAGTTCATTAGCACTGGAAGCTGTTGGCAGAGCCCTTTAGGCATTGCTTTGCTGTTCCTCTCTTCTGCCCTCAACTCTCTCCATCCATATTGCTCAGCGCTATATTTTCAAGCCGTCCTGGCACAGTTTCTCCTCACATATTTTGTTTAACAACATACCTCCAAGAAGACTGGAGTTCACCACCCACCTCGTGATCTCTTATGGCCATGCATAACCACAACATAGGAGTTGCTGGCAGCGCTCATCCAACACATTTGGAAGCAGCAAAGAAAGAAGTTGCCGCTGTCATCGAGCATATAATGGAGAGAGATGCGCTGAGCTCTTTGCTACCTGTTGGGTTGAACTGCAAGAGATTTTGCCAAATCTCAAGTCTCATTCTATCAAGCTGCAAAGTTCAGGCCTGGTGCTCAGCCCCACAAGAAGTCAGAGTGGGTTGGCGTGTCTCAGGAGTGGTACTGCTCTGGTTCCAAAGAGTGTGCCCAGTTCCTAAAGAAAATGAGCCTTGGCATCACCATTAAAGATCTTTCCCCCTGCTGGTTATTTACTGCTCCAGTTGTGTTACTGCCAAACCTCACGTATAAGCAAAGCACTCAAGCACCTCCCAGAGAAATTCCCACTGAGAAACCTCACAGGTATCTTTACCATCAGTAGCTCCAACACCAGCAGAAGAGGAGAGTAGTGGAGAGAAACTCAAAGGCAACCATAAATACACCAGAAAGGGTGATCCAGCCGCCGAGGTTTGCAGGAGCCTGAAGGAAACATGGCTCTGCATAGCCATGCAGACTTGGGCACTGAAGGTGCCAGGAGCACTGCAGAGTGCAAACACAGCAGCTACACAGTGCCAGAATCCCCCAGCCCTGCTCTCTCCAGGAGCTGCACATCAAAGGAGCTACGAGACGCGTTCATCCCAAGGAGCCAGAGTGCCAGAGACACAGCGATAGGGAGCAGCCAAAAGCCAGAGGAGTTGGAATATAGCTATCTTCAATGGGAAGCAAAGAAACAGCCATGTCTGAGCTAAACTCCAGAGAAAACAGAACACTGTGACCCCAAGTGACTTACACAATTGAATTTTAAAATACAGCCTCTGTTTGGAGACCCTTGAGGGATCTCTGCGGATATTTTAGGGAGAGCTCAGTTATCTGCCAGCCAAACCATGAGCTCTGGGCTCCTGCTGGGAGCCGTCCCATCGATGAGCAGAGATGCTCGTGCAATGAGTGTGTGAGGGATGGACCCTTTCACCTGGGCAAAGGTCAGAGAAGATCAGAGAAGCCCACAGGGGGGTCACAGAAGGCAGGAGCCCATCCAGACCACCGCTGTTCCCATGGCAGCCACGGCTGCGCTCAGTGAGAGTGGAGAAGTGCTTGATTAAAGAGTTTTTTTATCACTGCTGGTGATAAAATTCAGAGGGAGAACTACTTCCCATATTTTCCTAATTAGGTGCTTCTTGCTTCGTTTTAGGAATTGCTGAGAATAACTCTTTGTACCTGGTTCCTTGGGGGGGATGGTTAGACTGGGCAGAGACAACCACCAAAGAAATTAGGGAGGAAATGTTAACAGTCAGCGTGCTAGAGGACGTGAAACAAAATAATAGTGATAATTCTGACACTGTGTGGGTGAAAAGTTGATGAAATCAACACTGACTTTGAGTTCGGAGCCCATGAGATCAGAAAACTGGATCAGGTCTAGACAGAAACATTTGCCATATCATCTGCAGCCTGTATTAATGATGGCGTTTTCACTCACAGGGAGAACAAGGTGATGACGGGAAGGTGGAAGGCCCACAGGGACCACCTGGAGACAGAGTAAGATGTTAAGTCCCTTCCCTAATCGATGCTGGCCTGGGTTTTGCCAGGGGATGAGCTGAGTTGCTTCCTTACTTGTACAACATATGTAAGGCATTGAGTTTCTGTGGATAACGGAATTTTTAACATCTAACTTAAGCCTTTGTTGTGTTGTTGTAGGGTCCTGTTGGTGACAGAGGAGATCGAGGGGAGCCTGGAGACCCTGGTTATCCTGTGAGTCGTATTCCCAGTATGTGATTCAGAAATGATTGTCTTGGGGAGGTTTGTGGTTATCAAGGAAACACCCTGGAGAAGATGTGTACGAGATAGGTCATGCTGGACAAAACTCAAGACTGATGTGCCCATGGCTGCAGAGTGTTTCAGGAAGATCTCTGTTAATTTGGGTATTTTGAAGCTTCCAAACCCTTAACAGGATTTTTCTCAAAAGCAGAGCTGTGAGTGATTCCCTTTTTGTGGGACATAATTGGTGTTGGTCTGAAAAGGCTCTGTGGGCTGCCTCACCTCCATCCAAAATCCAGTTGCTTTAACTGATCAGAGCAACCCATTCCAGGAACACACAGAAGTTGTTGCTGCCATATTTTGTAGGACAGCAGTCTACGACTGTTAACTTAAACCGATGCTGTGTGTATTAGAAGATATTCCTTCCTGCTTACATAGTGACTTGCAGTTCCTCTGAGCTACTTCTTTCCAGTGCATATCCACAGTAGCACGTACACTACCCATAAGCTTCCACGTTTGTGTATTAGCAGAATGCAGATATATTTATCTTCCCCTGCCCTGCTCTGCATGCTGCATCTGTGTTTGTTCATCATTGCCACAAAGATACCTAAAGACAAACAAATGTTCCCTCTCTTGTTTTTCATTTAAGGGCCAAGAAGGGCTTGATGGAGAAAGAGGAAAACCTGGACAGCAAGGCTTACCTGTAAGAAATGCTGCTTTATTGTAAGCTACCCAGCGTCACATGCATGTGAAAAACAGATGCGGGAGGGTAGGAAGGACTGCAGTAGGGAATGTGTGCTGAGCTGTGACATGCAGCGCGTGCATTTCCATAACCCATGCCTCTGAAATGGACAATTTGAGCCATGTGTTGAGACCAAAAAATAGGTGATAGAACAGGAGGCATCCCCAGAAGCCTACCCCTGGAACAGTATTTCTGAACGGGCCAGGATAGATTTGAAAGCTTAGGAGATGAGCAGTGCAAGATGGCCACGACGGTGGAAGGGTCCACTTGGAAATGGTGCTTTTAGGGAGCTGCTCCAGCATGGGACCACCTCATCTGCCTGCATTGCATTTCCTCTCAGACCAGTGCATTATGAAAGGCTAAATCAAATCCAAATTTAAGGGAAGGGGTTTTTTAATCCTTTTCCCATATATTTTCTTCGGCATTAATCCAGAAAATGCCCAATACAAATACGCACACAAAAATCCAGAAGGCCAGAAGAAGGAATGGAAACGTGTGTGATGGGGGATGGAGGGATGTGTGATGGGAACTGGAGGGATGTGCGATGGGGAATTGATTCACTTCTCCATCGGTCGCTCCCTGATGTCTGACATCCAGGCCAAACCAAGGAAAGGGTTGCAGCATGCAGAAGAGAGGTAGTACCAACATGGGGATGTGCTCGCTGTATGAAGCACTCGTTCTGCACGTAGCTTGTGTGAGGCCTTTCCCAAACCAGGCTCCTTCCTCCTCACTTCTCAGCACGGTTTTCCAGGCACAGCCTGGAATTTAGCGAACCAATTCCCCAAACGTGAGCACCACCCAAGTGAGGGGGTAGTGCTGCTTCTTCTCCAGTTGATACCCTGTTAAGTGCTCTCTGGAGACAATTCCTTGCTCTCTTTTTCCCCAGGAGGGCTGTCTGAGCACAGGCTGTTCCCGTGAATTGTTTCCATACGGTCGGTGTTGTTAGGGCACAAAAAAATGCTGTTCTTTCTTCTTCGTGCAAGATATTGCCAGATGAGAATTTCAAGCAGATTTTTCATGCTTATGTTTTGTAGGGGGATCCTGGACCACCAGGCCAGCCAGGAGCAAAGGGATCCAAAGGTGATGTGGTAGGTTTCAGCAGGGTGGATCTGTAGCATCCTAAGTTTGAAGAAAATGTCTGATGAAGAGAACTCGAATGTTTCTATCCCAGCATGTGTGATTTGGCCAAAGGTCTATACGTTGACAGACTGTGGGGAGCCTAGTGGGAGGGCTGCAAGTATGTATTTAAGTGTCCAACCCCGATGGTTGGTTGGCTTCATGGAGCTGGAGTGGACCAAGACAATAGCAGCTCCAGCATGGAATCTGGGGCAAGTCTTTAGCCCCTAAGGAGGTCTGAGCCAGGCAAGTTCCTTCACTTGAGCCATAAACTTTTCTGGCTTGAAACTTTCCAGATTCAGAGTCCATGTGCTTCTTCTCTTTCCTGGAAGAGTCCTCCTAACTTCTTTCCCTTACTGAGCAAGAAAACACAGCACACACAGCTCCTTTGAGGTTCAGTGTGGTACCTACTCTGACTTCCACATCTGGTTGTAATGACAGCATGCTAATTATTCCCACAGATAGGGCCTCTATTTGCTAAAACATAAGTGTGTGACCTCAATATTCAGCAAATTCCTGCTCCCTGATGGCAGAGGTCGGGATTTTTAATCCAACCCCGCTGGGATAATGCCAGAAGATAGTCTATAGTAGGTGTTCTTGGCAAGGAGTGTACCAGCTGATGAGATTAATGAACTCTACCCAGCGCTGGATGACCTGGAACTACCTTTGGGTGTAATGGATACCAGAGGAAGGACCCCCAGGAGTATTTATTTCATGTAGCTGTCCTGCCTGGTCCTCCGTGGATGGAGAAACAGTGCAGAGAAAATGCAGTGCTTCAATTTAAAAGTGCTTTAATGTGTGACCTGACTAAGAGAGTCTTGGTGAAGGTGGTGAGGCTGAGTTTTCCATTCATTCCACAGAAATTAATCCATTCTACAGCTAATAACCCTCAGGAGTATTTCTTTTACGTCTTTATTCATAAAGCAGCATTGCAAATTTCAGACACAGGATACCCCTTTCATTTCCATTAACCCTCCAAAATAAGAGGGAGCTACTTAGGAAACAAACGCTCTCACT
This sequence comes from Gallus gallus, assembly GCF_016699485.2. Lineage (NCBI taxonomy): Eukaryota > Metazoa > Chordata > Aves > Galliformes > Phasianidae > Gallus > Gallus gallus. The sequence goes on from NC_052548.1 coordinate 5,451,672, forward strand.
GAGTGCCCTGCAGAAGTCTTGCCAGTGCCGTGGGTCTGTGCTGTGCTTCAATGAACTGACAGAGGATGCAGGTTTTGAGCATCTTGTTCTAATGTTTGCCAGTGCATTGAGTCCTCCCTCGAGTTCATCCTGCTTTATTTGTCCTCATCTGCTCTGTATTAGGAAAAATGTAGGTCCTTGCCTTCTAGCTATTCATTCCTGCCCTAGAACTCTCAAGACATACGAAGAATCACTTGTAATAAAACCAAATAGCAGTTCATGCCTCAGTGCTGGAGCAACTGACTTTATAAATCTCCTTTTTATAAAACTCTTTCCAACCTTTATCCAAAAGCACACCCTGAAGTCAGGCGCCCAAGTGGACTCGTGCTGGAACTGCTGCAATTTTAGATATCTTTCTTTCTTTCTTTGCAGGGTCAAAAAGGAAAGCAAGGAGCACGAGGCAGTGCAGGGAGCAGAGGCTCACCGGTAGGTAAAAGAAATCCATTTTCTGCCCAAAAAATGCTGTCCAGGAGCTCCATCGCTGACATCTTTGTGGTTTTAGGGCACCCTTGGGCTACCTGGTCCTCGAGGAGTGGTGGGAAGGCAGGGCCAAGAGGGTGCTCCTGGAGTGGATGGAGTGCCTGGGAAGGACGGCGTGCCTGGGGTGCTGGTGAGTTTGCAGTTGCAACCTCATAGCATTAATAGCAAGTGCAACTTAAGAGCTGGAAAACCAAAAGGTAACGTAGAGGAAATGGATGTAGTCCAGCTACAAATATCCCAGTCTCCATATACCCAGAGAGGAGTGTAGGTTGCTCTTCGTATCTCACTTTGCCTTTACATGGTGAAGTCTGTAAACAAACCAATGCATCCAGTCTGACAAACAGCTTCTTGCGTGCACGTATCTACAAGTCCTCCCACGCCCAGATGCATGCTGGCTGGCTGAGGGCAGAATCATAACAATCCCCCACGCCTCTAGAAGATGTGCAGAGCTGGAGAGAGCACCTTGTTTCATAACCTTACCTGTGTTTCTATTCTAGGGAGAGCAGGGAGATGATGGAGAAGAAGGAGTAACAGGGATGACAGGCAAAAGAGGGAACCCCGGTGTACCGGGACTGCCCGGGGCACAGGGACCACCAGGATTCAAGGTGAGTTTCTGGCTCAATATACTGCTATGAGCAATGCAGTCTGTGAGCCTGGTGCATCTAGAGCTTGAATTCACCAAGGTCTAACAAAGTCTGAGTTCCTGCTGCCATCTTTCACTTAGTTGAAGGCTCAGCAGCTCTTTCTCTTTCCATCCATCCACTTAAGTCCACACCGCTGAACATCCCAGCAGCCTTTCTTCCTTTGTCAAAGTTCTCTCAGCTCAGGAGCTTACAAATATCTGTACCCGCACTGTGAACACCTTAACTCCTTTCATTAGAAACCTGGATAAAGAAATGTGACCTTAGAGAAGCTGCAAGGGAGCTGCTGCAGCCTGCCTGTAGGAGATCCACAATGGGCATTGAAGCATGGATGTCCTCCAGCTGCTGCCTTGCAAAGCCTGAATGGTGCAGGAAAATTGTGCAGCTTGTTTTTAGCATGTATTTACCATGCTGGAATTGCTGGAAACAGGATGACTTGGGCACTGCCTTGGGTGGAAGCAGGGAAAAGCTGCTTTAGTGACAGTGGGCTTTCTTACTGGTCCAGGTGGGCTGCAGGATCTAACCATTCCAACAGCAATTCAGCCATCTGTAAAAAGAGACTGTAATTAGGAAGACTCCAGCTGGGTTTGGAGAGGCTATCAGGTCTGATTTAAACTATGCCTCCTGTAGCACATCACTCTTAAAACTGTCACTTGCTGCCCTCCAGCTGCCTTGGGTAGAACAACAGGCTGTTTCCAGAAGTGACCAAAGAAACCCTTGTGTAATTATGCCACACTCACCCTCTTGGGAGATCACTTGCCACTCGTCCTCCTGCTCAACCATCCCGGGCACCCACTGCCTTTGCTGCCGTGCCCCCATCCTGCACCCATCTACCCCAGCAGACCTGAGGCATCTCATAATGAAGCCACATTCCTCATCCCGATGCGCCACTTTTTCCCAGCTTTCCATCTATGGCTATTTCAGCTGAACGTTGTTATATTTAGCTCCTGTCCTTTGGAATTACTTGAATTCTGTTATTTTTAGGGTGAAAGAGGATTGCCTGGACAGACTGGCCAAACAGGGAAGCGAGGATCACTGGGAGGAATGGGCCTCCCAGGGAGCCCCGGCGATCCAGGACCCAAAGGCCAGCCGGTGAGTAGCACCTGGCAGGGACCCCTGGGCAGCCTGCGTTCCCCAAAACACTGTGACTGCTCCCAGCACCCTCGTGTCCTTTGTTATGATATGGCCACCATGTGTGCTGGTAGTCCTACTGTGGGAAACAGCCCGTGCATTGCAAACCATCCCAAAGGTGCAGAAGGGGCTGCAGCTCCACAGGGACACCCAGGAAAGGTGAAGGCTTGAGGGTGGTGGAGCTGTGGGTTCAGAGCACGCTGAGGAAGAAGCACACCTGTTTCCAGGGCAGGCTTCAAACTCTTTGTGCTTTTTCATTGTGCTGGTGGGATTGCCCAGCATTTGACAGCAGTATTCCAGCCAAAGAGAGTTAACCACCAACAGCATTGCTTTGCCTCTTGTTCCTGCACACAGCAAGTTCCCTTGCCCAGTATTACTATTGCCTGCTTTGCTACATCAGTATGCATCAGGTCCACTCAAAAGAGATGACTCTGTGGCATTTAGATTACTCCAAAACCTTTCTGACTTCTCACTTACTTTTGCCCTGAATTTCTCCAGAAAGAGGGCTTGGTTGGTTCTCGTAACACAGGAAAGACCTTAGTCCTCTTAGTAGCATGTTTCCTTTCCAGGATACATAAATGGGCAGTTAAATCACTTTGTGTGCTTGGAAAGTTTCTAACACTCCACCAAGTCCAACCAAGCCCTTTCTTGCCAAGCAGCTTCTCATTGTTATGGCAGGAAAAAGCTTCCTAACAGTAAGGGCTGTAGATTAACTCTGGAATAGCCCTGTAATAGAGGCAGTGGAAACCCCATCACTTGAGTCATTTACAGCTGAGCTGAACAAGATGCTGTAAAACATCCCATAAAGTGCAATCCAGCATGGGTCAGATAGTCCAGCTGAGAGGCCAAAGGAGCCTTTTCCATCTCTTGTGTTCCTGTGACTGTAAATGAATCATCTGGCGTATGTTCCTGTCCCATTTTTTTAACGTTGCATCACTTTGCATTTTGATATCTGAGAAGCCCAGAAATATCACAGGACGTGCATCTCAAACATGGTAAAATGAGGGTGTTTATGCAAGGATGTGCTACCCACTGGTTTTTCCTTATTCTCAGACTGCAGGCTATATGCTAATCCAAGCTTGAAGGTCTTGTAAATATTTTGTTTTTCTTTAGAAACTGGGAAAAAAGAAATCCTGCAGTGTTGTATAGGAAAAAAAAATGGGATTTGTATGGTTTTTGTGGTTTTGAGTGAGGGGTGATGTTGTAGGAACACGCACTCCTTTGGGCAGCATCAACAAGCGTCATTTGAATTATCCTTCAGTTGGTATTAGAAGTCCAGTTGGTAGTGGCAGTTCAGTTGGTATTAGAAATAAAATCAGTGCTCACTGTAATGGGATTGGAGCGTGGACTTCCAGTATCAATCTCAGAGTAGAAGTAGAAGCTCTTCATCCTGCTTCTGCTGACCGTGCTCCAAGCCCTCCAAGCCAGCCAAGCATCTGCTAGAAATATTGTAGGTATGCCTCTCATCTTTGGGGTGAAAAGGTTTAGTCTGTGAGATGTTCTGGAGCTGCTTCCACCCTGATGTTTGTGTAATGCCTTCTTCAGAGTTCTCTCAGACTTCTTTCTCATCAGTCCTGCTTAGGCTGAGGAATACTACTGGATTTCTCGTTCTCTGGAGCTGCTGAAATCTTGGCGTGTCTTGGAGTGACCGGTTCAGCGTGAACTGACTGCTGTTCTTTGTTCTTGTGTTTGTCTTGGCTGTTACTTGCAGGGAGACTTTGGGGAGGCAGGATTCCCAGGGATCGCGGGCATCTTTGGGCCAAAGGTAAGAGGTGACCCGGTGACCGGTTGGCTTCCCAGTCCCTCTTTTCTGGGAACAGACACTGCAATACCTACTGAAAGTTATTTGGTAGCAGCTCTGCAGAAACTACTGAAATTCAATTGTGATTCCAGCTTCAAGTCTGTATATCTTCAAATAATCCTCGAGTATTGCATTACATATGCTCTGATGAAGCTTATTTCTATTAACTACGCTGTAGATGGAAGATGGGTGTCCTATAGACCCCCCCCCACCTGAAGATATTTCAATCATAGAATCATAGGATCAGTAACCTTGGAAAAGGCCACTCAAATAACCAACTCCAACCATCAACCCATCACCACCATGCCCACTCAGCCACATCACTCACTGGCACGAGTTCATTTCTCCAACATTAATCATCAGTCAAGAGACTTGACTGGAAATTTGGGCTCATTTGACCAAAATGTAATTTTGATGGGGAAAGGGAACCAGGCTGTTTTCTGTAGAAAGTAAAGGGCTTGCAAAACAGGAGTGGGAAAAGAATGTTTTTAGTCAGACCTTCCAATTCCCATGTAGTAGAGGCAGCAGAGCTGCAATCCAGAGCATCAACGTGGGGTGCATTTATTAATGGGCTCTGACATCTCATTTTTGCTTGCAGGGACCTCCAGGAGACCCCGGTTTCAAAGGCATTCAGGGACCACGTGGCCCACCTGGCATCATGGTGAGTGATTTTTCCATATGTTTAGTTTGGAAAGATTTTACTTCCTCTATCCTCTGTATCTGTGAGGCTGCAAACTCCCATAATGAGCATGTAAGAGTGCCTTGCAATTAATCTGTGGCCATGGAGCTGCCGGAGCACACCTGCACCTTTCACATGTTCATGGGCCTCTTCTGCCTCTATACAAACCACTGCAGATCACTCCAGCTACGCCAAAATCCTTCTGTTTCTGGAACTTCTGAGGCTTCAAATGGCTGTGACAACCTCACTGTGAGGGCTTGTGTCTGTGGACCTGTGTTTTATTTCAACCACAGCAAACACCATGATCATGCTGCTGAAAAGCAGCAAAGAGATGCAGTGTCCATCCGTCCCCAGGTGGTGGTTGATGCATGGCTTGTCTTTTCTAGGGAAAAGAAGGAATTATTGGTCCACTTGGCATCCTGGGTCCCACAGGAAGCCCGGTGAGTATCTGCCTTTTTTTCTGCCTGTAGATTTTAGAAGATTGCAGTGTTTGAGATCCAACATGCCTGAGGCCAGCATAAGTAAATCCCAAGTCCTTCTGAAATGACAGGAACAAAATGGTCTTTAAAACAAGCAGCTTAAGCTCAAGGTTTAGTCTCTAGCTGCATGTATGGTTGGGATTATTAGCTTAAAAGTGAGGAACAACTATTGAAGTGCAAGTTTTGAGATAGATAGATGGGATCAGACAAGAATGTGATTTCAGTTTCTCTAAGCAAGTCGCTGGATTTTCCAAAGAACTCAGCATTGGAGCCCCCAGGGGGAGAATAAAAAATAATCTGATAAATGTGTTAAGCTGGGCACAATTGGATTCTGGGAAGTGCTGAAAACCTCTGCCTGCCTCCAGATACCACAGAGTACGGTTCAGGTCAGGGCTTCGTGAGAACATGAGCGTGAAGTCATGGAGAGCTCAGCACAAAGAGGCAGAGTTGGCAGAGAGGAAACCCAGGGAGATGAGCCCAGCCCCACCAGGTCCTTGCGAGGTGCTTCTGGGCAGCACTGCATCCAAAAGCACAGCTTGCAGTCACTGACAGCCATCTCGTGTGCTTTAACAGGGGCCAAAGGGGGACAAAGGCAGCCGCGGGGATGTGGTAAGTGAGCTCCTTGCCTGGGAGGGACCTCTCTTCTTGGGTACTGGGTTCCTATGTGGGCGAGGTGCACACATCTACGCTGGATGCATATTGCTCATCCTCCTTGGTGCCACAAGAGCCAAGGTGCCATCTTGGCACCAGATTGCATGACCAGGGGTCCTTCCTGCACACGACCATACTGAGAGATTTCCTTCTAGTATTGAGCATCTTCTGACAGCTTCTTCCCTTGTTTGTTTGTTTGTTTGTTTGTTTCCCTACAGGGGCTTCGGGGCCCAAGGGTGAGTCTCGCAATCACTTTTTCTGACTAATAACTCTTCTTTAAATAAAACGGTTACTTCTAGCAGATATAAAGCTGGAGGGGAGGTGACTGTTCATACAGAGAATGTGATGCTTAAAGAACTAAGAGCTGGGAGCAAGAGATACAGCAGGACTGAACCAGGTGCCAAGAGATGCACTCAGAGGTGGGAGATGGAGGAAACAGGGCAGTCTTCTGAAGTGACTGGGGGGAGGATGTTATAAGACACCAAAAATGGGGAGGATTTCGGCAGGGAGCAGACCCAGTTTTGGTGACAGCCACAAGAAGTGGAAATACAAACTGAAAACATTTCACTGACTGATGCCACTCTGTCTTTAGGGTCCTCCAGGCCCACGAGGACAGCCTGGCCCTCCGGTACGTATACATGGAAAGAGTTCAAAGACATTATTGAAACAAGCTAAAATGACTGCAGTGATACCCTCCAGAGGGACTGCTCACTCACTGAAAATTACATCTTAGCCCCGTTCCTCGTATGCAAAAATGCATGTGTGTGAATGGACCAGTGTTTCTTGTGCTTTGGTCCAAACCATCCCCAAATATCTTATAGAGACAGCATTGTTGTCTGTCTCGCTCCTCTGCACCGAGGGACCCCAGGGGAGAGAGGGTTTCAGAAGGACATGAATGAGTATCTTTGCAGCAGTGGCTGCCCATCATTCCAGCTGATACCCCTTTTTTGCTTTGATTTCTAGGGACCGCCGGGATTTCCAGCTTCATTTGTAAGTTGCTGTTTTCTGTTCATTTGTTAATGATGATAGTAGGTTGTGCAGAGGTGGGCGCTGCGGGGACCTTGAAAACATGCATTCAGATCCAGCAAGAGATGCATTAGCAGAGCAAGGCTTGAATCACAACCCTAGACCAAGCAGCATTGGCTTGCATCAGAGCATGTTCAGCTTCTCACAGTGTGTTTCCCCCACACTAGCAACAAGATGGCTTTGGGGCTGCTTTCCGGACACTGGTTGACTCCAACGTGGCACTCAAGACAGAGGTACTGACTGGGGTTCTGTCCAACTGTCTGCTCTCTGCTGAGGCTGTAGGCTGGGGGTGGTCACAGCCATGCTTGTTCTTTCTGTCTGCTTGCACTTTCTATACGCAGAGCTTCCATTTGTCTGCTGTTCTTGTGGAGTACCAGGTTAAAGGATGTGATTCTGCTGCATTCCTTGTTTCTGAAGCTCCAAACCTCATGACTTTGCCAGCATTTCAGCAATTCCCCATGCAGACCCTCGATGGTTACAGTACCGGGTGCCTCCTTTTCACTCCAGGGTTACCAACATCCAGACCTTCTCATGCTGGACCATGGAGGGGAGATCTTTAAGACTCTACACTACCTCAGCAACCTCATTCAGAGCATCAAGAGACCCCTGGGCACCAAGGAAAACCCTGCACGCATCTGCCGAGACCTCATGAACTGTGAACAGAAGATGAAGGATGGTAGGGAGCCTTGAGTACAAGAAGGCTGTATCTCCCTATAGGACCATTTTACATGGCCCTAATGGACCGCTGAGGGCATTCATGCAGAAATCAAAGCTTGTCATTGCTTATGCACAGAAAAGATTGAGTGTTCTCATTAATCCCCACATCCTCTGTTTCCTCAGGTACCTACTGGATCGACCCAAATCTCGGCTGTTCCTCAGACACCATACAAGTCATCTGCAACTTCACCAACGGTGGGCAGACGTGTCTCAGCCCCATCACCGTCTCCAAGGTACGCACACCTCATCCTGCTGCAGCATTTCCCATACACACATTATGAAATGTTTACCCATGGCTGTGTTCTGCCAGAGCACAGGACAGTGACCACTGTAACAGCACTTGGCTTATCCTGGTGGCAGATTGAGCACAGCTCTGCTGCTGGTCTTCAGCACTGCTCTCACGAGGTTAAAAAGTACACTTAAGACAGTGTTGTTGATTCTTTGCAAGATAGAGCAGTACGTTTCCAGTAGTGTTTAACTAACCCATAACCTTAATAGAGGCCGGTAATTTAGCAAACATGCTGCTCCCAAATGCTTTGTTGGATTAATTTATGTTCAGGTCACTTGCTGTTTGTTTTCTGCCGCCTGAAAAATTGAGGTCAGCTTAAATACACAAGTGTCCACCAAAGTGAGTGCCACAGGAGTTTTCCTGGGGAAGAAGTTGTACCAAAAAATACCCATAGCGATATCCGGGTCCATCTGCAGTGCCCAGAGCACGTTCAGAACGCTCATCATTTTCCTCCTGCTTAAGGGCCTGCTTTATTCCAGAAAACAAAGGACCTGCTGTCTCCCCATGACAACAATCCAGCTTGACTTTGTGTTGGGTCCTCTTGCCCGTACTGACACCAGAACCAGTTCTGGGCTTGGACATCCATGCGTAGCCACCTCCAGACTTGCACAGAGTGCAGGGAACGCCTCTGCCCTTGCACTGAAGGACCGTTCTCCCTCCCAGCCTTGCTAACACCTCTGTCACCTTCACAGCTGGATTTTGACATCGGCAGAGTCCAGATGAACTTCCTGCGCCTGCTGAGCTCGGAGGTGGTGCAGCACATCACCATCCACTGCCTGAACACCTCTGTCTGGAGGGAGGGCTCTGCTGAGAAACCTTCACAGAAAGCCGTGCGCTTCAAGGCGTGGAACGGGCAAATGTTTGAGGCAGAGGGGCAGCTCAGGCCGGAGGTGGCAGCTGATGATTGCAAGGTACGTTGTGCCCAGAGGAGAGAAATGCCGGGCTGAACCCAGCCAGCACACCCAGCAAGACTCAGACTGTGCCAGTGCTTTTTATCCCATGGCCACCTCCAAAAGAGGGGGAGAAGGGTCTAGGTTACCTGTTCTGTGATGCTATTTCAAGACGTTACCTTTGACTCAACCAGGATAAAGTGTTCCCCAGAATGCTTTTCTGAGCTAGGCCTACTCGGGGCTTTTCAGTCATATGCCACAGTGAAACTCATCACTCTCCAGCAAAGGTAACAGCCCCAGGTTGCAGCAAGGGAGGTTCGCATTGGATATCAGGAAAAAGTTCTTCTCAGAAAGATCAGTGACACAGCTGTCCAGTGAGTGGTGGGGTCACCATCCCTGGAGGTGTTCAAGAACTGTGTAGATGTGGCAGTGAGGGACGTGGCAGTGTGCGCAGTGGGTCGGGATGGGTCGGTGGTTGGACTCCTTAGAGGTCTCTTCCAACCTCAGTGATGGTCTCTGATTCTAAGCGCTGTCCCACAGCTAAGCAGCGCTGTCTGTCTTTCTCTCCCCCCTGTGCAGATCAAGGATGGACGCTGGCATCGGACTCTCTTTTCCTTTCGGACGCAGGACACCCAGCAGCTGCCAATCATCAACATCTACAACCTCCCCCCATCCGAGCCAGGAAAGCATTATCACCTCGAGGTCGGCCCCGTGTGCTTCCTTTGAACAATGCCATCAAACCCGGGCTCCAAGGCTTTGACCCCACTTCTGGCCTATGTCTTTACACAGGGTCTCTGCAGCAAGGACAGCTGGGCTGTGTCTTTTGGGTCAACTCTTGCTCTAGCCTTTGGCTCAAGGTCTCAAAGAACCCGTGATCTACTGAACTCAGCAGGTTGTTGGAAGGAGGAATACGAAGGACGTAGGGGTAGCGGGTGTCGGTTGGGACGTGACCAGTGCAAAGGGATCAGGGGACGAGGTGTCGCACGCGGCTCCACACACAAAGCTTTTTCCATGACCAAAGAAGACAAGAATGAGAGAAACCTCAAGCGACTCGCAGCATGTGGTTTCCCCACCCTCCCCCCCTATTTTTGCCTTACCCGGTTCCCGAGTTACCAAATGTTCTTCCCATTGAGCAGTAATTCAGAGATGATAGGGCTTCCCTCCTGGATGGCCGCGCTGCGCCGGGCTCTCCCAGGCGGAGCTGCAATGCGACGCCGGCTGCTCTGCGCACCGGAACCATTTTGATGTGCAATATTAGAAGAAACAAAATATATATATATAAATATATATATATAAAATATTATTTAAAGCAAAAAGAAAAAAAAAAAGGAAAAAAAAAAAAAAAAAAAAGGAAAAAACTCAAGTTGCTCCTTCCATGGGTGAGCTGAACCAACGTCCCTTCTCGTGTGCGTGGTGTTGGGGTGGGGGAGAGTCCCAAAGCTGGAAGGGGGGAATGGAAGGAGGAGAGGGGAAGAGATTGGTGCTACAATAGAGAGAGAGGATGGGCTCGTCTGATTTGTTTCTACCTCTCACTGTGAAATCTCTGGTGCTCTTAAAAAAGTGTGTGATTTTATATATATGATTTTATTTAAGGTTGTGAAGGTGCTACAGTGGCTTGCCACAGACCCAAAAAAAAGCCCGTAGGACCACCTCTCTAGGAGGAGAGGAGGTTACGATCTACAGCTACATCACAGAAACACCTTTAAAGGGATCTTTTCATTGCCATGGGTGCCAATCCTGCGCAACAGCTCAAGGCGCGTCCCAAGTGCACCTTTCAGGCTAATGATTTCAACAGCAAATTTGCCTTTGTTGTTGTTGTTGTTTTTTGTTTTAAACCAGCACTTCACTGCTCTGGTTGGGGAGCGGGGCTGCAGCTCACCTGCAGTGCTGTAGGATGAAGCCCCAGAGCTCTGCGTGGGGTCGGCAGCCCCAGAGCTCATTGGCTGTGTTGGCATCGACCCACGGCCACGCGTGCAGCTCTGAGCTCCTATGTAGAACCCAGCCCTGCTCCCCTTCTGCCCGGGCCCCTCTGCCACATCTGAAGGCACGGTGCCTTGTCTCAGAGCGCGGCCGGGCTCCCTGCGCAGGGGTTGTGTGTTGTTACGTCGTGTAGAAATTTAGTCTCTGTATGTAAATTTGGAGGGATCTTTTTTTTTTTTTTTTTTTTTTTTTTTTAAAGAGGATAATGATGGTAATCTTTAATTCTATATAAGGAATAATATTGATGTAATCGGAGCTGTACTGTATCGGAAACGCTTCAGTGCCTGGTTGGGGTTTTCCCATCCCCTGAGGACCACGGAGTTTATTTTTTTCAGGAAAAAAAAAAAAAGAAAAGAAAAGAAAAGAAAAAAGAAAACGGCTGCTTGTGTCTCCTTGCGTTCCCTTCCCTTCCTGCTGCCCCTTCCCGCTGCCAGCAGCCCTCGGCTGAGGCTGAGGGGATCCGTCTCATCCCTCACCCCGGCTCTGCCCCTCACACGTCCTCCCCCCGCAGCCCCACTGTTCTGCCTTTGCTTCAGGCTGCAGTTACTCTTTGTTCTCATGGATGCTTTTTCTTTTTTTTTCCCCTCTCCTTCTCCTCTTTTTTTTTTTTTTTTTTTTTTTTAATTTTGGATTTGGACTTTAAATAAATATTTAAAGCTGAGGCAACAATATGGGACTTTTCTGGGGGTTTTTTTGTGGGTTTTTTTTTTTTTTTGGCTTTTTTGTTGGGATAAGCGGCCGTAGGTGTGAGGAGCAGTGATGGGGGTGTTGCTGGCGGTGTGGGTGCTGCTGTGAGCAGCCAAGGGAGCCCCAAAATCCTCCATCCCACCACCAATCAACTGATGGTGAGCCCCAACCACGGCCACCAGCACGTTACTCATCCTCATCCTGCCATGGTGTGGGGAAAAGGGAAGGGGAAGGGGAAGGGGAAGGGGAAGGGGAAGGGGAAGGGGAAGGGGAAGGGGAAGGGGAAGGGGAAGGGGAAGGGGGAGGGGGAGGGAAGGGAAGGGAAGGGAAGGGAAGGGAAGGGAAGGGAAGGGAAGGGAAGGGAAGGGAAGGGAAGGGAAGGGAAGGGAAGGGAAGGGAAGGGAAGGGAAGGGAAGGGAAGGGAAGGGAAGGGAAGGGAAGGGAAGGGAAGGGAAGGGAAGGGAAGGGAAGGGGGAAAGAAAAGTGAAAAGGAAAAGGAAACGGAAAAGGGAAAGGGAAAGGGAAAAGGGAAGGGAAAGGAAAGGAAAAGGGGAAAGGAGAAAGGCGAGGAGAAAGGGAGAGATGAACCTTTTCAGTGCTGAACCACAAACCACACCTCAGTGGCTCCAAGCTGACTTTGAAACCCAAATTCTCCTCTCTCGGGAGGATTCACAGAATAGGATCACAGAACATCACGAGTTGGAAGGGACCCACAGGGACCGCCGAGTCCAACCCAGGGCTCCACACAGCACCACCCAACCCTATGGCTGACAGTGGGGTCCCAACGCTCCCTGAGCTCCATCACTGGGGCTGAGCTCACCGCCCTCTGGGGCGCAGCCTTTCCCAGCCCCCCCCGACCCTCCCCTGGCAGCCCCATCACTGCTGGGAGCCGCGTGCCGCCGTGAGGACCCCCTCATCCTCCTCTTCTCTGGGCAGAACAAACCACAGCCCTCAGCCCACAGCCCCCACACACGCTGTGCCACCACCAGTGCCAGGGTGGGTGTTTGCCTGCCCCAGGCACTGCGGGACACGGACGAACGCCTTCAGTGGCACTCACTGCCCTGCAGCACTTTGCACAAACAAACCCGCAGCTCTCAGCCCAATGGGTTTTGCTTTCCCAGAACAAAAGCCCCCGCTGGTGAAATACAGCTTTTTTCACCTTTCCTGCTGGAAGAACGCAATCTTTTGCCAGTTTAATTCCCATCACCTGCTATTGCTTCATGCCTGAGCAAACAGCCCCGCGGTTAAATAAGCACACGGGGCTGCGGGGGCCGTATATAAGCGCCGGCACTCAGCAGCATCCCACCCACACTGCAGCCTCACCGCAGCCCCCCAGGAAGCAATGCTGGCCTTCCTTGTCCCCGTCCTCATCCTCGCCATGGGGTTGGTGGGTGCCCATGGCACCGAGTCCCCCACCTGCGCCCCTCTGGTCCCTGCCGACATGGACAACGCAACGGTGGACAGGGTAAGCCGTGCTGCGTTCCATCCTTAGAACCCCTCAGACCCACCGGGGTCTGTAATGCATCTGCAACCCCTGACCCTCCGCTCTGCTCTGCCGGCAGCTGCTGGGGCACTGGGTGTACATCATGGGTGCCTCCCAGTACCCCCCGCACATGGCTGAGATGAGGGAGCTGAAGTACGCGACCTTCACCCTCTTCCCTGGCAGCCATGAGGATGAGTTCAATGTGACGGAAATCATGAGGCTGTAAGGGTGGGATGGGATAGGGGGTGGGATATGGGATATGGGATGGGATATGGGGTGGGATGGGATATGAGGTGGGATATGGGGTGGGATGGGATATGGAATGGGATATGGGATATAGGATGGGATATGGGATATGGGATATGGGATGGGATATGGGATATGGGATGGGATAGGATAGGATGGGATGGGATGGGATGGGATGGGATGGGATGGGATGGGATGGGATGGGATGCTCCCAGGCAGCAGATCAGAGCCATCCCTGGGGTGTGGGCAGTGGACAGACGGGTGTCAGTGGTCTGGCCAGCCCAGCGAGGAGGCTGCAGCACGAGGCACACCCTCTAGGTGTATGTGGGGTGATTTGGGCCCTGTTTCACCTCTCCGCCCCCCAGGAATGAAACATGCGTGGTGAAGAACTCCAGTAAGATCCACGTCTTCCGGCACAACTCCACGCTGACGCACGGTAAAGCCGCAGCCCCTCCCGGCACCCATCCCCCAACCACCACCACAATGCCTTACGGGAACGCGGCCCCTCTGTCTTCCAGAGGATGGACAGGTGGTGTCCATGGCCGAGCTGATCCACAGCGACAAGGACCTGTTCATCCTGAAGCACTTCAAGGATAACCACGTGGGCCTGAGCCTCTCGGGTGAGCCCCCTGCCCTCCCTGTGCCATGGGGCACCCCGAGCGCACACGGACCCTTCCATTTTCCCCTTTTTTCCTGCTTTTACACCGCCTTTCCTGCAGCGCGGACGGCCGAGGTGACCAAGGAGCAGCTGGAGGAATTTGAAGCCCAACTGCGCTGCCACGGCTTCAAGCTGGAGGAGGCGTTTATCACCTCCCCGAAGGTATGGCCCCGCAGGCGGCACAGGGCTCCCCGTGGGGGCAACCCGTGCAGGAGCGAGCGCCGTCCCCCCCTCCCCAGGATGCCTGTCCTGCAGCCGGCGAGGAGACGGGCGAAGGCAGCGCAGCCACCGCAGAGCCACAGTTGGGGTGAGCCCACATCCCCCCCCCCAGCGCTCCGCTCCACCGGGGGTCGCCCCGACGAGGATTTATGTCTTCCAACGAGGACTTCACGACGCCCTTCGCAGAAGGAACTTGCTGCTTCTCTGTTGACCTGGAATAAAGCTGTGTGTGACACCCGCCTGCCGTGCGCCCGCCTTCGCTGCGCCCACGCGTGGGATGGGGTGGGGGTGGGCAGCACCGGCGTTGGCTTTGGGCCCCATCCCCTGCCCCAAGTCAGGCAAAATGCTGAGGATGGGTGGCTCACACTCACCAGGATGGGCAGCGGCTGAGGGAGGCGGCGACCCAACCCTGGGTTCACTTCCATGAGCAGCCCCAAGGCACGGCTGCGTCCAACCTGGTGGGGGTGTGGAGCGATGTGGGGCACGACGGGGGGCCACGAGCAGGACAGGAGCTGCTGAGCCCCGTGGCCATGACCGAGAGCAAGATAAATGGGGTTATCCTTTGGGTTTAGATCAGACACAAAGCAAAACCTGTGCAGCTGACGGTTCCGGGTGGGGTTCAGGCACAGTGTGACCCCCAGCACACACACCGTGCCTGGGGCAGCCCCCACAGCCCCGCCAGCACCGTCTGGGCTCAGACCCAGAGCTGGCAGCTCCCGACGCCCCATATCCCAAACAAGCAGTGCAGTTCCTCCTCTGCAGAGCAACAACGGTGGCTGAAATGGGGAAATGCAGGTCAGATTCCATCTCTCATTGCGGGAATTGCTTTGCCCCACTCTCCCCCTCCGGTCACTCACAGTGCTGTGCTGGGCTGCCCTCACCACGGCCACTTCCCCGAAAGGTGCATTGCGTCACACAGCCCAGCAGCGCGCAGCTGCTTTCAGTGGGGCTGCAAAGACAAACAGCCGAGGGAGCAGCGTCCATCCGTCCATCCGCACGGCAGCTCCTCTCACTCCTCTCCCCCCGGCAGCCATGGCACCGCCCGGCGGCTCCGCCGTCCTCATCCTCACCGCTCTGCTGTCTGCGGCGGCCGCTCCCCACAAACCCACAGCGCTTCCGAGCCCGGCCAACACAACAGTGCCGTGGGTAAGGAGGGGCTGGGTGCGGGGGGGGGGGGCTGGAAGGGAACCCCCATCACCCCGCACCTCTCCCACAGCCGCTGGGGATGTGGCACTTCGTGGCCGGGGCCGCCCAGCTGCCCCAGCACCTCCTGGACCTGCTGCTCATCGACCACGGCCACCTGCACGTGCAGCCCGGCGGCGGGCAGGAGCTGCTCATCACCCAGCATGTGGCAGTGTGAGGCTCCCCCTCCCCATCCCCGGTCCCTTCCTCCCACCCCGTTCCCTCTGTGGCTGCTCCAGCATCCCCACTCTCTGCAGGGGCGACCGATGCCTCTCCAACAACTCCACCTCCATCCACCTGGGCGCCAACGGCACGGCGCTGCTCAGGCACGGTGAGCACTGAGGGCCACGGCCGGGCGCTTCGGTTGGGAGGTGGTGAACCCCACTCTTGCTCTGGGCCGCCTTGCTTCCCAAACCATTTCACAGCCCCTCGGGGGAGGGGAGGAGTGCTTGGGACACACTGCAGGGCACTGATGCTGCTCTCAATGCCAACGCCGGCTCTGCTCTCTCGAAGCCCAGACGCAGCACATCCTGGGGACGGCGACAAAGCTCGGCTCTGAGGACACTCTGCTCATCCAGCACCACGTGCAGAGGGAGGAGACGTATTCAGCACTGTATCTCTATGGTACGCAAACCCCATCCTCCAGTGACCCAAAGCTGTGTGCACAAAGAGCTGCCAGGGAAACCCACAGCAGCGATCTGTGATATTCCTGAGTCCTCTGGAATACACCGACATCTTTGAACAGCAGTGTTCAAAGGACAGGAAGCGCACACATTTCGCTATCAGTGGTGTTGTGAAATCTGTCTTTTCATGCCAGCTGGGATTTTTTGGCACTTGCCTCCCAGTGCAGAGCAGCACCAGCACAGGCAGAGCCAGCTGGACCCACACACGGCCCCATAGGGTGGCACACCAGGCTGTGATTTATCCCTCCAAGAGAGTCTTCCAGTAGAGGTCCCCAACAGAGGCCCCCAGTAGAGACCCCCAGTAGAGCTCCCTAATAGAGATCTCCAACAGAGCCCTCCAACAGAGCTCCCCAATAGAGACCCCCACAGAGATCTCCAACAGAGCCCTCCAGCAGAGCTCCCCAATAGAGACCCCCATAGAGATCTCCAACAGAGCCCTCCAACAGAGCTCCCCAATAGAGACCCCCATAGAGATCTCCAATACAGCTCCCCATTTGAGTCCCCCAGTAGAGTCCTTCAATAGAGATCCCCAGTAGAGACCCCCTCTACCCTTTCAAGCTGCACCACTGAGTTTTGTACAGCTGGTAACAGCTGGCAAGGAGGGTTAAAAAAGGGAAAGCAAAAAGGTGACGCTCGAGGTCAGGTGCGATGTGTGACCCACACTCAGCATCCATGGGAGCAAAGGGACGAAGTGCAGGCAGGGGTGATGTGTGACAAACCCTCTGCCCTCGCAGCCCGCAATCGGACGGTGAGCAGTGAGCAGCAGGACGAGTTGGGCCGGCGTGCAGAGAGGCTGGGGCTGAGCAGAGGGGCTGCGGTGTACGCACCGTGGAGGAAGGTGTGTCCTCATCGCTGGTTTGGGGTGCTCTGAGAACGGGGCTCCTCGTGGCCCTGAGCCCCCCAGACATCAGAAGGCCCCAGGCTGCACTCCTGCTGCCATGGCACACAGCCTGCCCCCCTCCACAGCCGCTCTCCGTCAAACAGAGCTTTTCCCTTCCATTTTCCACCCACATCGGCATTACCCCCCGCACAGCCCAGCCACGCGGCAGCCTCCTGCCTTGCCTTCCCTGCAGGACTCAGCTGCACCCAGCGCACCCCAATGCGCCCCAGTTCTCCCAGTAGAAGCTCTGCCTGGAGCTGAGGGCACAGGGAGACACGTGGGTGGCCGATGCCAAATGGCAGCAGTGGGACAGCAGGAGGGTGTGGGGCTGATGGGGCTGATGGGGCGGCGCACAGCTCTCAGCCATCACACGTGGGGGGCACAGAGGGGTCAGCGCAGCGCAGAGCTTTGGGAGAGATGAAAAAAGCTCAGGTGGGGGAATCAGCACAGGTGTGGGATATCGGGGCAGGGCGGGTGGAGGAGGGGGACGGCAGCAGAGGGACACAGAGGGTTGGGCGACCTCTGCACTCATCCCGTTGTTGGTGGCCGTTTTAAAGGAGCTGTGCCAGCCGGGAGAGAAGGAAAGAGCAGAAGAAAGGAAGAATGGAGGGGCGCGAGGCGCAGCCCCGCCGAGCGTCCCAACGGGCAGCCCGCGGCAATAAATGCTCTGCTCGGAGCTGCAGCACCGCCTGGGCAGCAACTGCGGAAAGGAACCGAGCAGCCGCTTTGCTTCGTGCGCCGTCGCGTTGGGACGGGGCGCCCTGCAGGGCCAGCAGTGGGTGCGGGCGGGCAGCGCGGGGCGCGCGGCGAGCGGATGCCACGCAGGGCGGCGGTGGGGATGACCAGGAGAGGGCAATCGGCGCCCGCTCGTGAGGCTGCGGATCGAAACCGTCCCGACGGGGTTTTGCTCCTCCAAAAAGGGCTCGATGTGTTCCGGCACCGGGCCGGGCCGCAGCCCCGGCAGCCCCCCCCCCAGGCAGCGCGGTTGCTCTGCGGTTGTGGAAGCGGGAGGTTAAACGAGGCCAGAGCTGAGCTGGAGGGTAATTGAGGCTCAGCTCTCACCCGGCAATTAAGCGCTGCAAATTTCTCCTTAAAAAGGAAGAAAAGGAGGCAGAGCAGCAGAGCTCTGCCCCCCGCTGCGGCGATGGGGCGCCCCTGCCCTGTAAGGCAGCGCCGCTCTATTGAGCCTTCGCGGAAGGAAGCGGGGCTGGAAGCGTCGTACGAAGCGTTGTACGAAGCGAGACGTGCAGACGCACTCCCGGACCCGGGGCAGGGAAACGCCAACGCTCTGCTCACACAGCCCCACAGCTGCGCCCCTCACCCTGCAGCCAAAGGGCAGTGCGGGGCAGTGGGTGCTGCCGGGGCCAGAGAACACCCCCAGTGACATCAGCTGACATCACGGGGTGCAGTCCTCAGATTGCGAGGAGCAGCGCTTGGTAAGTAAGATTTATGGGTAAGAGCCTTGAATTACCATTGGAGGCACGGAACCAACCCCAGCACGGCCCCAGCTGCACGCCGTTGGCCAGAGGCCATTTGCACTACCAGCTGTGGGCTCCTGGCACCTTCAGCAGCTCACAGGTGGTCTTTGTTTAAGACAGGAGCAAAACAAAACCTCTTCTGAGAGCCTCTACAGCCCGGTTCCTTCGTGGGCACAGTGCACTGCAGAGCTCGGTGTCGTGCAGACACTGAACGGAGGAGCAAAATCCAACAGCACGCAGCCGAGCTGACAGCCCCCACGTGTCCCTGCCCCTTCCCCATCACCAGTCATTCTTCTTACGTCTCATTTGCACTCTTCTTTCCATCAGGAAGAATTCTGTCCTCCCAGGTCCTTGTAGGGAAAACCACGGCCACCATCAGCATCATTGTGAGGAGGAACGATCCGACTGCAGACAGCAGCAGGCTCATGCTCCTCGTGCCAGGAGGACACAACCCCCCATAGAGAGCCGTGGACACGGGGGGGTCTCTTTGACAGACCTTTATTAGCAGACTGTTCCCTACATGAAGAATCCGAGTTAGATTTGCATTATAACAATTTGTGGTTACAGCTACAAAGACAGTTGTCATTTTGCATTGATTTTTGCGTTCTGATATTCATTGTCTCATTAGGCCACACTGGTAGGAAGAAGCCACTGCAAAAATTTACCATAAATCTTAGGGAAAAAAAAAAACAAAGAAAGAAAGAGGGAGGTGGGAAAAAACTCTTAATCGCTGATGTGGATCACTTGGATTCCCACACAACTGATGCTGGCAGCGCTGTCAGAGCAGAGCCCCACCTGGAAGACCCTCCATGAACCACACTCAGCTGCTGAGTGCCAGCAGAGCCTCTTCTGATTGCTGGCACGCTCCTCCACCACGCTGCACGTGAGGAGCGGTGGCTCAGCAGCAGGATCTGCTGATCCAAAACACAACCGCAGCATCTCGTGTCTGAGGGCAAATTCCCTCCCATCCCTCTGGAAAGCCACTTTTTCTTCAGTCCTCGAGTTTTCTCCCTCCTCCCCCTTCACAGCCTCCCCAGGATCGCTCTCCTTCAGCCACTGTGACACCCGACATGCACAGACCTCCCTTCCCAACTTCCCCCCAAACCCTCTCAGCCACGCGTGGAGGCGATTCCAAGTAAGGTCAGCCCCGCAGCGCCCTCTGCCCCCATCCCCGCTTCCTCACCAGCTCCCTTCTCTCCCATGGCTTCCTGCTACAGCATTTCTCCGGGCTGAGGTCCTCCAGCAACAACCCCACGCTGGGGAAAGGCAGCTCAGACCCCCCCGGGAAGGGATGCTACCGACTTTAGTGCCTTCCCCACGAACTCAGCTGCGTGATGTGAGAGAACAGATAGAGAACTTTTTAAAACAGGAGAAATACAAGCACAGTAACAATATTTAAACAAGTCTATAAAAATAGTCTGGCATAAATCTGTTCAAATAAATACAAAATAAATATGCTTTAAGCAGTAAAACAGTGGAATGCAACGGTGGTCCATCTTGCCCAAAATGAAGAATCGGATGAGGATCTCCCAGGCCTCAGCAGCCAGATCCCATCCACTAAAGTAGCCCATAACACAGAGAAATCTTAAAGCCGTCCCTTTCCCTTAGCCCTATGAAAAGCACCCTCTGAAAGGAAAGCAAGCGTGTTTTCAGGACTGAACTGACGTCTCCCAGTGACAACCAGCCCTTCCCTTGCAGCCCTCCCCATGGCAGACAGACTCCTGGCTCGGGGACTCCATCCCGCTAATGCAAACCTGAACATCAAACTACAAAGAGGTCTAAAGAGATAGGTAGCAGCGTAGGCACGGCGCTTGGAAAGGTCCATCAGCCACCCCGGGCACCGGGCAGAATGGAATTCAGAGGTCCATGCAACACTGCACAGGGGCTCTCGTGTCGTGCTGGGAGCACAGCTGCACAGGAGCCGTGGAATAGTTGTTGGTTCATGAAGCCATGCATCGAGGTGCCGCTCCACCCAGGGCTCTCCAGCCTTCCCCTTTCCAAGCTCCTGCTGAGTATAAGACAAGCCAATCCGGCATGCAAAGGATACGGGCATGCAGGCTCTAGGCTGCTGCTTCTGTTAGTAAGTGCATCTTGTTAGTGGATTGATGAGACACACTTAAATCTATAAAAAATAAATAATCCTAATCCTTCATCAGGCTGGCCTAAGGAACATTCAGCCTGACTGGATAAACCGCTGCCCACCAGCCCTCAAAAATCAGTATAGCTCAAAAAAATCACTTCCCATGTCAAGTCTTGGAAGCAGAACATGAATACCTCCTACCCAAAGGAATATATGTAAACATAATGACAAGCCTGGTGTGGCAGCAGCTCCTCCACAAGGTTTGTACAAATCTGAACAACAGGTAGGAAGTTAACAACTGAATGGAAAAAGAAGCTCTTCCAGCAAGTCAGAAGGTGCTCATCTGCAGGCAAACAGCTCTGTACATGAATATGCTGAAAGCAGACTGTTCCCCAAACCTTTGCTACTTTGCCATACTGCTGGGAACTGCCCTGAAACAAACTAATGCCTTAAGACTGGGCCAGGAGTTCAGCTCCCAGCTTCCCAAAAGGCCCAACAGAAAGGACCATGTGATGGTTTCTGTAGAGCTCTGAGTAGCAAAGATGGCAAAGGACGCCAGATCCTCCCCTCCCCTTCCTGACTCACAACCTATCTGAGATTTCACAGCTTTGCTTAGTCAGCTTAGTGTCGACACATTCACAGAATGAGAGATGACTGTACGTCTTGGGATCGCCCCCCAAGATTTCAGAGTCCCAAGTCCTCAGCTCCTCCTGGTCACCGTGACTGCACGCCCAGCGTCATCTTCAAGTTCTCATACACCACGTAGCTGATGCTTACGGCTGGGATCACCTTCATGAAGTTCGGGGCCAGACCCCGGTAAAGGCCAAACGCTCCCTCGGTCTTCAGGATGTGTTTGAACAGTCCCCTCATCGTCACCTCGGGAGCACCCTCCACAGAAGCTGCAACACAAAGGGCTGCAATAAGTAATGCAATCTATGCCACAGAGGCACGGAGCCAACACCTGTCTCACAGGGCAGCTCTGAATCATGCACTTCCCACGGATGCTCACGGACCAAAGGTAAGCAGAACACCCAACTTGTCGGTGAGCCGTGGTTATGCTGCACATCACAGCCATCTTCCCAAACTGCTCTGTAGATGCCATTAACCCAAACTCTTGATTGAGGAAAACAGAACTACTCTGTCCCAGAGGCATTTGACTCCAGAGGACAGCACAAAGTCCACTGTCCAGCGTGGCACACAGCCTACTGCTCAGCCACACGGGCCAGTTAAGGCTGTTGTCTCAGTGTTTGCACCACAGGACCTTTACCCTGCTCAGAGACCATGGCAGGAGTTCTACACAGAACAGTACAACACTACACAGAGTTCCCCAGAGTTCTCACCTTGGGCCTGCATGCGTGTCCTCACAAGAGCCAGGGGGTAACTGGCAAGCTGTCCGCAGGTACTGGATATGGTGCCACAGGCCAAGAGGACAAAGACTCCAGGGTCAGCACTGTTGACAGCATAGCGTTGCAACCAGGCATTTTTTAGTGTCTGGAGGAAACAAGCTAGACGTTAGCAGCGAAGATGCAATCAAAAGGACAAGTTACATATAAGATCTAGCACAAAGGCCCAGGGAGGTACGTGCAGTATCAGCCAGGCTACTCAGATCTTTTTGAGTTACTGCCATTTTAGGTGCCTGGGAGAAAGAAAACCTTTAATTTGCTGCTGCAATTCTCTCAAAGAAGAAACACAGCATCAAGCATGATGCCCATTATGAAAGGAAAATCATCTTACTGGATTATCTCTTAGGCCATTTTGACTAATAAACTTCATCAGTGCCCCTTAAGGCTGATCAGGAAAGCTTTGATAAGTTATTTAAACTCCTGTAGTAACCGACTGGTCTGACTGACAAAGCTACACAAGCAGCACAGCCCTACAGAAGCATTAACAGCTCCATACCTCATACACTGCCAGGTCAATCCCAGCATATGGAATGATTCCTAGCATGTTGGGAATGTAGCCTTTGTAGAAGGCAGCCATTCCTTCCTTGGAAAGGATGTTTTTGGCACAATCCAACATGCCTGAATACTGTCCTGTCTTTCTCAGAGCCATCCGTGTTTTCAGAACCTAGAAGACAAGATTAAATGCCATTAAGACCTGCAGGAGAATCAACAGGAGACAAGATACAGACAATGCAATTCTGAGGAGCCAGGACGGTCAGGGCTACAGCGGGTGTCATGTGAGCAGCATGACTTGGTATCAGCTTGCTTAACGAGTTCTCAGAGATACGGGCAGAACATCAGCTCTCATCTTGGCACCCTCCCATGACCCTCCAGGGGCTGCACTGTCAGTGGCCTCACCTCCATCGGGTAGATGCTGCTCTGTGCGATGGCCCCAGCCAGAGAGCCAGCTAACAGCCGCTCGTGAATCCTCAGCATTTCCTGGTCAGTACCAATGAACCTCTTGATCTGTGGAAGCCAAGGCAGACAGACATTGAGGTTCTCCGGCCTTACCTCAGCCACTCTTTTCAGCTTGTCCTTCCACAGCCCCCCAGCGCGGTCAGATTCCTCCCATGCACTTTCACTTACCTGCTCATAAGCCATGAACTTGATGGCAGATTCTGGTGCAATCTTCAGCACGTTGATGCCATTCCCCCTCCACAGTGACCTTGTTCCACCCTCTCGGATCATTTGAGTAAAACCACCAATGATACACATGTTGTTACTGCGGGAGGCATGAACCTGGGGGAGAGAGAGAGAGTGAATCTGGATTAGTTCCAGTCCTGATTACGACAGCGTTACGTTCTTCTGTAATCCAGGGACAAAAGGGCACTTTTTTTTATTTACCCAGAGATTTGCCAAGGCTTTAATCCCTTCTCAATAACTTCTACAATAGAAAAGCAAGCTTCTCTTCCTGTTTGTGAAGTCCAATGTTAACTAATGGATCTAATCAATATACTCCTCTGAAATGGGGGGAAAGGTTAAGCAGCCATCTCCCATACCTAGCATAGGGCCAGCTGTCCAGAACAGACTTTTCAGATGACTCGAGAGCAGGTACAGTGAGAAGGCAAGCTAAAACTAGGCTTTTGTAACTCCTTTGTAACACACAGTACTCGCATGGAACACCAGCTCTGCCAGTTTACCACCACAACCACTCAACACCCAAAACTTGAACCTGTTTCACAAAAATCCAATTCATTCAGCGCTCAGAGTCACAAAACTCTCCAGCTATTGAGCCTTCGCAGGCCTTCCTCCCAAAAGCTTCTCTCTATCCTTTCTAGTCAGTGAAGGACAATTTGTTGACACGACTTTGGCCACTCAAATCACTCAAGAAGACTTCCAAAATACCAATATAGGAGCTACATGATTGATCCTAGCCAAAGTGCTGTGTCAAGTTAATGAACATGATCACCTCCTGGATACCACTTTGGCAATATGAAGGGGATCAGCCTTCAGGCTATTCAAACAAACTGGAACTGTTCCATCTTACCTGCATGAGCACTTTCAAGCGATCCAAGGGAGCTGTACAGGTTCTGGACACGGCACCTGCACCTCCACCTGCAACCAGATGTCTCCACCACATCCCTGTCTGCCTCTCTTCCACTGTGAACTCATCAGGGACAGTCAGATTCTCTCCTACATCAAAGATCTGCAAAAGAACAGAAGGATTTGAGAAATGTCTCATTCAAGCTAGCAAAACTGCTACGGTTTTACCTCTCTTTATCAGTCCTAAGTATTGGAACAAGCATCTCCAGTACTTTGTGACAGCAGCTTATCTGTAACCATTAACAACTGTGTCTGGACACTGCAACTGCCAGTGCTGTACCACCTCACCAAGGTTTAGCAGATTTGTTTGGGAAGCAGAGTACTGCTAAACATTTGTCTTCATTACGACACTGTGGGTCACAGTAATGAACAAAATGATCAACTGTATCAGTAGAATTAAAAAAAAGACCAACTGTAGGCAGCTGCACAAGGACACAGCCGGGCCTCACTGGAACCTTCAAAGCTGGCAGTCAGTTTTATCTCATTACATGCTATTTGCACACACTGAAATATCACCAGGAAGGACGGCTGCCTGTCAAACCCACTTCCAGTCTTAACAGGTTCTAAGCTGGCAGGATCTGGCCACTGGTACAAGCTCTCAGATGCACAAGCCAAGTCAACATACATCCTCTTGGGGAATGTACAGCTGTTATCACCTGTGCCAGAGGTTTCAGCAGCAGCACCAGTGATGGGTGGCATGATAAGGGGACAGGACAGGAAGCAACTGGGCTTCAAGGGCTACAAGGCAGCTATTGAACCATGAAGAAAATGATAGAGACTGCTGATAGCAGCTCCCTGGGGTTATGGCTTTCACTGAGAACCTGGGGAAAGGACCAGGAGCTGTTGCGGAGGAACCTACCGTGGAGTGCTTCCAGTACAGGATGATCTCAGGAATGTTCTCCACTGGGTGCAGCAGGTGATAGTCTCGCCACTCGTTCCAGTCAATTGTCATCGTCCCATTTTTATCCATGCTAAAAAAATTACCATTAGTGAGTACAGACTCCCACTGGGTGACAGATTTCTCCTCCCCTTCCCTCTGCTTATTCAGACCTAAACCAAAAAAAAAAAAAAAGCTTTGCAAAGCAACTACTGAAAGACTTCCAAAGAGACACAAGACAAAGCCAAGAGATCTTCTCCACACCAAATACTGCAGAGAGATAGACATGGTCTCCTTCTTTCTCTCCTTTATTTCCCCTTTACCTGCACCACAGGAGTTGCTGTACCCCCTCCTATCAAAGTTAGGCCATCTAGTTTCCCAACTGAAGGGAAAAACATACTTACTAGGTGACAGGACCCCAGAAGTGTCCCGTCCTTATTCTGACACACAGGCAAACAGACAGAGGGAGGGTTGCAGAGGAAAGAAAGAGGAAAAAAACAGCACAAATAAGTGGTTGTTAACATGTTAGTGCCACATGCAAAACGCACTCAGCATTTCCAAAGGGCAACTGCACATTCCCTCTTCAAAGCAGCAAGTTCAAGGCAGCAGGACAGTCAGACAGGAACAAATGCCACCGGCTCAGGTGCAAGCCCTTCCCCACAAAAGGCCAGCAAGGCAAGACATTCTTACAGCAACTCTCCACAACGAATTACAGCATTGAAAGTGTTATTTAATTGGAAAAATCAAAATGAAGAGTAACAGGCAAAAGGGAGGAGCTGAAGTCTCCGGGAAGTGGATACAAGGTAGGAAAGAGGAGAAAGGTTCCATGGCCCCACACTTCCTTCTCTCAATTTGAAGGTCTTTTCAGTAGGACACAACAACCGGCTGAACCCTCACCTCTTCAGTATTTTTTCAGCCTGCTGTTCAGAGATCTTAACTCCCAGGTCCCGAAGAGACTGTACAATCTCCTGGGCATCGATACGGCCTGCAAAGAGAAGGCACCGAGCTCAAATATTTGTATGATGAGCTGAAGCAAGGAACAGTCTGTCTGTGAGCAAGAGAAAGGTGCTCACCATCATTCTTCTTATCCAAGCTCTTGAAGACCAGCCTTAGCTTCTTTTCGTGATCCTGCAGATAGTGCACAAACTCCTCAAAGTCCAGCTGTCCGTCCAGGTCCTTGTCTCCAGCCTTCACAATTTTCTGTTTAGGGGACAATCAAAAACCATCAGTTCCTATGTTCATTCAGAAGATCTGGCCCTTCTTCCACCATAATTAAATATCATTGCCTAAATGGCTTCGGCTCTCCCCCCTCACGAAGCAATGGACAATCATGAGAATTCCCCCAAGAAATTTGAGGGAAGCAGGAGAGTAGAAAGGCCACCTGATTCCAGGCAACTGCCTTCCAAAGTTAGCCAAACGTAATGCCTCGTGCTCTTATTGGGGATACTCTGCAACTATCAGGTATCTAATCTCAGTCCTCTATCTTGATTAACACCTTACACGACATAATTTGAGAGCCTTCTTAGGAAGCAAGCGTGAGGCAACAAGATTTGCATAGGAAATTAACTGCCAAAGTTGAAGCAATAAAAAATAAGCCTGAACAGAAGGAATGTCATGCCTAATACGATCCCTAGGGAAGTATGCTACCCCTGGCAAGAACCAACTCCAACCAGAAAAAGCCTGTGCAGCCCCAGTGGGCACAGCAAAGATAAAAACCCCTATGAACTGGTTTAGGCACCCTGGAGCTACGTGCTTTAATTACACAGGTTTCCATGAGATGCATATAGAACAAGAAAAGCTTCTCAGTAGGACAAAGCCAACATCAAGATTAGCTTGTGTCAGACAGCTAGGGACAAGGTAAGGACATATTAACTCATTCCAGCATGGGGCAATGGCAGATGAACTGAGCTATCTAAGGGCACGTGGCTACTTGTTGACAGCAGAGGTGATCTCCAGGCTGCAAGAATGCAGCTCAGGGAGTTCCCATTTCCCTTCTTGTTTGGTCACTTGCCCTTGACAGCCTAGAAGCCTTTTTCAATGTGAGTCAGGGAGCGACACTACACGAGGTGTGACTCGGAGCTCCTCACCACCCATGTTTTGGTTGTAATTCTTGTGACATGTAGGTGTGCAGCGGGTGGGCTGTCACAGAGGCTCCAAACCAAGGCCAACCCTTTGATCACCAGTATTTTGCTCAAGGTTGCTCAGGTTTATCTATTACCTCTGAAGCCTACGGTGGCATATCCTCAGCCCAAGGACACTGGTCATCTTCATTAGCCTTAAGCCTGTATTTCAATGCTGTCTCCAATGGTTTCAATACTAAATGCCTCACCACTGAAAATCCATCCCGCCCCATCACATCCTGTCCTTTCAGCCCTAACGCTACGAGGATTAGTTCTAACCATCTTATGAGCCTTAAATAAGAAAGCGCCGTCGCAGCTGCACTGACCTTTGAGGTGTGCCCAGTATTCTGAATCTGCAATTTATCATATGACTGTTGTAAAGTTCAGGCACGGCCCTACATCCACCTTGTGGGCTAAAGATAGGGCAGCACCTCTCACATGTCAGCGGGTTGGCCTCCAACAGCTGAATCAGGGCTTCCCTCTCGCTGGCAACCCCCAGCAGCTGACAGTCACAAATAATTCAGAGGCGTTCGCTGCAGGAGAGATGTGACTGTGCAACTCTGCTCCACCTCTCTGCTCCCCCAGCAGCAGCGATGTGCACTGAGTGACGGGAGACTGCACGCTGCCACTGCTGCCCTGGGCAGGAAATACACCGCCCCCATAAAGCAGTGACCTGCAAGGGTTCTTGTGCATGTGCAAAGGACAAGAATGCAAAGAGAGGCCAACAGACCTCAGCTCCTGGATTTAAACAGCAAGGATGACATCTCAGCACAGCAGTCGGCTCACAGCAGTGGTGCTCACTGCAGGTGTGTTTCTATGTGCCCGCACTATGCATGCCCTGCTGCACACACAGGACCCCACACATCTGAAACCCACACACATCTCCATTTGTGCATAAGAAAGCATAAGAAAGCCGGGCAGCTCAGCAGCTCAGCCTCAGCTCCCGTGCTCTAGGAAAAGCAGTGCACAGGGATGGGGCAGAGCGCGGGGCAGAGCCACGCAGCTGCTGTAGGAGGGAAGGGAGAGGCTCTTGCACAAGCTCCCGGCAGCACGCCCTGCACAGCCCGCGCCAGCAACACGTGGCTGCTGCAGACACCGCTCATCTCATCTCGTCACAGGGCAGGCAGCGTGCGGGGGAGGAAAAGGAAGAGGATATGAAGCCTTCAGCGTGAGCAGAGGGTTTGGAAAACCCCTTTTTCTCTGTTTAAACGGCATCAGGTCCATCGGTTTAAGCGCTGGGCTCCTCTCAGATGGGAACCAAAAGAACCAAAATGAGGCGTGTTCTCACGGCAGTCCCCCACCAAGCGACACACAAACCCAACGCAGCCCCAAACCCAACGCAGCCCCAAACCCAACGCAGCCCCAAACCCAACGCAGCCCCAAGGAGCCCCCTGCACTCCGAGCAGCCCAGGGGCTCAGCCCCGCTCCCCCCACAGCCATACCTGCTTCCACTGGCGGTAGGTGGAGAACTCCTGGGAGGGGATGAAGAGACTGAGGCGGAAGATAGACTTGAGCTCGGCCGGCAGCCCCTTCGACTCGAAGTACTCAAACTCTGCCTGCGACTGCCCCAGCACCGGCACATAGAGACAGAGGCAGAGCATCTTGCTGTGCCCCACGCTCGGCTGCGCTGCTCGGACAGGCCGGGAAGGACGCAGCGCCGAGAGACCGCCGGAGTTAATTTCAGTGCGTGGTGGGAAGGAAATGCCGGCGTGTCTCATGACACATTGCCTATGAGCTGCCCGGCTCCGGCGGGATTGGCTGCTCAAGCCCTGCCCTTCTACTTAAAAGGGAAGCGGTAGCAGCCACGGCCCTCCCCAATGGAGAGGGCTGCCAGCAGCCTCTCACGAGGCCTCCCACCGCTGGCACTGGGCTCCCAGTTCGCTCCCGGTGCCCCCGGAGCTGGCCCTGCCTGCTGCCTGTCTCACCCCAGGTCCTCCTGCAGGGCCTGGCTTTGGGCACTGCCTCTCCCTCCGTGAGACACGGGGGGTTTCCCTACCTGAATTCCCAGGAATGTCCGGCTTAAGGAAAAGCTCTGGAATCCCACGTTCATAGAGGCTACCGTGCCGTGTCTGAGTGGTGTTGCTGGGAGGATCGCCACCAAACGGGCCGTGCCCAGGGCTCCAGCACAGCTCCAGCACAGCTCCAGCACAGCCCCAGCTGCTCCCAGCCGAGCCTCCACAGCAGCTGCAGCTCCCCACCTGTCCTTCCTCCTCTCCCAGTGGCAGTTAAGCACTGCAGTCGGTTATGGCCTACAAAGAACAGTGGCCTGGGCAGATCTACCTTTTCCAGTTCCTGCCACTGTGGATGTAACCACTCTGCAAGCAGCTTTCCGGGCTCCGTGGATAACAAGTCTGGCCAAGGAGGGAGCGTGGCACATGCATCACTTCGGGTAATTACAGGCTTTGGAGCACCAGGTGGAACTCAATGTACAGGACAGCACCCAACTCTGGGGCGAAAGTGCCAAAGGGTGCAGAGCTGCAACCGCTGACATAAACCACACAACGAAGCTCAAGCTTTGCTATTTGCCAGCGGAGCTACACACAGGGAAGACCCAAGAGCACACGGCCATTAGCCAGCCTCCCAAACACTCTCATCCCGTCTGCACTCGAGGTAACGCAGCTCATCTGTCAAACTGGTTCCAGCCAGCCCTGCTGACTGCTCTCCCCACCGCTGCGACGTTACCCCGTGTTTGCTCTGCTCAAACAGTGCCGACCAGCACAAAGTCCAGCAGCTGCTCCTCCTCACACCTCAGCGCAGGGCCGGTGTGTCCCTGCGGGGTGTTGTGGCCTTTAGGCATACTAAAGGAGATACCGTACCATACCGTACAGACCTCAGAAGGCTGATGTCTGTAACAGGCTGCTCGTGGAGCAGCACAGCAGTGACTTGGAGTGAGAATGGTCAAGCAGAGGGGTTATTTTAAGGCTTTCTATAACGGGGTGCCAGCAGCAGGGTGCCGCTGGGAGCCATGACCCGTGAAGGCTTCCCATGCCCTTCTGGCACCTCACCTGCCACCCCATTACCTAACTGGGCTTAACCTGCTCCTGCTGACGTCCCCGCACGGCAATGGGATCTTCTCAGGCTGCAGATCCTCTTAGGGATCAGCTGCAACAGCTCACTGCACGCCAACCCGCAGCGTCCACCCACTGCTCCAATGCTACGGATGGGAACGGACAAAATCCATGCCTTCAGCACCCAGAGCAGCCCCCCGCCCCACGTGCAGGTGCTGAAGGAACAAATATAACTGAGATTTGCCCACCGAGCCTCAGGATCCTCCGTGCTCCTTCCCACGAGTTGCCAAGCATCACTATTTGAGCCACTCGGCAGCTCGGTTGCTATGCCAACATGATGCAGATTTTCCTAATAAACTCCATCTCCAGTTGGCAGCGAGAACAAAAGGCAGAATCTGCACATTTTAGGGAAGAAAGCCTATTGCCTACGTCAGAGGAAAGGAGAGAGGTAATGACGTTAAGAAAGCTGATTTACACGGGGTATTAATTACAGGAGAGGGAGCTAAGAAGGAGAGATGGATTA
The DNA here is from genome assembly GCF_016699485.2 of Gallus gallus. Lineage (NCBI taxonomy): Eukaryota > Metazoa > Chordata > Aves > Galliformes > Phasianidae > Gallus > Gallus gallus. The sequence goes on from NC_052548.1 coordinate 5,482,084, forward strand.
CAAGTGAAGTTTATACCGGCAATTCGGGTTATAATGATGAAGGGAATTTAAAAAAGCATTAGCAGGTTTGTAGGTTTCGTCAAAAATAAGAACAATAATCCTGGTAAACCTGGAAGTGCCCAAAGCCAGACAGGGCCCAGCATGTGCACAGCCCCGGAGCCTCAGGCACAGGACCTGCGGGTGGCGGTGGATGGGACACAGCCTCACCAATGCCTCCCGCTGCAGGGAGAGCCAAACGCACGCCTTCTATGGGACACTCACTCTTCTTGCTGTCAGGGACCCTGCAAACTCACTGTCCCTTTTATTCACAGGATTTGGCTCCCGTTTAAGTGTTGCACGAGTTACGACACCCCGCCGTTCCAACGCTGGCCTTTCCTAAGTCATTTCTACTCTTTAAGGCATCTGTTTCATCGCTGCTGAACTACATCAGCTCCAGAAGGTACCTCCCGGAGATGGGAGGATGCAGCCATACAAGGATGCTGTTTAATTTTAAATTTACTCTGCTAAAAAAAAAGAAGTGTCTCTAAAAATACCAAGTGCCAGCACACGTCACAGCCACACAGCTCACAGCCTCCTCTGGAGGCAGAGCAGCTTGCTGGGTAGGTGCACCTCTGCTGGAAGTTTCGGCAGGTCCTGCTGACTTGGTGTTTGTCATGTCTGGAGGCTAGCTGATAATTAATTGGCCAGTACAGAAGGTTGTCACAAATCACAAAGACACCCTTTGCGTAGGAAGGAGGGGAGTTAATCATTGAAGAGACCCCAGCGGAGCACAGAGCACAGAGGGGAAGGGTACGGACAGGAAGGGCAGAGCCACAGCATCAGAACGTGCTGTAAAGGTGAGCAGGAGAGGTGAGCTGTGCAGTGCCAACACACAGATCCAAAGTTACAAGTCCAGGTGGTGACATCAGGGCCAGGCCGTCCCCGTCCTGTGCACACACACCCAGAGCCAACACGTCACATTCTCAATCAGCATTTTCTTCTGTGTTCATGGGAACTACCGCGTGTCGGAACCGCTACCTGCAGGAGGAGCACAGCTGAGTCACCCCGAGCACAAGGGCTGGGATGAAGCAGGGATGAAGCATCCCCAGCCAGGTCTATCACACATACGTTGCTTGCAGTATCAGGCAGTGCTCGGGATGATTCAGCAGACACCTACAGGAGCTCGGACAGCATGGCGTGGCACCCAGCTAACACTTATCCCAAGGTCACAGCGTTCCAGGGCAGAGCAGAAGCCACGAGTCCCCAGTCTCCTTACACATCACGTACCATTGGGTGCTCACACAGTGAGTTATCACCTATCCCTTGTGCTGTTCTGGACTTTTTTGCAATGCTTCTCCTTGCTAGGCAATCAGAGCACAGATATACCATCAAGCCTCACAAGTTACCGGCTGTCAGCTGAGCCACGGCGACAGCATGCAGCATTAGCTGGTCTGCAGTGCAAGGTAAACCAGAGCTGCATAATCCTCAGCAGAAGAGCTTTACTCGGTGTTTCACTTCACAATCAGGGCAGGCTAAAATTACACAGCCACAACCTCCCAGCAGATGGGCAGTTACTTCCTAAGCCGCAATAACTCCATTTTATCACATCCTTATCCCCCAGCTATTTCTGCATTAGCCAATTTTAGGGTTCCTATGCAGCAAAGCTTCTCAGGGTCATACAGGCAAGAGATCGGTATCAACTCCCTCCCCGTGTCAGAGAGAGCTCCATTTGCAGGTGCGAACAGATGGGCTCTCCCGGACTGAAGGAGCATTGTTCCCTCTGAAGGGAACAGAGATCTGCAGCCCTGCTCCTTCATCACAGCCTCCTTCAGTCCTGAGCCTCTGTCCTTCTTCAACCTCTGCACACAAAGTCCTCTCCTTCTCTAAGTGCACGCTGCAGGTTCTGGAGGAGATGCTCGGTGCCAACTCCTATCAATGGGGCTGAAGGCAGAAGTCCCTGCAGACGTTTCAGCCCGATTCAGGCAGGGAGTGGCTTCTGCTCTGCAGAACAGAGATGCCACCCTGCTGCTTCCCTCCGAAACATCAGCAAAGGGCATTAAGCCCTCCTGCAACTTGACCCTGTTCATTCCCTATTTCAGAAAGCAGTCCCACAGCCGCATCCTGCAGCCACCCCACTCCGTGCTGCAGCCCTCCCAGCTGCACAGGGGACATTGCACAGCCCCTCCCCAATAATCTCAGCTCACACCCTTGCTCACAACCCTCATGAAGTCACAGCTGACTGCATCATCCTCAGGAGACACGGACAGCGTTCCCTCCCTCCCGAGGATAACCTGGAGCTGCCGTCAGCCAGCACCGTACTACACAGCCAGCAGAGAACTGAGCTGCTTTTGTTCACCTCCCCCCAGACAAAGCCTCACCGGTTTATCCTCTGCCAACTGCACGCACCCACCACGTCCCCACCCCGGGAAGTTCCCATCATCACACGGATTTAGGTCTCTTCCTTATGCCACTCACTCCCATGGGACAGCCATTCCCATCTGCGGGCTGTGCCATTCCAGCCGTACGGCAGGTGCTCCCTTGCTCCTAACACACGAGTTCCTGATGGAGTCGTGGGGAGTGCCAGATGACCACAGATTGACCAGGAGATTTTAGGATCTGTTGGACCCTCTGCTCGTCTCTGGTGCGGCTCAAGGACTCACCACCAACCTTCACTATCGCTGCCAGCCCTCTGAGTTACACTGCTTGCAAGTCATCTTCTAGACCCATAGAGTCTCCTTACCCCCCAGAAACATCTTTTCCCCTTAGAACAGCACATCTGCAAGGTCACATCACCTCTTTGCAGTCATTCCCTCGGTCCCTCTGCTTCCAGCATGCAAACACACCGGACCCCGCTCACTATTGCTGACCCCCTCCCAAAACACACACACAGCAACGACTGCACTCCCCTGCAGCCCCGCGCTCCCGCACACCGTGCACTCCGGCCTCAGCACATCCCGTTACCTTTGGAAAATGCTCTGCAGGTCCAACTACCAGTAGGATAGTTGGTCTCCTCTCAGTGGGGTCAGTCCCTCTGTCCTGTGGCTTCCCCAGCACCTTTGGCCCTTTCTCCCCGGGGCCTGGCAGTGGGGTGGCGTTTCTGGCCTCATCGTCTTTTCCATCAGCAGGACCTTGGCATGCGGCCCTGGGAAGGAAGCTAGATAGAAAACGCCAAAGGCTCTGCAGCATCGCTGCTCCGGCGAGCAAAGCCGGCGTGCCGGGAGCCGCCCGGGCTGCGCTACCGGGATGGGAACGGCACGGCAGGCAGCGGGGGGTCCGACCCGGCGACTCCACGGGCTGGGATTCCGCGCAGCCCCGCTCCCGCAGACGTTTCCTGCCTTTTCAAATTGCTGCTACTGCAGTCGTGCCCGGCCTGCCAAGCAGCTCATTGCACAAGAGCCTCACAATTCCGACGGCAAGAGACAAAGCGCCAGCCCTCCGGTACGCCAAGGAGCGGAGCTTTGGAGAACGCTAGGATAGAAAACGGCGAAATGAGGAAAGCTCAAACCGGGCGCTTCCCAGCGCTGCCAGCGACCCGGCGGGTCCCGGCAGCACACGGGGCCGAGCGCCGGGCTGTGCCCCACTGCAGCAGCGCGCAGCCAATCGCCGCTCCCAGCGCCGCGGGGCTCCGGGGCGAGCAGCGCGCAGCCGGGAGCGCGCCGGCACCGCGGGGGAGCGCGCCGGAGGGTGGAGGGCGGCGGCCCCGGTGCGGCTCAGGGCCGGTCCGACCGCTCACATAGCCGCCGCTCGCGGGGCTCCGCGGTGGGGCTTTGTTCGGGCAGCAGATGGTTCTCTGCGGGGATGACCGCTTTTCCTGGCCGCGGCTGAATTAACCTCGAGCTGCACCCTCTCTCTCCGGTCTATTATAGTCTCATCCGCCACTACAATAGCTCTTTGGTGTTGCATTATGCTTCTGCCATTTGGCTTTCAGAGCGACGCGCTTGCACAGCATTTACGGCCATTCATCTGCGCAAGGGCCGATAGGCTGTGGTTAACTATCGCCCATCGGCCCAACGGGCCAGAGCTGCGCTGCACCTTCAGCGCCGGATTAGCAGAGCTGCACGGAGCCAGAGCAGCACATGCATACATCAGTACCCAGCGCCACGGCAGCTCCTCTGCTATGGGAACGAGCTGAGGAGCTGGGGGTGTTCGGCCCGGAGAAGAGAAGGCTCTGGGGAGACTTCACTGCGGCCTTCCAGTACTTGAAGGGAGCGGATAAACAGGAGAGAAGTCAACTTTTTACATGGGCAGGCAGTAATAGGACGAGGGGGAGGTGGTTTTAAACTAAAAGAATGGAACTTTAGATATTATGGGGAAATTCTAAAGCCAGAGGGCAGGGAGGTCACAGCATTGCTGCCCAGAGCTGTGGCTGCCCCATCCCTGGAGGTGCCCAGGCCAGGCTGGATGGAGCCCTGTGCAACATGAGCTGGTCCCTGATTTAGAGGCTGGCAGCCCTTCCGTGCTGCAGGGGGTCAGAACTGAATGATCTTTAAGGTCCCTTCCAACCCGAGCCATTCTGTGCTTCAAGTTTCCTCTGCAGCCCGAGAGCTTTACCCGTCCCCACACCTGCAGGAGGAGGCATCACACAGCCCACCCCCACAGCACCGCCACCCTCCTGTTGGGCTCCAGCACAGTGCAGCAGCACAGAGCAAAGCTCCATCCTTGAGGCTCCGTGCCGGCAGTGAGCTCCTCAGCCTCTGCCGGACCACTGCTTCCAGTTCTTAACCTTTGACAGCAGCTCATAGGGAACCTGTGCCTTACAGCTCTTAGATATGGAAATAACATGGCCAAGCTGGAAGAACTCCAAGCTGCAGGCAGCCGGTTTTTAAGGGAGAACACTCGGCGTCACACTTACAGGAACTTGTTAGTGCCGAATTCCTTTCACCAACCTGAGTAATGGAAAAAGAGACGAGCACACAGAAGACTTCACATAAAAGAAAGAATTCTTCTGCAAATACGCTTCAGCATTACTTAATGGGAAAAAAATGCTGTTTAAATATAAAAGTCTACAGCCCCGCTCTGGTCTGTGCCATGCCCCCACCCCCACCGGAGTCACACTGCTTTCTAACACACTGCCATTGCGATGCTTTAAGGTGATCTTTTAAAGCTTCTAATGCTGTTGAGCCAAAAGGAGGAATGAAGCAGATTTCCTGCACTGGTACAGTTCATCAAAATGAGCTTTCGGTAGCCTAGGGCTACAGACTGCCAAGAAGCTGCAAGCTGCTCTGACACTGATGCTCCAGGAGCTCATCCCATAGACCCACAGCAAGCACAGATGTGAAGACATGAAAGCAAAGCAGATGAGTGGGACTTGGGATCACAGTGCTGGGCTGCTACACAGGGACCTGTGAGAGCAACTAACGCTATGGGACACAACCACTGAGTTTCTCTGTGTTGTATATGCTTATGTTTGGGGTGTACACATGGCACAGACCCCATCTTCCTTTGCTCATGCAGAGTTTGCATGGTAAAATAGTAATTTGTGCAAGAAAATACATGCCCAGGGTGCAATTACAGCAGAAACACAGCAGCACTTCCTCAGCCTTCGTCCTTGCTGAAGGAAACCTCAGAGGAATTCTTCCACCGTGCTAATCCACAGGGCTCCTTGGGAACACAGCCTTTTCTAATCATATTTAGAAAAGAGGGGAAAAAAAAAAGCATTTATTTTACCAAGTGAGGAATTTTATTAGGTCAGAACAATAAAGCGAGTAATGGAGAGATGATGATAGCCGGAGGCAAAGCAGCTGCTCCCTGCAGGGAGCTGGGACACAAGTGTTGCCCCACTGACGCCACCAGCAGCCAACCGCTCACACACAAAGGATGCAACAAACTCAGTGGGTCCGGGTCCAGCCTGAACCAGTGCAGGGGAACAGATGAGGAACAGACACTCATTTGATCTAGAAATCATGAGCTCAGGTCATACGAGAACACCTTGCCCAACCCACCTCTCTCGTTCTTCTGGAACAGTTCTACAGCTGTTTCCATGAACCAAAAAGATGTTTAAGAGGGGAAAGCAGCAGGAGTGCCCTGCGGGTGGCTGCAGGCAGCAGGTGCCCAAGGCAGCAACCCCGTGCCCAGCACCACCAAGGTGGGCCATCCTTAGGTAACCAGAGGAGAAGATGGCAATGAAGCCATGCAATCCATCCAGATGGAGACAAAGGAGAAAGGAAAGAGCAAGAGAATGATGCGTGCTTAATTGAAGCAGTATTTTCCTTGTACTGCAAGCTGGCAAAGGGAGGTCTCTTCAAGTAGCAAAACCAAGGTACTTTGTGTGCTCTTTGACCCTATCCTGCAGCCCAGTCACACCTCGGCTCTGGGGCAGGCACTGTGCTCCTCGTGCTGGTGGCACCAGGCAGAACCCATCTCATGCTTGCTTTCAGATGGCCCTTGGAAGAATTCTAATTGATCTGGATAGGGTGGATAGCTGGGCTGAAGCCAATGGGATGGGATTCAACAAGACCAAATGCCAGGTCCTGCACTTTGGCCGCAATAACCCCAGGCAATGCTACAGGCTTGGGGCAGAGTGGCTGGAAGACTGTGTAGAGGAAATGGACCTGGGGGTGTTGATTGACGCCAGACTGAATATGAGCCAGCAGTGTGCCCAGGTGGCCAAGAAGGCCAACGGCATCCTGGCTTGTATCAGAAATAGTGTGGCCAGCAGAAACAGGGAGGTAATTATCCCCCTGTACTCAGCACTGGTGAGGCCGCACCTCGAGTACTGTGTCCAGTTTTGGGTCCCTCACTGTAAGAAAGACATCGAGGCCCTGGAGCGTGTCCAGAGGAGGGCAATAAAGCTGGTGAGGGCTCTGGAGCACAGACCTTATGAGGAGTGGCTGAAGGAGCTGGGATTGTTCAGTCTGGAGAAGAGGAGGCTCAGGGGAGACCTTATTGCTCTCTATAACTACCTGAAGGGAGGTTGTAGTGAGCTGGGGGTCAGCCTCTTCTCTCGTGTGACAGTGATAGGACTAGAGAGAATGGCTTCAAGCTGCGCCAGGGAAGATTCAGGCTGGACGTTAGGAAATACTACTTCTCTGAAAGGGTGGTCAGGCACTGGAATGGGCTGCCCAGAGAGGTGGTGGAGTCACCGAGCCTGAAGGTGTTCAAAGAGTGTTTGGATGTTGTGTTGAGGGACATGGTTTAGTGAGAACCGTTGGTGAAGGGCGAATGGTTGGACTGGATGGTCCTGTGGGTCTTTGCCAACCTTAGCGATTCTATGATTCTATGAGCAAACACACGGCGTTTTCCAGCAAGAATCCGAGCAGACAACTAGCTCACACTTAAAAAATGCAGGAGGGAGGGTGGAGAGGAAGGGGCAGAGGGAAGGGAGCAGCGATCCCTGTCCCCCAGTGCAGGAGAGCTGCCGCAGCAGTGGCCTCCTGGGATCCTGGTGTGACCCCAACAGTGAGTCAGGCAGGAGGAGCTGCCAGGACACCCGAGCAGGGGCTGCGGCGCGTGGGGCACCCGAGGTTGGCCACCTACACCCAGTTCTCATCTTTCCAAACGTCACTGCTGAAAGACAAGACTTAATGTAAGGATTTTCCACTTTTTTTTTTTTTTTTTTTTTTAAGAGAGCTGAAATGAAATCCAGAAACGCCGTGCAGGGTTCTTACAGCGCGCTGCCAACCATCTTGGCCACTGCTGCTTAAATAATTAAGCTGTCTGGTGACATTCAGCCACGTTAATTTATTGAGGTGACACAACAGAGTGCTGCAACAAAACCCGGCCACTTCTCTGCAGGAACCCCGGCACAGCCACCAGCTGCCCCAGCCCATGTACCGGGCAATGGGGCAGCGCCAAGCAGATGCCAATTGCTGGGTTCCATCACACGAAGGCTGAGCACTGACCAAGAGAAATTGTAAGATGCAAGAGGCATCTATAAACCCCCTAAATCAGAAAGGAACGAGCGCATGTACCAAAGTAACAGGAAAGTGGCTGTTGGGAAATGATCCCCCCAGCCTGGGCTCTCTGCACAATGCGGCCTCACATACCAAACGGCTTCGCCTTTCCAGCATCTCACGATCCAACAATCTCAGCAATTTCTCTTAAAGCACAGTTCTGCCCGGAGCCTCAGCTCACCGTGTGGAATGCAGAACGAAGGCACCTCCGGTGCTGTCCTATAGCAGTGATGCATCTGCTTTCTTCACTCCAGACAAAGTCTGGGGCGTCATTAAAGCATGCTCATGTCCCACATTCAGAGGGACAAATATAGCCATAGGACATGAACAAGAACAAAGACTCATTTACCATTTTTCTTTCAGACCTACTTGTGGCAACGCTCCCTCCCCCACCTCCCCCTGCCAGCACCACACCACAATATAGGCACAGAACTGCAGCGCTCCCCATCTTGTAGGGCTTGTGAGCAAGGCAAGCTTATAGCAGTTCTGATGTTATTTCATGAACACAGAATTGTAGAATGGCCTGGGTTGAAAAGGCCCACAACGCCCATGCAGTTCCAACCCCCTGCTATGTGCAGGGTCGCCAACCAGCAGACCAGGCTGCCCAGAGCCACATCCAGCCTGGCCTTGAATGCCTCCAGGGATGGGGCATGTGTCAACCACTCAAGTATTTAGCTCCGTATTCAGCCAGAATTGTCACTGGCCTTTGTTTCTTAACCAACTCCCACCCATCACTCTGCAGCTCAGCGTTTTTCACCTGCTCTTATCTCTCAGTACTTCATTTTTCCCCCTCCCTGAGCTGACCCATGGTCAATGCCCAGATCCATAGGAGACATTTTGCATTATACTTCCCAAGGAATTCAGCCCTGGTAGTTAAATATCACCCCTCAGAACACATGCCAAAAGGCCAAAGCTGATGCCCAGGCAGGATCAGGGGGTCTGGGAGCACACAGCACATGCAGAACACAACCCTGTGTTTCTGCAAGGCTGCAGCTCACCACACCAGTGCTAACCAGCAGTGTGCTCAAGCCCAAGCTGTGCCTGCATCATCCTGCAGCCCTTATCGGCCATAACTGGGATAAAGGTCCCAGCTAAAGAAACCCACGAGCTGCCAGGTAGGCAAAGCACTATGCAGGAAGGGCACTGCTGGGTCACACCTCTCAGGGGCTGCACATCTGTCCTGCGGGTATACAACCATATTGCTACAGCTGAGGTTTACATGCATAGAAATGAGCAATGGCGCAGCAAGAGCGAGTTCCCCTTGCATACGTCTACACCCAAAGCTCACTTCCAGCCTTTCTCAGTGGAATGCACTGCGATGCCTGGTGAGCAGACATCAGTCACACAGGCAGCAGCCTGCCCTACACCGCTCCCAAGGCCCCGCAGCACCTGCCAGGGACTCATTTGCTGGATTACAAAGCATGCATCCGTGCCTTCAGCGCATCTAAATCACTGAACGCACACCAACTCCCGTGCCTGCCACAGATTTGAAGGCTTTATCTACAGTGAAATCGTTGAGCCACGGTTTTGCTCTTGCAGCACATTTCCCAGACACGTGGAAACAAGGCTCTCAAACCACACATTTCATAACTTGCAAGGAGCAACAGGCCCCGGCTCCCTGCGGAGCAGCGAACAAACGTCATCTTCCCTGCTCCCTGTTCTAAGGGACGTTACCCACACACATCTGAAGCTATTTAACGTGTTGTACCGCAAGGTGGAACTGCCTGCACACTGCTCAGGACGTCCAACTCAGTCCCCCGGGATCAGCCAGCAGAAGATGGGTGGTTGGGGAGCTGTTGGCAAATACCTTTCAGCAGCAGGAAGGCGATCAGCTGGAATTTCAGACTGTAACACTGCTCCATTTGTTTGATTGTGACCTCATATTGCTCAACCCTTAGCAATTAATTACAAGGGCCTGGCTACAAGCCTCCAACTGCCCCAGCAGGATCCAGCACATCTTTATGGTTTGTGCCTCGTTTCAATGTATATGGCTTCAGAGAGATAGTTTGGTCTAGATTACAGAACAGTTTTGCTCCTTTTTAATCACAAGCAGGGTGTTGTGACTCAATAGGGATTCAGGTCACCTATTTCCAGATGACTGACAGTAGGAATGAGGTGAAAGTGCTGCACAGGAAGGGCTCCCTGCCTTACAGTTGCTCAGAATTACAGCCCGTTATGCACAGTAAAGAGCAGTCGAAAGCTCAGAGAGTAGAACAGTTACAGAAATAAAAGAGTCTAAATGAAAAATAAAGTGAAGAAATAAGATTGAATCTTTGTGTCTTATCAGTTACAATCTTGATGGGTACTTCTCAGCCCATCTGTCACAGAATCACTTGCAACAGAGCTAAGTGAGCAGGGGCCAGGAGGGCACGGTGCTCCCCAGCAGCTGGAACAGCCCAAGAGCCATCCCAAAAAACAAAGCTGCTCAGAGAAGCCCAGAGCCAAGCGAGCTTTGCAGCAGCATGGTTATGCTCCTTCAGTACAGGTGAAAACAGAACTTGAGTGGACAGAGCTTTGAGATTGCAGAGGAGATAATAGGCAAAGAATATGCTGATGAAAGCCTGTGCAAAGATTTCAGCAGTGCGATGGGGAGCTGACACCCAGGCAGCAATGGGCAGCCACGTGCATGGATCCAAGAGACAACAGCATCTCAAGGTCAAGGAGGAGATCCCAGTTACAGCAAAGGTACACAGACCGTTACGGCCGCAAAGAAACAAGGGTTATGTTTGCTCTGTTTCTTAACTCAGAGTTAGCCCCCCAAAAGAGGTTCAGCTCCACGAACCATAGAGAGCCTCTGCTGTCTCTATGCAGCAGTGATGAATTGCAGCAGGGCAGAGCTGCCCGGCCCGCAGCAGCAGAGAAGATCCAGACAGCACTTCAGGTCAGGGTCAGCAGGAAAACAACCACATGAGCACAAATGCTACGATCACACAGCCTTCAGCTACATCACATGTATATCTCCAGATAAAAAGTAGAGAACAGTTCCGGTTCAACGACCCTCATTTCCATTAAGCACATACTTCAGTTCTATAAATCTACACAAATATCTTCAGGACAACTTAGGAAATAGTAAAAAGAGCTCAGCTGCTCCAGAGGCAGATGTAATTTAGCAGCAGAATGTCCCTTTATGCAGTAGGACAAGGAAGCCCGTAAAGTGTTATTCACATGGTTATCACTTTACTGCTCAAGCAAAGTGAGGTATGCGAATTGCTCTGTGCAACCAGCTCAAACAAGCATTTCTCTGGAAGGCTCACCGCTCTGGCATCCTGTGTTTGTCAAAGGGCTTCAAGATAACAGCAGGAATTTAAAAAAACCCCACTGATGACGTTAGCAAATTCCACCTCAGAAGGCATGGATGGATGTACGGCTGCCTGCTCTGCCTGTGCTGAAGGCCGCCCCTGCAGCGGGAGGCAGCGATGTTGGGAGTGCTGCAGAGGGCTTTATCTCAGTGAGAACTCTCAGGTTCAGAAGGAGCCATAACAAGGCTCGTTTTCCCTTCAAGCTGCAGCCCAAAACAATCAGTTGCCACAAGGACTTTTGGCCAACCGACACCAGTAAAGCTGGCGGACAGCGTGGCATTACAAGGCAGGAGGGTTGCACCCACATCCCACGCACTGCGGTGTGGCACAGAAAGAAAAGGTGCAAGGTACCTGAGCCACAGAGTGATTCACTATTCACTACCCATGTGATTTATGCTTAACTTGGCCTCCAAACATTGCGTTTTTATCCTGACCCTTAAATGCTTTTCTTGAATGTGACTTCACAGTGCTTAGCCCACATGTCTGAGTGTCATTATTGGCTAAGGACAGGGAAGGAAAAAAGAATGCTTTTATTAATAGAACTCTCTGGGAAACAGGAAGTTTATTCAATCTTCCCTAAAGGATGACACAAGGCGGAGGTTTTCCAGCCAGCTCTCCAAGGGCTGCTCTCACGAATGAAACTGGAGTTCTGAACTCTGCATCCTCATTCTTCACAGATGCTAATTGTCACACTGCTGAAGGGGACCCTGCAATACCACCAGTGCCCCGCCAGCTCCCTTTATCCAACCAGCTGCTTCCTGCACAGCTCAACAGTGAGCAGAAGAAGCAAAGGGCTGAGGAACAATCCCAATGGCTGAGGGCTCGCAGCAGCAGCACAGCCATCCACAGTGCTTCCCCCCTGCACACAGCAGATCCAGACGCTGCAGAACGCTTCCTCTCTGCTGCTCCTGCAACATGGCAAGCAGAGCAGCTCTGCTGGAAAGCAAGAAAGCATTTTGTTTCACAGAGCATCCTGGAAAGCATCAGGCTGTGTTGGATAACAGGCTCAGAATGAAGAGGGAATGCCAGCTGAGATGGGTGGGCATCAGCACAGGATGTTCTAGCAGGTGAGAGCCTGCTGCCAGAGCTAAGGGATCGGGCACCCGTGGGTGGCAGCGGGTCAGCATCTCACATGGCACACAGAGGTGATTGATGGGGCGCAGTCAGGTTCCGTTACCAAAGTGCACACTGTAGAAAATCACCATGGCACTGATGTTATTTTTAGAAGCAGCACAACAGAACCACTCACACGAGGCTCACACTGCCAGAGCGTTCCCAAGGAAGATGCCAACCAGAACGCACTATTAGAAAGTAAGGCTTTGGAGAGTCAAAGTTAGAAAGGCAGCAGCGACTTCGGGATGGATGGATGCATACAAAGGGGCTGAAACGGGGCACTCTCTCCCGGTTCTGGGAGCAGTGACAGCTGTCATTTGGGTCAGCTCTCAGGGACTCAGAAATCCCCTCCACCCCCCCGCAGGAAGGATGTGCTGTGCAGTGCCAAACCCCGGCTGCAGCCACGTGTACTGACTGCTGCCGTCCCGCAGCACTCGGCTTTTGCACGGCCCTGCACCCAAGGCAGAGCAACAAGCTGTACACGAGGGCAGGCACAGCGCTGACTCATACGGCTCTAAACGGTTACAACGCCACGGAGCCCCGAAGCCCGGCACCCTCTGCGCGCAGCACCGCACGGCACCAACGCTCCCAGCCCTCCCCGGGTGAGGCAGAACGCACCGCAGAACCCGCGGTGCCGATCGCCCTCCGCCCTCAGAAGCCCCAGCCGAGGCCCGGGGGCAGCGTAAGCAGCCCGCCGCGTTCGGCGTAATCAGCCCCGGCGCCGCCGCTCACCAGCAGGTCCAGCTCGGTGCGGTGCAGCCCGAGGCGGCCCAGCCCCACGGCCAGGTCGTGGATGCAGAGCGCGCCGTCGCGGTTCACGTCCAGCTTCTGGAACAGGGCGCGGAGCCGCCGGTCCTGCTCGGAGGCCTCGCACACCGCCCTTCCGCAGGGGCCGCCGCCACTCCCTTCAGCGCCGGGACCGGGCGCGGCGGCGGCCCGCGGGGAGCCGCAGGGGCACAGCACGCCGCTCACCACCGGGGAGGCCAACGATCGCCGCGCCCCCGGCATGCTCCCGCCGGCCGCCCGCTCCTCACGCCCGCCGCCGGCAAATGGCGACGTTTCCGCCGCCGGCACCGCGAGGAACCGACGCTGATCGCTTCCGCCTTCGCGCCACACGGCGCCGCCGCCACGTGACGCCCCCCGCCGGCCAATGGGAGCGGCCCCCGCCGGCCAACGCGCCGCCGCCCACAGCCCGGCCTCCACGCGCACGAGGGGAGTGGGCGGTGTGACGTCAGACAGACGCCTTCCCCTCCACCAATCGGAACGCAGCGCCGCCGCGGCCGGATGAGGGCGGTACAAGATCTTAGAGCGGGATGCCATTGGTTAAACGCTGAGGCGTAATCGAGGGTAAAGGGGCAACCGCTCCAATCAGGTTGGGAGGCAGGGTCTTATTCGGATCTTGATGGACGTCGCATGCATCCAGTAGCTTCCAGAGGAGGGTGAGTTCTGCGTTGATGGACGGGAGAAGTACCCAATGGAATTAAAGCGGGGAAACTGGGCGGGCGGGCCCAGTCTCTCGCCGGACTCACGCAGGCCCAGTGGCCCAAGGCGAGCGGTGAGGCGGGGCCGTGTCTAGCTCCCCTCGATGGGCAGCGCGACTGGCCAATGACAGTGCAGCGCTCCTCACGGGGGGCGAGAATTTCAGCTGACAGGCAGGCGGGCGGCCCAATCAGGCGAGGAAGAAAAGGGGGCTGATTCTGGAAGCCATTACGCCAGTGTCGCAGGGTGGAGGCCGTTGAGCGGGGCTTGCTGGGTGGCTGCGGTACGCAATTTGCGTACCGTTGGCGGTGCCAAGGGGGGGAGCGGGGAGGGAGCGACACCTCCGGGCCCTAAGGGGCCTCGGGCCCCCCCGCTCCTCCCCGGCCCGGGGTGAGCGGGCTCGGGGGGCCCTGCGGGAGGCCGGGCAGGGCCGAGGGGCGGCCGCGGGGCCCCCCAGGCCCTCAGGAGCCCTCTGAGTACCACCTCCCCCACTTCCCCTCAGGGCCATGGCGTCGCCCCCGGCTCCCCCGGCCAAGAAGAGGAAGATGAACTTCTCGGAGCGGGAGGTGGAGATCATCGTGGAGGAGCTGGAGCGCGGCAAGCACCTCCTCATCAACCACTTCAACGCGGGCGTGCCGCTGGCCGCCAAGGCCGCCGCCTGGCATGACATCCTGCGGCGCGTCAACGCCGTCGCCACCTGCCACCGCGAGCTGCCCGAGGTGAAGAAGAAGTGGTCCGACCTCAAGACTGAGGTGCGGCGCAAAGTGGCCCAAGTGCGCGCCGCCATGGAAGGGGGAGGCGAGAGCCAGAACGGCGGCGGTGCCGGGACGGAGGGCGAGGACCCCACGGGTGCCACAGCCGCCCCCGTCATCCTCACCCCCATGCAACAGCGCATCTGCAACCTGCTGGGAGAGGCCACCATCATCAGCCTGCCCAGCGGGGACTGCGGGGCGGCCGACGGGACCGAGATCCCCATCACCGCCTCCGCCACCACCGTCACGCTGACCCAGAGTGAGTGCTGCGCCCAGTGAAGATGCTGTGTTCTGGATTGGTGGCCCAGTGGGAGGCCTGGCACCCTCCTGTGATCCCTCTGCAGGGAGCTCCTGTCAAAACAAAGCGCCCATCTGTCCTGAAAACACATTTGTGCTGTAGGGGAGCATCTATGAGATGTGCGTGAAAGTCAATTTTGACAGCTGAGGCCAGCCTTAAAGCAAGGAAAGCAAGGAGCCTTTGGTCCCTTTCTCTAGGGAACTAAAGTACAAGGGAAGAATATGTCCGGGGCTGATTTCCTGATCTGCCCCAGACAGGCCATCTTGTTGATAAGTGTCATTCTAGGCCTCTTTGCCCTTACGTCAGTTGGTTAATGGTATCTAAACTAGAGGTTTTAACTAGGTAATGCTATCTAAACTAGAGGTTGGAAAGAGATTTTGTCTAGACAGATATGGCGCACCCTGCTCCTTTGGACCTTACACTGTACATCCGAGAAGGAAACTTAGATGAGGGTGGAGCAGACTTAAGTTATTTTGTGCATTCACTGTTTATTGTATGTTATCTCACAGAACAGGCAGTATTCCTGTTACATTCCTTGAATAGTCCTGTAGATAAAAACACCCATTTTGCAGCTACTCCTTACCCCCTTTCTGTCCTTTGTTCTCAGTTCCTGCAGAGACAACTTACCACAGTCTGGAGGACGGGGTCGTGGAGTACTGCACAACAGAAGCCCCCACCACAGTCACTGCCGAAGCACCCTTGGAGATGATGGCACATCAACACGAAGTATCTGCAAAACCCCAGGAGTTGAAAAGCCGCATTGCTCTGAACTCAGCCAAGCTCCTGCAGGAGCAGCGAGTGACCAACTTACACGTGAAGGAGATTGCCCAGCACCTGGAGCAGCAGAATGACTTGCTTCAGATGATCCGTCGCTCTCAGGAGGTGCAGGCATGCGCGCAGGAGCGCCAGGCTCAAGCCATGGAAGGAACACAGGCTGCACTGAGTGCCCTCATCCAGGTCCTCCGCCCCATGATTAAGGACTTCCGTCGATTTTTGCAGAGCAATACACCCAGTCCTTCAGTGACCGCTGACCCCAACCAGACTGGGCAGCAAGATGGCATTATCCAGTGAAAGAAACAGCAGTGGGACTTCTTTTGTGGAAAAAAACCTGCCCCTGCTGCCATTGGACACAGAGTAAGGGGATGCTGGCTCTTGTCAATGTGAAATGGCTCTCCTTGGAGTCTTGCTGAGCCTGAACAGCTTTCTTCTCTGCTAATCTTATGCTAATCTGCCTTTTCAGACCCATCATACAGAGCAGAAGCAGGAGATTTGATAAACAAGGAACCTAACATTGGTTGCTTTAGTTCCTCAAAACAATAGATATGTTAAAAAAAAAAAAAAGAGGGAGAGAAAAAAGACAATTATTTTTTTAACTGTTTGAAAAACTCTTCTGGGTATGACACGTCTTTCTTCCTCTGCCTTGATCTATAGCCTTTAACTGACTTCAAACACAGAGAGTCTTTCTATTAAGTCACAGTAGTGAAGCTGCCAAGGTACAGTTATCATAAGCTGTAGTGTCTGGTAGTGAATGCATTTCTGTCTCTTGCTGAAAGTGTTTACTGGAAACGTGGTATCAGAGGTGGTACAACCTTTCTCTGCACGGAGAGTTTGTGGATACTGCTCTTGGAGCGTGAAGTTCACCCGCACAGACTAGCACTAAGCCTACTGTATGCAGTTCAAATCCCACCCATATCCACCAAGGATATAAATGGGGTTAAAATAGTGTATTCACCTCATGTTCTATCTGTGTGCAGTCATGAAATTCAACTTTAAACTTAGCAGATGTGATGAAAACGTCATGCCTTGGTTACCAGATGCTGTCCTGGGATACGTATTGGAAGCAATTACCTGTCCCAGTATATTTAATACACAAGGACACATAAAAAATTAATTCAGGTAGGTTTACAGGCAAAACACCCCCTCTTGTCTCATAACGCACAGTTTGCCACCTCCATAATAGCTCAGTGTCTCCAAGTGGACCCGGTCTGGAGAGCTTCAGCCACACAGTGATTCCCAGCAGATGACATTTAGGAGTTTGGCAGCCATTGATTGGAGTGAGCAAGTTTTGGACTGTTAATTGGTTCTGGTGGTGGTGGTATTTGTTCTGTGCTGTTTAGGAGCCAGAAGCAAATACAGTTCTTCGTTAGTCTGCCAGCTGGCTTTGACTGGGGTTCTGAGAAATGGCTCTGAGGTTCACCTCACCTATTTTCTCACAGTTAAACAGGGTTAAGTAGCACTTGCAGCCCCTGATCTCCTTGAGGTGTTCAGGCTGCTGGGCTTTGTCCTCACTGAGACAGCTCCATTTCAAAGGATGGTAAATGTCATTCTTACAAACTTGGAGCAGCTTTGCAAACTTTTAGATGACAAGCTCCACTTGTAGATGCATGGAAGCTAACTTCAAAAAAAAAAAAAAAGAAAGAAAGTCTAAGTCTTTTCCCCATACCTTGCAATATCCTTCACATTTAATAGGCTTGTTGCTTGCCAGATACTGCTTTTGAAGCCAAACTTTCTCAGAGTTGATATTTTCTCGCTGGTTAAGTCTCCTTTTGGGCTGACAAGTGGTGAGCAAAGACTGAATTTGCACAATCACATGAAACCCTTGCATATTTTATGGCAGGATGCTGCTGGAGGACCCCCAGTTAGAGCAGTGGGTGAACATTCTGCTGCCTACCTCTGCCCTTCAGTAATCTCCTCTCCTCTGTGAGGCTGATGGGGGAGAAAAGAACAGCTTTAGAACTTCGGCCCTGGAAGGTTCTGACCCTTTGACACAGACATCTCGGTGCTGAGTCAGGGCAGCACCAGCTGCTCCTTCCCACCTTGTTGGGCATCCAGCCATGTGAGTAACGCTCTCCTGATTCTTTCTCTCAGACTTTATGGAGTCAAATCAATTGCTCAATTGAAAATTATTTTTAAAGCAGAAAACGATGTCATATATGTTGTTTTACCTCGTTTGTGTAATGATCTCTCCTTTAAAAATATGGTTTTTAATTAAAAAAAAAATACATTTTTGGTAAACGGTCTGTTTCAGTTCATCAGCGTGTTCCAGGACAAAAGTGAGGTGGTGAACACAAGTTGGCAACACAGAGGAGTTGGTCAGAAAAGGTCAAAGAAGACAGTAGGCAGCCACGTGTGTTGGTTTGTTCCTTGTTGATGAAATCTGTGGCCTTACATTGATATAATTGCCTTTTTTCCTTTCTATCTTTTTTTTCCAATACCAGCTTTTGCAGCTTTACCTTGGCCCACTGGTTGGTTCATTGCATCTGACAGATTACCGCAGCATGTTAACCTCCCAGCTGCTCAGAACACGCTCCAATAGCCCAAAATGATGGATGAAATACCAGCCTTGGGATTTAAATTGCCGTGTTCGTTTTTTGCAGTGACTAAGCACTTAAGCTCTGCTACTGTTTCTTAGGAGTAAACGCGTTGCCCTCAGAACCACCCATTTTTTCATGTGTTTTCAGGATAAATATAGAGCTTAGTCAAGCCAGTAGCATTCAGGAGCGAGTTCCACGTGCACATTTTTGTCTCATTAAAAAGATGTAGCAACATTTTAAATGCAGGATGAGTACTGTGATTAGGGGCTTGGTTGTTGCTCATGACGAGGTCATCAAACTTGGGGAGGAAGAGTGCAAATACGTCACTTAAAGTCAAAACCAGGAAGATCAGGTAAACAGGGCACTGACGTGCCTGGCATTTCACTGAGCAGGGAACTTGTGCCCAAAGCTGAACAAAAAGTAAGGAACAGCATCTCACAGGTGTTTATTTGTGCTCCTTTTACGGAGCTTCTTGTACCTAGAGATCTATATTCACCACCCAGAGCAGGAAGGAGCTGTGCAGGTATGTCCTGCCACAGGGCTCCTCACAGAGAGCATACTTCATACTTCTTGCTGCTGGAGAAAGAGGAGTTTGGTGGAGCACTTCTGGTGGGTCAGAAGATACCTCGAGGCAGTGGCTTTCTGCTTGTGGCACCACTAGGTGCTTCGGGAGCAAAAGTCTGGTTGTGAAGCTCAGGCAGTGAGCAGTGTGTGCAGCCCAGGCACAGCTTTCCAGGAGATGGCACTGCACAACGGGGCAAGGCACTGGGATCCTGAGCTGCAGTCTGCAGCACAGCACAGGGCATTGCAGAGACCATTGCAGGATGGTTCCAGAAGTCCTGCAGATCTTTTGTGCCCCACTTGCTCCTCACCGCTGGGTCATCTCAGGACTGGGAGCCTGGAGAGGAAGAAATTCAACAGGAGAGTGGAGGGATGTGGAGCACAGATGCTTGTGCTCACACACTGCTCCCAGAGCACAGCGCTGCTGGGCTCACAGCTCTCACTGCAATGCATTCACTGCAGAGACACATGAGCAGGCATCACAAGATACACATTAATTCCTTCATTATAAGCACTGGGGCAGGTTTTAGGAATTTTTACAAGGCCATACATAAATATGTCAGTATCCCACAAGTACAGCATGCTGAAATAGGTGCATCACAGTTCTGGAAGCTGGTCCCCACAGAGGCAGAATGATATAATCTGCATATTTGCCTAAATTACCTTGCCTCCTCCAACACGTTTTTCGTTTGTCAAGCCTGTTTTGGCAAAGCATTCTCTTGTTGGTTTATTGGTTTTGTTGTTGCCAACAGATACTGTCAACAGAAGTCTGGTCTGTTTAGTTATGAAAATCGAAGCATTTAATATCCTTTGTCTTTCTTGCAAGCACCTGACAAGAAGCTTCACGCAGACATCAGCACAGCTTCCAGGCTGTACTCTGGGAGTCAGCCCAAAGCCCAGCCGCCTGCAAACTGGGCTCATGAGCCCCTGGGTTGTGGAGATCCAGGCACAGGATGAGGCTTCACAAACACAAGCCTCAAGGCAACACGAGCTCCAGTCTGAGGATTCTGGAAGGGCAAAGCTGTTCCCATGCCACTGTCAGGCCTCCCAGAAACAAACGGAGAGCCCTGCTGCACATTCCCACGAAACATGGAGCAGATATGGAAACCAGTAAACACAGAAGAGCCAGGCAGCTGGGCTTTCAGGTCTGGCCACATGCCTCGGGAAAGGAATCCACCGACTCCAGATTCCTATGCTCCCTTTGTCTCCAGATAACAGGATCCCCAGCCCTGGCAGGTCAGAAACACACCAGACAGGTGTGTCCTTTGTAGGTGAACAGGAAACCAAGCTTGGCACAGAAAGCGAAACAGTTCCTGGGTTTATGGTGATAAGTTCAGTTAAATATGGAACTAGTGAAAAACACAAGCAGATGAAAGTCAAGCTGGCAGCTTGTTATTAAATTAAACCGGGAAGAGGCAAGCTTTCAATAACTCCATACTGCAGGAAAATCCTACAGGATGGGGAGCTGGGGTTTCCAGCAGCACACGGGGCTCATACCAGCACCCAGCCCTGCCAGGGGCCAGCACCCCCTACCCCACACTGGGCATGGCACTGGCCCACAGCCCCCAGCTGCAGTGCATTGCAGGCATTTGGCCATCACAGCGTGAAGAATGTAGCACGGAGCATTGTGTGATAGGCTTTTTTTGTTGTTTTTGGGGGTAGGATGGGATGACAGGACTAAAAGCTCATTACAGCTATTATGAGAGGTTACAGATCTAATAGAGGAAAGCCAATTATGTATTTACACTGTTGCAGCAATGGTGTATAATTTGGTTTTCAAACTTTAATCATTTGGCTGCCAAGACAAATGAATTAGTCTGATGATGTTTTCCAGCGGAAGATGCTAATGATGTAGATTACAGGTTCTGATGATTTGCTCGTGTATCTGGAATTCCTCTGGGATCAGAAAGAGAATCTGATGGCTCACCACATATGTTTTCCAGGGTCCATCTCACTTCACCTCTCTCAGTTCTGTCCCTTCTGAATTCATTTTATTTCATTTTCTCCCTGCCTGTTTATCTCAGTGCTCTAAGCTGGGAGGGAGGAAGCATGGAAAGCCATCCCTGCTCCTGCTTGCACCTTGGTCCCAAGGCAAGCAGAGCGCAGAGATCAGCCCCTCTCCAGTGACAGCAGAGGTGAGGCCCAGCACAAAACAGCCCAAACTGATAAATTATCTGAGGCTGTTAAGATAATGCCCTGAGACAGCAAAAGTTGAGGAAGTGGTAGCAGCACTGGGGAGAGGAACCAGGAAAGGTCAGGCAGAGCACAGGGTAAGGACGTGGCTGAGGTTCACAGAGCAGAGGTGAAGGCACCGTGGGGCCAGGCTCATGACACAGCAAGCACCAGCATGAGAAGAGCTGAGCATTTCAGTCTGGGGTAAGTAGATTTAACATCTGTTATCAAGGGACGCCCTTAATAAATGGTTTGGACCTGGAGCAGGAAAGAATATAAAGCCAGGGGTAGGATGGTGGATGGACAGATACAGCATACCCTGTTCCCTCTGATAGCCCTTGCGTGGGGCTCAGGATACCTTGGGATCCCCAGCATCCCTCCCAGCAGGGAACAACAGAGACATTCGGAGAAGTACTGTCCCTTTAAAAAAAAATGTGGATTTGCCCATAAACAATTATGCAGTATAAACACAGCAAAATCAACAGGGTGAATTTTGAACTAATAAAGATTTAATCTCTAAGTCATGAGACTGCCTTTGTTAGGAAAATATACGTACCCCTGAGAATTGAACTACGGTTGCTCTATTACACACAGCTCAGCAGCTCACTGGGCATCTTTCCAAATCAGTTTATTTTTAACATCAGATACATTATTCAATTAATTATAAAAACACTGAGGTTTTCAAGAGAGATTTCTGATAAAGCTGCAGTGTAAATATGCGTGAGAACAGCAAGGATTACAATCTCTGCAAACTTTAGCATCTGAGGCTGTTGCTATAAACAAGAGCAGTCCTCCGAGGAGGTTATTTATCAGAGTGAATCATATCAGATAACACAGGGCCTCCTCCCACACAGCAAACAGACAGATCATTTGTCCTTTACCTAGTGATGGAAGTGAAAGATCGACATGTCTGTCACTGGTATGCTTAGAGAATGAGAAGTGTGAGGGACTGGCCTGGATTCTTTGGATGCTTCCAGCATTCAGGCATCCCATCCTGGCAAATACTATGTATTTAGAGGCTGAGCTCTTTCCCAATAAATTAAGGCAAATAAAGCAAATAATAATAATAATTAAAAAAAAAACCAGCCCATTTCTACCAATGTCTTGAGGCCTTGAAAATATTGGGTATCAACTGATGGGATGGATTCAGGCCCTGCCTTTAAAAGCAACATCCGCTAACAAATATGGGAACACTGACATCTCCTGCAGTGGTTTCACTGCACCAACACCAGAAATGCTTTCCCAGGCGTAGGTTTGTGTCTCTTTAACCTGGTGAGCAAGAACTCTAACAGTGTTTGCTCTAATCCAGCCTTTATCTTCCATCCACACACATTGCTGTGTACTTTTCCTAGCTGATTTTCCTTTTAAAGACTCACGCTGCGGTAGAATTATTTGATAGCTCTGGTATTGTCTGTATCGATGGCAAAGATTAAAGGGAAGGAATCCGGGCATCAAAGCCTGGCAAAGTGAGGGCTCCCAGGCTCTCACCCAAGCTTTGCCAGACATGCAAAGCAGCATTGAGAAAAGTCCCTACTGTGTGAGCCTCAACTTCTTCTCTGCAACGCATCCTTAACTTTACAAATAGGCAAATCACGTCAGTGATTGCAGACTCCATCAGGACAAGGAGAGACATTTTGTTCCGCTTGCCCTTAAACAATGGAATCCTACCTAACCAGGGCTCCCAGCCCTGAGCACGGGACAGGGCAGCAGTAATAACAGGAGGAAACCATGTTGGCAGACGCATTCAGCTGGTTGCCACATCTCACAAGTGGAAAGAGAGACTCCAGCTGCCGGCTGGGCCTTTCCCCTGGAGAGCTGCTTGGGCAGGGACACTGGGTCAAGGAGGACGGGCTCCTGGCTGGCAAGCTGCAGTGCTGAGGAGGGCACAGAGGTGACATCTGTCAGAGCTGCCATCACCACACCTGGAGCCCACAGGGAGGCACAGACACCTCACCTCGTGCTCAGCTCCATGGGCAGAGGCCTGCCGTCTCCTCAGCGAGCCCCACGCACCCCGCAGCCGCCTAAGAACGGTCATGAGGCGTAACGACGGGAACCAGAACTCTCCGCGCCACCCAAGCGGCCAAACAGCCACACCGAACCGCCCTCCCGCTGAGGCGACCCCGAGGCCACCACGGAGCCCCCGCGTCCCGCCCACTCCCTCAGCCGGGGGGCGGGTCTTGCCTGAACCGATGGCCACCTCCTCCAATCCCCGCCCTCCCTTCCCCGCCCCGCGCTAGAGAAACCAATCAAGGCCCTGTTTTTCCCGGCCCGCCTCTTAACTGCTGCCAGTCAGGGAGCGCGGCTCTTATCCTCCCCTCCCCCCCGTCCCCGGGGAGGAAGGCGGTGGAAAGGGGTTACGTAGTGTCGGGTTGGTATTCTCGAAGCGCGGTAGTGGTTTTGCTCTGCCGTAGGGCTGCCTGCGGCGTTGGCGTAGCGGCCGCAGTTGGCGTAGCGCTAGCAGAGGCGGCTGTGGCGGGGAGCAGCGGCGGCCGTGCGAGGAGAGGGCAGGAGGTGCGAGCAGGGCCGGCGGGCAGGGAGCGGGTCGGGTGGCCGGGAAGGGAGCCGGGAGGCCGGCTGAGATCCCCCCGCGGGTTATCCCGTGGGGCAGGGGCCGGGTGTGGGGCTGAGAACTGGCCCGAGGGTGCCGGAGACAGGCTGCGAGCTTGGGGCAGCCAAGTGTGCGGGTCCGGAGGCGGACCGAGGCCTGGGGAGCCCAGTGAGGGGTGGGAGCAGGCCGAGACCTGGCACGGCTCGGTGCACGGGCAGCAGGGCAGCTGGTGCACAGCGGGTCGCTGTGAGCCCGGCAGAGCCTTCCTGCGCTCCCACAGCAGCAGGAGCGAGGCTTTCACCGCGCATCCCTGCAGGCAGCGGGAGCCGTGGTTTGCAGCTCAGTATCGGTGAGGGTTGTTGGCTGCTCCGTGTTTATAGCCTCGTTGCTTTTTGATGCTAATAAGCCCTTAGCCTTGATGGCTTGGCTGTTGCATAAACGTGTAGCGAAACCACTGTCCTCTGGCCCCCAAACGGAGCTGTTCGGGGCACTTCTCTGTACCGACCTGATGCTGAGGGAAAGCAGCACAGCTCAGTGGGCCTGGCGGATGGACATCAGATGACCTGATTTGGTTGTCATGCTGTGTAATCTGGAGCAGACTGCTTTTTCTTTTTTCTTTTTTCTTTTTTTCTCCTCCGCCTGTTTCTCTGTTTATGAGATACAGGTGCTAACACTTAGGGCTGGTCGGAAAAACAGAAAAGGAACAGACTTTGCATTTCCTGAGACAGAGTTACGTATGCTGGTTAGACTCATGTGGGCTGTGAACTGCTTCAGAAGATGACGGGTGAAAATAGAACAGATTTTTATTAGCTGCTTTGCAAAACAGGAATTATGAGGGGCATGACAGCAGCGAAGCTTGCCCTAGGCAAACAGGGGAAAGAGGATATTGGGACCAGGCTAATTGGGGCCATACCTCTTAAGATTGGTATGAGTCTGTGCTGAATATTACCCATCCAAACAGGTTTTAGAGAAGGAGGAGGAGCCTGGGACTGCCTGGGACTAATTTACTCATTTCCCTCCCAAAGGCTGACCTGAAGATCTGTACCAAGGAGTAGCACAGGAAGAGGAGAGAGAGAACCTGGAAGCATTCTTTATGTGCTGTGCACAGACTTAAGGCTTCTTCAGAGACTCACAATGACTTCCCACGAGAGATGCCTTCTGGAGGGGTTCTGCTGAAGCTGGGGCACTGCAACCTCTAACTGGGACAGCTCCTGCTGGTCTGGAGCTGAGACTTGCTTATCTCCCTTCCTTTTCCCTTGGAGATGTTGCAGAGATTTAATCTGACCTCTTCCTCCTCACCTGAAGCCTGCCGTGGCGATGATCCCGCAGCCAGATCCGACCACCAAAGAGAAGAAGATTGTGCATTTGAGGCTGGGCCGTCATTGTAACTGAACTGGAATTCACTCCCTGCTTGCGCTCCAGGAACAAGCACTGTTCCTCTGCTTGTCTGTGTGTGTTTTGAGCCACTCCTCTCTCATCTTGTTTGGAGTTCCTGGGCTTTCCATACTGAATTTGCCCATGGCTTTCCTGATGAAGAAGAAGAAATTCAAATTTCAGACAAGTTTTACTCTAGAAGAGCTGACTGCTGTCCCCTTTGTGAATGGGGTTCTGTTCTGCAAAATCAGGCTGTTAGATGGAGGAGACTTTGCTAGCTTATCTACCAGGTAAGAAGCTGCTTGCAGATTTGCTTCTTGGCCGTTCTATTTTTCCTGATTATTCTTCACTCGAGTGCTCTGGCATATGGCTGCCAATTGCCTATCCCTTGATATGTTTTCACTAGTTCTGCTGTTGGGCCCCATGTGCCATATCATTTTCCAGAGACAGGGAAGAACGAAGCCTGGAGACTGTTGGCTGATGGAGCTGCCCTGTGATTTTCAGAGACACGGGGAGGGAGGGAGCAGGAGGTTGCACACTTGAAGGAGAGGGTTTTCTGGTTGAAGTCCACATAATTTGTTTTTTGCCCTCCTTGCCCAAGGTTTCATGTGCTGTTTTAGATGTTGTGCTGTACTGCTTTCACGCAGCACTTGAAAATTAGCTCTGTAGAGAGCTGTGTCTGTAAAAGCAAATCAGCCCTCCCCAGCTTTGCACTCTGTTTACTTCAAAGTTACTGTTCTTGATAAGAGTGGAAGTAGCTTGCTTTGCATTGCAAATTGCTGTGCAAGGGAGAACTGCTGCCTGGAGTCAAAGTTGTCAGTGCTAAAGATACAGTTTATCTCCTTGAACAAATAATATTGCATCTCCCAAGTTCATAGCTGCAGTATTTTCTTCTTAACGATTTATCATATTGGGATCGTTCTGCTGCGTATTATAAGGTTGTTCGGTCATTGTGTATTGGCATTTCTCAGGCTCCTTTGGGCAGACCTGTCCCCATGCCTGCTACTAATTGCTAATAAATGCTTGCTTTGTTTCCAGCTATGCACATAGATTATCACCAGCAGTATGCAAATGCAAATTCCGTAGCAGCCTGGACTTGCTTTCTTTCTGCCCCAGTATGTGAAGGAAGCCTTCCATGGCATTCAAACTTGTTTTTTAACTTTCCCGAGTAACTACTCAATTTTAAAGGTACAGTGTGTGCTTATGCTCGCTGGTAACTGCTTTATACCAGAACTAAAGCCTGGTTTGGTTTGGTCTGATTTTCCTCTTTGTGGTGCAGTGCATTGTGCTTTCTCATATTGGGAGAGAAGATTTTATCGGGCAAGTGTGAAACATTTCTGTCTTGGAAACAGAAATGATAGGGCAATGTTCAAAGCTTGTTTCTTTTTCCAGAGACATGGTGCAACCTCATCTGAGGTGTATAGGAAATGTGGGCATGGAACACATGCAAGAATGGGCTGTGAATTAATTTCTCTTTTGAAGAATATCTATCAAAAGAGCTTTTCCTTACAGTGTACTCTCTTGAGGCTAGATCCTTGTGTTTGGTGGAAGCAGCTTATCTAAGGAATTCAAACACTATGTGAACTTGGAAAGAAGTTAACCCCTCTGCTTCCTGGAGCTGTAATAAGCTGAATTAAATGGAGGGTGGCTCAGGAAAAGCCTGCAGCAGGAATGTCAATCTCCATCTCCTTGTTGTCCTTGAAAGCAGCTCCTAGGAGCGCGCTGCTGGTGGCTGCTGACACTGCCAGCCGTCCGGGCTGTGTCTGGTTGTTTTCAGAGCTGGCTGGGGTTCAGCAGTTCTCTCAGTGCGCAGTGTGTTGCAGATTGCAGATGTGTTCCAGCAACGAACTCATCTGTAATTCAAACCAAACACATCCATCGCACTCAATGGCTCGATGGCTTATAAACGAGCGAAGGGGAAGTCGGCTTGCCGCCTTTCCCCCTGACCTGGCTGGAGTCTAACTGAAAGCACATGGAAACCTGTTCTTGCTGGGAAAGTTATGGGTCTCAATGGTATTGAGTCATTTGACCTTTTCCAAATATTTTCCCCTGTTGCAGTTACAGAAACGTCATGAATTTCCAGGAGCAGTGAGGAAAAGAGGTACCGCGTGGAAAGGCTTCCAGATCCTGCCATGGCTCTGCTCTGTGCTCTTTTAGTCATTTTCCACGATCTCTTTGAAATTCTGTGGAAAGATAGGGAAGTCAGTGCTGTATCTGTGTTGTATGAGAAGCCTGTGCACTTAGTTAGGGATTGTGATCGTTTTTCTTAAATCAGCCACTTCCAAAAATGATTGATTTGGAGTTGAAAGGTCTGTTGGGTCATCTTAGGATGAACAGCTTACATAGGAAGTTTCAGTGTTTGCTCTGCAATCGGTTTGGACCTTTTCTTTGGTCTGTGGCAATAAAAAAAAAAAAAGTTTGCAGCTGTGATCAAAGTAGCTCTTGCTGTCTGTGTTTTTTCAGAGAATTGATATAGATGAGGTGCTGAATGGCACTGTGTTACACTCTCCTGTGAGCAGAAGTGAGTGGCTGTGTTGGCCTGACCCTGTCCCAAGTCCACTGGGGCCTGGGTTGTAGGTATGTATTACAGACTCGCACTGCACCTTACAGCATGAGTCTGGAGAGGCCTTGGGGGCAGACAGGACCAGAAGCCCCTACACCTCTGTCACAGGGCAGGGGCCACGCAGCCCTGCTGAGAGGGGAACCTGCCTGAAGGCCACCTAGAATTAACATGCTTAGGAATTCAGGGCACTCTAGAAAAGGTTCAAGTCCTGTCAGCACATCAGCTTGAGAATGTGTCTTTGTTGTGTTTTTTTTTTCTTGCATACAGATGTCCCTTTCCCATGCATGCTGGGTTAACACCTCACTTGAGGCTGTGAATATTTTAGTGACTAAACCTGCAGCTATAAATTTCCTTTCACCCTTCCTTTCTCCTCCTCTGTTTGTAAAACCTTCTCCTTATGCTCAAGCAGGGCTTCTGAGGATAAGAGCAGTTTCAGGAACAGGGCTCTGCTTAGCAAACGTCTGTCATCCCTGGGTTTACCGCTCTCCTTTAGAAGCTGGTCTTCTGAAAGCGCATCTGAGCCAGGTGTGGGCCAGACAGATCCTGTATTTCCCCACTGAGCAGCACCAGTGTATGCCTTGAATATTATTAATCCATATACTAAAATAGCACAACCACCAGTGAATTCAGTTGCCTCCCAAGTAGCTTAAAAAATAGCAGGCGTGGAGCGGTAGGGATGTATTCATGGCAACCGTTTTTGTAGAGCAGATGGGCTGCTGTGTTTTGCACCAGTTTGAAGCTTTTGGAGGTTGTGTGCATCTTTATTCCTAGATAAATGACATAACAGCCTCATCTGGAGTCTGGATCTGTGCAGGCACCGGTTCTGCTGGGTGAGGGAGCGCTTCCGTGCAGCTGGAAGCGAGGACATCCACACAGGGCAGAAAGCTGCAGCTCGTGCACTTACATCTTTGGGTATTACTGGGGAAGACTTGATTAAATCCCCCCCACACTCCACCCCCCTGCCTATGATGTCAATTAATGCTGAGTGGCAGCCAGATGCTCTTTACCTCTGTGCTGATGACTCCTGTCTGCGTGTTGGCAGAGTAGAGCTGGTGTGTGATGTAAGGGAATTGGAAAGCCAGGTGTTATCCGCGCACTCATAACACCTCATCCTACATTGTTTTGTTAGTTTGCCAGCAGTTTTGCTCTGGTATTTCTGGATTTGAAGGAAGGAATTGTTCTCTGAAAACACTTGGCTTACTGTAACGGGAAGACTGTTTTGCAAGAGCTTAACGACATTACAGGCATTTCCCACCTTGCATGTTGTCTTCTGAAGGCAAGAAGTGCTACCTACCAAGCCAACCCATGGTTCCATTCCCCTCCAGCTGTATTTCCATAGTGAGCATGCCTTCTCAAGCATGTGTAGTGTTTCAGCTTGGTCTTCTGATCCTGGCATTCCTGCACCAACCAGAGAATAGAGCTTGTTTTCTGCAGCCCTCCAGCTGTTTATATGCAGGCTGAAGTGGAGCAGTGCTGGTGTGGGAAAAGCTGACCTTGCTGGGGTGGTCTGGCCTCAAAGTATTTCAGTGCCATAGCCTGAACCAAGAATGTTCTTACACTTGCAATTTGTAATTAAGAGTGAAATCCACTTCCTGCGCTGCGTGCGTGTGGAAGGCTGCATGCAGACTGCCAAAGGAAATACTGATACTGGGGGAGGCTCCTCACACCCATAGTTCCACGTTGATTAAGGTCTGTGTGACTTTGTCTCTGCCATCCTCGTGTGGGCACAGATCTAAAGCTGCTTGCTTCCCTTGCGTGACAGGATGCAAAGCATCATTATGTCATAGTCATAGATGCAACTTTGTTCGTTTCTGTAGGACATAAATAGAGGGGGAGAGGCACTGCCCTGCTAACAGCTGATGTGGGTGATTCCAACACTTTTGTAAGGGGAGATGCAAGTTTCTCCACCTCATAAATGCAACCGTCTCTGTGGTGCAAGTCAGAAATCAACTAAATTCACTGCCTCTGCCTAAATTGCTGTTATATCTGGCTCCTTCTGACCAGAAAAGCACTGTTTGTCTCATCAGAGACTAAAGGATGGATTCAGCCTAGCTGAGATTTAAATCTTCACTACTGTCTCCTTTAAAGCAAAGGGTAGATAGTGAAATTGTCTCTTCTAGAGCTAGCCTTTCCAAGAAGGGAAGGCAACTAGCTGTAGTGAGAGGGCTGCTGCCTGCATTCTGCCTCTTGCCTCAAATGGGATTGCCATGGTGTAGTGAAGAAGTTCGTTGTGGCTCTGAATGGCTCTCCCACTTCCATATTTAGTACAACGTGTGCTTGGCTTTGTCCTCTGCTACAGCATGTGGTGTGAAAACACTTTAACACCGTTCTTGTTGCACGTGTCTATAAATGTCAGTCTTCCCTATGTATAAATGTATTCCAAATATATGGAGTGAAAGAGTAAGTTTCAGTGCTGTGAAGCACCTTCTTTGCATTACACGTGCTAACCTCCTGCTGTCTTGGCTGCAGCCTCAGGAGTGGACTGGTAGTTTTAATGGAAGAGGCATCTGAGTACAGCCTCTAGAAACACTCTGCAGTAAAACACAGCCTAATTCAAGGCTATAAGGTAATAAGGCACAGTACCTGCCCTGCTTGCATTCTGAAACAAAACTGGAGAAACTAAACAGCAAAGGTGAGAAAAAGGATTTTCATTATAGCAGTATGGCAAAAAGTCAGTGAGAACTGTGAGAACAGCAGCAGCTGTTGAGGTTTAACCTCTGCTTAGTTGGAGTATTAGAAAAAGTGCAGAAGTGATAAAGCAATGCAAGGCTGGTCACCAGTACGACCTCAGGACCTGGCAGCAGGGCCTTGCAGTGCAGGGAGCTTTGGACCAGCTTTGCCCCTTCCCATTGCAGATCACCAGCTGGAGCCTGGTGTGAGATGAACAGAATTCTGTTAAAACATCCCTGCCCTGGAGGCTGTATCCTGCTGGGTCAGAGCAGTCCCTGTAGGTGCTGTAGCTAGCACTCCTGTTTTACCTGCTGTTGCTTAGGCAGGGGCTGCTTTATTAACCAGCAGCTGAAGCCTAAAACTCCAAGTGATACGCTGTGTGCACAGCTTCAGTAAGTGCTCACATACAGTCCGCTTTTGAACTTCCCCTGTAGAGCTGACTCTGAGCTGGCAGTGCTTTGACAGCTAACTCTTAGCAACAGCCTTATCTGCGTGACTTAAACAGTGCTTGGCTCAAAAAATTACTCATTGGCAAGTGTGTTCTGCTCTGAGACTGGGGCCCTGTGGTCTGCCTGGTTTACAGAACAGCGCTGCTGTCAGCCCTGGCTGAGGACAAAGAGGGAGAGGAGGGTGCCCTCACTCCCTTTTAAGACCTGTATTTGTTTCTGAAGTACGGAGGAAAACCTAAATGGCTTCCAGGCTGTTTGTTCTTTGTGCTCTTTAGCTGCCACCAGTGTTGACTTGAGCTTTGCAGCTGTATTTCTGAGGAATTCATGCATGCCTCCAGGAGCCTGTGGTCTCACTGCACAGTTGTTAGTATTTTAATATGCCATAAGTTGCCAATAGCAAGTTGTTCTGGTACCAGTTTCTAGGTGAATGAGATAGGTATGGATTTATTCTTAGTGTAATTACAGGGAGATACACCTGTTGGTGTTTGGGGAGAGATTTCCAGCTTCTCCCTCAGATCAGAAACCTCTTTCACTTGCCAGCATGATGGAATAGCACAGTGAGCTCCTGCAGCATCACACAAGCTTGACTCTGTGAGGTCTCGCTCTGTGCAGAGGCAGACGGATGTGGCTCTGTGCGTGGCCTCCTTTCTCGAACAGGATGTATTCTGCATCCTCTGTGAGCTGCTAGCTCTGCCCGCTCAGAGCTGGGGGTGCAGTTGTCTCCAAGACGGGTCAGGAATTCATTTCTAGCTGTTCCTCCTCATATAATGAAGCAACAACCTTTAGAAGTGTCCCAGATCAGTATTTTCATCTCCTTTTTCCTTTGTACCAACCTGCGACCTCCTGTCAGTAATCCACGCTGTGAAGGTGATCTGTGTTTTTTCAGGTGGCTGTGTTACCCCACCCTGTGCTGGCTGCTCGACCTGCAGGATGGGAGGCTTTTTGTTCTGGCAGGTTGTTCACATTATGCCTTTGTGCACATGCTGGGCGACACAGTACACATCACTACCACTCCTGCCTCTGTGTCATGATCTCTGGTACCCCGCAGTGGGACTCAGTATCTCAGTTTAGTGCCTGGGTTTGAAAGGCACTTCCCACTGGCCAAACAGTTGGGCCTGTGTTTGCTGGCTAAACAGCCTTGTTGTTTGGTGTGTTTTCATTCTGAAGAGCAAGAAAGGGAATTGTTCTGTGGGATTTGAATTTGCTACTCTTCATGAATGTCATTTTCATGTGCTTTGTAGGAGTCTCCTGCATTATTCAAATGATAAAATTGAAATGGGGAAAAGATAAAGGAAATGAGATGGGGATGTGGTGGCAAGGAGGAATATGAAGAGGATGTGCATGGAGACCAAAGCGTTGGGGGGAGGCAAGTGTTGAAAAGACAGGATATTCTAGATCAGCCAGAGCATGTACAGTCTGTTTAACGGATGCTTTCCATGCGGACGGAAAGTAGCTGAGAAGGCAAAAGAGCAGGACCGTGCCTTTCCTTCAGCTGTATTTATCATATGTCACTGATGAGGGGAGGCCTTGTTGTAGGAGGTCTCATGCTGTTGTAGGAGATGGGGCTGGAGCTAAAAATACTTTCAGTGCCCTGTGCTGTATTCTAAATAAGAAATGAATGGTGTTTGTTGAGCCTGAAAGTGCTGGGGTTGCTTACGTGGGGAGGAAGGAAGACAGCATGTGGATTTGCTGTGCTGGAAGGACTAGAAAGCTGCAGTGTTAATTATCAGTGCATCTTCAGAGACCGACAGAAACCATCACCCTGCGCGTGGTTGGTAACCAACCTTGAAATGTGCTCTCAAAAATAAAAAATAAAATACAAAATAAAACCACAAAACTAAAACTAGACTTTTTTGGAGATGACTGCTTCCTAGAGCTGCATGTTTGCCAAAGCGAGGCATGTCCCCTCTCTTGCCACGCAGTGTACAAAATGTAGGAGATAAAATCTGAGGGTTTGGTTGGCACCTTGCAGAACTATCAAGCACTGTGCTTCAGACTGACTTTGCAATGGCAAAGCAGAACAAGTGAGCCCAGAGGGGAAAGTCTGTAAATGGGATGTGGCCTCAGGGTTTCAGTTTGGGGTTGTTACCTCCATTTTGCTTTCAGAATAAAACTTTATATGAAATGACTGCGGCAAGGTGTTTCATTATTGGCTGTTGGGTTAATGATCAACAGAGGTTCACTGCCTGCGCCTGCTGTTGCTTGCAGGATGGATTAGCACGCAGCCCACCATCATCAGCACTGCATCTGGAGCTCTTGGCCTTAGGAAATGCCAGTTGGTGTGTGAGTGCTGCAAAATGGGGAGGCCAGAATGGCTACTGCCCAGGGGTTCTAGTTGTGCTGTTCTGTCCAATCACTCATGTCTCCAGTCTCTAAGGGATGTTAATCCTCATCAAAATAAAAGGATTGATGGCCAGGAGAGGGGAAAGGAAAGGCTTGCCTGGAAAACACTTAGATTTCACCCCCCCTTTTCCCCCTCCCACTTAAAATCTGACTCTGTCAGGCTTTATCTGCACTTAAGAGGCAGAAAAGGTGAGGCTGGATGTGTTATCAGGGTTTGCAGTGGATTTTTGTTTGTACCTGTATGAACTGGGGTGAGGGTTCCAGCTTGGCTGTTTTTTTTTTTTTAATTCTGTGCTTTTTCTGTTTCTCTTGCTAGTTCCCATTCTTCATGTTATCATGTAGGCACGTTGCTGACTGTGAGGGGGTAATCTAGGATATTTATAATTGAGCACATTTTTCAGGTCTCTTAATGCTCTATTGCACCGGAACGGAGCAGTAGTCATAGACTTGCTGTACCAGGGCAGCCCAGCTCATGTGCTGCTTCAGAGACAGGCTGCCTGCCCGTGTTACAGGTGATTATGCAGTAACCCATGTATAGGAAAGCTCTTTTCCTGACTTCTGTCAGGGCCCTGTTATGTTTTATTTCATGCTTCAGTAACACCAGGCAGTTGCATCTGCATAAACGTTGAATTCCTTTCAAGTGCAGCATCGCTCATCTTATGTCTTCAAGTAGCCCTCAGTGCTCATTGCCACGAGGGAAATGCTGTGCTGTAGAGGAGCATATTTCCTTTTTTTTTTTTTAATGTTTGCTGCCTTCCTGCTTTGCTGAATACCTCATAGCCTCTGTACTAGGAGCAGCTGATCGTACTCTGCTTGGCCACTGTTCTCTTTAAGGTTGGTTTCTGATGTAGGTTTACAGCAATGGCTTTTCCTGCGTTCCGTGCAAGCATGACTGTTCTTTCAAAACAAATCTGTATGTTGTCTTTCCTCTAGAAGTGATTCATACTCATCTCCAATGTCAGCTGCTCTCACTAGTGGGAAATCAAGGATATGCATCTGAATGCAGCCGGTGGTGACAGCCACAGGGGAGGTAAATGTGCTCTCATCCTCACAACCCCACTCCTGGCAGCCAGGCAGCAGGAGCCTATTCTAATGCTTCCCAGTGGCGTAACCAGCACAAACTGCTGCCACAAAGCAAAGCATTTTCCTGCGTTCTGCTCCTAACCAAGATGTAATTTACGTAATTACCTCTCTTTGATTAGGATGCAGTCAGTGGGGTGCTAGTTACATCAGGAGGGATCTGTCTTTCTGAGAGAATCACTTTATCTGGAGCTGTGGATCTAGAGGAACAAAAGCTGACCTGCCTGCTGCACGTGTGTCCCTGCTTCTCTTGTCTCATGTTACTCCTCTGACCTCATTACTTCAGCGTTAAACTGACAGAAAATCTAACCATGAAGCAGGTAATCATTTTCTGCCAGCTTTGCGTGTTGGAACACCATGATGCTGGTCTGACTCTGTAAGGTCAAGGTGAGAGGAAGAGATAGGAAGGAAGAAGGCAATATCAAGAATCCCAGCCTGTTGCTACTGGGATGGTGATGATGCCAGGGCTGCAACAGGCTTTGTTCAGCAGCCTTCTGTAATTTGCAGAGCTCTTCTACTGAGCGACCTTTCTGCAGATTAACAGCAATATGGATATTGATAGGAGGGTGTGTGAGTTCAGAGAAAATGCATTTGTACCTTGTCCTTAAAACCAGTGACCTGGTTTATAATGTTGAATAATGCCTTTATAAACAAACCATCATAAAACATTCATGATGGGATGAAAAAGCTGGTCTTAACATATAAAGGGATTTCTCCTATTGGTTTTGACTAAATGTGTACCATACAGGAGTGACTCAGAAAAGCATGTCTGGGCACAGTAGGGTGTTACCTCTTGGGTAACTGATCATACTTATAGCACTGGGGTTGACTTCAGGCAGCTTATTTACTGAAGAGCTCTTCAGCGTGCTTGAGCCAAGTTGCAGTGATGTTACATCACAGGGAATTAATGAAATTATTCCAGAAATGAACTTGGCCTCATATGCAGGTTAATTTGCACTACAAAGACTTCCTTAGTACAACTATGTTGGCAAACATTCTTGGTTGAAAAAGGGCTGATATTAGCCAAAAATGTCACTTAACTATTCTAGCTTCTTTATGTGCCACAAATCTGCCTTAGAGGCAAAGAGATTCATCTCAGTACATGTCATTGCATCAGGAGCTTTGTTCCTAGTATTGTGTTCACTCTGTTCAGCATCTTCATTTTCCAGACTTACTGTCCCAGCAGAGTCCTGGAATACTGGGTTGAGCCGTGCCTTGATTTTTCATCTTGGTGTGCTTATGTTTTTTTTTGTTGTTGTTATTTTGAAAAATAGCTTTTTTTTTTCCTTAAAAGAACATCATGGCTACAACTCCATGCTCTACTTGCAAACATCTCTTGTACCGTGCACAGTAAGGGCATTATCAGTTTTCCTTGCTGAGTTTTACGTTGCTGTCTTACTTCACTGGGAGTTTAAATTTAGGCAGCAAAAGGCAAGTCTGGAATGTCTCAGAATGACAGCTAACACTTAGGGGATGAAGGAAGTTTATAAATATATCAGCAGTAGATAATCAGTGAATCTTCATTTCATATCTACAGTCTGCCACAAGCAAAACTTTCCAAGCTGCAGTGTTACTGAAACTCTCTGAGATGCAATGAATTAATCGACCTTCGCTTTACAAGCATCTGTACAGAATGAACCCAGAGGTTTTTCTGAAGCTTTGGTTCCTTTATCTGTTAGAACTACAAGGGAAATTACAGTTGTAATTTGTCCAAAGGGCAAATGGGTGCTGGGAGGGTCAGGAGTATTTCTTTTTTTCTTCTAATCTTAGTTTGGTGTTTTTCCTGCATGGTGCACTTAGTTATCCTGCGCCTGCTCCCTCTGTGCCAACGTCCCCCCAGTGCCACGGAGCTTCCAGCTGGGGTTGCTCAGCCTCTGTAGCCCTCTGACTTAGCTGGGATTGCAGGTGGGAGCTCAGCAGCAGTTTCTAGGTGGGTTGTTCCCTTCCCACTTCACACAGAATGCACTGCGTTGTGCAGTGGCCATAGTTGGGGAAAAATCAGATCTGAAAGATATTTTAGCCCAGAGTCAGGCAGAGTCTTCAGAGCGTGCTGGATGTGAGCTGCAAAGCAGCCCAGGCTGCTGCAGCATGGAGCTGTGATCGCTCATCACAGACCAGAGCGCACAGCACGTGAGCTCTGTCAGTGTCACAGCTCGTGGCTGAGCTGGGCAGGCCAAGGGAAACCTGCAGTGCTGACCTGTTCTGGCTTTTTCTGTCACTGGAATACTTTGAATTTGCCTACAAGAAGAAAGCTGGGCAGTCTGAGATACTTCCTTGGCTAATCCAGCTCCAGCGTAGCCTGTCGGAACAATAGAAGTAGGAGTTGGGGTGGTGACTCAGTGCATGATCAAAGTTCAAAAAAAGCAAAAGCGTCTTTCAGTGTTCGATACACGCATTATTACAGAGTCGTATTTCAGTAACTGAGTCATCCATCCAGTTATTCCTTTCTTTACGCTTTAGAGTTTTGGTCCTTTGCTTGTGATGTGTTTGCTCCTGGCACGCATCCCTGGCCTCTGCCCAAAGAGAGCTTGTGTTGTGGAGATGTGGCAAGAAGTCCTTGGATGTCCTGCTCTGGGTTGGTCTGTCAGCAGCACGGTTTGTAACAGAAGAGATGTGTTGCATGATATTTACTGTTACAGGCCCTTCTTGTCCTTGTTTTCCTGATGTCCTGCTTCTCTGCTTCAAGATGACAAAAAAAATATGAAGACCTCAAAGCAGACTGGCTGTGCTGTGCGTGTATCCATCCTTTGCTGCTCTGTAGCTGAGCCTGCTAGAATATTTCTTCTTGCCCTCTCCATGCTCCACCCTTACTTACCCTTCCAAAAGTCATCAGACTTGTTCCATAGCTTAAGTCTTTCAGGTTTGTTGCTCTGTGACTTTTTTCTCATTTGGCACAACTTTTATTTTGTTACGCAACTTGTGCTGTTGTGCTATTTTTTAATTACTTCTATTTTTCTGCTGGTATCTTTTTTACATCCTCTGTGTTAGGTGAGGTCTGGGTGTGTGGAATCTGGGCAGAACTGAACGGCTGCCTTCCAAAGAAGCTGTTAATACACAACCAGGAATGCTGATGCTGGAGGGTTTTCTCCTGTGATTGACTGCTCCCCGTGATCTCCAGGAGGTGTTACTGCTCCCTGCCTCACACTGGTGGACCTTTATTGAGATTGATCACTGCTTTCCAGGGAGCTGTAATGCACAGTTCAGAAGCTTTGTCTTCGGAAATGGGCTTCTTCTGGGGATAAGGTTAAAGCTGCAAAAAGTCAATCACTTGCCTACTAGATACCAGCTTATTTTTATGGAGAACTGTATCCTGTTATTATTCCACGTTAACCTTGTCACGCTTCCCTCCTCACCTCAGTTTTGCTCCAGCTCTTCCCTTGCCTCCCTCTCCCAAGTGTGAAGCTGTCTTCCCCTGCGGTGAGGCAGCCTTGAAGTCTCTTGCCTTCGTTTTTCAGCTATGGCTGAAGTCTCTTCCATTAAATTTTCTCTCCTGTACGATTGCTGCTTTTTGTCTGTTTTCTCCTGCATTTGTCTCTGGGACATGTGAATAATTCATTCTAAAGGTGTTGGTGCTCAAGTTTGACATTTAGAGAGCCCATACATATCTCCCCTGTGGTGTAATGAAGAGCTAAATCGGTCAGTGGGACTGTGGGTAGGGTCCTTCCCTACCACAGTTCCCCTTTGCTGGGGATTCAGAAGTTAATTTTATGAGCACTTGGTGGATGTGATGACCTTACTACTGAGGCCTTGTTTAAAACGCTTGCAGTGAAACATCCAAATAAGACTTGTTTCAAATGACAAAGACTTGCTTAGTTCTCTTAGTAACACGGTCTGCATCATCTCTCTCTGAGCCATTTTTCCATCATAACTGCTAATGTCTACTGTGCAACAACCAGCGCTTGTGAGCTGGAGAATACAGGGTTGTTTGCAGCAGGAGAGACATCCAGCTATTTGGGTTGGCTGTTGTTCTGGTCAGTGATGTAAGCCCAGTCACAACAGAGTCACTTTATTGTTGAGAGCTGCTTGCTGTCCTTTCTGTTCGTTTTGGTCGAAAAACCCTGAAATCCCTCATAAAGCCCCATAAAGCACTTCAACCCCTCCAGGTCAAACGGTTGGATTTTGTTGTATTGCTGTCTCCACCTGTTCTGTAGTTGTTTTTACAAGCCTGCATGGTGTTCCCCAAGGAATGTGGTCTATCACCATTCCTGCGTGAGATATTCTAACTGGAATTGCCCGCACTCAGCAGACTGCTTTGCTTCCTACCTCCATTTGGCATGCACATGCCCAGCAGCAGGTAGGAAGGGCAGCAGCCCTTGGTCCTTATGAATGTGGCAGGTTCCCACACGAGTGTTCAGTGTTCTGTCTGCTACCTGTATGTCCTGTTGGCTCTTGGTTCTTTCCTTTTCCTTGTAAGGCATCTGGATGGCAAAGCCTTGGAGATGCAGTTCTTTTAATAACATCTGTGCTGCAGTCAAGTGCTCTGTCCTAAGCCTGTTATTTGGGGACATAGCATTTGGATTGTAAGTCTAAACCAGCTAATGGCTAGATAAAGGCTCACTTTCTCTACTGCATGTATTTTCACCTACCATTATATTGTCTGTGCTTTATGGGTGCTGATTAGGCCTTCTATTTGCAGCAGGACCTGCCATGTTTATAGGATGGTGTAAATTCTGGTGTGCAGGGAGTGCAGTGCTGTGAGTGCTGGTACAGAATGGGTTTTTCAAGTGTTTTTGCTAGGCCTTACAGAAGGCGTCTCTTCCCTTACAGCTTTGCAGTAGATAGCCTGATTAAAATAGTAACTGTCTTCTCCAGAGTGTAACGCAGGGTTGTTCCAGGCTTTCTGAGCTAAGGGGCTGTCAGCAATCCTGCTCTAATTCTGTCTTCAAAAGTGCTGGGGAATAGATTAGGCAGCCTTAATGATGTGTCCCTGCAGCTGAGAGGAGAGCCAAGGTACGCGTGGAAAGAAATGCTGGAGGAGATGTATGGCATCACCGTTCAGATGCAATCTGTTGAAACAAGTTGTTTTTTACTTTCCTCAGTGACTGTGGGAATGCCTTTGCACCCACACTACCCTCTTCCCCAGAAGACCCACTGCTGGGGCATCAGGGCCCCTTCAGAGTTTTCTTTTCAATTGACTGCCCTTTAAATGAGTCTGAGCTGAGGCTTGGTGGCCGCTTCACAATGGCGTTGTCTTTCTGTGCCTTATCAGATGGCAATGTGAACTCAGTGATGCCACGCTGCTGCACGAGGTGGTGAACCAGCCAGGGGAGCGGAGCAGGGCAGGGGATTCGTTTTGCCTGAAGGACCTGATGCAGCTCCACATCTTGAGGACTGGGGCTGTGTGGGCTGGGCAGCAGCAAGAGGAGAGCTTGCCATAGCCTTTGTGTAAATGAGGAGGAGGGGATCTGAATAAGAAGCTCTTTGTGTATGCTTATCTGTGTGCTGTCTTGTTTAGCTTGAGGTTTTCCCACATCTGCTCCCATGTACGAAACATCAAACTGACACGCGTTTCTCCACTGAAATGTTTGGTGTTTAAAAAGTTATTTTATGTTGTCTTTGCCTTCCCAGTAAGCCTGTAGCCCTTTCATGGTGTTTTGTACTTCTGCTGTAAAGTATGGGTGATTCATCTGCATTTCTAAACAGTTCAGCAAGGCAAAATTAATTCCTCGGGTGGTGTTGGAGACTCTGTACCCAGCTGGGCACAGCTCAGCTTCAAGTCTGTAAATAGAAGTTCTAATTTCTGTCGTGGTGTCTGGTGGGACAGGACGTACGATAGTCTGAAGTAGCATGGGTCTCATACGTGGCCTTTTCAAGAAGCATTTCCTTGTGTGCTTGTTTTAGCTAACTCGCAGTTAGCGTTGTGGCTTTCTGCAGCAGTGCTGCTCTCTCTGTGGCACTACAATCACAGTTGGTAAACATCTCGTCCATAAAATCTGTTCCTTGTGCTTTCTTCTGCCCGTCTCAGAGCTGCAGTGAGGCTGCGTGAGATCTGGGCCTGAAGAGGCGTTGTGGCTTTCACCAAGCAAGGCTGTTATTTCTACACTGGGATGTAGAACAGTAGGCAATGCAGTGGGTTACAGCTGTGCATCACTGCCATGAGTTAGGCTCAGATGTGCTATGGTGGAACACCCACAGACTTCTCCCTGCCTGGTAAGGGCTGTCCCACTGCTTGGCACGGGGCTGACGTGGGCCCAGGAACCTGAAGGCCCCACAGAGTTACCTCTGGGACACTGCTTGTCCCAAAAGCTGCTGCAGGCTTATGTTGGTTTGTTCGCTGGTGGTATATTTAGGTATGGAAGAGTAATTATATAGCTTTGAATAAGTCTTAAGGCAGAAAAGGGCGAAGCTAAGCCTGGAGGGGATTTGGCCTCCTGAGGGCATTGCTGCAAAGTAGAACAGACAGTTTTTGTTGGGTTTTTTTATTGTTTAAATAAAACTTCTGAAGGCCCACTGAATGGACACCCAGAACCCAGCACTGGTTTGGTCTATTTCTGATGCTTCAAATACAGAGTACACTTTTAAATTGAGCCCTTTTGGTTTTCAGCTGTTAGTTTCAGGGTTTGCTTTTAGGTGCTGTGTGATTATGCTGGAAGGAAACACCTCTGCGGGTGCTTTGGGCGTTGCTTTGGTTTCTGTCTGATGGTTCCTAATTGTACATCAGAGAATATTCTGAAGCTAAGTGCTCCTCATCTGAGTCCACTTTCTTCCTATTTTAGTGCTCCCTAATTACCATCCTTACGATAACTTGATGGGAGGTGGATAGGCAAAGCCCAGTGCTTCACTACATGCTGCCTTTTGGAAATGTGGAACTAATTTCTTACAGTGTGACTTGAAACAATGCTGCTCCCTTGTCTAATGATACAGCCTTGGCCCCCACCCATAAAAGCCACTCTTAAAAGAAAAAATGTTAGAAGTCATTGCTGAACCTTTGCAGGCTGGGGGCTGTCTGCAGTGCTGCATGCTGTGCCCCCAGCTCCTCACCCCGTGTCTGTGCCAATGGCTTGAGCTGTGTGCTATCTGCAGCAGCTTTGGAAGGCCAGCGAATCTCCTTAACAAGAAACAAAATGTTTCTTATGCTAA
Organism: Gallus gallus; assembly: GCF_016699485.2. Lineage (NCBI taxonomy): Eukaryota > Metazoa > Chordata > Aves > Galliformes > Phasianidae > Gallus > Gallus gallus. The sequence goes on from NC_052548.1 coordinate 5,523,050, forward strand.
CAGCGAGTTAGCAATGAAGGAGCTCTTTTATTACTAATCAGTACTTTTAGCCACATTTTGAAATAATTAGCGTTAGTTGGATTTAGCAGCATCCAGCAGATGCTTCATCGTAGCTGCACTGTAATACAGGAGGGAATCACAAGTAAGACTTGTGCGTGCAGCCGAAGCTCCAGCCCACACTGCTGAGTCGAGCCTGCAGCAGCACTGCTGAACCCATCGGGTATGAAGCTGCCTTCTGAGCTTTGGTTTGAAGGGCTGGTGTCGTTAGCAGAGGGAGCATTGGCCTTGCTCTCAAGGAAATAGCAGCTCCTTTTCAAAGGATAGGAGACTGGTGCTGCTGTAATTATTAGTGTCTCCTGCATCCTATGCACATCCCTTGCATTTCTGAAGCACGCATGTTTACAAGCATTTTTCTGTTCGGTTGAATTCTTTTTTTTCTTTTCATCAGTACCTGAATTTTCCTTTAGATCATTTGATTTACCTCCCACTATGTCAGCTTCAAGGCACCTCAGATATGAAATTTAACTCAACTAGTGTGGCTGGCTGAGTGAATAGGCAAAGCCATTTCTATCCCTCTGGAAATGTATCTTCTGCCCGGAGGAGTTGGAATGACTTGAGTGGAGCAATGAGAACCAGATTTCATCTTGAATTAATCCCGAATCCAAAGGTATTTTCAGCACTTAGATGTCTAACATTTCAATGGCTTCCATTTCCAGATGGGATTTTAAGTTTGCTGCCTTGAAGGAGCTGCTGTCTTGTGTTTTCCCACCTTTTAATGAAGGATGATCAGCCCTCCTCTGCATTACAGTGAATTACAGATTTTAGTTTATCACCTACCCCTTCTCTGGGCTCTGCTCTTGAAGTCTTTCAGGATAGCTGGGGACTGATGGGGACCTGTAAGGTCAGGCCCCAGCCCATGGCTTCATGTGAGGGTTGTGCGAGGGGCTGTTGGGCTGCCTTCTGACTTCTGCTCCTTCCTTCTCAGGAGGAGTCAAGTCAATATCAGGATTGATTTCTTCCCTTTTCCCCCAGTATCTTGAGCCTACACTGTGCCTGGGTCAGATGGCAGGAAGCTTTTCTCTCGCTGCCAAAGCAAACAGTTGATCTTGTGCCTTTGCCCCTTTTGTCCTGTGCTGAGAGAAGAGATAAGAGCTCTGTGCAGGCTTGCTAACTCACTGCTGTCATTGGTGCCTGCCTCCCCTTCACTGGCTCAGGGCCAAGGCTTGAGCTGTAAGGGGATCACTTGGTGCAGAGGATCACTCACTGCCCACGGCCTTGCAGGAGGCTCCCCACACCTCCTTTCCTGCTCATTGGAACCCACATTCTGTGGGAGGTGAATTTCAGCTTCCTTGGAGAGCTGTGCGGACGCCTGAGCTGTACCTGAAGCATCTCGTGCTCAGAGAGCCTCTTCTTCTTCCTCGTCTTCTTCCTGTAGCTCTGGTGCATGCCTGAGTCACAGCGTCCCAACTCACCCAGTGAGTGGGGCAGGATAGCGAGAGCTGTGAGGAGGATCTCTCTGGCTGGCTGGGACTGCTCTCATTGCAGTGACATCCACAACCTTTGTGTGAAGCGTACCGCATTTGCTCGGCGTGGTCCTGTCTGTATGCATCCAAGAGTGTTTCCACCTGTGTTTTTGTCTTGCATCAGGCCACTGCTCTCATGGACTTAGTCCTGGCTTACGAGGCAGGATGGGAAGGAAAAGCTGTGCAGGAGAGAGTGCAATTTGACTGCACAGAAGGCTGTACAAAGCAGACGTATAGGAAGACAAGCTTACAAAACTTCAGCCCAGTTTAGTTATAGTGGTCAGCTCTGTCTTGGCTGGACAGTGAATGAGCTAAACCAGCAAAGCAGGAAACAGAGAAAAGCTTGGGAGAGAGCTTTAGGCAAATGTTGGTGAGATACGATTAGTCTGCCCTGTAACCTAGGTGGATTTGATCTGTGTTGGCTGGTGCAATTGGTTGGTGCTATGATAACATTCTTTGCTGCATTTTCGGGTGGCGTGAATTGAGTTACCTGGTAGGGGGTTTTGCAGACAATGTTGCCAGTCGATAACGAAGGTTGTAAATAACTGGGATTGATTTGGCTCTGTACTTTTATTTGAAAACTGTGTTTTATTTTTCTTTGCATTCTCACAGAGAAGAAGTCCAGGAAAATTGTGTCCGCTGGAAAAAGAAATTTACCTTTGTGTGTAAAATGAGTGCCAACCCAGCCACAGGACTCCTGGACCCCTGCATCTGCCGAGTGTCTGTCCGTAAGGTAAGCACCTGCTTCTGCTTCCAGCAGGTACCACTTGTGTTTTGGTGTTGCTTCCCAGTTGCTTTTTTTGGCAGCAAGGAGAATGGTGATGGTGGACTGTGGTGGGAAGGAAGGATTGTTTGGGTTATGACAAACTGCACAGAGCCTCTTTCCCAGCCAGGGTACTTCACACAGAGCAGGGTGTTGTTACCCTTGAGAGACAGAAGTTTGTGAAATCCTTACAGCAAATTCCAGGGTTGAGTAATGACTTTCCCCCTGTTTCCCCAGCACATGTAATAGCTGCTTTTCCTGTTTGTTTTGTCTCCCATTATAGGAGCTGAAGGGCGGAAAAACCTACTCCAAGGTAAGAGCAAAGAAAGGGCAAATGTGACGGAGTGGTGACTGTCTTGTGTGCTCTTAGTGCTTTACAGCCATTGTAAACCCGTGGCTGATCACTCAGAAAGCAGCATGGCTGCTGCATGAAGCAGTCTGGAGAAACAGTCATTGGTTCTTAGTTTAGGCACAAGTTAAGTGCTTTTCCAAAAAAAACGTACTGGCAGGGACAGGATCCAGATTGTACTGGATGTGGATTTGGGAGGGGGGCTGGGAAGATGTTCTGCGTGTCCTCAAACTTTGGGGAAGTTCTGAGTCAGATGTGAACTCTCTGGCTTCTGGCAGTGTCTTGCTAATGAAGAAATACAGACTAAGTTCTGTTCTTCGGAGCACAGTAACCAGCTATGGCTGGGGTGGGCACGTCATTGCATTGTGAGCACAGGCAGAAACCTACAGCAGAAATCACTGCATTCCCAGGGCAGGAGACACTGAGGCAAGAAATGAATGTTATTTTTATGTTCTGTTACACCCCCATACTCCTCATTTTCTTGCTCAGGCTATGGGAGAGACAATGGGCTGGATGCCACCCCTTTCTCTTTGTGCTGGAACAAGAGACAATGTTGGCTTAAAAGCAGAGTTCACACAGAGCCCGCATCCATGTTTGAAAATGAGTCACTGATGCTAGTTTCTAATAAACAGATGTTTGGTTCACACACAACTGTGTAAGAATTTCTTCTAATCTATGTCCTTCCTGGGGCTATGGATGTACCAGGCTTTGAGAGGAAGGCTTCACTCACACCTTAATGCTGCTGTGTCACGGAGAATTGCTATCCATACTGTTCATTTTTTGTGGCTAATGAGGACAGTGTCTCTGGGGCCATCAGTTTCTCTTCCACTACATTCACACTGAGGGGGTGGTTATTCCTCTGTTCTGAGGCACTGCCTGTCTAGGGAGTGCCGATGAGTTGGAAGGAGAGATGTGCCTGCCTTTACCTGCTCCCATTTCAGCAGGGCTAATGGCACTGGAGCTGTTTGTGCTCAAGACAGTTTCCATAGCCTCGTGCACCTTTTGGTTTGACGTTGTTGTCACTTCAGTGTCAGGGGTTATAGAGCGGAAGCTAACAGGAAGGACTGATAAAGCGGAAACTCTTTCCCAAGCTGGAAGAAACACCATCAGCTGGCTGGAAAACTGAGGAAGCTATTAGGAAAGGTTACTTCTGAAAACATCCTCTTGCTAAGGGATCCTTCCTCTATATACTGGGAGTCTGCTTCCTGAGAAGAGTGTCTGACCTCAGCACACAGTGTGGGTTGGTGGAGAGTTCTCCCACACTGCTCTGGTGTTGGTCTCTGAGAGGCTCTTGGCACTCTGTTATGCCTTTGGTGGAGGAATGGGGATCTGGGTCTTGGCCACTCCTGTGCCATGTTGTACAATGCAACCACATCAGAAGAACCTCTTCTGTCCTCCGATTCTGATGCGCTGCAGCTCAGTGTGGCTTTCTCCTCTCCTGTTCATCTCTGAAAGACTAGAAAGTCACTGGTTTTGTTTTTTCTTTATTGCTGAATATTCAGCAAGAAACATAGCCCTTGACAGGAAGAGAAAAAATGTACAGCAAGGACTGGAAAAACATTTGAGTTAAGGGAACCCTTAAGAAGGGAGTGGAGGTTTTTTCTTTGCCATCAGCACTTGTTCCCTTTTCAGAGTGAGATGAAGGAAGCAAAGCAGGTATCTTAATCTTGTTGCTGTCATCCCTTGAATCATACTTCTTGTGCAGGCATGTGTAGGCTGCAGCTTAAACTTTTCATTTGGAACAATGGGAGCCAGAGGTCACACAATAGCGGCTGTGGTTTGTGCTGTAACTCCCATCAGCTTCCACAGGTGGGGGCGCCACGTTTCCTTTGCATGGAGTTACAGTTTGAGGCTCTCAGTTCAGTTGTATCATCCAGGTTGTCAACACCAGGACAGGAGAAATGTACTTAATGTATAGAATAATAGCTAGGTCTGAGCCTTTACTTTTCCACCTTCTCTCCTCGTTCTTGTGGCAGCTGGTCTGTATGCTGAAGTGATGCAGACTTCCTGTGCTGAGACTGTTTGGCCAAATGTGGGTTACAACATCTCTTCTGGTTAGATGAGATGAGGCACAACTGACTTCTGTTGAGTTTGAAGGAAGCTGTAAATTTTTCTTTTGGGAGAGCACTGTATTCCTACAGTAGGAGTTAGAGCAGATAAGCAAAGCTATTTTTCATTGTGTTTGTACTCTAGAGACATCAAATACCCCCTTTGAATTTACCTGTAATCCTTAACTTCCTGTCACCTTTCATATTTGTTTTCTGTTAAAGAATATTTGGAGAGCTCACAGCTAACTCTCTCTTAAGTGTGCTGCTTGCTAGTTAAATCTTAAGAGATGTTGAGGAAGGTTTGTGCAGGAGTTCCCCAGCCACATCTGTAGCAATAAGGCTCATGCATCACTGCATGGCTCTTGACTTCCAGCTTGCTGTGCTGCAAGGCTGTTTTGTATTTCAGGACAGTGTCAACTTTCCTCTGTAACAATATCCTTTCATCTCCTGGTTCACATGCTCCACTGCATTCTGGGATGGCCCAATACAAAGAGTACCTTATTATGTTTGTGTATGTGTGATTCTGTTTTTTCCACATCGTTGACCTAGTGCCATCCATGTCCTTGGTTATGCAACTGCTACAGGCTGCTTAACGCTGTCCTGGCCAGCATCGCTGCTCTGTTTCCTTTCTTGCACAGAGCTGATGTCCCACTGAGTCCCCTGGCTGGGGATGGGGAGTGTGTCCCTTCCCATTCTCAGGTGTAAAGGGTCTCTACAACTGCATCTCTGTGTGGACTGGCTTGTGTTTCTGCCCTGACTCACAGAGATGCTGTCTTCCTTTAGTCTGTGCATCTCCTCTATTGAGTGATTTGATTGTTTTTATTTTTTTGTTCTCTTTCCATTTTCTTAATGGCAGCTGGGCTTTGCTGATCTGAATCTGGCAGAATTTGCAGGCTCTGGATCCACTGTTCGTTGCTGCTTGCTGGAAGGATATGATACTAAGAACACGCGACAGGACAACTCCATCCTAAAGGTACAGCAGCTGGTACTGCCCCAATGGAAATCTTACTATTGAATTCCAAAAGATCATAAGCAGATCATATTGCTGGGCCTGAAAGAAGATCCTGCTGTGTATGAAGATAGGGTTTTGCTTTTATGCAGTCTGACTCAGGAAGCTTGTCATTATCAGAGTCACCCTTTGATACATTGGCATCCATTTGGCCAAGTGATGAGCATCAATAGCATTCCGTGTCATCAAAGAAAGCATAAATGGGGAAAAAGATAAAGTGCACTGTCAAAGTTGCCAGTCTGCCTCCTGCTGAGCTACTGCAACCTGGAGATATTGATGCCAGCCCTTTGGGGAGGGAGGGAATACCTTGCTACATTCCCAAAGCTGATCTCTTGAGAGGAAGTAGGTCTCGCTAAGTTTGATGCCTAGCCATTGGCCCCTCCTGAAGCAAGGAGCTCTCAGCAGTATAGCTGATGATGTGCTTTGTTCCCTTTCTCCAGGTCACGATTGGGATGTCCCTGCTCTCAGGGGACCCCTGCTTCAAAACGTGAGTTTCTGGATACTTATCTTGTTTTGGAGACCAGAACACCATGTGCCTTGTCAGTTTTCTGTTGGAAACTAAAATTGCTGGGGAGAGGAAAACGGTGTCCTTGAGATTAGGAAATACGGGGGAGAGCTTGAAACTGGTGGCCTAGACTGTTGAATCAGCTAGAATAGCACAACCAGGCTGCATTCTTGGTTCATTTGTTCTCTGCTCTGCTTTCCCAGCTATAGAAAGGAAGAATCTACTATAGGGTAGGGGAATCCTGGATGTCAAAGCCAGCAATAACATCTATGAGTGTTGGGAGATGCGAGGGGTGACCTGCAAAAGCTTCTGGTGTGTGTGTGTGTGTGTGTGTCAGTCAGTTTTCACTGCTGCTCTGTGAGATGATATGAGGGTGAAGTGTTTTTTCAAATTTGCCTTTTAAATTCAAACTGAATTTCTGGATCCCTTGGACTGGGGATTGCCTTGTTTAGGGCTTTTCCCCCTTTTTTTTCCCTGGGGAAGAAACAGGCTTAGTTGCACGTAGTATTTTCTTAATGTTGGTTAAGTTCTGGAAACTAATGAGTTCTAACAAACTTTGTGTTGTGCATGAAGGATAGTTTCTCATAGCTTTGGGGATGGTTTCAGTGACCTCTGAGAAGGGAGAGGTCAGTGAGGAAAACAGTCTTGGGAATGAGCATATTTTAGCACATACCATGCAAGATAAAGATGTTGAGTTGAAACAGCAACAAAAATACTGCAAAGCTGTGAAACATCTTAGTTTCCCTGTTCTTCTACAGGGACCCACGTTCATAATTTATATTGATTAGGAGAAAAACTGTCACCATGCTTTTTTTTTTAAAGTCCATTGTGATAAGAAAGAATAAATACAGTGAAGCTGTGATGCACTTCTTTGTTTTAGTAATTGTTGGAGCATCAGTTAACAGATATAGCAATACCATGTGCCTTTATACTGCAGTACAGGGTTGTGAGGCTCTGTAATATGGGCCAGCCTGCAGTAGTGTGCTGTAAGGCATGTGGCTGTACACACAGGACTGCTGTATGCTAATTTGATTGTTTTGTGTTGACTCCAGCAGTGTGAGAGAAGGCTTTACCTTAAGGTCATCTCTCGTAGCAGTATTATTCTGGGCTATAAGGTCTAATTTTAGGAGCTAGCTTGAAGTGCATAAATTAGCTTGCATGGTTATGAAGTGCCACATACCTCTTGATGTAATTTTTAATTTGTTAATACCTTTTCACAGTGTAGCAGAGACACTTTCAAACCATAAATGCAGTACCATCTGATTCTGGAGGAAAAAAAAAAAAAAAAAGAAAAATTGCTTCATGAGGAAAATTTGAGTATCTTAAACCACTTTTAATAGTGACAGATGTTTTAAGTCCAGGTTACCAGGATTAGTTTCAATGATAAATTGAAATAATGTCTGACAATAACATTTGACAAAAATACCTGCTGCTTTTCCACTGTGGAAGCAAACCCCCCACCTCTTTGCCTGAAAATTATACAGAATGGAATATAAATATCAATTTAATAGAAGTAGGGTCAGTCAGAAAGTCAAACCTCCTTATTTTCTTAAAGGATTTTTGCAGTCATCCCATTTCTTTTCTTTATATGGTGCTGATGTGCGAATGTCTAAAAATGGAAGCTTTGCATGTAGAATAGTCCTTGATCAGGAGAGCTTTTGAGAAATGACACTCATTAGAGGATTAGGCAAGAATTAAACTGTGCTGGGAAATCACTCCTGAATGTGCTCGCTGAGCACTTGCTTTTTGCAGCAGAGACAGAGCTTCTCCTGGGTGTCATACAGAGGGGAGCACGGACTGCTTGCCTGACCTGGCAGCTGCTGCAGGAACAGCTTGCTTGATTAAGGCAGTAAGGGCCTTGTCAACCTGTGAAACAGGGTCCCTGAAGTACCAGGCTGCATGTAAATCACTGATAATGCAATTAGGGAGGAGGCTTTTTGGTGGTTATTGTTTGTTTTCTGTTTGTCTATTATTTTTTTGTTTGTTTTCCCCTGGGGAAAGCATGCCGTGGGTTTCCCAAAACCTTTATAGCTCTCCGACTGCCATAAGAAATGTCTTCAGTATTTTCTCCCAAAACACTGGAAAGATCCTCTCATGTAGCATCTACCCTCATTGGCCTCAGAGCTCCAAGTGAGACAAATAAAAGTTTTTCTTTCTCACTCCTCGCTTAAAAAGCATACTATAATCCATTGGTTGCAGTTCAGACTTCAGGCTATAAGGAAGTTAGGGCTCCAGCAGGAATATTAACCTTGCCATGCTGCACATGCCATGGCTTCTACCCAAAAACACTTCTGGAGGAAGGGAGGGGGCTCCAGGCACTTGCAGTTCTATCCTGGAGCCAGCATTTACAAAGGGATGTTGGGAGCACACAGAATAACCAGAAAAATAATTTTGACAGCTGTAAAAATACTTTAGTCTCACTGAAAATAAGTTTAATCATCAAATAAAAAAATGGAAAGGTTATTTAAGCGTTATAAAAGTGTTCCCGTAGGGGAATGGGGGATAAAAGGCTTCTTTCTGACCTGAGCCAGAAAGATGTAACAGAAGGGTGCTGGAATTTAGAGCTGGACAAAAGCAAACTGGTTCCTGTTTGTGAGGCTGGCTGGCTGCTGGAACATGTGCTGGGAGAAAAGGGCAGCTCTGGATAGTTTCCTGGAGGATAGTGAGGTTGTCCTGTATAAATGATTGAGTGCTCAGTTTTTGCCTTAATTTACATCAAAAACTTGTTTTTCCTTGTAATCAGCAGTTTGTAAAATGCTGCATCTGCAGTCCAGATGCATTATGAGATGGGGAAGACCTAAATATTGTATATAGAAAGGGGGTGGGGTGGGGGAGAGGGGAGGAAGCAGCAAATGTTATACTGTGCTGCTGGTCAGAGAGGCTGCCAGCTTCCCTCCTTCCTTGTGAGGATGGGGCGGGCTGGAGGGGTCCTCTTGGCTCAGTGAGTGTCCCCAGTGATGGGATGATCCCCAGTCCATGCCTCACGGTTTGTAACGCTTCTCTTCTGACTACAGGCCGCCTTCCACCGCCAAATCCATCACCATACCAGGGCAGGACTCTACCCTGCAGCTTACCTGCAAGGGTGAGGGAACCACAAGCAGCAACAGCAGTTCAGCCACAATTGGTTCTCTGCGTCAGACCAAGCCAAGAGCAACCATTCTCAGCTCGGGTAGGAATGCCCATCCTGGAGCCATGCAATGCTTAGTTGTACTTGGATGCTTTCTCTTCTTTTTCCCAGCAATTGCAAGCGGAGAAGTTGTTTAATATTTCATGATTTCTCATACCCATTTTCACTGCTCTCAACTCATTTAAGAAATTTAAGAAAAATGAAGCTCTCAGTAAGTGGGACTGAGGAGAAGCAGCATGAATCTTTGCCACATCCATACCTCTGTTAGTGGAGATAAAGCAATCTGTTCTTTTTCCTGAGGATTTAATAATTAATGTATTGTGTTCATCTCTGCCTTCCATTGTGTTCAGTGACACTTATGTTGTTCTCCACTCAGTTATTCTTCTAGAAAAGCTTTGAAGGTTTTAGAGGTTGGTTTGAGATCTAATGGCCTTTGTCCAGCTGCTGATGCAGAGTTCTTTGGCTTCTGTATGAGCCCATTTTCAAGGACACTGCGTTTTCCTGTTGCCTTTTTTCTTCCCAGTGTACTCTAAACGTGCAGGCAGACACTGCACCAAAATAGAGCTCTGGTCACATAACCTCAGTGGCAGCATAGTGCCCGAGTGCTGTTCTTAAAAAGCTTGCCAGCATGTTACACTTGAACGCTTTCAGTTAAACTTGTTGCAAGAGAGGGAAGCTGGGGCAAAGGCAAAGAAATAGAGATTATCCTGAAGTTTCTGTAACAAGCTCAGATAGGATTTAAATGATGTGGGCTCACAAATAATAGCAGGACAAAAGCCATAACAGGAGAAGCTCCCAAACAGAAATTGTAATACTTTACTAATGGTGGCCATTTGATGCTTTCATGCTGTTAGCTATCTGTAGTTAAAATCATTAACCTCCAAACACTGTCCTTCTAGGTCCTTCAAGACCAAAGTTAATTAAGGCTCTGGGTGCTAGAATTAATGATGAACTTAACAGAGGAATTTGGTGTTGTCCAAGTACATGTTCCAAAGTACATGTAAGCTCTTTGCTAGCCTGTACAATAGGCTTCTACCAACAGACTTTCACTTTCCTTAATCTAGTGTCCCAGGATCAGCATCTAGTCTAAAGCAGTGGACAGTGTACTGATGTGGTTGTGGTGTAACTGGAGTGCCTTGTTTCTCAGCAGGTGTCCCTGAAGAACCAGATCAGAATCTGTCCAGCCCAGAGGAAGTCTTCCACTCCGGGCACTCGCGGAACTCCAGTTATGCCAGCCAGCAGTCCAAGATTTCTGGTAACTATTGATCCACATGGTTGTGCCATCACTGGCCCCATCCTTTTCTTTGCTGCAGCAAGCTCTCGTGAGAGTGACTTGCAGCCTTATCTCTTACCCAGCTCTGTGATATCAGAGCTTTCTGGTCAGTCTCTGCAGATGAGTTCATAGATGTATGTATAAACCTCGGTATACAAGAGCAGATGCTGCCCTGCGTGTTAACTCTGCTTTCAGGAAAGAAGGAAGGTGTGGTTTGTAATCATGCTGCATTTGCAGGTTACAGCACGGAGCACTCCCGTTCTTCTAGTATGTCTGACTTGACCCATCGCCGGAATACCTCCACCAGCAGCAGTGCATCTGGAGGGCTGAGTATGACAGTGGAATGCCCTGAGGGAGAGCGGGACCACAAACTAGAGAAGCCACCTCGCCCTCCCAGACCAGCTCTTCTGCTGGACAGACCCTCCCGGTAGGTAAATGTGGTGCAAAGCCCCCTCTTTGGGAAGCTGAGATGGAATCTACTCTCTGGTCTTCAGCCAGCAGTAGGTTGGAATTAGCTGCTGGGAGAAGGACTGTTCCTAAAAGAAGTGAGAGTATTTGAAAGTCCATCATTAAAGTCTGATTTTTCCCATGATTTTCTTTCCCCAGGAGGAAAAAGGATTCAGTGGAGAGTCACCCAACCCGAGTGGATGACACCAGGATCGATGCAGATGATATAGTGGAGAAGATAATGCAGAGTCAGGACTTCACAGATGTCAGCAATACTGAAGGTGAGAGCATGAGTCTCAAGAGGGGAAGTCTTGGCTGTTTCCTTAGCAAAGCTGCCAACCTTGTACAAAGCCAGATTTGGTCTGCCACAGACTCCCCCCTTTGATTTGCGAACAGTGCTTGCCACTGTTTCTCTACAGACCACAGCAGGGGTAAAACAGTAGCTTAAACGTAAGGGTGAGAGAGGAAAAATTACTGTTTTTTCTTAGCTTAATGTTGTGCTTGATTTGTATGTGAGGCTCCCTTTCAAAGCAGGAAGAGCCGTTAGGGGTCCTATTGTTATGGGAACACCATATAGTGTGCATCTGGATTCACAGAAATGCACTTGTTCCTATGCTGAACATTCTGTAATGCAGCTGGGAGAGGAGATCCTGGCAACCATCAGTTCTGTACTTTGATGTCCTACTTCCTTTTCTATCTGCAGACAGTAACCTGCGGTTGTTTGTGAGCAGAGATGGAACAACTACACTGAGTGGTATTCAGCTGGGAAACAGGTAGGCTTCCTGAAAGGGCTGCAGACAGACAGACTCCAGAGAGATTAGCTAGCTCAGTATGCAGAAAACTTTCACCTTTGCAATAGAAGAGATTTCTAAACATCGTGTGCTACATGGTGGCTTTATTCCCACATTCACACCCCTGGGATCTCTCTGGTGACAGTCTGCAGCTGCAATGGAGTGTGAATGCGGTTCTCAGTGGGAACTCGGAGAGAGAATTTCATCCTAGTTTTTAGATCCAAGAACAGAAATAAATGAGGAGTAAAAGGACACAATGGTAAAGGTTGGTTCCTATTTGGTCCTGCACTCGCAGGGAGCTTTGCCTCCTGCTGGACTACAGCAGAACTGCAACTCCCTTTTCCCTACCCCTCCATCTGTGTTGTGGGCTTGTGCTCTCAATAAAGACTTCTGGAGAATAAAACTTCTTCTTGCCACAATAACCCTTACTACAGTGTATTGACTAGTTGTGGTTGTTTTTTTGTTGTTGTTGTTTGTTTTTAAGTTTTGTAGCACCTTTTGTAGTACAAAAAACAATAATGGCAAACACAAAGATATGTCAAGTTGGTGGCGAAATTGGGAACAGAGTCAGGAATGCTTGTTCTTTGCACAGTATACTCCACCCAAACCCTTCCTCTCTGTCCTCTAAAAGGATTTGTGTTTCACCTAACTCTTTCAAGCTCTAGTGTTAGTTTGTTATGTAGCTGTCTGTTTTGTGTTACACGGGTTGGCTTCTCACCAGATCGACTAGTTATTGTCAATATTCTGTGTGAGGTTAGAGAGCAGTGTTCATGAGTGGAAAGCTCTAAATACAAACTTGTATGCATTAAGTAATGGGAGAATAACCTGGCTTTCTCATCTTCTGCTCTTTGTCCTCAGGGTCTCATCTGGAGTTTACGAGCCAGTGGTGATTGAAACCCACTAAATGTGAAGAACAGGGTAGAGCTGCTGGAAACAGGCCCCCTACCCAGTCCGCTGCCACATGGATGCCAACCTTTACCTCTCTTCATGCAGCATTCCAGAAGGGATTTCTCCGTGCCCCTCCCCATATGTTTGCACTGCAGAACTACTCCGAGACCACTCCAGATCATGCACTTTCCCTGTGTTGGCAGTACCCTCCTTCACTTCCCAGTTTTTCCAGTGCCTGCCCTCCCCCTGTTTGCAAACAGACACGAAGTGTCTGCTGGACTTATCCTTAGTCCTAGAGCATGTTGCTCTTCTGCATCCCTCACTAAATCCATCCATTTGCAATGGGGGATTTCTCAGCTTGTCTCCCCAAAACATTGGGTTATGCCACTGTGAACTCTTCAGACCACTTGGGGGGGGAACCATTTTAACGAAACCAAGAGCTGCTCGTTGATGACACGGTGAAATGGTTACTTGCAGGATGCTTTATTCCGTTGACTGCAAGGGAATATCACCTTCCAAGGCAACAGTTTTATTGAACAAGGTATGCAGTGGTGTACACTTCACCTTCTTACACTCAAAACCCCAAAAATCTTTTTATCATAGGAAATATCTCCCAAAAGTGCATTTCAGAAAATTACCACAATCCAGATGGGAGTTGATAAATGGTTAAATGCTAGTGCTTGTTATACCACTAACTGTATTACACCCTTCCACTGCTGGGCATGGAAGGGCAGTGTTCATCTATTAGCATTAGCAGGAGCACTTTAGAGGTTCCAGATTTTACCTGGAGGAGGCTTGTCTCTGCTCTTCCAGGAGAATAATCCATGTTTGCTGGACTGATTCAGCAAACAGTCACTGTTGGATCTTGGAATACAATGCCTCCTTTTTGGCTTAGGAAGGGAATTGCCCTTCTTGGACTGTGAAAAGATTCTCATTATCTGATGGCCATCCCCTGGGCCAGAGCGGGATTCAGTTGTCTGCAGTGGTCTCTTTGGTTTGGTGGTTAACAATTGCCTGTCTTGGCTTGGGCCAGTAAGGTAATTGGTGCTGGTTGTCCTTTCTTGACCTGTCAGTAGGAATCTATGCCCGAGCTGTTTTTTTCTGGGGCTGGAGAGAAGCTCTGCTTGTAGGGCAAGATAAACCCACTACCTTCGCCTTCAAAGGCAGATTGGATATTTTCTGCTGTTCTCTGTACAGCAGCTGTTCTTGCCCACTCTGTGGAGAGTCAACTTTTCTGACAAGGTTTCAAACTTTCCTGGTTGGTCTTTCGGTTGCTCTTCTTTGGGTTTTTCTGCAGTTGTTTGACACTTCAGCTGCCTCTTTTCCTCACAGTGAGCAGCAGAGATGTCAGTCCCTTTCAGCTCTCACTTATAGATTCTTCTGGCAGCTGAATTGCAGATGAGGATCTATGCAGCCTCCAGCCATGGGCTGTCAGCAGGCTTTGCTTACAGCCTTTCCTGCACGGAGACTAGCAGCCTGTAAGCTATTTCTGTGTAGTATCCTTTCCTCTTTTGCCGGTGTACTGTAGTAGCACTCAGCAGTCGTGCACTTTGAGTCGTGGCACAGGCACGATCCTGGCATGGTCAGAACATGCCCTTCTCTGACACACGTGTGTGTGCACACTCTCACAGGCACACGCTTGTCTCATTCAGTGAGGAAAGACTTGTAACTGATCACACTGCTGTTGAAATTCTTAGTTATTGTAAAGCCTTTTTAAAAGGACAAAAAAAAAAAAAGGATTAATTGTGGTCTCTGTGGCTAGAATGCATGCAGATGAGCTACTGGAAAAGGGAATTTGGCAGAATGAGAGATGAGGAATGAAAGGGCCTTGATGTTTTTCGCCCTGCTAGCTAAAGGATGGCTGTATGGGGAGAGGGCTAAGCTGTGTGGCAGAGCTGTACAGCTGCTTACTGTGTTTTGATAGTTTCTCTCCTCAAGTCAAGAGGCTTCTTTCTGTATTTGGAATGACCATGTGTAAAGATATAGGTCTTTTTCACCCCTTTCCCTTCAAAGGAAATTAAATTTGGATTACGGTTACAAGGGGTACAGAAAACACTTAGGATTGGATTAATGTAGGGAAGTGATATTGGATCTTTTGATTCTGTCTGAAACAAAAGCTCTTTCACACTTTCTGGTGTTTTAACTGTGATCTCAGACTGGTAGGTTTGGCACTCGCTTGCAGGCTGGTGAGCTTCCTGCTTGCTCTGGGTGAGAGGTACCCTGTTCCAGGGCTTCTGCTTGTGTGCAGGAAGGGGAAAGCTGACTGCTTTTCTTCTTTCCTGGGGCTCTGCCAGAAAGCTGGGCCTCCCCTGACTCTCTGCTCAGGTCAGTGCAAGGGCAGAAGTATACAAACAGCACTGCATGTTCTTGCCTAGCCTGCAGGTAGCAGTGGGAGCTGGCTGCCCAGCTGCTCCCAACACGGCACCTGCTGGAAATCAGGTCTGGGGCATTGCCAGAGTTGCAAGAGCAATAACCAGAACTTGAAAAAAGCAAAAGTAAGTCAGGAAAGAGGCCAAACCCATCTCACTTTGCCTGTTTTGCTTCTATTCACGTGGAAAACAATGATAGTTACTGTCAGAGCAATTGGGAACCAAGGGTTTTCTTCTGGGCTTCGATTGGCAAGAGTCTACTGCCTCGAGACACCAGTAGCTAGGCATGCTGTGAAATCCACTGTGGGACAGAGGAGGGATCTCTCTCCAGCAAAGCAAGAAGAGCTGAGCCATACAAAAAGCTTCCCAGGCTGGCAGAGTTGTAACCTTTCCATCATGTAATTGTGGCCGACCTGGAAGCGTCTCTGGCTTCTCTTCCAGCAGCTTGGCACATCACTGCTTGCATTTTGGATAACTGTGTCTCACGGGCTGTCTCTTTCTTGTTCTACATTGTTATTGACTGCACAGGTCCTGGTCTGTATGTAGCTTTTTTAGCTCTCCCACCCCTCATTTTCAACAAGAAGGCAGCCCTTGTCATTGAGCCTAATGCAGCACAGCTGGGGCTGGAGTACCCAGGATGGAGCCGTGCAAAGGAGGAAGGAGCAGCCTGCTTCTCTCTCCAGACCCCACCTGAGGCTGTGGCTCTGCCCCAGGCCAGCAGCACACACACCGGGTGCTGGTCTCTTGGGAAGCTGCATCTCGTGCGCACTTTCTCCTTGCTGGCACTGCTGCCGTCTGTTCCTTGTTGGATTTTGAGCATTTAAGAAGTGAATCAGTTTCCAGACCCAACCCGCTGGCTAGTTTCCTTTAGGTTAGTGTGGTTTTTTTTTTGTTTTTTTTTTTGTCTTGAAGTTCATTAATTTTTTATAAACCCAGCAGGCTGGTGTGTTTTTTCTTTTTTTTTTTTCTTTTTTCTTTTGATTGCATTATTGCTTCATTGATATTTTATTCCTGGGGGGCCAAGAGAGGACTTTCTTCCCCACATTGTTTCCCATCTCAGGGGACTCAGAGGCGACTTAGACAAGTAAAAGGACCTTCTTGGCAACAAACACCCTGCGTCCCTGGCCCTGGTGAGCAGAGCTGGCTCTCTGCTCCAGGCTGAGGGCCAGGCAAAACGTGTGGGTTCTGCTCTTGGCTCCTGGACCTCTGGTGGAAGCCTCTTGCAAAGGCTTGGGAAATTCAGTGTCGTGTTGTTTTTTTTTTTTTTAACTAACTTTTTAAAACCAGTTTGAACTGAGTACGTGTCCAAAGGGATAGGCTTGGTTGTGAACTGGTGAAGGAAATGAGTATCGTTTGGAAATGGTGGTTGAAAAAAAGGGGGCGAAGGATGTTGCTCCTCTGTGTTTTAGGGTTTCTTTTGTTTGTTTGGGGAATGGATGGCACTTTAAATGAGGGTGAGGAGGGGGGATTTGTGCTGTCCTTGAAGTGATGGGCAGCAAGCTTGTGATCTGTTTGGGTTTTTTTTCCCCCCTTATTGCCACATCTCTTTGCCCCCTGCAGAAAGTTAAAGCCCTTTTTTTAATGTTTGCTTCAGTTTTTAGAGGGTTCTGAACTGGGCTGAGACCCGAAGAAACGTCTTTCATTCGAATCTTGATAGGAGGGGTTGACTCTTTTTTTTTAATTTATTTTGTTGTTGCTGTTTTCTTTTTAAAACTGGTGGCTGTGCAGCTGGACTCTGCACACGCTGTTGTGAACCTCTGGGAAAACCTCACTCCAGGTACGCTAGAGCACCTAGGTGAAAGAACCCCCTCCTGGAGAGGGGCTGTCCTGCCCTCCCCTCGCTCCCCTGCTCGCTGCCTTACCCAGGGGCTGCAGACTCACCCCCAGCCCTGCCCGCACCCCTCCTGGGCTTTAGCAGAGTAAACGCCCTGGTGACTTAGCCCTGTGGACAAGGCTGGTCCCCAGGGACGAGTTACAGCAAACACTGCCTGGTAGCAAGTGTTTGTGCTGGAAAACCCCTTCCTGGCTGCGGGGGGGTGCATGCAGATTTCCCCCCCCCCCCCCCCCCCTTTCTCATCCATCAGCCCACCGCACCACCGCGCCGAAAACCTGGGCGAGAAAGGAACGTGGGTGAAGCCTCGAGCTCGAGGTGTGGCTGAGCCTTTTCACTTGCCTCAACCCTAAGGATTAATGGTAGAGCCCCTATTTTTGTGGGGGGAGGGGGGGGGGAAGGGGAGATCCTGTTTTATTTTCGTGAGAGTTAGCTGAGCCTGGGGACGTCCGGATGAGGCGCGCACTTGATTTATATCAGATTCTATAGAGAGATGGCTGATATTTTTGGAAAGGGAACGGCTCTATGCAAACTTCCAGAACTGCTTGAAGAGATAGTTTAACATTTTTTTACTTTGGAATCTAAAGAATAAATCTCTAACTTTTTGTCTTAAAGCAGAAGCGTGTTTAGAAAGAGAAGCTGCTTCCACTGCTCTATTTTGGTGATGAAGGTTGGGCTGGCGGGAAGGACTATTTTTCACCATTTCTATCTCCTCTAGTTTTCTCGTTTCATTTTCTAACGGAATGCTGTGCCGTCTTTGATTCAACAGATCGTGTTTGTATTTTCTGTATCTGGTTCCTAACGTAGAGAAATAACAAATATATGAGGAAATCAATATAACGTCAAATGTTGTTATGGTTTGGGGGAAAATAAAGGTTTGGTTTTTTTTGGTACTTCACACTGATCCTCCTGGTTTTGTTGTGGTCTTTTTGTTGTTGTGAATGTGTTGGCTGAGAGCTGCGGTGCCCCCTGCCGCACTACAACTCCCGTCATGCTCCGGGCGAGCCGTGTTTCCCACAATGCCTCGCGCTCCTCAGCCCGCCCCCTCTGGGCGCTCTTCCGGTCTCGGAGAGCACGTGGTCAGCGTTCTGTGCGCTGATTGGTGGGCCGCTCCCGGAAGGACGGGGCAGGCGGAAGGGCTCTCGGTGGCCGTCGCCATGGTGAGTGGGGCTGGGGCCTGGACTCCCTTCCCTTCTTTTTCCTTCTCTTCCAGGGTTCCCTTCCAGCCCGTGACAGGACAGCTGGAGCCGATCCCGCTGCTCCCGCGGAGCCCTGACTCTCTCTCCCTTTGCAGGCCACGGCGACGGACCGGGCGGTAGGGTTCGGCTTGGTGGCCTTCAGCCTCATTCTCTTCGTATACTACACGCTGTGGATCATCGTGCTGGTACGGGGCTACGGGGCTCGCGCTGGTTCTTAGGTCCTGGTAAAGTCCAGCCTCCAGATCTTTCTTAGGTGCTGAAGGAGCACACTGTGCTGGCGTCCTGCTGGGAAGTGCTGGGGCAGAGCCTTCTGGCGTTGGTGGCACAGCCCTCACCTTCTATGTGTGCTGGCCCGACCCCGGCTCGGTGAGCTTGGCTTCACTCCCAGTGCTCCTGCACCGCCTGGGGATGGTGGGGGCTGTCAGTGGGAGCCAAACCTGGCCCATGGGTGCTGGTGGGGCCTTGTGCACACCTCCAGAGTTATGGTGCTGGTGGAATGGAATCATGGAGAGAAATGCTTCTCACTTAAACCAGAGCCCAGCAGGGGGGAGAAGGGTTCAGTAACACCGAGCTCTGGAAAAGTGCGAGTCTGGCAGTGTGACTGCTCCTCAGGATGCAGCAGCTGGGGTCATTAGTGGTGTTCTTCATAGAAATGTCTCCTTGTCAGTTTTCCAGGCAGCAGCTCAGCCTTGGACTTGTATCTGAACTCCTGGCAGTTTCCTTTCTGAGGATCTTGGGTTCCCCTCCTAGATGTGCTCACAGCTGTGGGATAGGTGTTCATACAGTGCAGGAATCATTGCAGTGCACTGTAGCATCCAAAGAATTCTGCTGTGCTCAGCAGAGGAGCCATGACAGGATCAGTGTGAGAGAGAGCCAGCATCAGCCTTTCCCTTCAAGAAGGCAGATGGTTGGGGGGCTGGTGTGCCCAGCACCACACAGCCAAGCCCACCCTGTATCCCAGCACTGCAGGGCCATGGCTGGGCTCCTGCTCTCTCCTTGTCACCCAGCTGAGCACTGGAGTCCTCCTCTTCCCAGCTGTTCTCTGCACCTGTGGTGCTGCTGCGTGAGGCTTCACCACGTGCAGGTTCAGACGCTCTTTTATTAGCAATCCCCTTGAGCCCCATGTTTCCGATCTGCTTTTGAAACTCCAGAGCTGCACGTGTTGGTGACTTGCTCTCATGTGTGGCCACCTGCTAATGCCCCGCTCTGTTTCTGCAGCCCTTCATCGACAGTGACCACAGCATCCACCAATACTTCTTGCCCAGGGAGTATGCAGTTATCATCCCCGTGGTGGCTGGGCTGCTGCTGCTGCTATTTATAGGTGAGTGTTATTTTGGTTGCTCTAATTAGAGGGTTCTAAATTAGGAAGAGAGAAGAGACACTTGTGATGTGCTGCTTGTGGTTCCTGCAGTGGCTTAATTTGGCTCAGGCACTTGTGTGCACACATGGGTAACTTCAGCTGTTCCTCTGGGCGTTAGAATTGTTTCTTGTGCTCTGCTGCGGTTCCATTATTCACTATGTGTTCTAAAGGTGTTTTTCATTTGAAATTTTTGGATTGAGTCTGTTCCCTCTCTCTCATGGTAGGTGTTTTTATAATGGTTGTGATGTGGAAGAGCAGAAAACCTGCCAAGAAATCAGACTGAAGGCCCAGCTGAGAGATGGAGAGAAGGCCCTCACCCTGCAGCACCCAGGCTGGGAGGAGCCAGCCTGCAGCACTAAGCAGCCACCTCCTCCAGAGCACTCTCGAAGCAGCAGCAGCGCCAAGCTGGCTGCTCTCTCTCCTACATTCCTTCCTCAAAAGATGCAGACTTGCATAGTTTACAACTTATTGACTAAAGGGAAGCAAAACTGACCTACGGGACATGCCAGGAGAGGGACCAGAGCTCCAGTTAGGACAAATCTGCACCCCAGCTGAGGCTACGTGCAGGAGCTGTGCTGGGCTGGAATCTGTCGGGGTCCAGCAGCAATAATTGCAGAGTGTGAGTTCAGTTCTGGCCCCCATCAGGTGCTCGGCCTCTGGGTAATCTTTCCCCTCTGCTCTTGCTGCATACAGTAGTTTATTCCTTCTGGGATTTTTTTTTTTTTTAACTGGAAGAGCTAATGATGGTGCTGTGAGCTCTCATGTTTCTGAAGAGGGCCTTCTGAGCTGTGCTTGTAGAGCACATGCTGCACCCACCTCCCCTCCTCCAGTCACCCAAGTGAGGACAGGGTGTGCCCTGAGTGGCAGAGGAAGCATTTTGGCTCCACTGCCAATGAATGGGGCTCTCACCACAGCTGTCAGCTGCAGCCTGGGCTCCTGCCTGCACTGGGCCAGCCCTGAGCTGGACTGCCAGCAGCTCCTGGTGGCTGTAGCGAGCTGGATTTGTCCTCAATAAAGGTCTCTAAGGTCTTTGTTCTTCTCCCGCTTCAAGTGCAGAGGTGCAGTTCCAGCTTCGTTCCCCAGCCAGCCCTCTTCCCTCCTGTGCCGCTTACACTGAGGGTGTGAGCCCAGCTGATGTCATTCGTGGGTGGCTGCAGTAGGCACCAGGCCCGCAGACTGCTGATGTGGGGACTAACCCAGCCCACAGGGACCGGGGGGCAGTGCACTCTGCCTGCCCAGTGCTGCAGCCCCCCACTGTGCTGAAGGACCTCAATTTCTAGGGCCAGTCATTGCTGCAGCTGTGCAGAGCTTTATTGCTGGAGAAATGCAGGAGGGCAGTGCACACTGCCTGTCCAGGAGGGGCACAGAGCGCTGCCCTGAGCCCCATATGTGTGTCTGACGCCTGGTGTGGGACGAGCAGGGGCTGCCATGCTGCAAAGGGCAGCGCCCCTAAAAATATCCCTGTTGGTGTGATGGGAGGTGGCGGTGCTCCAGCTGAAGGTCATGGCACTGTGTGTCCCTGCACAGGGTGTGCTCTGTGCCTCCGTTCCTTCTCACCACCTCTCAGCACACAGCATTGTGCCCCCACCCCAGGCACATTGTGGGGTGCAGGCGTGGAATGCAGCCCCGTGGTGTGTGTGTGGATCCCTGCACCCTGCTTGCTGTGTCACCATCACTGCCTCTTTCATTGATGCGAAAGCCTTTGGGGAGTAGGAACCAGTCTCATTTGTTGTTCATATTTCCTTGCTGCTGGCTGGGGAAAACCCCGGGTATACCTGGAGGCAGCGGGAGCGGGGGGGAAGAAGGGGGGGGTAGCACTGCATGACGTGTCCTGCAGCTGATATAAGGCTATCAGGCAGCACTGCAGGGCAGGAGGCCCCAATCCTGGTCCCAAAATGATCCCTGGGCTTTCAACACTGCATTGAGCTCCGCAACACCTGCATCCGTGGGGCATGGAGGTGAGGAGGGGGCGTGGGGTGGGCTATGGGGGATCCTATGGCGGGGAGGAGGCACGGTGCAAAAGGAGAGGGGGAGAGAAATGGGGGCAACGGGCTCTGGCGTGGGAGATGGGATGGGTACTGGGTCTGTCGGTACCGGGGCACACAGAGCAGGTGCCGGATGCGGTGCTGGGGCTCGCGGAGTGGGCTGGCACCGGGTGTGTCGGTACCAGGAAGCACGGGACGGGCGTTCGGGTGAAGGTACCGGGGTACGGGGCAGTGCTGGGGCTGAGATGGGAGCTGGGGAGGGGGCCGGGTCTGCCGGAGCCGGGAAGCGCGGTTCGGGTCTCCGGGCGATGGGCGCACGGGTGGCGCGCGGGCTCCGTACCGCTGCGCGCAGTGCCGGTGCCGCTCTCGGGGCGCTGCGCGGGGCGGTCCCGGCAGTGGCGCTCAGCTCCGCCCCCTCCCAGCGGAGCGCAGCGCGGTGCTCCCGGCGCGGCCCGGCCGCGATGCGGGACCCGACGGCGGCCCTGGGGGGTGGGCAGCGGTACCGACACCGCCGCCCCCGCGGGGGCTCCCGGCGTCGTGAGTGGGGCCGGGCCGGGCGGGGTGCGCTCCTCCCCCAGCGCCGAGCACGGGATTGGGAGCGGGACGGGGACGGGAACCGGGCGTGGGGGAGTCCTGAGCGCGGGGGGACCCGGGGCGTGGAGGGGGTCCCGGACGTGGGGGTGGGGGTGTCTGAGGCGTGGGGGGATTCAGGGGGACGCTGAGCACGGGGTGCGCAGGGGGCACATCCTGCGCTGTGTGGGAGTGGGGCGTTGGGTACCGGGGCGTCCCCAGCCACGATGGCCCCGATCCCCCCCTCACCCCCCGCCGATCCCGCTCTGTGTGCAGGGTGCGCGCCCCACGCCTCCCTGTGACCCTCGTGCCCCACGGCCGCCCCAGCTCCGCGGGATAAAGATGCTGGTGAGTACCGCGGGGATGGATGGGACGAACCCGCAGCGCTGCGCGGCTGTGCGCCCCGATACCCGCGGTGCGGCGACTCCGGGTGGGCAGCCCTTGGGCCCCGCTGCGGGGACGGAGTGGAACCCGCGGGGGTCGCCGCCACACGCGTGGGCCCCGGCTGCGTGCGGGAAGTGAGTCACGCGCGGCCCGGGGTTCCCTCCTGGCAGAGTTCTGCCGCCGGGCCGCGCTGCCTCCGGCGCCCGACGTGGGCACGGGGCCGAGCCCGGCGCAACCGCGGTTCTCCGCTTCCAGGTCCGCGTCTTCGTCGTCCTGCTGTGCGCGGCCGCGCTCTCCGTGCTCTACGTGCTGCTGTGCCGCGAGGCCGCCGGGCGGAGGGACGGCTCCGCGTACACCGCGCCCGCGGCGCTCAGCTTGCAGGGCTACAGCCGCGTCCCCGACGGGAAGGTCGGTCCGCGGGGCGGCCCCGTCCCCCCGCGCCTCGGCTTCCCCGTCCTCGGTGCTCACGGCGCGTATCCCCGCAGCCGCTGCGCAGAGCTCCGTGCCGCCGCTGCGCCGTGGTCTCCAGCTCGGGGCAGATGCTGGGATCGCACCTGGGCCGGGAGATCGACGGGCAGGAGTGCGTGCTGCGCATGAACCACGCCCCCACCGCCGGCTTCGAGGAGGACGTGGGCACGCGGAGCACCGTCCGCGTCGTGTCGCACACCAGCGTCCCGCTGCTGCTCAGGAACCAGCCCTACTTCTTCCAGCAGTCCCGGGACACCATCTACGTCATTTGGGGTCCCAGCAGGAAGATGAGCCGCGAGAAGGGCGGCCCGACGTACCGAGCGCTGCTCAGGGTGCTGGAGATGTACCCCCGCCTGCAGCTCTACACGCTGACCGAGGAGAAGATGGCGTATTGCGACGACGTCTTCCAGAACGAGACAGGGAAGAACAGGTACTGCGGCCCCCCCGCCTGCCCCCCGTGGCACCGCTTCCGTCCGTCCGTCCGCGGGTCCCCATCCCACCGCTGTGCCCCGCAGGGTGAAATCCGGCTCCTTCCTGAGCACGGGGTGGTTCACCATGATCCTGGCCATGGAGCTGTGCGAGCACATCTGCGTCTTCGGTATGGTCAGCGACAGCTACTGCAGGTGAGGGGCTGGGGGTGGCAGCGGGGGCTGCGGGGGGCGCAACCCTGCTCAGCCCCCGCCGTGCCCACAGGGAGAAGAACCACTCGAGCGTGCCTTACCACTACTTCGAGAAGGGGCGGCTGGATGAGTGCAGGATGTACCTGGTGCACGAGAGGGCCCCCCGCGCCGGGCACCGCTTCATCACCGAAAAAGCCATCTTCTCCCGCTGGGCCAAGAGGAAGGACATCATCTTCAGCCACCCGTCGTGGGCAGGGGGGTAGGAGAGGCGGCAGTGCGGTTGGAAGCCCCTCGATATGCCCGGTATTGGGGGTCTGCAGCCACTGGGGGGGCAGCAGTGGAGACCCCGTTGCGTTGGAGCGCATGGGACAGGACTGGATCCACCGAGCCCCCCCAGCTGCAGGCCCCGAGCTGGCTTGGACCCGTGCAGTGTGGATGTTTAATGTGGGATTCATCCCGGGACGGACCCCACGTATATGGGGCACGTGGAGCGGGGCCGGGACCCCCCGTCCCACAGCCCCCGTGTGCCCCCTGCCCGCAGCCCTGAGCTGCCTTGCCACAAGTGCCCTTGGATTCAGACCAAAGCCGACTTGCCCATTAAAAGCATTTGTAAGTCCGCGCTGTGCCCGCAGCAGAGGTGTGTGGGGCCGGGGCAGCAGCGGGGTTTGTCGGTCTATAAATAGAGTGGGGATCTGACGGATGGGGTCAGAGCACGGAGAGGGTGCTGAGATCCGGTGGATGGGGTCATGCGGGGAGCTGCGGGTGTGCCAAGGGATGGGTGCAGCGGGGCTGTGGGGCAGCATATCGATGGGGCAGAGGGAGACTCGTGTTGGTTTCCAGGGTAGAGAGCCCCGTGGGCCTCCCCGTGCCTCACAGCCCCGCGAGATGAGCTCAGCCCACGGCGCTGCGCCGTATCCCGGCAGTGTCACGCGCGCACCCACCCACGCGCCCTGCGCAGCCCAATCCGGGGCCGTCCCGTCGGGGCGGGCGGCGTTAGGACCCCCGCGCGCACCCGCCCCCGGCACAGCGCGGCCCCGCGGGCCCCGGGAGCGCGCGGCGGCGGCGGCGGCGGCGGCGGCGCAGTGCGGAGCGGAGCAGAGCGGAGCTCGGGCCGCGCTCGGGCCGTCGGTGCGGGTGGGGATGGCGCGGCGGCGGCGGCGGGGGCGGCACTCACCGTGCGGGGAACGGACCGGCACCGCCCCGCCGGGACGCGGCTGCGCCCGGCCTGACGCGGCCGTACAGAGCGGGGGGCGGCCGTGGGGCTGCGTGCTGGGTACGGGGGGGGTGGCGTCCCGGGGGCTGTAGGGGCTGCATCGCGAACAGCGGTGGGTTTGAATCGCGGGTGCCGGGGGTTGCGTCCCGGATAGTGGAGGGTTCGCGTCCCCGGTTGCACAGCAGACGCGTCCCGGGGCTCTGTGGGGGCACGGGGGGGGGTCTGCGTGCTCGGCGAGGGTAGATCGGCACGTGGGGGCTGCACCGCGGAGCTGCAGCTGGGTTTGCTGTACCGGGGATGCAGGCAGGGCTCAGCGCTTCCCCAGCAGAGCGCGATGTGACCCCGGGGCGCCGTCATGGCCCTGCTGCCAGCTGGAGGGGCCCGGCAGCACCGCACAGCCCGGGGGGAGCGCGGCGAGGAGGAGGCGGAGGAGACCCCCCCGGCACCGCTCAGCACCCGCTGCAGATGAGTGCCCCCACCCAGGTAAGGGACCCGCACAGCAGGACCGGGGTGACCGGCGGGGGTCCCGGGGCTGCCACCCCCCCTCGCCCCGTGTCCCCCCTGTGTGCTTCTCCTCCCCCTCAGCCCCGTGCAGGGACGGAGCTCCCAGCACTGTCCCCTCTCTGGGACTCCTGGCACCGAAAATCCCGGCCGTGCCCCAGGCACGTTGGCACCTTCCCGGCCCCAAAGCCTTTCGGGGCCCCCTGGAGGGTTACGTGCTGGCTGCTGTGTAATTTTCCATCTTGGCTCCTCCCAAGACAATCAGATTTCATTTTGTTTTTAATTTCTAATTGCTACGACTACGACCCAGCAGGAGTGGGAATGACTCACTGAGAAGGACTTCCAAATGTTCGTGGGTGTGGGGAGAAGTGAGGATAAGTGGGTCCCCTCGCTGGGCAAGTGCCCGTGGGAGCACCCTAAACACCCCGGGGCCAGTTTAATAGGATTGAGCCGGGAGATCCCAATCTCCTTAGGGCACCGGGATCAGCCCAGGGCTCAGCCCGGTGTGGGGATCAGCGCACGGTGCGGTTTTGGGGATGGAATCCCACTGCTTTTGGGGTGACTGCGTGCCTCGCAGGTGCTCGCAGGACGTCGGTGATCAGTTGGCACTGAGGGCAGCGTGGAGACATGAGCGGCAGCACGGTGAGTGGGACCCCACCTCCCCTTAAAGCCATTCAGGAGAGCTGAGCTGGGGGCGGCCGTGCCAGGGCCAGGGATCCTCTGGCAGCAGCTCAGAGCAGCGCTCACGCAGTAAAGCATTTTCCTCCTCCTCTCTCCTTAAAGCACTGCGGCCATGCAGGCAGTGCCGCTACCGGGAGAGCTGGAGCTGCGTGCATGGCTGAGCGGGGAAGGACAGGAATGTCCCCATCTCCATCCCCATTCCCATCCCCATCTCTGTCCCCATCCTATCCCATCCCATCCCCATCCCTATCCCAGCTCCCAGCGGCCCAGCAAAGGGAGAGCGAGTTGGGCCACCGCATCCCGGTGATCTCCATCCCGATCCCTTTGGGGAGGGGCCCTGACACTGTCCCCCCACCCGCAGAGCCAGCGCGCCGCCGTCTTCGTGCTTCTCTTCGCCCTGCTCATGCTGCTGATCATCTACAGCTCCAGCAGTGGCACCGAGGTGTTCCCCTACAGTGCACTGCGGGGCAGAGCCCGGCGGCCCCCCAACCTGCGGCACTGGGGGGTGAGCAGCGGGTACCTGCCTGTCTCCGGGAACAAGGTGGGCACAGGATGTGGGTATGGAGATGGGCTGTCCCCATGGGTGGGACACTGAAAGCCCCTTGGTTTGGACTCCCTATGGTTTGGACTCCCCTCGGTTTGGGGTCCCCGTGTTTTGGGGTCCCTTTGGTCTGGACTCATTGTGTCCATCGCCTCAGAGCCTGACTGCCCACTGCCACCAATGCGCCATCGTCACCAGCTCCAGCCACCTCCTGGGCACCCACCTGGGTGCTGAGATCGACCAAGCCGAGTGCACCATCCGCATGAACGACGCTCCCACCACCGGCTACGAGGCCGATGTGGGCAACAAGACCACCTTCCGCGTGGTGGCCCACTCCAGCATCTACCGCGTCCTCAAGAGGCCCCAAGAGTTCGTCAATAAGACCCCGGAGACCGTCCTCATCTTCTGGGGGCCGCCGGCCAAGATGCAGAAGGGGCTGTTGAAGATCATCCAACGCGTCGGCGCATCCTTCCCCAACATGACGGCCTACGTCGTCTCCCCGCACCGCATGAAGCAGTTTGATGAGCTCTTTCGGGGGGAGACGGGGAAGGACAGGTACCGGGAGCTCCTCCTCCCCTCCTTGTGCTCTGCGGGTCCCCACTGGTGGGTTGAGGACCGTGAGGGTCACCTCATCGCTGTGCCCTAGAGAGAAGTCACGCTCGTGGTTGAGCACAGGTTGGTTCACCATGGGGATTGCGGTGGAGCTGTGCGACGCCGTCCACGTCTACGGCATGGTGCCCCCCAACTACTGCAGGTAAGGGCCTCCCCGTCCCCAAATCCCAACCCCGGGACTCGGCACGGGGCTCAGCCCGTGGTCTGCTTGTAGTCAGCGCCCGCAGCCCCGCCGCATGGCGTACCACTACTACGAGCCCAAGGGCCCCGATGAGTGCACCACCTACATCCACAACGAGCGCAGCCGCCGCGGCAACCACCACCGCTTCATCACCGAGAAGCGCGTCTTCGCCAGCTGGGCCGCCCCCTACAACATCACCTTCTCTCACCCCACCTGGCCATAGGGCGGCCGCACCGAGCAGGGAGCCCTGGGGATGGGGTCCCTTTGATTCGGGGTCCCTTTGATTCAGGGTCACCTTGGGACGGGATCCCCTTGGCTTGGGGTGCCGTTGGGATGAGGTCCCATTGGTTCGGGGTCCCATTGGGATGGGGTCCCCTGGGGATGGGATCTCTGTGGGATGAGGTCCCCTTGGCTTGGGGTCCCCTTGGCTTGGAGTCCCTTTAGTTTTTAGTTCAGGGATTCCCTGGCTTGGAGTCCCTGTGGGATGGAGTCCCCTTGGTTTGGGGTCCGGGCTGCACTGTGCAC
Organism: Gallus gallus; assembly: GCF_016699485.2. Classification (NCBI taxonomy): domain Eukaryota; kingdom Metazoa; phylum Chordata; class Aves; order Galliformes; family Phasianidae; genus Gallus; species Gallus gallus. The sequence goes on from NC_052548.1 coordinate 5,550,813, forward strand.
CCCAGGGCTGATACAGCCATCAGGGCCGTGTGCCACCGCTGTGCCCATGGGTCTGCACAGCCACGACATGGCAGGTTTTAGGGTGTCTCATCCCCTCCTGCAGGACGTGGGAACCCTGCATGGTCCCAACTCAGAACCTCCCAGGCTGCGTTGCAGCCCATCACCCTGAGAGCACACGGGGGGTGCAGGTGAATGGTCCCCTTTGGCTGGCATGGGGGTCACGTTGCTTTGGGGGCAAAATTTTAGCCCCCACCCCACCCCCACCATCCCCCAGCACAAATCCTAACATTTTCAGTGTTACCATCCCCAGAGCAGAGACCTCGAGAGCCACCCCAGTGAGGACCAAGGGGGTGACACTGCCAACGTGGTGCCGGGAGGGGGGAGGTGGGGAGGAGGGGGGGGGGCAATACCACACAGCACTGCCGGAACCTTTTGTAACCTGGCCATGGGGCTGGGGGGATTTTTTCCCTCCTGGTCCCGGTGTTTGGATTCCCACTGTGGAGCCACGCGATGCTCATCACTCAGCAGCCCCTCACGAACCATTCAGAAGGGTTTGGACGCTGAGCCCCATTGGGTGGCAGCCCCGTGCCTCAGTTTCCCCCTCGGCCGTGGCAGCGGGGGGGGGGGGGGGGGGGGCGTCCCGGTGGGGTCACACCTTGGGGGGGGGGGGGGGGGGCTCAGCACCGTGTTTTGTATCGATTTGTACAGGAATAAACCTCGCTGCAGTCTGTTGCCTTGGACCGTGCCTGCGGGATGCATCTCTGGGGTCCGGGTGGGAGGGAAAGGGACCCCGTAGGACCCCCCCCAGCCCGCAGCGGGGCTGAGGTGGGCGGTTGGGGGCTGCAGGACCTCCCAGCTCTACCCGTCATCCGCGGGCTCCTCCCGTTGCGGGGGCGCGGTACCGGGGGGCTGCGGGGGGGCTGCGGGCGGGCGGGCGGCATTGCCCCCCCCCCACAGTGCCCCCCCTCCCCGCTGCCCGCTCCCGGCATGCCCCGCGCCGCCAGCATTATATATATCTAGCGGTACGGCAGAAGCTGCCGGCCAGCAGCAGCCGCCCCCCCCGTATTCTGCACCGCCCCCCCCGCAGGTCAGTGCCGCCCCCCCCAGCCCTGCTGCTGCTTTGCACCGCGGTTCGTGTCCCAACCCCCCCCCCCCAGATCTCCCCCCTGGGTCCCCCCCGGGCACAGTCTCGCGGTGACCTTGGGGAGGGCGTTCCGGCATCCGCCGTTCGGGCCCCCCCCGCTGCCCCCCGCCCGACCATTCTGCGTGGGGGCGGAGAAGCGATCGGTCCGTCCGCCCCCCCTCCGTGCGTTGAGCTGTGGGGATGGGGGTGCGGGGGGGGGATGTGAGCATCGCTGCGGGTGTGCGGGACCCGGGGGGGGAGAAGGGAGAGGAGCGGTGGGGAGCACCGGGGGGCATTGCAGGGGTGCTGTGCTATTGCGGGGGGTGCTGAGCTATCGGGGGGCGCTGGGAGCCGTGCGGCCCTTGGGCTGGAGTCCCCACATGGGAGGTGGGTGCGGGCAAAGCGTGCGGTTGGAGCTCCTGGTGGGCTGCAGTTCTGGGGAGCACCCTGGGGTGCAGCACGGCGTGGGCTGTGCTGGGGAGTGCTGTGCCGCCCGCTCCGTGGGCACAGCGCCACGCTGGGTCAGGCCGTGAGCCCACCAAGGGCTGCTGCCAGGTGTGCTCGGTGCCCCCGCGCCAGGGACCCCCCAGGTTGTGCCCTTCCTATGGGGCGATGCAGGGCTCAGCCTCAAAACGCAAGCAGGACGTGACCCGGTGCAGATTTCAGCCCATCCATACTTAGCCTCTGCCCTTTCCCGGCTGTAACACGACCTGATGGATGGCCACGGCCCCTTCGGCCCCGGTCTGGCCGGTTTGGGGACAGCGGGGTGACGTGGTGTGGCTGAGCAGGTGGGGTGCTGCGGGGCTGGGTGCGGGCGGGCGGTTATGGGTATGGCCAAACCCACAGCGAGGAACTGGAAGGGCAGTGGGGTGCAGCAGCCCCCCCTTGGGCACCGAGAACAGGCTGACCCCTTAAAAAGCATCCCCTCCAGCACATGGGGAGCTGGAGGTACGTGGGATACTGCCTCCGTCCCTCAGTGTCCTGCTGCCATGTGTCACCCCGAGCCAATTTCCGGCTGCCAGGCAGCACCCCGGGCATGGGGATGTGGTCAGGGCAGGGGAGGGTGCTGGGATTGTCACCGTGCGTCACCCGGCAGTGCCGGCACAGGGCGGGTGGCTGCCGGCAGCGAGGTAGGCGACGGCCGCAGGAAGTGAGGTCCCAGCTCCTGGAGCCATGGAATTCAGGCAGCATTGTGCCTTTCTCGTGTATTTTAGTAATTTTATATATTTAAGAGCCAAGCTGGGGAACGGTGCTGCTAGCAGGGGGGAAACCCCGTCCCCCAGCGTGGCCCTAGAGCTCAATTTGAGATCTGCTCCATCCCATCGTGGAAGCAAAGGGAGAGCTGTTGTCCTGGCAACGTCCTCCCCAGGCCGCAGTGCCGGGCCCCGTGTGTCCCTGCCGTGCCTCTCACTCTGCTCTGCTTCCCTTGCAGCCTGAAGTGCTCCTCCACCCAGACAGCAGCAGCATGTCGACAGGTGAGTGCTTTGCATCTGTGCCTCCTGCATCCATTCCCTCCATCCCCTTTGCATAACCCCCCCCTTGCACCTGATCCCTCGATCCCCCTTGGCATCCATCCTCTCCAACCCCTGTTGCCTCCATCCCTTTTATCTCATTGTGTGTACTCAATTTTTCCTCCTTGTGTCCATCTCCTGCGTCCTTTTTGCATTTGTCCTCTCTGTCCCTCTTGCATCTAAACCCTTGGTCCCCCTCGTGTCCATCCTCTGTGTCCATCTGTTCCCTCTGTTCCTCTTGCATCTAATCCCTTAGTTCCCTTTGCATCCATCCATCTGTCCCCCCATCCTCCTATGTTGTCCATTTGTGTCCATCACTTGTGCCTCGACATGTCCATCCCTTTTCTCCCCCTTACATCTGATCTCTCAGCCCTCTGTGCCTGTCTCCCATGTCCTCTTTGTATCTGTCACCTCTGTCCCTCTTGCATCTGATCCTTAGGTCCCCTTTTGTGTCTGTCTCATGTTCTCTTTCCATCTATCTCCTCTGTTTCCCTTGTATCCAAGTCCTGAATCTCTCATCCAATCCCCAGAGTCCCCCCCTTGTGTCCATCTTCTATGTTCTCCAGTAGTGTCTGTCTCCTCTGTCTCCCCCTCGTGTCCATTCCGTGTCCTCTTTCCATCCCTTCCCTCCATTCCCCTTACGTCCGCTCCCTGTCCCCCCGTTGCCTCTGTCCCATTTCTCCCCCTTGCTTCCCTCCAGCCCCCACGTACTCCATGTCTTCTGCCCACCCCCCCTTCCCCACCAGCCTCTTGGCTCCCTCCCATCCCGGGGCTCACCGGCTGCTGGAGGAGCTGAAATTTCAGAAGACTGAGATCTGGAGATGGGCAGCACGGCCCCAGGGTGGCTCATGTTATTTTTAGCGTCCTCCCTCTGCGCTGTCACACCCCAATGCGTGGCAGGGACAGATCCTGCAGGGGGGGGGGGGAATCCTGCAGGGAAAACCCCCCCGTCCTATGGGCTGGAGTGCTCTGAGTGGATGGGGCTATGCCATTTCTGGGGACAATCAGATCCCACGGGGTTGTGCCATGCTGTGCCATGCTGCACCAAGCATGACTAGGAGCTGACCATGGGGATGGTTGTGGCTGTCCCTGCTGGTTCCTATCCCTCAGTGGGGTCGGAGACAATGACCGTCTCCAGGATGCAGTGGAGTTCCAACCCCTCAGCTCAACCCCTCGTCTGCCAGGACACCATGGGGTCTCAGTGCACGAGCATGTCCGGCTTCAATCCTGGACTGTCCAGGTGACAGGATGACAGGATGAGTGCTTCCTACTCTGCCCTCCCTGGGGTTGGGGTTGGTCCCCACCACTCCTCGTTCAGTCCTGCCACTGGGGACAGTTTTCTCCCTGGTGTAACTTCTGGCTTTTAGATTTATTGTTGTTTGTTTTTTTTTTCTCTCTCTCTCCACCAGAAAAACTGAAGCACCACAAGATCATCTTCGTGGTGGGTAAGTGGGTGTGGGACAGAGGTGGCCGGTGTGGGGTGTGCTGGGACCAGCAGGGTCTAGCAAAGCTTGGGATGCCAGCATCCAATGTGATGTGATGGCAAACTCCTGGGGGTGGTGTCATGGGTGCTTGATGGGGCGGTGATGTCCAGGGTACCATCAGGAGAGTGATGTCTGGGATATTGGTCATGGTGCCTCTGGTGCCATCAGAGCAATGATGCCCAGGTGTCAATGGCACATCAGCCACACCAGCAGCCCATGCCGCCCCAACAGCTCTTTCCATCCATCCTGTCTCCTCTCATCAGGCTTTGATGGGTCTGGGCTGCCGCTCCTCCTACCCCCACTAGATGGGGCATGGGACATGACGGTGGCCCTGGTGTGACTTGCAGGTGGCCCCGGCTCAGGGAAGGGGACGCAATGCGAGAAGATTGTGCACAAGTATGGGTACACTCACCTCTCCACTGGGGACCTGCTCCGGGCAGAGGTCAGCTCGGGCTCAGAGCGGGGCAAGAAGCTGCAAGCCATCATGGAGAAGGGCGAGCTGGTTCCCCTGGTGAGTTTGTGGTTATGAACACAGGGTGATGTGGGGACACTGTGGTGATGCAGCAGCAGGAATGGGGCACGTCGTCCCACATCACCCTGACAGCTGTATGCCCCCTCCCCAGGACACGGTGCTGGACATGCTGCGGGACGCCATGTTGGCTAAGGCAGACACCTCCAAGGGTTTCCTCATTGACGGCTACCCTCGCGAGGTGAAGCAGGGAGAGGAGTTTGAAAAGAAGGTGAGGGCCGTTCCCCTGGTGAGTGCCGTGCGGTGTTATGTTGTGCCACCCTCCGTCTGTGGCCTACGCGGTGCTGGCACCATGGTGAGGCCTTGTCGGCTTCATTGCAGCCTGCAGGCCCAGCCCTGGCGTCAGCCCACAGCAGGGCACGGTGGCAGGGGACATCTATCCAGGCTGCCCTCAGGCCTGGGGCAGTGGCAGAGAGCCAAGGCCTGTCCCCTGGTGGGTGCCATGCCACAGTGTGTTGTGTCATCCTCCATCTGCGGCCTACATGGTGATGGCACTATGTGAGGCCTAGTCAGGCTTCACTGCGGCCTACAGGCCTACGCCCTGGGGACCCCCTATAGTGGGGTGCGGTGGCAGGGGACGTCTGTCTGGGCTGCACCCAGGGCTGGCAGAGGGTGACTGGGGTGATGGCCACGCTGTCCCCTCCTTGCCGGGTATCACACCTCCAGCCCCACCTGGAGGAGACGTGGGGACACCCAGACCCACATGGTGACAGCTGTGTCCCCACAGATTGCCCCCCCCACGCTGCTGCTCTACGTGGATGCGGGGAAGGAGACGATGGTGAAGCGGCTGCTGAAGCGGGGAGAGACCAGCGGGCGGGTGGACGACAACGAGGAGACCATCAAGAAGCGCTTGGAGACGTACTACAAGGCTACCGAACCCGTCATCGCCTTCTACAAGGGCCGGGGCATCGTCCGCCAGGTGAGCGGGGTACAGGGAGGGGGGAAGCAATACATGGGGGTAACAGAGCTGCCAGCTGCCCCCCCTTCCCCCCAGCATTGCTGAGGGAACCAGCACCCCGTCACTGTCCCCACAGCTGAATGCCGAGGGCACCGTGGATGAGGTTTTCCAGCAGGTCTGCTCCTACCTCGACAAGCTGTGACGGCCCCGCGCCCCCCACCCTGCGCTCCCCCCACACGCGCAGGGCAGAGACAGCGGAAGTGGCCTTATCCTGTTTTCGTGGACAGAGCCGCGCGAAGGAAATTTCAAGGACATTGTGTTTGGCTCTTTCCCGTCTCTCCCCAGTAAAGTTCACTTTAATGAGCCCAGACTTTATCTTTTTCTTCTGTCGCAGGAAATGAGTTTTTCTTTCCAGAGATTTTTGTTTCTAGCCTCCCCCCACCCCCCCTCAGCCAGCCCCTCTCTGAAGCTGATAAAGGGCAGGAAGCGGGTGTTTATCCCGGCTGAGATGCAGCGGGCCGGGGGATGCTTGGAGGAAGGGAGGAGCATCCCGGCTGCTTGCCCCTGGGGCTGTGTCCTGGCCCTGTCCTGCTCCCCCCAACCCCATCTCATTCCTGTGCTCTGTTTCTGCATCCCTGGGGCAGCATCCCACCCCATCCCTCCTCCTCATCCCATCAGATGGTGATTTCCGCCCCTTCCACCACTTCCTCGCTGCTTTTGTCCATTGGGGTGTTTTGGGATCCCCTCATCCTTCTTCCTCATCTCATAGGATGGGGATTTCTATCACCTCCTCACTGCTTTTGCCCATTGGGGGTGCACGGCCGTGCTCCTGGGTGCCCTCTTTCCAAGCACATATGGTCATCAGTGTCACCGCTGTGCCTCTGGGCTGGATGTCACCTAGGGCAGGGGGGAGCAATGTGGACGTGCATCTTAGCACAGCCACTGAGTTGGTGTCCTCATGGGCAGGGGATAGCACCTGGGTCCTCATGGGGGGCTGAATATCTCAGGGATGTTCCGCAGAGCTGAATACGAGGGATGCTGGCATCGGGGACATGGAGCTGAGGGTTCCCCAGTCCGAGAGCTGCCTACATTGTGCTCGGATATGTTGCAGCCCCTTGGTGTTCCTAGACAGGGTGAGGGCAGCAGGCGACAGAGCCATGACCTCCCGGCGCTGCTGGCTTTGGGGCTGCCATAAATCAGGCACGGTGTGGGCAGCAGCTTGGGGGCAAGCCAGGTCACCAGGACGGTGTGGAGGAAGGAAACGTGCTGGAAGGGGGGGGGGGGGGGGGGGGGGGGGGGGGGGGGGGCGGGGAGGGGGAAACAAAAATTCCCCTAGAAAAATTCCTGAAGGAAAAAAAAAAACACAACAATTCTGAGTGCGCCAGGCTCGGACGTCAGCCGGGTGCCCAGGGGTGAAGCAACAGTGAGCAACGGCGGGGCTGTGGCGCTGCGAGGAGGCGGCGGGCAGGAAGGATGCGGCCGTCCGGCCGGGGCTGGGGCGCTGCCAGCACCGCCAGGCGCGTGTCGCTGGGGGCGAGGGGCCAGGAGGGGTGGGGGGCGGTGGGCTAAAGCCGGGTGGGGGATGGAGTGAGCCCGTATCCCTCGTGCCCTCATCCCTCTCGGGGTGTGAGGTGAGCCTGAATCAGTTTCCCCGTACGGTGAGCAGGGCTAGGGCGCCCTGATTGCCCCCACGAAGACGGGGGTGCAGGGGATGCTCAGGCTCAGCTCTGCTGCCCGCACCCGTCCCCGCGGTCCCCAGGAGATGGCAGTGCTCTGTCGTGGGAGATGGCTGCTGCTCGCCCCTGGGACGTGCTGGGGGGACAGCAGTCACCTCGGGGACATTCTGCTGCTGGGGACGGGCCTACTGCCTTCCCTGCAGGTCCCTGTGCCTCTTCCACCCCACGGCCATGGAATGGGATGGAGCCATCCCAGTGAGCATTCAACAGGGATGGGGCAAGGCTGCAGGAATGTCCCTGTGAGCACCCTGCTGATCTCTGACTCCCAGCTCGGTACTGCTGTGACCCAAACCTGCTTGCAAGCAGGGACACTGTGGCAGACCCCAGCTGTGGGCACGCACAGTGGGGTGGCATTGCTGTGGGCCCCACACATCTGTCAGCAGTCTGGGGGAGCACTCACTGCTGGGGAACACCATAACCATGGGTGGACTGGGTGTCACCAATGTGGGGCAGCCCGTGTCACCCTTGCATAGGGGCAGCTCCTGTCTTTAGTACATGGAGCAGCCCCCTCCCCACTATTAAGCCGTGTGGGGTTGTATTTGGGAGCAGGATGGGCTCTTGGCGCCTGAACATCCTCAAAGCGTGTGCTGTGATCCCCAACACTGCTGCTCTGTGCCACCACCCCATAAGGGGTTCCAGGGCACACCCGCTGACCCTATCCCTCGGGGCTCAGCACTGGCAACAAAACCCACTCCCCAGTGGGGAAACCGAGGCACGGGCTCCCCTCACTTCATCCCCCTCCTCCCCCCTCACCCCCCCCCCCCCGTCGCCCGGCACGGCTCCAGCGCTGCGGAGCGGCATTTCCTCCCGGCACGGAGCCGCGCCGCCCGCCGACCCTCCTCCTCCACCTCCTCCTCCTCCTCCTCCTGCCGAAGGGAGTCGGTTTCCTGCCGCCGCCGCCCGCTCACTGCGCTCTGGGCTCGGGGTAGCGGCCGGGATGTGCCGTCGGAGCTCTCCGCTGCTGCCGCTGCTGCTGGCGCTGCTCGGCCGTCCCGGTGAGTGGGGCCGGGGGGTCCCGGTGGTGTGTGGGGCACGGGGAGGGGACGAGGGTGAAGAGGTGCCCGGAGCGCGGTGGGATCAGCCAGGAGCTGTGCCCCGTGGTGGGGTACACGTACTGGGCGTGGGGATGGGACCCTGCTGGCATGGGACCCCTCTGACATGGGACCCTCTGACATGGGATTCTGCTGACATGGGATTCTTTTGACGTGGGACCCCTCCAGCGGCCCCAAAGGCCGGCTGCGTCACCGGGTGTGCGTCAAAGCAGTGCGGCTGCTGCTCCCTTCCCGAGACCACAGCACACAGTGGGTCCTGGGGTGGTCCCCATGTCACCAGAACACCCATCCGGGCAGCCGCTCAGGGAAGGGAGCCCCAAAAGCACCCCGCTGTTGGTGGCATGGAGATGGGCGCTGTTCTGCTGCCTTCACTGTCGGTTCCAGCAGTGCTGACGCTGCCCTCACCCCACAACCTCAGCATGGAGGGTCTGTGGGGCACCCATAGCAGCCAGCAGGCAGAGAGCTGGGGACATGGGGACATGCCATGCCGGGATGGGACTGGGACAGAGTGGTTCTAGGACAGCAGCAGCGTCAGGATGCCCTGCAGTCCATGTCCTGAGGTTTGTGCTATGCAGGCCATGCCTTATGGGGCTGCGCTGTGTGGACCCCATCCTATGTAGTTGTGTCATGTACTCCTTGTCCTATGGCTGTGTCATACGGTCTCCATCCAATGTAGCTGCACCATAGAGTCCGTTCCTATGTAGCTGTGCCGTACAGTCTATGTCTTCTGTAGCTGTGCCATACTGTCCTTGTCCTATGGCTGTGCCATACGGTCCCCGTCCTACATAGATGTGCAGTAAGGTCTGTGTCCTATGCAGCAATGCGATATGGTCCCCATCCTATAGCTGTGCCGTATGGTTTGCATCCTATGAAGCAGTGCCATATATTCCCCATCCCGTACAGCTGTGCCACTGGGTCACCATCCTTTGCAGCTGTGCAATCAGTCTCTGTCCCGAGCAGCTGTGCCAAACAGCTGCTGTGCCGTGTCCGTTGTACTTGTGCCATTTACTCTACATCCTGTGTGGCTGTGCCTTACAGTCCCTGCACTAAGATGGTTCTGCTCCGTGAGCTGTGTTCTATGTAGCTTTGGTCCCCATACTACTCAGCTGTGCCTTCTAGTCTCCGTCCTGCTTAGCTGTGCTGTATGCTATATGGTCCTCATCCTATGGAGCTGCGCTATACTCTCCCACATAGTGATGTAATGTAGTTCCTGTCCTTCCTATCTGCTTTATGATCCTTTGTTTATTTATCTGTGCCATATGGTCCTTGTCCTGAATGTTCAGTACAGTTCCTGCCCTACACAACCAATCAGTAAAGCCCCTGTTATATGTAACTGTGCCTCTATAGTCCTTGTCCTGTGTAGCTCTGCCATATAGGCCATGTCCTACCATGTGGCTGTGCTATACCATGCCCACCACCTGCAGCTGTGCCAAATGGCCCCCATCCTATGTGGGTGCACCATAGCACCCCTGTGCCATGTAGCTGTGCCTTCTACCCCGTGCCCTATGTAGCTGTGCTGTATACCCTGTGTTACCACCTCCCCATGGCACAACAGCCGATGATGGCCCAGAGATGACAGCCCCCCCGGCTGCTGCTCTCCCTCCATTCCCACCCCTGGTGCAGCTGAGTCCTGCCAGCTCATTGCATGAGTGTCAGCGCACCGTGCTGCCTGCGAGCATCCTGCCCTCCTGGAGCCCCCCCAGCCTGGCACCCCCAGCCTGGCACCCCAGCACTGCAGGGCTTTGTTCTGTGCCCGGAGCCTTTGATCAGCTCCTAAAAAAAACAGGAATCCCTCACGCGCCGGGGCGACACGGCAGAGAGGCCGAGGGCGGGTGGTGGGAGGCTGGAAAAACATCAAGTGGGTTTTCTTTCTTTCTTTCTTTTAATATATATATATTTATTTATTTATTTTATTTTTTTTACATTTCCTGGAGTACAAAAATAAATGCGCCCTTATCTGATTGACCCCGCGGGCGCAGGCTGGGCGCAGCTGAGCGCCCTTATCTGATCCTGACATCATGCTGCAGAGCACTGCCTGCCCCTGGGGATGGGGAAGGTGCCCGCTTGGCACCACTGCCCCACAGCCCCTCCGCAGCATCCCCCCTCTGTGTGGGGCTGCATGGCTGCGTCCCCATCTCCTGGCAGTGTGTCACCGGGGGGTGACGAGCCACCCAACGTGCCCTGTGATGCGGGGGATCGGGGCCGTGCCCGGTGCCGCCGGGGCAGCAGTGCAGGGAAGAGTGCCGCGGGCTGCAGCACCCAGATAAGAGGCTGTTTATCTTCCTCCCGATGCTGCGACTGCTGCGCCAGGGGGAGGAAGCGCTGGACAATAGGTGGGACCTCGGCAGCGTCACCGCAGGGCCTGCGCTGTGACCCCACCGTGGCCTCACCACCCCGACATGGCTCCGGACGGCACGCGTGGCCCTCACCCCGTCCCCGACATAGGGTGTCCCTGGCACAGGGCATCGCCTCCTCCTGCATTGGTGGCCCATTGGAGACCCCCCCAGAGAAAGGATGGTGCTCTGTGGCCGCGTCTGAACCAAACGCGGCACCCACAGCCCCAGAGGGCATCCACAGCAGTGCCACCCGTGTGTGCCCCAACACTGGGACGGCTCGGGGACAGCGCTGCCCAGGGCAGGGGAAGTGCCCCAGGTCGTCACCTCCACGTTTGCAGGACCGGAGCTCCAGGCAGCGTTCTGCAGTCAGGATTTCCCTTGACAGCTGCAGCGCGGGGACGGTCAGTGTCAGCGCCGCCCGCCTCGCACCTCCACAGGGACAGCTTGGTGCCATTTCCACACCTGGCCCTTCCGATTTCCTGCCGCAGCGGGGGCCGGGGAGGGCCAATCACTGGGGGAAGCCAGACGGGGACAGTGTTTTTTTCCAGGCCGGATCTGAGGATCATTAATGGGAGCAAGCTAGCCAGCACCAGGCGGGTGTCGCGGCACAGCCCCTCTTGCATGTCCCCTGTCCCCCCGCCACCAGGCAGTGACTGATGTGCCTTTGTTTTCTGCCCAGACCCCGCTCCAGCCGAGCACTGCGACTTGCAGCCGGTGACAGCAGAGCCGCCCATCACGCTGTTCTACACCACCAGCACGGTGCTGCGGGGCTGCGTCAGCAACAGCTCTACATTAGCCAGCCATGAAGTGCACGTCCTCAGCATCCAGTGGTCCAAGGTGAGCCTGGTCCTTTTCCAGCTCCCCCCCCCCCCCAGGGGAAATGCAGCCCCAGCACTGTGGGAGCAGCGAGCAGTGAACGCAGCTGGGACTGCTGTCAAAATCGTTTCCTCCGAGTAATGAGCAGTGAAAGAAACCAGATTAACCTTTTCCACAGTGCAATTTCCCTGCATGGCCCAACTTCTCCTCTCAGACGAAGCTGTGGTTTTGCTCTGTCCCTAAAGGGATGGTTTAAATTCCTTATAAAGGTGACAGCCTGAGCTACGGGGACTGTCCCTGCATTGGGTGTTCCAGGAACCCACATGTCCACGGGGATGGATGGATGCAGGGAGGGATGGAGGAAGTCACTTGGGTTGAGGCAGCCTGCCCAGCACGGTGGCTGCTTTGCGGGTGCTCGAGGCCGGGCACAGCAGGGCAGTGAGCCTGGGGCTGCTCCCTTGCCTGGTGCACTGCCCAGCCCCGAGGTGGGGGCTTTGGCTGGGCAGGGGGAGGCAGCGTTAGGGGTAAATTGGCCGCAGGAACCAGACTGGGCTCTCTTTGAGCTGCCGAGGCGCCAGCAAACGCAGCACCGCCTTCTGGTCCTCACCGCCTCCCAGCTCTCCCAGTTCTGCTTTTTGGGGCACAGGCGGGGGAGCAGGAAGCCTGACCCTGGCACAGGCGCCTGCAAGTGAGCGTCAGGGCCGGGGGTGCCCCGGCTTTGTCACCAGAGGCGGCGGGGGACACACAGTGATGTCACGGCTGTGGCACTCGGCTCGCCGGCACCGAGCCCTGGGGAGCCAGGCAGGGACCCGGCTCCACTCCTAGAAGAATTACTGGAAACTGCTTTCTATAAGCAGATCCCACAAAGCAATTAAAAAAAAAAAAACACCATCCACGACACAACAACACCGAAAAGAAAAAGCCTAAAAAAAGGCCGCGGAGGGCGAGACGCAGCCTCCAGCTCCTCCATCCCCTGCACTCGGCGGGCGCGAAACAATGGAGCGCCGCAAAACACGCGGCAGGAAAACCAACGCGGCTCCTCCTGCCGCCACGGGGCCACCCGGGGTCCCCGGCCACCCACGCAGCTCTGTGGGGTCACAGCCGGCCGCCTGCACGCCGTGCCGCTGCTGCCGCTTGCTTGGTGGTGTAGCAGGGCTGCAGCGGAGCCGCGGTGCCAGGATGGGGCTGGGAGAGCCACGGGGGCACATCCCGGTACCCAGCATGGGGATACTCTGCTGCATGGGGTGAGGTTGCACCGATCCCAATGTGGGGATGCTTCAGGCTGTGGTGCGGGGATGTCCTGGGCTGCTCTACGGAGATGCTCCGGTCCCCACCGGGTGACACCCTGCTGCCTGCTACACAGCACCTGGTCCCTGATGCACTGACCCCCATGAATGGCCACGGCATGGGGATGCTCCTCCCTGGTGTGAGCCATTAGGGGGTAACCAGAGGGGTCTGTCACACTCCGGTGTGGGTATACACCCAAGTGGCATCCCTGCATCCTTCCAGCTGCCCCAAGGCCAAATCTCCCATCCCTGCTGCCTCCCACACGGCTCATGTTTGGGGCCAGCCTGATGTACCTCCCTGCTGCCCCAGTGGGGACGTGGGAGGGGGGTCAATCCCAGCCATATGCAGTGCTGACCCTCTTCTTGCTCCCTGCAGACCCCTGTCCCCATGCTGAATGTGTCCATCACGCCACGGGATGATGACTGCACCCGGCCAGCAGCACTCATCCTCCAGTGCACACAGTGCTTGGCCAGCATCACCCTCCCATGCCAGAACCTCCTCATCCACACTGTGAGTGCCACAGCGGACCCAAGGGAGGGGTTGGAGGGGCTGGGGGTGCTTGGGTCCCCTCTCCTGGGGATGATGCTCACAGCCGGGGGACAGCTGGCTGCTGGCAGCGGATCTGAGCACGGGGCAGGCCGGGCAGTGAATGACGCATGGCGCTTGAAAAAGCTCCTGTTTCCTCTGGCTGCTGGGAGGAAGGTCAGCGATGGGGTTTGGCTCCAGCAAGCTGAGCCGGGGCCGGGAGCTTTGTTAGCAAAATAAACCTCCTGCTTTGTTTGCGGCTAATAATAAAGTGGGCCGAGCTCCTCGCGTGCTGCTGGTCACCTAAAATCCCTGCAGTATGACCCCAAGCTCAATGGAGTCAGTGCTCCGGAGATGCCAATCCATCTGGGCTCAGGGCAGCACCTCCTGTGCCAGGAGTGGGGGTCCTGTGTTTCCCGGGTGGCAGGGAGGGATGCCTCTGTGTGCCCCGCTCTGCCTCAGCTCCGTGTGCTGCTCACCTGCAGGACGCCTCTCTGAGACCCAAGGTGCAGGGCAAGGAGCTGCCAAAGGATGCCAAGGGACATCTGCTGGAGTGGGTGCAGAGGACCTATGGGGGCATCACATCCTACAGCGAGCTGAAGGACCCACAGAGGATCCACCTCCAGCTGGGCGAAAGTGCGGCGGGGCACAGGGAGGGGGAGGGCAGGGGGCTGGCCGGGGGGGGGCGGGACAACTGGGTGGCACTGGGGGGGTTCAGATAACCGCAGCAGTTCTCCTTCTCCACTATGCTGGAAACACGCGGGGCGATGCTGCGGGCACCCTGAGCGTGGTTGTCACATAAAACCATGACAGTGGTGCTGTTTTGGTGGCCTCCAGCACTGCCTGCCTTCCCTGCAGATAGCAACAGCCCCCAGAACTGCATTCCCCAGAAGGACTTCGATGCCACGCCGCATCTCGAGGCTGAGGTCCTCTTCCGTGAGGTGAAGGGCTGTACCAGCAGCAGTGCCCAGAGTGCCAGGGCTGCCCACATTGTCCAGCTGCTGCACAAGCCCAGGTACTGGGGAAGAGGCCAGGGTCTCTTGTGGGCATCCCAAGAGGGGCCTAATGCTGGACTGGGAGTATCTTGTGGCTTTGCAGCTTGCCCATCACGGAGGTGAAGCTGACCCTGAACTGCCCCAGACAGCAGCAAAACAATCAGATCCTCCTCCTGCAGGGCCCGGCCAACCTCACCTGGCTCCTGATGCTGAACAACTGCAGCCTTCAGTTCCTGGTATGGCCCTCGTGGCACTTCCCCACTGCTGCCCCCATCCCTGTCTCTGCTAACTCCCTTCTGCACCATCCCTGCAGGCCTCCGGAACCTACAAGATCCTGCACTTCCCCATGGACCCACGTAAAGGGGAGCTGCTGCCCGACACGGAGCAGGGCCTCATTGCCAAAGCCTTTGAGAAGAACTACAGCATCATCGCCTCCTACTCCGTCATCCCCATCAGCCCCCACATCACACTGAATATCCACGAGCGTGGTCAGTCCACAGCGCATGAGTGGGGCCAGGGGCTTTAAGTGGGGGGTCCTCACTCAGACCCCATACCCTCTCCCTGCAGAGGTACCGAAGAAGCTGCCTGTGGGGCCCACCTCGTCAGCCCCTAGCCCTGACGACGTGTCTAGCAGTCTGCTCTTCACGCTCAGTCCCTGGAAGTGCACGGATGACACCATGGAAATCGTCATCGCCAGGTCCAACCTGGAGGTGAGGGCAGTGCCTGAGGAGGGGATGGCATCCTGCTCCAGGTGCTGAGGAGTGAGAGGAAGCCCGGCCGGGCACACCAGAGGGAGTCGGGCATGATTGCTGCTTTTGTCGTAGCCCATCAAGGACGTGGTGAACATCACCCTGCGGGACATCAGCTGCCAGGCTGAGAAGAACGCCACACACTTCATGCTGCACACCCTGCTCAGCCACTGCGGCACCTCGCTGGAGAACCACGGCCATGCCAACAACGAGGTGAGCACTGCTGGCCGTGGTGCTGATGGGGAGACCCTGGAGCCACCCCAACCCCATGGGGAGACCACGGCAGGGGAGATGCTCATGGGGACACCTCTGTGGCCAATCTGACTGAGTCTTCCTCCCCTCCTCACAGCTCGTCCTCAGCCTGTCCAAGGGCTCGGTGCTCAGGAGTGTGCGGGTAAGTGTTGATGGCGGTGTCACCAACTGGGGGTGACACGTAGTGGCTGACGCCGTCCCTGCTTGCAGGTGGCCTTCCAGTGCCCGATCCCACGGGAGCTCTTCCTGCGCCTCTTCCCCACCGCCGCCTTCAAGGCACCGCAGACAGAGCTGGAGGTCAACAAGGAGGTGTTTGTGCAGGTACCGTGCATGGGCTCCAGGCACCGGGGTGGGGACCACACCGTGGGGTGGCGGCATCCCTAATAGTCACCCTCTCCTCATGCAGGCATCCATGCACTTGGAGGACTACCCGGCCGACCTGCAGCTCAAGGAGTGCTACCTGATGGCCCCCGGCATGGAGCCGCTGCTGCTGGTGCAGGGCAACAAGGCGCAGAGCTCCAGCGTGGCCATGCTGGAGGAGCCCCCCAGCAACCGGGCCAGGAAGGTCTGGCGCTTCCGCTTCACCTACACCGTCCCCGAGGGCAGGCACGTCCCCTTCTCCGCCACCCTCAAGTGCAAGGCTGGGCTGCAGGTCAGCATCACCCCCTTCTGGCACCACGGTCCCCCTAGGCATATCAATGGGCTTATAACCAAGCTGGGAACAGCATCCCTGGTCCCCAAAGTCCTTGGGCACAGGGCACTGAGCCACATCCCCACGGGATGGTGGCACTGGGGCTGGAATATCTCCATGCTCACCCCAACCCTCTGCCTGGCAGAACAACACCATCTTCGAGAAGGTTTTGGAAGTGAAGGTGAAGGACGTCTGGCGGCTGCCCAACAGTGAGCTGGGGACACGGGGCAGGGTGGGGGGACACTGCTGGGTCTGAGGAAGGTACCCCCTCACTGACGGCCTCATCCCACTGCAGACCAAGGGCTGGGGCTGTCCGCCGTGCTGGGCATCACCTTTGGAGCCTTCCTCATCGGCGCACTCCTCACTGCTGGGCTCTGGTATATCTACTCGCATACCCGTGAGTATCTCTGGGGGGAAGCTGGGGGGGCCCACACACACGTCCCATTGCTGGGAAAGCCATCCTCCTCCCCACTCCCACCCGTCCCGCACGTCCCCGGGAGGGGGGCTGTCATGTTGCTATCACCCAGACATCCCTTTTGGCCGAGGCATCTCGTGAGAGCGAGCCAGCCATGGTCCCCAAGGTCCCCACAAAGCCCATCACCATCCCTCATCTTATCAGGGCCGGGGGGGCAGGGAGGGGGTGCAGAGCCGTGTTGGCCGGGGAGCATGAGCCCTGCGCCAGGGACGGGTCCCTTATCAGGGCTGGAAAGGTCATGTCCAGGATGAGCCATCCCCTGCCGGCCCTGCCGGCGCCGAGTTTTGTTTTTTGGCCCTACATTATTTTTCTTTCCCCCCCTCCCCCCCCCTCCTTCCCACCCCCTCCCTGGACCGGCGGCGTAATGCAGGTCCCATCTCCAAACTGCAGCCGGTTTCCACCACAGCACCAGCCTCGGAGAGCAGCAGCACCAACCACAGCATTGGCAGCACCCAGAGCACCCCCTGCTCCACCAGCAGCATGGCCTGACCCCCTCGCCCCCCCCCTCGGCCATCACCCCAACACCACCGCCGGCTCAGCCTCCATAAAAGCCTTTTTCTGCCCCAAACCTCAGGCTGAGCCCGGAGGGGGCCACCCTTACTCATTCAGTGAATGCTTTGGCCCCCCCAAGGCAGCCCAGGGCAAGGGAGGGGGGGCACCATGCAGCACCCTTCAAGGGGGTTCCCAGCATATGGGGGTGTTGGGGGCAAAATGCGGGTGCCCGAGGATAGCTGCTGGCACTTAGGCAGTGTTTGCACCCCAGCCCCTGCATTACCTTTCCCCCGATAACACGGTGCAAATGCACGCTGAGCAGCAGCCGGGGGGCAGGGGGTGCAGCCCCGATGGGGTGACCCCCCCGCATTGTCCCATGGAGGCAGTGGGCAGCATTGGGAGCAGCAAATGGTTTATTGGGGTGGGGGCTGGGGGCCAGGCAGCACCGCACTGCTGCCCTCTCAGCCCAGGGCAGTGCACAGACAGCAACCCGGGCACCCTCAGCCCAGCTCCAGGTCAAAGTTACAAACTTAATAATAATAAAAACTTACACTACATTAAATTAGTGGCGCAGAGCCTTGAAGCATCACTCATACCTGGGACACAGAGCACCCACACACCCCCAAAACCTGCCCTGGGGGGGGGACAGGGAACTCTCGGGCCCCCCAGTCTGAGACCGGGGCCACCCTGAGTCCATCTCATCAGGAGTGTCTCCTCCAGCTCATGGGGACAGACATTCCCTGGGCTGGCACAGACAAAAGGCACTGGGGTGAGAAGGGGCAGGGACAGCCCAGCTTGGGGAGGGTCCTATCCGCCTCCAAGCATCATCCAAAAATTCAAGTCCAAGGAGGTGCAGAGCCCCCATCCCTACTACTGGGACAGCGTGGGGTCCAGCAGCTTGAGGACCCCCCCAACCAGGTGCAGGCTGCCGGTGACAAGGACACGGATGGCGGCCGCCTCCTGCAGCAGCACAGCCCCACTGGTGGCCACAGGGTGCGGGTGAGCCCCCACTTTGGAGGCAGGCAGGGGCAGGTGGGGGTCCCGGCCCTGCGTGATCCACTGCAGCGCGTGGGAAATGCAGGGGAAGACGAGGGAGGTGGAGTTGAGCGGCCGCTCGGCCGGGGGCACCAGGAGCAGGGCTCCCCGCAGGGGGTCCGGTTGCAGCAGCCCCCCCACCTCCAGGGGGGCCGGCAGCCATGGGCCCCCCTTCTCCTCCATCAGCCGCGTCCACGTCTTCTGGTTCTCCACACAGCGCGTGAGGGCGTTCTCCAGGGTCACGTTGAAGTTTTGTTGGTCTGCTGGGGGGATTGGGGTGGGTTCGGGGATGGGGTGGAAGGGCCACCCCCAGAGCCCGGTACTCACCTGAGTTAGCAGCCACCGACACCTCTGTGAAGTTGGGGCAGAAGACGGCGTAGTCAAAGTGGCAGGGCTGTGGGGAGAGGGGGGATCAGCAGGGCAGGGGATGCGGGGACTCCCAGGACAGCCCCACCACCGCCACCACGATGCCACCAGGACCTGTCCCAGCCCAGCGTGGCTTGATGGGGGGGTGTTAGGACTGCAGCTGGGGCTGTGAGCCCCTCGGAAAGGAGGGCGGCATTGAGCCGGGAGACAACAGGACAGCAGGACAGACGGACAGCAGCTCCACCATGTGGCTCCCAGCACCTGCAGCAAAGTGGGGCCCAAGGACAGCATCCCCCCGCCAGCACCCCAAAACCTCACCAGCAGCAGCTTCAGTAGCGCAGCTGTGTCCCGGTCCCCCGTAGCGTTGAAGAGGAGCACCCGCACCTCAGAGCCACTATAGGGACAAGGGGTGGGTGGGTCTGCCCTATGCCACGCATCCTTGTCCCCCTCCCCACGTCCCCTCCTTACTCCTGGGGTTTGTCCTCATTGAGGGCCGCCTGGCGAAACCAGCGGACGCAGGCTTGGATGCTGCTGGTGGTGTGAGCCCCATCGATGTACCACGTCACGGGGCCGTGCGGCAGCACCTGGGTACGGCCCGGCCACTCTGTGTCCCGCAGCCCTGGAGGGGGGGGGGAAGGCACGAAGCATGGCTGGATCCTGCCACCCCCAGCACCAGGATGTCACCGCAGGGGGATCACAGCCAAGCGCAGCCCCCCGCTGCCCGTACCGCACCTTGGATCATGGCATCACTGGGGCAAAACGTGGGTGCCAGTGGCACCGAGCGCTGTGCCGACAGCTCCGCTCCAGGCAGCACGTCCTGCAGCACATCGGTACCTGCTGGGGGTGGGACGCTGTGAGCCACAACGGCACCGCTCAGGCCGTGCCCCCCCAGCCCCACGTCGGGCCTTACCTTCATAACCGCGCCGCTGCAGCCACGTCCGTGAGAGCTGCAGAGCCAGAGCAGCATTGGAGCGCTGGTGGCTGCCCGCCAGCCCCAGCTCCAGCACCTGCGTCCCCGCCTCAAAGGCATCCAGCTCGGGGCACAGGTACAGCGGGCACTGCGGGGACGGGAGGCTGAGCCCGGACCCGTGGAGGCCCCCACCCCAAGGCTCAGCCCCACGCTGTCCCCTGAGCTCACCCCACACTCCCGCGCTCGGTCCCGGAGCACTTCCAGCGGTTGTTCGGGCTGCGGCACAGTGAACGCCGGCACGCCGGGCTGCGGGAGACGGGCGGTTGGGATCCAAACACGGGGTCAGGGTGGGATGCCAGGCCTTCTTCCTACCTTAAAAATGCCCCCCTTCTGCCAAGCGATCTTCTCCACCGTGTCCCCCAGGATGCTGGTGTGGTCGATGCCCAACGAGGAGACGCCGCACACCACGGGCGCCCTGGGGACGCAGCAGAGCGCAGCGGTGACGCAGGGATGGCACAGCCGGAAGGCGCAGAGCCCGACCCGCTCCTACCTGATGATGTTGGTGCAGTCGAAGGCACCACCGATGCCCACCTCCACCACCGCCAGGTCCACCTGGGTGCACAGAACAGTTACAGCAGCCGGAAAAGAGCTCTCAGACCCCCACGTCTGACCCCAACCCATCCCCACAGACCCCCACAGCACCCACCTTCTCCTGCAGGAAGACGTGGAAGGCCATGATGGTGAGGAAGCGGAAGTAAGCCGGCATGTTGGCCTGAGACTCGTCCTGAGGGATGGGGGCATCAGGGGGTGGCCGTGAGGGCTCCCCACACCGCAGTGAGCCCCGGGACCCCCCCATACCCCACCTTGGTGCCCCGCAGCCGGCGGTACACCAGCCAGAAGTACTTGCTGAACAGCTCCTTGCTCAGCGGCTGCCCGTTGATACGGATCCGCTCGCGCACCTGCACCAAGTGGGGGGAGCTGGGGGGGGGGCAGGGGGGCACGTTTAGCCCCGGCTCACCCCCAGTGCCGCCCCCCCCCCCCCCCAGTGCCCACCGCCCACCTGTAGAAGCCGGTCCGCAGCCCATAGCCGCGCAGGATGCGCTCGGTGAAGGCGCAGGCTGAGCCCTGGGGATACACCGCCATCAGCACAGCAACGTGGGGGGGATGGGGGGCAAAACGGCAGCGTGCCCCTCCACAGCCCCCACCACGCGCTGTCACTCACCTTGCCCTTCGTCCCCGTGACGTGGATGATGTTCAGCCGATCCAGGTCCTCGACCTGCGGGGTGAGCGCCGGGTGAGACCCCCGGGCCGCGCGTCACGTGGGGAGGCGGACACGTGTGGGGCCACAGCGGCCATCGGGGCGCCCCGTGGGCTCACCTGCAGCCCGCTCCTCTCCAAAAAGCCCCGCATGGCCTCCAGCTGCGCCCGGGGGTCCCCGCGTTCCCTCTTCACCTGCTCCAGGTAACTGGCGTTGGTCTGCAGCGTGTTCAGCGTGCGGATGGCGTCCTGCAGCGAAGCGGCGGCTGCGGCGCCCATCACGGCGGTTTCGGCCCCGCGCCCGCCGCGGTGTGAGCGCGGAGGGCACCGACCTCTTACGGCCGGGGCGGCCCCCGGGGGCACCCACGTGCTGTACCCGCACGGGGCGGCCCCGCACCGCGGTTTGCCCGCCGCCCCGCTCTCACCGTTACCGGAGCGCCGCCGCCGCCGGTCCCGCTCCCCCCCCCCCATCCCCCCCGCAGAGCGCCGGCTCGGAGCGGCCCCCGACCCCGCACGCCCGCTCCCTTCCGGCCCGGCTCCGCGCCCCGTCCCCCCGCAGCTCCCTCCCCTCTCCCCCTCCCCCGGGCTCCAACTACCTGATAGTCCGCTGCAGGGACGCGCGCCGGCCGCGTGCTGAGCCGCCTCCCTCCGCTCCCCGCCGCCCCCCGCAGCGCCCCGCGCAGCGCGCGCAGCCCCCGCGCCACCATCGCGCCGCGCCGCCCCGCGCCGTCCGCTGTTCGCGCGCGCCGCCGTCCCCGCGGCCGCAGCCCCGCCCCGCCCCGCCGCCATCTTTGGAGAGGGCAAAACGCCGCCACGTCGGGGCGGGAGACGTGACGGAGAGGGGCGGCGGGACGGCCCCCCCAAGCAGCGGTCCCACGCGGGGCGCTGAGAGCATCGCTCCCCCCCTCCCCCCTTCCCTCCATCTCCCCATCCCCGCACGGCGCCGCCCCGCAGCCCCATCCCCACGGGCAGAGCGGAGCGGAGCAGAGCCACGCGTCCCCCCTCCGCCCCCCCCCTCCCCGGCCCGGGCTGCACGCACACGCAGGGGAAAGGAAGCGGCCCTTTGGCTCAGGCCCGTGTTTTTATTCAGCAGCAGCGCGGCTTATTGCTTGCAACCAACCTCATTTGTCCAGGGGAAAAAAAACAAACAAACCCACACACAAAAAGTCCCCTCCGTCAGCAGACGTTATTTCACAGCCCTCCACCGTGTCAGCTTTACCTTATAGGTGTCCTTTATCATCCTCACCCACTGCTCTCACACCGGTCCAATGCCCGCCGCTGTGTGCCCGGAGCTGCTCTGCTACCTGCAGGGCTTTGCCATGAGCCTGGTTAACGGACAACTTATCAAACACCAAAGGTTATGACCCCCTGCACGTTGTACACATTGGAAAGCCCGGGGATCTGCATGGCTCGGGAGAAGGCAGCCACCTCCGGCTGGAGGTCGGTCATGGAAGACAAGGTGGGAAGGAGCCCTCGCTCTGTATCAGTCCCAGCGCTCCGGCAGTGCCCGGTGTGTGCCCGGTCCCTGGGGAAGGCAGCAGCACTGCTCCAGGCTGTCCACAAATGGCTCCAGGACAGAGGAGTGCACACTGGTGTGTTTGTAAGCAGAGCAGCCCCCGCAGCTGCAGCACAACCATGCTGGGAAGCACTGCAAGCGGCAGGACGGGGGGCTGCTTCCAAGCAAAGCCCAGAGCACAGCCTGAGTACAGCAACCCCGGCTCCATCATTAGCGCTAAGGGGAGAAAGCACGCAGCTGTCTGGGTGTGCCCCACAAAGAACTTAATTGCAAGTCCGGAGCCAACAAAGCACAGACACCGAGTGCTGCGACAGATTAATTCCCACTGTAAATCCTGGCTGTATGGAGCAACCAGTTCCATCAGCGTGGTCTGCCCTGTAAGTCCCCTTCAAGGCCGGAACAAGAGTTGGTCATTAAGCCTGGAGCCGCTCTGCTTTCCCCACATTACTCAGAAGCATCTGCAGCGTCCTACACCAACACTTGGGCGCTCAGAGGACACGCAGCGCAGGAGCTGACACCAACTGAGAGCTGCAGATAGCTCCCAGCAGGGCTCCCCGCAGCAAGCCCCAGCACTGGCAGAGCCACCCTCTCCATCATCAGATCCATAGCAATCGATCCACAAGATTAACATAATCAATACGGACTGCTCCGTGGGGACACGGGCTGTGCCAAAGCCGCAGGGAAACAGCTGCGGGCTCATAGGCATCACTTCCCCACTCACACACACAACCACACAGCTGTCCCGCTGCAGCTCCTTGGCAACAGAGCTGCTGCACAAGGACAGGGGAGGGCAGAGCTCAGGTAAAGCCACCAGGCACTTGGCCTTGAAGGAAGTCCCTGACCAGAAAGAGAGATCCCACTGAGATGTCCCTGCTCAACGCATCCCGCAGAGCAGCCCAGCCGAGACCCTGCTCAAAACACCCTGTCAAATTCAGTCTGGTTGGTAGCCGCAGGGTTCCTGCCCTGGTTTGCTGGCTGCTGAGGCATGTGCCCACCCCGCCTGCGTGGCGGGGCCAGGTACTCGAACATGGACTGGTTGTGGGTGGACAGCATGTTTTTGAGGTCCGAGGGCATGGGGTCTGACCAGAAGAAGTCGTGGTTCAGCGCATCATCGCTGTCGATGCGTTGGGCCGGGTCCAGCACCAGCAGCTTGTCGATGAGGTCGAGCGCATAGGGGTCCTTGACGTAGGCCTTCAGGCGATCCTTCACCTTGCGCTTCTGGCCCTTGGGGAGCTCCAGCTTCTGGTACAGCTCGTACTTATCCACATTCGGCCAGACCTGGAAGGGTCAGGGAGGAGAGGTTGGGAGAAGATAGCATCAGCAATGGCTTGTGTGCTCCCTGACACCCTCAGGCAAACCAGCGTGAGGTTTGCGGAGAGAACAATACCATTTTATAACCTCCCAGTCAGCAAACCTCATTCCCACAGCACAGAGAAGGCAATAAAGTGTGCACGAAGGTCTAAAGACATGCGGACAAGTCAGGACAGAACCTTCCTGCTGTGGGAACAGCACATGGCGTGGCGCTCCTGAAGGTACTCCAGGATTTCTGATTCTCCCACACACATACACAAAAAAAGATGTACTAGAGAACACAGCTTGGGCCAACTCCAACATCCAGAAAGGCCAAGGGCAAAACTCTTTGCTAAATAACAAGCCGGATGTACACAGCAACTTTTATACTTAGAAACTACAGCCTGCTGCAATCACCTGCACTTATATCAACCTCAGTCTGGGAGAGATAAGAGCAGCAAGTGCTTGGGCACAAAAGGAAGCACCTTTGGCATAGGTAAAAGGCATCAGCCTCCACACTGCGTGCAAAACCACCCGCCCACCTCACCCTGTGTAATTACAGCCCTGGCCAAGATCTCTCCTGGCTCAATCCCCCACCAGAGGGCAGGACAGAGTTCCCTGAAATAAGGAGCAGAGAGCTCACACCAGGGCTGAGCTGAAACCACAAATCGCAAGCCAGAACTAAAGAGGCTTTCTAAGGTGAAGAGTGCAAAGCACTTGAAACAAACAAACAAAAGCTTCTTTAACCAGGAAGATAGAGGGTGTTCATCTGAGACACAACCCCCCAAACACAGAACAGATTCCTACATGTAATGTTCTGTTCTTTCACTCTCTGAGCAGTCAGCATCCTCTCAGTGCTCAAAAACAAGGACACTGCTCAGTCATCCCAGAAAAGGCCAAATTCACCATCTCGTGTAAGGAGGTGGCATGAGTCATGGGAGAGCTGGAGTTTACACACAGCAGCGTGGATGCTCAGTGTTCAGCTGGGCACTCAGTTCTCAGGAGCCTCCCCAGCCTCCCTGCCAGCAGCAGGCACGCTCCAGTGCTGGGAACACACAACAGCCCACACACAGGAGAGGGAAGAGGACCAGAAGTGCCTTGTGCCAGTCCCTGCCCTCAGTGCTGTATTGCAGATGCCATAGCCTGCCCACGCTCTCGCCCTCACCTCTGGTGTGATGGATCCGCAGAGCTGGCTAATGAGGGTGAGCTGGTGCTGCTCCGTGTTCCCCTGCATGATGGGGCTGCGGGTCCACATCTCTGCCATGATGCAGCCTCCACCCCAGAGGTCAATGGGGGGCCCGTAGTCCCGCTCCCCTAAACAGAGGTGCTCTGTAAGTCACCTGGGGCGTGAAGGGAGGAGAAGCCAGCGGTACCCATCACCTCCTACCTAGCAGCAGCTCCGGCGGCCGATACCACAGAGTCACGACCCGGTTGGTGTAGCGGTTCGGCTGGCTGTTCTTAGCCAGGCTGAAAGCTCGAGCCAGCCCAAAGTCTGCAAGCTTCAGGACTCCGTCCCTCGTGATCAGAACGTTTGCAGCTTTCATATCTCGATGCAAGATCTGTACAAGGACAGACATGGAAAAGTTAAGGTGCTGAGGTATCACCTCCTTGGGCACCCAGGTGCCAGCAGGGTGCTCAGACTCGGGAGACGAAGGACAAAGTAGAACTTCTCTCCAATCTGTACTACAACACCTCAGACCACAGCACAGATCTGGCCCACTACCTTGTTCCTGTGGATGTAATACAGTCCATTCAATAGCATCTGCATAACTTTCTTGATCTCTGAGAGCGTGAACTTGACGTGGGTGTTGCTGAGAAGGCCAGCCAGGTCGTGCTCACAGAAGTCAAACACCAGGTAGATACTTCCCTTGCAGCGGTTGTATGGAGAGGCTACAGGAGAGGCAAGGAGGGACAGTCAGCAAGGGATTTTCAGTCCCATCAGAGCTCCCCCTGACCTCCATCCATCCTCACTCACTAGTTGAAACCTCTCGGCAGAGGAACATCAAAACAGGGACCCCAGATGCCTCAAGATCCTTCAAAAAGAGGTATTAAAACAACAAAACAAGCAACAGAAGAACGGGGGATGAGGATCAGAGCAGTAGTGAATATCATGAGAAAGGCAAGGAAAGAGCAAAAAAGTCTTTGAAAGCTTCATTTGTGTGTTGTGTGCATAATGACTGTGGGGTTTCATGCCTAGAAACCACAGCCCAGGGGTGCACACACACACAGCTGCTAGCCAAGCACAATCACTACATCAGCATTAGAGGAGGCAGAGGCAAAGACAGACTCACAGGAATACAGAAAATCTTTCTAAAATAACATCAGAAAGTGAAGTTGACTGCAACCTCAAATGGCATCTATGAAAACAGACTGATGCAGATCAGTATGATTTAAAACCCCCATTTCAATTGCAATTTATGGTCAATAACAGGAAACCTCAAATGAAGCAATCAATTTCAATCTCGTTCCTAGAGCGCACGTGCAAAACACCAAAATGAAAGGCTGATTTTCATCAGCTGTGCACAGCAAAACTTGCTGATCAGCAACAAGAACGAGAAAATGAAGGCTAAGCTCAGCCTGCATAGTGAATGCAGCAGCTCTCCCCTGCACGCCTGGAGGATGCTTTCTAGATTGCTCACACAGTCCCTGACAGTGGTGCAGTCCTTACAACACCTCTCCAACATAAAAAGAGAAAAGCTTAAAGTCTGAGAACAGTAAATGGAACGGTTCTGTTTTTCACTTGAAACTGAGGTCAAAGTAGATTCAGATGAAAACTGGAATTTAAACAAAACCCAAACAATTTGACACATCTACAAAAATATTTACCTCAGGCATGCCAGAAACACGCTGTCAGCACAACTGATTTAATCACACCAAGAATTAAAGATTAACTTGGTGCTGGTGTTTTCCCTTGTACCTACTGATTCCAAAAACTGGCAGTAACCTACATTCAATGGAGCAACACCAGGTTCCCAGACCTAGGCCTGAGGTTTCTACCAGTTCAGTGCAGAAAACATCAGCAGCAGAAAGGTGCCACTGACAATTTTATTTAACCAAAAAGACTGACTACAGCATGGCAGGCTTTAATATCATCTGCCACTTTCAAAACTGCTTTTGCAGTACAAATCCACACATGAGAAGGATATACAAAAATGAGGAAATGCTTTAAAATGATTTCCCTGGAAACTGAGCCAGGCCAGGTGCATTAAGCACACCAGTCACACAGCAGAGACGTGCTGCCTCCCCCAGGGACCGCCTGCAGCAACGAGATGGAACAGCAGCTCAGCACGGAGCAACTGAATCACTCACTGTGAAGTCGCAGCACTTCTAATCCAGCCCTCAAAGCCTGGGGGGTTCTGTCATGCACAGAATGAGAGGCTGAGCATGTCTCCAGCTGGAGCTGTCACCAGCACAAAGCTCCACGAGCTGTGTAAGCACATGCAGAAGCACAGCTCCTGTTCCCAATGGCGTCGGCACCATAACGCTGCAATACCACCACCAGGCAGAAAATCCTCTGCTTCAAATTCTCTCCTGCTGCAGGTTTATTTAAAGCCACTCAGACAGCACACAGACAGTGTTCACTGCGATAGCACAGGCACGCTCCAGCAGCACTGACAACAGCTTTTTCCAGCCAAGCTGCAGCACAGTAGCATTCATTCAGAAACAGTTTCCACAGATGAGTGTGTGGTCACCCCAGATTAAAGACGTGAGCACTTTGATGTGACGTGCTCAGCTGGAGGATCCATCCCAACTGCAACACAGCAGCCTGCTCAGCCATGAACAAAGGCTGAAAACAGACATCCCCTCAGCAAGCAGCCAGCACAAAGGAGACCCCGCCAGCTACCTTTGGTCCTACAGATTTCTATGAGGTTCACCACATTCTCATGCTTGAGCAGCTGGAGGATTTTAATCTCTCGCAGAGCTGTGATGGGGAACTGGAAAGGAGAAGCAGAAGACACGGGTTAGGAGTGCAGCTCACATCTGCCTAGAGAACGGGAGAGATTGGGCTGCTGCAGCACAGCAGGGAACCTGCTTGAGTAGCACTGCAAGAACTTACTTAAGAGCAATTGAAACTTCAAAATATTACAGGGACACCAACAAAACTCATTGGCCATCAGGCCACCTTTAGGAGAGGGATTCTGCCACAAGGTGGAGGTGTTTGGGTGATGCAGACACCCGCCCTCCCCTCTCCCGAAGGGAGGGCACAGCACGGCCCCAGCTGACCCACAGCACGGCCATCCCACCCACCCGTGCTGCGTACGGTTGCTCAAGACCTGGCACGTTACAGCGGTAAATATTGTTAAAGAACACACGCTGACGTTCCATGGAGCACCCTCCAATCCGCCATTCCAAAGCCCACCACTCCTCCCCGAACCCTCCAACCCAGCCCTTCCCAAGCACGGCACGGCCACACGCCCACGCTTACCCCCTCCTTCTCATTTTCCATCAACACCTTCTTCAGCGCGACCTTTTTGCCCGTCTGCCGGTGCTTGGCTTTGAACACTTCCCTGTAAGAACGGGAAGAGACCCGTGAGCAGGGAAGGGACCGCGCGGACGGCCCCGCGGCCCCGTGAGGAGGCGGGCGAGGCCGCGGCCCCCACCCCGGCCACCCCCAGCACAAAGGCCCCGGGTCAGGCCGCGGCCTGGGCCCCAGGACGCCGAGGAGCCGCAGGGAATAGGCCCGGAAGGAGCCAGGCCCCGCCGGGAGCAGGCCCGAGGGCCGGAGCGCTCACCCGAAGGTGCCCTGCCCGATTTTGGCGAGCTTCTCGTACTTGGAGACCTCATCGCAGAAGGGGCACTCCACCATGTCGTACTGCTTGGCCATGCCGGCCGCCGCCCTCACTTCCGCCCTCCCGCCTACGCTACTTCCGGCGCGCCGGCGCGCTGCCTGCTGGGATTTGTAGGCCGCCTTCGGCCGCCATGTTGTCACCCTGGATAAACCTTTCGCGCTTAGGGTTGCTGCCACCAGCACCCCGCGGCCTTGTGGCTCTCTCCGGAGGTGTGCCCGCATCCCCTCGCCTCAGAGCACAGCCACCGGGGCAGAGTGTCACCGCTGCTGTGCTGGCCGGCGTCTGGGAGCTCAGCAATGGCGGGAGGGGACCCCCAGCCTCTGCCCCAGTGTGACACCACCACACATGCAGACAGGCACATCCCCCTGCCCGCTCTGTGTCCAGAACGGCTCGTCTGGGGCTGCTGGCTTCCAAAAGCAGGGAGCACAAAGGAAGTGCCACGGCCATGCAGGGACACAGAGGTGGCTCCTGGGGACAAGGCCCTGTGACTGCCCGCCAGCTCTGGGCCACCGCATCCCCCATAGAAATGCTCCCACCGGCAGTGCAGCTCCCCCAGCACAGGGGGCGGTGGGGTCTTGGGGCTCCAGCACGGGGCTGAGCCCCATATATGCAGGGGGGACCTCCATCCATGGAGCCGCCATCCCGCTCCACAGCCGGCACCCAGCAGTTCTGGGGCAGCCCTAAAGCACAATCCCACTGATGGCTCCTGAGCGGCCAGGAGGGGACTGCAGGGACAACAGGGGACAACAGGGGACAGCGGCTGCCACGCGAGCAGATGACAGCAGCGAGGAGGAAACGCTGAGTGATCGAGAGAGCAAAGCGAGAGGCGGAGGGGGGACAGGAAGGGAGGAGCGGGCAGGGACAGGCTTCAAGTTTATAAACTTGTCCCTCCCGGTCCCTGCAGCCTCCACCCAGCACGGCCATGGCTGAGGGCCAGAAACGAGGGGGCTTCAAGAAATTCAGTAAGTCGTATTGGGATGGGGCGGGTGGGTGCTGGGTGCTCACCTGGGCTGCCTGGGTGGGAAGGGGATGTGTGAGTGTGAGCATGGTCACCTCTCGTAAGCAAGAAGTCTTCAGTTCTGTTGGGAAGCTTGCTGAGGGCTCTGGGGGCTTCCATCCCCACGGCTGGAGCAAGCCCTGGTGCTGATGGCTCTGGTGCTGGGGTCGGGCTGAGAGCAGTCTGCTTGTACTGGGTGTCAGCATGTGATGGGTGAACCACTGCTGTCATCCACCACATCACAGCTTTCAGGGAGCATTTACCCCTCTGCATGGCTGGGGCTGCAAGCTGGGGCTGGGGGCGTCCAGGAGCCCTCTGTGTGCTCCTGCAGCAGAGGGATGGGGTGGATGCTGGGGGGTAAATCCACACTGATGGAGCCACGCTCGGGACCAAAGCAGTGGGAGCTGAGCACAGAGGAAGTGCTGGTGCCCACCAGGAGGGAGCTGTGCTCTTTCTCACAGACCTTGGGTTTTCCCCAAAGCCCTCGGAGGCGGCTCCAGCAGGCTGCACGCCGCCAGCCCTGCACTGAGCAGGACCTTCCTTCACTGCTGCTCCCCGCATTCCTCTGCCTCCATGTGCCGATGCCGGCGCCGGCGGGAGGCTGACCCCTGTGCTCCCCCGGGAGCTGTGCAAGGAGCTGAACAAAACCCATCTCCCACGGCCCCAGCCAAGCTGGGATTTTCCATTGTGGGAATGCGGGGAAAATGGGGAAGGCCCCCAGCTTTCCCACCCTGTGGCAGCCCCAGATGCAGAGGATGCTCGGACGCTGAGGGGATGTTTAACCTAAAGCAGCTTTGTTATTAACAGAGTCCAGGTCATGAGGTTTTGGTTATGCAGGAGGGCTTCTGGGTTCCTGCAGCCCCTTTGCCCCATTTGGCAGCAGGGGCACCCTGCAGACTGTGCGGGACGTGGGCCCCCAGCACCCAGGCTCCCAGCACGGTACTGCTGCAGCATTCAGCTTCCTGCCCCAGCAAACCTGGAGGGGAAGAGGCTTTGCACAGAGCCCTGCTGTGTAAGCGTTGCAAAACCCCCGTTGCACCCCCGTTGCACCCAGAGCACCAGGCCTCCAGCTGTGCAGTGCTGCTGTGCAGCACGGTGGCTGCAGCCCAGTTTGCTCCGTGTGCTGCCACTGAGGATGCACCGCAGCAGCACACAGCGCCGAGGTGTGAAACACAGAGCCTCCCGTCAGGGTTATAAATACTCCTGCAGTGATCACTGCGAGCTCAGCACTTGCAGGTGGCTACGGGGAGCTGCAAGGAGGTTGCGATGGGCTGAGCCGAGGAAGTGGGGAGGCAGGAGGCTGCCCACAGCCAGCGCTGCTGCACGAACACCGTGGGGCCCAGCCGATGGCCGGTTCCTGCTCTGTGCCTGACAACATGTACACGAGGCACAACCACAGCACCACAGCACCATGGGGAAATGCAGCGTGTCCCAGCTCTCATCCTGGAGAGGGCCCTGCTTGGATCATCTCCAGGAGAGCAGGGGGCAAGAGCAGGAGGAAGAGATTTGGAGTCATTTCTGGCTTTCTCCATCCCCTGCTCACTGAGGCTGAGTGTTCTCTCCTCCATCCCTACAGCTGCAGTAGGGAAACACAACCGCTGTCTTCCCCAGGGCAGCACGGGATGTTTGTCCTGGATCTGGCACAGACAACCTGAGCAGCACTGCATATGCCCCAGCCCATGGGGACATCACACTGGGTGGGACCGGCAATGCGCAGTGCAGCTGGGCTGGCACCAGGCTGTACCGTGGTGTGGTGCCCGTGCCCAGCTCTGATCCCATTCCTCTCTCCTTTCTCCTTGTCAGAGTTTTTCAAGTTCAAAGGCTTTGAAAGCCTAAGCAGCATTCCCCGCTCCTTCACCCTACGGCGCGTGTCGGTGGTCCCCAGCTCTCCTGAGAGCCTGGGCATGTGTCTGCCCCCTCCCCAGGGCTTCCTGGAAGAGGCCTTCGACAGCACCCAGGATGATCTCAACACCATGCCCAAGGGCCCCGGCCCCTATGCCCGCTCATCGGACATGTACAGCCACATGGGCACCATGCCCAGGCTCAGCTTTGGCAAGGTGGGGAAGAGCCTGGGCAAAGCCAGAGGTACCCAGAGCTGCCGAGAGAAAGGGAGCTCCAGGGACAAGATACCCAGCACAGCTCCACTGCCTGTCCCCAAGGCCCTGAAGATGCCTGGCACACTAAACCTTGGAAAAGATCCATCCTCAGCTTCTGGAAAAGCGGAGCAGGAGAAGGAGGAGGCTCTGCCCTCAGGCTCTCCAGGGGCAGAAAAGGCCAGGATGGACCAAGAGATCCCAGGGAACAGCCCCAGCCCTGGGATGGAGGCACCGAGCCCCAGCCTGGCCCCCAGCCCCAGTGCAGCATCAGGAGCAGAGACCACGGATGGGGATTTCCAGGAAAAGGGGCAAGAACGTCCCAGCGAGAGCTCCCCAGACAGGTATGGCTCTACTGGCTTTGCTCTGCCCACTTTATGCTGCCTGGGCAGGACCGGGGGCTGGGACACAGCGGGGACACAGCGGGGTCCCCGCGGGATGCACCTGGCCAGCAGGACAGCGTGACCCTAGCACACTGTGGCCCTTCTCTATGAGAGCAATGTTTCCTGTGGGATTTCTGCTCCCTCCCATTTCCGGATGGGGTGGAAACACCACTCAGCCCCACTCGGCACGGGTGTCCCTTTGTCCTGCCAGCAGCTCTGTCCCAGCACTGCGGCTCACTGCAGAGAGCTGCAACCTGCACTGACCCATCCCCGCCATCCTTCACTTCCCACTTCCATTCCTTCTGTTCTCCTCCTCTCTTAAGGCACAGAGGCAATCCCAAAACGCAGCCACCCTGGCTCCATTCCGCCCACCTGCCAGTGAAACCCTTCCCCAGGTTTTGGGGACCTCAGCCCTCACAGATGAGGGTTGGATTGTTTAGAGGCTTTGGACCTCAAAACCAACAAGATGAATTTTAGCCCCATCCATCAGCTGGGTACGGGGATCAAAGTCATTCCAACCCAAACACGCGTGCAACCGAGGGGGGCTGATGAGAGATGCCAGGTTTCCCCCAGTAACAATATCCCATCATACCAGCCCTGTTCTTATCCCCGTAACCCCCATTTCAGCCCCAAAGCCCCTCTAACTCGGCATCGATGAGGCACGCTCTGACATCTGGGGGGTTTTGCGCGGCGCCAGGATCGGGGCAAGGAAAAGGAATTCGTGCCGGCGGTGGGAACCGGCCTCACATTCCTGCCGGCCGCGAAGGGAGGGCCGGAGGAGGGCTGGGACGGGAAGGAGGAGGGTCCGCCACCGCCCGCGCGCCCCACGTCCCGGCTCAGAGCCAGGCACGGGAGCGCCCGCAGAGCTTCTCTCCCCATCCCGGAGCTGAGGCGCTGGCTGAGCCGATGACAGCGGTGGGCAGGAGGTTTCCCACCCTGGGACAGGGCAGGTAAGGGTCTGACACCCCGGCATGGCGCAGGGGATGGGGAGGGAGAGGAAGGGATGGGAAGAGGCTTTGCTTGAGGCGCACAAAGCCTCGACGCGAATGCTGGAGGAGCCATCGAGGGCCCGGCATTTGCTGATGGAAAGAGCGAGCGCATCGCCTGCAGCTGCCAAAACCACGGATGGCTGTGACCCAGCGCTGGGACGGAGCAGCTCGGGGCTGTGGGTGCCCCTGGGGTTCAGAGTCTGGGGGTTTGGGGCTCCGGAGCACCTGTGGAGGGCGTCCCCTTCCCAAAAATGAGTTAGCCCTTAAGCTGGTATGAGTGGGAACCAAGCAGCATGGGAATATCTACCAGTCACCCAGGTGCCTTAGCTCTGGGGGCTGCCAGCGTGTGGACCTAGCTCTCCAAAAACTGAGCACCAAATGCCTTTTTGCATTATCCAGGGCTGCTCCGTTGATGAGCTTGGGCATGCTATTTGCTGGGGAAACTGAGGCACAAGAGTGACTGGAGCGGGGCTTGGATTCGGGGGTCTCTGTGCTCTGCTCCAGGCTCAGGGAGCTGTCGTGTGCCGGAGCCGTCCCCATGGCCGGACTGTCGTGGAGTGGGTGGGCGGAAGCAGGGCTGGGACAGTGCTGTTCCCCAGCCCTTCCTCCTGTGCAGGCACTTCCCTGGGGAGTGGGACAATCCCTCCCTGCCAGGACATTGTAGGGGGAGCCAGGGGTGGCCGCCCAGAACAGGCAGTACCCATACAGAGGGACCGTGGAGGGGACAAACATGGCCCTCGGGCACAATGTCCACCCCTGGAGCATCTCCAAGTCTCCTAGTCGAGTTCCGGGCTCCTGAGGCAAGGTGGGCTGAGGCTGCCCACTCACACGAGTGCTTTTGCAGCAGTACTCCCTGCAGGATTGGGCTCCTTTGGAATTTTACTCTGCTGAGCCAGAGCAGTGCTCAGCCCTGGGGATGCTCAGAGCCGGGCGGTGGCCGGGAGGGAGTAGCAGTGACGGCAGCAGGGACACAGCAGGGACACGGTGACCCACAGGAGGTGACCCACAGGCAGGTCACCGGGCAGATGTGACTCAGCTTCCCTCCAAGTACAGGAAATCCCAATTCCCGCAGGGCACGGGTATGGCGCTGCCGTTAGCGGCAAACCCCGCACAGCACGGCCAGCCCGGAGCTCGAAGGAGGCAGCTCTGCCCTATGGATGCAGAGGGGAAACTGAGGCACAGTAGCTCCCTTGGGGCACAGCCCGGGTGTCTAAAGACAAGCAGAGCCTCGGCTCCAGTCTGGGGTTGGAACCTCACCGTGACGTTCCCCAGCTCAGAGCCTGGCACATTTGCAGGTCATCACGGTGCCATTCTGGACCCCAAAGCAGCAGAAACCCTAAAGAAACCCCAAGCGGGAGCTGCGAGTCCCAGCAGCTCGGCCACTGCACCGCACTCCAAAGGCAGCCCTGGAATTTCTCCCAGGCTCTCGCTACCCCAAAAAATGCCGTTTCCTCCAGGAATGCACAGACCCGGGGGGGGGGGGGGGGGGGCTGCAGGCCCCGCTCCCCCCAGCCGCAGCTGCTGCCGTTCCCCAGCACCAGCCCCCCCTCCTCGCAGCGTCTCCCAGCTGCTCTCATGCTCCCGATTTCCTGCCCGGAGGCCCCCGTCCTCCCGCCGGTTTTTCTCACGGCTCTCGCAGCACCAGGCGCTCTCTGCGGCCGTGTGAAAGGCAAACAGGCTGCAGAGGCAGCGCCGGGGTGGGCAGACAGCCCGCAGCTGCCCAAGGCAGCTGTGCCCCCCCCCCCCTCCAAATGCTCTTCTCACTTTTTCACCCCTAGGTTTCCAGCCCCGCTTTTCCTCTCCCAGCAGGGTGGGCACGGGGAAGAGAAGAGCGCAGGGTGGGGGAACCCACAGCTCTCATAGGGCTCACGTTGTCCCACTGCAATGCCACCAGCGGGTCAACACCACCTCGGCCATCCCCAGGGCTTCCCTCCCCAGCTCCGCTGTTATGACCTCTCCACCCTCAGACTTCCTCCTGTTTCCATTGGGCTCATCCACGGACACACACCGGTGCACAAAAGGCAGTCACAGCACTGCTAAATCCTCAGGAAAGGGAAAAGCCCTCAGTTCCCCTTGTGAAATAATGGCACAGAAGTGGCCAGAGCAGCTGTGTGTCAGGCACTGGGTTCGTTATCAGTAGGGCTAAGAGTGAATGTGCCACCAAGGAGAGGGGGAGCTCCAGTCTGAGCCGCAGCATCACCCATCCTTCAGTGACCGTTTGATTTCCATGGGGTTGCACGAAGCTGTGGAGCAGCAATCAGCAACACCTTCCCAGGTGATGCATCCCAACAGCACTCAGTGGTTCTGCCCCAGCACAGCCCCCAGCACCGTGACCCCTGCAGACCCCATCCTGGCCGCCGGCTCTGCCCATGAGCTCCACTCATACGGCCCCAAGCTGATTTGGGGAGAGATCCCATAAAAAGGCCCATTCTTTTCTGATCGCATTAGGAAGGCTAAGCTCTGTCCCGAGTGGGCACGAGGCAAGCAGAGAGGGCAGGGGGCCCTGTGTGCCACCACCATCTTAGCACAACCTGCTGCCCTTTGCTCATGTGTTTTTATTTTCCCCCTTCTAGCCACCACGATGGCCTGGAGTCCAGCAGCGAATACGTGAAGGTAAGACCATCACCTCCCCTGGGCTCTCTTTGTCCTCGGAAGACATTTCCTGCCAGAAATCATGCAAGCCGTGCACGGTGCCCCCAGCACTGCTCCCTGCCTTTCGTGCTCCCCATCACTCGCCACCGCCGCTGCCTCCTCCCTCTGCCCCCACGTAGGAAAGGAAGGGTTTGAGCCACTTTCGTGGGGCTGTCACATGAAAGTCGGTGTAAATCTCTCCAAATCTCTTGCTTATCCTCCAGCAAACTATTAACATTCCTGAGGACTCTTCATGTCTGGCCAGAAATTCATTAGCGAGGCGCCTGGCTCCAGAGGAGAGCCGGCCCTTCTGCAGGAGGCTGCTGGCACCGTGGGGTGGGGAAAGCTGGGCAGGAGCAGGGTGATGACCAGCGGGACGCTGGGTGTTTTGGGGATGGAGGGCTGGAAAACCGCCTGTTTCAGTGTGCTGCCACGTGCTGGCCTTCTGGGAGGCTGTTTGAGAAGGGCCAGGGCATCTTTCTCCATAGGGAAAGGTCCCTCTGCCAGTGTGTGCACCCGGAGGTGGGCGCATTGAGTTAATGGACTGGTGTGGATCAATGGGTACGGCTTTGCCTATAGGATCAAATCCTTTTTGGGGAGCCAGGAGAATCCCCTGCTGTCCAGGCATGCGCCAGAAGTGATCCATTTGGCCTTTATTTCTCACTCATCCTAGTGGTGTCCAGACGCAGCCCACGGGCAGCGTGTGTGATTTATACGCCGCTTCCCTTTGGCTATGGAAGCAGCCCAAAGGCTGCAGCGACAGCAGCTATTTTAGTCAAATAAGTAACAATCTGGAGTGCGTGAGACCGAGACAGCGGGGGCACTCGGGCTGACTGCCTGCAGCCCTGCCTGGTTGGGGTGCTCAGCACCCAGCGGCGCTCGTCCTCGTGCAGGTGAAGGCAGGGAGCTGCAAAACCACATCGCGCCGTTACGCCGACGCCCGTCCCAACCGGCGATCAGCTGCAGCCTCCCTCCGCTCCTGCGAAGGGGCAGCACGGGCACGGCTCCAGCGTGCTCCATCGGATCCGCCGCGGGAGGGAAGCAGCCGAGCCCTTTGCGGAGGAGCAGCCGTTGCCGGCGTGTGATTCACCGTCGGATCCTCGCGGAGCGGCGTCTCCCATCTGTTCCATCCCCCGGCGCCCGCGCCGCTGCCGGGGCTGCAGGCACCCGCGGGCACGAGGACCTACAATAGAAGGGGCAGAGCTCGGGTCCAGCGAGCGCGTTGGAGCTCTTTGTTCTGCGCTCTGGAGACCCGTATCTCGTCAGCCCTGCCTGCCTCCTCCTTGCCTGGGGAGCGAGGGGCTCGGCTGGATTAATTAGCGCAGAGGCCACGCGGGTGGCAGCAAGGACACCTCTGCTGCTGTCCCCCGGGCCCCGAGCGGAGGGGACGTGGAGCCCGACCCCGGGCCCAGCTCGCGGAGCAGCAGTGGGGGCTGCGGGGCTCAGAGCCACCCGCACCGCCTCGTGCAGCCCGTGAAACCACGGCCTTAATTAAACCAAAGCAGAGCCTTAATTAAACGCAACTCGGAGACAGCCGACGTGGGAAGCAGGCAGCCGGTGTCAGCACTGTGATGAGGAGCATGAGGAGGGATGGGGTGAGGGACCGAGCGTCCCTGCGCTGCGTGTCACTGGGGAGGGCAGGGCAGAGATGAGGGGTTACGGTCCCCTGGAGGGGCTGCCGCTCCTCCCGGCGGGGTCGGATCGCCTCAGGCACTCCGGCTCCTTCAGGACACAGCTGAGAGGGCCGCCCGAGTCCCGCGGGGACGCGCTGCCTCCGAACGGGCCGGTTCCCCTGGGGGCGGCGGGGTCGGACCCTCGGGTGCCGCGGTGCCGCTCCCCCACGGCCGCCGCTTCTCGGCCGCTGAGCGCCGCTGTGGCGGTCCCGGGTCCCGGCGGGGCGGTGCGGGGCGGAGCCGCATCCTCGGTGCCGCCCCTCTCCGCCGACAAGGGATGAGGTAATCGGGAAAGCGGCTGAAATTGAAGCCCGGCGGCGGCGGTGGCAGCGGCGGTGCAGCCCGGGCCGGGCCGGGTTAGCCCGGGCCGGGCACGCCGCTCCGCTCCTCGCCATGACGGAGCGCTGCAGCCTATGGAGCGCGCTGTCGGCCGCCGCCTGCTGCTTCTATCGCGGCTCCTTCATGCAGGTGCAGGTGAGCGGAGCGGCGCGGATGTCCGCAGCCCGGGGATGCCCGCACGCGGGGCGGGGTGGGGGTCGCGCGGGGCTGCGGGGGGAGAAGAGCCCCGTGGGCAGCGCTGACCTTGGGGCCGCTCTCTGTAGGGCGCTGCGTGGCTCGCGGGGAGCAGCGGAAGGTTCAGACCTTCGCGTCCTCGGTGCTTCCCCGCTCAGGTGCTTCGGCTCCGCTATGCAATGGGATACTGAAGCCGAAGCCGAAGCCGGAGCGCCGGACCGGCACTTCTGACGGAGCGACGGGCGCAGCAGCATCCCTCGCCCGCAGGAGTGCCGGGCAGGGGGAGCGCTCGGCTTTAAAGGTGCTTCGGGAGCACCGGCAGGCTCGGCCCCGACGGGCACGCAGCCCTCTGGCCTGGGTCTGTGTGTACTGCGGTGTTAGAGGGAGCCGGCATCCATCTGTCACCCGTCCTGTGGCACTTCCACCTCTAGACATCCTATTTTTGGATTCTTGGCGTTTTGCACAAGCTGAGAAAGGGACGGAGCGCCAGGAAGCTGTTCCCTCATTTACCCACTGAGCAAAGGTGCTTAGCACTGCAAGAGCCACGCAGACTCTGACTGAAGCACGAGCTGCTGGCATGCTGCAAGTTAAAAAGGGTGAGAAGCGCCCGGAGCTGGCAGCCAGCAGAGCTGGCAGTCTGATTCAGTACTGCTCCGGGAGGTGGGTGCTGAGCTGTAGAGATTATGCTGGGTAACTCGGAGCCCAGAGGAAGCATTTCAAGTCTTGTCATGATTGCTGCTGATCTCGGTGCAGAGCCAGGGATTGTGATGGCTGAGTGGGGGCAAACGGAGAGAAGCAGAGGAGCTGCTTCTGGCTGTCGGAGGGCCGCCGTGCAACACCAGGGGATGTGCCCTACCACAGCATCGTGGTGAGCTGCTGCCAGAACAAGGGAGGGACAGGTGGGTGCCTGGCCTTCGTGCAGGGATGCAGGAGGGGATGGAGGGCACTCCATCCCAGCCACAGAAACAGTTAGAAGTGATGCCCTAAGTGCTCACCTGGCTCTGCCAGATCCTTCACCAGCTATTTGTGTCCAAGTGTGCCCAGCAAACACACACTGAAGTCCCCATGAATGACTGGAGCGCTTCCAGCTGACAGCCGCATCCCTGCTCACCGCCAATGGCAGTGCACCCAGCCTGGGAAGCACTGACATCATTTCTGGCCAATAGCAGCACTGAAAAGGGATGCAGCAGCAGCAGCCACCGCCGTCTCAGAGTGAGATAAGTAATATAGAGATGGATGGAAATGTGTGTACACACACACCCCATACCGCACCGGAGAGCTGCTCCTCCAGGGCAGCACTGCACCACCCCACAGCACGAGCTGGGGCATCCATCCCACCTTGCAGCATCCCGATGTTCCCAGCCACCAACCCCCAGCCGCACCCCACCCCTGCCAGCCAGACATCA
Organism: Gallus gallus; assembly: GCF_016699485.2. NCBI lineage: Eukaryota > Metazoa > Chordata > Aves > Galliformes > Phasianidae > Gallus > Gallus gallus. Next base: position 5,589,613 of record NC_052548.1, read on the forward strand.
CTGCTCCAGAGCTGTCACAAAGGAGACCCTTAGGATGGCCGGGACCACTCCTAAGAAAGGCTTCGAGCGCCAGGACAGCTGCTGAGTCTGTGTGCTTTCAGTGGGGAGCAGTGGAGATGTGGCATAGCCAAGAGCTGCCTGCAGTGACCCATGAGATGGGCATGTGCCTTCTCAGAGTCTATTTAAACACCCAGAGTCATTGCAAGACAGCGCAGAGGGGAAAAACTATTTCTCTTCCATAGGGACATCAAGATCAGTAAGATTAGCTACATGCAGGTGAGGAGCAACCCCACGACAGCCTGATTTTTCCCACACTCAGGGCGGGCTCACAATTCTCAGGCACTCGGGGAGGTCAGGCAGCACTGGGCAGAGCAGTGAGCACAGCAGCCCCGAACCAGGCAAGCAGAACACTGCTCAGCTTTGCTAGGATGCTGGCTGCCTCAACAAGGGGCAATGTTTATTTTAAAATCCTTTGCTGTGAAGTAGCCCATTGCCTGACACAGAGCTCAGCAGAGAAGAAAGGCTCTTTGGTGACTCCGAGGCTTTGCCCATACACCTGCTCCAAGTGGCTTCTTAATCCATTCCCTCCTAGTTCTCCTCCCCAGGCCCCACGTCTGCTCCAGCAGCAGGAGTTGGGGGTTGGAAGAGCAACAGTAAGGTCTGGGATTTCCCCAGCGAGGGTCCCATTGCGGGGCGGGCAGCGGGAGAGTGAGAGCAGCTGCACGTTGTGCCCTGAGGACAGCCAGGAGATGTTATCGCGGGGCGGGGTGGGTGTGCATACACCTTGCTCTCCACGCTGACTTCATCTTCAGCTGCTTCAGGTCTGGGAGGGGGGAGCTGGGAAGCAGGCTGCAAATCACTCCTGTTTCATAAGAGCACCTTTGCAAGGAGAGAAAGCCGAGTGCCAGATTTTGGAGCTCTCCTCACACCAGGCAGAGCCACTGCTTTACACAGACCACAGCTGTCAGCGCCCTCCACCCCCCAGCTCTTGCCCTTTGGCTGCCAATTCTAGTCCATAGCTGTGAGCAAAGGTGCTTTCTCTGCCAAGAAAGCAGCAGGGAGAGGGAAAGAGGAGAGCAGGGATGGAGTGCCCAGGGAATCCCCTCCTGGTGAGCCCTGCTGTACCCGCAGCCCATGAAACAGCCCGCCTGCTGCCGAATGTGATGGAGGAGCTCTCCTTTCACCAGCCAAACCACCTTGGCTGCTGGTTGGGATTCCTCAGGCAGAGTTTGGCACCATCTCTGGCAGCTCCTGAGCTGGTTTGGCTGGTTTGGGGATCTGCTCTCACCCCTGTTCCATCCCTCTCAGCGGGAGGAAGCCTTGGGGCTCTGAGCGGGCGGCCGGCATCACGCACTTGAGCTGGGCCCTAGTGGAAGTCAAGGATTTTCTCCACAGCCAACCCTCTAGCATGCAAGACCTCACATCGGGCTGTACATCTTTTGATGTCCTCTTGGCACAGCAGAGAGCACCAAGCGGTGCCCTTTTCAGCTCGGTGCTCGCACATCCGCTTACACGCTGCTGACAGTGCCGGGCCGGCCGCCTCGCCGTGCCAGCTGGCAGTCACACACAGCCTCCTCTGAGACACGGCACCGAGCGGAGCAGCACGAAGCCAACGTAAAGCACGAGGACAGCCCCCAGAGTGCCATCAAACCAAAGAAGGCGGCTCTCCATGCGCCAGGGTCCCGGTTGGAGTTGCTGCGGTCACCAAGCGATGGCTTTTTGGTGGCTGTAAAAGTTGGGTGGGATCTCATTTCCCAGCCAAGCAGCTGAAGGGACGGTGCCCATCATTTGGCTTAGGGTCCCTCCGCTCACAGCTGTCCTCACTGCCCTGACTGCAGGGCACAAAGCCCCGCGTGCCTCTCCCCAGCTCAGCACCTGGCTCCTGGCACGGCTGCCAGCCGGCTGCTACCCAAATCCCGGCTTGGAGACGCCGGGCGCCGCTCAGCTGGGTTTGTGTTTGTTATCCCGTGCATTTGCATGGGGAGGATTTGGGGGAAAACCCAGATGTACAGCACGGAGCAGAGCGGGTGCTAATCCCCTCCCTGGGGGCATCAGCCCCCAGCTCCCATGCAGGCAGCAGCCTGGTGCCTGGGGATGGCAGCGCAGCGGGGCGCTGCTGCAGCACGGGGCACCCACGGCCGCTCACACCACGCAAAGTGTTGCTATGGAAACGGCATCTGCTTCGGCCTCAGCCCCCCAGGATGCAGCCAGACCTCAGCAGCATTCACCAGCAACCATTTATTTTTCATAGGGTTCAGCAGTGCCACATGGCTTTGTCTCCTCGAGGGCCCTGGGGCAGTGGAGGTGCTCAGGAGCATGAGACCCACGTGTCTCATATTCACATCCCCGCAGCTCCAGCAAGCAGAACCCTCCTTTGGGGAGGAACTGAGGCCAGAGGAGCACTCAGGAGTTTGTTCACTTTCACTTCCACTGTTCTCGTATTTATTTTTTTAACTCGTTAGCAGTTTGGAAGGGAGAAACAGAGGCAGGTCCAGGCTGGTGAGGGCAAGCCCTGGAGAGCTTGGGCCAGCGCATTGTTCATCCCCTGCCTCCTCCTCCCACCTCCCCAGGCTGGAGCCTTATCCCTGGGGTGGGATTGCTGCCCAGCTTGGCTGATATACACAGCTCCAGGCTGGGAGAGGGGACAAAACCTGCTGAGGGCCAGGAGTGGAGGGCATAGGCTGGGAGAGCGGCACTCTGTGCTACAAGAAGCAGAGAGAAATTGGCTCAGGGCACAGGACGAGGTGCTGTGCAGAGTCTGCTCTGAGGCTGAAGGCCCTGGTGCTCCAGGGAACAATGCAAAGCCAGCCATGTGTGCCAGAGCAGTGCCACTGGGCACCAGCTTCAAGCCCCTGCCTGTCCTTGCAGACACCAGCGGTGCTACCCTAACAAGCACCATGGAGCCAAGGAGCTGGAGCCAGGCCACCGAGCCACCTGAGCTCACACAAGCAACATCGGCATGGATGGAAGCATGCATCAAAGGGCTCAGGGGCCGCCAGCACAGCAGGACACCGAAGTAGCCCCAACCCAGCTGCTGTGCTGGTGGCATACACATCCCCCTCTCACACATGTCCTGCCCTCGGGGAATGCCCCCACTGTGGTGGCAGAGAGCGTGGCCAAAGGAGAGGTGACGCCATCCTTATCTCTCCAGGGAAGGGAGGAGGGGAAATTGCATCCTCCAGGCTCAGGTGCACCAGTGCTGGTAAGAGCTCATTTCGATGCAGAAGGTTTCCTTTACATTTGTCATTACTATTCATGCTGCTGTCAGGCTAAACACAGCCGAGTTAACCCTTTGGAGGAGGATGTCTCTAGGAGGAGGAACAACGTGTGTTTGCTCCTGGAGAAGCACTTCCCACAGTGTTTCAGCCCAGGATGTGCTGCACAGGGAGCTGGGCAGGCATCTGTCCCCAGGGACGGCTCTGCTCCTGGTAGGCGACATCAGGACTGCCCCTCCCTGAGACGTCCCTGCAGTCACAGCACGTGGCGCTGCCCTTGGGACTCACCAGCACCCGAGGGCCAGTCCTTCCCTTCCCAGACCCTGCAGCCAGCATACCCGGTGGATGTGGAAGGTGTTGGCAGTAGGAAGGATAGGGGACAGCATCCCTCGGACCCTGCAGGGAAGCGGCTGTGCTGCTCGCGGCGAAACCCCAGCTGATGCTCTCTCTCTTTGCTGTACAGTTCTCCAAGGAGAAATACATCCTGGACTCGTCACCGGAGAAGCTTCACAAGGAGCTGGAAGAGGAGCTGAAGCTGAGCAGCACCGACCTGCGCAGCCACGCGTGGTACCACGGCCGCATCCCGCGGGAGGTGAGGATGGGGAGGGCGGGGGCTGCCTGGGTTTGCCACAGGGACACTCCTGGAGCTCCCAGCCGGGATGAGGGAGATGCCCTAAATAACAGCCCTGGCGGAGCATCCACCCCCATCCACCACTACGGCCAACGGGGCCGTGTCTGAGCTGTCGCCCCATCCCCTGCCAGGTCTCAGAGAGCCTCGTGCAGAGGAACGGCGACTTCCTCATCCGCGACTCGCTCACCAGTGTGGGTGACTACGTGCTGACGTGCCGCTGGCGCAACGAGCCCCTCCACTTCAAGATCAACAAGGTGACGGTGAAGTCCAGCGACGGCCGTACCCGCGTCCAGTACCTCTTCGAGCAGGAGAGCTTTGACAACGTGCCCGCCCTCGTCCGCTTCTACGTGGGCAACCGCAAGGCCATCTCCGAACAGAGCGGTGCCATCGTCTACTGCCCCATCAACCGCACCTTCCCCCTGCGCTACCTGGAGGCCAGCTATGGGCTCGCCAATGGGAAGCACGGGGGGTCCCACAGCCCGGCCTCCCAGAAGGGGGGGCACATCAAGAGGAGGAGCATCACCATGACAGACGGGCTGACAGCCGACAAGATCACCAGGGCTGAAGGGTGCTCCACCAGGTGGGTGCAGGGGGTCGGTCCCCAAGGATGAGGCAGGAGCAGGGTTCTGGGGGTGGAAACGGCCACGGTGCAGGCATGGAAACCAGCAGAGGCACAGGGAGAGGAGCCAGTACCCAGCTGGGACTGGGGTTTTCTCCCAGGCTGGCTGCCAGCCATGCTGAGCCACCGCAGCAGCGCACAGCTTGGCATCACACAGGCCAGAAGGCAGAGGGTGCTTTATATCACCCGGTCCAGGACTGCCTGCACGTCAGGGCTTGTCAAAGCTTTCCCACGCTGACGCAGGAGTGTCAGCCAGCGCCACGAGGGCATTTGGTGGCTTGCTTCTGACCCAACTTCATTTTAGAGTCTTTTCCACTGGGGTATTTGCAAGGAGTTACTAAGAGGAGATGATAGAGCTGTGTGGATGGGGTCTGCACAGCCACACTGAGCCTCTAATAGGGCTGCCCAGGTCATATGCACCTTGCAACAGCCAGGTTTCACAGAGGGTGAAGGAGATTTCCCTCACGTGGCCTCCTCTTGGCAGCCTCAGGGTGCCCAGGCCCCACCAGGGAAGGCAGAGCACGCTTACACCCCTGCACAGACGCCAGGGGACCTGCAGCACTGCCGTGTCCCCAGCAGGCACAGCCTGTCCCCATGTCTGCAAGCCAGGCTGCCTTTTCACCACCCCAACCTTCTCAGCTCAAGGGCAGAGTGGGAACACGGCAGCAGAAAACGGGCAACAGAACTGTTACTGCAGGGAGAACGGAAACACCTGGGCCTTCAGGAGAACGTACACATGTCCAGAAGAGCCCAAACCCAGCAGCCTTTCCTCACCACTCACGTTTTCCCCCAGATCTCTCATCATCACAGCTGTTCTCCCACCCTGCTCTCACCACAGACACGTAGTGCTCTGGACTGCAAACACGTCACGGCAGCCTGTGCCGGGGGGGGCAGCTGATTGCCTGCCCTGCTTTCTTGCAGTGCTCACATTGCTCAGCCCACCACAACCACTTTTGCAACACCACTGACTCATGGTGTTTGTGTCAGGCTGTAACCACTGCCCCAATGGCACGAGACCTCCTAGCTTGCTACAGGAGCACACATGCAGCTCACCCACCACTGCATCTCCCAGCTCTCACTGTGAGCCAGCTGGGCATTCATCCAGCTTCAGGCACGTTCCGTTGCTCCCCAGCTTTGGGAGAGAACAACACAGCTCATCTAGCTGCCATGCAGCGCTTAGATTTAAAAACACACCTAGTATCAGATAGCCCCTTGCAGCCATGCACCACAGTGCTAGAAAGCTTCCCCACTCCTTTGCTGGACCCACTTCCCCACAGTACCCTGGATTCACCCCATCCCATCCCATGTTATCCCAGTACCTTGCCATCGGGGTGCCCTTCTCTCTTCCCAGGACCAGGCTCCTGGCAGGTAGGGCTGGCTCTGCTTTTTGTAGGCACTGACCCCTTCTGCTCCAGCTGCCGGGTGAGATGCCTTGCTCACGGCTCCAGCTGAGCTCATTATGGGCTCAACTCATTGCTGTGGTAATGGAAGGTATTGATGACAGAGGAGAGTCACAACCCCTCTGCCTTTGCCCAGGCACTGAGTTCGGAGTCTGATGCTTCTGTCTTCCCCTTCCCCAGCGTTTCCCTGCCGCACCACAGGGACATCATCCGCAACTGCGCTGTCAGCGTGGACCAGATCCAGGACCTGCACTCCCCAATGTCACCCATCTCAGAGAACCCCACCTCACCCGCGTACAGCACAGGTAGGCATCACCCCGCGGGCACAGCGGGACACGGCTCAGGCTGAGCCCAGCGCAGTCATGGGCCCGGGGAGGGGGACAGAGCTGGCTATAAAGACAAGCCCCTGGCACGGAGCATTGTCCTCCATACTCGGAGCATCCTTGGTGCGCACACACCTCCAGGCTCTGCTAACAAGTTCTCTCCTGCTCCTTGCAGTGACACGGCTAAAGCCTCACGCCTGCCAAGCAGCCCCGGCATCCCCGGTCATCAGAAGGTCCAGCGAGCCCCAGCTGTGCCCGGGTAGCAGCAACAAACCTCTGCCGGACCCTGCCCACAGCACCCACTCCACGCCATGCCACGGCTACGCCCGCGCCTCCCCCTCTCCCTCCGTGAACAGCTACAGTGACCCCGACACGGGGCACTACTGCCAGCTGCACCCCACCTCACCCAGCAGCAGAGAGCGGCCGGCTCACGACACCAAGCAGCTGCCAGCAAAGAGCTACGTGGAAAGGCTAAAGGTGGAGGAAGGGCAGAGAGGGACTGTGGAGAACGGCTCTGGGGAAGCGGAGGGAGGGCAGAGGCTGAAAGGAGAGCGGGACTTTGTGGGCTTTGTGCCCCCCACCGTGGAGACGTGCTCCTCCTTCAACCCGGCAGCATTCCAGTCCCTGCTCATCCCCCTGGAGAATAAGCCCCTGGAGATGGCTGTGCTCAAGAAGGTTAAAGAGCTGCTGGCGGATGCGGATGCGAAGACACTCGCCAAACACATCACCAAAGTGGACTGCGTGGTACGGCGGGGCCAGGAGGGAGGGACGGGCACTGCTGCCCTCCTTTTGCTCCAGGTTAACAGGGAAACAGTGGCCCTGAGCCATGGAATCCCTGAGCGTCAGAGCATCCCTGCTCTCAGCTCTGCCGCCCCGCATCAGCAGGCAGAGGCTGGGCTGGGGCAAAGGACTGCCCGAGGCCGCTCAGGTCTAATCACCTCTCACCTTTCTTGCCAGGTTGCTCGGATATTGGGCGTAAGTGCAGAGATGCAGCGGCTCATGGGGGTGAGCTCCGGCATGGAGCTGCTCACCCTGCCCCATGGCCACCAGCTCCGGCTCGACCTGCTGGAACGGTACGGCACAACCCAGCTCCTCTGGGGTGCCCCAGCTCGGCACAGGGGGACATCACATCTCCTGGGGTCCCGCTGAACCCCCATGCTGGGGCAGTGGCAGGAGCACCCCCAGCTCTTTGCCCCCACGCTGAGCCCCGCTCTGCCTCTCGCCCTGCAACAGGTTCCACACCATGTCCATCATGATCGCCGTGGACATTCTGGGCTGCACGGGCAGCACAGAGGAGCGGGCGGCCCTGCTCCACAAAACCATCCAGCTGGCTGCCGAGCTGAAGAGCACCATGGGCAACATGTTCAGTTTTGCAGCTGTGATGAACGCCCTGGAAATGGCACAGGTACGGGGATGCTGCCTTCGTCCTCATGGCCTGGGCTCAGCCCCTTTCCTAAACACCCCCTCCCCTCACGGCCCACCCATTGGGGTGGGAGGAGGGGGGCCATGTCCCGGCAGAGGCGTGGGGCCACATCCGCTGGGGAGTAAGCAGGGAAGGGAAAGAGCCATCCCCTCTGTGGAGCAGACAGCCCAGTCCTGCCGGGATGTGATTGTTTGTCGGCGGTTGGGCTTTTTGTTTTGTGCTGGGCTCTGTTCCTGAGAGGAAATGAATCTGCCCTCCGGTACAATACAAATCAGTCCCAAGGCCGTGGCAGCAGCGTCTCCGGGCCACGCTGCTCCCTTTGGAAGATGAAAGGAGATTAAAATGCAATTTTAAATGGAGCCCAGCTGGGAAGCCTTGCTTCCTGCCTTCACAGAGGCAGTGGAACGGCTGCTCCCTCCCTGCGTCTCATCTTCAAGGCCTCTGCGGTGTGGGGAGGCCGCTGTCCTGGGGCATGGCAGGAGAAAAAGCACTGAGGCTGGCCTGGTGCCGGGGCCGTGCGGTCTCTGGCCATGAGTGCCAGTGGCAGAGGCTGTGGCCGTGGTGCTGGGGCTCAGAAGCAGCACTTCCCTCTGCTTGCAGATCGCACGGCTGGAGCAGACCTGGATGGTGCTGAGGCAGCGGCACACAGAGGGTGCCATCCTCTACGAGAAGAAGCTGAAGCCGTTCCTGAAGAGCCTGAACGAAGGGAAAGGTGAGAAGGGCAGCTCCCATCTCCCGCCTGACTGCTCCTTCCTGGTTCAGCCAAGCACATCCTTGCTGGGGGGGCACATGTTGGAGAGCTGCGTCCCTCTCCCAGCAGGGACAGATGCATCCCGCCTGCCTCTACGCAGCCCCAGCAGCGCCTGCTTGGCCTCAGCCGCCCCTTCCTTCCCAGGGAGGCATTTCATAACTAAATAAAACCAGCAGCTGGGCACAAACGTGGCTCAGCCGAGCCAAATCCTTGTGCTCACATGGCAATGGGTGCCAAGCCAAGGGGACAGCGGCTGGTCGTGGGCAGGGAGGATGAAAAGCTGCATCTCACTCACATGCAGCGCCCTGGGATGCGCTCACCCACTCCTCAATGCAGCCCTGGGACACACAGAGACTGCCAGAGCAGGAGCAGCAGTGCTTCTCTCCTGAGTGCAAGCCCAGCTGGTGCTGGATGAGGAGATGGCCTCGAGCAGAGCCCTCTCCAGAGCCACAGCCATGTCTGTGCTGCAGTTGAGCCAGAACTGTCCCAGGGCTGTGGTAGCAGCCTGGCTCCATAGGGCTGTGTGTGTGTCGTCGTGGGAGGGCTGTGTGGGTCCAAGGCACACAGGGAGCGGGATGAGGAGGATGCGGGGACACCGAGCCATGTACCCACCAGTGTCAGAGTCATGAGTGGTGCTCACAGAGCCTCTCTTTGCAGAAGGGCCGCCGCTGACCAACACCACCTTTCCCCACGTCATGCCCCTGGTGACTCTCCTGGAGAGGGACGACGCGCTGGTGGACAGCCCTGAGCCCTGGGAGGCCACGGACAATGGCGTGGAGGTGGTCATGGCCCACCTGGAAGCTGCACGGATGGTGGCCCACCACGGAGGACTGTACCACACCAACGCCGAGGTGAAACTGCAGGGTAAGTAAGATGGGGATGGCGTCGGCCCTTTTCCCTTCACCACAGTGGCACTGCTGGATGGAACATCCCACAGGTGCAGGGTCCCCATCCTGTCTCCATGGGACTGACTCTCCCTCCTTGCAGGTTTCCAGGGCAGAGCAGAGCTGCTGGAGATCTTCAGCACTGAGTTTCAGCTGCGGCTGCTCTGGGGCAGCCGTGGGGCTGAGAGCAGCCAGGCCGAGCGCTACGAGAAGTTCGACAAGGTCCTTACAGCCCTGTCCCACAAGCTGGAGCCAGCTGTGCGCTTCAGCGAGCTGTAACCCCCCCAGCAACGGAAAGCCTCTGCATGGGGGACACAGTGGCAATCTGGGGACAAGGAGGAGGAACAACAGCCACTTCTCATCCGCCACTCACCTTCTTGGCACTGCCACCCCAGGGGATGGGGACAGCGTCCATCGCTCAGCCCTGCCGCGGTCCATGGCTGCATGGTGCCCCTCTCCTCCCCCTTCAGATTCCTTCCTTTCCCATCTCCCTCTCGCCCATGGCTGCTGGGTCCCGCTTGTAAATATGTTTTCACGGTCACTTATGGATGTACAGATTCGCAGGGACGGTTCCTGGTGTAAATACTTAGGCTCATTCATTTTGTCCTGTAAATATGTGTACATAGCTCACGGCCTTGGTTCTTACATACAATAAACTTTTACTCTCTCCCTCTGGAGGGACTCCTCCACACCGGCATCCCGTGGTTGCTCTTTGCTGGAGGGGCACGAGGATGCCCCCGCTTTGCTATAAGCAGGGATGGGGCTATGGCTGCAGGCACAGCGGCGGCCTTGGGCTCCCAGCCCGGCCGTGTGGGGGCGGGGCTATACCGTCCAGACCACGCCCCCTCTTGCGCGAGGCCACGCCCAGTCCCACGTGGCCACGCCCTCCCCGCTCCGCGCGGGGCACGCCGGGAGCTGTAGTGCGGGCGGTGCCGGAGCCGCCGCCGCCGCCATGGGCCGCTCCGCGGCGGTGCTGCCGCTGACCCTGGCGCTGCTCTCGGCCGCCGCCGCCGCCTGGGACCTGCGGGCACTGCGCTGCAGCTTCACGGCGGACTGCGAGTGCGGCTTCGGGCCCGACCTGCGCGGTTAGGTTCCGGTTCTGGGTCGCGGGTGGCACGGCGGCGTCGGGGCGACCGCAGGGCGGCGGGAGCTGTCAGCCCCTCGTTTCGTAAACGATTTGCTTTTGCTGCAGGTCTGGAGTGCGAGCTGGCCGTGACCCTGGTGGGGCAGCCCCTGGTGAGGCGGCAGCTGATGGAGGGACTGAGGCAGTTCCTGGAGAAGCGCAGCCCGGAGAAGCCCCTCGTCATGTCCTTCCACGGCTCCACCGGGACGGGGAAAACCTTCGTGAGCGCCATGCTGGTCCGGCACCTCTTCCCCGAGGGGCTGCAGAGCCCCCACGTCCACCAGTTCTCCCCCATCGTGCACTTCCCGCACGCGGAGCACGTGGAGCGCTATAAGGTGAGCGCGGCCGTCCCGGTGCTCCGTGCGCGCTCGGGCTGCCCCCGAAGGCAGCAGCGCCGCAGCTCCGTGCTGCGCCCCGTGACGGACACTGGAGCAAAGGCTCCACGCAGCGGCTGAAAGATCCCCGGCGATCCGCTCTGCACTTCTCTTTCCCCAACAGCCGTTCTTGCTGTCGTTTTCTCCCTCTTTCAATATTTACGCGGCCCTTTGGATACACAGCCAAAGCGTTGCGCTTAGTGCCTTTCACCCGAGATTGTCCCTTTGCTTTGCAGACAGCTCAATAGCTGAGAAAAACCTCTGTGTTGCTGGACTCGATCATTCCCTCCTCGCCCAACAAGGAGCTCCAAAGCACAGCTTAACCTATGGCTCCTACAGCTCCAAATCCAAAGGTGGAGGTTTTCTAAATGAAACCTCAGCAGTGGGGAAAACCAGCAAACCTGGGTGTTTTCTGTCCGGGTGTTTGGAGGAGTTGTGTGTTCTTTTGTGCCATTAGAAGAAATGTGCTCAGTAGGGTAAAGCCTCGTGCTGGGTAAAACGCTGCAATTAAGAGTTCTGCATACATCCAGGAGAGCTGAGCGTTTGTGTGTGGGTTGGCACCGAAGTCACTTCAGCTGTAGTAAGGAGAGCTCTTCTCACTCCACGCAGGCAGTTTTGCACCAAAAAAGGAGGTGGCAACAAGCACATCTCCCTCCCAATAGCTGGGAACTGTAATGCAATGAAAGGGAAGAACGTAGGGAGCTGTAGGAGGCTGAATACCCAGCTTTAGTTTGCCTCCTTCTTACTGCTTTAAAGCTGCAATAGAAGACCTGTAATGGGCTAATAAATGGCACAGATAAATCACTGCGCCAGGTCCAGGACAAAGCAGCCTGCCTCAGGGCTGGCTGTTTTTGCTCTGAGTAGGTGGTGCTGCATAGTTGCTTCTGTGCTTCAACTCAGCCCTTGCACTGCAGTAGCTCAGGCCTCCCTCACTGCTTTGTGGTCTGGTGGATACTTTTCCTAGGAGAACCTGAAGCACTGGATCCAAGGGAACCTGACCAACTGCGGACGGTCGGTCTTTCTCTTTGAGGAGATGGACAAGATGCACCCGGGCCTGATTGATGTGATCATGCCATTCCTGGGACCCTCCTGGGTCGTGTATGGGACCAACTACCGCAAAGCAATCTTCATCTTCATAAGGTGAGAGGCCCCTGTGTGGCAGCAGGAGCATCACGGGGCATTCCGGTGCACTGCTTCTCACGTGGGCACAGGATGATTCCTACTTCAGAGCATGCTTTCATTTTGCTTTTCCTTTTCCAAGTATTGAGCTTCTGCAGAAACCAACAGATGTTATTTCCTCATGAACAAGCAAAATTGGAGTGTCTGAAACAGCTCTCCCGTTTTTGTTACTTGCTTGCCTTTACAGGAGTCATTTCAGGCCAGGCAGCAGGACAAACCTGGACTGAGCTCGTGCAGGCTGGAAGGTGGCAGGTGGCAGGTGCCACCTCTGTCCTGCAGTACCATTTTCCTGGGTAGTAAGTCGCCTTACTCTTGTACAGCAATGCAGGAGGAGAGCAGATCAATGAAATGACACTGGATCTCTGGCGTGCCCACCAGGACCGGGAGGAGATCAGCCTGCAGGACATGGAGGCAGCCATCTCCAAAGCGGTGTTCGAGAACCCTCAGAGTGAGTGAATCTCTGCAGTGTTTCAGCAGGGAGCAGAGCCCAGCAGAGGGAGCCAGGCCCACTCCACAAAGGCACAGATGCTCTCTGGGATCTCCTAAGCAGGCAGAAGCTTTGTCCATGTCACAGAGCAGAGCTTAAAATCCGAGCAGTTCAGCTAAATCTGACCATTCCTGGGGAAAGACATATCTATCTGGGGAAGGAAGGGTTGACAACTGATGGGTTTAAGTCCTTGTACAAAACGAGCAGGTCTGTCTTCAGCTGAGTATCCTGGCTTCAAACAATGCAGCTCTTTGAATTCCAAGGACCACAGACACTGAAAGTAAAACCTTCTGTCTCCTTTGCTTTTGCAGGTGGATTCTGGAGATCTGGGATCATTCACGAACATCTCATTGATTTTGTTGTGCCCTTCCTCCCACTGAAGCGCCACCACGTAAAGCAATGCGTCATCAATGAACTTGTGCAGCAAGGGCTAGAAGTACGTCACGGTGTTGTCCAGGAGGTGGCTGACAGCATCCCCTACTTCCCAGAAGAAGAGAAATTATTTTCATCAACTGGCTGCAAAACTGTAGCCTCCCGGATCAGCTTTTTCTTCTAGCCTTGCTCAGATCCATAGGGGACGTATATGGAGCTGTAAAGCTGCAGACTGGTGGGATGAGCACCAAGAGCTACATGTTACCATGCAGTAGCACAAATGCTCTCCTGCTGAACTTGTCTTTCCAGCCCTAAGGGCATTACTGCAGGATGCAACTGTGGGAGCAAGTGCAAGTGATTTGATTTAAAGCACTTAATCATTTATTCTGTGGCCAGGTGAAGGTGGGTATGCTCAGCCTGGTGCACCGCTCCAGTCGTATCTGTGATGAAGAAGGGAAGATGTCAGGAGAGACTGCAGTGTCAGGGAAGTTTCTTACCCTGTCAGCAGCACCAATCTGTAGCTCTCTCTTCTGGCAGCTTCTGTTATCTAATGCACGAAGATTCTGAGCCCAAAAAAGAATATATATATTTTTTAAATACATCATTTTAGCATTTTTAAAAGCCATCTTGTTAAGCATGGCAGTACCTCAGTTCCTTGGTACAACGTGACAGTGCTGGTGCTGACTGCTGCATCGCTGGCTGGTGAACACCCTCAACATTACTGTCAAGTTTTCGTTGCAAGGAAATCTTTAGAGCCAACTTCTTTCCAGTTTCCTTTCACTGTGAATAGGTGCTGGTAGGGAGCACCACCAACAACAGGGACATAAGGGAAATGGCAATGCTCAGCCTGCCAAGAACTCAGCTCTCCCTACTTCTTCTGCCCATCTTTCCCCCAAGGTCCAAAGGATTTCTCTGCAGCAAACCACAGCAATGAACAAAACAGGACTTACCTACAAGAAAAAGTTCAGTCCTACCTCCAGGGAGACCATGGTGCTACTAATGGTTTTTAAAAACATTTTTATTCAGTGGTAATTTCTACAGCAGGCTGAGGAATTGGTGCTATGAGCTCTTGAGCTTCTTTGACATCCTTCTGCTGGTCAGATCTTGCAGGCACTGGCTGAACCAGCTCTACTCAGCTTCACAGAAGTGCCACTTATGTGGGGACCTGAGGACAAGTTAGAGAAGTTTGTACTCCGTGCTGTCAAGCATGGGGTGTATGGCACTGCTGGCCTTTGTCCCGTTTTAATCTCCACAGTCGGTTACTGGAGCACAGGTCAGAGAATTGTTCATACTCTGAGAATGAACTGCCTGAGAGGACTGTATGAACAGGGACATTGCTGAAGGTTCCTTATGTTCCTCGCATGCCCTGTGCTGAAATGAGCTGCAAGCACTCAGGACCATTCCAGCCCTCCTCCACATCTGCAGCTTTGTGGACAGCCATTGGAGGAACGGCCTAAATGCAGCCCGGGAGCTGGTCCACGTACAGACCATCCTGCCTGCAAAATGTTAGTATTCCTAATTTTAAAATAAATCTTTTATGAAATAAATGATTGAAGAACAGTCATTTGCTTGGATTTCTAACTGCAGCTATCACAGACAGAGTTAGACTTGCAGTTTCATGGGCACAGCTGCCTGATGCAATAGCACTTTGGGGATTTAGAGGCATAGAGACGATGTCTATAATTAGGTAACTGGAAACAAGACAGTGGCCTTTCCCAGGGGTGGAGGATGAACAGCAGTAGCTGGCCCTGACACCCTGTAAAGCGGAGCCAGTGTAGGTACAGGAAAGCCTGCCACAGCTGCAAGCAGCCCTTTTTATTCCCCTGTGCAGAGCCCATCTCTGCATACAAGGCCATGTTCCCAGGACCAGTGACCTAGAGCAGGAGGTGAAATCCATAGCACCTCCTTTACATCCTTCTCTTGCCATCAGCAGCCTGGGGACAGGCACCAGTGCCCAGGCAATGCTGCAGGTCTACAGCAAACACCCATCACACTCTTTGTCTAAGAGGGCTGAAAAGGAATGAGGGTTCTGCTTGGAACATGTTTCCCCATGTGTAGACATTCCAGCAACCTACCGTCGCCTTTTAGGTGCAGAAAGGGGCAAAAATAGCCTTTGGCAACACGAGTAATTCAGCAGTTAGATGGCCAATATGTGCTTCTTCTGTGCTCCAGAGCAAACTAAGTCCCAGTTTAGAGCAAGCAGCAGCAGGCTAACACCCAAGATAAACTACCCCACCACCAGCACACACCTACTGCTTCTGTCCATCAGGCATCATCATATGGAAGTCTTGGAAGACTCTGAAGTGTTTCATCCAAGGTTTGTCGGGCAAAGCTCCTCAGGATAGCCTGGACAGTCTTTCTTGGAAAGAGGAGGTGTGCAAGGGAAAGGATCTGCAGTGGCAATAAGGCAAGACCTGAACATCCTCGACACGTCAGTACTCACAGAAAAACTTCCCTGCGATGACCTCTGCACCACAGGTTTCCCCTGCTGCAGCCAAACACCGCCAGCCTCACCAGGACCTGCTCTGATAGGGAGCCTGCTTAGTTTTGATTTTGTAAAGAAATCCCAGCTCTACTGAACCATGCTTCTACAACAGTGCAATGCTTGGAGACAGCAGTGTAGGGATACTCTCCCCTTACCGCAGTCAGCTGCAGAAGGGCTTCTGCTCTGGATTAGATTTAAAGAAACAGGAAAGTGAGAATAAGCAGGAAAAGATGATCTGCCCACTGACTCTAACACCAAACTGTTGTAAAAGCCAGCATATAACCATCGCTACTTGGCTTGGGCCTGTAGCCAAGCAGGTCCCCCAGCTCATGCTTCTTGATCCCTGCAGGTGGCCCTGATGCAGAACAGAAACTACCTAACCATCAGGCACAGAGCCTGCAGCTGAGCCAGTGAGCCAGGAATGCTGCCCATTGCCTGAGGAGGGCACAGAGCAGCAGCAGCAGGGCTGTACCTTGCTATCTGTGGGGCTGAGCCGCAGACCGAGTGCGACATCCTCCCTCGAGCTCTCCACCTTCCCTAGGCACCGCTTGGCCATGGCACGACACAGGTAGTACAGCGCTCCTCGGGGGTCATGCTCAATGGCCATAGAAAAACAAGCTTCTGCCTCCAGGAACCGCCTGCGAGGGGACAGCAGTGTGTGCCTGGCTCACCACAGGCCCTCAGGCAGCCTACACCGCCCTGCTCCTCACCTGGCTGCCAAGTCCTGACAGCCCTTCTCATGCAACACAGCTGCAACACGTTCCTGCACAGCGCGGTTCCCTGGACTCAGCTCCAGCGCCTGCTGGTAATCTGCCAGCGCATAGGTCAGCTCCCCCAGGCGAAAGAAGCAGTCTGCAGAGAAGCAGGACTATCTCAGCAACTGAGAGGGGATGGCTGTTGCCCCAGGGCTTTGTCCAGAACCAGTGGGAAACACACCTCGTGTCCAGTCCACCCCAGGTTTCAGCATCACTAGCCAAAAGCTCTGCACTGCAACAACCAGCAGATGCAGCCTGATGTGGGGGAGAGCAGCAGTTGCCAGCTGTGCCCCAGAACAGACTACATGGGGAAGGAGTAGTAGCACGAGTGGCAAATCCCCACTCCTCATCCCCTTCCCACTGCTGAAACTGAATGTATCCTCAGAGTGCACTGGGACCAGGATCAAGGGAGAACCCAGCTACCCCACCACCTGCTTCTGCCACAGGTCCCTAGCACAGGGCTGCAGAGCAAGGCCTCTCTCTGAAGACATTTGCTGCCTGAGTGCCAGCCTCTGCTGTGTGACACCCCAGCATTATCCCCAAGCCACTGACATTACCCTGCTGTGACCACCAGCCCAGCCACTTGCCTCCTCTGTTGGCGTAGAGTCCCTGCTCTGTCTTTTCATTTTGCAGAGCTTCACCAAGGAGCTTTACAGCCTCATCAAGTTGGCCCAGGGCATAGCAGCGCACAGCACAATCATTGTAGGTAAGCACCAGCTGCCTCTGAGCCTCCCGGGCCTCTGGGCTCCCCAGGGCACTCAGCTCCCTAGCCCTGGCCAAGTCCTTGCTGGCTGCACTGAAGTCCTTGAGCTGCCGGAGGAGGGTCCCCCTGTGACACAGGGACAGAGAAAGGAAACTCAGGCAGCAGCACAGCTAACCACCCGCAGCAACACGATCACTACCTGAGGGTGAAGAATTCAGCAGCCAACGGGTCACTTTCAATAGCAAAGCTGATCTCGTACAGGGCCCCATGCAGGTCTCCACGCAAGGCCTTCAACACTGCCTGGGCTTTGGCCTCCTGGCCTTGTCTCAGCAGCCTGTGCCACAAAACCTGGGCAGCTCTGTGCTGCGGCTCCAGCTTCAGGGCCTGTTGGATGTCCTGGAGGCACAGGGCCAGCTGCCCAGGGAGCCGGGTCACTTCAGGACCTGGCGCTTCCCACTGTGGCCCACATATCCAGGAAGAGCAGCCAGAGTCCCTCAGGGGGACCAACATGGCCATACCTGCCCAGAGCGTTTGTAGAAGAAGGCACGGAGCACATACATATCAGGGTTCCTCACATCCTCCTCCAGTTCTCTGTTAAGCATCTGGAGGAACTCTGGGAACTCACCGAGGGCAGCAAGGCACACGATGCTGCAAGAGAGGGACAATGCTATGGGGAGCCTGCAATAAGGCAGGGCTGGCCTGCTGAACAACCTGCAGCCCTGGCTTCACCTCCTCTGGTGGAACACCCTGCAGTGAGGCTGCAGCTCAGCCGCATGTGTGAAGGCCTCCAGGGCCTCACTGTAGAGCTCCTGGTCCAGCAGACACTGGCCCTGCAGGGATAGCCAGTCAGCATGGTCACAAGTCGGGGCTGCAGATAGGGAGAAGTGAGTGGTTGCTCACCTGCAGGTCAAGGACAAGAGCCAGACGAGCCAGGCAGTGCTGCTTCCGCGCAGGTGCCAACATAAGCACCTTCATTAAGTTCAGCTTGGCCGACTGGAAGTCACAAAGCTGGAGGAAGGCCTCTGCCCGCTGCTCATACAGCTCTGCCTGCACCATGGACACCCTCAGCCCATGCTGCCAGGGTCCAGCCATGCTCCAGCTGCCCAAAATCATGCTGGCACCATGCTAACACCATAGCAAAAAACACTCTGAAGCCAGATGCCAGTGCTACAGGCTTAGCAATGCTGCCTCCTGTTCCCACCTCTCCAGGGTCCCATTACCCGCTGTGGATCCAGGCTGATGGCTTTTGTGTAGCAGATGACGGCTTCCTCCCACTGGCCACAAGAGGAGAAGTCCTGTCCTTTCTGCCAGCTGCAGAGAAGAACAGAGCCGTGAGCTGGTCCCAGCCTCACACCGCCCAACAGGGAGATCGTCACAGAGCCAGGACACACACGTGGCTGGAGGGCAGCAGGGAAAGGTGGTGGATATGAGGATTGCCCCAAAGACCACAAAGGATGGCCTGAGCGGGGAACGCAGCAGTGTGAACACAGAGCAGCCCCCAGGCACTTACTGCTCCTGCATCCTGCCCTGCACAATGGTGAGAAGGGATCCCACACCCCTGGGGCTCTCCACGCAGCGCAGGCACTGTCTGGGCCCGAACACCCCCTGCAGGGCCCTGTCCCAGCCGCCCTCCAGCTGCTCCTCGGGCACGGCTGTGGCAAACAGCTCCGGGGCCTCCATCTCCGCTCCTATCTGTGGGCACACGCTCAGCCCAGCGGCCCCGGCCGTACCCCCAACCCCTGCCCTTCCTAAAGGGCCCCAACACAGCCACAGGGCACCCTAGTGGCCGCCAGAACCGCGTGCAGGGGGGAAGGATGGCTTATCCCCCGGCCCGGCCCCGCAACGCCTCACAGCCCCGCCCCGCCGCCCGCAACCAAGATGGCGACGTTGCCCGGAAGCAAGATGGCGGAGACGCCCACAACCAAGATGGCGGCGGGGCGGTGCCCCCAAGGGCCTGGCTGAGGTCCTTGCAGATACGGACCTTGGCGTCGTCCCGCGTTGGGGTTACTTAGAGGCTAACGGGGGGATTTGTCGTTCTCCTCAGGGGGACGCAGCGGGGTCTGGCCTGTGTTTGTGTCCTGTAGTGTGCTTGGACCCCCGTGGAAGGGGACGGTGCCGCCCCACCTCAGCGCAGGGCGCGCAGTCCCCGGCTCCCACAGACCCCTGTCCCACCACGGAGCCCCGCTCCAGGCTCTCCCCCTTTCCTCGTCCCCCTCCTCCTCCCTGACGCTGTTTGGCAGCGCAGCGAACATGGAAACAATCAGTGTGGCCGCCAGGCCTGGCAGGAGCACAAGGCCCTGGCGCAGCCCAGCACAGCCTCTTCCAGACCCGTGTTCCTTGGAGCCGGGCCCCGCACGGCTGGGGAAGCCATGGGGCAGCTCCAGCGCCGTCCCCTCACCCTTCAGCTGCCTGCAGGGGACCAACGCCTTCTGCCCCATCGCCACTGCCATCCTCAGTCCCTCCCTGAGGTCCCTGCTGGTGGCTGCAGCCTCCCTCAGAACACCTGCCACGTCCCCCACTGTGCAAACATCACTTTCCCTCAGCATCTGTTGGTCCCCGCATCGTGGATGTGCAGTAAGGGCGTCCCAGCACCCCGTGACATGGAAAGGCAGAGTTGCTTGGAATTTCCTAGCTCACCAGCAGACCAGTCTGCTCCCACGGAGCTGGAGCAACTAGTGGGGAGGTTTCAGGCTGTCATAGTTTCTGAGTTAGGTTGTTCTCTGCCAAAACATTGGAGTTTTTGAAAGCTGCTGGCCAGCTTTGTTACAGCTCTCCTGCCAGAGCTGCTAGGGAATGCCTTCTACCTTCCAGCACAACTCCAGCATCCCAAAAGCTGAGTGTTCTGCTGCATGTGTCCTGTCTGAGCTACAAGCTGCAAGCACAGCAGCTCCATGCCCACATCCCAACGGGCACTGGAACGCACCCTGGGACCTCGCAGGGCCCCATGTACTGCAGTGCCACCGCCATTTCCTTCCTCTGCTCCAGCTGGCACCCAAACTTCACCCTCTGTTTGCAGCTCCCATCCCAATCTCACCCTGCAAGGACTGCATCCAGGGTGCAACAGCCAAGGAAGCAAAAGAGGGGAGAGCAGCAGCTCTGGGGATTTGGCAAGAAGCTCACCACCCCCCCAGCCCACCCAGAATAGGGTCAGTTGCAGCATTTTCAAGGCACTTGCTTCTCCCCCACAGTTTTCAACTAAGCATTGCCCTGCAGAGTGTTCATTTGTTCCAGGGACTTGAAGTTTTAGCACAAAACAAACAATCCCTGACTCTTGTAAAGCAAACACCCTCTTCCAAATCTGGCCACAAACGTGACACATGCCAGAGCCCAGCAGGACTCAGCTGCACATCCCGGTGCTCAAATTAGCAAAAGGTTTTCAGTCCAAAGGCCAAAACCTCCGCTGAGAACATCAGAACAAATGAGGAAGGCATTGTCATCGGTGTTATCTGGGCGCAGCTCTGCCCAGCACAGCCTGCAGCCGGGGATGTCAGCTCCAACACAGTTGGCTTTAATCCTCCTGGGCTTCAGCCCAGATATGGAACAGGCAGGGGGGTGGCAGGAGGCCACATGTGCACCTTCAGGGCCTTCCCCCCTCCTCCTGTACCAGCAAATCCACATGCGATGTCCAAAAAACAGTTTGCACTACTCGGGAGAGTGCAGAGCCGGAGCACCATGGTCTGGCAGCCCCTCTGTCTGGCTGGGCACCGTCTTGCCAAGAGCCCCAGGGACAAATCCCACTTTGGAGCACCCCAGGAGGGGAACCCGATTAACGATGCTCCCCCTGGGTCACGATGCCTGGTCCCTATGGAGAAAAGCAGTGAGCATCCCTGCTAACGGTCCAGGCAGGAGCAAGCCCTCTGCTCACCGACGCCTTCCCATGGGTGGGTGAGGAGGGTCTGGCTGCTCCCAGGGGGGGTCCATGTCCAGCACCAGCACCCTCAGAACTCATCGTGGGATGCAGAGCGGAGGTACCCCCCACCATCCCGCGGGTCCCTCAGGGTCTTCTGCGAGCCCACCCAGCCTGTCTGTTTGGAGTCATCATCCCAGATGGTGGAGGTCTCTGTGTCGCTCAGCCAGTTGCTGTCCCCGGCGTAGTGGGTGGGATAAACCAGGAGTGGGTGAGCCGAAAACACCTGCAGGTCCCGTGGGGCAAAGTGCCTCTTGTAGTCCTCGCTGAGGAGGAGAGGGACACGTAAGGAGCAATGCAGAACACAGCAATGGAGTGGGTGCATGGGGGACGGCACTGCTCTGGGAGTGACAGTGGGACCAGGGATGCTCTGTGCTCAGAGTGGTTCCCCCCCACCCTTCCAACCCTTTGTTTTGCCATCCTGTTCTCCCCTTTTCCCATGTCTCCTCCCCCAGCGCTTGCCCACCCCCAGCTGCCTCCCCCTCCAGGACCCCCACCCGGTGAGGTGCCCCAATGGGGCTGAGCCCTCCGCACAGACCAGCCCCACACCCCAGCTCCATCCCCGCCGCCCCACTGGCAGAGGGCCATTTTCCAGCAGCCGGCAGCCAGGCGGGGCCGGGGGGGAATGAGCTCATGCTGCAGATGTTTTCCTCCAGCCGGGGTGGAGGGGAGAGACGGGATGGGATGGTGGCAATGGAGAAGAACCACATGTTCCCACGGCAGCGCAGCTCTGCTCCTTACTTGGGGTGCTTGTCGTACATGATGGGCAGGAACTCATCCACAGGCAGCATTTTGGAGAGGGGCTTGGCAGCCAGCAGCTTCTGGGCGCCACGGAGGGAGATGGCGTACGCCAGCGTCCAGTAGGAATACCCGGCTACCACCAGGTTCTGGACACCCTCCACAGGAGCTTCATCCTCTGCATTCACCTGCTTCCTCCCCAGGTAGCTGCAGGGTGAGCGGTCAGAGCTGGTCCAGCGCTCACCCTGCGCCCCCCATCCCCAGCACCTACATGAGGTCCCAGTCGTGCCGTGCCTCCTCCAGTTCCTCCATCAGCTGCTGCAGCCGTGCTGGGAAGGACACCTCGAAGCGTACATCGTCCTCAAAGACCAGCACCCGCTCCAGCCCCTGGGACACGATCTGTGGGGAGGGCACAGAGCTGCTGACCCACACCAGCACCGCACTGGGCCATACTGGGCTATACTGTGCAATGCTGGGGCCACTCACCCTGAAGGAGAGACCCTTTCCCCAGGTTATCCAGGAGAACCGATGCTGTACGGAGGGTCCCTACCCTGTGCTGAGGGTGCCCCTCAGCCCCATACCTCCTTCCATATGTTGTAGTGGCTCAGGAAGCATCCGACCTCCCCCTTGGTGAGTGTGCGGCCAGAGAAGGGGTCATAGTACCCCGGCAGCAGGTCCACCCCCAGCACCTTGATGTCGCTGCTGTTGAGGGTGCTGCAAGGAGAGGAGGTAGGTCAGCACGGTGTCCCCAGCACCCCGCTCCCTCCCAGGGTGACACTACACGTTCACCTCCCATCCACTGCGTCCACCACCCGCGCAGTGATCTCCAGCTCCTGCAGGGACTCCAGCATCCGCCGGCGCCGGTCCGGCCGCCGCACCAGATTGATGAGGAAGATCTGGGGAGGAAGAGCAGAGTCCCACCAGGGCAGGGGAGGGGGGGCACATCAGTGCAGGAACCCATCAGTGTGGGACAGTGGACATGGGGTCAGCACGGGGGGCACTTACTTCATCAAAGCCCAATTTGGTGAGTGGTTTGGGCGGGACAGAGATGTGCCGGGAGCGCTGCATGGGGGGACCATCCACTGCAGAGAGATGGAAAATCCCTTCCATGGAGCCCACAGCCCTCTGTCACGGACAGGAATGGCACGGGGACCCCCTGGAGCTCACCCATGGCCTCCAGCGTGAGATGCACAAAGTTGACGCGCTCATCCTCCAGCGTCTGATGGGCCTTCACGGGGACGTTGATGTAGCCAAAGCGCTGCTGGTTGCACACGTGGACCTCAGCACCTGCGGGGCGAGGGGGATGAGCACTACAGAGGCTGACCCCAGCCCTCCCCGGACCCCTGACCCTCACCGGCCTCCTGGCAGGAGTAGGCAAAGACAATGATGTCGTCAAAAGCCCAGGTGTAGTTGGGGTGGGGTGGGTAGAAGGCCAGCTGTGCCGTCTCCTCCTTCCGCAGGTCGATCAGGAACGTGGCGTACACCATGGGCACGGCGAAGCAGCCCCGGCGCTGCCTATTCTTGGTGGGGAAGTAGTCGGCCGTGCGGCGGTAGAAGCCCTGTGACACAGCGGTGTGACAGTGACCGTGCCCAGGACACGGTGCTGGGCAGCCCCCCAGGGGTTCTGGGCTGTACCTGGGGTGTTATCCCGCACCAGAAGTTGGAGTAAAAGGTCTGCGAGTCCAGCATTGGGGCCACCACCGACTTGTTCTGCGCCATGAGGAAGGTGAGGGTCTGGTTGTTGGTCAGGATGCTGTCCGTGTCCACAAACTGCGGGGACAGAGCTGGTGCTGGAGGCACGGGGACACCCGCAGCCCACGTGGCATGACACCAGCACGCTGCCCCGTCCCTACCAGGATGTAATCCGCCCGCAGCCCCCGGGCGTAGCTCAGAGCCTCCTGCTTCAGCCTCATCAGGTTTTCATAGCGTTTGTCGCTCCAGTGCTTGGGGCTGAGCTCGTCGGGGTAAGAACTGCGTGGTGGGAGGAAGGCAGAGGGTTAACAGCACCGGCTGGGAACGCACAAACTCAGTACACACACTGCATGCCGTCTGCCTGAGTCAGCGCCGAGCCGAGCTGGCAGCAGCACGCATGCAAAACCCCGTGTGCGTGCAGGGGAGAGGTGCAAGGAGGGGGGGTGCAACGCGGGGTTGTCCCCTCCCAGCCCCACCTGGGCCCCTCTTCTGCCTTCCATGCCACCGAGTGGTAATTGCTGCCCACTGCCTGCAGCCACTCCTGCAGCATCGCCGTCGTGTTGTCCGAGTTGTGGTCTGTCGCACACCTGGGGGGGGACACATCAGTCCCACAGTGCCTGGGGTCCCCCCCCGGGCACAGACCCCCCCCCCCCCCCCCCCCCCCCCCGCCCTACCACACCGAGAGGCTGAGCAGCAGAGGGGATCAGGGCTCGCTCAGAAAGGCAACGTGTAATTTGGAGGAACCACGGCTGCGTTCGCCAGGGAGGAAAAGGCAAAGGGGTAATTTCTTCCCCACTGCTATCCCGTGGCTCTTGATTGCTCTCAGCCCTCATCAGCTTCCCAACCCCATTCCCCCACTCCTGCCCTCCGTGCCCCACTGTGCCTGCAGCCACTGGCTGGGTGTGGGGCGGCAGGACCAAAGCAGCCCCCTCAGCTCCCCCCAGCACAGCCTCCCCCCAGCAGGACCCCTCCTCGCCAGCCCCCGCCTCATCCCCCATAGAAGTTTCCACTCCAGCGTGTGGTGGCTGCAAAGGAGAGGGGAAGAGGAGGAACGGGGTCTCCTTTCCCACCCTCCGCACGGCATAAAAGGGGTTTTGGGGGGTTGTGCTTGGGCAATGGAGGGGACAGAACAGTCCCCATGGGGAGAGGAAGGCAGCGCCCATCCCTAAGAATGTGGAGAGCCCCCACAAGCTCAGGGTGCTCCCTCACACACAGCAGCCCTACAGATCCAGGAAGGAGACAGTGGGGGTCTCCGTTCCCCCACTGCAGCGCTGTGCCCCCTCCCCAGTGCTCCCACAGCCGCTGCAGAGCCCCTCACACACCCACATCCCCTCACGGGGCTGCCACCACCACGGATTCCCTGCACCCCAATGGGATCCCCATGCAGTCCCCACTCCTCCAGGTCCCCATTCCCCCCCACCCCATGTCCCTATTCCCCAATCCTGGAGAGGATCGTGAAGGAACGGGGACACCCCCCTAAGGTCCCCGTTCCCCTCAGATCCCTGTCCCCGTGTCCCCCACCCCCCAGAGCCCCCATTCTCCCCACCCCCCCATTCCCCCCGGAGCCCCCCACTCCCCATCTACCGCTCCCCCAGGACTCCCAATCCTTCCGCTCGCCCCTCCCCACCCACCGCCCCCATATCCCCCGAGGAGCTGCGGGTGCTCCCGATGCCCCCACCCTCACCACAGCGCGATGTTCCCCGCGGGGAAGTCCAGGCTCTCCAGAGCCCCGAGGCAGTGCGGCAGCGAGTGCTGCGCGTTGCGGGCCAGGAGGGCCAGCACCACCCGGGGGGGTTCGGGGCTGCCCCCGGTGCCGGTGCCGGTCCCGGTGCCCAGCAGCAGCAGCAGCAGCAGCACGAGCGCAGCGCAGCGCAGCGGCCCCATGGCGGAGGGCAGCGGCGGCGGGCGGGGACGGGGCGGGTCCCGAGCACGGGATGGGCCCCCGCCTCCGGCACAGCCCCTATAGGGACCCCCCCACCCCCCACCCCCGCCCCCGACACCGGGAGATGGAAGGGAGGACGAGGGGCGCTCCAAGACTCGTGGGGGGGGGGAAGGGAGTTCTTGTTATTATTTTTACATTAAAGAAAAGCCGGCATCACAGAGCACCCCAAAAACCCACTGGGGTGACAGCCAACTTTAGGGCACCACCCCCTCCCCCTAAGGACCCCACCGTGGCTCTGTGCGTCCCTGCGTGCCCCCTCGGGCTGAGGTCAGGCGCTCAGCACAGCAGGGCTGGAGGGGGCGGTTGGGGGCCGGGGGTCTCAGCCCGTTCATTCCCGAGGTGCCCGGCCCCAACGAGGTGCTTCCCCACCCGGCTGAGCGGCTGCGGCCCTTACGGCGTTTGCAACGTGTCCGAGCCGTCAGCCACCCCTCGGGACTTCGGGCCAAGAATGTTGGTTAACCCCAAAGCCGTAAATGCAGCACAGTCCGGGAGGGGCCACATCTCACCGAGAAAGCACCCATCAGCTCCGACCCAGAGCCGCAACCCACAGCCATGCCGGGCGGCCCCGTGCTGCAGGGCAGCCCTCGCCCTACGGACCCCACCGCTCCTCCCGGGGGTCGCGCTGTGCCACCAAACCTCGCACCCACCCCGCGCTGCAGCCGCGCGTCCGCCGCCACCGCTCTGACGGTCCGCAGCTCCATCCCGCTCTGCTGCTGGCACGTCTGAAATGCGACGGAGGACGAAGGGATCCAACCGCACCTGGAAGAAGGAAAGGAGAGAAAATGAGAGCGGGGGTGGGGGGGGGGGCACTGGGAGCATCAGAGCGCCTCGAAACACTGCTTACAGCCCGCGATCAGAGCAGTATTTGGGGGACTTTGTCTGTAGCGGAGCCCCCCGGCGCCTCACAGCGATGCAGAGGGGCTGCGGGACCCCAAACCCCCGCACGGCGCGGAGCTCCCGGGGGTGTCCCGGCGCGGATCAGCGCCGACCCTCCGGGATCCGCGGAGCGCTCCGCTCAGCGCGGCCGCTGCTGCCACCTCCCGGCCCTGCGGGGTGCGACGGGGCCGTCCCGGGCGGGGACGCGGCGTGGGGCTGCGGGGTCGGTCCCTTCGTCGGGTCTGCAGCCTGCGGCCCCACAGCCCTTCGCTCCTACACCCCCACACGCGTATCCCTGCAGCCCTACACCTCTGCCACCCTACATCGCTTCTTCATCCCCGCATCTCTCCGCTTCTACACGGCTACATCCCTGCATTCCTCCATCCCTACAGCACTCCACCCCTACGTCTCCGCACCCCAACATCCATCTATCCCCATACATCCCCACGTCCTTACATCTCTCTACCCCTACATCCCTACATCCATCCATCCTTATATATCCCCGCATCCTTCCGATCCTACACTCCTATAACCCCTCACCCCATTTCTCCCACATCCCTCCACTTCCACATCCCCGCATCCCTCCACCCCAGTATATCCCTGCACCCTTCTAACCCTACAGCTCCACATCCCCTGTACTCCTCCATCCCTCCACTCCCACACACCTCCATTCTCACACCCCTAACTCCCTCCATGACCTCCCAGGGGTCGCAGGCAGTGAATGGGAATGACACAGAAGGATTTTAGTGCCAGAACAGGACTGGAGAGCTCTGGTTCTCAGAAAGGCAGAGGGCAGAGCTCCCAGCAGCCGAGCAGCGATTTCTCCCCTGCAGAACACCCTATAGGTTCACCCCAGCTGTCCCCTGGGCCAGGCAGAGGCAGTGGGTGCCAATGCTGCACCTCAGCCTGGGGAAACTGAGGCATGGAGCAATGCAGCGAGCAGTGCACAGAGGGCTGGGACAGGAGAACAAACACTGTGCCACTTACAGCCACTGCTGTCTGTGCACATTAAAACCCACCACCCTCAGAGCCTGCTGAGGGTCTGACATCACCTAGCAAGCCGCTTTGGCCATGCAATCAGGAAAACAACCAGGAAGGAGCAGTGGGAGCTGCCTGCCCTTTGCCTTGGTGTGACCACCCCCCTCATCTCGCTCTGCCCTGACACCTCCAGTGCTGTCATGGGGCTGCTGCAGCCCACAGTGCCTCCAAGCCAACATCAAGCCTGGCAGCACTGCATCATATCCCCTCGCAGTGCATCCCCTCGCACCGCATCCCATCAAATCCCATTGCATTGCATCACATCACATCCTACACCATCCCATTCCAACCCATCCCATACATCTCATCCCAACCCAACACATCTCACTGTATCCCCTTGCACTGAATCCCATCCCACTGAATCCCATCCTATCACATCTTATTGCATTGCATCCCACCCCATTGCATCCTATTGTATTGTCTGCCATTGCATTGCATCCCATTGCATCCCATCACATCCTATCATATTTCATCCCATCATATCCAATTGCATCCCATTGCATCTCATCCCATTGCATCCTTTTGGGACCCATCCCATCACATCCCATCCCATCACATCCTATCATGTCTCATCTCATTGCATCCCATCCCCTTGCATCCTATTGCATTGCAGGCCATTGCATCCTATTGGGTTCCATCCCATCCCATGCCATTCCATTCCATCCCAAAATGCACATTCCCACCCAACCTCCAGGACAAATCACATATAAAATCCAGTGTTGTTCCCTGAGAGCTGTAAGATCTCTCCCACCAGCATCTCCCCGCCCTCGCAGCAGTGCCAGGCTGATCTGGGGCAGCTGAGTGCTGAAATCAGATTGGGGCTGTGGGCAGCCCAGCACCCCCCCACCTGCCCCACCCCCACCTGGCCCAGGAGCTCAGCCCCCACCCCTGCAGCCCCGGCTCAGCCCCAGCCTGGCACTGACCCCCCCTCCTGCACAGTGAAGTTTCCGTCCGTATATTTTCCTTCTATTTCCCGGTTACTTTTGGCTCCAGGGCTGAGGTTTTGGCCATCCTCACCTCCTGTCTCCACCCCTTCCGTCACATTTGTTACGTCTCTGAGCGAAGCCTTTGCAAAGCTCCAGGTTCCTCCAACGTCACATTCTTCCGAAGGGCTCAGATGTGGGTGCACGAATCAATACGTGGAGATACACCTATAGAAACAGAACTGCTGAGACACTGCATTGGCCAGAGGTCGGCACACACCTCCCAGCCTCTCACAATCCCCTATCTGTAAACTTATTTCATAGGAAAAGCTCTCCCAGCCACTCTGGGTGTCCCCAGTGCAGCCCCACATGGGGAAACTGAGGCACCTCCCCCCACCCCCCCACCCCACAGCCCCATTCCCCATTCCGCCACCTCCAGCTGTTGGGTAGATCAGGGCTGGGCTCTCCTCCTGCCAGCGCTCCGCTTCCAGCTCTGCTAAACCCATCCACTCCGCTCCTCAACAGCCGGGTAAAAATAACAGCAATGAACCCAGAGCCTCCAAACCTCATTGCCCAGTTAGGAAAATCCAGGGGGATTTGGGGCCACCCAGGAGGAGCAGGAGGGGGGGCAGCGGGGGCTGCATCCGTGTGCTGGCTGTGAGGTATGGGGGGAGCCGTACTGATGCAAATGGGACAGAAAATCACCACTGAGCCCTGGGATGTCAGCCCTGGCCTGGGCTGGGCAGAGCCGGAGGTGCTGCAAATACTGGGGAGAGCACAGCCTTCTCCAGGGCCTGTCACACACAGCTGGAGCGGGGATGCTCTGTGCCATGGCACAGATGTGCTCCAGCCAAGTGCTGTCCCTGCAGGCGGTACATGGGATGCTCAGCCCCACACAGTGCTCCTATGGACTGGACCACACCTGCAGCCCCCAAATGGGACCCATCAAGGGCACGGGGACACTGCCAAGCAAGGGGAAATGGAGGCTGGGAACCAGGGGGATGCACCTCCTGGTCCCCAGACTCAACCTTGGGACACAACACCAGCACACCTCCTGCTCCCCGGCCAAAAATCAGGGGGAAACCTGGTCCCAAATCAGGGCTTACGGCGGCAGCACATCTCCCGGTCCTCATTCCCAAACCAGAAGGATGCCACCAGTGCACCCAGCCCTGGGCTGTCCTGGTCCCACAGCGGCAGTGCCAGCCCCACAGGGCGCCCCACGCTCCGTCCCCCACTGCACCCCTTGGATGGACGGTGACATCAGAGTGCCCCAACCGGCACCGACGGGACGGGTCCCCCCCGCGAGGCGCTGACCCGTGCGCTGCCGTCCCCTCCGTCCCCTCCTTCCTCTCCCACCCACCGGCACTTCGGGTCGGCCCCGTCCCAGCCCGGGCAGCTGTGACCGAAAACAAAGCTGTCCCCGCACAATGCCCTTCTGTCCGCTCCCAGATGCTGACCGCTGGGGTGGACAGCGGCCGGGCTAGAGGCATTGAAGGGCCGTGCCAGGCCCCTGCTGGCAGGGGACAATGTTGGCAGTGATGGAGGGTAGGTATTTCAAAAGGTTTTGTTTTCGGCTGACCCGCCGAGCCAGCGTGACCCCGCAGCCCCCCACCCACCCGTGCTCCTCCGTCCCCATAGAACCCGGCCACATTCCTGACCTCGGGGGGGAAAAGTTTAAAAACTCCTAGCGAGGAGACAATGCCGGTGTCATGGCATTGATTTAGGAGGGACTCTTTCCATCACAAAGGCGAGACAAAGGCGCTCGGCGCTGGGAAAGGGGCTCCGGCTGCCGGCTCAGGAGCGGGGCCGACGCATTGTGCGCGGGGATCCGTCCTCCCGCGTCCCACCGACCGCCACCGGGGATCCCTGCGGCCGCCGCGGGGTCCCCGCCGCTACGTGGGGGTGGCCCCGACCTCCCGCAGCCCCGACCCGCGGCGAACCCCCCCCGCCACCACCGGCCCGAACGCCGCTTCCGCAGCGCCCGACTCACGGCGTCCGCAGCGCAGAGCTCAGCGCACGTCCCGGACGGCGGCAGCGCTCCGAGGCCGCACTGAGAGCGCTTTTCTTTTCCTCTCTCTCTCTCTCTCTTTTTTTTTTTTTTTTAACAGGAGAAATATTTTTCTCCGGTGCTGGACGGCGCTGCCGCCGCTGGAACCGCGGCCATTGGTTTGCTTTGCTCGCACGCTCTCCTCGCCCTATTTATTTCTTTTCCTGGCAGCTGCGGGCGGATGGGAGCTGGCGAGGTGCAGCTCCTGGGGCTGGGAGGCATTCCCTGCTCAGAGCGGGGCAGCAGGAAGGATGCGGGGGGGGGGCCGGAGGGATCCAAGCGGATCCAAACCCCAACGCCACCCCGCTTCGGTCTTCCTTTTTTCTTTTTTTCCCCCATTATTTCCCTCCAGGCTGAGATTTAATTTGCGGGGACACCCCGGCAAAGCGCAGCAAAATCCCTCCCCGAGACACGCAGCGAGGAAGCAGAGGGCTGAGCCGCTCTGCGGTTTCCCATCTGGGGCCCAAAATGCGCTCGGTTCCCCGAGCCGCGGGGACGCAGAGGTGCGCTCACAGCCCCGCGGCAGACCCCGCTCCGCTCCCCTGTTAATTTTGTTTAGCAACTTGTCAGGTTGGTACATAAAGGAGGTGGAAAGATCAACCCCGTCCTTTCATCAGTGTGGGAAAAAGTATTTCACTAATCCATATTTATTGGTGTACGGAGCCGGGGGTGGGGGGAGGGGGGGGGGGGGGGTGATGGTGGTGGGGGTACCCCAATGGTCAGGAGCAAAGGACAGGAGGGACAGTTTAAGGCTGCCCTTTGCGGAGGGGTCACATGTCACCAAAATCTTTCGGTTGTCTTTGGATTGGTTACATTCTGTTCTCTTTTTTTTCAATTGGGGTTGCCAAGCAACTGGCTCAGACCGGCCAAGATATTTTCTTTATTACAAGTGGAGCAGAAAGCGGCGAGGAGGGGAGAGATGAAAAAAAAAAAGGGAGAAGAAGAAGAAGAAGGGAGAGGGGAGAAGAAGTTGAGACAATTAACATTTATAGGATCACATAACTTCATTAACTCGGCCGAGATTTGGGCAAGAGACTTAAAAGAAGAAGAAGATGAAGGTGGGGGGGTGGGGGGGGACACATAGGGATGAACGGGAGCTGGAAGCTGCACGTCTGTGCCGGAATAATGCCCCGAGCAGGGTGGGGGCTCTGCACTTTGCTGCTCCCAGCAGTGGCTGCCACCAACACGAGGCCCCCGGTGATGCTGCTGCTCTTTTTTTATTGTTTACCACCTGATTTCTTTTGCTTCTCGCTCTCTCGGGCAGTGCTGTGTCCCCGTGTCCTCGTGTCACCGGGCTGTGGGGTCACAGTGTCCCCCACGCCCTTGGGATGCTGCCGTGCCACCCCGAGGAGCGCAGCCCCCGGCGCTGTGCTCGGGTCTCGGCTGTCCCCCCTGGCAGGCTCGGTGCTGGGCTGAGGGCTGGAACAGGGATGGGGATGGGACGGTAGATGGGAACAGAGGTGGCGAAGGGGATGGTGATGGCGATGGCGATGGCGATGACAATGGGGATGGAGATGATGGGGATGGGGACAAAGACGGAAGTGGGGACAGGGACGGGGATGCAGACACGCAGCATCACCGAAGGCTGCTCCGAGCATCCTCAGCGCTGCGGGATTCCCTCTTCCACCCTGAGCCATTTCCTCCCCCCACGTGGCCAAGCACTGTGCGAGGAGCTGGGGGGAGGCGAGGAGAGGCACGGACCCCCTCCCCGTGGACCCCCGTGGCCCCGCAGCCCCCCGTGGCTCTGCCCAGGGCCCCCCGTGCCCCAGTGGGCAGCGATGGGCGAAGGCAGGGAGCGGCCCTGTGCTCCCCCCGGGGCTGTAGGGACCCCGCGGGGCCGGGGACCCCCGTGCCGGGTGGAGCAGGCGCTGCCCCCGCTCTGCCCGCAGCTGCCGGCCCGGCGAGTCGGTAATATTCATCAGGGGACTACAATGAGCATTATTTATCGCGGGCACTCGCTGCTATGGGATGGGGGGTTGAGGAGGGCGGGGGGGGGGCGTCGCGCGGGGTGCAGGTGACCCCAACACCGCGGGACTCGGGCACCGACACCCCGATCCCGGAGCAGAGGGACCGGGGGGGACCCAAAGCCTCCATCTGGGGGGCACGGGGGGGACGCGGCCGCATCCCAACGGGGGCGACGGGGGGAGAGCGGCCCCCGGGGGGGACACCCCGAGGCGGGAGGGGACACCCCGAGCGGGCGCACCCCGGGACCCCACAGCGGGGACAGCAGCCGGGGCCGCGCCGGGCCGTGCCGAGCCGGGCCGGGGGCTGCCGGGTGGGAGCTGTGTCTTTAAGAGATGGCTGGCTCCAGGTTGCAGCTGCTGTTTCTGTGCTATAGAGACAGTGGAGATTCATTACTCCTAAAACACAATGGGCATTTATCACCCCGTGGTGTTATTCAAATCCAGTACCAATTGAAGGTCATCCCCATTCTTTTCTCGCCGGCTCTGCAACACATTTATTGTTGTGCCGTTCAACTAAAAGCCCTGCCCGGCCCCGGCGCAGCCCGCAGAGCCCCGGCGTGCGCATCCCTCGCGGGCGGATTTGGGACCCTCCCGGCTGGATACAACGTGGAGGACGCGGGTCAGCGCCGGCTCGGCTCGGCCCGGCCCGGCCCGGCTCGGGGAGGTGCCGGCCGGCAGCAGGTGCAGCGGAGCCCCGAGCCCCGCCGAGCCGCCCGCTCCGCCCCCGCGGGCCGCACTTTCCGCGCCCCGTGGAAACTCGGAGCCCCGCGGGCCGCCTCCGCCGCCGGGTCGGGAGCGCCGGGGATGCGGGAGTCCGTCCGTCCGTCCGTCCGTCCGTCGGTCCGTCCGCCCCTCCCGCAGCCCGGCACTGCCCGGGGGGAGCGGGGGCATCGCGGGGGAAGCGCCGGCAGCGGGCCGGGATTTTCCCTCGTTGGAGAGGGGGGGATTTGTTCCCAACTTCGTGGGAGCCGCTCGGTGAGAAGGGACCGGGGGAAGGGAGCGGGGGGGGGGGGGGGAGCAGAAGCTTGGATTTGCCTACTTTTCTCTTTATTTCTTCTTTGATTTTTATTTTCTATAATTTTGCTCCCTCCCCGTTTGTGCAATTCGCCAATGTCGGCGATGTTCGAAGTGCCCGAATTCTGCGGGCGATGCGGTTGCGAACGGCCGATCCGCTCTCCGAAGCGGCGGCGGCGGTGCAGGGCCGGGGGGGGGTCGGTCCGTACCCGCACCCCGCAGCCATCGGGAGCCCCGCACAGCCCCGGGGGCACCGCGCCCCAACGGCAGCAGCCGACCCCGCGCCCCGCTGCAGAGCGGCCGCTCCGGGCGGGCTGCACCGCCGCTTTTCGTTTGCTGCTTTTTTAGCATTATTACAATTTCCTTTTTCGCTTGATGTTGGTTCGGTATTTTTAAGGGCTGAATTTTTTTTTTCTATTTTTTTAAAATTATTTTTCACTTTTTTAAAAAATTATTTTTATTTTATTTTATTTTTATTTTTAGGAGGGGTAGAAACGAGTTGTCGGATTGAAACCCCTCGCGGTGCCGTTCGATGGTAACGGGGATGCGGAGCGCGGCGGCCGCGCTCCAAAGTTGGCGGAGCCGCAGAGCAGTGCCGGGTCGGGGCCGCCGTGTGCTTCTTTTCCAGGATCGCACCGAATTTCCCCCGGCGGATTCCCGCGTGTCCGGGACGGGAATCTCTGCTCCTGATTGTCCAAACGCAATTCTTGTGCGCTGGAGCCGTACGAACCAAGAATTGTGTCTGGACATCTGTAGCAGAGATTTCGACTTCACCGGCGGGGCCGAGGACGGCTGCGAGGCGGAGGAGCGCTGACCGCGCGCCTGAAGGTAACCGACCCCGAGCGGTGCGGGAGAACGATTGGAAGGGAACCAAATAAACAGCGGTGGCGATGCTCACCTCTCCGCTCTGCCGGCTGCTTCCGTCCTACCGCGCGTCAAACCGCCGCCGCTCCGGGGCCGCTCGCGGGGACCGCAGCCGCCGTCGGCCGAACCGCGGCGGAACGGGGAGCGCTGCGGGGCCGGAACGGAGCGGAGCGGAGCGCTGCGGGGCGGCTGTGGCCGCACTGCCCGACCCCGCGGTGCCCGCGCTCTTTATCCTTTCGCCGTTTCTATTCTAAACGCGGTTCTGTTTCATTTAATTTCTTCCTGCCGACGCGCCGCGCACCGGGGACGCCGCTTCCTCCCCTCACCCTCCTCCTCCTCCTCCTCCCCCCCGGAGCCCCCGGCCCGGCCCGGCCTCGCGGAGCTCCCGGCGGCTGCGGGACGGACGGGGACGGGGACGGCCGGGCGCGGAGATGGGAAACAGGGAGCGGGGATGCGGCCGTCCGCCTTCCCTCGCAGCCCCCATGAAAGCCCGGCCCGGAGCTTTTAACAGTGAGGCATTATGAGTCCGCGAGCCAAGCGGCACTGCCGGGGCTGCCAAGGAAACCCAGGAGGAGGAGGGAAGCATTACAGGATCCGAGCAAAATTTCGCTAAGAGCCTATGTAGGACAAAGCCGGAGGCAAAGAATGTTTTAGAAGGGTTTTATTTCAGAAACTTTGTTACAGGGTTTTGCCGTACCCCTCTTTTCCCCTCCCTTTGCCCGGCTTCCCTCACCTCCACATCCCCAGCAGTGATTGGCAGCTTTTACTACGGCAGAGGCTGAGCCGCCGTGCTGTACCTGCGCTGCCAGGGGATAACGCTGCCCAGGAAGGAGCTCAGTCTGTCAGCTGGGGGGATCAGAACAGAAAAGCTCAGCCTAAAGCAGAAATGCAGCACAGAGGCAGAGCGGGCGGCAGCGCTGAGGACGAACCTCCTTCCCCAGCCGGGTTTGAGGCCGTTTTGAGCAGGTCGGCTGTTTTTCAGCCAGCTCCCCGCATCACTTGGAATCCCCCTTCCATTCCCCTCATCCAACAACGCCTCTGGCACTGAGCTCAGGGCAGAGAAGAGCCTGTGGTCTGTCCGTGCCATTCACAAACGCCACAAGCCGGACTCGAGCTGCAGTGCCTGGGTTTGGAAAAGGCTGAGTATTGATTCAGTCTCAGTAGTGGCGCTCTGAAGTTGAGGTTTCTCAGCACTGCAGCCCACGGGTGCCGGGAGCTGTGCAGTTATAGGGGGGTAAATGTGATGGAGGAGTCAGCACAGAGGTCAGACAGGGAATTATTCTTTGGCACTTCCCCCCCAGCACAGAGTGATGAGCAGTAATGGGGTCGGGCTGCCCAAGCAGGCGCTGCAGCCCCGCACTGCTCACTGCCCTCCTTGGCAGCTCAGGGAGGTGGAGGACAGGCAACAGCGGTGCAGGTGAGCTCTGAGGGGCACAGGGAGCAGCTCATGGCCCCACTGAGCCCTTAGCCCCGGCAGCAATGCTGCAGCTGGGAACCACTGCATGTATGTTCCCAGAGCCACGTGGAAATATGGGTGAATGGGGCTGAGAGAGAGCAGGAAGGGGCGAGGAGGAAACACAGCAGCACTGTGCAGGCCCATGGTGCCGACACCATCCTCTCTGATCCCTTCCCTGCGCTCTCTGTATGGCATCCTGGCCACCATACCCCATTGCACTCACAGGAGAGAAGCCTTCCCTCCCGCCTCCCCCGTGCTCAGGCCTCGGCCTTCTGCTCTGCCCAGCCTGGCAGCAGGAGTGGCCATGCAGAGCACGCAGCCCTGTCACGGTGCCACCCAGCAGCAGGGCTGGCGTGAACCCGCCCTCCAGCTCCACATCCCTCCGGGAGCAGCACAGCTCCCTGCTGCTCCACGCCTGCACAGAATGAAACGAAGGCTGATCAATTCTGTCCCTCACGTTGACAGAAAGATAATTTGCTGCCCTTATCTCTCCGTGCTGTCTTAGAGCAGGCATGGGTTTGTTTACCCTCCAACCAAATGGTTGTAAATTGACGTTTGTGGACTGGTACTTCACCCTGCCGCAGCTCAGGTATGCAGGAGGCATAAGGTGTCAAATAGAACTAAAAATGCTTATTTGCCTACTTCCCACAGATAAACAGTAAGACAAGTGGAGAGCCAGTACAGAGGGCCCTGCAGCTGTAACCTCCACCAGCTCACAGAAGAGCTAGTAAAGTCACCTCCTGTTTCCTTGCACTTCACATCTTGTCCTTCTCCAGGCATCTCTGTAGCTGCTGTAATAGCCTACATGACACTAAATGTTTTGCAAAAGGAATCCCAGCTCCTGGCACTAAAGCAGAGGCACTTTGCCTTGCCTCAAGACAGGTACAACTGCCCCAGGATGCCTACAAAGATACACCATCCTATGCAACACCCAGCACACCTCTCCCTCCTGTTACGGAAACACACTGTTGCACGTGCAGCAGGTGCTCTCTGCTCGTAAAGGTACCTGGAAGTGTGGTCAGGAGAGGTGAAATGAGGACCAAAAGATGGATGCCGTAGCAGTACGCAGCAGGCTGTGTGCTGACGGGGCTTTATTTGGATGTCTGTTAACAAGTGGAGGTGGTGGGATGATGCAGGGATCAGGCACAGACAGTTCGAGAGAGGTTTGGGTGGGTTTAGGTGTTTGTTTGCCCAAGGGGTTGGATTCACGTCCTTGTCTTTTTCCAGGAGTTCACCCACCATGTAACGTCGAGATGAAAAGCACATTATCCTGGTCTTGGAGTTTATAATCCAGCTCACCCTGCAGGCCAAGAAAAAAAATGAGAAATGGTTTAAATGTCACTTCCAAATACTAGCTGCAAAGAGAAAACAGCTCATAAAAAGATGGTGAGTGTTAAGGGAGAGCTGAGAGGGACAGAGCAACGTTACCATCTTAAAGGAAGCAACAGTGAGAGAGATGAGAGAAGGAGCTGACATTCATTATCCCAGGAACACACCACTTTCTGGACCACAGTTTTGACAGAACAGGTGGTCGCCTGAGGCAGGAAAATAGTTAGGGACTGTTTGTTGTCTGAGACAGTGGGCTGAAACTGAGGAGTGTTAACCACCACCTTTTTGGGGAGGGATCTCCCCAGGGCTGCCTTCACCTGCTGGGAACTGCCTCACAGTCTGAAAACTGCTGGGGGCTGTGAAACTGCCTGGTGCCCTCTGGGCTGTTACCCCACATGTGGGCCAGAGATCAGGGAGCATCTCTCTTCAGACCTGTGCTGGCTGATGAGACTCAGCAGGTTAGATTGAGGCTGCAGGCTTCCCAACAGCCACAGTGGTACAACACAGAGTAAGATCCCTGTCTGCCTCCACTCCCTCTCAAATACTAGATGCTTCACTTGGGGCAAGAATTAGAAATAGCCTTTCTGAGAGCAACCACGGAACAGACAGAGCAATATTTTCAACAAAGAAAGTCAAACAGAGGGAGTACAGACCATTAGCTCCCAGTCTGCGTCGTTGATGAGCACCAAAATTCCTGGCCTCCTGCAGAACACAGAAATAATTAGGATACAGGGCTGCTAAAAGCTTCACAAACAGTTAAGAACGAGGGATGTTAAAGCACAGATCACACGCCGACCGCCTATAAAGCCAAAGAGAAAAAGGAATCCTAGCACGGAGGTAGAAACAGGTACAGTCTGTGCCCTTTCTAGATCAAATAAAGGGGAGGCAGGAGTAATCCCAGAGCTCATTTGAATCAAAATGCACCATTCCTGAGGATGCTCCAGGATGACTCCATTTCCGTGTGAGGTAGAAAAGCCAGGTAATTAAATCCAGGCAAACAGCAGAGTGCAGAGAGCTGGATGCAAAAGCAGGGAAAGCTATTCTGGTGCCACTACCCAAGGCAGTAAACACCCGAGATCCACTCAGAGCCCCTGATTACAGGCAAAGGGATTCCCCCTCTTTGATCTTCAGTGTCCTGCAATTGTCTCTCCTGTTACCAGGGGACCTGGCACACGCTTCAGCTCACAAAGATCCATGACGAATGTTAAGCACCCCCAGCGCCACCCCGCCGTCAGGGATGGCTCTTGCATGGCTCACTCTGCTCCATTTCTCTGGACTTTTTCTTTTCCCCTCCACGAGGCTGGCCCCATTTTGACAATAAAAATACATTTCCCAGCAGAAATATTTGTTGGCACTTCTCCGAGTGACTGCTTTGGTCCCAGTGATGTCAGCAGGGAACGGACAGACCTGCTAACATGCCTGGAATTGAGGATACACGAGCTGTGCTGCTCCAGGTGACAACACAGAGGAATGATAGGTGGTCCTGCTTTACGTTTAAGGCTTAAGGATTTGGGGTGAGGGCTGGAAAAGAAAGACGTGCTCTGCATGGAGCAGTGGGAGGTAGTTTGGAGCTGCTTCCAAACCAAGGGGATTCCCTCCCAGTATTACATTAGCATACCCCGTGTTTTCATGGATGTTAACTTCATGAAACCAACAGGAAAAACGTATTCCAAATCGTGGGCATCAACAGGGAGAGAGACACGAGGAGGAGTCACACAGCTGTACTTACACAGATTCCCCTTGCATAAATAATTCCGGCCGCTCTTTCAGCAGATTCTGTTTGATCCACTTTAGCAGGTTTCTGATATCCCCTGAAAGGGAAAAGGACAGCGATTTACAGCTGGCTGACAGCTCCCAGGCAATGCCACAACAAAGTGAATGTTTATCCACAAAAGAGAAGGTGGGGAACACGCAGGGCAGAGGGGGAGAGCTGCACACCTCCAACCACAGGAGGTAATAGAGCTGCCCCTTACCAGCACGTAGCACACAACCCTGCACCCAGACAGCATGTGGCGTGGCAATGCTGTGCCCAACTGGTGCTGGGGGGACAGAAGGAAGGCAGCCCCGTGGCTTGTGCAGACCAGCACTCCTTCTCACACCCCTCACTGTCCTGTACTTGCCTGTGTTACTGCAGCCCATAGAACTAATGGAGCCGGCGCCAGTCCAGCAGGAGATGGCAGACAATAAGATTTCCTTAGCACATCCCACGTATCCCACTACTGCCCAACAAATTGATATTTAACCGTGTGTGGGTTTAATGGGATTTTAAAAATCCAAACAAATACTCCTAAGCAGCCGAAAGCCCAGGGAAGGCACTACAGGTACCAACACCAGCAGAATGTGAGTCTGGGGCACGAGCACACATCCAGCCCTGTGTTGCACACACACACTGACCATGACGGCCGTGGTTTGGACACATGTACTGCTGCCCAGCACTGCACTGCTGTCACACCGTGCTCCCCATGCCATCCCTTGCCCTCCCCACCAGCTCCCTCCCTCTGTGCTCCGTGCTTATGGCTTCCTTATTAAAGCTCAGCCTTTATCTTTCCATTTCAGTAGGTGACAGGGAGGATTTGTCTTCATGTAAAAGGAGGAGGAGACACTGCTGGCGGGTTTTTATAGTATCAATTTTACTTTGTGAGGCAAAAACAATTTCTTTAGCGATAGCATCAGTTAATTTCCTATTGGAGAGGTGAGAAGTGATGGTGGGGGGGCACAATCCGTTACAGGGTTCACAGAAGCTGACAAATTGCAACGTGGAGTTCTCCTGCATTCTCCTCTGTATTCCACCATTCCACAAACCACTTTGTCATTCTGAATCCACAACCAGTGATTCTCCTGGGGCTCCTTTAACCAGCCCTTGGGAAGCCCCCAAAGAGCACAGTTTGCTTTAGAGGTGTGAGGAAGCCCCACAACGCCCCAACGAGGGCTGCAGCTGCTGTGGGCAGCATGGGTCCCCACATCTCCCTGCTGCGTGTCACCCACCTTCAGCAAAAGCAAACACTCGTAGCAGCTCGACTCAGTCTGTGACATGCTATGGGATCTGATGGCATTGTGGACACTTTGCAGAGCTGGGGTTCTTTCAAACGACGTTACCCCTGCGGCAGATGGGGACCTTTATTCCCAGGGAAAATGGGAGAGGGATCCTCCACGACCCGCTCCATCTCCCCCACCTCGTGTCCCTGCTCTGCACACCGGTCCCGGCATGGGGCTGAGGGGAGCAATGGGGATCGCTGTTCTGCAGCAGAAAGAGTTGTGTGGGACTGGATTGCCCCATAGTGATATGCAGCTAGGAGCACAAAACAGACCATTTTCTGCTGCTTTGATATCTACAGACACTGGAGACAGGAGCACGCTCAAAGATACACCGTGCCGGCCAGAATGAGAGCTAACTGTGTCTCTCGTGCCCTGAAAAATGCTGCTGCAACACCGAGCCCTCAGGATCCCACACCCAACCCCTCCTGCTCTCCATCACCGAGCTATGAAGGCTGGAGCGGAAGGAAGATGGAGAGGAGCCTTCGGGAGGAGGGGTGGGGGGGGCACAAAGGGAACACCGGTCCCTCCATAGCACCGCCCGAGAGCTGATTCATATTTATGCACTTGCAGCAGGTCACACAACAATGAGCTGTGCCATGCACCATTCTCTTTGCATGGAATAAGCAGCCCTTTCCTCTGGGACCTTTCGGGAGAGATCATTTAAACAGAAGCACGCTGCACCAGCTGGATAAAAGGCAGCCACCTCGGAGCAGCCTGGGCGGAGGGGCTGATTTATGGGAGGCTGCACTGGAAGGCTCCCTCACCCCTTCTCCTTCCATAATAAACGTTATTTTCAGCCCCACCTGAGCCTACGTTCATTTACTCCTCCCCAGCGGTCACGTACACGCATACTGGAGGGAAAAACAGACACCCTGGCCATGAGTGGAGCTTCCCTGCTCCAGGCAGCAATGGAAATTAAGGCCCCTTCTCTACAGCCAACCTTAAGACATAATACTTTCAGCTGCTTTCTCAGCACTGATTTCAACCCCCCCCTCTCCCCCCCCGCCCCACCTTCATGTCTTTATATTCTGTGCACTGATATTACTTGAACAAATCAATTATAAAGGATGAAAAATGACCACAGCCACACCAGAACCATCTCCCACAAGTCAGATATTGAAAAGGAACAAAATTGCTTCCATTGCAAGTGGGCCAGGGAGGAGCCATCTCACAGCTCAATGCCTTGAATAGAAGTCTTGATCAGCAGCTCAGGATCCTACATGGTATCACGATGGAAATAATAAGAGGTAAATTACAGCACAACTGCTTATCTCTTTTATGTGACGTATGCAGCGTTCCTAAGACATTTTCTTTCCATAGTGGTCCAGCCCTGGCTTCCAGCTCGTTGGGCCGAGGATCTGCTGTGCAAACAGCACGTCCTGCACAAAGGATGTAGAAGGAGGTAAGAAAGAAATTACCCTGACCTGGGCAAGCACCACATCAGTCGATGTTTATACTCCTGCTGGGGCTCCAGGTGCCCCCTCCACAGCACAGAGGCACTGGCTATTGGCAGAAGCGCAGCTGCACTGCGTGTGCTGCCACGTGGCTGCAGATGCAGCCATGGATTTGGGGCTGAGAGAGGCTCAGGTGAGAGCTGCGACGACGCAGCATTCTGCTCCTGCCCCACCAGCTCAAGCCCAGCT
This sequence comes from Gallus gallus, assembly GCF_016699485.2. Lineage (NCBI taxonomy): Eukaryota > Metazoa > Chordata > Aves > Galliformes > Phasianidae > Gallus > Gallus gallus. Next base: position 5,630,806 of record NC_052548.1, read on the forward strand.
CATCACGGCAGGGATGAACACGTTTTTATTATCGCTGCATGGTGTCAATGAAATCCTTTTGGTAGCCTACTCTGTTTAATTCGCACCAAAACCCCACTCTAGTTACCATGAACTGTCCTTGCCATTGGCAGCATCAGCAGAGCGGGAGGCTGAAATATTCCCAAACTGCAAAGGAGGGACTGAAGCACATGGTAGGAAATCCCTCTCTCATTTGTATACAGAGACAGCTCTGCTGCCTGTGCTCGCAGTACATCAAACCTCTCCAAATTCTCGGGAAAAATAATCTAAAGTTAATTAAAAAAAAAAAAAAAGGAAAAACTGACAAACGTTTGAGAAAACTGCTTAGTTCAAGTGCACAGATGGGAGCTCAAATCCACAACACATGCATAAAACAAATCACCCAGCGAAACACACAGCTCAGGAAAACGAAGAGCGTGCGTGCAGTGACACAAAGTCATTGGCTCGTCACGCAGGAGGACAGGATGCAGGGACTGCAGTGAGCCTGCAGGCACAGACCCATCGGCGGCGGCTCACCACCAGCCCAGCTGCATTACAAACACTGCTGGTCGTGGTAGAGAGAAGCTCACAGCCTGCCCTGTCTTCCTGCATGTCCTCTGAGGCCCTCTGCGTTATCCCAGCTGTTCATTGACAACGAATCTGCTGAGCTTCCTCTGCAAGAGGAATGCGGCTGGGGCTCCATTTTAGTGCTGCCTGAAACAAGAGCACAGCTTCGTTTACACCCTCAGAAACAGGGCTGAAATCCATGGATCTTCCCGAGCTCTCTAAAACCTCCTTGGCCTTATAGGCTGGTCAGGGAGATCTCAGCAGAGAGGGCACCCACCGTGGGCAGAGAAAACAGGTGCCTGGAATAAGGAACACTGTGCTGGTGTTATGCTATGGGAACTTCACACTGAACCCATAAATACACAGAAGGATTCTGCACAGCTGGTATTAGTTGACACGAACAGATTCACACACACGCAGTGCTCACACGTTTCCACATCCCCTGCTTTATAACCCACATCCAAACCAGCAACACAGCACCTGAAGGGCACCCAGAGGGTGTGACTGCCCCTGTGTCTGGCCCTGCTACGGAGCTGGGAGTTTATTTCAGAGAGAGAGAGAGAGAGAGGAACCTCTAACGGGTGAACCATGGAAAATTCCCTTCTGGTCTGTAATAAAGAAGATATATGCGGCGCTGGTCACTAAGGGGTCAGTGCTGCAGGAGCACGGCGCTTTCCTGGGCCGCCTCATGGACACCTCCCCATGGGGTACCGTTTCTTTGACCCAGAATAAGATCATTTATCATACTGACCATGGCTGAGCTCCAATTTGCTGAGGTCACTAACTCGGGACGAGCGCCGCTCCACCCACATTCTCCGCCACTGGCCTGTAACCATGACAAAGCCCCTTCCCTGCCGCTCCTCTGCCATTATTTCCCCTGCCCGCATGGAAATGGATGGAAAGACAAGCTGCATCTCCCTTTCCCTGCCCAAGCAGCTTGCTTCCCCAGCAGCCATCCAGCTCCCCACTCACCCTCCAGGTGAATGCCTTCCGTGTGCTTTTGAATCTTACAGCACTCTGAGAGAGCTGCTACAAAACCCGACCTGGTTGATCCTCCAGCCTCCCATCTGAAATGCAAATCGCCCACTGAAGCAGATGATGGTGTGCCATAAACTGCAGAAGAAGGCCTGGAACAGCTTAGAGAAATGGAGTCACAGCAAAAGGGCTGCTCACTGCACAGAGCAAGGAGAGCAAAATCCATTTCCTCTGACAAGCACACATCCTGCCACGTAGTGATTTAAGTGCTATGGAAAAAATTAGGGGGTAACTACAGCCAGATACAAGAGAATCCCAATCGTTCCTCTCATCCGTTCTCGTCTGCTACCAGAAACATCAAGCTCTTACTTCTCTATTTTTCAATTGTGCTGCAACGTCCTTTTCCCACTTCTCAGATAGGAGAGAACCCCCCAGCAGAGCTCTTCTCCACCCTGGCGTGTCCGTAGAACAGGCAGGGATCACAGGGCTCTTCCCCTGCCCTGCTGCTAGCACAGCAGCTCAGATCCCACCATCCTCGAGCAGCTCTCAGCACTGTGGTTGTATCACAACTCCCACAAGCTGCAGAGGAGCTGCTTGGGATCTCCTGCTCCCAGCAGGCTGCTGGGAGAAGAACACAAGTTCATGGGATCCCCAGCGCAGCATTCTCCCCATCCATCAGCTCCCAGCACCAGAAAGCAGCTCCGAGCTGATCCTCAGGGTAAACCTAATCCCTCCACATTTCCAAAGTCAGAGTATCTAATCCCGTAACACCCCACGCTATTGTCATTTCAGACTCCCAGATAAATGCCAGCGCACCAAACTGTCTCTTTTCATTAGGATCACAGGTCATAGTGCTGGTCCAGAGTCTTGCCTCTCGTGCAGACTTGTCAAAAGGAAGGGACCACGAAAGCCTGAGACTGCTGCACGGGCAGCAAGGAGCAAGATTAGGAATCGCAGGCATTAAAAACAGCAGGTTAACAGCTCCTGCGATTTCATCCCTCTAGCAGTGCAGAATTATTGGCCACAAAAGACCACCTTGAGCTTTGCCCACTCTGATTTTGCGACGCTTGAGCAACACAGTCCTGCTACCAAACCCAAAGGACACCGTGCCACGGTCCAACAGTTCCTGCAGCCAGAAACCTTCCTGCTACGCACCAAACTCCCATCGCTTCACCCTTATCAATCTGTGCTGGATGATACTGCATCACCCTGGTGATAATCTGCCCATCCCTGTGATAAAGGAGATACCCCACCTCATCGCTTTGCCATTCATTTATCCTGCTTAACCTTGAATGTTGCTGGTTAATTTTTTTTTTTTTAAAGCTGCTCAGGAAGACAATTCAGAGGATGCATTACTAACTGCAGGCATCACGCTCAGCCGGAACCCATCAAACTGAAATCTCTCCTCCCTCACATTTTTCCGGCTTGTGCAAAGAAGGAAAACCCTCTCAATATCACCTGAGGCTATGGGAGCTCATGTGAGACCCCAGGAGGAGGTCCTGCAGGAGCTGCAGAGGGATTCCCCACAGCCTGGCAGAGGGAATCCCCAGGGCTGGGCTCTCCTGGCACTGCCAGCTGGAAAGGAAAGCTCCTGGAAGCAAACTCCTTATCCCCTTCCAGCCTTGCTGGTGGTTACTGGACACTCTGTCGGATGACTCAGTGTCACAGCTCAGTGACTGCCGTGATTTTATTCCTCTACATACAGAAACCAAGCGGAGTAGCAGCTTCTGCGTCTCACTTTCAGGCTCACAACCGCTTGGCTATTATCAGACTTTCATACAGGGCAAGCACCATTAAACCGATTCCTGCCCACCCAGTCCAGCCACCCCCACAGATACTCCAAGCCCCACAGTCTTACTTGAAAGGGGAAAAGAAAGGGCCAGTGAGATGATCAGGGTGGAAGAGAGGGGGGGTAAGATTTACAAGTGAATGGAGGTAAGAATGGAGCAGTTTGTGGGATAAAGGGGCTGCAGAGGGAGCTTTACAGATGTGCAGAGGGACGGCGGCTCATTGTTTAATTAAGCAGAAAGTGGCTCTTTTGAAAAGCAATTTTGCACAGGAGCTCTGAGCTCAGCAAACAACTCCTGCGAGTGAGGGCAGGAGGAGAAAGGAACAGCTGGCCCAGAGCCGTGTGAACCGCATGCTAAGCGGTTTAAAGGGCCCGGATCCTCCTCCCAGCCCTGCTCCGCTGCCACCCTCTGAACAGTGCTGTCAGCACCGCAAATCCCACCGAGAGAAAAGAGAGAGCGGAGGGGGGGGGGGGGGGGGCTGGCACAGAAAGGTTATCCTACTAGGTGCCTGCACTGCAATACAGCGGCTGGGAAGGAGGGTGGAAAAGCCAGGCTTTGTTATCCCAGGGATTTGGTCACACACAAGAGCTGGTTCTTGGTCCCTGGGAAGCTCCTTCCACAATGAGCCCTGGGATGAGCTGATCCCGCAGCGTGGCCTCCTGGGAGAGCGCTGGGGCTGCTCCTGCACGGCTGCCAGCATCCCCCTTCCCTGCTCCAGGGACAGCCACCTGAAGCCCCAGCAAGGAGCAGCGGGCAGGGATGCTTCATCTCACCGGGCTCCTGGCACTGTGACTGCTGGAAAGAGCGGCCAGGCTCCGGGCTGAGCCAGTGCAGGCTGAGATCCCAGCCAGCAGCTCACCTTCTCCCTGTCCCAGCGGATAATGACCTGCCTAACAGAGGCACGCAAGAAGGGGAACAGCCCCACGTCTGCTGAGACCTGCAAGTAGTACAGAGCGGTTAGAAAGGAGCTGACTGCAGGAGATCTATGGATTTCCATCACCCTGCATTACCAAAACCACTTTTACAGTGTGTTTGGTGCAAGTCTTAAAACATCGGGAATGAAAACCAGAGTAATAAATGCATCCCAGAGTTTTACTACCTGGTAACAGTGCTGGGCATTACAGACAACTGACACCAACCCTCCCTCCTGTTCTCACAGCCTTTTGGCATAGCACCCACCAACTCAGAGCACACGCCGTATGTTTAAGCCTGTAACACAGGTCTGATCTCTCAGGATCCCCAGGCTCTTTCCAAGCAGATGAATGCTTCCAGCTTCCCAGCAGCCCTCCATGCTGTGCAGAACAAGGCCCCTGGAAAGCAAAGCTCTTGAGGAGCAAATCATGCTATGGGGATTTTCACATAAGCAGCACTTGGCAGATTATTTTAATTTTCCCTCTAAAAAAAAAAAAAAACCTGATTAGCAACAAGCTTTTTTTCCCCTGGGGTTTTGGTAAATGGAAACCACAAACAATTATCAAAACATGCTGATTAAAAATTTATCCTTCCAGACTTGTATGTGCCAAAACACAGTGAGCTCTGGATTAGCCCACAAGAGCCAAGCGATCACTGCTGAACCAGGTACTACTACTCCAAAAACACACGAGTCCTGGCACCGAAACCACAGGAGAACTCAGCACTGGGAGGCTGGGAACCTGCAGCACAACACTGACATTACAAACAGCCCCAAGCCCCAAACACAGGGCACAGCAGAAAGCTTCTGTAAGCGCTCTTCGTCAGCATGACACTGCGGATCTAAACCTGAAATCACTACAAGGGTTAAGCAATGCCAGCTACTTCCTACCCTCCCAACAGCGTCCACACAGTTCGCATGGCCACAGACAAACCCACCACTGTGAGTCCCAGCGAGGTGGAGGAAGGAGCTCCGCCATCGCTCGCAGAGCAGTCATACAATGATCTATTTGATTACTGAAGCACTTGGTTAAATTACTGTGGCCTGTTTCAGGAGGGAGCTGCCAAATACATTTTCAGTTTTTAATTTAGGGTTTCTCTCTTTTATGCTCCATTGTCTCTAATAGCCTCTTAGATGCTTGAAAATAAAGTTGATTTCCCTGCCAATTTAATACTCTCTCCGTGTGACAAATACCGTTATTCCCCCAGCTGCTTTCTCCCCCACACACTGTTTTTATACAGAATAAGCCAACGGGGCACTAATATCTTTAGATCCTTTAACAGCATTATCAATGAGATCATCAAAATAGCCAGCAACTTGGGACAAGATTCTTGTTTAACCTGAGGTCCTCCCTGCAGCAGCTCCAAAAGATTACACAGCCCTGCATTAAGCGTGGCTGATGGAAATCTGTCCTCCCATACAGATAAAACACACCTTTTCCAGTTCCTGCTTGGCAGCAACTTCAACACGCAGGCCAAGGCAGCTCTGCTTTGGAAATAAAGAACTGCTGTTTTACTGACGTTGTAAGGATACAAAAAGCCCCTCGGATAATAAAAATAGGTCCTGCCACATGGCTAGACCCCTGGTGGCTTGCTCTTGTCCCACTTGCAGCTTTCTTCCTCCTGCCTTTCCCCGATCCCTCCAGGAGCCCAACTTCAGGCATCAGAAAAGGACAGAGAAACAAATCTTGAGAAGTTATCTGGCTCTGAAACCCACCTATTTTCTACTTAGTGCTTGTTGCCAGGACAAAGGAAATGACCACATAATCATTTGTTGCAGTAATTATTATCATCATTAATAGAATGCTGCCCATGTCAACTACGGAGCATTTCCCCCCCCCAGATAAATACTGGCAGAAATTTCTTCATACAGTTTCCCACCTCCCCTCATCTCTGAGATATATATATAAATGCCTAAACAAATTAAAACACATCCCAGAGAGAGCTGCTCTGCATAAAAGGAGGGCAAAGACAGAAATAACTCAGAAGGAAAGGAAGAGTGGGATAGAGAGGGCAAGATGGCCAAAAATAAGCCTGGCAGCTAATGAAATCAGTTAAAATGGGGCTTTGAGTGCAGGTCTTCAAGCAGTATTCATACTACAACTCTTTCCCCAGAGTATTACATGGTGAACACAAAAGGAAAGGTAAGCAACAGGACACAGCATAGTGCTGAGCTGTTCCTCTGATCATTATAATTGTGGCTGCATAAGGGCAGCAGGGAACAGACCACATATATCCTTATTTACACAGAGACAATTGAATTAAACTTTCTTTCTGTGAATGAGGAAAACAGACGGTGTTAGGAACAGTACACAACTGCAAGAATTTACCAGATTTCTTACTCAATTCTGCTAATTTCTCACTTTTGCAACACAATTCTCATCCAGAGTATTATGACAGGTGTCTCCAGTGACCCCTTACTGCCAGGCTCTGAACCCACATTTGCACAGCCCATCCTCATGCTAAGTGTAAATATTACAACAGCATAAGCTTCACAGTTCGGTGTCTGCTCCTGAGCTGCTGCAGTGCACAACCAGACTCAGAATTGAAACCACCTTGTCATCTAACACACATGAAAACAGCATGCTATAAGCCACAGACACAACCACATGGCCCCACCGTCCATTCTGCCTCTCTTGTTACAGGGACAGCAGCATCTGAAAAACAAGGCAGCGTGAAAGGCCAGAAGCAATAACCCCTTAGATTAATCTGGAATGAATCACTGAAGATCGTGAGTTTGAACCCTGCGACTGAGCCAGATCTTCAGGGAAAGCTTAATCCCAAAGGACAAATCCAGCTCTCAGTGAAGACTGCAGAAGCCTTCCAAGCAACTTCAAGTGGGAGTGGATTAGGCCACACACAACTACACCACTGACAGCCATCGAGCTGGAAGAATTGCTCCTCGGTATCAATTTCTCCTTTCCCCTGGCAGGAATAAACACCCCATGTAATAACCCCTCCTTCTTGAGTGTCTGATCACCGTTTGAATACCTCTGACACAGTCGATGTCAGTGGGTATCCTGAAATTACAGAACAGTAAAGAAAACGATACTCTAGCCCCCAAGTTTATAAACCAACCAAGGGAGTGTTCTGGCAGCGATTTACCACCTTCTGTTTAAGGAACTTACGTGATTTAACAGGGCTGGAACTTAATGCTGAGCTCTCTTGTGATACAAGAAATTATCACTACTACTTCAGTAGCAACAGGGGAAAGTTAAGCAACATGACTAAACTCACAGCACCAATCAGCATCAGATCACGCTCCTGGATTCACAGTCCCTGTCACTAACCACAGGATAACACGCTATTTCAGTGCCCCATTACATTTGAATTACACATACTTATGTCGAAGTACTTCCACAGATCTGTAATTACTTACAGGAATAGCAAGAAAACTTCAGGCCTGGATGTTCACAGCACATAGATTATGGTATTATCCATTCACAGGGTATTAATAGTTAACATTCCCTCGTGCTTTGTATCTATTCAGTTTACAATCCCACCCTCAAATGGCATAAAGCACTGCTATCTAGCTGGAAAAATTCAAAACAAACCTGCAGCAAAATTATGTTGTGACTGCAGTAAGCACATCCATAAGGAGAAACGAGGTAATACAGCACTTCTCAGTACTGATATGCCAAATAACAAACCTGAGATGATGACTTTATCATTGCGACACTCAAGTCTTTAGCTTAACAGTGTCTTACTTTTTATTGCAGGGAAAGCCACATCAGTATGTCCAGCATCACGTTCAGGCATTAGCTCTGCCATTTACATCTGCATCGCTAGTATAGACTGATCACATATACTTGAAAGTCAAAAAAAAAGGTAAAATTCATAGATGTTACACTGCTGTACACACACACGTGTATCCACAGATAATATACATACACACATACACTTTGGGAACCTCAAAAGAGGCAAGGCAGTTACAGCAGTTTCACATATCGAGAAAGAGGAACGTAGACGTGGTAGAAGCATTCAGAAGCTGGTGTGTATCCAGGAGGAGGGAGGCAAAAGGCCTGACAAAGAACTCACTTCCCAATTGCTTAGAGGACACAGAAAGTGTTCAGATCACTTCTGTTTGGTATTTACTTTGAGGACTACACAGCATGTGCCAAGCTGTCCAACCAACAGCATGGCTGGAAGTGCTCTCAAAATACATCAGTACTTATAAACGAACAAAACTGCCGTAAAACCGGCTTTGTTCTGCACATGATTTTCATTTGTTGCCATTCTTTCATGTTATCGAGCAGATTCAGATACTCACAAGGCTCTGGCTGAGAAGGCAAAGTCACCTGATGCTTTTTTACACCATCGAACAAGAGTTCTGCACCACCCCTGAAATAAAAAGAACAAATGACTGAGTTTCTGTTCTATTGTCAAAAGGAAGACAGCACAAAAAGGGAATTTTATGTAAATGCCACAATACAGAAAACAAATCACAGAATCATAAATGACAGAAACTAATTTAGTATAGGATTCTCTTTGCCGTTCTTCCACTCACAAACCACAAGGTCCCATGGGGAAGTCACCATCTCCTACTGTCATCACACACGAGAGCTGCAGTCACAGGCCAGGACCCTGTGATGCATCAGCAAAGCAGAGCAGGATGGCTGCCATCCCACAGAGCTCACAACGTGCTGTGTGGTGCCTAACAACGCCTTCCCCATCAGCTATCAGCACTGCTCCAATTCAAACAGTACTACAGATGCCACACGACACCACTCTTCTCTACCACCTTCCAGCCAGAAGCCTCACAGGGTTTCACAGAACGTGAAAAACAGTTATATTCTCATGGAATAAATATCTCCCTGGTTTCCATTTGTAAGCAGAGTGAGGAAGTGACTCATATGAGGTTACACAGCGAGTGAGAGGCAGGGCCAGGAATCCTCCAGTCCTCCTAGCAATCCCTTCCTGACGCAGTCACAGCACGGGTCCCTCTCATGAGGGCCTTAAGTGGGAGAAACAAGCAGTGATGGTTACATGTGAAGGTAAAAAGTACATCTTCTTCCCCTGAACAACCTAACCCCCTTTTCTGACACACAGAACTTACCAGCAGGACCAGCCCTACAGAACAAAGTGAAGGTCTCTGCAACCACAGCTTTTTAAGAGAGATGAAGCGTGAACAAAACACTGAAGATAAAGAGATGGGCAAGTACAGGAGCTGCCTTCACACCTGAAAAAATGGGATTGCAATTCAGTGCACATACCTATCTCCTTCTACTCTTGGAAAAAGAAAAAAAGATTTTGGAACTGCAATGCAATGAGCCTCAGCAGGTTCCTCATCTATGTCCGTTTTGTAGGGAAAGAAAAAGGAACAACTCCGAATGTCCTGAGCTTTACAAATATAAATAGGTTTTGATGCTGGGAGGCAGCAGGCCAAACTCAGAAAATCATAAAACCATTGTGTGAGCAGAAACTGGGGTGCTACCGTGCAAAACGTGACACAGAAACTGACAGTGTCAGTTCTTGATTCCAGACCGAACAGGATGGCCAGAGCATGGACTGTTTGGAAATCTACATCTCAAAACTCAACTGATACAGGAAAATGGCCATCCTGTCCTGAAAGAATGTCACTAAATACTAATCTCACTTTGGCTTTTTTTTTTTTTTTCTTATGAGATTACATTTTGGAAACCTTTACTGGTGCCTCGCATCTTTTGAAAGCTGCCTCAATAAGGGAAGTATTTAGAACAAATAACCCTCACCTGAATATCAACAAAGATACATCCCCATGTTACAAAGTTCCTTTAAATTCAATATCTAAAAATGCCACACTAGGTTTTCTTGGCTCTGCCATAGAGGAGCACAACAGAACCCTTGTTGTGCCCTCAGCAGCATCACTTATATGCAGAAACTCTCCTAAAGAGCACTCTGTTGGTGTTCTTCCACCAGCTCACAAAAAATAGTTATCTGAAATTTGAAGCAGCAATTATTAACATGAGCTGAGACTCATGCAGAAGAACAAGTCACAGTAATTATATGAAAAACATTTTTTTATGTAATGAAAACAAGGTCACGCTTTGTTACAGCGGAAAAATGTAGATTGCAAGATAAGGTCCTTCTGTAATGCGCTCGCTGTAGAGAACTCAGCTGCAATTTGTACATAGAGAGCTCATTTATGCATTTCCAAGGGAAGCAAAAACGCATCTCACTCTTCTGGGAAAATTAGGAGAGTTACTGCAGCTGGAAGCGGGAAAGACTGAGGAAAGGATTCTTAAGGAGAGAGGCATTTAAAGGGTTATGACATGTCTGTGTTTGTGAGAGGGTGGGAAAAACCCCATAAATAGCAGCCTTGTAGCTTTTGCTAAAAGAAGGCTTTAACAAATAGCAAAGTATTCTCACAAACGCTCACAGAGTGCCCCACGAGCACTCCAGTCTCCAGGCACAGAGCGTTGGCAGCGCAGACCCTGAGAGCACAGTGCTGTGCAGAGCCCCACTGCGCTGCCCTGAGCCGAGGGCTGGGGCAGAGCACACAGACAGCACGAACACACACACACACACACACACGTACACAGAGAGTACAGCTGGAAAGCAAGCGGAAAGCTTTTATTAATGTTTTTAATAATTAAAAACTATGTCATCTAAGGGGAGGAGGAAAGCACGGATAGTGAGATGCGCACGCACAGCTCGGCCCTGTGTCTCACACCGCCCGCCGCGGCCTTCTTCCCTGCCGGGCCCGGGCAGCCCCAAAGCCCCGCGCGAGCGGCGGCACCGGGCTGCCACGAGCCTGCGCCTGAGGCTCGCTCGCAGCTCCCACAAGGCCTCAGGTTCAGCCGCCGTGCCAAGGCCGTTCCTCCTCACGACCGCGGCCTGCTCTTCGTGGAGGAGCCCGGCCTGGCCCCGGCCCTGCCCTCCGCCCAGCCCTGGCCCCAGTTCCCGCCGCCGCCCTCGCTCACCCGAACTCCACCTGCAGCGACACGGGCGCCGCCATCTTGGCGGCGGCGAGAGGGAAGGGAAGGGAAGGCGCGCCCAGGCCGCGCCGGAAGTACCCGAGAGACCTTCCGGCCGCGCCGCGTTACTCTGGCAACGGCTGGGCCGGGGCGGCGGCCTGCGCCCATCGGGCTGCGAGACAGCCTCATCTGCCGGGAGCCCCAGCCTAAGCTTTTTAAAAAACACCCAGAACGAAACCCGAAACACCTATTCTGCATTAAATTCACGTCCTGCCATTCACCAAGTTGTTCTTCGCGTGCTGAGAATGCTTTAGCAATGAGCTGCATCAGCAGCTTCCCAGTAGCGAAGCCAGCCTGGCCTTCACCTCCTGCCTTGCAGGTGATTTATGTTTCTGTGGGGATGCAGAAGCGGCCAGGCCAGGTCAGCCTGACAGCCACTCCTGCCATCAGCGTGCAAGACGCTGCTGCGCATCAGCAAGCGCACGGCTGCTCAGCGTCCCCTCAGCCTCTCAGATCACCGCAGCATCGGTCACTGTCCGCACCGCATTAATAGCACGGTGCACATCTGTCACCCGTTTGTTCCTTCCTCCCATCCCCAGAGGGAGAAAGAAGCACGTGCACAGGCAGACACAGCCATGGTGGTGACAGCTGGGCTGTGCCGCAGCACAGGCTCCTTCCTCTGCAGCGTGGAGCACACGAAGCACTGGGTGGAACTGGAGGAAAACTGCAGCCCCTTCACCCTCCCTCCTCCAGCCCTCCTCTTAGTGGAGGGCTCAGCTTTAAAATATACATGTGCACGCGCACACATTCAGAAAGAAATGTCATATAGATGCATATACATTATGCATTATATGTAACGGGCATAAATTTCCGCAGACAGATTGCTCTACGTTTATGCTAACAGAGGTCAAGGCACGCCTAACCCTGAGAGCAGAAGGTGGTGGTGTTTGTAGCGGCCTTTTGTTCTGGGAGATGAGCACTCTCCCGGCTGGGCCCCAGGAAAGATTCTGCAGTTCCCAGCACAACGGGTGCTGCTGCCATTGCTGGGGGTTATGCTATGGCAGAGGTATGAAGCTACTGCCTGTGATCTTCCTCCAGAAATTCCAGTTGGATTTTAGATATCTCTAAACTAAATCCTGAGGCCCCTGAGTATCTCAGAGATACGGCTCAGGATGTTGAACCAATTGTATGGGAAACAGGCAGAGGAAAGAGACGGCTGAGACAGAAATCTTATTTGTATACCCTTCAGAAGTGACCGAAGCACTCTGTTTACAAAAGATCTGGTAATCTGGGCTCCAGATCAGTGTTTGTAGTTACCGTTTTCTATGAGCTATTCTTCCTGCTTCCAGGAATAATTTGTGAGGCCAAATAATAGCAGAACCGGTTCCTAAAAACCTTGATTCCTGAGCTATAGAAATGCAACAAAATATTACAGATTTAGTGTTAGTGCTCCCTCATAAAGGCAAAAGAAATTTAAAAAAAAGAGAGGGGAGGGGGGAGAGAGTGAACAGTAATCATAAATACCAGTTTGGCTCATTCAAGCGTTCAAAGCTGGTTACTGTTAACAGTTACCCTGGAAATACAGTCAGCAAGCACATGAGCTATGGGGGACATTTTTATGGACGATGTGTGCTTGGGAAGAGGAGCAATTCCCATCTCTGTGCCAGTGCTGAAATCAGAGCATCACAAATTTACCAGCAGATGCTTGGGGAGGTAGGAAGAAAGCATGTAATCTCCTTGAGAAAGCGTAATGCTGATGTTGTTATTTCTGAAGCGCTGTGAGCATTGATGGTACTTGATAATCAAGTACATAAAGAAGGAGCAGATAAAGTCAAGGTCCCTGCCTTGTATTCAGTTTGCTGTAACACACCGTCCTCTTGTCCACACCCGTGGATGTGTCACTGTGCTAACTTCAGTGAAACCTCTGTTTTCTACTCAGCATTTCACACCCTGTCCTCGCTTGCAGGCCCAGCGCGGTGCCAGGCTCTGGTGTTCCCCGGTCACTGTGATGCTTCCCCCGGCCTTCTCCTCCCACAGATTTAACTACACCCAACAAAAGAACAGGTTGGAAATTCAGCCTGGCGGTAAAGATGGTTTAATTTCTTTTGTCTCGGCCCTCGGTTTTTGGTTTTCCGTTTGCTTGCTTGTGTTCTCCCTTGAGTGCAGAAGGGGCATCCCTCCATCGAAGCAGGAAACGGTTTAGGTTGCCAATGCTTTTTACAGGGAAACATACTTTAGGAATACAGCAGGGCCCAGTGCTACGAGGAAGCATTTTATCAGCGAGCCCCAAACTGACGATTCAATTATTTCTCAATAAAACATCAGGGGAATGCACCAACAGCTGCTCGCATCCTTCCACACAGCAAGTCAAACTTCAAGGGGAACAATGGATGGCGAAACGGGAGCCATCTCCGAGGCGGTAACAATGGGTTTCCCCGCTCGGGGCTTTGTTTGATTTCCAGTCTCAGTTTTGAACTCCCTCCGCGCGGGGGTAGGACGGGGCGAGGGGGAAGCAGGCAGAGGGGAAGGAGGGTCAGGGGGAGTTAAAGCCTTTTGCAGCCTTTCTCTGCCATTCATGTGGTAATTGGGTGTCAAGCAGAGATCAGTAAGATGGAGCCCGGCCTCTGTGCCCGGGTTAAACTGCAGCAGAAAGAAAGCGGGAGCTGAACCGATGGAGGCCTGAATGTCATTAGGGCGGAGGAAGCGGCTCTCCCCCAGGAGCCCTTCTGCCGGGTGCGGGCCGCGGGGCCGCTTCCCTTTCAGGGCGCCCCTGAGAGCGGGCAGACAAAGCGGGAGGGCGGCCGAACAATGGCGCACCCCCGTCTCCACCTTCAATAGGGAGCTCTAAACAGGCGTTTAACCTTCAGAATAGCTGAAAGCGATACTCCAAGCTGAGAACACGGCTCGCCCGCCGCCGTTAGCCTCTTCCTGCGGCCGGGGGCGAGGAGGGAGGCTCACGGCACCACTGCTTCTGTCGGTGTGGCACCGATGGTGCTCATCCCGGCACCGCAGATTGCCACGAGGACGGGGCAGGACACGTCCTGCTTCAGGAGACAAGGATCTGGGCAATGGTGCCAAGCCACGAAGGGGAAGACCCTGTCTTCACAGTCCCCCTTACCTGCTGTGCCCGGTGCCACCAGGTCCGTGCTGACAGACCTGAACTGCCCTGAGCTCTCCCACCGCTTGGCCTTGCAGCGTTTGTGCCTACGGGAGCTGTTTTCCACTCACTGAGGAACGCAGCGTCAAGGCCCGGGTTATGGTGGAAGCCCCAGTGACACGAGACAGACTCAACCAGAGGAGAGAAGCATCTGTGCCTTCTTCCCCACTCCTCACACCCTGCTATGTCCATAGAGCAGTTTCCAGGCTCCCTGTGAGGCCTCCCTGCACACCACAAGGACACGGCCACTCCTCGCCCCCCTGACACAGCGCTGAGCTCTCTGCAGGCTGCCATTCCCTTGGGCTGCCCGTGACACCACGCCAGTGGGAGATGAGGAGGCAAAGCCACTGCCAGCCTCAGGCCTGCTTACACTGGAACTACTCAGGGGAATCACGTATTTACATTTCTAAAGGGTGTACCAAAGGATAAGGTCCAGAATGTTTCTTAAAGGCAAAGCTGTGTGGCCGGCGATGGGAGGAGCAGGCGGCATTGTGTGCCAGGGCTTCAGCACATGAAGAGCGGTGGAGGAGGCTGGGAGCCATGCAGCTCTAAAGCTGCTCACAGGCTCTGAGCAGCAGAAAGTAATTTGAAGCAGAAAGGTCCTGAGCATCTTGCTGAGCCTCTGCCTGCGTTTGGATTGAAATATCCTCCAGTTTTGCTCACCAAGCACAGCCTGAGGTGGACTGAGAGCTGGAAAGAGATGCTGATCAGAGAAAAAGTTACAGCCTTGTTTTTCTTAATATTGCCCTTGTCCAGAGTGACAGATGTGCAAGAATTGGTCATCTCCATGGTGAAAAGCACATTTGGTTTGTAAAGCTCTTTGGCTTTGCTTAAATTAATTGGCTAATAAGAACCCAGGAAGGGATTTTAATGTTTTCCTAACCTCATGGAAACAGCTTTTGAGTTTTTTTTTTTTTAATAAAAAAGAATAATACCTCATACTTTCTATATAGTACTTTTATCTATATGCAGCTGTTGAGGCAGACTTTAGCTTATTGATCAAGATAAGTCTCCCAGGCTGTCTCTAATCATAGAGGATTCAATTAGCTTCTTCCTTAAAAAAGGCAAAAGGAAATTTAGAACAAACAAGCAATCATTCAGCCTCAGATTAGGCACTGGCTGCTCCTTTCCAAGCACCTCTCTGCTGGAAGCATTTTGTCCCAGCACTGATCCAGGACTCAGCAGAGCATGTGAGTGCCACTGAAGCTGCCACCCCACATCTAGGTCTCATTTTTCCTCCTTGCTCCAGCCAGACTCTATTCCTTCTGGCAATACAGACCGATTTTTACTTGCGAACAACTGCCATAATTCTATAAGCTTCTGATGTTATTTCCACCTGCATTGAACATGCAGTTTCTCTGAATGCAGTTTGCCTGTTTGAATCATAACTTGCTCTCAGACATAGGGAAATGCAGCACTGCACCTTCCCCATGCCTCTTCTGGTAGCAGATTGGCATGCACAGCAACACGGCTGTTTCTTCCAGGGAGAAAAGTATTTCCCATACCACTTCAAACCATGTATTTCCAGACAACAGCCCCCAAGACTGCCTTCAGGGAGGTCAGACTCTCACTTGATCTCTGTAGCAGAGCGCCCATCACATCAGGCTGCTGTTCAGCAGTGGTCCAGAGACTCAGGGTAGCCCTGGAGCAGCTGCAAGCAGAGCCTGAGGCCACCGTGGATTCCCACTGGATCCACATCCAACACAATCACAGCTATCCAAAGCTTCCTTTCCATGCCAGGCAAGATCGGATCAGTCCCCACTTTAGTTAACTCATCCCCAGTCGCAGTGCCCTCCCCCTCCCAGGGGCTGCAGGCCCCAGGCTGAGGAGTCCCCTGACGGGAGGTGTTTGCTGTTCCCAGCCTGCCCTCCACTGGCAGACTGAGAGAGGAACAGCGTCCAAAAGCGAGACCTGAGCACCTGCGGAGCAGATGGGCACCGTCCCACTCCTGTCCCGTACAGCAGCCACCAACAGACCGTTCAATATGATCCCTCCTCAGAGCAGGATGGAGAAGGTCTAAGGATGGTTCTGGCAGCAAGGGAAGGGAGATGAGTACAAAAAAACCTGACTGCCAGCTGAGAAATGAGATGGAAGATTAAGCACGGCAAAGGTTGAGAAGCAGGGAGAGGGGAGGAGGAGGATGGACATTTTGGGGTAAACAAGAACAGATCCAGGACAAACTGGGATGGCAGTACTAAACAGATAGCTGGGAGAAAAGGGGAGCAAGTAGAGAGGGATGGGGAGGGTCTTACCAACAGGTGGTGTTTATACAGGCTTCAACACAGCTGCAAAGGGCCCACTGCTCCCTGCCCAGAGATGAAGTACACACAGAGAGGCTGTGCTCTGGAGTGGCAGCTCCCAGTTCCCAAACCATCACAGTTCCCTCCTCCCAAACACACAAACAGGACCACACAAACAAGAAGTAGGAAACTCCAGCATAGCCCGTACTCATATTTAATTGTGAGGACAGGACAGACTGGGGCAGGCAGGTATGGTGGTGTGGAAGCACAGCTAGAAGAGCAGACACACCCTGCCCTCACAAGAGACAGAAGTCATTTTAAGGATTAACCCTGCTGAAAGCATAAAAATAAACCACTAAAAAAAAAAAAAAAAGAAAAAAGAATTAATCCCAAACCAGAGTTTTCTCTGGAACAGATGTTTCTGCTCGGTCTCCAAAGACTGGAATCAGACGTTGCTGCTAAGGCTGCTTCACATCAGACACAATGCAGAGAATTCACATAGCGCAAGTCAAGTGTTTCACATGGACGTTTCAGTTCAGAGGCCCAGCTCCTGCAGCAGAGATGGGGAGGGCTCTTGCAGGAAGGGGCACAGAGCACATGACATCAGGCTGTCACAGAGACAACTCTCTGGAGGATTTTATCCCTTCCAGGCAAGTTGCTTCCCATATTCAAGACACAGATATCACAGCAAGAAAGTTCCTAGAGTTGCTCTGTGATCCCAAGGTGCTGAGTATGCTTAAGCAAAGGCAAACCAAGCCCTTCATTGCCACTTTCCCACCTATTTTATACAGGAAAGAAGGTGCACAAAACAAGGCTGCATCCATGAAAGGTGGAAGTAAGAGACCCAGAAAACCGTCCACAAGATAGCAGGGTTCACTCATGTCCTTCACCATGGAGCAAGGCCACAAGGACATACATGGCTGCACCCATGCTGGAAGAGGAGAATCAGCCCCAGACGATCATCCCATCTCCCTGTGAGAGAAAGGGGCTCTCCAAGAGAGGACAGGTCTAGGATCTCTCTCCACCTACTGCACAAACCCGGGACACATTCAGAAGTACAGACAATAAATTAAGATTGAAAAAAAAAAAGTCAGCGTGTATAATATATGTATATATACGTATATAATGTGCGTGTGATTGTGAAAAATAGAAATGTCAACCTCAGGAGAGAGCAAGGCATAGTAGAAACACATCCCTATCCCTCTCCTGAGCCCAGCTCTACCCTGCTTCCCTGATTCACAGCACAAACATGACACCAGTGGGCCACGCAGGGGTAGGGGTTGCGCCTGGCACCCAGCTTCCCTCTGCCAGTGCCAGGGAGGAGCTGGCTGCATGGTGGGGGAGTGGGGAAAAGAGCCCAGCAACGGTCCCTTCATGGGCTTCATAACGAAGGATTGCTGTGGGCAGGAAAAGGGAGGGAAAGACAGGAAAAGCAAAATGGAATGGCAGGGGCACTCCACCCCTCCCCAACTGGCCAGGGCCCTGCCCGTCCTGTGGCATGGGACCGTCACCGCTGTACCAAGTAGAAAATAAAGCCATAATGAGTTTATGCTTTGGTATGTAACCGTCTCCCTCCCGAGTCCCTGCTGCATTCCCCCAGCCCATGATCTGTAAAACTTGTCGAACAAAATCTCTAGTGTGCCTTTATACCACTCCTTGAACCTTTCCTTCCCCAGTGCCTGCCCTGCCCCTCTTCTCCCAGCACGATTCGGGGAGCTGCCTTGCTTGAGCCCCACTGTTACAGCTTCTGCTGTCCCGACTGGATCCTGTCGAACGCCTCCTGGTCCAGGGGCAGGTAGCGGCCTTGCCTGCAGTCCAAGAAGTACAACTTGTCCTTCACCAGCGTGGGGTCAAAGCCCTGCTTACGCAGCTCCATCTTCTGGAATTTGTAGGTGCCTGGCACATGGGGAAAGAAAAGGGAGCAAGGGGTTGTTGGCTGCACGCGCTCCCACCTCTGCCCTGCTGTGCTGCACCACGTCTTGCTGTCAGACTGTGGGGCTCTGTGCACTGCCTAGAGGCATCTCAGCATCAGCTGCCATCCTGAGCCTTGCACTCCCATGTCTCCAAACCACCAGAGGAACTGGTAGGACCAGGGGCTCATAGGGCAGACATGCTCCATCCCAACACTGATCCCACTGCAGATCAGCCCCCGTACCCACGCACCCCTTATGCACCAGGGAGCATAGTGCCCTTCCCCACACTCCCCCCAGCTGCATGCCCTGTATGACAGCACAGACGGTGGCTCACTTGTTTTGGAGACCTCGTGCAGGAACCGTAGGAAGACAGGCTGTGCATACAGCGGCAGGGCCTTTTTCAGCTGGCTGGCAAAGCCCTCCAGGTCACATGAGTTCTCTGGGTCGGCAATGGCTGCCATTCCTGCCTTCCCCTCAATGCCTGAGAGACAGAAAAGAAGGGAGAGTTCTTGGGCACGCTGTCCCTGCGGCATCACTTCTGTTTGCCCCACAGCACTGAGGCCTCTGGCACTTTCCCTGCTTTGTAGAAAGCACCAAATGTCCAGTTGTGTCACTGCCTGTGTCACCACCCTGCAGCCACGTTTACCAGCGACACCCTGCGGTCATGGTCATCTCCTCCCAGAGGCAGCACTCGCAGCCTATCCCAAAAGGACTCAGGGCCCTTCCAAACCAGCCAGGACCAGGCCAAACCTCTGCCTGAGAGAGGGAACCCTTTGGCTCCTGCTAGTCACATTCCCAGTAGTCTCTTCCCAGCTCACAAGGAGCCTCTGTCCAGCCTCTTGTGAAAGGACACGATGTGGACAAGCAAGACACACGCCCAAGTACCGCAGCCTGCCTGCCTCCACTGTCCTCCCCTCCCCTCTCAGTTACCTGGGATCTCCACCCCATACACAACCACGTCTGTCAGGTTGAGGATGCGGCTCAGCGTCCCCTCCACCTCAGTAGTGGAGACGTTCTCTCCCTTCCAGCGGAATGTGTCTCCAGTGCGGTCCCGAAAGTACATGTAACCGTATTTGTCCATCACCAGGACATCCCCTACAGGAAAGTGACAGATTTACAAAAAAAAAACAACGAGGTGTGAGAGGAGCTAAGTGCTTCCCCAGAGCATCTCAGGACAGTGCCACCAGCCTGGGACATCCCTGAGCCCATCCAAGTACCCCTCTCCCTTGAGCAGATGCAAAGGCCCTACTTGCCTACCTGTGAGATAGGCAGCATCCCCTTTTGCAAACACGTCCCTGGCAATTTTCTTGCTGGTGGCTGACTGATTCAGGTAGCCATCGAAGTGCTGCAGGGGGTTGCTCTTGACAATGCGGCCCACCAGCTGCCCCGGCTCCCCTGCACAGAGAGGAGAAGGGGTGAATGGAGGAAGTGACCGCTCATGCCCAAGGAAAAGGGGTGTTTAACAGAGTTCGCGTGGTTTAACAAAGCAAGGACTTAAACCTAACTAAGTTACCATGAAGTACATGACAAAAGATCCACACAGGCTGAGGAGATGCATCCCTGTGGTTGCCCTCACCTGGTTTGCAGCGGATGCAGACACCATCCGGCCCCCGGATCAGCTCCATGGTGTCTTCATCCACTTTCACCAAGCCAATGGGGTACACTCCTGGCAAGATCCTGCTGTTGAAGCCACAGGACCCGACCTAGGACAGAATGTGCTCAGAGATGCGTAGCAGGAACATCTCTCTTGCCCCAAGCTGGCACCACAAAAGCACAGTCAAAACCCTGCAGGCAGATCTTAACGCACGCCATGCTTCTTGGAACAAGGAACCTGCAGCAAACAGCCCTGCTGGGTTTCAACCCCCGCCAGGCCAGCAGGCACCCTCTGGGGCATGGGGAGGGTGGCAGAGCCTTACGTTATTATCGAAGTTCCCCAGGCTGCAGTTGCACTCGGTGGCCCCGTAGAACTCAGCCACCTGGGCGATGCCAAAGCGGGCCATGAACTCTCGCCAGATGGAAGCTCGCAGCCCATTGCCCAGCGCCATGCGCACCCGGTGCTGCCGCTCCACCTCCTGGTAGGGCTGGTTCAGCAGGTAGCGGCAGATCTCCCCAATGTACTGCACAATCTAGCAGGGGCAAAGAGAAAGGACACGTTAGGACCCTCTACCACGGCCTGGGATATTTAAGGCGTTCTTTGGGGCGGGCAGGAATGGAAGAACAGGCACAGAGTCCCCTAAAGAGGACGTGGTATTATCCAGGGGTCCTGCCAGCTTGCCTCATGCCCACCCACCTCTGGCAAACTCACTCCTTCAATTTATAAAACCTATCCAAGGTCTGGCTAATGCAGGAGCATGGGAAACGTGGAATTACAGCTGGAGGTGGGAAGGATACAGCTCCACTGCTTTGGAAGATATTTCAGGACAGACAGGCAGAACGAGTCCATGCCTTTCCTTCTTGCAACAGCTGGGCTCACCCTAACTCGACACAGATCCCTGGGCACGTGGCCTCACCGTACAGTTGTACTTCACGCAGTCCTCCCAAAAGTGCGAGGCTGAGAACTTCTTGCGGATGACGACTGTCATGCCCTGCAGCAAGCACTGCCCAATCCCCACGATGTTCCCTGCAAAGAGGCAGCCAGGAAAGCCCTCAGTACCCCGAGTTCCCACCAGGCCAGAGTGAGGCGGGGGCCACGTGTTGGCTCTCAGCAGGTGGGTGTTTATCTGGCCAAAGCCCCCAGGACCCAGGGCAATGTGACAGTGGCATGTGGGGCAACGTGTTGCACCTAGACATCCCACCACACCTCAGTCAGCAAGGCGGGCACTGCTTCCCCTTCCTCACCCCCTTTCTCATGAGGCAGCAATACAATGCGGCAATTCCAAAGCCAGGCCAAGGGCTGGGACAGTCCTCCCCACACACAGTCCCCACTCCAGAAGTCAGCCAGATCAATTCCTGGCTCCCAGATAAAGAGGTCACATGCCGCCACCAGTGGCCAGCTCCTCTTTGACACAGAGATCACTGCTGCACCAACCCCGAGCCTGAGCTCTGGGCATGGCAGAGGGGAAGCAAAGTCCAGGCAAGCAAGGTCCCAAGGGCACACATTACCTGCAGCGTGGTAAAGTGGAAGGCAATCATACATCACATCGTCGGGTCTCATGCGGAAACCATAAAAAACCAAGCTGGCCATGCGGAAATACCTGGGGTGGGGGAACCAAGGGGCACGTCAGAAGCAGGGCCAGAGGCTCAGTGCCAGGATGGGGCCAGGACTCTGCCCCCTTCCTTCCCCAGAGCTCCCGCCCACTGCCTTACCTGCAGTTGACCACAATAGCAGCCTTGGGCATTCCCGTAG
This sequence comes from Gallus gallus, assembly GCF_016699485.2. Taxonomy (NCBI): domain Eukaryota; kingdom Metazoa; phylum Chordata; class Aves; order Galliformes; family Phasianidae; genus Gallus; species Gallus gallus. The sequence goes on from NC_052548.1 coordinate 5,652,596, forward strand.
TGCCAGAGGTATAGATATAGAAGAGTTTATCTGGGGAGGAATGAGGAGACAAGGTCACACATGCAGCGTGACCTAGATCACTGCACCTGATCCAGGAGGAACTGGCTGAAGCAGAAGGTGGGGACAAGTCAAAGCATACTCTGATCACATCAAAATACATTTTGTTATGTGATCAAGAACATGCTGGGTTCACCCCAGGCCTGTTTGAACACATGGAGGGCACATGATACTGAACCACATGCAGCCAGGCTTCAGCCCCCCTTCAAACATTCCAGGCTCTGCTGCTGAAGTCTGCCCTCAGCATCCTGAGCAGATATTCTTGCCAGTGTTGTGACCAGATGATCCTCGGAAATACCACCAGGAGTTTGGCTCCCAAAAGCTGACCACGTACCGAGAAAGCCCTTCTCAGGGGGATCCGGCTGGTGGCGAAGAGCTGTCTGCAGGAGGGGATCCAGGTGCTTTGCACCAGAAAGTGCGGACTCAGGGCTTCCTTCTCCTGACCAGAAGAGATGGACAGACTTCTCCATGGAGGACTGCACCTCCTTCATAGCTGAGAAAGTAAAGAGCAGAGGTGGAGAAAGAGCACCGGGTGAGTATAGCACAGCGATTCCCTATCCTTGCAGGCAGGTGCCCCAGGTAGCTGCACCCTCACTGCGCTCAGCAATGCCAAAAGGCCTGACAGCTCTCCCAGGCAGATGTTGCTCCTATGTCAAACAGCTGGGACCACAGCCCAGGCCTCTTCAGAGACCTGAAGATCCTGTTCTCCACTTCTTCCCAGCCAAAACCTTGCGGTGCTGAGAGGTCTTTCAACACCATCAGCCGCAGGGGCGTAGGCTGAAACACACTGCAAGATTGCTGCAAACAGTGTAGGGAGCAAGAGAGACTCGTCCCTTCCATCAGGGCAGGTCTGGCACAGCACAGGGCTCCATGCAGTGCGTGGACATGAGAGGAACCTCTAGCACAAGAATCCTCACACCCACGTGGGTGTGAGGATTGAACCCACCCACCTCTGCCTACTAACAGAAAGAAAACCAGATCCAATTCCTGAGTAATTCAGCTGTGCACACTCTTTGAGACCTTGCTCTATTCCCTGCAGGAAAGGAGCACTGAATCCACGGACCCCCTCCGCTCAGAGCCTGAAAGCCCCCTGAAGCACCTGCCTGCCCCTCACCTTCCATCATTTCCACTCCAAAAACCACAGCCTTGGAGTTGGAGATGGTGATGCAGTGCAGCAAGGCCTCCATGCGTAGGTTGGAATTCACCAGGGCCGTCTCCACCCCGATCTTGGCCAAGCCGAGCCACAGCCCCACGTACTGATTGCGGGACTCCATGAACAGAGCCACCACGTCACCGGAGCGGAAGCCTTGGCCGTGGAAGAAATTGGCCACTTGGTTGGAGTACTCATCCAGCTGCCGGAAGGTCCAGCTCTCGCCCGTGCCTTGGAAGATCAGTGCTGTTTTCTCTGGACACTTGCTCGCAGTCCTCTGGAAGATCTTGGCGATCGTGTTCTTCTCCCTCACGTGCCTCCACACCTGCCACTTCACCCGCAGCAGGACCAGCCCCGTGCTGCCAAAATAAATGGAACAAGAGGGAAGCTGCTCAGTGACCCCTGCGAAACCGCTTCCTCCGGCAAAGACAGCACAGCACAGAGACCTTGCCAGGAGCTGCAACAGTCCAGCACTGCTCCAGGTGTTACTCTAGATGAGCAGCAGCTCTGGGTGCTTCCCTGGATATAGGCAGAGGCCCTCTGCAAAGGCACTTATGGCCACGAGGGCAGGGAGAGGTGTTTTGGAAGGCTGCAGACTGGGATGTCCTCACTTTAGAGGAGCACCCTGAAGCCTCAGGTGCTGTCCAAAAGGTGTCACTACTGTCCCACATAGAGATCTTTGCCGGGAGCTGGCACAACCTGGTACCAGCCCAGGCAACCGGTGCCACGCCAGCAGGATAAAGTACAAGGACAAGGACAACCAGCAGACTTCAGAGCTCAGCTGAAATCTATATTTCCTAGGAAAACTTTGCCCCAGAGTTTAGTGCCTTCAGGGCACAGCAGAAGATGATCCCCTTCCAGCTGGGCCAGGTGCCAGCAGAGAGCTGGGACCGCGCTCACACACCCCAGCGCACAGTTGGGCCACCCCAAACAGAACACCTACGTGACATCCCTTCGTACTGTCTTGAGGAATATGAGGAAGAAGTCCCATCCCCCTGATCCCAGGTAGAAGATGAAAAGAGCAGGGATGGCCTGGGCCCAGGACAGCTCCAGGCTGACCCTGAAGAACAGCAGCAGTACTGCGAAGGCAGCCAGACGCAGCATCTTGGCCTGTGGAGAGAGAGAAAACATAAACATCGACCCACGCACACCGAACAATAAGAGACCCACGGGCAGGGGATGCATTAGCAGCTCCCAGTTCTATGGATGAGGCCCAGAGTCACCACTCCTCCTGGCAGCAAGGACGTAAGCCAGCAGGCTGATGTTAGCAGACCCTGCCCATAGGCTCCAGTTAAGCCACTGGCACAGCATGGCACTGCTTAGAGCCCACCAAAAGCCCGGCTGTTCCTTTCTTCAGACCCCTGGCCTGCACGCCAACCAGGGACGTGGACACATCCCTGTAGTGTTAGATGTAAGATGAGGCCACCCCACAGGTGTGACAGTGCAGCTGTGCAGGAAACCCCATACAGATGTTAGGAGGCACCAGGGCAATGCCAGGCAGGGTGAGCTCAGCTCTCACTCCCAACCCAGGACAGTCCAGATCCAAATTGCTCCCTGCCCCAAGGATCCCTACAGCCCAGCTCTCCCATGCCCACAGCACCAACGTGTGCCCAGGACAGATGCTGGGCTGCAGACCTCAGTCTGATGCTGCTCCAATGGGAAGAGGAAACTCCACCTTCTGAGCTCTGCCTGTGTTTGTAAACCCGTGTCAGAGGGCACAGCCAGGTGGGTGATGGCCATGAGGCACACTGAGGTGCTGGGCACACCCAGGCCCCGTCCCCAAGCCCTGTGAATGGACTGCAATATTTCTGTCTCGAACACTTCCAGACACAGCTCCAGCACTCGCAGGTGACCATGATTTAGCAAAGGCTTTCCTCAGGCAGCAGCAGCAGGCAGAGGACAGAGACAGGACCTCAGCACAGTGACGGCTCCTAGATAACACCGGTCCTTCCCGGCACGGCCTCGGAGAGATGATATTTTGGCACAATTCTCCTTCCTCTCTTGAAGATGACTCCCTGCTCTGAGGCTGGCAGTGCTGGGCAGGCTCTGCCCACGTGGCCGGGAGCCACACTGCCAGCCACAGCCCCAGGGCTGCCCCACGCGAGATGGCATCCAAGCACATCACGCAGCCACCTCGCACCGAGCTGTGACCTCAGAGCAGGCAGGGATGGCCCCAAGCCCACAACACGGGGATGTCCCACGGCTCTGACCCACGCATCCCGCTCGTGTCCCTGGCTCCAAGCCTCCCCCGAGCAGCTCAGCATCCCCCAGCGCAGCCCCACTGCCTTTCAGCCCCCTGTATTTCCCCCCCCCGAGAACCTCTTCGTGCAGCTTAACAGGGAGACCATCAAACCTCCGCGCTTCAGCCAAGCCCCGAGCCCTCAGCACACCTCCGGCACCGGACAGAAGGGGCGAGGCGGCTGGGAGGGGGGCGGGGGGGGCGCCGTGTGGGCAGCGAGGCGTTCCACCGCCCACACCGAGGCAGGCAGGCCCGGGCAGGCGCCCGCCATCGGCTCCCATCTCGGCCGCGCACGGCGGGCTGACAGCGGCGCCAGGGCCGGAGGGCGCGGAGCCACCGGGACGGCCACCGCCCAACCGAGCGCCGTCCCCGCGCCCACCTCCACACCCACCGCGCCGAGGCACGCAGCCGGGCGGCTCCGAAGGGGGGGGGGGCGGGCGGGAGGGACGGCGGCGGGGAGGCCGCACGGCGGGCACGCGGCTATGGAGGGCGGGGGGACACCGCGCATCCGCCGCAGAGCCCGGAGCTCCGGGCCGGCGCCGCAGCCCCCGGTGCGACGCTTCCAGCGGAGCCCCCGCGGCTCTCCCCGGCTCGGGGGCGGCACCGGACCCCTCCCGCCCGCTCCCGCCTCCCGCGGTCCCCGCCGCGCCTCGCCCTGCCCGAAACCGGCCCCGAACCTCTCGTCGGAGCCGCACCGCCGCCACGGGGCGCCTCGGGCAGCGGCCAAAGCCCCGCCGAGCCCCGCGCCCGCCCCTCCGAGCCAGCGGGGGAGGCCGCGGGGAGGGAGAAGGGGGCGGGCCGCGCTCTTACCGGGCTCCAGCGCGCTCCAGTGCGGCCCGGCCACCTGCACCGCCGCCGGGAGCGGGGCCGGGAGCGGGGAGCGAGGAGCAGGGCCCGCCCTCCGCTGCGGCACGGGGGCGGGGCGGGGCGGGGCGGGGCGCGGCGCTTCGTGCGGCCCGCTGGGAGCTGTAGTCCCGCCCGGCGCCGCCTCTACGGCCCCAGACTCCGGCGGCGCTGCGGGGCGGGCGTTTCCTCGACCGCCGCTCCGCTCCCACCTCCGCTCCCGGTGGTGGCGGCGGCCCCGAGCGCGGGGCGGGGCGGGGCGGGGCGGAGCGCCGCGCGGCGGGAAGAGGCGGCGAAGGCGGCGGGGCTGTCCGACGGCTCTGTGGCGCAATGGATAGCGCATTGGACTTCTAGCGCGGCGGTGACGGGAGTCATTCAAAGGTTGTGGGTTCGAGTCCCACCAGAGTCGCATTTTGCCCGAGGGCGCGGAGCGGCCGTCGGCTCCCGCAGTCTGACACGGAGCCCTCCCGGCCACACACGGCGGCGGGACGCGCCTTCAACCGCGGGGCGCTCGGCGTTTTGAGGGCGCGGGGCAGAGCCGCCCGATCCCGGGCCGGGGGTGGGGGTGGGGGGGCTGCCGTGTGCCGCCGGCGTGGCCGCGTTTGTGCGCCGGGCGGTGCTGCGCCGGGCGGGGAGGAGGGGAGGGTCCCGGCAGCTGCCCGATGGGTTCCTCTCCTGTTTTGGAATGAAATAACCGCCTCGTCGTCCCGGTACGGCACCGCGGCGAGCAGCAGGGCGGCGGCCATCCGCAGCACGGCATTGGTGGCATAGCACCACATCGTCACCCCTCCGAAAAAAAAAAAAAAGAAGAAAAAAAAAAGACAAATCCGCAGTGATGTGGCAAAACCGGGAGGCGAAGCTGCCCAACCTCCCGCATCCGGACACGGGACACGGACACGTCAGCTCCCCTGGGCCGGCCCCGGCCCCGCTGTGCCCGGACGCGGTGGAGCAGCGCAGCGCTGCGGCGGTCCACGGTGACGTCTCGTGGGATCCCGGACCCGAAAAGCGCCGAGGCGTCACATCGCATCGCCCCACCGCACGGGGAGAGAGGGAGGGGGGGTGGGAGGAGGGAGAATTAACCGCAGCTCCACCGCAGCTTTTATTGAGCAAGAAGGAATTTCAACAGCAAACCTCCCCGTGCGCAGCCCCACCTGCCTCGCGGCTCCGCCCCACTCTGCAAACAGCCGCCGGCACCACAACCCTCAGCCCGCACTGCCGGATGCAGCGCAGCCTCCCGTGCTGCTCTGCCGGCACTGTGCCCTACTGCACATCGCACCACTTCGCTGTCAGAGGAAGGCAATCCCTATCGACAACCTCATATGATGACGTTTTCGACGAGGAGGGCCTCAGGGCGGCCTGGGATCTTCCGACAGCAGCTCCAGCGGGGCTAACATCCAGGCAGCAGAGCCGGGCTGAGCACCCCGGGCACAGCAGCAGAGCACCCCGACCCCCTGCGTGCCGCGAGTTTGCTGTGTCTGCACTCACTCCCAACCCAGCAAAACCCGGCTGCAAAAGCACGGCGGGATTTGGCCACCTCTCCGCCTGCTGACAAACAGCGGAAGAGATCACAGTTGTCGGGGCACGGGGAGGTCCCCCCCCAAACAGGGGGCTGCCAGGTCTCGACAGGAGAAAACTCAGCGCCAGGTCGGCACCAGCAGAGCCACGCCGCGCTGCTGCGGCAGGAGGGGACGGAACAGTGCAGGAAACAGCTGCCAACGGGGGCTCCCCTATCCACCCCCCTACCCCCACCCCCCCCCCCGCAGCATTGAGCTCTCACACACAGACAGCCGGAGGGGGGAAGATGCCAATTTCCTCCCGCAGGGATTCCACGCTCTGCTCCCAGCGCTGCTCGTAATAGACATTGAGGACACAGCTGGCGTTGCGCCCGCTCCGGACCGCCCATGGGAGCAGCTCCGTGGCCAGGACCTGCAGCTTTCTGCAACAAAGGCCACACAACACAATGCTTTTTTTTTTTCATTTCCACCTTTGGTTTTCTATTCCCTCCTCCAAGTCCCCATTCCGGGCAGATGCAAACCCTACGGCCCTGTACCCTTCCAGCGTTCCTGCTTATCTCACAGGGGAAACTGAGGCATGGGATGGGACTCTGTGTGGGAAGGTTACAGCCAGCAGAAACCCAGGATCAGAACTCAGGTTAACGTGGAACCTCATCAGACAGCATCGGTGCCTACCGTGCGTTGAGACGAACGGGGCCAAACGCTGCTCCCAGCACACACATGGGCAGCCCCGTCTGGACGGCTTCGAACCATTTCACCACCACCTCACCTGGGAGGCAGCAGAGCACAGTGAGCAGGCACAGGGCACGGTCCCACACCGGGACAGAAGCCCTGCGTTACCCCCCAGGGACAGCCACCCCCAGGAGCAGCACTGCTTGTCGCTGCCCCACAAGCTGGGCATGGCCCAGGCAGGCTGGGCTCCTGGAGACCTTTAGCGATGCAACTGCTAAATGAGGATTTCCCCGTGCGTCTTTCCCCGTCTCCCAGCATGGGAAAGCCCATTTTCAGCCACTGTCACATCTCAGCCAGAACCTCCCAAGGAGGACCAGAAATGCTGGTTCCTGCTGGCTCACCAGCAAGGCTCAGCTTGTGCCTTTGAGTCAGACACAAAATGAGGGGAAAGGACACGGGGATGCACAGATAAGGAACAACCAGGAAACCCACGAGCCTGCGCTCAGAGCTTGCAAAACACCACGTTGTGGTCTAACCCAGCAGGCAATGAACACCCACAGATGACGGAGGACAGCGGTGCAGGGACAGGGATGCTGCTGACCTCCCCGTGCACCTCTCTGGGCCGGGGATCAGGGATTCCGATGGGCCAAAAACCATCACTGGGGTCGGTGGGCAGCACGGAACGTGGCAGCTCACCCAGCATGTTGGTGGGCATGCCCAGCAGGGTGTGCATCAGGTCGTGCACTTCCCGGTACCGCTGGATCACGTAGGCCAGCTCTTCATCATCCACGAACTTGGCTGGCATGCGGGTGTCTGGAGAAACCTTCTGCAAGGGCAAAGAGGCTCAGGTCAGCCAGAACTCCGAGCCTCTGATCTCAATCTTTAACACGCAGCAACGCAGAGCTCCCCATCAGCGTATCTCTCAGCTCCTAACGCCGTGGGTATCATTTACACATGGGCTGCACGGCACTGAGGATGCATCACCCACACCCAGCATCACATCCCAACCTCCCACCAATGCCCTCCATTTCCTCCAGGTGCCCTACGGGCCACAACCTCCCTCTAAACCTCATCTGTGCTCCCAGCACAGAGACCAACCACAGTGAGAACCCACGCTCACGTTGTCCTCCAGGAAGCGGATGTACTCACGGCCCAGGGTGCCATCTGGCAGCCCCCCCAGCCGGGCCATGTCCAGCGTGGAGAGGCGGATGCGAGGCCGCTCCCTGAAAGGGAAACAGAAAGCACTGAGCATCGTGTGAGACCCACACACGGGGGGTGCTGGGCAGATGGAGCCCTGGAAACCCCTCCCTGCCCTTCCCGGCACAGCCCCTAAGCGCTCCCACCAGGATGCGTTCTTTAAGGCATCCACCTGAAGGCCCGGCTATGAGAATTCCCACCTCTCCCCACTCCGGCAGCTCCGGGAGGAGAAGTGCAGTGCTTGCACTGAGCCTGGCTGGCAGCCAGGCCTGGGGAGCGGATCTCAGTGCCCCTGTGAAAGACAGGCTTCAAAGCAGCAGCCCTGAGAGAGGGGAAGGAGTTTGTTCTGATGCAGGTTTTGCATCTCTCCTGCTCAGGCTTTCATCGGCAGCCACGTGGAGGCCATGCACAGAAAGGTCTCCTGCCCAGGCTGGTGGCAAACAGGCACCGTACAGCACTGGGACAGAACAAAAGTCCTTTCATTTCCTCGCGGGACAAATTCTCCTCCTGATAAAAGCCTGCAATGGATCCAGGAGCTGCCCAGGTGCCAGGGAGATAAGCGGGATGAGCAGCAGCTCTGCCCTGGCTGCAGCAGACACTTCCTTGTATCCCTCATCAGCCTGAGGGACTGGGAAAAAAAAAATAAAAAGACAAAGGAGCAGTGAGACTGTGGTCAATTGGAGCCTTATTGAGTCCCTGCTGGTCCTCAGACTTGTGCCCAATGAGTCCCTGCAGATGCAGAAGCAAAAGCCATCAAGTGTTATCTCACAGCTTAGGGAGATGCAGTGGGTGGTGGAATGAAAGCGTGGAGGTGCCTATGGAGAAAACAAAGCAGTGGGGGTGGAGTCCCCAACCGAGGAGACGCTGCAGAGGACAAAACACTCTGCATCCACACACAGAGACACAGCACCTGCCAGTGGCAGCAGAGCAGAACAGACTGCGACGCTGAAACAGCCCAGGGGCTCCATGCTGCTGCTCCCAGACCTGCTGCACGGCTCTGCTCAGCTCTGAGTACAGAGCAAAGTGCACAGCCGGGAGGCTCAGAGCTGACAAACGCCTGAGCTCCTCACAGGGCAGCAGTGCGGGGCTCTCCTTTGCAGAAGGGCCCAGGGAACACGCTCGGACCCACGGGGTGGAGGGATGGGGTCTGACAGAGGGGCAGAGGTGCAGGGCCGGGTGTGGGGGACGCACTGGAGGATGCGGTAACCTTCGGGGTCATTCCTCATCCTGTCTCGCAGCTTGGGCAGGGCAAGGCAGCCCGTGGTCTCGCCGAGGACCGCCACCATGTCTGAAAGAGAGGCCGCACAGTGACACAGCGGCAGCACAAATCCCTGCACGTGTTTTGCATTCGTGATGCCCGGACACGTTTTGTTGACAGGGGGGGAAAGGGGGCACCGAGCGCTGCAGATCTGCTTGGCAGCGGCTCACAGAATCACTCAGGTTGGAAAAGCCCTCTCAGACCCCCAAGTCCAACCTCAGCCCACCCCACTGTGCCCACTGACACAGCCCTCAGTGCCACATCTCCATGGGTCTGGAACACCACCAGGACGGTGCCCCCAGCACTCCCTGGGCAGCTGTGCCACCGCAGCACCGCTCCTTCTGAGAAGAAACCTTCCCCAATACCCAACCTGAACCCCCCCGGCACAACGTGAGGCCATCACCTCTCATCCTATGGCTGTTCCCTGCGAGCAGAGGCCGACCCCACCTCACCACAACTTCTTTCAGGGATTGCAGGGAGCGATGAGGTCTCCCCCGAGCTTCCTCTGCTCCGCTCTGAGCCATCCCAGCTCCCTCAGGCCCCGCTCCGTGCCCCGTCCCCACGCACCGTGCCTGTAGGGGTCCCACAGCGCCGCGCACGCCGAGCCGGCCGCCAGCAGCGCTTTCTGCAGCGGGGTGGTGGGGATGTGCCCGGGGTACAGCGGGACGCGCCCCCCCCGCTGCCGCTCTTCCTCCTCCTCCTCCTCCTCCTCAGCGCGGGGCACGGCGCGGCCCAACCCGGCTCTGCCTGCGGGGAGAGGCGGTGGCGGAGCTCAGAGCCACGGCACCCTCGGGACGAACCGCGGGGCCGCGCGGGGTTCCCTTACCCGGAGCGCCGCGCACCGCCCGCAGCAGCGCGGCCCGCACGGCCGCCCCCCGCAGCATGGCGCAGCCCCGGAAGCGGCGGGGCGGGGCGGGATGGCGGCGGTTCCTTCGGGGCTGTTCGCGGTGTACAAAGCGCCGGGAGTGGCGTGGAACCGCGTGCGGGATGCGGTGGAGGCGCGGCTGCTGCGCGGTGAGCAGAGCTCCGGGACCCCCCCCAATACACCGCGACCCCCCACACGCGGCGCTCTCCGATCATTGCCCCGTTTCTTGCAGAGCTCAACGCGGCCCCGGCGCGGCCCCCGCGGAGCCGCATCCGCTTCCTGCCCGCTGCCAGCGCGGGGCCGCCGGGGTTGGTGGCCGTGCGGGTGCCGGTGTTGGCCGAGCACCGCCTGGGTAAGCGCCGGGAGCGGCGGGGGGAGCGGAGGGGGAATGGGCCGGGGCTGATTGCCGTCTGTTTCCGCAGTTCGAGGGCCCCGCTTCACGCAGCTGAAGATCGGCGCCGGGCACCGGCTGGACGTGAAGGCCTCGGGGGTGTTCGGTGCGAGCGGGGAGCGGCGCGGTTGGGTGGGAGGGACCCGAAGGCGGCCCGTGCTGTGCGCCGCCCGCCCGCAGCTCCCGGGGCCGCGGTACCCCCGCGACGGGCGGCAGCGCCGGCACGGCTCTGAGGGCGTCCCCGCCTCCTGTGTTACAGTGCTCGGCGTGGGCCACGGCAACAAACTCCTGAGCCACCTGTACAGCTGCCACCTGAGCAAGGTAGGCAGGCGCTGCGCAGCGCCGCGGGCGCACCGAGCGGCCCCGGGATGGGTTCTGAGTCTCAGTGCCACCCCGGAGGCGTTCCGGACCCGCGGGGCCGTGGGGGCGCTGGGCCGGGCTGACGGCCGGACGTGATGCTGCTCCGTTGCTCCGAACCTTCCTGTGATGGGTTTACTCCCTTTGCTTCTCTCGGAGGTTTACACGGTCAGGGGGCAGTTTGGTAAAGCTACCGAGGACTTCTCGGACACGGGGAAGCTGATAGAGAAGACAACGTTTGGTAAGAAACGGAACCAATGTGTTTAAGGGGGAAAAAAAAACACAAAACCCTCAACAGAGCACAGAAAGCTGAATAGCGGGGCGTTCGGCCAGGTGGGAGGCACTGCAATAAGAGGCGATGCTCCAAATGCTTCCTGGCCTCTCTTTATGCACGTTGCCCACATGCAGTTGTGGTGCTTCAGTCCACCTGTGCTGAGTACAGCACACACACTGACCCAGGCTGAGCTCTGATCCCGGCGGCTGCTGCTGCTGTGGGTGGGACTCAGATCTGCTCACATCACATCTGGAGGTAGAGAAGGTGAGAAGCCTTTGTGGAGTTCAGTCCTTCAGCCACTTGTATGCATCCACCTTGATGTTTGCAGACCATATCACGAGGGAGAAGCTGGAACGGATCCTCGCCGTCATCCAAGGGACGAATCACAAAGCCCTGCTGATGTACGTATGTAAAGAAACAGCGTGGCTGTGTTTGCCATTACAGCTTGTAAAGGTTTGAGCAGACAGAAGTGCAGTCACTCACAGTGCTCTGTATGCCCGTGAGAGACCACTGCTAAGTGTCCTTTTTGCATTCGGACACCTCCAGCTCCAATAGGCTGCAGTAGGACCTCCACTGATGTCTCATGGATGTGGCCAACCACCTCCCTCCCAAACTGCTACACTACTGAGCACAGCACAGCATTAAGATGTGTGCAGAAACTTAATGCATGGGCAGCCCTGAGAATAACAAGTGCAGCTCTGCCTTAGTCGAGACCGTATCTATTTCAAATCCCACTGAAGAGCAGCACTCAGTGTCTGCTCTGCTCCTCTTCTCCTTTTTCCAGGCATTCTCACATCGATATGAAAACACAGGAGGCCTACGAGCTGGCTGTGAAGGGGTTGATTCGTCCCATGGGAAAAAGCCCCCCAATCATCACTGCAATCCGGTGTCTGCAGTTTGCACTCCCTGAATTCCAGCTAGGTAGGGCTGCTGCAAGGCTGGGGTATATATAAGTTGGTAGAATTCACTTCCTTGTTAGTGACCTAATGCACAGTGAATTGGTGGGAGCTCAGTACCAACCAGCAATGCCTGCAGTGCTGTGAGTTGTAGCCTGCCAGCTCAGCACAGCATCCCTCTGCTGGATTATCTCCGTTGTGCAAAGCTTCTTTTCCCCCCTTTTTCTGAGAGCAATTGTCTGAAACCCTGTAGAACTGAAGATGCTGTACTAAACCAAACCAGCTGCACACCTCCCTCATTTTGCTTTCCTTTTTCTTCCTTATGCCAGTATTTAAATGCAGTGCAGCTCAGTGGGCACGGGAGGGTGTTTAAGCATGCCTTGCTTTTCTGCAGTCAGTCTTCTATTGCTCCCAAATCATTCGTCTTACCACAAAGGTGGTAAGGTAAATCTTCTTATCCACTTTAAAATAGCTAAATCTCTCTATAATTCTGCTACATACACAGATTTGTTCTCTAAAGCTTTAGTTTCTGGAGGGGCTGGGACAGCCTGCAGCGTTCCAGCAATGCACAGTCCACCTGTGCTTTATCACAGCAGTCTATTCTGCTGAACTGTTACCTTCAGCATAAGTGTGATGGACGTCTGCATTACAGACGAGGTCTGAGCCGTCCCATTGCTTTGCCCACTCTAAAGGAATCTCTCTGACCTTTCAGAAATCCACTGCTTGCATGAGACCCAGCAGTACCTCCGGAAGGTAGTCCACGAGATTGGTCTGGAGCTGAAATCATCTGCTGTGTGCACACAGGTGCGAAGAACACGTGATGGTGTCTTCACGTTGGATGATGCTCTCCTGAGAACGCAGTGGAACCTGCAGAGCATACGGAGTGCAATTTTGGACTGTCAGCTCAGAGTGAAAACTGAGTTAGAGAAAACAATGGGCCATTGGGATGGAAGTGTTCTTCAGGAGATGGATGCTGAGACGGCCCACACCGCTGACAGCTGAGCGTGTGCTCCAGAGGGAACATCCACAGCCCATCTCTGCAGCACAATAACATCGCTACGTGCTGACAGAATGATGGACAGCAGAAGGAAAGAGGTTAATTGCAGTTCACTTCCACCACTTCTTCGAGATGACTTTAATCAGAGAGGCATTTTTTCATTGACAGGCTGTATAATTCTTTGTTTTAAAGCATTGTAAACAGTTCGTTAACAGGAGGTAGCCGTGCCAAAATCCCTGTTGGCTTTGGGATCATTAGGTTGCTATGGGATATTGAAACCCCTTCCCAAATTGTTCAGCAGCAGGAAACACAGGCAGCATCTTACAGAGCTGTGTTCCCTTGATTGCATGGATCTGTTTGCTCCTTGCAACCAGCAGCACATCTCCCCTGCTGCACAGGTTTTTATTTTCCCAAGAGTAGTGCATTTGCTTTAGCCCTGAGAGCCAGAAATGAGACTAAAAGAGGGCTGCAAGGGAGGAAAGGCAGCTCACCTGAAGTCCTGCAGGGAAATGGCTGTCAGACAGAGCGTGTGCAGTGGGGAAAGAGGGACTGACACAAAGATGCTAACAGCACAAGGAATAAAACTGAAAGTGACCTGAAGGGGAAGAGGCTGTTTTTGGGTTCAGCACTACAGACAAATACACGGATCTGTTAATTAAGAAAGAAAAAGCTCTGTCTGTTTTTGCTGAGGAACCAGGGCTGCTCAGGGCTGTGCTGTGCTGTCCTTTGGCAGCTGCCTGCAGGCAGAGGTACTGCCTCGCCGTGGAGGTTTCAGTTCTGTAATCCCACTTGTTACCTATTAGATCATTGTAGGTGGATTAGACTTAACAGAAATAAGCTTTCTAAATGTAAATTAAAAATGGTGCTGTTGCAACATGCAGTATTTTCCTGCTATGTACCCAGCCAGAGACTTGCTTACTTCTAGATATTTACATATTCTAGAAAGCAGCAGAAATTGTTGGTCCTATTCTTCTTCTGGATTTGGGCAAAGACAAGTGTAGTTTATCTTCCAGACTGCCCTTAAAGTACAAGGAACAACTCTGGGAGGAGCAGGGACGGAGTACCTCAGTAGCAGAGCTCAGTCCCTGAAGTTATTAACTCAGAGCCTGGAACCCTTCCATTTTGCCCTGGGTCTCCCTGCTCTGCAGATAGCAGCCAGCACACAGCACTGCTCTGTGCCTGCTGCAGAGCCTCACCAAGGGCAGTTTGCTGTTGGCTGGCTGGTTTGTGGGCATCCATCCTTTGTGGACAACAGTCTGAGATGAGGACACCATCCCCGACAGCTGTCTTGTGCTAACTGAAGCAAAACCAGCACTGGTTAAGCAGGCAGAACGCCTGCGTGACTGCGTTAATCCCAGCGCTTCTACAGGGAGGGGTGGGGGGGAAGGAAACACGGACCTCTCAGTCCTTAAATAACCTTCCATAAGCTGGGCAGTGGGCTGTGCTTCATCCACATGCCTCACGCCTTGCACAAAGCGGTGGGATTTCTGTATGTACTTCCCAATGAAGAAGCACTGCTGAACACCTTGCCTTGTCACTGTGTTCTCAGCAGCAGCTTTTCTGACCACTTTCTGATATCCAGGCACTGCGAAGAGAGATTAATTTCTTTCAAATTTAAGAATACGAAGAATAGATTGCAATACAGGCCTGACTGAAAGCAATGGGGGAGAAAGGAAGGTGTAGGAAATAGAAATGGACAGGACACTGAGCTTGCCTGAAGCAGGAACAACGTATGTGGTCAGAGTGCTTTATCTGTTGGCACAAAGCATCCAGACTGGGGTTGTGCAGTCACTTTCAGTCCTGAGAGCTGACACTGAAACACTCCTGCTCTCACCAGAACTGTGCTTAGGGCACTGCTCACTTTCACTGCGACTCCGCATTTACAATCAGTAAACGTAATCCTGCAGCTCTCGTTCCCAGCAGCAGTGCTGCCACACTGCCCCCATTAAGAGTCCTCAGCAAACATCTGAATAACGTCTTTAAAGTTGTCTCAGCACAGAATATAGCTTAAGAATTTGTTCCCGAGTTCATTTCATGAGTCATACGCTCTCAAAGTGAATTACTGAGGGATGCAGTAGCTGCTTTAATTCGGGTCAGACAGTTCAACACAATGTTCTGTTCACCACAGAAATGATACAAAACCTCTGGACATTACAGCAGTTAAGTACAAAATTGCTGAGCACTCAAACCCCTCCAGATCCAATCAAACCAAACCACCATCACAACTTCAGCCTTCCTCTCTTCTCCTGATGGCTTCCCTGACCCAGCAGCTGTCACATCACACGGTGTGCCCTGACTTCCTCCATCCATTCAGAGGCTGCTCCACCTGCAGGTTAACACACCCAGGCAGAGCCTGGATGCTGCAGAGAAGCAAAGGCTCATTGAGAAGAGTTTCAGCACCAACCTCAGATTACAACCATTCAAATTAGAAAATAACAATTAGAAACAGTGTTTCTCAGGTAGCAGAGCAAACTGAAAGCATCCCAAGTCCACAGCCCCAACATCCCTTTCCCGCAAACAGGAATGAGCTGATCTCATCCACAACTTGCACATTCCAAAGCTGCTGAGAAACGTGGCTGCTAACAAAATCTCCTGAAATTCAGCATATTTGCTGCTTCTGTTGGCTCCAAACAGGTACAACACCACAACACAACAGCCCTGTAACAGTCATGTCTGCAGGTCACGGCAGCCTGCAGGTCCCATGTTAGTCATTAAGCTCCAGGTCATACTCAGGGTACAGCTGCTTCGTAGTAACCCCTCGGATAACAGCTAGAAAAGAAAGAAGTTGCATTGCTTTCATCAAGAAGAGAGCAAATAAGTCAGAAAGGACTTGCGTTCTCCTCCCAGTAGGCTCTAAGTATCCCACAGAACCACCCACAGCCAAGGAGCCAAAGATTGCCAGCTGTGCCCCCTCCCCCCGCCACGTTGCTTTGTTATGGAAGCCTATAACACTGAGGATTCTTTGAAACAAGCTCTGCCTTCATGGCATCAGTGCCTCTATGAATACATACAGCAAGAGCTTCTCCAACAGCCTTCCCCTCCTTACCCAGTTTGCCCAGCAGCATCTGTCCAGCATCTTTAATTTCGTTGTACTCATGGAGCAGAGAGATGTGCTTCTCCAACTCCTCCACGCTGTACCCTCTGGAACAAAGCCACAAAGGTCAAAACAAAGCCAAACAAAGCTGGAAGGATATCTGAGCCAGCCTGGTAAAACCCCTCTGTTTAGAACAACCATTTTAGGTTGGATATTAAGGAAAACTGCCTTCTCAGAGCAGTGAGGCATTGCACGGCCCAGGGAGTGGTGGAGCCCCTATGGCTGCAGGTGTTACAGAGCTGTGGGGACGTGGCATGGAGGGATGTGGGCACAGCAGGCTGGGGATCAGAGAGCTCTTTTCCAGCCTTAATGTCTCTATAATTAACCCCATCTCCCCCCATTCAAATCAAGTGCACATCGCCTCACACACAGCAAAGGAAACGCTCATCCAGGCCCGGGCTGAGCAGTGCTGCAATCCACAGCCTCGGTTTGTGGGGGCAGCAGCTACAAAACACACCCGTTCACCCCCAGTTTACACATCGTTACCTCAGCAGGTGGGTCAGAGCCTTCCCGACCAAGCCCTGGGGAAAACAACAGGGAATCATAGAATGGTTGAAAAGGCCCACAATGCTCATGCAGTTCCAACCCCCTGCTATGTGCAGGGTCGCCAACCAGCAGCCCAGGCTGCCCAGAGCCACATCCAGCCTGGCCTTGAATGCCTGCAGGGATGGGGCATCCACAGCCTCCTTGGGCAGCCTGTTCAGTGCGTCACCACCCTCTGGGGGAAAAACTTTCTCCTAATATCCAACCTAAACCTCCCCTGTCTCAGTTTAAAACCATTCCCCCCTGTCCTATCGCTATCCACCCTCACACACGGCCGTTCCTCCTCCTGTTTATACGCTCCCTGCAAGTACTGGAAGGCCGCAATGAGGTCTCCCCGCAGCCTTCTCTTCTCCATGCTGAACAAGCCCGGTTTCCTCAGCCTTTCCTCATAGGAGAGCTGCTCCAACCCCCTGCCCATCTCAGCGGCCCGAAGGAGCTCCGTGCCGCATCTCCCGGCTCCGTAACTCAAAGCACGGCCGCAGTACGGCGCAGCCGGGCCGTCACGGAGCCCCGCGGGCCGTACTCGGACAGCAGCTGCGCGATCTCCCGGTCCAGAGCGCGGTCCTTCTCCTTCAGCGCTTCCACGTCATCGCACGGCGCTTCTCCGCCCGCTCTGAGGGGTGGTGGGGCCGCTAACGGGGCGGGAGGGCGGCCCACCGGGGATCTGAAAGCGGCACCGCCGCTCCGCCGGGCGCCGCCGAGAGCCCTGAAACAGCGCGGGGAGCCCCGCGTCAGCGCAGGGCGGCCTCAGCGGGGCGATGCCAGACGGCGCGAACCGAACCGAACCGAACCGCTCCGCTCCTACCTCCGCTGCGCCGGCGGCGCGATGCGCCCCGAGGGGGAACAGCGCTGCTCCGCCAGGGCCGCCGCCTCCCGCGCGCACCGCCCGCACGGGCACGGCGCGGGGCACGCCGGGAGCTGGATGCCGGCGGCGCGGGGCACGCTGGGAGTTGTAGTCCCGGGCCCGGCCGTGCCCTCAGCGCCGGGGAACGCATTCCTCCGCGGGAACGCGCAGGGGACGCCGAGGTGGGGCACAGCGCGTGGGAAGGAGCGGCTCTCCCCGCAGCGGCGCCGCGCCGTGCCGGCGGGCCGGGCCGGGCCGAGCGCTGCCCCCCGGGGCCCGGGCGGGGCGGTGCTGCGGTGGGGGCGGTGCGGAGCGGGGCGGCCCGGAGGTGACCCCCCGGCCGTGTCCGCGGGACCGCGATCCCGCACCCCTCCGCCGTGGGCGGGCCCTGAGTCGGGGCACGGGGGCGGGCCCGGCCGCCATTCACGCCCCGCACCGGGGGAAGCGGGCCGGGCGGGGAGCGGAGCGGAGCGGGGCGGAGGGGCACGGCCGGCCTCAGGCCCCGGGGTGGGGCGGGCGCTCGGGGCGGAGCCTGGCTGCCGACCGCACCGCTCCGCTCGGCGGCTGACGTGGCCCGGGCGCGGGGCGGACATGGCGGACGGCAGCAGGCAGAGCAAGCTGGCGGCGGCCAAGAAGAAGGTGAGGGCGGAGGGCCGTGCCGGGGCCGCGGGGCCGTGCGTGGAGCGGAGCGGGGAGGCCCGGAGCGGAGCGGGGAGGCCCGGCCCGGTCCCGCAGCGCTCCGCGGCGCCCCGGCTGTGGAGGCGGCCCGGGGGGGCCGGGCCTGCGCTGCTGCGCTGCCTGCGTTGTGTGTCTGCCGCGCTCTCTGCCTTCTGGATCTCTTTTACATCTCTCTGTTTCCCCTTTCTTCTTCTTCTTCTTTTTTCCTTTCTTTTCCCCTTTTTGTTCCCTTTTTTCCTCCTCGCGGGGCAGTTCGGCCCGCTCCGTCCCAGCGCGATGCCCGCCTGTGTCAAAGTCAAACGAACGGGAAAGTGCCCTGGAGCAGCTCGGGCTTCCATTTTGAAATCCTCCCGAGGATCCTTTTCGTTCCGGCGCTTATCACCTTGACGTGGAAGCGCAGCCCCGCGCTCCACGGGCGCTCCCAGGGCCGCAGGAAGCGCCGCCCGCGCTCAGCTCCGGACTGCGGGCATTTGGAGCATCGGAACCCCGGGCGGCTCAGAGCCTCCCCGGGGCGAAACTGACTTTAAATCGACATCCATCGCAGATCGCTCATCCCCGCGGCCCGCAGTGCCTCGAGCAGTGCGTTATCTGGAAGGCCGTCCTTCTCCTTCTTCAGCTCTTCCAGTGTTCTCTTTACATCTTAATATCCGACGCCGCTTTTCCAGTTTGCGTTCCGTGCTGTCATTCTTTGTTCCTTACTGCTGTTAGTTACAGGCTTACAAATACCTCTTCTTGCAGCATCAAGTTGTTTCCCGGCTGCTTCCTGAACTGGGGGCTGAAGTTGAACAGTGACAGCTCTCAGTCTGTTGTCACAAAGCCATCGCTCTCAGTCTCACTTTCGGAGCCCCTGAACTATTGTTGATATATATACGTTCCTTTCCCAGACAAGGAGCTCTTTGAGGACAGTTTCTCTTCTTCTCACAGCTCAGCTGAGCTCTTACCCAGCGCTCTGCTGTCGTGTTGTTGATGTTATGCTCACAGTGGATGCGTTCTGGTTGGACTTCAGGTTATCCTTTTTTCCCCCGCAGCTGAAGGAGTACCAGCAGAAGAACAGCCCTGGAGCCACTGCGGGAGCCAAGAAGAAACGAAAAGCTAAAGAAGGAAGTAGGCCTGAGACTCCCACAAACGATGACCGGCAGTCTCCAGAGAACGTGAGCGTCCCCCCCTTCCTCCCAGATAACCCCTCTGCCTCATGTGTGGGTTTCCCAGACAGCACGACTGCAGCTGGAAGAGGGTTATGCAGTGTAACGTGAGCGGCCGAGGCGCCCGTGTTAGCAGTATGTGAGTCAGGCTGTGTGCTGGAGCAGTGCTGGAGCGTCCAGAGCTGTCGTGCAACCCTGGATGAACCCCGAGCCGCCCTTCTGGGATGTGTGCTCCTCGGGAGCTGGACGAGGCCGGTTTCTTTGGCTGCCTTTGATGGAGGTTTTTCTCTCTGTCCTTTTCTGAGCCGTTTCTCTTTTCCACTTCTCTTTCGCCTCCTTTAGATTCAGAACATTCTGAAGGTGCTGGTGTCAGACCTTAACCGCTCCAATGGGGTAGCCATACCCTCATTGGACAAAAGGAAGGTGAGGCAGTGCTCCGTGTCCCTCTCAGTGACTCACTGTCCCCTCTGCATGCTCAGCTTCTGTTCACACTGACCTTGATTTTGGATGGAGCCTCGTTCTGGCATGTCTGCTGTGTTTTGTGGCTGTTGTTATTAACACGGGGCTGTTTGTTACCATGCGTTTCCATCGCTTGTAAGTGCTTGTTTCCTCCTGTTTTCTGTCAAATAAGTGAACCACGTCCAATGCACATCCTTCAGACAGCTGAGCTGCAAGGTAGAAAAGAACAAGCAGCAGAGTTTGGGGGTGAGGCAGTAAACCAAGTTAACTGCTGAGAGATGCTGTGCTAGGAAGGAGTAGTGCCTTTTTAATCTGTATTTCTCCTGGTCTGTGGTGGTGTTTTATTTACTTCAGTGCTGTGCTCCTGAAGGGCAGGTTTCTGCTCATGCCTGCCCTGAGCAAGCTGTGTAGTTATTCCAGCAGCCCCATTTTATGACAGGTGATGAAAGCTGCACAGGTGATGTACAGCCTGGCAGGTACCACAGTGTTAAGTATGTTTAGGCAGGAAGTGTGGTATTTCTAGTACAGCATTATAGGCTTGAGTGCCTTCCCTCAGTCCTGGAGAAGGAAGGGCAGGAAGAAGTCCACTGAGCAATGGAAATGTATTCAGGTGCCAAACAGACCCTGCGGTGCAGGCTGTGTGTTGTCAGAGCTTAAGTGATAGGAGGACCTCCTGTGAGCTCTTTATTATTTTACGTATATGTATGGTATATATTACCATGTTTGTTTTTATGATTTATTCACTTTATAACTGTTTGTTGTGGAAGCAGAAGGAAGGCATTCCTCTGGTTGTGTTACTGACTTTTGCATCTTGAATAACGTTCCAATCAGAACAAATTAAGGACGTGTTTTTGAGGTGTCCTGGGCTCAAGTCCACGTGGTGTTCTCCATTTATGAGAGCCTGAACAAACAGAGATGAAGTAACCTGCACCTGAAATAAGCAAGGGAGCTCCTGGCTTTCCTTTAAGCCCCTAAAATACATCGCTCCTTGAGAGCACACGGCTGTCCTCCAGACCAATAATGGATGCAGTTCCATTTGTTCCCCTCTGCAGTTTTCCAGCTCATTACTCTCATTAAATCTGTCTTCACTGCTGCTGTAACCCCGTGGCTGTTTGATTCATGGATGAAGTAAAGCAGGTAAATAGGGAATGCCCAGAGAGTTCTTGTTTCGTGCAGACTGCCAAGAATGAAGCGACTGAAATAAAAGGGAACTCTTTCAGATGGATTAGCAGAGAGCTGCAGTGCATTGGTGGGGTTGGCTGCTGAAGGACTACTGTTTGCTTCGTAGTGTCATTAAATGATGGCTTATCAGAGCTGGAGATGAAATAACACTACTTGCCATGAACCAACAGAAACGCAGCTGCTCTGGGTTTGTATGCTCACTGAGCTGCCGGACAGGATGGATGGAGTTGTCCATCTCACCATGGCTTGGTGCTGCTGTTGTCAGCTGTTACTTATCCTCCCACGAATGCCGGATGAGAGCCTTCATCACTGCCCAGGAATAGCTTTTAGGCCCTTTTCTATTTAGATTGTTGTAGCTGTGGGATTCCTAGCTTTGCCAGGGCTGTGGGCACCTGTTCCCAGCCGGGCCCATTTTGGCCTGTTCCCAGATGTCCTGTTCCTAAATGTCTGGTTCATAGCTTGCTGTTTGAGTTTGACTAACCTGGTTGTCAAGCAGTCATTCGCCTGTTCTTCCCCACCTTAATTTGCACCCAGTGATCAGTGTTTTCCCCAGAGACGTGTGAGGGGCAGTGCTGTACCAGCAGTGATGCCATCTGGCTTTGCCCCTTGCTCACTTTTTGACAAATCCTCTGCAGGAAATCCAGAGCGTGAGCTTAGAGTAGGGTGAGATACTGTCAGCCCTCATTAGAGAAAGGATCGTGATGATAGGGCAGTTCTTCAGACTGGATCTAGCAGGACGTAGGGCTGGGATGACTTTTGGTTGTGGGTTGGTGCAGTCACCTGTTTGCTCTGGGGAGGACATAGATTCACTTCCATGTGTCCCTACATGACTTTGTTCACGTCTGTTTCTCACAGGCCTATTGCAAGGTGATGTGTCCACGTGTGTCTCCTTCGTTTTGCACGTAGGCTGTAATTCCTGTGGTGTGTTTTGTGACAGGCATACTTTGACAGTGATGTTGCCACTCGTAATGCTGACCAGCTTGCTGCCGATGTCCCCGTGCTATCTAACAGCAACAGCCTGCCTAGCTGTGCTTCTGTCCTGCCTGCTCCTGGGAGCACGCAGCTGACACAGGTTTGTGAGTCATCATCAATATCTCCACACTGGTTAGCCATCTTTTTCTGAGGAGGACAATCCCCAGAACTAACTCACGTTGTCTCCTCTTAAATATACTACGTTCTCCACTCTCCATCTAATCATCATCCGTCTGTGAGAGGGGAGAGTACCAGCATGCACACATGCTGCTTCCAAGGCTGCGACTCTCTTCCCCTTCTCTCCTATTTAATTAGCAGAAAGCACTCTTAATAATACAGAAGGTCTCCGGCTGGCTGGAGCAATCTGCATTTCCTTTCACTGCTTAAAGATTCTGTTGAAGTTTTTCCAGCAAAGCACAGCTGATTATTCTGATAAATGGTAACAGCAAATACAAAGCCAGTAACACTTAAGCCCCTTAATCCCAAGAAACGTAGGCACTCAATGCTCAGAAATTATGGGCAAGCTGGGAAATGAGCTGGTTTTCTTAGGTTGATCATTCTTTGGGAAGCAGTAATTAGAGGTGCTGTGGAACCCGAGCCCAGATGTAGTCAGGCCTTAGGGACACATTCACAAACACGATTCCCAGCTTTTCTTACAGGCCTGTCAACCTTTGTTTCAATCCACAGATTCATGAAGCTGAGGATCGTAAAAACACTTTGGATGAGAACAGGTGAGCGTTTGTGTTTGCAGCAGGATGCCAAAGTGTCCAACAAACACACGGTTTAGTACTCCCTGCTGCTTTACTGATCGGGGCAGTTCGCTAGGAGGAATGTTCACCGTGAGGTCTGTCTTTGTTCCCAGGTCTCTGTCATCAACAGAAAGCCTCCGCCAGCTGTCTGAACAACTCAATGGCCTGGTTGCTCAGGTACAGCCTCATTTTGGTCCATCTGTCCTAATGATTTTTTGGGGTCTGATGCGAATCTTTAAGCAGCCTGCTTAAGAAAACACTCTTCAGTGTCAGAGATGTCTGCAGTCATCCTACTAAACAATGAGATAGTGAAGCACTGAGAAGCTAAACTTCCAGTTTTAGGAATGTTAAAATTTCAGCAGTAGGAAGAAGAGCAGAGTGGGTGAATGAACAGCATGTATTCATGGAAACATGTAGCCTTGATTTAGTGGCAAAGAATCTGAAGTCGATCTGCATAATTCATTTCAGCTTGCCACAGGGGCAGTCTGCATCTATCCTTAGCCAGGAAAGTGTTTTCTTTCTGTGGCTGTCTCTGGTACTTAGAAGTGAAGTGTGCTATAAGAAGTATTATGATAGTTCTACTTGATAGCGATTTATTGCCTGAGGGAATAAAACTGACTGACTTGACTATTTTTCTTCTAGTCTACGTCATATGTGAATGGGGAAAGTGGTGTTTCTTCCACTAATATTAAGGAAATGGAAGTAAGTTGCCATGAGCCTATGATTTGCTTATTTTCTAGTCTAAGTCAATTGTTGGGACTGTGCTAATGAGACCTAACTGAACACACAGTTCACATACGTTGTTGTCCAGTGCTGCCTTCTGCTGTGCTCGGGTAGCTGTGCTCAGCAGGAGTGGGTATTTCCAAGATATTCTGAGGTATTTCTGGGGGGGCTTTGGGATCATTTGGCCTCAGTGCAACTCTTAGTTTTGATTCACTTTTATGGCAAAAAATGCCTTAGCAGAAAGCACAAGTAAGTTAATGTAAGTTAATGTCCCAGCTACTCTTGTCGGATCTGTAGATTGATTTGGGGAATCTGATTTTATCAAACTGTGATGATGATTTGTTTTTCTGTCCTTTTTAATTAATGCTTTTTTCCTCCCCTCCTCCTTTTCTGCCCCTTCCTTCTTCTCCTGCCTGCATGTGCCCATCAGACACGTTACCAGGAGCTGGCAGTAGCCCTAGATTCCAGCAATCTAACTAACAAACAGCTCATTACAAAGATAGAGGAATTGGTAAGAAACAATCCAACCAACCAGTTTGATATTGTCTCTGCTGCTCCTCCATGCTCTCTGGGTGTCTGCAAGGCTATGGGTTCTCTTATAGCACCACAAGGAAGGCTGCTTTCATGACACTTTGAGTGGAACAAAACGGGCTGTACGGGAGACCTGTTAGGAAGATCAAAGTCTCAGGCCACTTATGGTTGCATCAGCTCATCTGAGAACAAGAAGCACAGCTCTGCTGTTTCTTCTTAAATTTACTGTTGCTCTCACTGTGTTTTCTGTGGATGATAAACATCCTGATCAAACAACTATTTCTGGGCCTGGTCTGAATCCCTGAAATACAGAACTCTCGTGCTGGCAGCAGTGTGAAAACCTATTGCTGCAGGTGGTGATGCTGTTCTAAATATATTAGCAGAGTGGGAGCAGTAGGTCTAAGAGAGAGCCTGGGGCTGCTTTCTGATCGTATCCTCAGCTTCTCTTGGCACTATGAATGAACTGCTTTGTCCTGTGGCTTGCATGGATTCCCGCTGCTGCTTTTCAGCCTTCAGCTTTAACACTGCAAGAAACGTAGCTAAGTGGACTTGTTTCGGTCTGAAAAGAGCCTTTCTTGGTTTGAAATACTTTTCCCCATTTTGTTCCTCTCACACCACTCTTTTTTTCCAAAGTCCACCATTTCCCAGTGCACCCCACAAACCCCTCCTGTGTTATTTTTGGTTTTGAGTCCTTTTGGTTTCATTCTGTTTCTGGTTTGTCTTTCAGCTGGGCTGCAGGGGTAGCTGGTAGTGAGGGCAGTGCCTGCCCAGGACTCCTCGTTTGCCTGCTTTCTGACAGGCACATGAAATGCTGTCTGGAATTACACAGGGCCTTTGCTGCATTTGCAGTCTTGTTTTCTTTGTTCTGGTTGTGTTCTGTGCTGGCCTTGTTAGACTCAAAACCTCAAATTCATCAGCTTCCCAGCTGCAGTCGTGTTTCAAAGTGAGCTTGAAACTGAAGTAGTCAAAATGGGCTGATGTCTGTCCTTTGGAAAGGGGAAATACACCATGCATGTAGCTTAGATGTGGGGCATCTGTGTGAAACTGCCACGAGGACAACAGTAGTGAGTAGCAAATGCTCCACAGCACCCACATCTTCACACAGTTTGTGTGGCAGCCCAGTGGGCAGCTGACAGTTCTGATGTCTTTCTCCCCATGTCTAAAGATGCACTGTGTACAGTCAATACTTCCAAAGACTTCACCCACAAGACCAAAACTGACCAGGACAGGATGGTGCCCTTTCTCTGCATACCAGCTCTTTTTCATACCAGCTTTTGCAGGAGCCTGCCAGCATTAGTGAACTTCTGCATGATTTAAAGGCCAGTTGCCACATGGGATAAAAGTTGAAGGGCTCAGCTGAAGCACAGTGCTGTGCTGTGGCTTTGGGTTTTTTAGATGCATTTTTGGTCATTCCCCTGCTGCATCAGGGTTATCATTCATGTCAGAGATGTGGGGTGAAAGCGTAACTGAAGTTGTTGGATGCTCAGATACATACAGGGGTTTTGTAGTGGTGTTTGTGAATAACTGCAGTAGGAATAACTGAAGGAAGCCCCAAATCTATTATTTTAATAGATAGTCTTCTTGGTCTTCTACATAAAAAGATAACGGGAACTGTTTGCATTAATTGGGCGTGAATCCTACTTCAGTGAAGTGAAAATATGCTTCAGCAGTATGAGAATATCTCCTGCTAACACTGATGCATCCATTTTCTTCTGTAGAAGCAGCAGAACCAAGAAGCAGTGAATCAGCTGGAGAAGGTAAAGTGTGTCCTATTTTTGGATAGAGATAGAAATAGATTTGTTCTTCTGAAGAAGAGAAAGCACAGCGGCCTGTGGCACCAGCCTATGTGATCTTGTCTTATAGAGCTGTAGGATCACTTAGGTTGGAAAAGACTGTTAAAATCATCAAGTCAGTCCTACCATCTGCTCAGCACTACCAAACCCACCGCTAAACAGTGCCTTTAAGCACCACATCCACACATCTCGTAAATCGCTCCAGGATGGTGACTCCATCGCTTCCGTGGAGATCATCCTAGAGTCGGGTCTGTTTGTAGCATTGGGTTGAGTATTTTGACTCCATGAGCCAGGCCTGGCACAGAGCTTGCTTGTTTTGATGAAAGTTAAGATTTAAATGCTCAAGTATTGGAAGGCTGCAGTGGAAGCAACAGATTACAGTTTACGGTCCTGTCAGTAGTTTGCATTCCAAACACTGCCAGCATAAGGAACCTACTGTTGCCATTCTAGGATGGATAACCAATAAAGTAGTTAAAGAAATGGAAGACTGAAGCATGGCTATTAAAAATGATGATACTGGTTAGATGCTGGAATGATCCTACCAATGAATCGCTGCTTTTTTTTTTGGACATAAAACAAGAGGGGTTTACAATTTAGTGCTGAACAGGCATTGTTTGTTTGTACAGGAAAAGAAGGAGTTTGAACAGAAATTTTCTAAAGAGCAAGCAGCACTGAGAGAACAGCTACAGGTAAGGCAGAGCTTTCACTACAGTAACATGACCTGGCTGCTGTCCTTGTCTGGATTACTGAGCACTGTGTCTTCATCTTGGAAGCCAACATCCTTTCAGGAGAACTGGGAGAGCCAGTTAGCTAGATTGTACTTAAATGCAAGAGCTCTTTGTCTCACTGGATTATCCCTCTGTGGCAGCAGGGATGTTGTGGTTGCGAGCAGAGATTTCCTGCACTGAGCTCCTTTTTCTTTCTCCAAGGTTCACATCCAGACGATTGGAATCCTAGTTTCTGAGAAATCTGAGTTGCAGACAGCCCTTGGACATACTCAACAAGCTGCACGACAGAAATCAGGTAATTGACTTGGAGCACTCCAGCTCGAGCTGTTGGTTAAACTGGATTTCAAGTCAGAGGCACGATGGCTGCTGGCTGCCAGCTCACAGCACTTGTTGGTTCCTTAATGAGCAATACTTGGCACCGTCACCACTTCTGTCATCATAGCTGCCCCCAGATTGGAGCATGGTAATCCCATGGCAGTTGAGGTTCTTTTGTGCATCACTGAAGCCCTGTCAGCTCTGCTCGGGCCTGGTGACTACCCCAGACTGTTCTTTTCTCATTTTCTTCAGATTCTTTTAAAACTTTGTTCCCTTTCATCGCCCTTCCTCCCACACAGCTGTCATGTTAATGTAGGTTTTACCCAGGCCTTTCATTCTCAACTAAATTTGAGCCATTTGCCCTCATAGGAAAAAAAAAAAACCAACCCAAAACATAGTGCCTCTTGCTCTGCAAAGGACATCTCATCATCTCCCTCTAAAACTGAGAAAGGTAGTTGCTGACAGAGAGCTTTACTGCTCAAGGTTGCTGGTGAATCACCCATACTGTCAGGAGTGGAAGCAGGTCGACCAATTTACAGAGCTCTGTATTGTTTTAAGAGCTTGTTGCTAAAGCAGAAAGTGCTGTTTAGCCTGTTCCGATAAGCCCTTTGTGGTTTAGTCTCAACTAACTCTGCTCTGACTTGCTTAGGAGAAGCTGAAGACCTTGCTGCTCGTTTACAGTCATCTCGCCAGAGGGTATCAGAGCTGGAACGCACTTTGTCCTCCATCTCCATGCAGCAAAAACAGTCAGAGAAGGTAAGAGCCACCTCTGTGCTTAATTAGCAGCTCTGCTTTTGGCTAGTTGCTTGTCACTACGCTACTGTGAAGTCTGTAGCCCCTGCTTAGAGAAGAGGCTGAAATTAACCTTGTTAATTGTTAATTAACCTTGTTAAGTACTGTATTCTCATCAAGGCAAACCTTTCATGCAGATCTCTGTGACCACTAATCATATGGCCCAGTGGCTGCCTTCAGATCTGGCACCTTTCTACATGAGTCTTGCCAGCTCCACGCAACAGCATCTCTGACACCTCCTCCCAGGAGGGTCTCCATCAAACAGGCACTTTGCTATTGATACTCATCCAGAAGTTTGCAGAAATAACCTCACCATCAGTTAGTGGCATCATGTTCAGAAACACTGAGCAGATGAATTCCTGGCAAATCCATCCTTTGTGTGCAGTCTGATGGTGTAATGAGCTGCAGCACTGGCCAGCCAACTATAGTGATAGGTGAGGTTCTAAGAAAGGCTGTGCTGGGGATTTCACTCAAGTTATGACCTCTTCTGCATTAGCTAGTCTGTTAAAAGTAAAATAAGGTAATCTTTGAACATTTCATTTGTATGGCTAAAGTCTCTAATTGAATCAAACATTTGTTCTTTCTCCAGCATAATAAAGAGTTGGTGAAGGAGCGAGACAACCTGAAACTAGAACTGTACAAACAGAGGTAAGCCTGTTTTGTGTGTTATTCCAGAGTAATGCTATTCTTCTCAATAGAGCCACAAAGCTTAGGAAGGGGCTTTGGCCACGGTTGGTGAGTTGGGAGGCCAGATATTCAATGTAAAAATAATAGTTTAAAAAAGCCAAAAGATTAGGTGGGTAATACAGCAATGGGACTCAGTGCCCAGGGAGGCTGTGGATTCTCCATTCTTGGAGTGTTCACAACAGCTGCACAGAGCTGTGGGTAACAAGATCTGGTGGTAGTATAGTCCTACTTTGAGAGGGAGGCTGGACAAGGTGACCTGCAGAGGCTTCTTCCAATCAACATTTCTATGACTCCCACTGCTGTGAACTCAATGACATGGGCACCTGCAAACCCATAGGAAATACACTGCTGCCACTTGAATGTTTTTGTGTTCGTTTCAGCAAAGGTAGTGAGGAAATAAAGCAGCAGAACTCAGAGCTGTCAGAGAAACTCCGCTCCGTGGTTTCTGAGAACTCAGCCATGAAGTTGGATGTGGAAGATTTACATAAGAAACTGGAAATGGCCGAACTGATGATTCAGCAGGTAATCACACTGCTGGGATGTGGGAGTAGATCACACTGATCATTTTAAGACTTGTTTCCTGGACACTGGGGGCAAGACTAAATTATGGGTCTTAAAGGCAGGCACAGCATCCCATCCTATTAGGAAAAGGTTTTCTGTGAGGTCTCTGAGGAGCAGGAAGGCTGTGCTCTTAGGGTTGAAAGACACTGTGATATCAGTCTGCTGAAAGAACGTTATACAGGTTGAGAAGGTGACTGAACATACAAGTGTGCAAATACAGTGACTTTTCTTGTCACTGTTCACTATTCTGGTTACCCAGCTGTCGTTCAGTGTCACTGAGAAACAAATTGAGTAGAGGTGCTTGCACCTATCCTATCAAGAGGCGAACTGGACAATGGCAACTTGGAGGTCAGCTGGATAAAGTCAAGCCAAGTATGATAATTAAAACGGGGATGTGTGGAGCCAGCTGTTAGCTGTTGGAGAGCAGGCTCAGTGGTAAGGTGAACCCACCATGGAAGAAACTTAAGTGGCTTAAGTTACCCATAAGATAAAGCCAATTGCTGCACTGCTAGGAAAAATATTTTGTCTTACCTGAACCAGCCTTGCTGTTTAGTCCACCAATGTGTTCCAGACTCTGGCTTTAAATTCCTGGCACGTCTGACAACCTTAAAGTTCACAAGCATTCATACCATCTGATGTGTCTGCGTACGGCAGACTCTTGAAATGCAAAGTTTCTGAACCAAATGATTTGACTAAAGCCCATTTTCTTAATTAAAAAGTAGTAAACATAAAATGGAAGCAAGGGGCCACCTGGTTCAGCTTGTTTTACAGGACTAAATCTAAGGTTTTTGATTTTAGATGCCACTTTCAGTCAACTTTACAGTGAGTTGAAGCATTTTGAAGAGCTGTGGATGGTTATAACGTGGATCAAATGGCAGGCTAAAGTCAGGGGAGAGGCCAGACAGAAATGGAATATTAACATTTTGCCATAACCTTTTGATTTTTGTGGGCAGTTCTCAAATCATACGGGGAATGTGGATGCAAACCAGCAGTTACAGATGGCACTGGAAGAGAGGGCAAGTCTGGAAACCCAGATTACTCAGGTAAGTTGTTAATGTATTAAGTGCACTGATGATCCAAATCTGTAAAGAAACTTGTGTGGCAGAAGAATGCAGCCCGAGCTTTCCAAGGCTTTATCCCTTAAGTAGTCAGCCGTCCTTCAATGTATTCAGTTGGTACAATTTCCCTTGTTTTGTTTTTATCAGCTTTCAGAGTCGCTTCACCAGCTCCGGGCAGAAAGAGATCAGTATGTAGAGAAACTGAAGGAAGAGGGGAGCATTTGGCAGCAGCGTGTCCAGCAGCTCTCTGAGCAGGTAACCTCACAGCAGTGCCACAGCTGCTTCCAGTGAACACAGGCTTAAGTGCAACAAGAGCACTGTTTTAACTTGAGCTTGTGTGCCCTTGCAGGTCCGCACAATGGCAGAGGAGAAGGAGAAGCATGTGGCCCAAATTCAAGAGCTAGAAAGCAATGTTACAGAGCTGCTGAGCAAATCAGGTAGGACTTCCAGAGTGGGGCTTCATACTGCAGAGTACCAGCAGGTTAACTCTGTCCCCACTGTGCAAGTATTTGTATGTATACAAGTAGGTCTGATGCTCTCAAATCATGAAGAGAGCTGAAAGACTGGTAGCCCTATGAAACCTTTCATTCTAGCAGACAGCAAGCGAGCTACTGCCAGTAACTGCCCAGCAGATGGTTTATGTCTTTAGTTATCTGCCTTGCTGTACTGTTAGGCCCATGAGGTTGGGCAGGTAGGATTCTTGCTGGGTCTGAGAGAGGGAGTCAGCAGCACGCAGCAGGACACTGTGGTTTTGGGGTGGTTTGCTTGCTTGCTCCTCTCAGTGCCCCGTTCCTCTGGATACTGCAGCTGGTGATAGTTCCTGGGTCACGGAGTCCTGCAGGTTGGGGTATGTTCTGCACAGCTCTGTGTGCTACCCAAGAGATTCAGCCCTCTGACCGATCTGCTTTTGATTCCATTTCCTCAGCAGTGAAACCCATGGATGTTGAGCCATCTTTACCAGCAGGACCTACAGCAGCTGAGCTGAGTCTGCAGGAAGAGATCAAGCGGCTGCAGCACGAAAAGGAGGAACTGCATGGGCAATACCAGGCCCAGGTCCGTGACAACGAGCAGCTGAGCCACCTCAACCAGGAGCAGGAGGAGCGGCTGCTGGAGCTGGAGAAGACAGTACAGCGCTACAATGAGGAGTCTGTGGACAGACAGCAGATCCTGGAGAGCATGCAGAGTGACAAGGCCACAATCAGCAGGGCGCTGAGCCAAAATCGAGAGCTGAAGGAGCAGCTGGCAGAGCTGCAGAATGGGTTTGTCAAACTGGTATGTCTCTTTCGTGAATCTTTTCCCACTATTTCCCACGTTGGTGCAATCCTGTTGTAGCATAGATGTAAAAAACAACTGTCAGAACCGTCATCTGCCTTTATTTCCTTGGAGCTATGAGTGCTCAGCCTTCTGTGATATATATTGCCATACCAGGAGGTGCCCTGTAATTCCTTACTCTCTCAGGTGCTCTGGCAAACAAACCAATATCTCTGCCCAGAGCTGTATCCTTTTTCTTCTCTTCTGCTGGCAGCCAGGCGGTTTCTTTCCCCTGAGTATTCTTCCAGCTTTACTCATGAAGAAGAAATTCTCAACAGTCTTCTGTCCTGTTGCTGTCATTGTTTCTGTCCTGAAGCTGAGTTCTTACTCTTGCTTCTTTCAATGTAACAGTTTCCCCTTTGGGGCCCTGGCACATAACACACGGTCTGGTCACTGTTTTTTCTTCAGATCTTTCTGAACTTGTCTTCTTGGTTTTGAATGTCTATTGCTTTATTTGGGATGTTCATGTCACCCATCTGCTTTGGATCTGACAGGCTGTGTGATGTGCCAGGCCCCTCGTTGGCACTGTCCCAGCACTGATTCCCCCCCCTTTGCTCTTCTCCCATCTTCTCAGCCTTTTTTAAAGTTGATTACTGCCCTTATTTACAGCTCAGAACAACACAAGGGATGGTATCCCACTGTATCAGGAATTAGCGTGGTTTACTGATTTAGTTTATGAGAGCATATACTTATGGTGATTGGGGCAGTTTCCTTCTACAATGGTTTTGATTCTTGCAGACAAATGAAAACATGGAGGTTACAAGTGCCCTACAGTCAGAGCAACACGTAAAGAAGGAGCTGGCTAAGAAGCTTGGGCAGCTGCAGGAGAACCTGGGGGAGCTCAAAGAGACGGTAAGCAACAGCAGTAGGACGGCAGGGCAGGTGTGCGAGTTTATGCTAAGGAGAGCTGGAAACTTCCCAAACTTTGATGGAAAGATGGAAATAGGTATTGTTAACGATCAAGCTGAGAGCCCTCCTGTGTCATCTGCTATCTGATGTGGGGGACCAGCGTGTGGGGACAGATGGTGGCTGCCTGCCTCGGTGGTGGCTTTGGGGCAACACTGACAGTTTGGATCGTGCCACACGAGTCATCATCTTTTCTGGCAGAAATGATCTGATCTGATGGTTTTCTCATGTGTTGTTAGCTGGAACTGAAAACACAGGAGGCTCGGGCTCTGCAGGAGCAGCGGGACCAGTACTACGGCCACTTACAGCAGTATACTGTGGCATACCAGCAACTGGCTGCTGAGAGGGAGGAGCTGCAGAAGCAGTACTTGCTTCAGACGCAGCTGATGGACAGGCTGCAGCACGAGGAAGTTCAGGGGAAGGTGACAGTGGAAATGCACCTGAAGGAACTGCAGCAGACTAAGGTAATAATGAAGAGGGGCAAGTGGAAGGACTGGAGGCAAAATGCTTAATTACACTGCATCCTGTGCAATAGAGGTGAATTAGAGATGAATGATAATGATCTGGAGCAGAAGCACTGGTGCTCTTTTGTTTGGGTGTTTGTTTTTGTGGTGATGCTGCTAGCGACTGTTTTCAGTTTGGCTTGTGCAGGTTTTAGTGAGGAGCTTTCTCACCGATGGTCTGCTTCTGTCTTGCAGGAAAGTCTGGAAGCTGTAGCAAAGGAAAACAAAGAGCTGCAGGCCCAGATCAGTCAGTTAGCAGCAGAGCTGGATGGCAGGATGCTGCACAGACTAGATGGTGTGTAACTGCAGCTGCTCTCCAGGGACGGGAGGTGGAGCTGGGCTCTCTGGGGTATTCCCTCTTTGTTCACCTCCCTTCCTTTACAGGGGATGGAGTAGAAAGTGAAGTGATGTCTGAAGAAATGAAAAACCCTTCGTTTGTGATCCCAGAGAAGTTTGAAAGCCATGAAGAAATGGTGGGTCTTAATGGGTAGAAAAGCCTTTGTTCTCAGTTGTGAGCAAATGTCTGGAAGAGGTGGCAGATGAAATTGCAGAGGTTCCACAGTGTGTATTAAGTTGTTCATCAGCTGTGATCCCTGCAGCTGAGGCACAGGGAAGTGTTACAGTCCCTTTTACACAGCAGCAAAAGAACCAACAAGATTCCTGCAGTACAGCTGAAAAATAAGCTGGCAGTCCAGCAATGGTTTTAATTACAAAGACAACTCAGCTGGCAGAGTGGCTCTAACTATTGTGATGATTGGTGTTCTCCTCGCTTTGGAAGGCAATTTGGAAATGGTGTTGAACATTACTAATTTTTTCTGTAAGTGTAGTTGTAACCAGAAAATACTGTGATCAAAGAGTTATTGTGGGAGTTGAGGTTTAACCTGCAGAGAAGAAATGATCTGTGCTACTAGAGAATGAGAAGACATGCAGTAGTTGCTGCCTGGGTTAGTCCTATGGGTTTCCTATCCATAAATAAAATGGGGTAAATTTCTGTTATTCTCTGTACCCTGGGATGCACAGTTGATCACACACTTCACATCAGGAAAATCACTAACGTGAGTCCTCTGCAATTCACCTTAGGTGACTTTCTTGACGTCTGCCATGTCCCAAGTGGAGAAGGAACGAGAAGAGATGAGGCAGCAGTTGGCTGTTCAGAAACAGCAGTGCAGAAACCTCCTGCAGCAAATAGCAGCTCTTCGGCAGGAGCAGCAGCATAACATCACACTGAGTGAAGGTAAATTCTGTACAGTGTGGGTACGGAGATGTGCCCCAACCTGGCCCTGCCCTCTGTGAAACAGACCTATGGGTTTATGAACGAATCACGCTTAAGCAGGCACTGTCAACTACAAATGTCCTTTCCAGATTCCACTATGGATAGTGTTCCAGTGGAGGTTCATGAGGCTTTAAAAACTGCCATGGAGAAACTACAGGTAAGCAAAGGATCTCCTGTTCTTTCTGCCCCTCTCCCTCACCTAGCTAGGTTTGCACCCAGTGCCAGACTCTTGAAGCACACACACGTTGCAGGGGAATAAGTAGCAGATGTTCTATGATAATAAACTACTTCCTAAAAAGCAGCTTTCCTCATGACTTCTCTCATCATAGGAGAGCTTCCCCCTACCCTGCCCAAAGACTGTAAGGGCCTAACACTCATCTACAGTCTTCTCCTAAAGAAATAGCTGAAAAATAGACTAATTTCGCCCTGCTGGGACGAAGCAGATCTCTCCAAGAACTGCAGACTAAGCGTGACCACAGTTGTGCTGGCCCAGCAATGAGAAGGCACTTTGTTCCCTCAGTCCTTCTGCTTCCCAAAATGCAGAGATGCTTTGCTGTGCCTTCTGTAGCTCTGTTCCTTTTTACTACCAAATCGGAGTAGTTGTTAAGGCAGCACGATTTGCTCCCTGGGCTCAGACCGATGTGAATGGAGGGTGCTGCCTTTAACGCGGATGTTGCCGTATGTGAGCAGCTGAGGTGACTCGTACCCATTTTTGTGTTCAGTCCCGTTTCACAGATCTGATACAGGAGAAAGCTGATCTGAAGGAACGGCTAGAAGAGCTGGAACATCGCTGCATACAGCTGTCTGGGGAAACAGACACCATTGGTATGTTTACACAACACAAGCTAGAGCTTTTGGAGCTGAGTCTGCCACATACCGAGCAGTTCAAGTCTTGCTGCCTAGATAGGCTGGGCTTCCAATCCAGGGCTGGATGTGCTGGATCCTCAGGTAGCATAGGTTTATGCTCACACTGAGGCTTGTACCTCAATCTCACTTATTCCTTACGCTTCTCTTGTGTTCCAGGGGAATATATAGCATTATACCAGAGTCAAAGGGCTATCCTCAAACAGCGGCACCAGGAGAAAGAAGAGTACATCAGCAGGCTGGCTCAGGATAAGGAAGAGATGAAGGCAAGGAATCTCTTCTGTAGTACTACAAACACAGCATACACTTGTAGGCAGGCCTGGGGGACACCTGCACAGTGCAAACCTTTATATGTTTACCTTCTTCATCTGGCTTTAATTTTGAAGTTGTAACAGTGGCAGAACAGCAAGCTGTAGTGCAGTGTTTGTGGCCACGCGGATATGCATGCTTCTTAAGTTTGCCTTTGCTTTGATGCAGATAAAATTACTGGAACTGCAGGATTTAGTGATGCGTCTGGTCAAGGAAAGAAATGAATGGTACAGCAAGTACGTAGCAGCTGCTCAAAGCCCAGAGCTGTTAGCAAGCCAGAATGAAAAGGCACTTCCAGTGGAGAGGCGCATCGAACTGAACGCTACTGATGGAGAAGGTAAGCTGGAGACAGAACAAGTTATATCAAATGGAATAACCCAGGGTCTCTGTGCGTGGATGGGAGGAGTTACCTGCCTGCTGTGTCTTCTGTGTGCCTTACAGGGTTACGAGAAGTGAATTTAGCAGATGAAGCAGAGCAAGATGCTGCTGCTCTTCATCAATCCAGTTTCTACCCTACTGACACTAAAGCTGCTCAGCCAAGCCAAGAGGACCCTACAGCAAAGCAAATAATGCAGCTTCTCAGAGAAATCCAGAACCCTCAGGAGAGGTCGGGCTCCTTGCTGGAAAACCCCTGCATTCCGTTCTTCTACCGTGCTGATGAGAATGACGAGGTCAAAATCATGGTGGTTTAAGTAGCTCCAATTCTTATTTACAGAGATTTTCTATGAGCCTACAAGGACTAAACTGACTTGTATGTGCCCATACTGCTGCTCAGCACCCTTGGTTAGAACGGTGATCTGCTCTAAAGACAGCAGGAAAGAGGGATTGCAGCAGATGGAACTCAGCATCATTCCTGCTCTTCCCTCTGTTACTTGGTGTGCTTGGAGCACAGGCTGAGTGCTGTCGGCTCTCCAGCTGGGTCTGCTGCAGGTTGGGGGGGAAGGGACTCTTTGGCTTCTGGCAAATTCTTGAGCCCTTGTCCTGTATCCCTGATGAGCACACAGCTTCACAGCGGTGACTGAGCAGCAGCCCTCGTCCATCAGTCACGACTGTAACCTGCCTACTTCCTTCTAAGGCTCCCAAAGCAACTAACTTAACTCTGGTAACAAACTCTTGGGATGGTTGGTTTTGTTTCACACCATGCATCTTCAAACTTCCTCCTTTCTTCCTCTTGCAAACCAGCCTTGAACAGCCACAAGGTGCAGGCTTCTGGCTAGCTAGGCAGCACACACAGCTTCATTCAGCGCTAGGGGCCGGGGCTGAGGGCTGCCTTCGGAGTCTTTTTGGTTACTTGACAAAGCTTTATGTGATTAGTGGGAGCTGGGGGTGGAAATGTAACTGCACTTTGAAGGACGGTGTGTTTCACTTGTGTGTGTCTGAAGGTTTTATTTATTAAAAAAAAAAAAAGGGAGAAATAAGTAAAAGGAAACCACTTAATAAACATGCTTTGTTTTGAATTCCTGGGCTCCAGGTTATGTATTGCTTAAATGTCTTCTCCCATTTGGGTAAGAAATGTATTAAATGGGTGGAATCCAGCATCCTTTCTCCCTGCTTACATTGCTGGCGCACATCAGCAACAGAGCAGTACCAAACAGAGCCTTGAAGCTGGCAGCCTCACTAAGGAGAAAACACGCTGTGTGCAGAGCTCCTCAAGTGGCAGCAATGCAGCTCCATGGGGTGTACAGACTTCAGGTGAGGTGCACAGATGTGTACACCTAAGGGCTCGGCCACAAACTGCCTCTTTTAAATACGGTTACGGCCTCAGCAGCAGAGCTCTGGGGAGAACTGCATTGCCCTGAGTGCAGCAGCCATGCAATCCCCAGCACAGCCCTGGGCTCGTGGTGGTGAAAGCTGAGCTGCCAAGCAGAGAGGTGCAACCACGTCAATGCAGTATCCATTCTTGCATTTGTCAACCGCAACAAAGGAAAAAGAAACCAAACCAAACCTCGGGAAAAACATCATCTTCCTCAGTGTCTAATGTGGCTGAGCTTTAGCAATACGGTAGGAGGATTTTCTTAATGCCAAAAGTAGATTAAGGCTTTTTTAAATGGTTCATTTCGTTGGTTTTTTTCCCCCCCCTCCATGAAAAGAGAAGTGTGTGTGGAACAATTTGTGCTTTCCTGTGAACCCAGCAGGGGAATGTGGGAGTTGGGTTTTTTGAACTCTTCATCTGAATGTCTCCAGTGCTGTCCGTGGATGGCACAACAGGAGCTGTGTACATACTGTATCTGTGTAAAATGCTGTATATTGCTGGAGGGAAGGCTGGCCTGCAGGCTGGAGCTGCTCGTAATCTGTATCATAATTGAAAGGGGCAGAGGTGTGACTTAAACAGATGATTATAAATGGAATAAATATTTATTGGGTGTTCTACTCTGTGAAGGAGACCATTGAAGCAGCTCTGCAGGCTGGTGCAGAGGTGACTTAATGCTGTTACAAATACGCTTCCTGAATAAACTCATTTGGATGGGTACTGGCTAGATGTGTTCTGTTCAGATCTCCATCAAATCTGGCAAAAACCAAATTCTTCCCTATTCAAAACAAACAACGGACAGCTCTACAAACTGCTGCCCTTTCCCCTTCGCTTTCGTGACTGTTTCCTTTTAGCCAGAGCTCTGCCAGGCCTGAGACTTCTCTCCAGGCTTTTAGCATCACCCAGAAGCCTCTGATTCCTTTTCATCCTTTCCCCTTGAGCTGTGTTTCCCTGACCCTGCTTTTACTCAGGGTGAGCTCCGTGCAGACACACAGTGGTAACTATTGCTCAGCTGACACTGCAGCTTTAGATTACAGCACCCAAACTGCCTCTGCCCCAAAGTGCCAGAGGCCAGAAACACCTCATGCACAGAGAGCAGCTGGAGGCAGGATGTGCTCTATGGGCTGCAGGCGGTGGGGGAGGCCCTCCTGCCTGGCCCAGGGAGCTGCTGTTCCCACTGGAACAGCAACCAGCAGATAACACATTTCTGTTGTGCAGCATAAGTAAAACTGTTGACCTGACCTACCATTTCAGCTGAAATACAATGTTCTTAAAGAACAAGCCCGTGTGTCATACCAGGGATAAAGAGTGAAGCAATAGGACAGAGTAGGGCAAAGACAGAAACAGCTGCAGCACAGAGGAATGGAGCAGTGGAGATGGGGGCTGCTCCCCCAACCCCCCCAGCATCCACCGCGCTCAGGAGCTCAGGGGAAACACGGAGCTTACCCAGCTCTTCCCAGGGAGATCCCACCCCCAGCGAGGCAGCAGGCAGGGCTGAGGTGGGCAGCAGCACTGGCAGTGGGCTGCGTTCCCAGCCAGACCCAAAGCACAGCGCCTGCCAGGGAAACCACAGCTCTCTGCCCACTCTCTGCGTCCCACGGACGGCCCTATGCACAAACAGCACCGTAAGAACCAAGCACGTGGTGTGCAGGACTCCCACCTTCTGTGCGTTGCCACCGATGCACCTCACTGCCCCTTCCTTTGCAGCAGAGAAAGGCCTCCACCTCCGCACCAACGCCTGGCTGCTGCTGCACGCCTGTGCCTCCATTCCCATCACGCATGCAGAGCTTTCTAAGCTCTATAGGACGAAAAGACTTGGTTACAATCAAACAGGTTGGAAATCACCCAGAGAAAGAGCAAGAGAAAGAGAGATGGTTTTATTCTAGTTGTAGAGTCCTTCATTATACAGAAACGACAGTTTATTTCATCCCATTAACAAGAGTGACAGTAGATCACGGACTGCAGCACAGCTACCACCAGCACCGAGACGTCCACCCACAGCTCTGGGGTAACACAGGAACCCAACTGCACACAGCAGAGAATCGAACAGTCGGCTCAAAAACTCAACACCGGGATGTGGTTCACTTCTCAGGGTGTGTGTGTGTGTGTATATATATATGTATATTGATATTCTTTCCCTACTCAAGCGTTTCCTAATATCCACATGGAAGCACAAAACGGCTTTAAACACCTGGACATATATAGATTTTCCATCTTTATATATATATATTTATAGATATTTATAACAGTAAAGATATGTTTCTCATTACTACAACTTCAACTCCTGGAAGCGGCTGGGAATCAATAACAGCTTTACTACAGTCACGGCCGATAGGTGTGTGTCACAAATACAAAGAGAACAAACCACGGGTGAGAGCTGAGTCAGAACACTCCGGGACAGAACAGCTAAGAGCAGGCAAAGAGTCTCGGAGGGAGCAGCACTACATGTCAAATGGTGGCTTGGGGCTCTCCGGGCGGGAGGGGCTGGCCTTACCCGGCCGGCTGGAAACAAAACAGGAGAAGGGGAAAGGAAGGGAGAGGGTGGAGAAGCAGTAAAACAGTGGTTAAAATACAGAAAGGAATCGGCGTCAGAACAATAGAGGAGCCACGAGAGAAAGTGAGGACGACCTGCACTGCAAAAAGATGAGCTAAGTGCGAATGAGCTGTGCCACGGGGGGCTCACTGCTGGCGGAGACACGACAGCCAGATGCACAGGGTGGTATACTTTTAATGCTGGAGCCTTTTGTTTCGTAGTACTTTTAATACACGTCACATGAAGAGTAGAAAACAAGCCTTAAGGGGATGAGTTGTGATAAGCAACAGTTACAAGTTCCCCAAACACGTACCATCCACATGCAAGAAAAGGCTACGGGAGAAGTCACCACAGTGCCCCCCCCCAAAAAAAAAAAACAACCACAGAAAGGTGTGCTTATCCAAAGCAGAAATAGCTTCAACAGAACATCACGCAGCAACTCCCTGAAAACATCGGGTTGTGTGTCTGCAGGGGGGAGCGGCAGCAGCTGTCCCCTCTCCCTGCTGGGTTGGGGCTGAGCCCAGTGTGATGGAGCACAGCCCCCCGGGAGCAGGGCTGCACCCACAGCACCCCCCGGGGCTCCTATGGGAGCTGAGCACCCCATCGAGCTCCCCCCCTCCTCACCTCCCTGCCTCGCTTTGATTGAAGGTAGATTGCACTGTTCCCAACATGAGGTTTTGCACCATGGAAGTCAAACTAATACACAGGACGTTTAATCTGTTCCTAAGAAGCAAGAACGCTGTCAAGACGTGATGCTCTAAGTCACGCTCGTATCTTCTTAACTACAAGGAAGTCGCTACAGCTCAGTCCTAGGTGGTGCTACAGCTAGGTGATGCAGGCAGGGCACTGATCCAGGCCAGACAGGCGGATGAGAACGGGACGGACAGCCAACGTTCGGGCTTAGGGACGTCCCTGGGGCTGCCCTCTCCATGCAGCCTGCGCTTCTGGGATCCGTGCCACTGAATGGAGGCTACGCTACGCTCACAAAGCAACACGGGACGCACGAGTGGAGACGAAGAGCTCGGTCACTAGGCTTAGTGCTGCACGACACAGCGGGAAGGGGTGGGGGGAGGCAGGTGTGGGATGGATGAGGAGTGACTGTGGCTGTGGAGGGGAGGTGGGATGGGGAAGCCGCCAGCACGGCGCTCGTCGCCAGCTGTCTGCAGCCTCGGGTTATAAATCTAAGAGGGACGGTTCAGCCGGTCGGATTATGGTAGGTCGAGTAGGTGAGGCAGGGCCCCTTCTGCTGTGAAAAAGCAGGAAACAAACAAACAAACAAAAAAACAAGAGAACACACACCGTGGTTAGCACAGCAATCGCAGTCACAATCAAGCATGCTTCTCCACCTCGCCTGAGCAGCAAGAGAAAAAAATCGAGGCACAAAGCACCAGAAGGGCACAGCTCCATCAGGAGATGCGGGAGTCTGCACGAGGCCCAGCCCTGGGCTATCTGCACAGCACGGATCACCACCGGGCAATCTGCTGGACGTACAGCTTTGCTGTATTTGTTCATCCAATGCAGACTCAGTGCCAGCGGGGATGCTGCCTCTGGAATGAGAGTTGAGAAGCATGGCCAACAGAGAGCTCCTGTACCAAGCACATGACATCACACAGCATGGATGGGCCCCTGAGATGCGCTGGCTGGGAGGAGCACCATCCCCTGCCCTTGGGGCTATGAGCCTGAGTCCCCCCTGCCATACAGGACACTGAGCTGCTTTCCTCCTAGGGCTCGGCAAACGCAACTGCTGCTGACTGCATTAAGGCTTCAGCCATCGCTATCGTTTCAGATAACAGCTGATACTTCAGTTAGGTCTATGGGCAGCAATTTAAGCACAGAGAGGACAAGTTCATGTTCGAGGACCTCCTTCATGTAAGGGACTGTGGGGACAGCAGGGAGCAGCACAAAGTACAAAGCAACCCCTCTGCTCTCACCCCCCATTTCAGTGCTCCCTGCAGCGTCAGCGTGGTGATGATGTAACATAATGATAATTAAATTGTTCACTACCAACCCAGAGTGGTTTTACAATCCAAGCTGCCTGGGAGGCAGAGAGCAAAGCAAACAGGATGGGGGTAAATAAAGAGGAAGCATCTGCACTGATCAAACAGAACCAGGTGTCACTAAATTAACGCCCGAACACTTCCACACTAACAAGCTTCAGTTTGGATTACAGGGAATCAATGGAGTGCTGGAAATGAGGGTGCTCCCAGTACAAGAGGAGCTCGGGGGGAGGGCGGGAGAGAGGGAGAGGAGGAGATCTGCACTGCTATGCTGACGTAGTGGAGATGTGCTTTGCACTGACAGCAAACCTATAATCACATTGGTACCAGAAGAGCCACTGTCCTATGAACTGGGGCACGCTGCCTCACCTCAGGGAGTGAATCAGCACAGTGCTATGGCTCTGCTTATTAAACCCCTGCAGTTCATTGCTCTCTATTGATTCAGCCCAGATCTCAAAACAATTAAAAGCCCTCGCTCCTTGCCGAGGGTAATGATACCTTAGAAAAAACAGAACACAAGCCTTCAGACAGTAAACCATTTGGAAATGTTATTTCCTTGATTGAGAACATCAATGGGGACTGCAAGACCCCATCATCAGCGCGGCACTTGGGTTGCTTTTCATGTAAAGGAAATCATGATGGGATTGAGCAAACGTAGAAACTATGGGCATCTCGGGTGGGGGCTGAAATATTCATCTCCTAGAAGCAAAACGTGCAGTGAGTTACAGCTGGGGAATCCGTGACCATGGGCTTCATGGCACACAGGATTTGTACACCATCCCCAGAGGTGCTCACAGTTGGTATGGTCACATCTACACCACCTGGTGGCTCACATTCACATGGGAATGGCAGACTGTTGGATTTGATACTTGGCAGAGCCGGGCTCAGGCTTTAGCAAGATGCTGCCGTGCTGCCCTGCATCTCAGCAGGCACTTCTGGAAACGCTTGCAGGGCGTTCTGCACACCAGGACTTTGGTCTGGTTGTCCTGAAGCCATGGGACACAGTGTGCTGGCAAGGGAAGCCACCAGACCCTGCCATAACAAACAGGGCTGAAAGGAGCATCAGCATTGCTCAGGTGGACACACAGTCTTCTATGGTTCTATCTGCCTTGTAAGGTTAGAGACATTGAGAACTATTTCCTAGGACAAAAAAGTTCTCTCTCCATAACCATTTACCCCTGCAATGCTCTTTCAGTCTGTCTCTGTTGCTAGCCAAGCCCTCTCACAACACTGAAAAGCCAATCTCCTCTGTCAGAATGAGGAGCAAAGCTTTGCTGGCTGGGAAGCTCAAAGCAGCCCCCAGTATGAGCGAAGGCAGAGCCTGGCAGCAGCCCCAGCACCGCTCACTTGTCACATTCCTTATCTAACCAGCAAGTTCATTAGGAGTTCTGCTGCTGATAACCTATCAGAGATGGTGAAACACTGCATTTATTCACTTGGGCTACCGAGGACTGCTATCAGGTTTGGGGTGCTTTTTATTTCCTTGGTGCTCTTGGTGTCAGATTAAGAACGGAATGCCCCATGACAGTGAGTCCCACTGACGGCTGCAGACACCAGAAAGCCTCTCTGCATTTACTATGACGCACGTTTCTCAGGCTGCCAGGATGCCTGCAGCAGGCAGAGCATTGGAGGAAGCTGCTGGCTGCTCCAGCACCTCTGCAGTACGTCATCCATGGGGAGGGCTGACAGATGACGTCCTTAAAGAACACATCAACCAGCGAACAATCACTGCACTGGAGTGATGTGAGGCAGCACCTCTCTGCTTCAGCTGCTTACATGCAGCACTGACACCACCTACTGCAGATGAAGGCTAGCTGGGAGCTCTCCTCACCTGACACAGGGACTGCAACTTGTGCTATTCCTATTAAGACAGGACTGTGGCATATGCTCCCCCAGCCAGCACCAAGGAAAGCTGGAGGAGCTGCTGCTGTTCCATTCCTCTCAGAGTCAGACCTTTCACTTCTAGAAACAGAGAAACTGGGAAGGAGCCCCAGACAGCCACACCTGCCCTGTTCTGCCCCTCTGCCTCTTTGCTAGTTAGGGTGAGCGGTTTGTAGGGGAAAAAATTGAGAGCATTTGCTACATCTGCCTCTTCAAACTCCATCATTACACCACTGAGGGGACAAGGAAGAACTGGCCCTTGAATATAAGGCAGCACAATGGACATGAGGCTGGCCCAAGAGCCTGCTACATTACAGTACAATGCTGCAAAATGCAGGGATAGGAGAGGGAAGCAGGCAGGAACCCAGGCAGAGGTTCAGGGAGAATACAGATCACAAAACCCTTCCTCTTGCAAGGGCAGGGAGGGAAGGCAGACTGAACAGAGGCAGAAGAGTAACAAGAGGTAGAGGGTCAAGTGGAGAACGAACAAAGGGAGTCTGCTTCTAATTGTGATTATGGGACAGAAGCATAACAGGGAACGTTCAGTGTCAGAGTTATCCCATACCCAGACAGGGAAGTCCTGCTGTTAATGACCCAAATACCTCCTGTCTTCCACAAGCACACTGAGGAAGGGAGCACTTCTCCAGTGAGACATTAAAATGTAAGCAGAGGAGTCTGAACTGACAGCTCCCCAGGTCTGTACCTCTATCCTAACAGAGCTGACAAACAGGATCAAAACAGAATTCATTCAGTTCATCTCCCACTCAGCGTGGATATAAGCCAAATGAAAGACACACCGTTTAGACCACGTTGTCAGAGCTCATTCCTCCATCCCATCCCTTCTACCTGAGGGCGGAGAAAGGATCCTCCAGTAACCACAAGTCAGGTACTGGGGCTTTCCCAGCTCCTGCAGCTCAAGCAGCCGCTCCATCTCTGATCAGCCAGCCTTTCTGTTCTAGACTCCTCCCTTCATAAGATCCTGGCAGAGGTGATTCACTGGACAAGGGACTCTGACTAACACAAGGACGAGGCAGCAGAGGTAAGCTGCAGAGCAGAGTGATGGAGGATGGGGACACAGTGACTCATGCATCGCAGGGAGAGTGCAAAACGTACCGTGGCTGCCAGTCCTCAGGGGTCACTGATAGTGATTCTGAAAGACAACATGAAATCAACATGGCAGTTCAGACAGTTCAAGGCAGAGGCCAAACAGACTGTCAGGAAGGTGGAACAGACAGACATGCGCTTGCACGGAGCCACATTCGCATGCCCCCCCCTCCCAGAACACCACACAAGTGTGCACTGCTGGGTAGGGCTGCACTCGGCCATGCAGGACTTCACATCCACTCGCAGCCTCATCACACGCACACCCAAAACCCTGCCGTGCACAGGGGTGTGTGCAGAGCCATTTATGTACCCACACACCACCAGTTGCTGCTCATCCTCCCACCCAGCTGGATACACAGGTCTATTGGCACATCCAGACCGAGACCCCGAGCACACTCACACCTGCTCAGCCAGGTCTCCGCACCAGCT
This sequence comes from Gallus gallus, assembly GCF_016699485.2. NCBI lineage: Eukaryota > Metazoa > Chordata > Aves > Galliformes > Phasianidae > Gallus > Gallus gallus. The sequence continues at coordinate 5,697,017 of NC_052548.1, forward strand.
GCCTGGGCACACGTGGGGTGACCTGGCTCTCACTGAGGCTTCACACCTTCTGACCATCTCCTGACCGTATATTGAGTGTCAGAGTTGAACAGAGAGCTCAGGAAAGCGGGAGGTGCCGTGGTGCACTGAGCACTGCCCAGAAGGCAAAGACATTTAAAAGGTCACTAATCATGAGATCATTACTTTGACCTCCTGAATAACTCAGGTCTAAAAACACAGAAGTTACGCTTACAGCGATGCTGACTGCTTGCATCATTTTTCCATAGGCTTACCAAAAAGCAGAGAACCCATCACTGCGTTCAGCACGTTTTTCCAGTTGTTAAGTTATCCTCATTTCAACTTCCTTTTTTCTCCCTTGAATTTGCCTAAACTCTTTCACCTACAGTTTTTGCCAAACCGTTTTAAAATGAAGAGACCAAGTACCTGGAAGAGTGTCTTTACAGTTTCCTTTTCCAGACAAACTCCTCAACAGCCCCAGTGGGCATCCAGCCCAAACGCAGCCCTTCGCTGCACAGAGACAGGACCTGCCATTATCTGCAGCTCCCAAGGGAGCGTGTTTGGTATCGTGGACGTCTGCAGCAGACTGAATAAATGCTATGTACAGAGGTATGGTGGAAAAAATCAGCCTTAATTGTACTTAATTACATGCAGGAGAACCTTCCTATGAAAGAAAATGGACCATGTGGTGTTTGTATCTGAAAGCATGTCTTTAAGTTCATCATCCACAACGTCAGAGGTGTCCATAAATAGAGGCACAAGCACACAGCTGAACGTCTACATAGGCATCACATGCACATAGCATACACCCAGCCACCACCACGCACCTCCAGCTCCCAGGGCACAGCCCACTCATGCCACCTACACGAGCTCTTTTCACACACACACACCAAGTAGTGGAGCCCAGTTAGCAAGGAAGAAGATGGGTATTAAAAAAGCAACAGTGGAGATGGCATTCGTTCACCCATGGCAGAAGGACCCGAGTCCAAGTGCTAGCAGGGAACATTCTTATTCTATATACAGGAGAAGAAGAGAAAGAGTCCCTTGTCATTGGAAATTCTCCGTTCATCAGTGAACTCAAATGACAAGCTGGTATCAGGATCCGGAGGAGTCTATGAACGACTGGAAGAATCAGAGAGGGGGGTCAGAGAATGAGCATGAGAACTTCTTCACTTCACAACTTCAGGAACTAACTTTCTCAACTCCAGATCAGGGCAGTCTGTAGCATGCAATCCAGCCCTCCTTCTACACCAAGGGGTTGCTAAGCATCAAACACTTTCTTCTGCCACTCCTGTGCAGTTCCCCACGTTCCCTTAACCTCTTCTATTTCACACATGAGGCAGAAAAGCCATTAAGGTAAGCTATGACAGATTTCATTAAAAAAAAAACCAACAGAATGCCAATTCATTCCAGCCATTTAGGGGATCCTATTGTGACCGGGTATATAGAATATTTTTCATGAGTGAAGAAATGAAACTGTGAAAGTAGAAAGATGGAGACGGAACACAACGTAAATATACTAAAAACAAGTCCACAAAACAGAAGTATATGGAGAAGCAGGGTCACAAAGAAGCAAGAGCCAAAAATCCACAGCAAAAGCATGCTGACATCCACAGGTGCCACCTGCAGGACTGCAGTCCCCGGGGCAGTACTGAGGCACAACTGGGCAGGTTATGGAGGGCACGTGCTGAAAACTGGGGCAGAGGCACCAAGAAAGTAAAACTATCTGCACACACCCAAGTCAGGAACAGATTTCTCTCTTTGGATTCATCCACTTCTGGGCTGGAGGCAGCCTGAGAATACCCCCCTTCCAAACAGGCAGTGCCAGGTAAGAGCTGGGGCACTACAACCCGAGGGAAGTGTTCCCACAGGTGTCACTGAGTGGGGGTTATGGTTATATCCATTCTTTATGCTGCAATTGCTTTCTCTTCCTCACAGGGAGATAAAGTACCAACCATGTGCATTCCTGGTCCCAAATTGCTTCCCTAGCGCTCTTCAGGACCAAGTGCATAGCCACCCAGGGGATAACCCCTTATTACTACATGGAAGGGTGCATGAAGTGACTGAACGGGACAGGAGTTACATTTCCTAACAGGAAAGCAAAGCTGTGTCACCTGAGCCCTTCAGGCTGGAAAACATTCAAGTTGACTGCAGAAACAACAAAAACATCTACAAAAAGTGCTTCCCTGCCAGTGCTATCACGGTATCCACCTAACAAAAAAGCATCTAAATAGCCCAGATGAAGGTCCTCCCTAACTTCACCTTGAGAAAACTGCCAGGAGAAGGGCAGCTGCAGCCTTTGGGGAATTCAATACAGAGGGGAACTGCCTTGAGAGGGATGCTGTCACTCTAGTCCTGTGATTTCCTGGTGACCCCCTACTACTTGCAAGCAGAAGAACTACCATTGTTTTATTAAAGCTCTCATGTACCAGGTCCTCTTCCCCCAACCCATGCATGGAGTCTGGTTCGGAGAGGAGGCTGCCCTTCTGTTCTCAAGAGCTGCCTTTACATTGCATCATCTATACGATACCTCAGTGGCCAATGATGCTCATGCCTACGGATCAAATTCAGACAGCCCAAGACTGAACCCAAACCAAGCATTCCAAATGATTTGTATAGTCCAGGCAGAATAGGTACTGTCGGAACTGCTACCCAAATTCTGGACACGCCCCGCCTGCCTGGATCCGCACTTCAGGACTTACCTGGGAACACCAGGAGGAGCACGATTAGGTCGAGAAGGAACCTGAGGTGGGGGCCCAAAGGGATCAGGAGAGGCACCTGGCCTGGAGGGCACAGGGGGGGCACCACCCAGCGCTGACCCACCAGCAGGAGGTGGCCCAGGAGCCGGGCCTCGAGAGCCAGGCCTGGCGGGGGGCACAGCGGGAGCTCTCCTTTGCGGCGTGGGGCTGGACGTAGGAGACCTGACAAACAAACAGAGACATTCAACTGCAACAACAGGCCTGGGATTCCTCCCCATCACTATCACCACACGCTGCCTTTAGCGTTCCTTCTTTAGTTCCGTATCGCTTCAAGCACAACTCTTGGCTTCCGAGAGCTGCGTCAGGTTTCAGATTGCCTTCAAAGCTACTTCAGGCCCCATCTAACCTAAGAATCATATCTAAGAGTCTGCTTCCACATCTTCCGTAAAGACACAGCAGCCCTAGGCAGCTTTCAAGGCGTGGAAGCCTCCCCACACAGATACCCACAACTCTCCATCCACAGGCAGAAGAGGGGAAGAGAAGCCCCTCTGTGTCAGTGGGAGGCCCCAGCTAGCCCTAAGAGGCATCGGGCAGGTCTGCGGGGCTCTCCCCCTGAGCCTCTGGTACCTGCGTCCAGACGGTACGCTCTGCACCTGCAGCCAAGAGTCGTCCACCGGTGGGGGCATTGGGGTGCTGATGGTGCTGGTGTTGATGTCCCCGATGATGTTGAGGGCCTCTTTCAGGGCATGGTACATGCGCAGCATTTCGTCACGCCGCTGGGCCTGCTCTGCTGATTCCTCCATCAGCGTATTCTGGTCGCCACACGAGTACAGGTTTGCTAGCAGCTCCGAATGGATGAAGTCCTTCGTCTGCCAAGGAACACAACAGAGGGAATCAGTTGCCAGCACCTTCTAGAATACTCCATTCCACCCCCAGCCCAAACCTCCTTTCAAGCTGCCCTCAGGTTTCTGCCCCCTCCCTGCTCTTCCCCATCTCTACGGCTCTCCATCTCTACCGGTCAGGGTGATAAGTACATTGTTTATCATGAGGTGCATGATTGTCTTCGGCATGAGGTCTCTGATGGTTTTGTTGACAATTGCCATGTAGGAATCCACCAGATTCCTGATCGTTTCCACTTGTCTCTCCAGCTGAGGATCCATGGAGTGCATGAAACTGTCCGACCCATTCTCCTCCGCTTCACTGGCCTGCAGAGAAAGGCAGAAGCAAAACAGTTCTTCAAACATCACACAAAATTAGTCCTTCCATGACAGCTCAGTAAAGAAAAGGGGGAGAACATGCAGGAAGAGCATGCAAGGAAACTTAAACTGTTTAAAAGATGCTCTTTTAGTAGGAATTAGCCCCATGAAAGGTGAAAGGCAACAACTCCCAACCAATGTCTGCAGGCCATGACTCCAGTCAATACCCAAAGCTATATTTTTGACTTCTGGCATTTACAGCCTCATGGGAGGTTCTTCATTTGAGCTCTACTTTGCACACCCAGATTCATTTCAGACATGAGAATCACTCACCATAAATTAAGGCTCTCCTACACACTGCATCCTTATCATTACACAACTGAGGAAACAGATACGGGGAGGTGAGATGACTGCAAGTGGGCAGAATAACCTAGAAAACCTTCCAGAACATTAACTGAAAATCCTGCATCACAACTGCTATCTTTTCTCCTGCACAAAGCAGAAGGTTCCTGTCCCCTCTGCCTGAAATGCACTGTTTGGATTTCTTTAAGGAAAAGCCAGGAACAATTGCCAGGGTTCACCCATTGGAGATCAATTTCAAAGCAATGGACCATGAAAGCCTTTGCTGTAATGAGCACTGAGAAAGGCAAAGAAACCCGATTTTAAGGAAAAAAAACTTTTCTTTAAACCATCCCAGTGACAGATTTGCAGTACTGCAGGAAATTGGTGATCTGCTTTCGCTTTGGGGAACAAAAGATACCAGAAAGAGCAAATTCCTTTGTCCATCTGAGCTTTTCCAAGGAAGATGATGGAAGGCCTTAGTGAGAAATGTAAGCTAAAGGGAGTGGAAGTCAAGCAGGACAACTCAGGAAAAAAAAAAAAACAAGTGAGTGTCAAAAGAACAAAAATAGGTTTCCAACAAGATCCAGAAATCACATTAAAAAAAGGATAAAGAAAAAAAAAAAAAGGAAAACTCAGATCAAGAACAGAAACAAACAGCAGCATCCAACAGAAGGCACAAAGAGGGGAGAAACAAATGTCTCCTGGAGAACAAAAAAAGAGGTATATACAGTGGGAGCCCCAGGAGGCAACACAGGGAGGGTCAGACTTACTTTGTCCTTGTCCTGGCAGGTCAGTTTGAGCACACATGAAAAAAATTAAAACAAAAAAAGGGACAAAAATGAAAAAAGATTTTTAGCTGGTCTTAGAATTTGGAGAAGATGTTAAAATAGCACCGAGTAGACAGAAAATCAATCCCACTAACAATGGATTAATACTTAAGTTACTTTGGAAGAGGAACGATGCAATTGCTTAGCTAAACTGGAAACCAGAATGGGATGCTCTGCAAAGGAAATTGTGTTATTAGCAATAAAGGGCAATTAACACTTACCTACAGTGGTTCCTTGTTACCCCCTACACTGGGTTTTGAAACAGTCAAACTAGGGACCAGTGCTGCTTTGTCACGCCACTCCATTTGCACACCAATAGGTGGCACATGTCCTTTATGAATGAGTGTGTCAGAGCCCCAGCCTGGTTCAGAGCCGGTTTGAAGTGGTGTCACTGCTAAAGCCCACAGTCCCTGACCTTCCTTTTTAAAATGCCACATCAGATTGTCAGGAAACACATTTTGGCAGAAACACAGTCCATCTTCAAGTGTAACAGGAAAGATGAATGCAAGAAGTCTATTAGGAGCAGCAGATACAACCAGATAAGCAATTATCACTTTTTAAATGGAAGAACTATTTATAGCAGCTTCCTCTCACAGAAACAGGAAAAACCTGGAACGGGAACTTACAGCACAGTTCTCTAAATCACTTATAAAGCAGAGCAGAATGCTGACAACAGTGCTGCAGGATGAGGTTAAGGGAAGAGGAACAGGGAAAACTCCCTTACTGGGAGGGGAAAGGAATGGGATAACAACGACAGAAAAGCTGGGAAGCTCCTTACAATGTTGTACAGTGAATGATACTGAGAATCAATGGTGCCTGGGCTGAGCACATACCACTTAGCAGCCAGGCAGTCAAAGACCCTTAATACTGGGGATTTATTGCCCGTAGAACATAAGAGGTAAGAGGGTTTCTCAAGGCAGCCTTTGCCTGCTTTACCACCCCCTTGGAGGATGCCAATTAGACCCCCCAGGCTTCCTTAAAGGAAGCACCAGAACAGCAAAACCCCTAAGATTTGCTCCTGATGCGGCTGTAACTCACCCCAACGCGTTCTGGGTAGACGCCTGCACGAAGGAAGGAAGCCTTCCAGCTATCCACCTCCTCCTGGGTCTCACAGGCCAGCTCCAGCTGTCGGTAGTCCTTGTAAACATTCCTGAGAAGACAAACATTTCACTCATACCCATTGCAAAACAGGCAGCTGCACATATCTGACAAATGGATTGGATGACCAGGGGGTCTTCTCGTGGTTTTAAGGCAGATACACTCAGCTTCCTGCTAACACCCTCACAATGTCTTTGCAGAGGGAGAAGGAAAACCTTTTACGAGCAAGCCTGAGTCCCTGTCAGTTACACCTTCAAGCCTCCAGCTCTACCCTAAAAGCTAGGATGTCAACAGGGACTGAAAGATTACCTTCTCAATTCTGCTCACTGTTGGACTTCTTCAGTCAACCTGAGTCCCCCTTTCTGCTGTGAATGTGCCTATTCACACACTAACAACTCCCATGTTTGATAATAGATTTGTACTCCAACTTCTCTTGGACAGTTCCCCATTCCTCTTTAAGAGTTCTCTATCCTCCCCAACAATTATCCTTAAAGGACAGCTATCTGAGGCGGGTGCAGGCCTCTCAAAGCACTCATCTCTAATCCTCTTCACTAAGATTGTATAAATCCTGCCCCTAGCTTCAACAGCTCGGTGCACTGAAGTGTCAGTATACCTCTGTTCAGTGTTGAAGAGGGCAAAAATGTGCTTGCTGGACATGAACCCCTTCTCAACATCTCGCAGTTTCAGGTTGTCCACCGGCAGCATGTACTTCTTCTCCTTCTCCTGAAAAGCAGATCAATAACAATAGCAAGTCACTCACTGCTCCAGTAAAGGCCCTACTCAGTGAGGATGGAGGAGTCTGCCAGCAGTGCAGCCCTTATGGCACCAGGGGCACTGGGAGGCACTCCCAAACCAGGCTGGGCACAGCACGCAAGCCTTCCTGCCCCACAGACTTCAATTCACCTCTTTAAGCTGATTTTCATTTCATTTTGTCACTGTCCTACACTCCAAAAGGATTTGCAGTAACCAATAACATTTTATTTAAGGACAATAGGCATCAAAAGATCAAGAGCAGGTCTGGTTACAATACAGGATACTGTAGGACTACTTGAATGCTTCCTGGGTTGAAAAGAAGTCAAATAATTGCACTCAATGAGAATCCCATGCAGTAAATAATTGGAAGCTCAAGCAGTATGAGCACTTTGCTACTTGGCAAGTGTCAGAAGCCACAGTCTAAAGTTGCAGTGACTGCTTGGAGGGCCCCCATTAACACCACCAGTGACCTTCCAAGCACAGTTCCTATGAGGTATCTCCAGCTAAAAGCAGAACAAGGCATCCACCAAACCAACCCAACAGCTTTGGCCCCAGGTATCATCCTTTTAAGAAAGAAACTCCACCTTAGCTTCTGAACTAAGCACCAAAGCTAAGTCAGAAATCATTACCCCTGCTTAGTTTCAAATCTGGTTCTACAGCAAATTAGCAGGTGTGAATTTGGTCTCAGGTCCCCATTTTGAACCTTTTCCAGCTGGATATTATACACCAAAACAACAAGAGAGGGAGCCATCACACTGGTCTCCAAGAGGCAGAAGACAGCTATTACAAGACCAGGCAGAAAGAGCACGCTTGTGTATGCAAGCATCCAAGTGTAACTGCTTTCTTGTGACCACCTCTGTCTGTAGACCTTCATTAATTAGAAAAAAATTACTTTAATGCAAAGTGAGAGCAAAAAGCAAGATGGTCAGTGAGCAGAGATCCCAAGTACTTATGTAGAGGAGAGGGGCAGGGCAGAGCAGCAGATCTGCTCAGCTCAGTCACCCACGGGAGAGCAAGACCAGCCCAACGTCCTCCCAGGTTTCAGTTAAATCAGCTCAAGTTTAAGGACACGAGGCATTACACAGCATAGCGAAGTCCCAGAGATGAAACTACATCAGCTAATTGCTAGATCTATGCAACGACAAGCTCCTTAGAAGTGGCATCCAGAAAACAGAAGAGAGCACTTGGGAAGCTGCCAAACTCTGTGTTCTCATCCCCAAAAAGATAGTGGGCTTTAAAGCAAGAAAGCTCTCCCAAGCAAGCTGTCCTGGCATACAAACATTGCCAGGCTAGGTTCGAGATAGGCAAGCACTTTTGTGATGAGATGTCACAGCCTGGTGTCAGCCAGGCGCTGCTCTCAGCCACACACACCACTCTGGGCTCTGTGAGCCACAAACAGCTTCCAGCTTCCTTGCTGCTTCCAGCTATGACTGCACGGGGTCAGGTTGAACTAGTGACCCAGCAGCGAGGCGCACAACTGCTATCTCTCCAGGCAAGGCAGCCCATCCCTACGTCTACCAGAGAGCCTCGGAGGCAGGAAAACCCTGATGGGAAAGTTGTCTGAGAAAAATCATTCTGTGGTGTCAGAACCACAACGTTCCGTGGAAATTCAGCAGTAAGGTCATTCTTCAGGGATGAAAGTCAAAGAGTAAGGGAATCCCACGTCCCAGATATGGAAACGCACGCTCTCTGCCAGAGTTTCTACTTTCACCCCTTCCACGCTCTTGTATAAACGCTGCCAAGTGATCAAGGCAGCACTATCTCTACATGCTGCTCTTTCCATCCACCAGAGGGAAAACCCACATAACTGCCAGCCAGCAGCAACCATAGCCCTCAGGCTCCAAGGTAGAACAAAAAAAAAGCAATCAAACTGGAGGTCACTGCTGCAAGGCAGCAACCCCCCAACCCACATGTGCTGCACACAGTAACGAGCCCCTGCTGCTCTCCATCTCCCCACACCTCCCCCAAGTCCCCCCCTTAAGCCTTTCCAGCTTCTCAGTTTTCAGCCCAGCCTGTTTTATATCAACACTCTGACTTCATTTCCTGAATGTAGAGACAGGAAAGTGTGGAATGAGCTGCCAAGGGCTGAGCCTCTCAAAACTTTGGCTGAGCCCTCTGCCCATATGTTAGTAATCCAGCAGTGTGTGCTACGGCTGAACAGCATCCCGGCCAAGAGGGGAAAAGGGCTTCTCTCTAACTTTCAAGAATTGGAGAGGGGGAGAGAAAAAGCCTGAGCGTACTCAAGTGGGAAAGGTAGTTTGAGTAACACAGTGTTGGAACCCCCCAGTCTGATCCCAGGAGGCTCCTAAGACCTTCCCTCATCTGCAGGAAAAAAAGGACTGAAGTCCCTCTCATTGTCGGATCTGTAAGAAGCGCACCTGGTCTGCAAATGAGCCTGTAGAGCTGTGAGGCCAAAGAGAGGTAGGGAAGGGGCAGAAGCACTCAGTCTGACCATACGAGAAGGACTGTGGGTGCTCTGCATTGGCTACGGAATGCTGCACACATGGGCCTCAACTCCCCCTAACCTGTCTGCTGTGCCTCATCAAGTGACACCATTTGCAGGGAGATACCAGCAAACTACCCACAAAGGCAGAGAACACGGCAGAGGATTACCCCCTCACGGTGCAGAAACAGCCATACACAGATGCAGAGCTGCACTTCACATCCACCAACACGGAAAGAAGTGCACATGGCCAGGAGGGCCTTCAGGGGACGTCAGCCATTCCCAGCTGTGGGCACAAGGCACAGCAGCAGGCTGGGACAGGAACGCTGCAGTTGCAACCTGAGGATCTCACACAACTCCCTGCTGCAGCCCACTTCAGTTTTAGCCAGAGGCAGAGATGGTTTATATACAGCCATCTGAATATCTGTTGCTATCCCATCAGTTATAACCTCCAAGAAATCCACTGAACCCAGCGGGCAGCAAGCCAGCCTGACTCAAAGCACTTCCTCCATTCAGCTGTGCTGTCCCAGCAGCAAGTTATGTTCTCCTGCTCTTAAATACATGTGAAGTAATGCTGGCAGATGCATGCGTGGGCTCCCCTAAGGTTGGAAATTGGCACTCGCAGTCTAAGAAAATAATTGGCAGAATTATTAGGTCTCAGTTTACATTCAGAGCACAGAAAGTAATTAAAGGTTTCCCCGTGGCTGTTACGACAAGCGCCTCCTCCTGCAGTGAGATGGGGGTCTGTGGGGATGGGGAAGGAGCACTGCTGTGTTTGGATTTGTGGCCACGTGTGATGAGGAGCAATTCATCTTCCTTAAAACTTCTCAGCCTCCCTTCTCATAAAAGGCAAAGCTTCCTATAGGGCAAACAAAAGATGGAGTAAACAAAGCTGCCCCGGAGATGGCTGGGACTTCAGTGAAGTCACTTATAATGCTTTGGGATCTCCTCAGTAATTCTCAAATGGAAGAACACATCAGAACTGAGGGTTAACCTCCCCCATGGATACACACACAGTGTGCAGTAGTGAGGAAGAAGCCCCCGAAAACCAGACTGGATCCTCTGAAAGCAAGTTGAGTGTTTCAAACTGAACCCTTCTCCAGGCGAGATGCTACCACGCCCTCACCTCATGCCTTGTTTTCACAAGGAAAAGGCAGCTAGAAGAGCTGAATTCCTGGGCTGCAGCTCTTCCAGGAAGCCCCAGTGACCCCTTACACACATCTCCATCACAGCCCACCTGCATCACTCTTTGACCCTCAGAGCATCATTTTTACTAACATAAATTACTGGAAACCGATCACCACTGCAAGCTGCGAAGCAGCTGTAATGGCTTGTTTACAGAGGAAAGCTACATTGGTTTAACTTAAGCAACACATCCTAAGATTTTAAGCTGATTTAGTTCAAAAGCTCTGCAGACGCTGGGCCTGGACTCATGTGATTAATCACCATCATTACTGCTGGCTTAGTAAGCACAGCAATGGTAATCAGCTGCACACCCGTGTCTCACCTGCTCACAAGCACAGGGTAAGATAGCAGCCGAACTCACATGCAGATTTAAGCACGCAGCTTAGTGCAGGGCTGCCTGCATCCCTGGGAAGGGCCAGAAAACACACCAATACTGAGCAGCCTAAGAACCAGAGGGGCTGTAACGCCCCAAAACCCCATCGTGACCTCACTGAGTCGCAGCAGTGCCATCAGCCTTTGCATGCACCTCTCCCCATGTCTGAGCACCAGGCAGAGCTGGACCAGCCCTGGTGTGGGGTTGGTTGGGTCGGGCAGAGCGCTACACATGCGCAAAGCATCGCACACCTCCAGGAAAAGGAGAGGCTGGGCTGCACGCTTCGGGTCGAAGTGGGAGTTGTGGGTATCCGTATTTTTAGCCACAAATCATGAGCATCCACCAGCATGCACAGAAGAGAAGGCGACGCTGGAAGGGAGACACACGGCAAAAACAAAGACCTCTTTATGCCCGCGGCACCGGGGAGAGAGGGAGCAAACCGCATGGGTTAGGGAACATCTGGAATCACTACATGGGAGCCAAGCGCCGCAGAAGGCAACGGCATTCCTCAAGTTTCCATGCGAGGTAGGGAACCTTCCTTTCCCCCGCGCAACCCTACGCTCCAGCCGGCTCACTTCCTGCCAACCTCCGGCCTTCCCAGCAGCCAGCAAGCTCCTCCCTCGAGTCTAGTTAGCTCTCCACTGCCACGTCAATTGAGGCAGAAGGACAGAAGGGAAGCAAGAAGGGAGGGAGCAAAAACCAGAAGAGGGAGGGAGGGAGGCTCTGCAATGCCAGAGATGGTGGGGGGAAAAAAGAGACGGGATGTGGATTGCTCCTGCAGTAGCCGGAGGCAAGCTGCACAGGCAACTGGCCAAGGTGGGTCACAGGACCCTTTTGAGGACTTGGAAGCAAAGGCCGACCTGGGTTGAGCTCTACTCGCACTCCAGGCAAAGGGCCGATCTACGGGACAAGCTGGGCAGGAGCTGAGAGCTCTTGGGGCCTGGGAGTCCTCCCACCCAGCTCCACCAGCTGTTGTGCCAGATCTATCAAGGAGAAGAGGGGTTGAATGAAGCAACAAGTTCTGCACACCTGGGTGACAGCCAAAACTTCACAACATTTCCTCTTCGAACTGCAGTAATTGATTTGTTTTTTCTCTTCTCCGTAGGAAGGAGCAGCGTGCCCCAGGTGGAAACCAGGTACCAGCCTTCAGGCAGCAGCGCAGGAAGAAGGAGCTTGGAGGCTCGATCCAAAGTGGAAGCATACAGGGAATGAGATCTCTTCTCAGCTGCCAAAAGGAGGACGTTTCTTCCATCAGGACTCAGACCTTCCTTCAGACTTCATCTCTGCCCCCAAAACCCCATCCCAAAGGCAGGGAGGGGAAGGACTAATGAGCTGCTGATAGCCGGAGAGCAGACCACAGAGGCTCCACTCCGTCTGCCCAGTGTTCAGACTACCTGTTCAGGACTACGAGATTGTACAGTAGTCTGCACATTGGTTAGGCTGTGCTGGGATACACCACACACTGCCAGTGCTGCACGGGGACGGCAACACCTGCACGGCAGGGGGAATGCTTGGAGAGGGTGGGCTGCGGGGGCAGCTGCATGCAGAGCTCACCCATCCCTCAGCCTGGGAGGATAACACCACCCTTTGAAGCCATGCTCGATCACTTTTACCTGCCTGCTTACCAGCCTGCTCACACGCTTCTTACTCTTTCCCCACCTCTCCTTCATCTCCTTCTCAGCCATTCATCCTTTCTTTCAGCTTCACGTATCTGTCCCAGGGATGGCTGTGCTGATGATGGCTTGTTTCACATGCTAAGCTTTGCCATAAGGTGCAGAGAGAGACAGAAGGGCCTGGTGGAGCTACAACTGCACTGCACTTTGCTACCTGAGAAGGCACAATCGAGCAGAGAAAGGTGGATGAAGAGAAGGGAATTCACACCTTAAAGAATGCTGATCATTTAAAAGAAAAAGCCAAAGGATTGAAAGTTGGAGGTTTGAATGTTCTGGAAGTTGTGTTTGCTTTGATGTTTTTCTGGAAAATAAAAGAAAAACAGTGAGTGAAAGTATAAATGAGGACTGAGTAAGAGAAAAGAGTTTATCCAGGAGAAAACTCTTCTTCCGAAGAAAATAAGTGAATCAAAGAGCTCCACAGACAACAAAGAAGTTTCACAGAGCAGCTGAGAGTGCTGTGGAAGCAGCAGAGGAAAAACCTCCAAGCAGACCTGCTTGTTAAACAAAGTGGGAGCAAACAGCAGGATGCAGCTGGACCAGAGGCACCACCTCGTCACCAGTTTGTGGGGATCGGAGCAAAGAAAAGATTCCTACCAGGTTAACCTGGGCACCAAGGACACAGACTGGTGGGGCAGAGGTGGGGCAGGTGGGGGCTGCATGCTTGTATTGCAGGGAAGATCTTCACTATTGATCAATGTATTTATTTTTTAAGTAGAACTGGGTACAAGACACCGAAAAGTACAGGATGAGCAGCCACTGACGGTCAGGAAGGTCATGTTCTTCCCAGAACAGGAGGGTACCTTTGTACTCCAACCAAAACAGAGGCAGTGAGAGCCCAAGCACAAGTGATGCAGGAGGAACCAACACGATGCATACATAAAGAATCTGAAGCATCCTCACATACGTACCTGAAACCACCAGGAACTCTGCACCCAGCTCTCCTGTACACAGGCAGGAATCAAAAGGCAGTGGCAGTACACGCAATGCATGCTTGCACACGGCAAGTAAGGCCACGTTCTTCTCATGTAGTCACCTATAATGCAGGTCCCACATTTCTAGCAGGTGATTTACCTGAGGACAGAAGGTCCATCTGTATCTCACATACACACCAACTGCCAGAGGAACAGCAGATCTCTCCATCTGCACATGCACTCCTGTGGACACAGAGCAGGGAGTGCAGGGGTCCCCTCCAGCAGGCAGCAAGCTTTAGAAACAGCAACACGGGGCTCAGTGCACCCTGCCTGCCAGCTCCCCAGCACCACATGCTCTGGCCCAGCTCACAGTCCCGCTTTTGCACCCAGAGGGAAAGATGTGCAGAGAAGTGGGCACTGAGGATTTCGCAGGGGATTCTGGCAGCACTTTGAATCAAGTCCTTGTAGCATGTCCGCTACAACGCTTACTGAGCGGCCAGACAGCATGCTGCAGTACTACTCCAGCTCTGGGGACTCTGTGGCTTCCCTGAGCAGGGAAACGATGTTCTATACTGCCAGCAGCCACGGCAGGCTCCTCCCTGCCTCTCCCTCCTACATTGGCCTGCAGCCCCCAGCCCTCGGGTACCCCAGGGGGTCACTGGGTCTGGGGGAGGCCAGCTGCCCGTGAGGCTGCTCTACATAGGGCCCAGCATCTGCCTCCCTGAGATGAGACAGGAAGAAAAACAGAGAGCACACACACATACACACACACCACACAAATGCTTTGGCAGTATGGCAGAGTGGGGAGCCAACTTTCCACCCCCGCCTGGCCCCTCTTTCCTTCCCCTCCCATTCCCCAGCACACTCCTTCAAGGCCCCTCCGGATCATCAGCAGCCATCTCCCCGCTAACATGCAACGCTGGGCCCTTTAAGACATTTTAAGTTTCAATTCCTTTCTTCAGAGGCAGAGGAAAAACAAACCAGCTTTGCGGAAAGACTGGTATTTCACTAATGGGGTCCAGATGTCTCCATTCCTCAGACTCTGGTCCTGGCTTGCAAAATAGGGCAGGGAGAGGCCACGTCCCCACTCCCCCCAGCTCCCTGCTAGCCGGGCCTTTCCCCTGACCCCACCACCCCATGTCACCCCTGGCCTTCCCAGTCCACCTCCCACAGCTCTGCCACCAGCAGGACAGAGTCAGCTCCCTCCTCATTCCCTCCAGCCAGCAGCCAGAGCACAGGGGAACAGAGACCATAGGGCTGGGCAAAGCCTCCCCCCCCTCCTCCCAGAGCCTGAAGAAAGATCACTGTGTGCAGTCTCCAAAAGCACATGACAGTGTTTTAGGAACCGCACAGGACATGAGTCCTCCGTCAGCAGGGAAGGAGAGATCCGGGATGGGCACACAGAGGGCCCTGCCCTGCAGGACTGAGGTTTGGGGTGGGAATTCCCATGCTCGGGGCTCTCCAAGCTGCCCCCAAAACACACCGGCCTGTAGTTGCACTCAGCTATGGAGCCAGGTGGAAGCTGCTTCACATCTCCCCCTCAGCTGGAGATCAAGGAGCTGAACCTGGGGAGGAATCAAAAGCACGCTTCCCTTTCCCCTCTGCTCCCACTCACGGAGCACAAAGGCTCTTTTCTCAGGAGCTGCTCAGACCTCATCAGCATTGGCTCTCCTGTGTTTTTAAGGGACCCAGGCTGGCAGGGAATTGCTTTAATTAGGCGGCCCTACATCTTACCATGGGGAAGGGAAACGGTGCAGACCTCCAGTTGCTATTGACCCCCACGGCTGCACTCCCCCAGGAAGGGGAGGGGTCCAACCCCCATCCCATGCAACTGGAATCCATTAACAGTTTATGCTACAGTCCTCCCTCCCACTCCCCAGGGGAAGAACAAGGAGTTCTGGTCATCTCCACAATGCAGATGCAGCAGCTGGCTTTGATTAAACTACTTGATGTTTATAACCACTCAATCGGCGTATGTAACCTGCAGGAAAGTGAAGTCTCCCCAAGCAACTCTGAATATAAAGGTCAGGGGTCTTAAAGCAGAGATGCATTGATTTAGCAAAGACATTTAAATGCCTGATTCTTCAAGTATGAAATCGCTGCCTGCTCATGCACGGCAGTGCTATTGCAGTCTCTGTGCAGAAGGTGATATTTAGAGGCTGATTCATCGCTGCATTTGTCATCATTTTCACCTGCTGAGAATGAAACAAACCCACTGATATAAACTGGATAAGAACACAGGCCCAGCTACAGCTCCCAGGCACATTACCACATGTCTCAAAACACCTGAGTGACAAAACAACACAGCAAAGGACAGAGCAGTTTTGGGGATCAGGATGCAGAACTGCAGCAAACGGGGCACTCCTCCTCCCCCAGCACACGCAGTGGGGCTAACCCCTGGGATCACATCCTTACCAAAACCATCCAGCTAGTTTTCCTCTATCCAAAATAATAATCAGAGAGGACAACAATTATCTTTGATTTGCAAGGAAGAAACACGCTTGGCAATGATATTTTCACCTGGGACAATTCTGTCTGCTGTCGTTATTTCCTACTGAAGTAGAAAGACACCAATACCACAGCACTACGATTCTTAACATCCACGATGCTCAAGAAAATCCATAGCGTAGGACCACATCAGTGATATTGTAGACATCACCATTGATCAGCAGTACTCTGACCAAAAGAATTTCAGGAAAATGCATTAATTAGCAGGCTCAGTGCAGGAAGATAAGGCACAGCCTTGCTTCAGAAGTTCAGCAACTGAATCCTGGAAGGGCCAAATGCATTTCATCTGAAATCAGGAGCCAGAATCAGAGCTGCCCTCAGCTCTACAGCCCCTGTTGCTGCACTCAGAAGAGCCATAGCTCTTTCAGGTTGCAGAGCTGATCTGCTACTCACCTCGTCATCCTTATACCAGGAGAGGTTCTCCGCTGTCAGGACAAACCAGTACTCCTTGGAGCCACCCTTCATGATCCCAATGTTGTTGATGGTGAGCCAGCCCTTTCGGATGACCTACAAGGTTGGAAGCAGTAAGCGTTAGCAAGGGACCTAAAAGCTTTAGGTGGCAGAGGAAAGAGCAGAGGGTACCCCTACACACAGAATCATATGGAAAGACAAGGAACACCGTGCTCTCTGCTGCTGCCAGAAGATCCCCCCCGCTCAACTGGCCGGTGAAAACCTTTGCCTCAAAGGGGCTAGGAATAAAAAGGATGCAGGAAGGAACCTGGCTGCGCCTTATGCACTCTGTCAAGAGACACAGGAAGGATTGCATAGAGTGCCTTGTGAGCAGGCACAACCTACAGAAGCATCAGGTCACAGCGACACACCCAGAAAAAGAAGCATGCCCAGAGAAAAACCAAGAGAGCAGCACCCCTGTTGGCACACTGCAGGTGGGGAGTGCTTCACCCAGCTCAGGGGTGGGGGGAAACAGTTCAAGAGAAAGAGATGGGCAAGCAACTCTGATATAACTGAGTTTTGTGACAAGGAGACATTAAGTATGTGAGAACAAAATGGTGCATCTGGAATCAGTACTCTGGACTTCAGCATACCCATGTATTTGAGCACTTATTAACAGAGCAATACAACTTCCTATAGGTTAGTCTGTAGAGAAGCCAGGCTGTTACTCTCTAAGGAACTCCACCAGCTGCTGTTTTAGAGCCTTACACACCAATATTCAAATGCAAATATGCATCGGCTTAAAGGCATTAACTTCTGTGTCCTGCTGGACCCTTAACACCCAGATACATCTGCGTGCAATGTGTGTGTACCTCAGTGAATGGTTGCTTGTTGAATGTGACCCAGCAGTGGAAAAAAAAAAGCATGCAACTGCACTGTGTATCAGCAAGCAGCCTACCACAGAGCTGCACAATCCTTCAACCTGTATCTCTAAAGGTGAATGTGAGAGTACTGGATCTTCACCTCACTGCCACTGTTAGAACTGGAGACAGTCCTATTCTCTCAATGGACAGGAGGGGGCAGTGAAACAGAACCCCAGATCCCTGGATTGCTGCTTTTCATCTCCACCCACTTGCAGATAAACCTGCAGCTCCAAGAATTTCCTTAGCACACTGCAGCTTTATACCTTGTTTCTGCTTCACCTGGGCCTACTGCCAGCTGCACTCCTCTCCCCCTTCAGCAGCAGAGGAAATAATTTTCCTATACACTGTTCTCACCTTCCCAGATGCAACATTGATGTTCATTAGCACACCCTACTGAGCGGCCTTCTACTCACCAGGATCTCATCCTGCAAAGGGGAACCATAGCAACAGCAGCAGAGCAGAGAGCAGGAGAGGAGCAAAGAGAGGAGAAATTATTACTAGGAAAGCTGGAGCAGGAGAAGAGAGGCTCAAAAAATAAAAATAAACCGGAACCTGGTGCCAAAACTTATATCCCAGGCAAAAAGAAAAGCAATCCCCATCCCAAAACAAAGCCTGCCAAAAGGAAAAGCTCAAGGTTGGTGGAGTGGTTGGTGCAGAGCTCGCCCTCTATGCTCTGGTACAGTCAGCTCTCCAGCAAGGTGCACTGCAGAGCATGAGGCTCGGTACAGCAGCACTGAGATCCCACAAAGCAGATGTTGGCCAGTCCAGCCTGCCTGCCAGCAGCACTGAAACAGTCTGCATGTATGTGTGCAGGAAAAGGTGATCAGACATGTTCAAAGGAAATGGATATTAGGAGTGAAGTTTTTTTAAAAGACGATTAAATGAAAGCTTTTTTTCCTCCACTCTGTGATGTTATCCCTACAGCATCTTCTAGTCTTGATAGCCTTGTCATTTCCCCAGCAAATCTAGGAGAAGGTGTCATTAGCTCCTTTTCAGTTGCATGTGCAATCCCTACAGCTCCTGAAAGAGTAAGTGGACTCCACTCCTCCCTTGTGCTTTCTCCCACCGAGCATGTTCTCACACAGCCTGTGCAGCTATGGCTATACATCACCCTCTGTCTCCCAGCGCAGAGGGCTGAAGTATTTCCACAAGAGAGACCATGAACTCTCCTGAAATACCTTTGCAGAAAGTAATGGCCACCGATGGGAAAGATAACTAGGATTCACAAGTCTGTCTTGTAGCAGACCTAGCACTAATTGGACTGGAAGAGGGAGTTCACCTTGTTATTAAGTGGCTCAAACATGAATGCATCTACAAAACCCCAAGCATTCTGCACTCCTTGACCCCAGCAGAAGAGCTGGCACAGCTAGTGGAGGGCTGAAAACCCAGGGAGATATACGACACTGGTAGGGATTTCTATCAGAAAATCAAGACCAGACAGCAGGCAGTGAGCTTACTTGATACTGTACCCCTTCAGACTGTACAAGACTAGATCTTGATTATCAAACACCCATTTCCCTCAAAGACACTTTCCCTCTGTTGCTGCTACACACTTGGCTCATTACGACTGTACTGAGCCTAAAAATTCTCCTCCAGATGTAAACAGAGCTTGGGAAGTATAAAATAAAAACAAAAAGCCACAGCTTAGAACACTGCTGCATCCAACCCAGCACTTGTCCACCTGGTAGCTCCCAGGTAACAAACATGTCCTTCTTGCAGCAGTGAAGGAGATGGAAACTTGGCCTACCTGGTTGCCAGCTGCCTTCTTCTTGCTCATCTGGCTGCTCCTCTGCTGAGCACTGCAAACAACAGCAGAGACATTCAAAACTCCTCATGCTCTTCTCGATCACCTGCAGCCTGCTCCCACCACAAAGCTCTTACAGTGAGTTCACACCCCTCACCGCAGGCTTCCGAGCCTTAATAACCCGATCCATCTCCACCTGCTCACTCAGCCTTGGTATACTCGTCTTCTCAATCCCACCTGAATCACATTTGGGCCACTAGCCCTCCACAGCATGACACAACCTTAATGCCCTAACTCCCCCTTCTGCTTCACAAGCATCCCTAAATTCTCCTCCCCAGACTTGGGATATGGAGTCATTGAAAAGGGAAGCAATACTGAGCATCAAGCCATACTTCAGGACCACAGCATCTGCACCAGGGCCTCTGCAAACCATTCACTGGAACAGCTACAGGACAGAGCCACAGGAAACACATTAAGAGAAGAGACAATAGGGTAATAGTGCTTACTTGGCAAAGCCAATGAAATCCTCATGGTTTGTGTTCATGTAAGCCAGCTCAATGTCTATTAGAAGCATAACCTGCCAAAGAGAGGTGCAGACAGAGCAAGACATCACTGACTGATACTACTGATCAGGAGCAGACAGAGCCTTGTGCACAGCTCATCTCACCAACCCTCTGCTGCCAGCTGCCCCACGGCTCGCAGCCCTCCAGCCCAGACTGCCCCCCACCCCACGTCATCTTCCCTCTCCCACACTCCTGGTCACCCACCTGATCTTTGGTCCTGCCTTCCCTCTCACGGATGTGAGTTGTCACAATCCTCTCCATCTCCTCACGCAGATGAGGGTACTGGCTGAGCTGCAGGAGAGAAAAAACACGTGCACAAGGGAAAGGGAGGTATAACAGCAGGGGGGGAACAGCCCCCTGCACATAGGCATGCACACAAACACCCTGCAATCAGTTTGTTCTACTTTTTAAAGGGGAGTTCTGAAAAGCTGGACTTGCAGACAGATTTTCCAAGTTTCTGAAGGTCTGCTGAAGGCAAACGTAATTCCCTCTTGCTTTGGGCCTCAAAGAATAGTCCTCACTCCTACAGCAACTTCTAGGTGAGACCTGCACCAAAGCCACCATATCTGACTCCTGTCAGATGTGAACACACATTAGTTAGCATTTGTTGATACTCTCCTCATTGAACAATTGCTCTAGATGTTCAACATCTCATTGGCTATGTAGGTGAATGGCCCATCGCTACAAACAGCTAAATCCTATGGGATGTCTCCTTGGGGAGAGAACTGGATTTCAATGCCCATTTGCTGGCGTATTAAGTGAAAGCACTTCTGTCTCTACTGCAGATGCTGATAGAGAAGGTCTGGCAGACTGCAAGGAAGGCTGTGCTTTGCTCTGGGCACCAAGGTGCTGCCCTCTGCCTTTGTTGGGCAGGACTCAGGTCTGTATTCACATCATGCCCACAACATTCTTTTTTTCTGCATTACTGAGAAGGGAATTAATTCCTGAATACACTTTACTGACTATGTTTAGAGAGAAGTACCCAGAGACCACACATGAGAAACCCTCCACAACGAACACACATAAAGCAGCCGGGCTTCTGCACAGTACCTGCATTTCTAACAAGCAACCACAAAGCCTCAAAACCTTTCAGCACCCTTGCAGTCAAAGTGAGTTGCAGTAGCTTGCAACTGAATTTGAGAACTAGCTTTGAGACTGCCTATTTTCAAATGTGGAGTTTGTTTTGAACACCAATGACTTTGGAGAGGCAGGAAAAGAAAAAGTGAGAGTCAGTGTTCCCCACCACCACTTGGTCTTGAAAGTGCAAACTGGGTGTTCTCCATGATCTTTGTGGTTCAGGCAGCTGGTTGCTTCATAGATACACACAAGCAAAGCTTCCTGTTTCCTTGGGGGAAAAGGAGGGTTGGCAAAGGATAAATAGGAAAGTTATGTCAAACAGAAAAACAGGAAGTTGGAAAATCTCTAAGCAAGTCTCAGCTTTTTTTTGCTTCAAATAAAAAGAAAAGTCAAACAAAACACATCAACCCTCTCCCTGCCACCCCCACCCCCCACCATTCCAAAGGCAGACAAAGAAAACACATTATGGCTTATTCAGAACCCAGGTCATCCAGCAACATTAATGCGCAAAAATAAATTGACAGCATCAGTCCCCATGCAGCAGCAGGTTCCAACCCCAAGCATGCATAGGAGAAGCAAGGGCAGGCAAAGAAAAGTGACACGGACAAGCCACGAGATACCACAGCCACCAGGGAACATGCAATAGGGCATAGAGGGACAAGGAGTTATCAGCAGTATGAACAGCACCCAGAAATGCCATGACTCTGAAAGACAGGAGAGCAGGGACCCTTCAAGGGGCTAAAAGTCTGTCAGCCTGGGATCACATCACAGTTCAAGCAGGTTTTTCAGTTCTGTTTCAGCTGGATTTTCCTGTTTGATCAAATACAAGCTCACAGCCCTCTTTGAAAACCATTTTGTCCCAATATTTCTTAGCTCCTTTCTCTTCACATTCCAGGAGTCCGTGCCAGCACACTGAAGATTGACCTTCAGCTGAAGGGATGCTGACTTAGAAGGCCTTCCCTGCATCTGTGAGATGCTGCAGTGCAGTCTGGCACAGCAGTCCCTGCTTTTGGAACAACACTGGCTAGGATGCCATCCTCCCAAAACTAAGGCTCTGTGTGCTTGTACTGTACCAGCATTCTGCTGATTTTGGAGCTGCTCTCCGTTTAGCCAACTGGAAGAAGCTCAGGATCAGAGCAGGCAGAGGATGGCTGTTAATGGCAACCTGTGCTTCAGCCCTCAGCTCTAATAACCCACTGACAATCAGCAGCAAATCTCTCTTCAGACAGGAAAGCTGTGCTTCCATCGCACACAAGGAACAGATGGGTTTGCCTACGTTCTTTGTTAGCACTCTCGTATTATTCCATCTATGCAGCAATATTAACCACACACAAAGATTTCTTCACCGTCTGGGGTGAAATGAAATAATTGCGACAGCACACAAACAACACCACACAATAGTTCAGGACAGCAACAAACCAAGGCTACAGGACTGCTCAGCTAATTCAAAAGGTGTTCGCCCAAGCTGCCTTCCTTTCATGAAGCCTTGCAGGGCTTGGTTCAAAGGTTTGGCTTTGACATCTGAAAGGCAGCAGCAATCCACATCATAGTGGGTTGAGTGTTACCTTACAATTAGCATCAGTCCTGAAGTAGCCTTTTCCAGATGCCTCCCCTAATAGTGCATGCTCTCATCCAGGTGAAGCAGCTAGGGCTATAACATGCAAGATAAACACTGCAAATCAGTTAATGCCCCTGTGCAGTTACTGGCCTTTGTCTGAAGCCATCAGAACCCACCTGACACTGGTTGCTAACCAGAAGGGTCTATGGCAGTTTCAGAGATCTGCCTTTCTACCCTCTTTCAGAGTGAGAAGCAGGCAAGATAAGCCTTCTTACCAGATGTAGGCATTTGTCTTTAATTATTATTAAAGCCTTCCTTTTGTGTGTTTTTTTGTTCCCCCCAATATTACTATCACTAGACATAGCAATTCAAGCAGTTATTTCCCATAGTCACCCATCTCTAACATTCATCTCTCTGGCCTCTCAGGCTAAGCTTTATTACGGCCATTAGCTCCCTACAACACCCTACCATCACTTCTTTTGCAGGAAACATTTTGGTTGCAACACCTTTGAATGCACCCATGGGTCCTCCACCACATTATGGGTTAAAATCTACAGAGCTCTGGCTGTCAAACCACTAATGAGATGGCCCAACAACACAGCTGGGATCCTATAGGTGGTGTTCTCATGATTCTTCTCCCTACACCACCTAAAGGGGCCACCTTCTGCCAGATGTAGATAATAGTGCCAAAGTAATCAAAGCCATCAAATAAAACCCATTAGAAAAACAGGCTGAGATGGAGCCACTCTGCCTGGCCACAGCTGTTGAGCAACAGCAGTCCTCAAGAAATACAGCAGGCAGAGCTCAGGGCACAAAGATGTCCTTAACGGAGGTGAGCTCCATGCTCCTAAGCACAACCAGGCCTCATCAGCTCAGCTCCCACACCGAGCTCGTATCAGTTATCTTCCCTTCCTTCCCAATTTGAGGCTGTCTGGTTGGAGAGTCTGCAAGAAAAGGACTGCAATTTTCAAGGCTTAAAATAACTAGTGAAACAGCCCTTGCAACTCAGTTCTCCCAGAACGTGCTGCTGCTGTGCCAGACATGTTTCTGGCCCCTCGCTCGTAAATTTAACACAAATTAATTGCCACATCTGTCCTGATTTTCAGGAGGCACGTGGTGCCCCCTCCTGGACAAAGCTGGCCTGGGAAGCAGACCCACAGCTGCCCCAGCCCTATGCAACGTGCACCTGACCCCTATGGCAGTTTCCCTTCCGACTGCCCCCTAAGGCCTCACCTCTCATGCTCTGCAGTGCAAAAGGGAAAGTGTCACCACTACCTCAACTGAGCACAGCCCATGGAGCGAGGTACCAGCAGGAGGAATGCTGTAATGGGAGTCATGCATGGAAAAGCTTTTCCCCACCAAGTCACTTGGGTCACTATTCTGTTTACTCTGTGTATCTGCTGGAGAATAGCTTCTGCTTCGAGCCTGAATCGATTGCTGCTTTGTACACAGTGCCCTGTAGGCAAGGTGAGGCCTGCTGAAACTCACGCTGTGAGGGGACATAAGTTCATTCCCTTTGGCTTCTTTCCCTTCTCCTGTGTGGAATTTTTAGGGAAGGGGGGTCCCAGTAAAAACAAGTAAGGAGTCCCAAATACTCAGGGACTGGCACAGGGAAGGGCTTGTTCCACACTGAGCTGAACACCTCTGAGACACAGAGAGGAGAAGGGCACAGCACAGAGTAACCACTGGGTCCCAGCCCATGGCTCAGCCAAAGAGCCCACCAGCTAATGCCCACCGCTCCTGATCCACTGCTTTGAACCTGCACTGCTGCCTGCAGATGGCTGCCCTCCTTCAGAGCATCTCCACATCCCTCCTCTCTCCCTGGGCTTGCCAATGGTCCCGTGGTGTGTGCACCAATGTGTGTGGGAAGGGGGTGGGCGTTGACCTTTCTTGGTGTTTTTCGTTTCTTTACCTTTTCGCTACACTTTCTGATGGTGGATGTGAGCTCACTCACTACCATATCCACACACTTCAGACTCGGCTCCTTCAACTTCTGCACCTGCTTTTTCACTATGGCTTCAAAAGCGAGGTCAGGCGTGAAGAGGCCCGTTCTGCATGGCAGGGGCAGGGTGGGAGGAAGCAACGAGGAAGAAGAGAGCGAAGCAGAGAAAGAGCAGAGGAGGAAGGAAAGAGGAGGAAGGAAAAGGGAAAAGAGAGAAAACAAGGCAAAATGAGAAGTGAGATTTTTGGTTCACTCCGTTAGCTTACTGAACCAGGTGAGCATTGCTATGGGGCCTGTTCACTGCCAAGTATCGGGAGAGTCTACAGGCAAATGGATGTGGCAGAGGGAAGGAGGTGGGAGCAGCTGGGCTGGTGAAATGGTGAGCTGTGAAGAGCAAGATGAGCGGATGGCAACCCCCAGGGATCAAGTGATCTCTTCCTGAAGAAAAGCTCATTCAGATTTTAAGACACAGCTGCTTGCCACAATGAGCCACTGAGTCTTTCCTGCTTCATTTCCCCTCGTCTCAGGCCTTCCCCTCTACCTCACACCGTGGTCATCCTTTCCATGCTTTTCTTCCTCCAGGCCTGCACAGGAGCTAAGCTAAGACTCAAAGGTTTGTCACTCACATCTCGTGCTGGCAGTAGGACTGAATGGAATGGATATGGCTCAGAGATTCAGATAAAACACTCCATTTACAGAGCATCTTTTGCCTTACTCGCCTTCCTGGCAACAGATAACTCCTCAGTAAGACCAGATGTAGCCAGTGCTTAGGAAATACAAACAAGCTACAGGGCACCCACAGCTGTACAAAGCACGTCCTGCACCAGCCAACCTGCAGCACCAGGCCCAGTACAGGCCTGCTGAGGTTTATGTGGAGGTATTCCATCCCACTGACACTGCACAAAACTGCAGTTACAAAAAGACAGGTTATCTTGAGACTATTACTGCATCCAAAGACATTTCTCCAGCACATCTTTAACACTTTATAGCTCCTACCAGGGTGCTCTCTGTGACACAATCTCAGTTACCTTTTTAGCACAGCACAATAGAGTTCTGAGTGCTTTCAGGGGGATAACGTGCCTTGGACACAGGAATGGGATCCTGCTATTCCCAAGGTGCAGTTCCTAGTCAGACCTGGGGTGCTTACAGCTGACAATTCAGAGCTAATTATAAACACCACCCTATTTAAAATCAGTTATGCACCTCTTTGTATCCCTACAGATAACGCCTGCAAAACCCCAAGCAACACCACTCTATGATAACACTCTTCAACACGCTATAGGACCAACAGCAATCTGCCTTTTAAGCAGCAAAGAGGTTCAGAGTACACCACAGGACTCAGCTTCACCCAGCAGCCTCTCAAGGTGCCGAAGCAGCCCGTTCAGAGCAAAGCAAAGGCACTCCTGGAGCTCCATTCACCCCCTCAGACCTCGCAGCTATTCCTACACGTCCAGCAGCCTGCTAAGCCAGCACTGCGCACTGCTCTGAGGGCCAGGCTCATGGGTCCTCACGCAAACAAAAACCCACACAACCAAAACAAATCAGTGCCTTCACATACCTACGTACCACCTGAAGGATGATATTGTTTCCCGAAACAGAAAGCTGTAACCATGACTACCGGCACACACAGCAACCAGCACTGCAGTCAGCCAAATTCTGAGCAGTGGGATCGATGCTGAAGTGGAACACTGATCCTCAGCCTTCACCATTCCCCCCTTCACATTCCTACGGTCTCTTCTTCCCCTTATCTCCCAGCCTGCTGTACCCACCACCAAATGACTGGAGGAAGCTGCTGCTGTCAGAACAGACAGTCCCTTCACTGCTAGCATCATCGGTAAAGAGGGAACAAAAATGATGCAGAAAAGTGGGAAATGTATGGAAGGGGGCAAACACAGACAATGAGTGGGAGGTTTTTGAACAGTAACTGATGGATGAAGGACAATCCAAGAGAAGTTTCAGAGGGCACGAAAAGGAGAGCCCTTCTGATCCAGTTAGCAGGCAACTCTGGATACTTGGCAGCCTGAGGGCCTGTGCTTACCTGTCACCAGGCTCTAATGGCAATTTTCTGGGTGCTCCCCACAGTCACACACCCCAAGAAAGAACAGCAGGACAGAAAAAGAAAGCTCCTCCAGCACGCTAGAAACCTGAGCAAACTCCCTGCATCTGCTTTGCTCTTCCAGGCTGTCCTGGGGGGCAAAGAGTGTGTCTGCGTGCCTGAGCCCTCCTGCAGGGGCTCCGGGCCCTAAGGGCTAGGCATCTCTGCAAGTGATGGCAGCTATCACCACTTGGGCACCTCTCCCCACCCCTGCAGGGATGAGGTGGCTCCAGACACTCCTCCAATGCCCATTTACCTGCACCTGAACAGCCCGTGGCGATTCCAGTCTCCAGTGCCCATGCTCCCATCCTAACTCGGGTGTCTTTTCACCAGCACACAGCCCTGGCTGAAGCAGCGAGCCATGGCTGAGAGGAATGGCACGTATCTTCTATCTTGCTGCTTTTCAGCCCCAGCCCCAGAAACAAAAGCTTCCGCATCCAGAGAGCAGAATTAAGGCAGGCTCCTTCCCCAACCTCCAATAAATACCAGTATGAAGCCCAAATGACAAAGCCTGGAGCCCTCTCCAAGAGCCCAAAGGTAGACTGACTTTTCTAACTTGATCCTTCTCAGCCATGTGCTGCTCTTCCAGAACAGGATATGGACCAAGCCAACCAAAAACCAAGCCAAACACCACAGGAACGCTTCCCTGTAACCACTGTAGCTTCTGCAGTTCAGCCCCACACACCCAGCCAGGAGCTCTCTGCCCTGATACTAAAGGCTTGTTTGGGATTAACCCTCCTAAGAGAGCAGAGGGAACAAAATTTAAATCCCAGTTTCTGGCTTGGAAAATAAACTCAATCGTAAATTTAAGTCCAATGTAGCCTCCATAAGAAGAAATACCCGTGGCTTAGGAAGGAATCGGAGTCATGCTAGAAACTGGAGGCACAGAGGGGACATCTCCAGTATCCCTCTGCTCTAAAGCATTCCAGGAACAAGCCCACTGCCCACATCTCACTGTGCTCCCCTTTCTGTTTGGCTTGTTGGCTGGATCGTCCCAGGCTGGTGCCGCTCAGGTCTAGTCATGCTGAGGAGGTGGTTAGAAACACCGAGTGCCGCTGCAGGCAAATCCCTGCCCCGGTCACAGTGCTGTGCCGCAGCCAGAGAGAGGGGTGGAAGGTGCCAGCTCCATGCTGCCTCCGGTTACCTTCTTGGTGCACTGTCTAACGGTATTGATT
Organism: Gallus gallus; assembly: GCF_016699485.2. Taxonomy (NCBI): domain Eukaryota; kingdom Metazoa; phylum Chordata; class Aves; order Galliformes; family Phasianidae; genus Gallus; species Gallus gallus. The sequence continues at coordinate 5,724,489 of NC_052548.1, forward strand.
AACTCCGAAATAACCATGTCCACGCATTTCAGGCAAGGCTCTTTAATCTTCTTCACCTGCTTTTTCACAATGGTCTCAAAGGCCATGTCGGGTGTGAAGAGACCGGTTCTAAACACCCAGGGTAGGGGACAAGACAAGGCAGGAAGGGGGGGGGAGAAGGGGCAAGGAGAATGTCACGTTACACACGCATCTCAGAGCAGGCACCACCACCACTGAAACCCCGCACACAGGGCTGGGAGCATCGTACCCCTCAGACCAGTCCTGGAGTCCAGAGAAAATAGGGATGCTTGGCACCTCCCCAGAGGCACGTGTAAGGGCAGAATGGATCCCAGCTGGACAACGGGCACCAAGCTCTATAGTCACCTTCCCAGGTACAGCACGACTCAGTGTCTCAGGACTGCGTGTTATGGCAGTTAACCTTCACTGAGAAGGACTGCAACTGTATTTGCTGACTGTGCTCTGGGACTCAATCCCTGGGGCCGCTGGGATCCTGGTGATGGGCACCCTAATGCCCCCTCACACCTGCAGGGGAGGAGGTGCTTGGATGTTGGTAAAAATGGAAGCATAACGTGAAAACCAACGTTTAAAACTCAGTGAAATAGCAGTACGGGCTTGCATCCCTCAGTCCTTCCTTATGTAGAAACATAAAGAGGGAGAAAACCAGTCACCAAAGCTGTGTTACCTTTTAGGCTTCTGCAATTTTCACACGGGAACAGAAAGCAATCTACTTCGTCCCTACTCCCAGATTCAAACCACCAGGGTGTCCGAGGAAGTTCTCTCCCTTGTGGCAGACCTACCGTACCTCTGAAGTCTTCAACTCCATTGGGGAGGTCTAGAGGTATTTACAAGACTACGCAGCCTGGTCTGCCTAGTGCATGATACGTGCCTGATACCATGGATGTTCTTGATGGCATAGCTGATCTCCCGTCGCAGCTCCTTCTCATCAAACTCCATCTGCACCAAGAGAGAGTTTTTAAATCAGAAACAAGCTGATGTTTGCACAACCCCAGCATACGTAACAGCACAGTTTACAGAAAAGAGGTCCCATGCCAGTATCATGTGACAGGTGAACGTTAGCCTAGATGTTGGATGCAGAGCCCAGCCGTAAAGCCTGCATTGCCAAAGCAGACATCCTGGACAAGAAGGAACAGATAAGAATAGCTAAAGGCCTGCGTTTACAGGTGCCAACCTCCCAGCAGCTCCCAAGGAGCTACTTAGAGATAAAGCAATACGATTGAAGCACTGGATTGCTTTCCAAAACAAACTGTTTTGTCTCCTGAGGCTTAATGTGAGGTCTTGGCAGCTGTTTTCCAGCAAACACCTCCAAGAGATTTAAAATTCACATACAGAATTACATCATCTAATACAAGGCAAGCTCTTGTATTACACTAACAAGGAATTATCATATTTAAATGAAAAAGGAAACAGCAAAAATGCAGAAGATAGAGAAGAATGTTTTGACTCTTAACGTTTTCAAACAGACAAAAAAAAAGTTTTTCCCTATCACTTCTGATCAGGTTAGTACACATGGCCATTTAGGAAACCTCATTCATAGAGTCACAGAATGGTCTGGGTCGAAAAGGACCTCAAAGATCATTTAGTTTCAACCCCCCAGCCAAGGGCAGGGTTGTAGTGTTGCAACTAGACCAGGTTGCCCAGAGCCACATCCAGCCAGCCCAGATCCTCTTCAACTGTGACATCTGTAGAGCAGTGCCTATGCCATTTCCATAGAGGAAAGGCAAAAAGTAAGGCCAAGCATTATCTACATCCTCTTTTCTGCCTCTTGCAAATGCATTAGGGCAGAGTTAGGCCCAGTTTGGTGCCTGAGATCATGGCAATACAAGTTTCAAAGCCATTTGCACTTAGATGCAACTCAAAGTACAGATCTGCAGGAACATGCAGACATTGATGCACTACTGTATGTGTTAAAAGGAGGTTGTTTTGCATTGCCTTAGGAGTGAAGCAAAAGAAATATTAATTAGGGGAATAAAAAAAGTAAAGCTGTCTCACAAGGACAGGAATTAAGAGAGAAGAGTGTTATGGGAAGGCTCCAACAACAGAAACAACAGGGAGTAAAGATAAGGTGACAGCATCAAATATTAAAAAGGAAAATAGATGGTGAAACATGTAAGTAGCAGCAAGAAAACAGCTAGGAAAAGATGAAAATTACCAAGAAAGGAGGAAAAAAAAAGGATCTCAGCATAGAGAGAAACAGTACCTTCACCAGCTCAAAGGGGAAACGCTCGTGGAAGATGCGGTTAATTCTGGCTCCTCCTGACAGCTCATAGGTATCAATTTGGTCTCCGGAGCCTTCAATGCGTTTCTCAAAGTCCACAGCAAACTGCTGGACCATCCTAAAGGAAGACAAAGAACAGGAAGTAGAAGACATAGCTAGGCAGTGTTCTCCAGGGAAGGACATGCAGGAAGGCCACTCACTGAAGCAGAGCTTTGGTCTTGCGAGCAGGGTCATCGGGGCGAAAGTTCTTATACTCCTCCACCTCCTTCTCAATGGAGAGAAGCTGGCTCTGCAGCTTGTTCCGCAGCCCCGGCAGGGTGTCACGGATGTGGTTGGTCAATTGCTGTACAGGAAGAAGGTTTAAGGTGAAATTGGGAGAAGTTTGCTATGTCGCTATCCCAGAATAAGGGGCACAGTGGGCAGCAGTTCTCAACTGGTGATGGTACCTGGTTCAATACTTTCTGCAGGTAGGGGGTTCCCATACGATCAGCCATGTGTCTGTAGGCCGGGTGGGAGAGAAAAAACTTTCTCTCTGCAGCCAGAGCTGCCTGAATGTCCTTCTTGCCATCGATGTCCTTCTGACTTCTGTTGACGACGCCGATGTAACCTGCAGGAATGGGGTTAAAGATCAGGCAGTTGCAAGGATGAAAACGTAAGCGGGGCTCAGGCTGAGAAGGAAACCATCCAGGAAACAACGCTGCAAGTGGGAAATTCTAAGGGCAACACATTAGGGACCAGCCTGAGGAATATAAGACTGGAATTTCCCTCTGTGTGGCTCAGGGTCTGGAACTTCGGTATGCAGGACAGAAGTGCCAGTATGCAACTGAGAATTAGCTCATTGATTGCTGTTCCCCCAGTCACAAAGAACACCCTATTTCCATTCAAGACTTCTCCATTCATGTCCTTAGGACAGGTATTTCACCGTGACTACGTACAGCACATAGCACAATACAGGGCAGTGTGATTTCACCTGATGCACTACAGTAATCCCATCCAATAAGAGACTTGGGGGGGAGGGGAGGGGAGTAGTACAGGAATCCCATTTTTGCAGCTTGCCTATTAAATATAATGAAGAAAGTATGGGGTTATGCTTCTGCTAGCACTACCTACCAAGATACAAATACCTAAAAACTACTTCTTAAGCATGACTCATGCCCATTCCCCAGCTTCTCAGTTCTGGCTTGAAACAGAGATAGCTTAAGAACACACCTTAACAGCTGTTCCAGGAACACTGAGGAAAAGGAATGAGGCAAAGATACCATCTTATACAGGGAAAATGAAGGAAGATGAGGCACAAAGCATGAGGAAACGTACCTCTGCGAAGAGGAAGTAATTTATTTTCTAATACATCTCTAGCATCAGTTCCTTCATCCATAAGATCCAGCTTAGTGATGACTCCAATGGTGCGTTGCCCTTAATAAAAAAAAATAACATATGAACATATCTGATCAAGTAAACAACTGTGTAATATCTTCCTTTGTTCAGAAAGCTTACAAAGCACCCAGCTTGGCTACTCAAGGGCTCTTGAGCTCAAATGTCATAGTTCCATAATAGCCAACAGGTCACAACAGCAGACCAGGTAACAGAGGTGAGCTCTCAGCTACACTCTGTTGAAACACTCATCTGTTTTACCACAGGAATGGATTTTAGGGAAGATTTTCCTACTTTTCTCCAGGCAGAACACAGATGACTGAAGCGAAGGGAGGGAAGCCCTCAACCCCTTCAGAAACAGGGCTCAAATAGAGAAATGGGGGATAATATAATTTCTATTACAGTAGCTATTAGTGCTCAAAGCCACCTACGTTGGTGAAGATACCACCTGAGAAAAAAGACAGGAGACTAAAACTGCTGAGCTAATCACAGCCTGGAGAATCAGGCTGCTGGCTAGTAAGGCCACACTACAACAAGAGATTTACCTTGAGGGTCCACCTCCTTCGCAACCTTCAGGGCATCAGAATTGGCCAAGTCAGAGTTGGCTGGGGATACTGCCAGGATGAGGCAATTCTCTTTGGTGACAAACTGCATCAGCATATCTCGGATCTGGAACTCTATGTCAGGGGGCTGATCCCCCACCGGGACTTTGGTCATGCCTGGTAGATCCACCAACGTCAGGTTCAGGACTAGACATAAGAAACAGGAGACAGCACAAGTGAGTGTTAAGGTTGGAATGTTCTGGTCTATAAGGAACACTCATAGCTTTAGTGTCTTCTGTGTGTTATAGGCGTAACAGAAGCATACAAGTCAGAAGCACGTGAAGTTTTTCAATTCCTTTTTGTTACAGTTGAGCAATAACCATTTGCTAACTGTTACTAGCTGTGCTGTCAGTGATTCATTCATTCATCCCCAGAAAAAAGGGAGAGACTGCAGGTCTTTACAGGAAGGTCCACACTGATGCAATAAAGTCTTCTAAGGAAGAAGTTTCTGCACATGCATCAGTCTTTTGAGAGCAGTTCTGCTTGCAGCCAGATACTTCAGCTGGCAGACAAAGCCCTTCTAGAAACACAGCCAAGACTGGCAGTGTGATGCACCATAGCCCAGGCACGTGGGGATTTAAGTCAAAAAAAAGTACATTCACGTTCCATTTCATCTTTGTTCTCTATTTATGTTGTGACAGAACAGCTCACCTATCCCCTGACTTCAGAGGCTGCATTAAGACTCACCATGAGGAGAATAGACTCTGAGGTTGATGGGCACTGGGGAAATCCCTTTGTTGGAGCCAGTAACACGGTCTGTTTCAGCCTCAATCTCCAAACGGATCTCCTCAAAATCTGTGAACTTCTTTCCTTTGCAGTGCAGGAATTCTCCATACTCTGTTTAAACAGAAGCAGAGAGTTAGAAACAGTCACACGAGTGAGAAAAGCTCACAGCCAGAAGTTTAATAAAACGTCCTGGATTAAAAAGAAACACAAGAACAGCTGAAGGGATGAAGTGTGGCAAGGAAGGGTCTTTCGCCCTCCATCCTATGTGGTTGACAAAGAAATTACTGCAGCCACAGTTGTGGCAACATCTGAGAGAATCTATAAGACCAACACCTGTATATACAGCTCTGGTCTCAGAGTTTGCATCCTCACTCATATTCATTCAAGAAATAACCCCTGACTTTCTCTGTTGATATTAATCAAGCTTAAGACACACCTGCAACTTCCACAGATGGACTGGGAAGTACCTTTGTACTCACGAGAACTCAGAGCAGCTCTGTATTAAAGTAGTAGGGGTAAAAAACATCGCATGACATGATGAGAACAGACTCAAAGGAGTCTCAAAGTAGCAAAAAACCCCCTCCTGACATGGTTTTGAATTGCTTGGTGGTTTTGTGTTCGTTTTGATGGGGTTTCTTTGGTCCTGGAATATGCTGACCAATTCAAGAAGCCCCCGTTTCAAGTGAAAAACCCTCACAAGTCAAATTGCTTCCTTATGGTAGACTGGAGAGCTGTTGTAAACAGGTCAGGTCCACCTGACATGAGAGGAAGAACACCCTGAAACAGTCACTTGCCAACTCCTCCATGAGATCTCATGTTTGAAGGGAGCAGTAATGAAAGCACTCTGCAAGCAGCAGCCAAAGCACTGCATAGTCCACAGCTCCAGTCACAGAACTCTGCAGGCATTCCTCTTCAGATCCCAGCGTTCACATACTTGATTTTAAGTGCACTAGAGTCATCCCACCCGCTTATTTCAGGGGGCTATAAGCAGGTTCCTCTACTTTTTGGGTCATACCCACTCATAAGAGTCACAGCTGCACAGACAAAGGAAAATCAAGATGAGTGCATGCATGAAGCGCTGCTTAACCCACACAAAATAACTGAGAAGCGTTCTCTCTCTCTGAACGCTTTGTGCATCGGATGCTGAGCAGTGCCACTGACGAAATGAGACCTGTCAGGACCAGGATGAGAAGCCGGCAGCACACCGGGGACGTGGATCACATACCTGTGCTGGCATTGACCAGCTGCAGGACCAGCGGACGCCTGGTCACAATGCCAGAGCCACGTGGCAGAAAGTCCCTGCAACGAAAGAGGAAATTTCAGACGAACGAGTGATCGTTTCCTTCCCCATCCACGGCTTTTCTGTTTCTATGAGCACTCGCGGGTCCCAGCAGGGCACTCCTGCCATGGCTCTGATAGAGTTTAAGGCACAAAAGACCAAGTGCCCTTTCCCCAAGGAGGACGGACCGCTCAGAAGCCGCCCATGCTCACAGCACGCTCCCATTAGCCCCATCTCTAGCAGTGAAGGCTCTTTCAGATGTAGTTCCATGCTAACAGGAGAGTCCAATTAATACTGCTATCTGTACACAAGAAAATAATTAATCTCAACGTCATCGGGTTGAAAAATTGAAGCAGAGACTGAAAACTACCGTGCCTCCTTTTGACCAAGTACAATTACCTGAGCTACAACAAAATCGCTCACACTTGGGGTGTCACAGGACGCATACAAACAGCACATCATCTATTTGAAACAGAATAAATAGCAGCCAAAGGTTTCCTTCCGCTCAGGGCTTCTCCCAGCTAAGGATATGCAAGGATTGCCAAGGCACCCTACTGCCTCTCATGTCTCAAAAGTATCTCCTGCAAGTTACTAAGCTTGCTGCAAAGCGACCACAGCCTGTAACCCATTGCCACCACTGTAGACTTCCAGAAGCGTAAGGAGTTAACTGGGATCTTTCATTTGCTTTTCAAATACATACAGCTCTATTTTTTCCATTCCAGTGGGATTAACCCCGGAATTGTTGAGGCATTGCATCATTCAGGCAGTTTTCTGCTGCCTCAGCTCCATTCCTATGGATGTCTGTTGTCAATATGTGACAAAGTCCTACTCTTGCATCAGTTCTTTTAGCATAAGAACAAATGGAAGCTGCACTGATTTATTGTTACTTTACTGCAGGTGAGAAAAAGGTACAGTTATAGTCTAAGTTTGCATTTTAGAGCACTAAGGCACTATTCCAGCTACTGATCTCCAGCTTGCAGCATTACATCCCACCTCGCTGTAGGAAAAGCACTGCTTGCAGTTCTAAGAACAAGTCCTTTAGGAATTGACATCCCCTGATGTTGTGCTCCACGTTTTCCCAGAGCTTTCTGCTCTGGTCCCAAACCTGATGTCTCTGTGGTCTTTGTCACAGCTCAAAGCTAAGGTGGGTGTGAAAACCTCTGCAGCATCCCGATCCTGGCATCAGAGGAAACCGAAACCACTTCATTGTGTCAACCGAGCGGCTTCCAGGCTATTGCAAGGGAAAAAAAGCCAACAAAGGCCTCACAAAAGACAGCACTAAAAAAAATAGAGAGGATTACTTACAAAAAAGTGAGTCATTTTTCAATAACCTTTCCTATGAACAGCAGAAGAGATACCAGGAGTACCTCCAATAGAACAGCGACGATTAAGCCAACACATTTCTACTTGTTGTTATCCCCATCCTTTGAAATACTAATTGACCATGCTTTACCTACATATTTGCCTTTCATCCCAGAACTGCACACAGTTTAAGCTCAACCTTTACATAACAATATTACTAATGGAGTTTTCCCTCAGTTTCTCCCCATGCAGAATTCCATACCACCCAGTTTTGGGAGCCTGGGCTCGCCTACCTGCAGCATTATACCACTGTAGTAATGTTAGTGTTAAAGTCAGTCAGTAGAAGTAGACACACAGTAAGTTATTGCAGGAATAAAGCCGCACCATTGCTCCTCCTCCAGGAGATCTCTCTTCCCGGTGCAGCTCAAGGTTAATTACCCAAACCTATAATGAGTCAGCTAAATGAGTTATCTTAGTACTTACATTCTGAACATGCACAGTTTGATCCCTTATATAAGAACACTGATGTGTTCTTACCCACAAGCTACTGAGACATACATACAGTTCAGCTTCTAGGTTTTCCCTATACTTGACCCATAGGAGTCAAGTCCAGCCAAAAAAGCTTTACAGGAATTCACACACTGTCATCCCATCACATCCATATTATTCCCTATTATTTTATCCCCCATCCTTTCTCTATACAGTCTCTGGAACAAACCCTTCCATCCTCCTGCTCAGGCTAAGCCTTGCAGATCAGACTCTTAAAAAGTACAGATCCATAAATGCTGTGTCTGGTTGGGTGCCAGGGGAGCACGCCGTACAGCAGCCTTGCTTGCCCTCTTGCAGCAGGCATAATGAATTGCTTCTGAAAAGAAACTACAGCAGAGCATACACGGCACGGACAGCACACCCAGCCCAGGTTTTGAGTCCTTTCAGCAGCCAGGGGAATGGATTTCTCCTGAGAGAGCAGCACCAAGTGATGAAATGAAGCCAGACTCAGGGGAGGGAATACATGAGATAAGGACATGCCAGCTGACTTGGGCAGACAAGAGCAGAAGGGTTAGATAAACTGGCTTGTTCCATTCTAGCAAGGAGACGTACAGCAGCAGAGGTGGGGAAGGGAAAGATGGAACACTTCTTTGGAGATAACACTGCAGAACTGCAGCAATGAGGGCAGCAGGGACTTCCCTACCAGAATAAGGCAGCCTCCATCACAACACCAAGAGCAGCCCTGCTGCATACACCACTATACAACATGCTGTGCCTGAAGCAGGCTGCTCATTGGGCTGCCAGTACCAATTGCTTGTCATTTACTTTGTATCTTAAGAAGGAAAAATGTACTTCATTTTCCTTTATTTTATAACAGGCAGGGATGACGTGATGGCATTTTATTTTGTGCCTTTAAGCAAGACCATCATCCTGTGCCACTTCCCAGTGCTAAGTTCCACCCAGAGCAAATAAAAAAGCAGCAACTAAAACTGAGGCAGAGATGCTGCATTTAGGAAACAAACACTTAATCTGCTTATCTTCCATTTAGGCATTGACTCAAAATTCCTCCTTAAGATATTGAGGTATCACTTCTAAGCATTTCAGCTGGGCTCAATGAGCTCCATTCCCCAAACTGACACTTAGTGGAAGACTTCAGTACATAGACTTCATACTCTTGGTAGCCAACTTGTGGTCTGAGCAACAATATGTCTCTCTAAACTAAGGCATAAGACAATAGAGATGCAAATCCTGATGGGTCTCAGGCTGAAAAGGTTCAGCCAGGGAAAAGACCTGAACAGATACCCACTGTTATATTATGCACTGCTCATTTCTGAAGTATATACTGCACGTGTTCTCAGCAGGCTTCAGAGCCACCTCGGGGCAAACCCAATCACATCATCCCTTCCAGCCTTATTTCTATTTTAGTACACAGAGCTGCATTAAAGTGCAGATTTGGGCTGAAAACTGCATTAGTAATACAGCAGTCAAAAACTATCTGAGGGATACAAAGCAATGGAGCTGTCACTCTACAGCAACAAAACCCAAACACACAGCGATCCTCAAACATGAAGGCAATCTGATTGTCATGTAATACATAGGATAGTCCTCCATGCATGAGGTATCTCGGCATCCTACAGAACAAGAAGGTGCTATTCATGGCAGAACAAGCAGATATTTATCAACAAGTTCCAAGGTTCATCACATGACTCACATGGCACAGAGCATCAGAAGTTACAGGTAACGTGGATCAAAGGTACTGATAAGACACGGGAGAGAAACAAATTGCTTGTGGCATTAAGTGTAGATTGGAATCAAAGAACTGATAAATGATAGATAACAGGTGGGAGCAACAGAAGTCACTGGTAGTCAATAAAGGAAGCAAGTCCATATTACTGTGCTTTCCTTTACGTGGAAGGGGGACCCAATGCTTCCGCCACCACTTGCTTTGCCCTCCTGCAGGGAAGGTGTCTGCAGAGGGCTCAAATACAAACCCAGTCCTGATCCAGATACACCAATACAGCATCCATGCAGTTTGTTTGTCAGCCCTTTGAGATTCCTGGCTTAGAATGCACTAGAGAAGGTAAAGCCCAAGTTAAAAACAAACAACAAAGCAGCATCTTATGAAGACATAACAGGAGTCCAAATAACAAGAGAAGGAACACCATCTGATCATTTAATTTCCATTTGATTTCTTACTAAACATCTGCAGACAAGGTTATTAAAGGATGCGATTAATCTCCAGCTCGGATTATTAGTTTCAGACAATTAAGACTCACACAGTATCCAGTTTCCCATGGCTGTTCCTGCTTTGTAAATCCAGTATTTGTTATTTCCTATGTTATGGTGGCACTGAGGGATAACAATTCAATCAGAACCATTGCACAATGCACCACGCCAATTCACAGCATGAAATACAGTTTCCATCCCCATGGATTTCACTGTCTGGCTACACAGATCACAGACACTCCTGCTCAGGCCTAGCACTGGCTTCATTTCATCCATCAGGTCTTAGAGTTGCTCACTTACACATCCAGATCAAGACTCCTTCATTACCATCACGGCACAATGCATGATGAGCATCCCAGTGCAACCTGGGGGCATCAGGACCTCCGACTTACAGCTCTTCTGGTAAAGGTACTGAATAGCATCACTCAGATCTTGATGCAGACTGCATTTCACCAACAGCCTGCACATCTCCCTAAGCAGCACTTCATCTTGAAGCACAACTACACTTTCAAGCGTTCCTACTCCAGCATGTCTTAAAGGAAACCTTACAACTCCTATGCAACATACAGGTACTGTATGTGTCACTGAATACCTGTAAGGCTGAAGACATCCACTATTAACCTTCCTGACTGCTGGAAGACCTCAGGAACGGCAGCAGCTTTCCACTTACAGAAGCACTCAAGCCTGGGGCTCCTTCGTGATGGACTTTGCTTAGGCTGACCAGAAGGCAGAGGCTTAAGGCAGGATCTGCCCTTGGGAGCACCTTCCTGGTCTGATCCTTTAAGTGCCATGGAAGCACGTGCCCAAGCAACACCATAACTTGCCATAACCCACGTGGAGGGCAAGAGCATGGATAAACGTTCTATCCTCTGCCACCCAGTCCATTTGGGGAAGGGTGCCATACAGATTTAGTCTTTCCTGCCAACTCCGGGCCCTCCATGAGCTCTTACCTTCCCCAGACAGAAGTGCTACTCAAACAAAAATGCCAGACTGTCCAACACGACCAGCAAGAATCCAAAAGCAGGTGCATCACAAACAGAAATACCCATCAACCTGCTGTCTTAACAGTGTTTTCCTCTACATTTAGCTTACACCCTTCCTCCACCCTATATCGTGTGAGCCTGGAGAGCAGCCCTACAGGATCTGCAGTCACACATTAGATCCCCTTCCTAAGCAGCCACATCCTTTTTGGTAAGGTTAGCACTTTTAGGCTCAGAGGTTTAAGCCAGGGGATGTGTAATTTATCTGCCAATCTCTGTAGCACAACTGAGTCGAGCCTCGACCTTTAGTGAAAGAAAGCCAATCTACAGGCAGTTGACGTAATGCAAGTATTTCTTAAGAGCATAATTGACATTCAACACACAATGGGTATATATAGAAATAAAGATCTATTGTAAACACACCACATTCTATCATACTGGCAACATTACTGTACACAATAATTCATTATTCAAGAAGACAATTGTGAAAAATAAAGGTCGTGCAATAGTTCGTGTGTCATCACAACATACATACTAGCAGAAGAGAAGGCTTCCCACTGCCTTGTACCTTGAGATCCTATTTACAGCAGTGCAAAGGGAGGTTAACACTATTGTGCTGATTTACAGTACTTACAATTGCTTTGAGCAATCCTGGTTTTCCAGCAGCATCCCCACCACTGAGCCACTTCTCCCCACGCAGCAATGCAGACCAGCAGCCAGGAAGGGCTGAGCAGACCTCTCCACATTGTGCTGTACACAAGGCGTGCTCCAAGGGACTGCATGGTTGGCTGGGTAAAACCTGACATACAGTAAGCCCAGCAAGTCAGATCCCTGCCCTCACAAACAAGCATAATGGTGGGTTTTGCCTCCCTCACATCAGGGACTGAGTGACAGAAAGACAGCAGATATGTGGGCTTCCATCTCATCATGGGGCACAGCACAGCTGCCCAGCCATTTAGATATGCAAAGGCAACAACCCCTGTTCTGTGCCATGTTATCTTCTTGAGCAGAAGTGTGCAAAAAACTCCCAAAACACATCTTTCCCACAGAACAAAGCCACGGGTACTGAAATAGGCCGTGCCACTCAGGGGGCTCTGGGAGAACACACGTGCCTCGAGCAGAAGGGCCAATTAGAAATGGGTTTCACCACTTGGAGGACATTCCCTGAACCAAACGTGGGCTGAGGGAGCTCAGACAACACAACAGGAGATGGGCTCTGAACAAATGCTCCCCCGTGTCACTGATATTTCAACACCACTGTCCGGGTTCAGACCTTCGCCTGCTCAAGCAAAAAGGAAAGCATGCAGCAATCCTTACAAGAACATCAGCATTGAAGAGGCTCTCCCCCTCACCACCCCCTGCCCCCCCTCCATCCCTTCCAGAGGGCACCAAATTCTGCTTCTCTGGCTTATCTCTGACTGCACAGAGCAGTTCCCAAGAGTCACTGCAATTGCCGCCTTTTCTATTCATTGCTTTCCGCATCTCCTCCCCCTGCATTTCACTCAGCCCCTCTCCCGCCCGACTCCCTGCAGGTCTCTGAAAGCGGTGGGATAAGAATGTTTTCCGATTGTTTATTTTCATCTGAATCCTTGGGGCCGATTCCTGTTTCGCTTCGCTGGCTTTAGAGAACATCAAAATTTGGAAGACAGCTGAATGCATCGTGTCGAGTCATGGCTGCAGCACAGCCTCTGTGCACAAACTGTGCTCACCTCGAGCTGCAGAGCTACATGGCAGTACTCCCACACAGCAACAGATACCCACACAAGTCAGGATTCTTACAGCCCAGCTACTCCACTTCCCTTTGATACCCTCTGAGCCCACTGAGTGGGCAGCACAGCCAACAGACCGCCCAGGGACTGCTGCTGCTCCGTGCCTGAAGCGATTCCAAGGAAGCCCACATAGCATAGCTTTATGTCAGGGGTCAACAGGAGGATCCAGCCCTACTTCTCAGGTGCACTGCGTTTTAAGATGACCTGAAGCAAAGGCAGAGATGTTGCAACATTCTTCTGATGCACCCGTGCAAAAACGAGGGTTAACACGTTTCATCAGCTCTCTGGTTCTGCTACAAAGCACAAACCAAGGATTTCTAATACTACAGCCACAGCTCAGTTTATGCTATGTATAATAAAGTCCCCATGCATCGTGAGGGGAGACAGGAGCTGAGCAGACAGTTTTTCTGCTGCAGAAGAGTGCAGGAGCAGTGTGACCTGTCTGTAGGAGGGGAGAAAGAACACAAAGGGAACACCTTGGGAGGAGGCTCAGATGCACACAGACATCACCATTTTGCCAGTTTTCCCACTGAGTGCTTTCTTCCTACCTAGAAATCTAAGCTTTCCCTCTCAGGAGTCATTGCTGAGGCCTAAATGGGCAAGTGCTTTCAGAAGATGGCATTTCAAGCAGCACTTGAAGCCTCTGTCAGAAAGATCAACTTCTCCTTGTCCTTGCAGACACCGCACAGAGCTTCCAGCTCTTGCTAGAAATGCACACCTAGATGGTGTGGTAAAGCACGAGCACAGTTCATCACCTTTGCCATCTTAATTGGAAGAAAATCTGTGCAGGATATGCAGTCACAGCTGTGTGTGCTGTAGTGCGGGCTTCCTTTCCAGCTATCAGAGACCAAGGTCAATTATTTACTTCCAAGCGCCATGGAGGGCTGTGACCTGGGGAGTCCTGGCATGCAACTGCAGAGCCTTGTGTTATTCCTGCAGAGGAAGCCTGCAGTGGGAACAGATTGGATCCACGTGCTTCTGCCTGCTTGTGATCCTGGACTAGATAGATAATCCCTTCATGGGCTGCTGCTCTACAATTGCGGTGCAGCAGCCAATCCAATCTGAGAGCCAAAACCAGGCCCAGGGGGATAATTCCCCTCCTACTTCCCAACAGCATGGTGAAATCTACTTGTTTCCATAGAAACAAATCAGTTTTTATGTCCACACGGCTCCTGACTCCCTCGCTGCCATGCATCAGCCCCGAGCTGCCGAGGCTGACAGATCTCATACAAGTGTCTGCAGCCATAGGTCAAGAGCTTGCAGGAGAAACGAGGGGTATTCCTACAGCACACAAAACCCATCTCACCCCAAACATCATTTGCTTCAGTTCCTCTCCGCTGAGAGAGAATTAATGGGTAATGTCCTTCCCCTCCTCCATTTCGAGGGCTGGCTTATCTGCCAGATCCCTCCCTGCCACGCTCCCGCAGATGGGTTAAACCCAGAGCATGAGAGGGAACAAAACACAGATGGGGAAGGCAGGCAGGACGCTCCAACACCTCAGGTGCACTCATGAACCAATTTCCTCTCCGTATTTTTGCAGGTAGCAGCTGTAAAGGGATGTTCTTGTTCAGAGCCCCTGCATTTTACTGAGGAGGATTATTTAGAGAGTGGTACAGCCTACGGTGCAATGGTTGGTCTCAAAAAGTCACTGCCCATTATAGCAAATGCCGCAGTGACTGTCGGCTGCAGCAGACGGGAGGGAAGAGTCCTGAGAGGCTGCAGAACCACAGCTCTGCTGCTGCGTGGCTCCCCCCGGGATCTTTTGGGTAATAGAAAATGAAGTCCTGGATCTTGCATGCCGCCTTGGGATATTCGAGGTGAAGAGCAACACAGCACCGATTCTACATGACAATATCAGGAACTCAAGGGAAAAAACAGCCCAGCACATCCGGAGTGGACGTGGCAGCAAGGATTCTGCATTCGTGGAAAACACGGCTTTGATTTCAAGGCTGAGAATCCCAGCAGGAAGAAAACAAAGCTCATTTCACCCTTAGGGCTCTGCATCTTCAGTTTATTTAAGAGCAAGAAGCCAACCCAGCCAGCCCAGCACCAGGGGAACAGCACCCACTGCACTGCCTGGCTGCGGAGGACTCCGTGGACACAGGGAATCCAGCACAGACGTGCTGTGTTCTCCATCCCAGCAGCTGTAAAACAGGCTTTGTATGCCTTGATGATCTTTCTCCATCATATGGAAGCAGTTTTTATAGCCACGAAAGGTAAACCCATGACCCAGCATCTTTGCTCATCTCCTCAAGCTGCACTGATCTGCCATAATTCTGCAGTAGTATTGCTCTGCTTTGGCACAAATAAATCTACTGCCAAATCCTGGCTTTGCCATAACAGGACAGTGGCAGCCCTTTAAAACGTGGCCTGTACAGCACCTGCAGCTTGAGCAGAGAGGAAACAAAGGTCAAGCTATACGATAAAACTCTGGGAGAGGAATGATGAACTCATGGGGAAGCATAGACACTACAACGCACTAGGATTAACACATGCTAAAACTGATGAGCAACACATTAACCTTTCTATTTCTCCACCACCAGTGTCTTAATCTGTCCCAGCTCTCCAGAGTCCTGTAGCAAAGGCTCTCCTGTGCTGGGGAACTCCAACAGCCCATGCAGAAGTGACCAATATTGATGCTATACTCCACGTGAAGACTCCTGATATCAAGGGGCTTATCCTCCTTTTTGCCTTTCTCTTCTTCACAGAAGGAAAGTGGTGCAATGACAGATCCAAAGACACCACAGGTTCATAGTAAGTGTCATCTTAGATTTCTTGTCAAAACTCTTTCACCTCTGGCGTCCTGGTATTTGCTGCAAGGAGAACAAATATAGCTCATGGCACATTCTGTCACTGCAGCATGACACTTCCTCCACTCCCAGACAGCCTCCTCAGAACCTAAATGCCACAAAAGGCAGAGAGAACTGAAAAGGCTCATTGGAAGAGGCAGAAACACTTTGAGCCCGCTGTTAAGAACCTACAGAAGCTATATGGGGAAGGGGGTGGCATTTCAAGCCCTGCCGTACCATCAGTGTCCAGATAAAGGTGGTGGTTGTATACAATTGGATGCACGTACCCTGAGAATCTACCTTGCAGAGGTAAGAGTGCTGTGAGCAGGGAGGCAGGCTGGTGCCCTGCTGGTGGGCCAGGCAGGGAGGGCAGTTCTGCAGGGTAACTGCATCATTCAGCCCCAGCACATCCTGGCCAAGGTGCACAGCCACTCTGCAGGGGGAATTTAAGATGCCAATGTATACCTCTGCTGTTTGGAGAAGTATGCAGGAACAGTGCCAAGCTCCTTGCTATGCACTGCACCTCTGCAGTTTCAGATATAATTAGGATCACCCTGGCTGGAAGCGTGGTGCAGAGACACTGCTCCTTAAGCCCTTGAAGAAAAACAAGCAGACTGATTGCTACCGCCACCAGTGCAGAAGCATTAATTTCTACTTTAAAAGGCACTGAAGACATCTCCATTTCCAAGCTACACCAAAAACAAAAGCAGGATCAGATCAATAGCCCCAAGAAAGGAAGCTTTTTGCCTCCTGCCCGGAGGTATCTGCCAGAGCCAAGCAGAGGCACAGCATCCCATGGCCCAGGGATCATTTCTTCTCTGGTAAACACCAGACGGTGACTATAGGTGACAAAAAAAGGACAGGCTTATATACAGGTACACATCCATGGAGATTCTAAAGGAGGCCGTGTCTTCATGAAGAGCTCTGGAGCAGAAGGGTACCAAAATTGGTGCTGCACTTTAACAGGCACTGTGAACCTATAGTGATACTGAGATGTGATGAGGTGGACAAACCACCCAGCGTCTTTGGGTCTTCCACTCCTTTCCCTCTTTCCCACAGAGAAAGGATTCATCTAAACCCCCCTGCTTGGTGTTTGCCCCCTATCCTGCCTCCCTTTAAATCAATACACTGATTATAACAGCATTTGTTTTTGCCTGTCCAGCTCAAAGTCACTCAAACAAGACAGCAAAATATACAGTACTAATGCAGCACCTTGCTGGTTCTTCTGCTGTAACTATTCCTTAAATACCATTCTTTCATTTGTAAGACTCATTCAGGAAACTGATCTCTCTAAGATGAGCCTGGAGTGCCAGGTAGTTTACAGCCCTTGCATGACAAATGTATTATGTATGAACAGGAACAGAGTAACCCCTAGGAACCCAAATACCAAACCAAAGCAACAGAGCCCGGAGAGAGATGCACTGCCTGCCTCCTGAGAGCTGTGCTGATGCAGAAGAGGTACCCTGAGCTTCAGCACTGCAGCTGCATCAGCTTTGCAGTGTGACATCCTTGAAGGATGCTCTGCACTTCGGTGTGTCCCCTCCCTGCCTCGAGCTGTACCACTGCTGCAGCAGACCTCACAAGGCCATCACCATGCTCAGGCAATTCCCAGCTATTCATAGAGGAGCTTCTATTAAAAGTAAAAGCACAATCAGCTTAAGAAATATCCAGAGATTACTCTAGAGATCACAGCAGCCAGAAAGAGAGAAAAATCTAACGTGCATTAGAATCAAAGAGCTCCATCCCCACTCAGAGCAGTGTATGTTCAGAGTAAACCACAGGCAAGTCGGTGGAGTCAAATATCACCATTACAAGCAGGAGTTAGAGCTTTGTTTTCTGCTGGCTTAATTCTGAGCTAACAGGCCACCAGGTACACTCCTTCACTGATGGAGAACCATTCCTGTGCTGGTGAGCAGGCAGCAAATGGGCAGTTATTACAAGCCCTTGCTCATAGAACTTTGCAATTACTCAGATGACAGAGAGCTCCCAGAGCTGCAATGGGCTGCTGACGTTTGTCAGAGCCCTGAGCCAGATCCTACCAAATATACTCTGCCTTTACACATGTGAGAGTGATGGGAATGCAAAGAAGAGGAGCAGAACAAAGACTTGTTCAGAGGTTCTGCCTTTAGGTATCTCTCCCCTGTGCTAAGAAATTCAGAACAGCCTCCCCCAGCCCTGCACCTCCAGTCTCAAAGAAGTGGTTTTTCTTAACCATCTCCAGAGTAAATTGACTCCGCTGTAAAAACGTTTGCAGATGTTGAGCATCAGCTGCACAGCATCTCTGTACAGTTCTGCCTAGCGATGCTTTCGGAGCCTCAATGCAACTGAAAAGCTATCCTGAAACATGGCTGCAGTTTACACACATTTTTATATAGGATTCCATCAACACTGCCTGCTTCTTCAGCCAAAATCCACAGCAGCATCACTTCAATACCTGCTCAGTCCTTTCCCAGGTTCTGTGCTGGCTGCTCTTACACCAGGACAGCTTCACAAACAAAGTGACAGTCCCAGCACAGCCAGGCGGGATCCCCACAACCCTCCTGCTTGCTCTGGCAATATTAACTCTTCACCCTTCAACACAGCTGCAACAACACAACCTGGAGCCATAAGAAACAGGAAACGGAGTGTTAAAGGGGACTGCTGAGGCAATAAATTATTGAAATAGTATTTTCACCCCCCGAGACTTGAATTCAATTCCTGTTTCAGTCGAGTGAGGAACTGGTTTTATTCCAAGCTTCACTCTGCATCATTTTTTTGTTCGTTATGGCTGCAGTACAAGTATTTTAACAGCTTACAGCTCTGCTATAGCCCAGGGACATAAGCCCTGATTTCCAGAAAGGGAAGGCCCACATCTGACAATGCAGGCCTTACAGAAGCTTTGGAATTCTTTAGCTCTATCTTTTGGAGCACTTCAGGAAACAACGTCCTTTTCTTTAAAGGATACCCACAAGCATCCCTGAAATGGATGTTCTCAATACAGAATCCGCACTGCTCTTCTGGCAGCTTAATTGCTGTGCCCAGGGCTCTAAGAAAAGCCACACCAGTCATAAGACTTGCAGGAAAGCGGCAGAAGTTGGCAAGTTTGCTTCCAGTCAGCAAAACAGTTTGAGAAGCTTGCATAACGCCCGCATCCAACGTGTGTTAGGCTGAGCTGCAGGAAGCGGCTGAGCAGGGTCCAAAACACCATCTCACCTCTGTTTGGTCCCAGTCGGGTCTGCCAGAGCTCCGAGAACATCCAACACTCAGAGCTCAGGGATGTCAGGCTCAGGGATCGTCCGTCTCGTGCTGAGCCAGTTACTGGTCAAGATGTTTTAATGCACTCTTAACACCTCTTCCTCCTCATAAACAATGAGGCACTCTGTCCTCTCTCCACAGTCACCCCAGTATTTGGAAGAGCTGGTTCTGAGTAAGATCATTTTCAGAATCATAGAATCATTAAGGTTCAAAGACCACAAAGGTCGTCCAACCCAACCATCAACCCACGCCTGTCACTGCTCTGGGCCATGTCCCTCCATGTGATGTCAGCCCTCTTCTTGAACACCCCCAGGTGACTCCACCACCTCCCTGGGCAGCCTGTTCCACTGCACCACCATTCTTGCTGAGATGTTCCCTCACGCCCAGCCCAAACCTCCTGGTCCAACGTGAGGCCATCACCTCTCATCCTATCACTATTACGTAGGAGCAAGGATTGACCCCCACCTCACCACAACCTCCCTTCAGGGACTGTAGGGAGCAATGAGGTCTGCCCAACCAAACCCCATCAAGTCACCCAACAATAAGCATAATATATGCTTTATAAGGATCGTAAGTATAAAGAGAAACAGAATTTTGGAGCTTTTCAGAACGAGCCTGACCTGCTCTAGACCTGACCAGAGCACCCAAGTGTTTAAGGTCACCAGGCCCAAAGCTCTGGGCCACGATGGACTCTGCTGACCCCCAGAGACTGCTGGCTTTGGTGCAGGGCAGCTGACAGGACAGCTGGCAAGGGAGGTGAGCTCCATGCTGCAACACGCATGGAAATGCAGCTCAAGAAGTCCACAGCACTCTGGACCAAAGCACCTCAAAGTCTACACTCAAGTGTAGTGCTGCCACCCTGTCTAGTGCCCTGACTCCTCACACCCAGCAAGCATGGGTGTGAGGAGTCATCTTCTGCAGAGCAGCCCTCAGCCTCCAAAGACACTCAGTACACAAACAGCACATGAGGCTGCACCACCTGCAAAGGCTCCACACACCGCTGCTGTGGAGAAGGCACAGCTCATCATCGTGCACTGCTCCATCACCATCGCAGAGCTTCCATTTACCGCTAAGAAGAACAGCTTGCTTCTTGTTGTTAACCTTCTCTGGCGTCACTTCTGGTGTCCATTAACGATAAGTGCACGTGATGTGACCGAGACCAACAGCCTCTAAGGAAGGTACCCACGATCAGCACCCAGAGCCCAGCACCGCAGCACAGCTCCGACCTCAGGCCAGCCAGGCCCATCTGTCATCACATCTGAAATCAGAAATAATTCGGCTCAAAGCAATGAGAAATTGTGGGCTGTTTCCTTACGATGCATGATTTTCTCCTTTTTGGCAGATTCCATTTTAGCTTTCCTCCCAGCCAGCAGCACTCTGACTCATACGGTTACGGATCTGTGAGTCCGAGGAGGAAAGTATTACACCCAAAATTGTTTCTCTTTTTTCTTAGTGACACATTAATAGGGTTTGCTGTGCATATTGCCAGTAGGCTTCTTGTCACAGATGCCACCTCAAAAACAACTTTACATTGGGCAGTGCAGGCCAAGCTCCACATGCTTTGGGGCGGCCGCCCACCACCCCTTCTTGTCAATGCTCTGTTTTTGCCACTCAAGTGCATGGTCTGGAAGAAAAACTGGAGGATTGGTTCACATGGGTGGAGCCCCCATGGGTTTGCTCCTAATAAATCTGCTCAGTGCATCATAGCAAGTTTCACCCCTCTAGCCAGAGCACAGCAAGAGCTACGTTTCCTTGATTGAACTCTGCTATGTTGTCTACTTCTTCAGTTTCTCTACAAGAATGGTTCATCTTAAAGATGCTAAGAAGTCTTCCACTCCAGCATTTTTACTCACCCTTGGATAGGCAGGCTGGGACTCGAAGCACAAAGAAGCAATGCTGAGTAATTCACACGGCCAGGAAGGGGACCAACTTCCTGCCTTACAATAACATTTCAGAAGGTGCCTCAGATACAGCCCTGCAGACAGACTCCCACACCTCCTATTTAACAACAGTGGAGCTCTGTCTTCTCAGAGGCGCTGGAGAAGGTGGGTTCAAGGCCTTCACTTGGCATCCCCAGCGAGGTATTGATCCGTGGCTACCAAAAACAATCAGCAGCCTTTAAAAACAAAGTTCATCTTCAACGTGCTTTTGTTTGTTTACAACTGAAAGGCTGTGATAATGTAAGCACAGGGAGTTCTGAAAAACAGTAAGAGCTTTAGGGCAGGGAAATGCTTTTAGGAGTTCCCCCACTGGTTTTGCAGACCCTTATCAGCTCCGTGCCACAGCACACTGTTTATAGAGCAAGCACGAAAGGCACCATTTACCCATCTCAAATCACCACAAGGACTAACTAATGCTCAAAAAGCTCCAAAGCTCCCAGCACGAGGATAACTGTGATAACCAGGGAAAGCCTACTCTAGTACAGAAGCTGCCCTCCCAGCCTGCCAGCTCCCAGGTGACAGATTCCTGCCACTTTCACACACCAGTAGGTCCCAGCAAACCCCACCTGGCATGACATGAGCACCACCTTCCTAATTAGGTACAGCTGGTTTCCTCTTTGCTGCGTGAACAGTCTGAAACGTGCCATAAGCTTCTCTTTTCCTACAAAATCTAAGGCCCATGGCAGTTACCATAAGTATGAGGTCACCACCGAAGAGATACGATGAACAGTCAGACACCAGATCTGCAGAGAGCATCTAGCTGCTGCAGGAAGCAGAGAAGATATTAGACCTGTATTCACTGAACCATGCCCTGCACAACTAACAGGAGCAGCCAGAGGACAAATACAGACCCTGTTGCACCTACAAACCATAAGATACTCTTTTTCCTTCTGACAGCCACCCATGTTATGTTCTGTTTTAACTTAATTATGCATCTCCTCCTGATGATCCTCCTCCAGGTGTGGGCTAGGAGCTACGTAGATTTCTCCCAAGCCAGAATAATTTATCTTGTTGTCTACTGTAACACATTATCCATTCTCTCACAGCACTCCATGCTTTTTTCTTCCTTCTAATTAATGCTGCATGAAAAGAGGTACTTTCTTCACAAAGGACTAAAGGCTGCTGCCATTTGAAGGTCCATTATTTGACCATGATGTGTCTCCCTGAACAGCAGAGTGCTACTCCTGGCTCCTGCACCGTGCTCTACAGCTCTGAATAAGTCACTTTCCAAGAAATGCCTATGGTTTTAACTTGCAAATAGGCAACAGCATTTGTCCAGCTCACAGATCATACAGTAATTACATGTGGCTTGCAATTAGTCTCTCTGCCAGCACTCTGGCAATGCTGCCTTTTCCCTGGTCTTTTATCCATGCTGCAGAACACCTTTCCAGTGCTGAAGTCTGTGCTATAGGAGAGACGGGGCCAGCTCAACACAACTGAGTTTTAGGTCCTCCAATTTCCTTCCAGGCAATTTACAACCATCAGCTAATTCAGCATACACTACCAGAGCCTGGCGGCTAGGTATTTGGTTATAAGGTATTTGGTTAGGGATATATAAGACTGCAAGAGAGAAGGATGCTTCTGAGGCGAACGCTCACGTCTGGGATCAAATAAATATCCATTCAGTTCCCACAGCGTTGGCACTGCTTGGCTCCCTTCATCAGAAACACGATGGCTTCACCTCCGTTCAAGTCCTTCCACCCACAGCTCCCAGTCTGCCTTCTCCACAGCCCCCTTAGGCCATCTGTTCTGCAGAAGTCAGAGGTGCCTTGCTCTCCCCACGAGCAGCAATGCAGCAGGAAGGCACCAACACCATAAGCACGGACTCAGTGACCCTCTGAGGTCTCTTCCAACGCGAATTATCCTCTGAGCCCATAACCACAGCAGCAGCAAATGCCTAGAGATGACCAGATTAACCTTCCTACCAGTTTTGAGGCCCAGGATAAACCAGTCTGCAAACAGACGTGTCACCTGGCTGGCTTCTGCTCAGCTTCTCTCGTCCCTTCAGTGATTTTAACACCATCAGCTGCTACAGCAGCCACCATGCTGAGTCCCCAGCAGCAAAAGCACACATAGCTGCCTTGTCGACATCTGGTAGTACAAATACAGGCTCTGCATTGTTGGATAATCCGTTAGCAGCAGAATAAGTGACACTGAAGGAGTAATTAGCAGCAACTAAGAAGCCTTCGCGTGCAGGAAGAAAAAAGGTATTTGTTTGGGAAGATACATAAAGTAAACACCAATTGCAGTCAGCATCACTCCTCTGTGCTTTGAGGCTTTCAGCATGTGTGGGATTCAGTGCTGCTGCAAGATGCCAGCAGCAGCCCTGGGCTGAAGTCCTGCACAGCCATAGCCTGGGGCTGGCGCTGGGACCACAGAGCTGTCCTGCTGCATGAACACAGCTTGATCACTGGGAATGAGTTTCACAGTGGTACGGAGGGGAAAGCCA
The DNA here is from genome assembly GCF_016699485.2 of Gallus gallus. Classification (NCBI taxonomy): domain Eukaryota; kingdom Metazoa; phylum Chordata; class Aves; order Galliformes; family Phasianidae; genus Gallus; species Gallus gallus. The sequence continues at coordinate 5,747,881 of NC_052548.1, forward strand.
GCCCTGCAGGACCTGCAGCCCCTCTACTGAAACATCTCTACCAAGCACATCATGCAGCCCAACTGCATCAGCAGCTGTTTGCACGCACATCTCCATGCACTCTGAGCAACTCATCAGCACTCTCATTCCACGGGCAGTGAGCAGCTGCTGCACCACCATCCCAGTGCCAGGCTGGAGATGTGACATATGCCACGGCCACACTAACAATGACATCTGCACACAGCAGGCCACGGTTTCTCCTCACACCCCTACCACAATAAGGAGCCACACTTATCCTACTCTTTCATAGCTTCTTATTGTGGTTTTCAACCCCTACAGTAACAACCCCAACAATAACACCATGTATTACAGCAGGGTCCCAATGCTGTTGTAGCAGGTTTGGGTTTTGCAGCATATACACCTATATTCTGTGTTAGATGTCCCACGTTACCAGTCTCTAATTCAACCAGCACTCAGTGGTGTCAAATGGAAAAGGACCTCCCCCTTGGACATGTTTTCCATTTCCAGCCCAATTACTTCTTTCATATGCTTTGCTATGGACAGCTTCACACAGCTCCTGCTCTGAGGACCCACCATTACTGCATTTCCTAAAAGCCACCACAGCACACAGCTGGAGGGACTGAGGGGACGCTGAGGTCGCAGGAATCACCCACAGAATGGAAAACAGGAGCACAGGTTCATTCATTTCATCTCCAGCAGACAGACTCCCCAGTTCCCATTGGTCCCAATGGAGATGACCGAGACCCCATTATGCTTTCTCAATCTCAAGCAGAAAAGGGCTGCACACCCCAACCATTCTCCCTCAACAAATCCTCCTCCGGTCCAGCAGCCATCCATTACACATTACAGCACTGCAGCACTGCCTGCACAGATCCTCTAAAAAGGATTTAAGAGGTCAGGCTGTCAGTACTTAGAAAGCATGAAAACAGCAGAGCCAACAGGTGAACCCGCTCTGCTTACGTGTTCCAGGGGACCCCTCCTCCCCTTCACTAAGCTGTGGGGCTGCAAGCCTTCCCCTCTGTGGGTAGGAATCTGTGTTTTTGTCTGGGTCGGTGGACAGAAAAGTGGATGCTGGCTGTGACCTGAGGCTCAGTGAAATGCATTCGTGCAATGTCCTTCCCCTGCACGGCTCCCAGGATCTCTGGGGAATACTGCGTAGACTGGTGGAAGCCTGCCAGAAAGGATCCCAAATGCTGGATGTGTTTCTGTGTTTTAAAGAAATCCTGCTCCAGCTGTGCTTTCTCCGAGCCAGATACAACCCTGTGCCTTCTGCCCAGGGTATGCAGCACTGCTCGAGGCAGAGAAACAGAATTTGGGGTGCTTGCAGGTAAACAGACAGCTCATACACACCGCAGACCTCTCCCACACGGCAGAAGAGCCTCTCAAGCCATTCTGTATTGTACATTTAAGCAGAAAGAGTGGGGGTGGGAGAACAGCATCCCATAGACATTGCCATAAATACAGGTTTCTGATAAAGAAAAGCCCACGCAAGCATCTGAGCAGGTATCGCAGCAGCTGCTGCTTTCAGACAAGGCAACAGCAAGCTGCTTACAGCATCACAAAATACCTTGATAGCTAAACCTGCGTATGGCTGAATGCAATTAATTAAGGAGGTCAGCACAGCTGAGAACAACCCCTCCCCAGGTGTTGTGTGTCTGTGCTGGAGCGGATCACCGCGCTGCCATTGACTCAAGTTGCAGATGATGAATGCGAAGGTCACATGAAGGGAAGGCAGCGGTGCATCGCCTGCCACAAAATGGTAGCAGCGGGGATGCGGGCACAGGGGAGGGGGAGCGCCGTCCTTCCCGCAGCTCCAGACGCGGCACCCATCACGGAGAGGGCTCAGCCTCACGCACAGCCGAAGGGGCACCGGACCGGGGAGGGAGGGGGGGGGTGGAATGGGGGATGTTTCGGGGCCGCTCTGCCCCGTTATGTAACGGGGGCTCCCACAGCCCCGAGCTGCGGCAATGCCGGGGGCTCCGCCGCGGATCCCTCCCCCTCCTCGCGCCGCAGCGCCCCGCACTGCGCGCACCCCGCGGCTCTGCCCGTGCACCGCGCTGAGCGGTGCGTGCGCTGCACCACCCGGGCGCCCAACGGCTCCGCCGCGTGCAGCCGGCAGCTCCGTGCCCGTGCACCGCGCTATGCACGCGTCGCGTCGCATCGCTCGCACACCCGGCGGCTTCGCCCGAGCACCGCCCGCCCGCACACCCCGCGGCTCTGCCGCACGCGCCGCGCTCTCCGCGCCCCGCACCGCCCGTACCCCCCGCAGCTCCGCTCCGCTCACGCCCCGCACCGCCCGGGACGCCCCGCAGCCCTCCCCGCCCCGTACCTCCCGACGAAATTCTCCAGCACAGAGCTCTTGCCGGCGCTCTGCCCCCCGACCACGGCGATCTGCGGCAGGTCGAGGTTAGCGTTCTGCCCGATGGCGGCGAAGGCGTCCTGCAGCCGGTTGACCAGCGGGATCAGATCCTCCATCCCGCGGTTCCCCATGGCGGCGGCGACGTGGCTCTTCTCTCCCGCTGACCGCCCGCTTCAGCTCTCACAGCGGCGGGTACCGACCCTCCCCGCCCGGCCGCAGGGCAGCAGCCCGCACCGCTCAGCCCCGCTCGACGCCGCCCGCTGCCGCCCGGGCTCGGCTCTTCTCCACACGAGCCGCCGCCGCAGGGGGGCGCCTTAAGGCTGTGGGAGCCGCGCTGCACGCTGGGAGTTGTAGTCCGCGTGAGGGCGCCGCCTGAGGGGCGCTGCGCGCCGCAGCCCCGCCGAGCTGAGCGGGGCGGCCACGGGTCGGGGTTGTGTGGTGCTGCGAGGCTCCGTCAGGTGCCTGCCCGTGGGCCTGTCGGGCTTCCATCCCTCCCGCAGCACGGCTTGTGCTGCACCGTGGGCGTTCTGTCAGGATTTGGGTAAGGTGTCCGTGTCGTTCAGTGTTACACCTGTAGGCTTTACGCCCACGCAGCCCACCCGCCCGTGGGAAGGTGTCACAGAGGGACCTGTGGTACCGCTGTGTACACGGACAGCCCAGCTGGCTCAGGTGGGGCCTACAGCAATGCTGCATTTGTGCTGCTTCATCCTCGCTGAAAGATGGATGAAAAACACATCGATTTCTGCTTACGGCTGCAAAAGAGGAGGTGTTGCTGCTGTTGCTATGCCTGTCGTACAGAAATGCAGATAAGGGCTTCATTTTAAGTACTTATGCTTTCATGTGATCGTAGACTTCTAGCAGATAAAACTGTCCTTAGCCTTTCCAGAGGGCTGCTTTTGTAGTGGAAGCAGGTGCTGAGAAATGGGGGGCTGCAGTGACTCAGGGGAGCAGGGGATGCTGCGTGCCACACCGCTCAGCCCCCCTTCCTGCTCACAGCCCTGGGCTGGGGGCGGCCGTGAAACCTGCAGCTGATTCCAAGCTGTGTTTCGTGTTGATGGGTTTTTTTATTTCAGTGCTTCTAGGTGAAGTTTCACAGATGTCCATCGAATGGAATCGGTGCAGAAATACTGGCCTGGGTGTACGGAGAGACCAGCAGATGTGAGGATGGATCCATTGGCTTCACTGGGGTGGGAAAGATGCTCAAGAAAAACGCTTGGGAACATCACCAGCATGAAGGAAAAGAGAGCAGATCTGCTCCATCTGTGTAGGTAACGTTACAGTAGGGCACACGTGGGTTGTTTTGAGGGCTGTTGATGCTATTTTTTCTTCCTAGCATGTATCGAGAAACAAGCTGTGGAAATTCAATAGATGCTGTAGACAAATGTCTTTGAGCATCTTCTCAGCCATCCTGAACACTGCTTTTCCAGCAAAAGTTGATAGCTGCCCTTTTTTAGGGGTCACCACAAAGACTGAAGAGCATCAGACATTGGAAGAGCCATGTCACCTTCCTCTATGAGTCAGAGCTGGTGCTTAGGGTACTTCATAGCACAGGGATCTTTGGGGCATTACATGAAGAACCATGAGAAGAACACGGCTTTATTCCTACAGGTTGGCATAACCTGAAGTTTAAGCACATGGCTCTAAGTTTACTGCAGAAAAGAAAGCTATTCTGTAATACAGTAGCTGTGCTAATAAGCCTTGATGACTAACTAGCTTCATCTGAAGCTTCTGTGGTCCTAGGCCCTCTATTTAAAATCAGCCCAAGGTTACAACTGCTTGAGAGAATTATGGAGTATTGACTTTGAGCTCAGTCACACCCCTGTGTGCCTATAGAATCACTTGATTCTCCTCCAACATAGATGTTGCCATCTTAGCTTAGTATTAGTTATATCTTGTTGTCAACCTGCTTAGAAATCACTGGTCCTACTGATAGCATTCAGCTTCTCCTAGCTTGACCTTACACCTGCACTGTCACTGCTGTTTGCTTTGATTGGGCCTCTGTTGAGCTGCCTCTGTCCTACTGGTCCTCTTTGGATGCAGTGGCATCAGGCACTGGTTGGTAAGGCTGCCTTGTTAGCTCTGTGATTCACCTATTGGCTCCTTCCTTGCTTTGGGAGAAGCCCTGTTCTTGCTGCTCACTGACATCGGTGCTTATTGCCTCATTAATGCTTACTGGGACTCCTTTCCTTGCACTCATCCCTATGAATGCACACCTGCTTCTAATGCTTCTCTTACACTAACTATATGTGATTGTGACAATTGCAGTTTTTGTTAAGAATAGAAACATCAAACAACATAGATTGTATTTTATTCCTTAGCGTTTTAAGCATGTATTTTGTTCTTAGTGAGACTGACAGTCCAGAAGTAATTGTTCAAAATGATACTACTTCATGGACAAGCTAAAACAAACACATCTGTTTTGTGAAAGAGCACTGATAGCATAATAGGTCAACAGCTGACATTCAAGACAGCAGGAACATGAGTTTGTGTTGCTGGTTAAGGAGAAAGGCTCGAGTATGACATATCTGCAGGTATTTTTTCATATATTCACTCTGTTTTATTTTTCTCTCTCTCTCCATGAACTGACACTTAAACCTTGGAAATACGTGATCCTATCATCCAGGGGTCATTTGTCCAGCTTATTGAGGTCTCCAAGGACAAAAGTACACTGGAATGATGGGAGGGAGCTGACAGAGGGTGTTCCTCAAGTAAAGAAGAAAAGTGGGAGGGAGGAAACGTGGTAAAAATCTGCAGTGACGTTGCTGAATTTTGCCCAGATCTCTCAGCAGATCAGCATTAGTGGAAGCCTTACAGAGGTTCGAACAAAACATTCTTGCTTCCTCAGCTTTGCAGTTGCACTCTGAGAGAAATGAGAATCCAGTATGTGCCTGCAGTGTTACTCCTACAAGAACTCATTAATATAATGGAGTCTGTTTAAGCATTTCAGCAGCAGTTGTAGTCATACAGCTCAGTCAGACCCAAACAGCACTGAAGATAGTGAGGCTTGATTTTCAACGAGCTCTAGATAACTTACACCTCCCATTGATGGAAATGAGAACTGCAGGCACTTAGAATCCCAGTCCTAAACCTTCCATTTTCTCTCCTGCAAGAGCCTTAGCTGTAAGGATGTTAGGAACACAGAGGCCTTTTGATTGTGTTACACCTCCTGCCTGTGACTGACACAGCAGCACATACAAGCTGTAGCAGAAAGACAGCTATGTGATCGTCCTTTAGGGGAAATACTGAAGAGCAGCAGCGTTTGTGAAATAAGACAGAATTTTTGCCCTTGCAAAAATAACATGTTGAGGCTTCTGAGAAAGAGGCAAAAACCTGGAATGCAGTTAGCTTATGGTTCTCCTGGACACCTGCAAACTGTTTCTTGGAAGTGCAGATGTTGCACAGTTTCCATTCTTTCCAGGTAGTTATGAATGTTGGGGGATAGAGGGAATTGTTTATAAATAGAGGAAAGAATGTAAGTTCTGCAGAGGAATGGGGATAGGGTTATTGCTCTATGCATCATATGCATATACTCTATCTATTGTATAGCCAATTTGTTTCTATTGCTATAGGCATTTTTATATCTTCATATACGTTTTAGAAGTATTTTATAGGTGCTTAAATGCTATTATAGTGGTGATGATACTGTGGTAGCATTGTTGATCTCTTGTATCTGTCTCTCAAAGAGAAGGTTTCTCTATTGTTCTTATTGGTTGGAAAAGCTATCTGAAAGTAAAACAGCTCAGAGGGCCGTGATCAGTGTCTTTCCTTGCAGGACATAATAGTGATTGTTTTTCTTCTGTTCTGAAACAGGAAATTTGCTGAACTGGTCTGAGAATCCCTCAAAAAGAGTACAGGACTGTGGGTAAGGTTTGTCTTCAATGCAGCTCCACAGAAGCCTGAATGTATATAAGGAAAGAAGCTGAATGTTATAGTCTGATAGGAAAGAGGCCTGGATATGATTGTGAGTTTAAACGAGCAGCAAAACTGAGCTCTCTCTGTGCTTTTCACATCTGGTGAGGCGACACAAAATAGTTCCTGCCTTTTGAGACTGAAAGAAGCAGATGAGCCATTTGGTCAAACACGGGTAAATGCAGTATCCATGTTTCTATGCTATAGGCCTGCCCTGCCAGTGGAGAAATACTGGGAATGGGTTTCTGAAGCCATAGAACAATGAGTGGTTACAAACATCCCGCTGATAATTTTGCTTTGAATTACTGTGTGCTACTTCTTTCATGTGTGTGAATGTAGTCCTCCTGCAGGTAAAACAGACGTGGAAAACAGAGTAACTCCACTAAGTGCTATCAGCCTTGGAGGGCAGGGCTGGCAAAACTTTGCACTGTTATTCATTATTTCGATGGATAGTCTCCAAAAGCAGGAGGGAGAAAAAGTACTTTATAGCTCCATATGCTTTTTTCTTCAAGGAGTTTGGTAGGTTTAGAGACACTGAAGTGAGAACGAGCTTATATCCTAGTGAAATGGGTGAGTAATAACACTGCGGGCTTCAGAGGAAATGGTAGGCAACAGATTTTTTTGGTACCTCTCATAGGCACAGGGAAGTTGAGATCACTGCTTTTGAAAATCCAAGTATACGCAGCTTCACCAAGGACTGCAAAGCAACTCTTTATCACAGTTAAAATTAAAACGTGCATCTGCACAGTCCAGGCATGTTCTGTAAACTAGAGATGTCTGATTATCTGCAGGCCTGATCTGGTCCCTGGAGCAAGTTCATATAGCCCAGCAAAAACTTGTCTGAATATACAATGCAATCCAGCTCCTAAATAAGAAGCATTCATATGGTCTGTCCCCTTACCTACCAAGAAATGTCACAACCCCACTTAATCGTACGGAAGCGTAATGCAGTTGTCGGGTCATCTCTTTATTGAAGAGTACTTTCTGGGTCATTTCCCTGTCTTGACCTTTTAATTCTTATAACCATTTGATTTTCTGCCACTGTCAGTGAGAGAACCTTTGTGTAACCACCCCTGGCCATGGGGTACCTCAGTTTCTATGACTTAAGGCACTCTAAGGGAAGCCTCTAGGCTACATCAGAACATACAACAGTAGAACACTAGACTCTGAGTTACTTACATACTCACTAACGTGACCCTTTGTAGACTTCTGCATGTTATATACCAAGAACGCTTAAACCCCTTAGATTTTAGAAATGAGAACAGAACACAACAAACAAAGCATACGCAACATAAACCAATTAACACCAAGCCACCCAGAGCTGTGGCCACTGCTACAACCCAACGTCTGTCCTTTATCTGTCTGGTTAATCCAGGGAGCAGTCCTGCATCTTTAGGAGCTCACCATCTTGCCACTGTAAAAGGTCAAAGTGCTCAATGCCGTGTGGTTACAAGAGCAAGAAGGATCAATCCTGCAAATTCATTTGAAAGAATCAAGGCGTTTTCTGTTCCGTGTATGTATCCCATGTGATGGTACTGGAGCTTTAAGCTTAACGGGAGAGCGTTTCCTCTGTGTGCAGGCAGCTGGGGCAGGATAAATGGGCAGGCATTGCCACGGCAGTCATTGATTGATATGGATGGTCATCTCCAGATTGATTATTGTAGAATCAGGACAGAATGAAAGGGCCCAGAGGAAAAATCAGCACCTGTGGTTGCACTGAAAACTGTCAGTGCTGACTGTGTATCACCAGGAGTTGTGTTCAGCTTACAGTACTTTCACCTCACAATCAATCCCGAGGCCTTTAATGAGTCAAGCAGTCTTTATTGGCGTGGATAATAAGACTATTTATAAAGTAAATTATTTCGGGATGGATTCTCTGGAACGGCGAAGAGCAGAAATGCATCTTTACCCTCACTGGGCATAGTATAAGGAATGACAGCCACAGTATTTTTTCACACCAGGGCCGTGTGCGTTGGCCATGCTTAACGTTAAGTCACTGCTCACAGAAAACAGGCACCGGAGGGAGGTTTGGAGGCAAACTCTCATGAAAATAACCCAACAAAGCGCAGGTGGATGGACCTGCTCGAAAAGTCACCTCAGCCCACGTGAGCAGCGCCACAAAAGTTGCTGCTTGTTTTCTTCCAGATTCTCATGGCAGCCTCGCCAGGATGTGACTGCAGCAAAGGGCCGGGGCTGTTGTTTGGGGATTTATTCCCTTGTTCTCAGAGGCAGGCACCAGAGGTTCCCCCGGACCGCTGAAAAGGACAAAAACCAGAAAACTAACGCGGTTGGACACCATCTGCTGCCCCCCTCCAGCCGGTTATCAATTCCCCCTGCCCAGCCCCGGACAGATGGTGCCCAGCCCCTCGCAGGCCTCATGAGGGATGGGACACCCCAATCCTGCGTGCGAGGGACGAGAAACGGGGGTGTTGCGAGCCGGGGCGGTGCGGGAGGAGGCTGCGGGGGCGATGCGCGCGTTGCAGGGCCGCTCTTTCGGAGCAGGGGGCGCGGGAGGGTGCGGCTGGGTCCTCCAGCCCTCCAGAAGGAGCTGCTCCTGCCCGGGGAGCGGGGCCGGGCGGGTGTCCTCCCGGGGAAGATGGAGGCGGGCGGCCGGGAGCGGTGAGAGCCGCGGGGCGCGATGTGAGTGCCGGCGGGCAGCGGAAGGAAGGGGAGGGTGGGAGCGGGTTTTAGGAGGTGGGGTTTGGAAACCTCCGCGGGCTGCCGCTTGCGATGACCCCGGGGGGAAGGAGGAGGAGGAGGAAAGGGGGGATCGGCTCAGTGAATGAATGGGCGGCGGCGGCGGCTCCCCTGCTCCATGGCTGCTGGGCTGAGCCGCGCCGCTGCCTCCCTTTCCCTCTCCCTCTCCCTGCCGCGTTTTGTGTCAGGCTCGCCCCGCTCGGAGCTCCCCAGCCATGTTCAACCAGCAGCAGTTCCAGCAGCAGCTGCTGCAGCTCCAGCACCTCCTCCAGCAGCAGCAGCACCACCACCACCCCCCGGCGCAGCAGGGAGGCCGGTAAGCGCCGCTACGCGAGGCCGGGGATCACGGGCCTGTCCCGAGGGAACCGCTCTCCTCCGCCTCCGGCCGAAGCCTGGCTCTGCGCCTGCCTTCCCCCGGCGGGGAAGGCGACAAAGGGAAACGGGGGACGGCGGGCGGGGGCGGACGAAGGCCCGGAGGTGTTGGGGGGGGGGGATGAGGGGTGTCGGACCGAGGGGCGGCGGCCCGGGCCGCGCTGTGGGGAGGCCGCGCCGCGGGGTGCTGGCCTGGCGGGGGTGCGTGTCAGCCATCCCTGAGGGCATTTAAACGGCACGGGGCAGAGCGAAGGGATAAAGGGATGCTCCGAGGCAGCGGCCTCCCTTCACCTCCCATCCTCCCCTCCCTCCCCGCCCGCGGGGGTTGGAGGGGGGGGGGGGTCCCTGGATAATGGAAAATGCCTTTTCTCTCAGAAATACACCCGTGCTCCTGGTTGAGCCGTGTTAAACGGGGACACGTGTTTCGTTATTGTATTTTTTTTACATGTATATTTCACCGATTGAACTTATGTTTTCTTTATTTTGTATTCCCTCCTATCCCACCTCCCCCCCCCCCCCCCCCCCCCCTCCGATCAGGATGGGGTCATTGGACGCTGTGCAACTTATGTGCTGTGGTACCACAGCTGGGGCTGTGCCTGAGTGGTGGGAAGGGGGGGGGGGGGGTGGGAAATGGCCATTAAAAATAAAAACCAAATGGTGTCTGCCAGAAACGGAGAGGCAAACAAGCAGGGTTTCCTAAAAAATAGACAAGGGAGAAAACAGCTGTTTCGGATGAAGTGGAACGGCCGTCCCCGATGAGCTGAGATTTATTGAGCTCATAAAAATGCTCCGAAATGCTGTGTTTAATTGCAGTCGCTGGGCCCTGTGAAGCCTTACGCTGTGGAAATTCACAGCAATGGGGTGTGATTTCAAGAGAAAGGCGAATTTTCTGATTTAATAAGTTACAAAAACGGCTTTATAAAGCGTCTGGTTTTGAGGAAAATGAGAGAATCTTTCTGTTCTGGAAGTATTAATCTCTCTAAATCGTCATCTTCTTTCTTTTTTAATCTCTAAAACTAACCCTTAACGTGCCAAAACGAGGCTGACTGAGAAGTAGCATGGAGAGCTCAGGTACCTCTCAAAGTATGATTTTTCCAGCATAGATTTCTTAGCTCTGAGACTGGAACAAATCTAACACAGCGAACGTGAAGATTTGCTGCTGTAAAATCTGTTAAGAGGTTGGGTTGTTGTATATATATATATATTTTTTTTTGTCAACATGGTTATTTTGATCCATATTTGTACCTCTTTACAGCCCTGACAGATTTAGCTGTGTCAGCAGGCGTTTTTTAGAGGAGGCCCTGACCTTGCTATTGCCTGCAGAAGTGATTGCCTGGAGAAATGCCTGCTGCTTCCCTCAGACTTTTGTCTCCTGCCTGCTCCACCCTCCTTGGGTCCGGAGAGTCCTTTTTCAGCACAGTTCTTCCTCCTCGTGTTTTAAATGCGAAGGCTGTGCTTCATTTTATCGCCCTGTTCTTGCAGTTAGGGGGCACCATTTACAATGATGACCTGTCTGGCTCGATGTGGGAGGTGTAGGTTTTGGAAAAGGTTCTTTAAGCTGCTGAGAACTCCCTGTTTTTCCCAACTTCTGTCATTGTTAAATGTAGCTGCTGATCTAGATCACTGGCTTTGACTGAAGAGCTGCTGCATAATGCTGTAGAACTGCAGTCGGCTCCTGGGTTGTTTTTTTTATGCTGCCTGACAGGCTCTATGTGGGCTTGGTGCTAAGGAGTTCTCTCTGACCTCGAATTTCTTGATAGACAATCTGTCAGCTCTGGAAATTCCAGGAGAGTGGAAGAAAGAGGATACAGTGTTGGTGTACAGTATCTTTTCATGCATGTATATGAGCATTTCAACTCATTGCTGCTCTGTTGTGTACTTGTCAGGTGCCTGAAAATTAGGGGTATGGTTCTGATTGGATTCTTATGAGTAATACCTTCTTCTTTTCCAGTGGTTTGCCGCCGCCGCCGCCGCCACCACCACAACAGCAACAGATGCTGAGCTTACGGGCAACAAATCAACCATCCCTACTCAATGCCAATCCTATGCTTCAGCGGGCCTTACTCATGCAACAGATGCAAGGTACTGTCGTTATGGGAGACGCTTGCTGCAGTTATTTAATCACTCTTCATGGACTGAAACCACAGTATGGCTGTTTCTTCCTTAACCATTGCAGTCCTTGCATTCAGCATTTTTTGTTTTTCGTCTTTTTCCCCTTCAAAATTGTACACATTACACATCATGGAAGTTCTTCACTTGATGAAAATCCCACGTGACTAAGTGCTCACAATTGAGGATAGCACTAGAAGCTACCAGGTTAATACTAAATACATACATTGGGAAAGGATTTTCTCATAGAATTGGTGGAAAGAATATTTTTTATCAATATAGTTAGAAAAATATTTTTTTTTTTCCCTAAGTCTACTTGTCTCATTTGGGAGACTTCATTTATTTCATTGTCTCTTATGTATATGCTAACCTTGTTTGCAGAAATAGCTGCTTGTCTTTGTCCAAGCTTAGTGGAGTGCAGACAAATGAAGTACGTTGTGGTGAAAGGTGATTTAGGTTTCAATTGTGTGAAATTTTGATTCCCTGAAATGACTGCCATTTGTATGAAGTGTAGTATCACTGGTTTTCCATCACTGTGTTTCCACAAGTTGATTTTTTGGTTCATTTTCAAAACAAATTTATGAAGCTGCCTTAATAAGAGCACTGCTAACATAAGGATATGAAAATAAAAACATAGCTTTTTTCCTAATATCTTAAACTAACAGCTGTCTTCAACACAGAAGATCAGTACCTGGGACAGTTTTAAAGTGCCTCCTTTAGGTGAATGCCTTGAATTTTTGTCTTATGTATGAATTGTGCCCATATGTGTAGACAATAGATTTATTCTGCATATTGTTAACTTGCCTTTTGTTCTCTTGCCCATTTAATAGAGGGCTCTCTAGTGACTCCAGTGGCTCTCTGTAGATCTCTGTCAGGTCGTAGGGAAACTGACAGTAATAAAAAGCAAACCATACCATGCACATACAGTGCATGTTTGTTGCAAAGGAAAAGAAGCCTGATGAAGAGCCAGTCATTCTCCTTCCAAATACATTGGTGTTCGCATAGCCTGGCCTTTTCTCTCAAGTGAAATCTCTTATTGAGAAGTTGTATTTAAATAGCATGCCAAAGACCTCAGGCAAATTAGATATGAAAACAGGACAAGGTTTTTTAATGAGCACTCGGCAGCACTTTGATTTAGCGTTTTTCCTCTCTCTTTTCAGCTCTACGTGCTGAGTTGAGTTCTGACTTCTCTTTCGGTGACTGCACCAGCTAGCTGTGGGTAGTGTGTAGTACAGATGTGGTGTTCAGTGTGGTCCTTCTTAGGGATCTGATTTTTATTATATTTTTTGCCATTTCAGGTTTGGGTTACGTGTAAGAATATCTGATGCTGTAGTAGTTCTGAACCTGGGAGACATTGGGATGAATAATTCATTGTGCATGGCTTCAGCAATAGGAATAGGGAAGAATAAACACTCCAATTGAAATATATGTATGGTTCTTTAAAGGAAGTAAAGCAAGAGCAGGAGATGATTTCTTGCCTTATAGGTTATTTTCTTTTTAAATACTGCTGTGTGTTTTTACAATGAGAGATCATTTATGCTAAGTAGTAAGAGATTAGATTAGTTCTGAAGAGGGACATGAAGGAATGCTTCCTGTTGTGTTCCAGGCTTTCAACAGCGTAGCTTGACTTCACATTTTGTGTGCCTCTCTCCAAACTTCTCTGGCTTGTTTTAACAGCTGCTAAACAGTCAGACTATGCAGTAATTCAAGTGAGAAGTAAAAAATTGCAGTGTGAGTCCAGGTTCCCAGTATGGTGGGCAGATTCTGAGGGTGTGGCTGAGCCATCTGTGCGCTTCCATTCCCTCACCCCCTGAAATGGGGTTAGCAGGGACCACCTTCGTTAGGAACTCTTGAGACTTAGTAGTCTGTGGATGCTGAGAAACACTGTTCAGAAAGCAGAGCATTATAATTGGAAATGGCAGCTTCTCAAGTGTCTGAGTTCAGGTTGACATGTCGAGCTTGTATGATAACTGGATGGCAGAGAAGACTGAAATCTCTTGTTTGAAAAGTCTGGTGGTGTTTTCAATGAAATGCTTTTGCTGGCCCATGTTAAATAGCAGCCACGCCATGGTGTGAGCTGCCAGCTGCACAAACGTGGGATGAATTTTCCCCTTTTACTGAGAAATTCTGTAAAACGATACCCTGCTTTGTTGCAAACACAAGTACTAGCGTGCTCAGATCAGATAATTGCTCTAATGATCTTAGCCTGCAGGGACAATTATAATTACATGGCTCAATATATAGTAATAGTTGCTATCACATCAACTTGTTCAATGGGGACTAAAAAGGGTAAAGCACAGAGCAGTCATACAGCACCTGGGGAGGGACACTGTCTTGTGTGGATGAGCCCTTCCCTTCTCCCTCCTGTGTATATGGGGGTAAGATTTTCTCTCTCCTTTGCGTGCTGCAGGGTGCTGATGTGCTGTGTGTTTGCATTTGTAGGAAACCTGCGTGGATTTAACATGACAGCCCCAGCACTGCAGCAGTTCTTCCCTCAGGCTACGAGGCATTCCCTCCTAGGGCCACCACCTGTTGGGGTCTCATTAAAGCCGACTCGTTTGGGCTTCCCCAACCTTCCCTTCCAGCGGCAGAACCGGATGTTTCGCAAGGTAGGCTCAAAGCTTCGGACCATTTTGGGGTTCAGAGCTCCTTTTGCACTTAGAGTAGTTGACTGTATTGTAGATAAAGAAGAAGGAGAAAGGAGAGAGCCTTACAGTGAGTTTGCACCGTGCTATTGGCAAAGAAATGGAGAAACGAGTCCGTCCCTAAGGTTCTTGTTGTCTGTATTTACATTTAGGATGCAAAAATTTCTTGTCTGTATTTGTCCAGGACAGATAATTTCTCATAGCAGAACTGTTTAAGCATAAAAGAAAAGGAAACTTTGGAATTAACATCTTCAAAGTAATGGTCATAAAATACGCTTTGCTCTTTGAAGGCCAGACTTTTCACCCCTTTAGCCTTCCAGAGCTGTTTGTTGATCTCAAAAGACTTGCTGCTACCATGGATATGTAACACTGCCTTTTTGGGCTGCTTTTTTTTCCCTTTTTAAAGATAAGGGTCACATCTGTTCATATGGGTTTCATAACATTTAATTTCTGAACAATTCTTAATGCTCTGGAGAATGTTTCAAAAACCAAACATTCCCACCTTCCACTGTTAAGACCTGTTTTGTGTCCTGGAGACGGTTCTCAGATTAATTGATCAGTGTTCCCTCCTCTTAGATTAGCATTTGCTTATCTCTTCCTGCTTTGTCAAAAAGATGTGCTGGATAAGGTAGACTTCCACACTTGGACTGTGCCTTCTCCTGAGACTCTCTGCCTGTTGCAGGACTTCCAGAGGGTCCCTGACAGGAAGCGGGAGCTTGATGCAGGTTCTTCATCTCACATGCACGGTGATGAGAAAATAGAATTTAGAGGGGAATTGCGAGCAGGATCAGAGCAGAACAACTCTCTATCCACAGGTAAGAGTGAGCCTATAGTGAAACAAATGCTTCTAGATTATAAACTCCTCTTGGCTACTCCTGCAGCAAAGACTGGAGGCAGCTTTAGTCTTACCTTTCTCTCTAACTGTAAATACCAAAATTAACCATCACAGCCCCCTGCTTTTGGTGCTTTTAAAATATCTAGGTAAAAAGTATATTTTTGGTGTTTATAAGCCTGCCCCATATCCCTGGCATGGAAGGCTCTTCAAAGGCACACTGACAGTGAGCTTCTTTTAAGATGATGGAAGAAAAAAAAAAACTGGTTTGAAATTCAAGCCTCCATGTGGCCTTGACCATGCTGAACTGAATGTCTTACAGAGTCAAACACCTGAAACAGAACCAGTTGCAATCAACATGCTGAGGAAAAGTTGACTTAAGCAGTACTCCAGCTGTCAGAATAGAAGCTGGCACTGAATCTCATAGGATATTCCCACTTTTGTATTGTGATTGAAAAGTGCATAACCTGAAAATGCAGGCACATGGTGAGGTTGTGGCCAGTGTGTGTATGGTGGGGAAAATTACCTGGTGAGATGGTTGTTTTCAGATGGCCATGTCACCTGGTTAATGGTCTATGGTCTGTGCTCTTGTCACCTTGGTACAGGACAAAGACTCACTAAGTAGACATAAGCGTAGATTTCTTACTGGACCACACCTCTTACACTCACATCTGCAATAAAATTCAAATCTCTTATGTCATTATTAATTTATTTTATTATTCAGCCTTATCACTACAGTTCTCAAGTTCAGAATAAGCAAATGTGTATTATTATTTGCTCTAAAATAGTTTTATAGGCGTTGGCCATTCACTTAGGGGACATGCTTAGGGTGGCATGGTCTGCTTTGCTAAGGAGATCTTCTGTGTTCCTGCAGAACCAAGAACTCCAGCAGAAGCTGTGTTGAACACTGAGCCTGCAGCAAAAAGACTGAAGAGGTATTTACTGAATGTGATATTGAAACAGTTACTCTCTTTAGCACTATTGTCTAATTTTGTTTTCCTGCAATTAGGGCAGTAGTGTACTGGCCTGATGATCCAGGGTGTTTGTAGGGGTCTCTACTGTAGGTGACACAAGGGTAGGAATGAAAAATAAAAGATATGTGTTATGCAAGTGTTCAACAAAGTAATGCTTGCTCCTGTGTTCTCCTGCCAGAATTCTTGTAAGAAGCAGAGAGAGCTTTACTATTCTGAGCTATTTATCTTAATTTTCTTGCCTAAGTGCCATAAGGGGAAATGAACAGCCAGGTATCAGCAGAGAGGAAAGGCCTTGGGATGTGTTAGGTTACGGCAGGTGTAAGAGAACATAGGTTTTTTTGAGGAATGGGAAAGGGAAGGGAATCAGTACTCCCTAGTATTCAAGCCTATATTCAGGAGTGTTGCGTTCTGTATCCCTTCTGCAAAGATTCTCTTGCCAGTACCCCTGTCTGTTGGGTAAAAATAAACAAAGGCAATCCTATTATCTGCAAGGGCCTGCATAACACGCAGGCTGGCCATTGCAGGCCTGTCTTGGCACCCCATGCATTCCAGAGGGTGCAGGAAGAAGCAGACAAGGCTGTATTGCCATCTAGCGGGAAGGCACGTTACAGAGCTCCTCGTGCCATCTGTACAGTGCTGTACCTCTTCCAGAACTGTCACTGTTAGCTATTGCAGGGGGAGAACGGGAAGGAGTGAATAAAGATTTCTGGAGGCACTGATTTGAGAATTCTCCAACATATGTTAATGACTGTGAGTCAGGGCTCCTGGGTCCTCTTATCTTCCCTGTTAACAATTCACTGCGTGGTTCTGGACAAGTTTCTTCACCTCTCTGCTTTCCCATCCGTAGATTAGAGATTAATGGTTAGCTTCAGGGAGAATATTTCAAGATCACTTTGATGTTTCGATATTACTTTCATCATGTAAAACATTAAAGGGTGATAAATATTATGTGAGCAGAGACCATTGTGAATTATGGACTGTGAACTAGCAAGAGAGTGAATAAATTCAGTTTAGGGTATGTCAAATGCTTTTGAGCGTATGTTTTGTTAATCTGTTTGCTTAATTCCATTTTAATTACATTAATATTTAGTAGGTATTAATCAAAGTCCTGTTACATGCAGTAAAAAAAGTGTCAAGGCTGAGGAATGACAGATCTCACTGCGGCAAACCTGCTATGGGGAACATCCTTTCCAAAGCAGTAGCTGAGGAGTGCCAGATTTGATTCATATCTTATGGCTGGTATTTAGTTGGAATATATGACTCCGTAGCTTTTTTGAAGTGTTTGTTTACTTTGAATGAACAGATGATGGATCTCTGAGAAAAATAGTTTACTGTTCTAATGTTGCCTTTCACAGATGAGGATAGGTCCCCCCCACTTCGTGCCACACTTTTATTTCTTGTTTCATCATTCCATTTTCCATTGGCCAGGAATACCAGCCTCCTCCTTCACTTCAGGTTTTTCCCACTTCTGCTTTTTCTCCTAAATGCCATCTGTATGCCTGGAACAGCATCCTCATTCCAGTGTGGAAAGCACTCATCTTCAAATCCTCCTTGAACACCCAGTTCTTCTAGCATGGCCTGACAAGTATCCATATAACACCATTTCCTTCTTGGCTCCTGCTTGCAATGGCTTTTGCTTCCCTAGATTGCTCCCTAGACTTTCAGTTTAAACTGCAAACCCTTGCCCTGGAGTGCTGGCACCATCTGTGTGTGGTATAGTGTTGAGCCTGTTGGCAGTACTTGACAAATAATGTTAATGCCAGCCACTCTTTGTTTTCTTCATGCTTGCACTGCCCAAACTCTGCTGCATATTTATAGCTGTGTAACCCAGTTACATTATCACTTATCAATCTGATAAATTACGTGATACTTGTGTATTTTGATCGCAGGATTCAGTACCTGCACAGTCTGGATTCTTGTCTGTGCAGAATGTGCTGCTCCCTGTTGGCAGAAGGATGCCGGCAGGTGGGATATTGGGCTGGCCTGAAAGAGAAGGCATTCAAACCATGGTGAAAGTATTATCTTTATGGGGAAAAAAATAGAGGAGAGAAAGATGTAAAGTACGCTCTGTGCCCTCTGCAAGTCAGCTTGTGTTTTTTCTCAGTGATCTCCTCAGGATCTTTTTTCTCCTTAGCAGATCAGTAGCACCAAAGCAAACAAAGCAAAATCGTTTGATGTCTGTCTCGTAGAGCTCCACTGCCCCCAAAAGCAGAACTGTAGGGACTCTGGAATTAAACGCTATTGAAACAAACAGAGCAGGCAGTTATGATGAAATCCCATTGAAATATAATTGAGAAACTGTTCAGTTCTGACAGGTCTCTGTTCCCTCATGCACAAGAGCAACCTGGAGTGATGTCCAGGTACTGCAGCTTCCCTGCAGGTCGCCAATCAGGAAAGGAATGAGCTCTCAGAGCTCTTACTAAGAATATTTTCTGAGCTTATTTCCCTGCTTATTTCCCTGCAGGCCTCACTCAGAAGAGGGCAGTGATTCAGAGAATCAGTTCTAACTTTCTTGTCCAAATTACTTGGTTGCTGTTTCTGAATCTGTTCTAGAGTGCCATTCTCCATTGTTTTCATTCATTTCTGCTGAATCTCTGCTTGCAATACACATCCAGTAGCTTTCTGATTTGGGGGATTTAGTGGAGAGTGTGATAGCCTAGATTCCAGCCTATGCATTTGTCTTCTGAATCTCTTGGTCTATAACATTGCAAATAAGGTTGTTTTCTTGATGTCTTTTAAGTGTGACTGAAGAGTCTGCATTAGAGAATGCAGCAGGCAGCAAGGAAGAGTTGAGCACCCATGTCCAAGCTGATGGTGAGTTCCTGGGCACCATGATCTGTATTTTTAGGACACTCCCTGCCTGAGCTGCATTTCACATTCAGCATCTCTAGATCCTGTGAGTCTTCAGAAATGTCCTCCCCCACATAAAGGGTGGGGAAAGGAGGAGAAGATGTAGGAATCATATCCAAACATAGTCCTCTAAAAGCTGTTGCTGTTGCCTAGCAAATGCAAATGATGAGAAGAATTTCCCCTTTAACAGAGCTTATTTGGAAACAGGTTTGTAAGCTGGGCTTATGGCCAACGGCATTGTGAGGAAAGCTCCCTGACTTCATTCACCTGCTGCTTTGTTTTTTGTGGTTTTTTTTCTCATGGCTATTTTGATTTAAGGCAGCTGAAAAGACTCTCTGTCCCTAGGTACAAATAATGTAAAGCAGTACGCAGCTGAAAGTCTCTCTAAAGAGAGGAAATTCTCTGAGGAACCAAAGGCTCCTGAGGTGAGTAGATGCTGTTCCATGCAGGCTGGGGTGGTACAGAACATAAAACCTCCTACTCCATCCCAGAGATGCCCGTTGCCACTGGGAACCAGATGGCACCCACGTCTGGAGCTCTGTCTCCTGCTGTAAGCTGTTGTCCCTGGCAATAAGGCATAATATGTCTGCAATTATTGTGCAGTCTGCTTTGACTTGCTGCTTCTGTGCCTCTGCTAGCCTGTACCTCACCTACTGCTGCCTGTTTGTGGATGCTGGGGTCTGCTAAGAGTTCAGTACTCAGACGGAAAGATGGAAGGATGAATTGAAAGAACCATTTAAAAAAAGTCTGTATTAAAGGGACATGGCTAAAAATACACCTTTTGTTGCTGAAGAGTAAATGTAAAAAAAAAACGGGGTGATGGTGGTAGATGTGCAGCTGCTATGGAACTTGCCATTGCAGCAGACATGAGCAGACAGCAGGAGTCTGTGCTTCTGAAAGGCATCTTGGAAAAAGTGAGGCATGGGTGAAGCTAGCAACCTGAGAGCCTTTTACATGAAATCCCTTGCCCATGTGCTACATGTTGAACCAGATCTTTCGTTGTTTAAATCTGCAAAAACAGATAAAGATTAACCCATTGTATGGATCAGGCTCAAGTCTTCCTTTGCTGGAGACATTTGTGGCTTGGTGGTGTGATTAAATATGTCATCCTGTCCTTATATGAGTTTCTTCCTCTGTCAGATGTGATTCTGAGCTTCCTTTTGTTCTGCAGGGAAGTATGATAGTGTTCCTTACCAAGGAACCAAACAATGTTTATCTTCAGTAAGTGGATCGTACACTGTACTGAGACTGAAGAAACAACCATTTGTACTACTAGGCCTGGTGCTATGACGCAGGGATTTCTGATCTAGCAGTGCTGGGAGGAGAAGCATATTGTGAGTCTCATCAGTCTCCTGTGGATTCCAGCTTAAATGCACTTTCTTAAGGGGTAGAGAGCTTAGGGCACATCTAAAATGCAAGTATTTATTTTTAGTGTCTTCTACTGAGAGTTTTGACTTAATCTCGACTCCTTCTTTTGGCAGGTGTTGAGCTCTGGAGGTTCACTGAAAGTGACTATCCAGCAGAGCAGTGAGAGCAGAGCTATCAGTACAACAGCTCTGAAACCAGGGCAGTGGACCTGCGAGATGGGCACAGCTGATGCCAGCCCTGAATCAGCCCTTAAATTCTACTGTTACATCTGCAAGACCAACTGCTGCAATCAGCAGGTATAAATCCACAGGTCTGACTGGGATGGATGGTCAAGAGAAGTGAACGGGGTGGCCAGCTGCCATGGGGATCATCGTGCATCACGAGACTTGTTAGCCAGAGAAGCATAAAAAAATGATGACAAGCATGCAGATAAAGCAAACCCCTTCTGAGGAGCTGGCAAGCAACCTGCTAGGGAACAAGTGTGGGTGGATCCCCAGGCAGCCGTGATCTTAAGCTTTTATACCATTTCATTGTTACACAGCATTTAAGAGAATGGAAAGCGTAGCTCATGCCTGTTATTATTCTGTATTTTGAATATTTTTAAATGGATCTTTCTCTTAACCTTTTCTTAGAATTTCCAAGCCCACATGGCTGGAATTCAGCACCAGCAGCGACTTGGGGAGATTCAGCACATGAGCAATGTTTGTTTTGTTTCACTACTGCCTATGGTGAAGGAGCAGAAGTTGCTGGCAGAGAAAGATGGGTGAGTGTTGGTCTGAGGTAGCAAATACAATCCCAGCAAGGATCTACATGAGTTCCAAAATTCCTCAGTGCACCAAGGTGCCCCTGTGCTCCAGGATAACGTACAAAATCCCTCTTGCTTCTGAGGCCTTAGCCTGCTTTGGGCATCTTCCTTCCTGATAAAGGATAGTATTGTCAACTGTGACATGGTATTTAGTTCTTAATGCAGTAGGTCACATTGGAGAGTTGTTCTAACTGGTGCCTTTCTGTCAACATGGGCTATATTCCCTATGTAAGGGGCTGGAAAATGAAAAAGATAAATCCAAGAATGTAAAATTAGCGATACTGAGGAAAATAATGCTGAAACAAATTGCACATTGCAGTGTTCCATGGGGAATATAAAAAGTTATGACCTACAGATGTTTCTGTTGTCACTTCAGAGAGACCCAGCAGCGGTGGTGTAACACTTGTCAGATACACTTCACAGGGGATCTGATCAAACATCGCAGGACCCAAGAACACAAGGTAATGACCACAGCACAGATTGCTCCTTTGCACTGACCTTTTGTGGGTGCTGAGTTTGTGTCTAGCATCTCCTACTCCCCAAGCAGCAAGAGAAGGATGACTGGAGAGATGCACAAAGTTCTGCTCTTAACACTTAGTGAGGGCACTGCCATGCTGCCCTACCGCCTATGATCACTGGTATAGGTTTGAACTTCCAGCTGTCATGCTATGCCAGTATGGCCTGAAGCACCTCTGGTTTAATCCTCTACTTTCTAAATAAGCATGGTCTACTGTACTTACCTAACCAATGGAATGGAGGAATTGGTGGGCAGCCTCTAAGTTTTTGAGCTAAAGTTTAGGCAGACCACTGTATTATTGTGTGTGTATTTGGTTCCTAGGGAAAAACTGCTAGACAGCTTTTCATAAAACACATTTGTTTTGCCATGCACATTTTCCATCACTTTCACGGATAGGAGCTAGTGATCCCTTTCTCCTGAAAATAAGACACTTTTTTTTGTGATTTGTCTGTTTTAGACACAGGACTATAACCGTTCTACCCAAGATTTAGCTGTATTTCTTCAGAGTGACTTTCTTCTCTTGTGACTGATGGGTCTTCCCCTCTCTCTTTAGCTGGCCAAACGCTCACTTCGTCCTTTCTGCACTGTCTGCAGCCGCCATTTCAAGACCCCTCGCAAGTTCGTGGAGCATATGAAGTCCCCTGAGCATAAACAGAAAGCCAAAGAGGTAATGCTGCCTGAGTAGAGAGCACTGGAGGCAGCTCCAATGCAGATCAAGTTAGCTTTCAGCTCCCCTGACTACTGCAGGGATAAAGGGAAGGCATGCAGTTCTTCAAACCCTGTTTTTAAAGAAATTGTGTGGAAAAGGGGACAGGAAGCGGATATGTCTGCAAGCAAGATAGCTTTGTGCCTCTCTTGCAGTCCCATCTACTCATCAAATGCAGTCTGTTCAGAGTCTGGGGTCTTCTGTGCTTAGATGGAGAGTGCAGAGTTGATCTTTCTTTTCTGTATCTAACAGGTGAGACTGGGAGAGAAGGAGTTGGGCAGCCCAGAAGATTCAGAGGAGTTGATCACAGTGGATGCTGTTGGCTGCTTTGAAGATGATGAAGAGGAGGAAGAGGAGGAGGAAGAAGAGGAGGGAACTGGTGAGGGGGAAGACCTTGATGTAGTGCTGGTAGAGAATGAGGACTCTGCTGCCAAGCAGGTATGCCATGCAAATGAGGACTGATCTATCTGAGAACCTGCTGTGGGCTCGTGTGACTTTGGTTCTTGTCTGCTTGAGCTCAGGGTTTAGAGTCTAGTGCCACCCTGCAGCAGGAGCGTGAGGGCCCTGGAGTTCTTCTAGAGCACAGGACAGTGCAAAAGAGAATCAAACACTATGTGTGGATGCAGAAGGGTGTTTCTGTTGTGCTGTACAGCTCCTACTGGTATCTTCAAACATTACCTTGTTGTTGAGGAGCATAAGCAGTGTTTTTATTTTTTCAAGGGAACAAATTTCTATCAAAGACATTGACAGTCTCTTTGAATAGCCCAGCAGCAGCTTGGTCTCATGGCAAACATATGTGTGGAGGTTTATCTTGATAAATGCAATTTTCCCAGTAAAGAGCTGTGTACCTCTTCTTGTAACAGCTAAACTACTTCAGGCTCAGAATGTAAGGGCTGCTTTTAACCTTGCCATGAAGTAGCCTCTGACAATGGGTATCTGCCCCTAGCCAGATGTTATGCAACTCTGTCTCTGGTATACGAATCCTCTGTTTTGCTTCAGAGTTTACCAGAAAAATGGAAGGTAATTGACATAGATATGCTAGGCACTAATGCTCTTTTGGTTTCCAGACTGGGCTGAAGGAAGTGTCTTTGGAGGATTACAAAGGAAGTGAGAAGTATTGTCCAGATACAGCCTATGGTAAGCAAACACAGAAGCATTAAGGCCCACAGAATCTTCTCTGGCTGCATGCCATAAGAGAGGATGGTCTCTATCTGCTGCTGTTACAAATTCTTCGGCTATGTTGCTTCAGCATCTGCATCAGACTGTTGCAGGTCACTGCTGTGTGGAGAAGGGGCCAAGTTGCTCTCTAAACTGATGATAAGGATGTGATGGATGTTTGTCAGCTGCCTTTCCCTTTGAGGAAGAAATGGTGAGAGCCAGATATCTTACCAAGGCAGGAAACGGTGCAAATGGGATAGGAGTACTGAAGAAACTAGGTAGAAAATGAGGGATGCTCTGAAAAAATGGAGCCTAAAAGCATATTGATGAGAACACTTTCCAGCAGAAACGCAGCTTATATGGAGATACTGAACAGTACTGATGGCATCAAGCTCTCTGCCAGAGCCCAAACTGTGCATGTTTCCTCTGCTTCAGAACCCCCACATTCTACTTAGCGGTTATTCAGACATGTTGCTGGACTGGTGGGCAGTGTTGCCTCCAGATGGCTCCTTCTTGTCCCCACCTTGTAAGCGATTCTGACTTCAAACCTCTAATGGCCACTTGTATTGTGCAGAGGGCAGCTCTGCAGAGGCCGTTTTGTGCCCAAGGAGAGTGCTGCTTACACCAATCTTCCATATCGCTGTAACCTTCCACTGTCGTGTGGCAGATGGAATAATGATTCATGCTGTGAATGTTCTCTGCGTGTTCCTCTTGCGCGCCTGCTGTCTTCTGCTTGGTTTGATCCCATTACATTAGATCACATGTTCTCTGTAGTTTTCCATTGTATTCCTTTCCTTTTTTTCCCCTTAATGCTATGTGTAGTTTCTTTGCTCTGGCAGCCAGATTTCTCTCTGAATATCAAGCGCACAGCCATCCCATGGTAAGACAAGATATTCAGCAAGTCATCTTGCAAACCCCTCATTAACAGAAGCAAAGCTTTCCAATTTCCTTTCTTCTTCCCTCCTTCCCTTGTTTAATTTCCCTTTTAACATACTTTCGTTATTTTGAGTTCCATTCAATGTGATCTGTGATTTCCCTTCCCCTCCCGTTTCACAGGCCTGGATTTTCTGGTCCCCGTCGCAGGTTACCTCTGCAGGCTGTGTCACAAATTCTACCATAGCGACTCTGCTGCCCGGCTCGCACACTGCAAGTCCCTGATGCATTTTGAGAACTTTCAGGTTAGACCCTTTGGCGATTGCATGGCCTGGCATTTGTTACTACCCCTGTGCGTGTCTCTCCAGTGAATCCGCCACGTTAGCTGTCTCGTCTTCAGTTCATTTCCATCACCCTTGGTGTCCGTTGTGTCACAGCTTTCTCCTGATGTGCTCCGTGCTTGTCTCCCATCACCCCTTTAGATCCAAAACCAGTCCAGTCCTGCTTCCCAGCTACTGCTACTGTCATCTTGTTGCCCGTTTCTGGTTGGAAGTCTTCCTCAGAGTGTCTGATCTGTTTGCTGAACCTGTAGAGTCTGTTGTTCAGTCTAAGCCCCTTCTTTTCTTTGTTAGACAGATTACAGGTGGGTCAAAATGGCGAAAGAGCAAAACAGAAAGAGGCTATTCCTTTTAAAGAGAGCTGGTGCATATGCATCTTTCCATGCAGTACTACAGTGAGCACAGGAACAGCTCCTTTAGCCAAAATTTCAGGTGTGATTCATCCATGAAGGAGCCTGGTAAAATCAGATATTCACCTTACAAATCTGGAAATGTAGCAGCACAGTGCTCTGAGATATGGAAGCTATGAGCTGAAAGAGTCCATTTGGTCCTGACAGGGGTCAGCCTGCAACATGAAGTCAGTCATTCTGTCTGCAATGCTTTCCTAGAAACTCCTTAGCATAAATCTCTGCCAGCTGATGCTGTTCTTTTGCTTTACTGGTTTCACCTGAAGAAGCAGCATTGCCCCTTGTTGCTTCATATTTGGAAACTTTCCCTGCTGGGCTGTCTTGGAATGTGCCTCCATCATTCTGTCCTTGTTGGCTTGCTAGGGGTGAGGTGCCTGGATTAGTACCTTGAGGTGGGTGTGCAGGCCTTGCACTGGCTCTGCCCTTTCCTTTGCTTACTACTGCCTATGTGGGAGAGCAGTACTCCCTCACCCTGGAAAGAGGGGAGGCTCCCATGCTGACTTCACCTGCCAGCAGGCAAAACCTGTTTCCTGACCATGGATGTATCCAGATATTGTTGCATCTTAGAGTTCTCCTGCTAGTCTTTCAGACAGGTTAACTGTTCCAAATCAACCGTTGCGTCCTTCAGCAAGGGTTGGGGTTTCTGCAGAAGCCAGCACTTAGGAGCTGTGGATTTGGAATGGCAAATAGCAGGAGAAGCAGCTGTTCTTTAAGGGTTGCTCATCCTCTCCCACAGCTAGTCAGTTCTGGAATGAAGGAATTGGCCTTGCAGCTTTCCTGGCTTATTTTAGATCAGCATGGAGTGAAACTGCAGCAGCAGCGTGTATACCTTCTTTCTGGCCCATTTAAAAGCTGAAATCAGATACTCTTCAAATGGGCACTGGAGTGACTTAAAGGAATTATTTGAGGCAGAAGTCCAACCTTAAATATGTGCAGGCTAACAGCTATTCTGCTTGGCTGTGTCACAATGTGAGTGAAATCGTTTCCAATTTCAGAGTATTCTCATCAGAGTAGGCTCACAGAGGATTTGAAAGCAGAGAACTGTCTGCTGGTGGGGCAGTTCACAGCTTCACTCTGAAAACAAACTGGCACACTTGTGCCTGGTTAAATTTGGGTACAGTGTTATCACTTGACTCACTGTGTATCCAGTGTATTACAATATTACACATATCCCACTGTTTGAGAACGGGGAAAGAACAAGCCTGTGATGGTGTATTAAGTCAAATGTAAAGCTGTCTGTCTGGTGTGCTCTAATTCCACCCTGCAGGTTGCAGTAGCACTGCTTAGACAGTGGTGAAAGCCGGTGTGCTCAAAATAATGCTGTTGAATTGCAAGGGCTAATGCTAGTGCCAGTGCAAGGCACCTTTTGGCAGAAGGATGAAAGGGAGTTGATGGTAAAGGGAGCTGCTGTGGAAAGGAGCGTTGTGTCATTCTCTTACTTCATACTGCATCTGGGACTTCAAGGAGCAGGTTCCTGCTGCACGTTAGCTACACAGCATCACTGTTATTCTGAAACCCAGTCTTGCAGATGGCTAGTAGCCATTTTAATCTCCTTACAGACCCCTACTGGTTTATCATGGTAGCTAGCGTATGCCAACCTTTATTCTGGAGATAACCTCACTCCCTTGTCAGATGAGGATACTTGAGCTCTCTTAATATTCCTGTCAGCAGCTTTGCACAGATCATATCAGCAGAATTAAAAATCTGAAGCTTTCAACTTAAGTCTTGCTATGGCTGTTAAACATTAAACCACTCCTCTGTAGGTAAGGGCAGGGCATAGCCTCATGTACCCAGAGTGCGTGTCCAGTGTTAGGTCCTGGCAGCAGCTGGAGCAAGAGCTGTCACTTGTACTGTTGTATTACAAAGTCCTGAGCCTGACTGAGATCAACAGTTAACAGACGTGATTTTTGTCTCAGGAGCCACAGGTGTGCCATGCACTCACTCAGCACTAAGTAATTACATTTTTAATATCACTGCTTTTTCTCACAGGAGCTGACCTTTCACTGCTTGAAAGCCTCTGCAGCCAGGCCAGGAGACCGGCTCAGTCAGGTTGTGCCCTTGCAGAGTCTGTCACTCACCGTTGTTTTTGTACAGGTTTTCCTGGACCGGCTGCTGCTCGCTGCAGTGACAGTATCTGGCTGAATTTGTCTCTCACAGTGGTTTGTTTGTGTTTGCAGAGATACAAGGTAGCAAGGCATCGTGCCACAGCTGCCTATCCGGAGGCTCCCTTGCATTCCCAGGGCTCCGGCTCCCAGTTGCTAGATGATCAGAAACAGCCTCCTGCTACAACAGAAGATAGCAGCAAGAAGACGAATGCCAATCATGGGATAGACAAGGAGGGTACAGAGCTGTCAGCACTGCAGGAACAAGCTTTGAGGTCTCCAGAGGGTAAGGGCAAGCTGGCCACCGCTGTAGCAGAGAGCAAAAGCCTAGCCAGCGTGACTGATGTGTGTGGAATCACGGTTGTAGAAGAAAGCCTACAGGAGAGCAAATCCACTGCCACTTGTCCGCTCCCCGAAGAGAGCAGCGCCGCAGGCGAGTTGTTGGGACATGCTGTGTATGAGGAGGAGGAAGCCAATGCAGCCAGGCAAGGGGAAGGCACAGACTACTGCCAGGATCCAGGGAGCGGAGGGGGGTTGGGACAGAAAGAGGCATCAAATGTAGGCCAGGAGGCAGCAGCAGAGCCCTCCTCCCTAGCCAAAGGTGAGGCTGCCAGTCTTACCTCTGCTGGGTGCAGACGCTCTTCTAGGCGCAAACCCAGATAGAGTGGCCTTAAAGGGAGAGCCCTTTACACATGATATTTGCTGGAAATGTTTATTTTCGGAGTCTTTTAATAGAGCAAAAACCTTCAACTTTACTGCTGTTTTTATTTTAAGAATAAAATAAGCCTGGCTTTAGCGTGTCTAATATGGGATGGTGTTGATTATTACTTGTGTAGTTTGGATACTGCAGTTAGGTGGAAAGACTGCTTTGATTGTTGAAAGAAGAATGTAATGTGATTATTTTTCTTTTTCATAGGGGATATGGTTCATGAAGTAGATGGATGCAGACTTTAATTCCCATTTTCTTCCACTAAGAATACTCCGTAGTTCCTCTCTGCTTCCTTCCAAGGCAGAGAAGCTTATTTTTTGGGAGACTGTGCCCAATTCTGCTCTTCAGAATGGTTTTCTGTCAAAGATGCACACTCCTGGACCACTACTGTGTCCTAAGCTAGGCAAGAACGTGCATCTTGGTCATTTGCTAATACTATAAGGCTCAATACAGTCTGTTCTCATAGTGGAGACTCTCAGGAACAAATTTTGTTTCAACTGATTTTAATAAAACAGATTTCTTATAACTTCAACTTTCAAAAAAACTCCTTTAACCCTACAGAATAGAATAGTTCAGACTTGCTCCCCAGTGGTGGCACCAGGCCATCCTGACAAGTTCACAGAGTTTCAAACCAGAATGCTTGCTATTACTCCTGTCAAAATATACAGGGAGGGCTCTGCTCTCATCCTGTGCCAGGCAGAGCACCATATAATCACCAACTCAGTGGGGCAAACCAGGCTGCTCTGCCTCTCTAAGCCTGAGTCATCGATGGCAGCTCAAGGAGTTAGGTGGCTTCCAATTCTAAGTCAAAAACATCACCTTAGTAGCTCATCTCATCTGCCTGGAAGGGAACAGGGAAGTCCAGTGAAGTGGGACTACCTGTCAGTACTTACAGTGCATGTGAATAATGGGGAAGCTGTAGTTTCAAGTCAGGAGATGATCTATGGACCCCCCCCCCCCCCATCCAAGTCTTGACCAGAGTTACCACCAGAGAAAGCCTGGAGTCAGGACAGCCCCTGCCTAGTGTGCTTTGTGAGGGAAGGGGCTAGAGCTATAGCATTCCCCAGCTGGAGTCAGCAGAACAAAAGACCATGATCGTTTTTCTACCTTGTGAAGAGAGCTTCCTTGCAAACAACCTGCACAGCCTCAGGCTTTCTGCATCCAGCTTCAACCACGTTACATGGCTATTCTTGCATTAATGCTGGAAGCAAAAAGAGCCAAGTCTCCTGCACCCATCTGTGTGCACTTATCACACAGCTAAGGAAAACAGAACATGGAGGTGAATGGCTGGGCACTACCACAGGAAGGATTACGTCATGGGCAGGAGGTAACTCCTCAATTTTCTGATAAACCAGTGACCAGTAAATGTCCCCTTAGCAATCAGGTTGGTGGCCAGTGCACTAGACAGGAGGCTGTGGTCCCTGCATGTCAGCTCCCATGCTGTGCTGCTCGCTCTGCTGCTGGAACTCCAGGCGGGTCTGGCGGTTTGACTCCAGCAGTTCCTTCAGGCAGGCGTGGAGGTGATCGTTCTTCTCCTCCAGGTGATCCAAGCAGGAGCTGATCTGGTCCAGCATGGAGTTTATTGCTGCATATTCTAAAAGCAAGAGAAAGGAGAGGTTGTTCAATGCAGGTATGTTGTCGCTGCAGTCAGTGAAGGCAGTGGATGCTCTTGCAGAACACGCCCACAGCATTTTGGCTGTCTCTTACCTGCCACCATGTGGGTAAAGTAAAATGCAATGGAACGCTGCAGGTATTGAATTCACTTGTCAAATGAGACCAATGGGAGGCTGGAGAACTGGTAATAAGATCTAAGGCAAGTTACCTGTGGGCAGCACGCTCATTTCGGGCAGTCTGACAGCCTTTGATCTCATATGTAAATCGCTGACCGTGGTCTGATTACCGGTATGCAGTGATCCACGTATCAACAGGACCAAATCCCATGGGCAAGTTAGCAGTTAGAGCTGCCTTAAGGATCAACTTTCGTGATGAGGATGCAGGCATTCTGGCAGCATGTCCAAGCATTTACATTCTGTGAATTACATCCCTAAGGCTCCCAGGCTGGGATGTGACTCACGAAGGCCTCCCTGGGTTCAGACTGCCAACGCAGCACAGCCAGTGCTGTGCCTAAAGGTGTAGCAAGTGGCACCATCCTTTCCAAGGGAGGTGTGAAGCACTGAGTGCAACCACAGTGTTTTTGTGCACCGTTAAGACTTTGGGTAATGCGAGTTAAAACCAAACTAATTCAAAATAATCCTGACAGCTGGTCTCCTAGTTGATGTTTTATTTAAAGCATCTGTTTCAAGTGTTAGCTCCAGTACAATGGCATTTCACAGTGATGTGGATCAGCGCTGTTAATCAGATGGAGACAGCTGTGCTACTGCAATGAACGCTTTCAGATTGCTACAAGCAATATCCACGCAATCCTACAGAATACTACAAAGCCAGATTGGAAAACCAGACAAGATAAAGCTCTGCTAACACATTAGTAAGGAAGTGGATATCTAGCACCAGCTGAAACCCTGTGGTGTATTGGAAGGCCCAGGCAGAGCAGTGCTGTGCTCTTCCCTCCGAGCTGAGAGCAGCAGAGCCGGGCATGGCCGCAGTGCTGAGCGTTAAGGGGTGATGGGGAGGTGCTCACTTCACTCCTATGGGTGACGCTGGGGCTGCACCAAAGTCACTCGGCCCACCTCTGCCCCACTCGGTTACTACCCTGGTGTGTTTGCATGGAACTTTAACCAAAAGACATTGGCTGGGAGCACGGCAATCGCCTGGCTTACTCCTCTGACAAGAAAGGTGGCAAGAAATAGGGTTTCCTATTTGAGGTCGGGGAAAGCGATACACGGCCTCAGCTCAGCTCACCCAAGAAAGGCCTACAGCTCCAGCACGCAGCCCCAGCTCACTGCAGAACAGATAACAGCTCCATGGAGACCCACAGCACGCATCATCGCGGGCTGACCCTGAGCGGTGACCGCAGCCTCCAGGTTCGGCTGCACGGGGCCGGGCTGTGCCCCTCCTGAGCGAGCTCAAGGCCCGTTCTCCCCTGGGCCTCCCGCGACAGCCCTGCCCCGCTGAGGGAACCGCAGCAAATCCGTCGGCACGGGGGTTCCGGTGAGCACGGAGGGCCGCGCTGCCCGCACGCACCTTCCTCCCCGAAGCCGTCCCCGTCCTCATCGCCGCCGTCCCGCCCGGCGGGGCCCAACGCCACGTGCGGATCCCCGTTAGGCCCCGACATCGCCGCCGCCCTGCCGAGCGCCGGGCTGCCGGGAGGCGGGGCGCCCGGGGCCGCCGCTGGCCAATGGGGTGACGCGGTGCAGCGCGCGCGTCACGTAAAGCCTGTGCTTATCGGGTGGGGGGGGGAACTGTCGGGCGTGTCCCGTGAGGAGTCCCTGTAGCGCCCCGCAGTTCTGAGGCTGCAGCTCCGCCTTTGCTATCGAGCTCCTGTGAGGAGCGCCGTGGCGACGGTTCTGCGCAGTCTGAGGCGGTTCGCGCCGCCCTGGGGTCACCTTCACGTTTCTGCCGCAAAGCACGAAGGCAGCGCGCTGCCTCTCCTCGTCCTTGGCCCGCTAGCAGCCGTCCGTCACCCGCCCTGCGGGAATCCGAGCGCCTGCGAACCGTTTCGTCCCCTGGTGTCACTGAGACAGAAATAACGCGCCATGAACGCGTTGCGTTAGGCAGCTCAAAGCTCTGTCGTTAAATGGGTATTGGGGGCGAAGAAGAAAGAGGTTACGTTCCCATTGCACACCGCGGGAGGCTGCCCGCCTTTCTTTCGGACTGAGGCGCTGCGGCACCGGACCTCCTCCGCTCACCGCCCCTCAGCGCGGCCGCCATTTTGGGGCGTGGAGCCGCGGCGGCCGCCCCGCCCCCCTGCACCTCCCGCCCCCGTGCCCGCAAGATGGCCGCTGCCGGCAGGGCCTGGCGGGTCGCGGCGCTGCTGCCGCCCTGGCGGCTGCGGGCCCCGTGCCGTTCTTTGGGCAGCGCGGCGCGGGGTGCTGCTGCCGGCGGCAGCCGCTTGTTGCTGGGCGCTGCTTTCGCGCTGGGCGGCGGTGCCGGTCTCTGCCTGGCGGCGCGGCAGCGCCTGAGGGAGCACTCGGCCGCGGAGGTAACGCGGCGCCGGGCCCGGCGGGAGAAGGGGCGGCTGGGGAGGCGCGGGGCGGATTCTTTCCGTTTCCGTGGAGCACGCGGCTGTTGGTGGCCCGTTTTCGATCGGGAAAGGGCTTAAAATGATGTGAAAGAAGTCCCAGCCGCGTTTCCCTGGAGGAGCTGTAAGAAATGGCTGTCAGAAAGCCGGGGCTCGCTGGGGGTGTGGAGCGTGGCCTGTCGGAGAGCTGCTGCTGTGTTTCCACGCCCGCTGAGGGCCGCGCAGCTAAATGCATTGCAAATAAGAAGCAAACCGAGAGGACTGCGACGTTTTATAATGTATGACCCACCGCTAGCACGTGTCGGGCTGCTGGAGCCAGGCAGGGAACGCCTCTGGGGCGATGCTTCACTGTCTGCGCTGCCCCCGTTCCTCCCTCGGTTAACCCCAGGGGTCTGAATGTCTGAACGCTTCGTGTTCCGGGAGGTGTCGGCTCTGAGCCTCTGCCATCGGTTGAGGTACAGCACTGCTTCCCCTCACTGCACTTACCGACCGCAAAGCCTCTTCCTGCGCTCCCCACCCCGAGGGTTCCACAGAGGTTATAGAACACCGAACTCTGTGTAGAGGGGTCTGCTGTCTGCATCTCACTTCTTTTTTCTTTTTGGCTGCGAATAGGAATAGGAGTTTCCAGCGGGTTGAGCAGATGCAGTCATTGGTCCTGTGAGGTGAATGTGATATTGTTTGAAGAAAGCTGCTTTGAACTGAGATGCGCTGATGGTCAGGTGTTGGAACTCAGTGACTATCAGTTCTTAACAAAAATAAGTGTGAAATAAAGATAACGTTTATACTTTTCAGTAGAACATAAAATCTTTTGGTCTTTTTTTCTTCCCCAGCTGCCTGCAGGGAACCTGCAGCTCACCCTCTACCAGTATAAAACCTGTCCTTTCTGCAGTAAAGTCCGAGCTTTTCTGGATTATCATGGGCTGCCCTATGAAATAGTGGAAGTAAACCCAATAATGAGGAAGGAGATCAAATTCTCCTCCTACAGAAAGGTGCCCATCCTGCTAGCTGATGCTGGAAGCCCTCTGGTAAGTGGGGATCTTTGACTGGGAAATTCATATCTCTGGCTTTTCACACACTGTGTAATCTTAAAATCATATTATACTCTTTTAAGGCTAAGATTTGTTCCTTGTGTTGTATCCTCTGCCATGGCCTTGTAAGAGGTGTTTTCAGTCTTTCTATCTACGCATGCTGTTTTATGTAGTGACTCTGTAGTCCAGTGATTATCTGGATTCTCTCAGCCCTTATGCAGGACATGCATTTCATGCCAGAGATAAGAGTCTGCTTATACTCTCTGGGAAGAGATCACTCATGATTCAACTCTGTGGCTTTTCAATATCAGCATTGCTTTTTCTGCTTTGCTGCTGCAAACTGCTTAAATCCAAAACCTAATAGCATGGCCTGTGGACCTGTCCCTCAAGTCCTCTGTTATCAGAATGGAAGACAGATTTGAAACATCTGTGGGAACTGTTGAGCCACGGCCTGAGCCACTGATTTGAGCACCTTGGGAAGGGACCTGGTCAGCCCTGAGAGCACAGCTGAAGGCAGTTCAGCTGTGTGACCAGAAGGGGTGGAGCCTGGCTGCACCTCTCTTAGACCTCATTTAAGGGCTGACTGCCACTGGGCAAGGATCTTTTCCTGGAGATCCCTTTTTGCTGAAACTTTTCCCTGTGAACCTGGAATCTTCTCATATTGGTGAGCAATCTTCTTCCCTTCCTTTTTAGCACCTTTCTATTGTGCTGGTCCTTCTGTCGTCGCACCTTTGCTGTAATGCCTTTCCCATCCTATTGATCTGTCCAGTTGCTACCAAAGAATACTCTAAAGTGCTTGCAGAAGAGATCTCTGCGTAGGGCTGCCTGTGGAAATATGTGAGGGAAAAAGGGACTGCAGCACTAATTTAGAAACCTCAGCATACGGGGGGAAAGATTAAGAACTTCCTTTTCAATATCACCGATTTCTGAAAGTTGGTTTTGATTCTGTTTTTCAGCAGTTGAATGACTCTTCGGTGATCATCAGTGCAATAAAGACCTATCTCATTTCCAAGTAAGAAAACAAAACGATGGAAGAAGAGCTGAATGTGACTGGCCCTGTGAATCTCACCTGTGAGATTTTCTTTGCATAAAAACTGCCCAAGCATGTGCTAGGGTTAGTCCTGGAACTAAGCTTACATTTAGCCATAACGTCCAGAGTGAAAACAAATTCCTATAGCTGTGGCCTGTCCTTCGGATCCACTTGAGAAACGTAGGAAGGTTTATGCCTGCAAAAACATCCTGTCTGACGCAGAAAAATAAGATACACTAATAATAGTTATTTGAGAGCAGCTGCTCCAAAGTCTTATCAAAATTTATTTCAGATAAAATCTGGAACCCCATGCACTTAGACTAATATGTTTTAAAGTATGTGTCTGTCAATATGTTCTTTGCTCTTGCTCAATTTTGTAGCAGTCTGATCGGGTGCTAACTGTATTCCTGTCCACAGGAGGAATAGCCTAGAAGAAATTGTGTCCTTTTACCCTCCCATGAAAACGGTTACTGAGCAAGGCAAGGAGGTACTTGAGTATGGGAATAAATACTGGCTCATGCTGGATGAGAAGGAGACAAAGCGAGTCTATCCTGTCAAAGAAGTGAGAGTGTAAGTGCTCTTAAATTTGTGGGTCCTTCAAGTAGTGTCAAGCCTGCTCCAGATATCCTCATGGGTAGTGTGTATTTTAAATCCTGTGGGTGCTGGCAACGCCTGCCGTGCTCTCTTGGTGTCTAAAACCTGGGTAGTTAGTGTGGCTTTGTGTGCTGTACCCAATGCTAATGGGTGACTTAGTTCCCTCTCTTGTGGTCATATCAGCCTTCAGTTGCATCCAGTTTCTTTCTTGGCCTCTATGTCACAGAGAAATGACCAAGGATGTACTTGCTGCTTTAGTTCTCAGGGGGAGGAGAAGCTAGTGCTCTATCTTCAGTCTTAATTACAGATGGAGATGGGAGGAGCCTTGCTGAAGATAATGCTCCTGAGTGCATTTCAGAGAGGTCATCAAAGCACGTGTTTAGGTAGGGGTTTTGACACAGTTGTCCTTGGTAAAACCTCTGGCTAACGTCACTGTGATTCTCTCTGCCTCCTCTAGCCCTGCTTTCCCTACCTTACTCACTGACAAGTCTCTTTCAATACCTGCAGGGAAGAAATGCAGTGGAGAAAATGGGCAGATGATTGGCTTGTTCACCTCATCT
The DNA here is from genome assembly GCF_016699485.2 of Gallus gallus. Classification (NCBI taxonomy): domain Eukaryota; kingdom Metazoa; phylum Chordata; class Aves; order Galliformes; family Phasianidae; genus Gallus; species Gallus gallus. Next base: position 5,782,961 of record NC_052548.1, read on the forward strand.
CCCCCAACGTTTACCGCACCCCCAAGGAGGCCTTGGCGTCCTTTGATTACATTGTCCGTGAGGGGAAGTTTGGCACTGTGGAAGGCTTCTTTGCCAAGTACATGGGGGCCATTGCCATGTTCTTCATTAGCAAGAGACTGAAGAAACGGTTGGTACCACTGAGCACCAAGTGCACAGTCATAACTCCTTAATGGCCATAGCTATGAACTCCAGAGCTTAAAGAGCAGAACCTCAGTTTGAAAGCAAACCATGTAATGCAATGTGAGTAACAGCTATGTTTCTCTCACTGGAGGTACTGAACTCCTCATCTGCTCTTTACTCACTAGCTGTCCCCTTCACCTTAAAATACCTTCCTGATTCCCCAACAAAGACCAGCCCAAAAGATGAGAGATGATGAAAGGTTAAAGAACCAAACCTGTGTTTTCAGTCTAGTTCTTTTCTTTGTTTAGGCATCACCTTCGAGATGATGTCCGAGAAGACTTGTACGAAGCAGTTGATAAGTGGGTAAAAGCCATTGGCAAAAACAGGCTGTTCATGGGTGGAAGCCAACCAAACCTTGCTGACTTGGTAAGTGGTTAATAAGTGGTTCATTCTTGTTTCTATGGTTACGTATATTGCAAATTACCCAGTTGTTCATCCATGTGAAATGGTGAATATTAACATAGGCAGAGAAGGTGTTTTACATGAGCTACGGGCATGCAGAACGCTTTCGGTAAAGTAGGACAGTATTTGCTTTCCTTCAGCAAAATGTTCTCCAAAAAGAACCTGCAGTACTCATCTGCAGGTGGATGTTACAGATTGTGTGGAAGCATGAGAAAAGCAGTTTGCAAACCAGAACAACTGCTCTGGATAGTGAGCGCTGGCGAGCAGAGCCTCACACCTGCACAGGCTTTATTACACTTGGTGCTGAGGAGGTGTTCTTTGCAGGCAGCAGTGTGGAGCAGAGCGTGATTCCTTCCCTGGAATGCAAGGGAAATATTTTCCACCAGGGCTTGATACTGAGATGGCTTAAATTCTGCTCTACAACTGCATATAGATTCTATCCTTTTCTTAACTATTTCCTTAAAGAAAAGGAACGTGTGTTCATGCTACCTTTCTGCCTGTTCAATCTTCCTTGCTAATCAGAGTTGTGGAGCATGCTGTGGGCAGGTAAAGAGCCTTGCTTTCTGGGCTGTGGAGGCACTCTCATTGATACCCTAAGCCATTCTCCACCACTCACTTTCTCCGTGTTGTTCTAATCTTCGTCCTCTGGCACAGGCAGTGTACGGAGTGCTCCGGGTCATGGAGGGGCTGGAAGCCTTTGACGACATGATGGTCCACACCAAGGTTCAGCCCTGGTACCAGCGCATGGAAGAAGCCATTCAAAAGGCTGCAGCCTGATGTCAACTGCAGCCTCCTTCCTGAAGTACTTGCATGGGGGGAAAAAAACTTAAGAAGGAATGGCGTTTTATTTTTCAAGGAGTTGAACGGACTGATCACACCTCATGAACTGACATGCAGGCACAGAGACTGTCCTGTTTAGAGCCCTGAGTTTCTGCAAGCAGAGGGATCCTGCAGTGCATAAGCGTAAATGAGATATTTAGAAGGATGGGAACAGGTAAAAGAAAGGTGTTTGGGGCACTGCTGGAAGGAAGAAGCTCGGACTGAACTGAAGAAGCACTGAGCAGACCTCTAGGTGAGAGCCATGCTCAGAGCACGTTACTGTAAGAGCAAGCTGCTTTCTTGGCTAGGGAGCGTTACAGCCAGATCTGGTCTGATAGGTGAGCAGCTTTTGCTTCAAGCTGTCTTCCTCCATTCATCCACACATCTGTTTTGCTGACTGAGACACTGGACTCTAGATTTTAACGAAGAGTTTTTCTGCAGTAGAATCTCGTGAGCCCGGTGCTGGGGGAGCTGGGAAAGGTCCTTTCCTCTGCCGGGACGTGCTGTGCTGACGGGCTGTGAGCTTTACTCTGCCATGGGAACGGTTCTTAAGGCGATCCTGTACGGTGTGCGAGGATAAAGGCTTCTGTGACAGTGATACGTGTGAGCTCCTCCCTGCGGCGCCCAGACATCGCGCCCTGCACAGGCACCGCTAATGCCAAGCGCTTATTTTGCATGAAGTCTCTCAGGAACGCCCCCGAAAATCAGTTTGTTTTGAGGGAGGGGGAGAAAAGAAAGGGTTAGGAGGGTTTGGTGCGTGGGGAGATCTCTGGGTGCTGCTGTTGTGTGCTGCTGCACCCGCTGAGGTGGGAGCGGTGGGGGCGGGGCGGGGCGGGCGGCGTTTCCCTGAGGGAAGGCTGGGAGGAGGCTGCTCGTTACCTCAGGCAGCAGAGGCTGTCTGTAACTGCACCCCGCGCTCTGAGGGGGGCTCTGTGGGTGTGAGAGCCGGTATTGGGACGGTTCTGGCTTGTTTTTTTTTTCCTTAAATGCACGGATTTTAGAGGGGAATGAGTGATTTCAGTTCTGCTTTGACGCAGAGGAGTGAACGAACGTTCGCGGTACGGCGGCAGCTTTGGTGCTCTTCTTGTCAATTTGCTCAAGCCGTTCTGCGCTGAGAACGGCGCTGTAGTGCCCGGAGGACGGAGTTCGGCGGGCAGCGTGGGCCGTTGGCGTGGTTTTATTTCCAAGACGGCGAACGCGGCGCCGAACCGAACCCCTTCCGAGCGCTCCGAACGGGGCTCTGTGCGCCTCGCGTCGCCATGGCGACGGGGCCCGTTGTGGGCGGCGCGGCGCGGCGCGGGGGCGGCGCGCGGCTGCCGAGGAGGGTTTGAACCGCCCAATGGGAGAAGCGCGGGCGGCGGCGGCGCGGCGGCCCCGGAAGTGCTGCTGCATCTCCTGCCCGTGGTGCGGCCCCTATGGCTGCGGCACCCCCCGCCGCATCGCCGCCGCCGGCGAAGACCACCTGAGGCGGCCCCGGCTGTGGAACGCGCTCGGCACCTCGCGGTGAGGAGGAGGAGGGGGAGGAGAGGCCGTCGGGCGGCTCTCGGAACGTGACGGGGAGCGGCCGAGGGGAGCTCGGCCCTTCTGCCCTCAGCGCGGAGCCCGGCGGGTCCCGCAGTGCGGGTTCGCTGCGCGACGCCTCGCGGTGACGTTGGTTTAACACAGCTGTTCTCACGCACGGCCCCGGTGAGGGTGTAGCGCTGACCGCTTGGCGCTTCTCATTCCGAAACGACCCGGCGATCCATTGGGATTAACCGTCCGTCCTTCCCCGAGCCGTAGCACATCGATCTCCGCCGGCGTTCCTCGCCCCGCAGTTTTTGGCCGCCCTCCGGTGCTGTCCGTGGCGTTCAGCTCACGGTTACACGGCGGCAGCGGCACAGCTGGAGGTGTAGGGGCGCAGCGGGGCGCCTTCCGGCCGTCCGAGCGGCTCTTGCCCTAAGCCGGGTCGGGCAGGCCGTGGCTTCGTGCCGAGGTATTTCCTTACCGGTGTGCTGTGGTGGTACTCATCAAAACCCGACGTTTGCCATAACCGATGCAGTCACACTGCTTTCGTTCAGGGCAGGGTATTACACCGTCCTTGGCAAACTGGCACGTTAATCGCAGGTCATCTGAATTCTGTTCTAGCGGCGGTACGGAGCGAAATAACACCTTAAGTAACACTTGTACCACATCCCCCTGTGCAGCAAACTTGGAGGCAGTGTTTCCATAGGGTTAGCAGCGAAGCCCTTTGTGCTGCAGCGCCAAGAGCTCTGAACCAACCGGGCACAGCAGTCCCCACTCATTTCTCCCAGTCCCATCCAGGCAAGCAGCTCACGCTGCTCCCAGTTCAGGTCTGTGGATGGGACTGGTTGGCCGCCAGTATGTATGTTGTTTGCTGGGCTGTGCAGCACCCAGGACTCGTGCTGCAGGCTTTTCTTTCAGCTTTTCTGAAAATGGTGAAGGGTTGCTGTTACAGCTGTCTGGGTGAGGCCCTCTCGTGTCATTCTAGAGAATGGTTTTTCAGTGTTTAAACCAACTCCCAGTACATAAGGAATGACAGTCCCAGCTGTTTCCTCATCCTGCACTTGTCAGAGGAAGCAATGGCACGCTGACTTGTTTGAGTTCATACATCTGACGTATCTGAGTCTGCGTGTTGCCTTTGTTTGAAAGGAAGAGAATGTTCTGAAATGGGCACCGTTCCCCATCAGTTGGCCGTGATGGTCCTTATGGGTCCCTTCCAACTTGGGATGTCCTATGATTGTGTTGTTTCTGCATCAGGTTTCCCTCATCCATCGAAAATGAAATGACATCAGTATCTGCACAGAGCACAGTGTCAAGAGGAGGAAAAAGCCTTAAAATAACTGTAAGTAATTATAGCTGAGCTGACAGAACTCTGCTGTTGGATTTTTTCTAAGCTTTACAGTTGCGTTGTACTGAAGAATCGTTACCTCAAGGGCAGATTCATACTGACACTGATTTCTTTAGCCTCGTCTCTGGGCTTTGCTGTGCTAGGCAATTGGTGTGTGAATTTTTACATGCATGCATCACAGAGGGAAAATCTGAAGAAGGATCCAGAGGCTTTTCAGCATTGGTTTAACTTCAAGAATTTGAAGTTAAGCACATGTGAAAGAACTTACAGTTTCAGGGCTATAGGGTGGAATGATCTGTTTGTTTCCTGTTGCTTTTTCTAAACTAAGCTGCTAAATTAATGCTCCTTTCCTCTTCCTCTATGAAATTTCTGTTCAAAATCTGATGGCGTTGGTTACTGAAATCCTTGATTTGCTCAATTGTTCTGAGGCTTTGCACACCAGTGACTCTTGCAGGCACCCTCTATTGATACAACTGTGTTTGTTCACAAAAAATATTAGCAGCAGAGAAATGCTTTGTGTTAATAGCTTTACAGCATAATAGCATGCACTTCAGAATGGCAGATGCTATTGAAAGACAGTACGTGCTTTGACCAAAACTGGCCACTGTTGCTCTCTGGCACGGAGGGAAATGTTGTTATTTCCAGTTTCCTTATTCACAGGTTTCCTTTCATTGTATTCTCCTTTCCCGTCTGCGGGAGAAGAGCCATGAAGAACCGTTCCTCATCTCCCCCTTTGCACGTCCATGTGGATGAAAACACCCCTGTCCATGTCCATATTAAAAAGGGTCAGAAAACCACACCTGCAAAATGCCAGGTAGGAGTGTGCAGCTGGGTGTTTGTGAGGGCTGCAGGGAGGAGGCAGTCCTGGAAGCACCACGGAATCTTTGAGGTCTGTTTTACCATAGTATTAGAACTGAGACCTGTTGCCTTTTTAACTACATGCTTAGCCACTGGTGAATTTTCAGTGACGTGTTTTCTGTGTTTAAGATGATCTAATTATGCTACAGAATATATGGCTTGTTTTCATGTTTGATTAAATGACTGGGGCTGGACTCAATCATCTCTAGAGGTCCCTTCCAGCCCCTACAATTCTGTGATTATGAGAACTGTTGCTTTCAGTGAGATGCAGCTTGGGGGATTTTTTCCTCTTATGTCGTGGATTTGTATTCTCATACTGTTATTTCTTTAGCTTTGTCCCTGTTTTTGAAGGAAGAGTTTGGGGTAAGGAAATAACTGAATGTTCCGTGTTCTGTCTCGATTGTATTAAAATTCACACGTTTAGAAGAAGAGGGACTGGATTCAGACCATCTTCTGGCATTAAGCACCTTGTCAATCTGCAGAGCTGCACAGCAGAGAAGGATCTCTTCATACCCTTGTCAGCAGTAGATAGAAGGCAATACTGAAACTGTGTTGTAGCTGTCTTGCATCCTTTTGAGGTTGGATGGTTATGTAAAGCTTTTCTCTACTGGTACTGGAAGTTGCTAGCTCATTCTTGTGTCTGCAGACATGCTGGTACCAATTCTCCATTAATTTTCTCTTTCTTGCTAATGGCAAATCAGGGTCTGACAGTGAAGTCACTGCCTCCTATTAATTAATTCCCCGTAGGGTACTTTAGAATGGCTTTTCTTCCTCATCAGATATTGAAGTTGTGCAAACACACTTTGACTTTTCATCTTTTAGAGCACCTCCAATTTAAGGCAAGTAAATGTGGATGTACTTTTGACTCTAAAACAAGGAAAATGCTTCAGGGGCTTTTCACAACCCATCACACTGTGTGATGCTTTTTCCTCTCGTAGTGTTGTCAGCTGATACAGCTGCTGTACTGTGAGATTCATCTGGAACAGAGAAGAAATCTACTGGGTTGTTCCCTCTGCACCCAAATGGGTTACATCAGTGTTCTTTGCATATCTCCCTTCAGAGGAGACTTCCTTCCCCATACCCTGTGCCCATATCTTCCTGCTGGCTGAGTAAGGCTTTCATCACATCACAGTTGTGATTATTTCAGTCATACAACAATCTTTACATGATAAGCAGCAAGAACACATCAGCTGAACGTGCAATAACCTTTCCTTCTGGCTAGTGTTAGCCTCTCTGGTGGTTCACCTGATCTCATGTACCATGTATAACACTGACTTTTTTTCTGTGTGTGAATGATCTTCCATTTCTTTTTGCAGCCATAAAAATTGTAAATAGTTCTTAGAAGATCTTAGCGATCTTATTTTCTCTGTTTCTTTTTTAGCAAAAGCACAAACAGAAAATGAAAGGGAATACTGTGAACGTGCGCCGAGCAGTCCAGGTGAAAACAAAGGCCCCCTGGATGCCCCCAGGAAAAACATCTGTCCTTGATTCCACCTACAAATGGGAGGTAGGACTGCTTCTGCTCCCTCAAGCAAGCTTTAGCTGAGGTTGAGGAGAGTGGTTGTGTAGAATCAGGCTGGAGGGAGCTGGGCTGATAGGAAAGAAGGGCACTGTCACTTACAATCCATTTGGAGTGTTTCTTGTATGTCTCTTTCATTTTTAAATATAGAAAAATAAGAAATTCATTAACAGCTGATGTCCATCTCGTGTGTTTCCATCTCTAGCATGCAAATTTACTTGTTAGTTCCTGCTGTGTTTAACATTGATGCAGTCTGACCTGGAATTTTGTGTGCGGTTCTGGGCTCTACAATTTAAAAAGGATTTTGAGATATTTGAGTGCTCCCAGGGGAGGGCAACAAAGCTGGCTGAAGGGCTGGGAGGTATGGGAGGGCATACAGCTATAAGAGCACTGCGTGTGTTAGATCTGATGGAAAGGACATTGAGAGTGACCTCATCCCACTTCACAGCTGCAGCAACTGTGTGGTGTTTGTATTGTTTTCTCGCTGACTGCTCCTCAGCTTCAGCTTTTGAATTCCTGGCTCTTCCGGGATGAGAATTTGAGTTTTCTTTTTCTCTTTTTTTTTCTCTTTTATTCTTTCTGCATTTTTGAACACGTGGAAATAAGAGCTGTTTACGTTCTGCTTTTCCTCCCTAGTCTCATTGCAGTGAAGTGACGCGGTCTCTAGTTTTGGTAGTTAGGTTTAGAACACAATTTATACCTTTGTATGTGAAAATAAGATGCTATTTATTGTTTTTCACTAGGGACCAACTCACCGCCTGGAAATTACACCTCCAGAGTCCGAAAAGATGATGTCAGTATTGCGCCTGAGTGATCTCTCTACAGATGAGGAAGATGCAGTTTGCTGCAAAATGAATGAATACGAAAGGAAGATAGATAGCCTGATGAATGTGGTGGGAACACTAAAGAATGAGGTGAGGGAACCAAGTAAAGACCTGCTGGTTCTGGCTTTGTAGCTGATTATTTGGCAAGAGGAGACAAGAGCCTCGATGAAGTGGAAAACTGCTCAGCCTGTTGCTTGTTTTGCTTAAAGAAATCAGTCTGAGCTGTTCAGAAAATCAGAACTAATTTACTGAAAAATTCATTATGCCCTACTATGAAAATCCTTTAAGCCGTGTCAGTTCCATAAGGTATCCCCGAGCTTTAGTTTCCAGATCATCTTTCTTCAATCCAAGCCCAAAATCTGGGAAGTTGCCATTCCAGAAGGTGAAAAGCACAGTTTGGTGATGTTCTATTCTTGAAGAATCCACTTATTGCTCAAAATAGTTTCTCTGATTCTCCTCTAAAATTCACAGACCAGTGATATTGTTTCTTCCAGCTTAAGAGCATCATTATGTGCTTGACATCATTTAAAAGATGGATAGGAGAGGCTTCCAGATTTCATTAGATGCTTGGAGAGAGAGGAAAGGGCAACTATTTATTTCCTCTGAGGGTCGCAGAGATTGTATTCTTACTTAATTTATGCAAAACTAAATGAAGTTCAAAACAGTAAATGAGAATAGAATGAGTGTATTTTTATACTAAGCCTTTTCTATTTTATTTGTGCTACAAAAAGTTAAAGAAGTTACTTGCATAATTGTAAGAACAAAATTCTGTTCTGATAATGAGTGGATTGAATCTAAACGTTTGGTGGCATCGTTTAAGTAAATCCGTGCTGTAAGATCACTTTCCTTTTGTTAGCTGCAATTCTGTGCAAGCGGGGGAATCTCAGGTGACCTTTTCTGCTGCATAAACAAACAAACCTGGTGCACCAATTCAACCTCCCTCCATATTCTCTCTTCTTGTGCATTTTCAGCTGTTTGTGCTCCCAACTGCCTGGTGGGATGCATGGGGAGCAGCGGTCAACTTCTGGTTTGTCTTAAATTCTATTTAAATATCTTTTTCAGGCTAAGTTACAGAAACAGGAGCAAAGGCAGCAAATGACAAAACGTCTGCTTGAGGAGCAGAAAGAAGAGCTGAATGAGGTCACACAGGAGCTGGCAGAATCAGAACATGAGAACACGCTGCTCAGGCGCAATATTGAACGCATGAGGGAAGAGAAAGATCTGACTATGTAAGAAAGCACCAATTCGCCATTGTGATTAGTGGAATTTACAGGACGCCTTACTGCTGGTGTTATTTGAGGATGTAGTTTGTACCCTCGGTTGTGGTGCTGCTGAAGAGCTGATGGTTTGGGGTTTTTATCATCTGCTACAAAGGGGAATTCAGATGGCAGTAGCTGTAGAGAAGGGTTCTAGCATGGTCATGGGAATGGAAAAAGTCCTGCTCTGTTGGGAAGCTGAAAGAGGTTGGCTTGGGTAGCCTGCTGTGGGGTCACCATAGCTTTGCAGATAATATTTTGAACATCGAGATGTTATTTGGTTTGTGAATGTGTTGATACAACAACAAATAAATGTGAAGCTGAAAACTAGAGGAGAATTTCTGACCTTTGTGAAGAATCACTGAGGCAGAAGTGAGAGCCCATGAGAGGGCCTGGATTGTGGTTTTTTTCTTAGTGATCCCTGAAGATCTCTGATGTTCTTGTAGGTGTCTGAAGAATTAGGGAAGTTTACCTCCATTGGGGCATCTGTGTTTGGAGATTTTTCTTTTTCTTTTTCTTGAAAACATCACCAGATTGTCAATAGTATGGATTCCTTCTACCAACAATGTGACTACTGCTGAGATCACAGCCTCTAGCTAAAAACTTGGAGCTGTATGCGTTAGTGTTTCATGTTGAGCCACTTGAAGTCTTATCTCCAGTAATGCTTAAGGTCCCAGGAAATGCCCGGCATTGTATTTTGGCCTTAGTAGTGTGTGCAAGCTTTGGTAGAAGCTAAATTTGTCCCCACTAAATTATAGTTTCATAGTTGTGATCCTAGCAAGCTCTTGGAGCCGACATATTGTCTTCTGTAAGGACAACTTCTGCAGTGAGAGAAGGTGAACTTAGGTAGCTTTTATCCCGTGTTCAGTGTTTTATTTCTCTTGTTTTAACCCAAATAACTGTATATTCATACTGTCTGGTACAGCTGTCAAAGTTTCACATTCCTCTGATGGCTGAATTCTCATTGCAGGCTACAGAAAAAGTACTTGCAGCATGAGAAGGAGTGCCTGCTGTCCAAGCTGAGTGAGGCAGAGAGGGATGGAGCAGCAGCAGCCAGAGAGATTCATGCCCTGAAAAGTACAATTGAGAGACTCAGCGTTGTAGGTGTTGGCTTTTTTGTTCTTGCCTTTGCTGCATTGTTCTGTTTTATGGCTCTCTTAAAAAAATATTGTTGCAGTTGCTGATCCAGAGAAATGTAAGAAGTTGAGGGATTTAACTTGCTGAAGGTGTTTGCTAAATCTCTTTGGAAATTGAGTATTTATTTGCAGCATCCAGTCACCTTCTGTCCATATGGCACTGACTATGGCAATACCCATGCATTTATCAGCTTCACACTTTAGTTCCAGGGTTTGCATGTGAACAATACCTTTGTTTTTTCACTCCTAGGAGAAACACATGAGCAGCTCGGACATTAACATGCTGACAAGACAGAAGGAGCTGCTGCTACAGAAACTGAGCACTTTTGAAGAAACCAATCGTACACTCCGGGAACTTCTCAGAGAACAGCACGAAAGGGAGGTGAGCAGTGCTGAGTGCTTCAACTTGGATGAGTACTGAAGGCAATATCATATAATGGACTGAAAATGGAACTTGAGTTTGAGAGCTGTGGCTCTTTATCCCAGTGCTGCCTTTGACCATTGTCACAAAGGCTGGTTTTGTTTATTCCTACCTACTTCACTAAAATAAGACTGACTTTTCTGCTGTAGGGATGTCACAGCATCTAAGCCTTTGGCTGCATTAAAAAGTATAGGCACTGTGTTGTTGATCTTCTCATCTGGCAATTACTATTCTTCCTGTAGTATGGCAGAACTGGGAAAGCTTTTTGAGACAGGTTATGATATGTGAAGTACTGAGCAAACTGTACGCTTGGTATCTTCTGGTAATTGCTACCCCAACAATGGGGAGACCTGTTGAGTTCTGCGGTTCCATCTTAAAAGTCTGTAAAAAGCAGGCATTTTAGTTAACAGCTTTTCTCACATATTTATTTTGCAGAGGGATGTTCAGAAGATACTGGAGAAGCAGGGTGTGCTGATGAAAATGTTGGCTGACTCAGATGCAGAGAAGTTGGTAAGCAAACCAGAATATCTTATTCTGCAGAAGACAGAGGATTGCAAGCTCTTTGTGTTCAGCCTTCTGGTCTTACTCTAATGCCTTTTAGAAAAGTATTCTTGTGTCTGTGGTTGTCAGAGCCCCTCTCATTAACAGCCTGCATTACAAAGTGAATCAATTTTCAGAGCCTTTCAAATATGGAGCCTAGATTGGGGATACCACAGCTGAGACCTACATACAAGGACACCATTATGATTTGCAGCATTCTGCTATGAGGAACAGTTTGGGATATTTAAGTGTGTCCTTATCACATTCAGTTCAAGCACGAGTGATTCTGCTTGCCTTTTTCTTTGTGCTGGATGTACAAAGCAAGAATGATACTACATACTTCTTTAAAAAGGTATCTCTGGAGGTGGCAAAGAAAAAATGCCTACTACAAAAATACCCTGACAGCTGGGATATCAGCCTTCAGTTTGGCTATCGCCTTATTGTTTCTGTAGGTTTATCATGTTATCCTTAGTGATAGCAAAGCATAAAGAGGGTAAGCTTTCTGTTCCTGCTTCTGTAACTAAATGTGTGAATGGGCTGGCACCATTTTTTTTCCCCCATATCCTTATCTGTAAGCTGAGAAAAGTGTTCTTACATTGCCAGAAATGATGACATTTGCTGTGAGACATGGGCAGTGTCCTTTGTCTGTATAGTCTTACAAGTATGCAGACCTATCAAGTCCTGGTTCCTGATTGGGTGTTCTGTGCCCTTTTAAGCAATTGCGTGTTTCCCTATTGCTTTCTGTTTGAGGAGACAGCAGACATTTTCTGAAGCTAAGGATGGTGTTGCTGTGGATACAGACAAAGTTGTGGATCTGATGGTCCCTGGAGGGAGGCAATTACACCTGTTTCCCTCCACCTGCTAACCTGAATGTGTTTGGTACTTAAAATCTGAGCGGTGTTTGTTTTCCAGCAACTTCAGATGAGGCTTCAGGATAAAGAAAAAGAGATCAACAATCTTGCTGTTCAGATACAGGAAGAAAAGGTAGCTTCCTTATCCTGTTTTCCCCTTCTTGCTCCACCTTCACAAATAGTCCAAAATATGGGTTTGTCCTTGCAGACAATTACTTGATAAGGAATCAGATGACTGGCTTGTTTATAAACATATTGTTTATATATATATATATTTATATTTATAAAAATAGACAGCTTCCTGTTCCCACACAGCTGTGGACTCAATATTCTGCTGAGAAAACATCCATCACCAAGATTAATAGGGAGTATTCTCTCCTTGTTTGGGCCTGTTGTTGAATTACCTTTCTGTTTAAGGTCTTGTGGGTTCCTGATTTCAAATTCACACTTTGCTCCTCTGTTTAAGAATGAAAAGGCAAGTGTAGTGGATGAGATGTGGAGGATGTTTTTCGCTTAAACAAACCTTCCAGGCCAGTCGTTTACATCTGACATAAAATAAATGGTTGTTTATTTGTTGCCCATTTTGCTGGAAAAAGAGGAGCTGTGAAGGTCCATCTGAGGAAGCTGGAGATGGCTGGAGACAGTACCAGATTTCTTCACCAAATGGCCACATACTGTGAAGTGTTCCTTCTCACTGGCTTCCTGAAGAAAAATGCGTGTGACTTGTTTGCATTTGATTTAGGAACAGGCAAGGACAGCGAGTGAGCTCTCAAAATCCTTGGAATCTGTGAGAGGCCATTTACAAGCACAGCTACGACATAAGGAAGCTGAGAACAACCGTCTGACGACGCAGATCCGGGTATGTTTTCAGTGCTGCACGTGTGTGTGCAAGTAGTTGACAAGAGTATTTCGTTTTGTTAAGCTCTACAGCTGCATAAAGTAACAGCATTATGTGTAAGTATTTCAGTTAATGAAAAGAATGTTCTTGGGTAGATCAGAAGGCTCAGACCCATACTTCCCTTGGTTAGGGTGGAAATCAGGATTCTGGAGGGCAGTTTGTGGAAGAGGAAATGAAGACTTTTTCAGGAAATATACAAATAGGAATAAGGAGAGAGAGAAGTTTGGTTCTGAAGTAGCAAGAGGCCATTAGAGTTATGGCCCTTTAACTTAGAGTGAGATTGGCCTCATTTCATTGGAGCTTAAAGGATGTTTGAGAGTCAGCTTTTAATTCTGATATGTGAAATCTTTTGCATCGAGGTGGAATACTGGAAATAATTTCTGTGTTTTAAGCCATTCTAGAAACCAGATAGGTAACAAAAACTCTCTTGAAGGGCTTCTTAATTTTGGCATCTTCAAACTAGTTTTTCTCCTATGTTATTATTTTGTAACTTGCAGTGAAATAATATGCATAGCTCGAGTAGGCTGTAGCTTTTTGTTTACAAGCAGACAACGTTGCTGGAATGCATTGGGATTAAATGTATAGCTTTGCAGTCTTTCAGCTTTCTATATCCATGTATCCATGTGGACACAAATGATTTTTTCACTTAGACACATCAGCACCAATTCTGTGTTAGGGCAGGATTAAGTAGCAGGTACCCCCAGGCTGAAGGTGTGAGGTTACATGCCAATCTTCCTCCAGTGTTTCTAGGAAATTAGTTGCTGCTTTAGGTATGTAGGTATAAGGACGTAATTCCCTGTGGTGTGTTTCCTCCCCCCGCTGCAGAATCTGGAGCGCAGTGAGGCTCAGCATAAGGCAGAGGTGGAATGTATCAAGGACCAACTGAAAGAACTGAGGCAGAAGGCAGACCGTGATAAAGATGCCCTGAAGAGAGCCCTCCGTGCACAGAAGGAGCGGGCAGAGCGGAGTGAGGAGTGTGCAGGGCAGCTGGCTGTACAGCTGGCAGAAAAGGTACCGATGATACACAGGGAGAGGCCTCATTTCAGGTTGTGCCTCTAAACCTTTGGCTTCTGGAAGCAGCCCTGGGGAGAACCTCTGCTTTCAACTAATGAGGTTTATTTTTGTCTCAGCGCCTTGGCCCATTTGCGCTAAGTTTAGAACAAATCCAGTTTTCTCTGCTGTCACAAAACTAGCAGGTCTGATTTTTTTCACCTTGTTCTTCAGAACTGTCTGAGGATTGACAGAAGCCATGAAGATAAAGACTTGTGGTTTTGGCTGAGAGCTCTGAATGAAGTGGGTTGTTAACCACAAACTTAGAGCAGGGAAATACGAAGGCTTTAAAATGCACTGGAATTTCCTATTGAAAATTGACTGAAGGGTATCAAGGAGACATAGAAAAGTCAGATGGTCAGAAGGGAACGTGGATTTTATGCTACTTGATCTTTTCCTTGTTTTTAGAATACTGGAGACCAGAGCCAGTACCAAAATTTTACCCATGCTTTATATTTCTGGTAATTTATTTGCTGTCTTCAAAGAGGATTCTCCTTTCCGTGCTGATATGTTTATTTTCTAACAGCAGTGTTGCTGAAGACCTCTCTGTGAAGACTCAGGCAAAACAAAAATAAATGCTTTGATATTTTTAAATCTTAATGAAGTCTCTGCACGTGTGATGCTTAATCATATCAGCATCTGCATGCTGTCTAGATATCCCACATTGAGTCCAGTAATGTTTTTGTCCTTTGTGTTTCCTTTTGACAGGACAGTTACGTTGCAGAGGCGCTTTCTACCCTGGAGTCTTGGAGGAGTCGCTACAACAAAGTAGTGAAGGATAAGAGCGACCTTGAGTTGGAGATGGTTACAGTGAACAGGTTAAAACAAGATCAGTATGGAGAGAGTAACATGAGTGTGAATGAGTTCGTAGTTCAAGGGTGATTTAATTGAATGCAGTGATTAAAATCATTTGAGTTGTCAGTAAACATCCAAGCAAAACCAGCCCTGTCAGTGGGGTAGCAGAGTTTGGAGGGATCAAGACATAACGATGTGGCTTCTGTTGCTGACTTGCCACAGCAGAGGTGGGCTGTAAGGGTTTGCTCAAGCTTAAATCTCTCTGATCCTTTGCCCTTTCCAATGTTTTTAAATAATGAGGGATTTCTTTCTTTTGAGATGTTTGAGATCCTTGAATGAAAGGGATTCGCTCATGGCAGTTTTGACATGATAGTAAATAAATGTGTATCACTGCAGTACGGTTGTTGCTGCAGGAAAAAAAATACGTATGGATATGAGATAAGTATCTCTTTATGTGTGTATCTTGGAGGCAATGCATTTGAGTTCCAGGGGGACAACTCAGGTTGGTTTTCAGTGAGCAAAGAAGATTGAGGTAGCTGACCAGAATGTGGTAGATATGTATGTGTGAATAAAGCAGGAGGATGAAGAAGTAGTGAAAAGCCATGTCTCTGAAGCTAATATTGAAGAATTAGGAGTCTTATTCTTTCTTGTCATTTAAGGGTTAATTTTCTTTCTGCATGGCAGCCGTATTGCAGATTTGCTTGAACAGCAGGCAACCCTGGAGGACAAGATGCGAGAGGACAGAGATGCCTTGATGGATAAATTGCATCAACAAACTACAGAGACCACTTCTTTCAGAATGGAGAATGAAAGACTAAAGGTCAGTGACTCGGAGCTGAAAGGCTGCACAAAGAAGAAGAAATATGTAATGAGTTTCTTGGCCTCTGACAACTGAGGTGAATTGCCCTGTTGCTGTTGCTTAGTTTCAAACTAGTTTCAACGCATCCTGACTATGATGGGGAAAGCTTGCTAGGGAAGTTTTGCTAATTTACACTGACAGTTTTGTTTATTTATTTATTTGTTTTCCAATCTAGACAGCGTTAGGCAGCTAAAGTAACAGTTACATTCACGCACTCAGCAGAAGATGCTTTTTGTTCCAGGCTAGTGTGGTCCCAATGGAGGAAAAGCTGAACCAGGCGCACGTGGAAGTACAGCAGCTCAAGAGCTCTGTCAGGAATTATGAAGACTTGATTGAAACCTACAAGTCACAGGTGGGCACCTTTGGGATTCCTTCCTCACACGGATGTGCTTTCTCTTGTTACCGTTGTGGTTTATTCTGTCATGTGTTAACCCTTCCATTGCTCTTGGAGATTCCTGTGGTTTTGGTTCTTTTGGCATTCAGACTGCCATGTGCTTTAATGCTAAAGTGTGGGAGGATTCCCTTCCTCAGTATCTGCTGATAACTTTACCATTAGCAGAGATCCTGATTAATGGAGAGGTAAAAAAAGACAAAGACAAACCCAACACAGGCCTGAATTATTTTTCTTTTCCTTACTCCTTTTCAAAAGATAAAGGAAAATGGGGAGATGCTGTTCTTCACCTTCTTCACCTTTCAGTGTGATGAGCACTGTGGGCGGGGAGGGAGAGGAGTGGATTTTGGATGTTTTGGTATTTAGGAGCATTAAGTAAAAGGGGTGAATATGTGGCAGAAAACCCAAATGATGTGGGCAGGAGCAGCAAAAAGTGAATTTCCATTCCAGGTTTAGCCTGGAGTGATAGGATGGCAAGAAACTTGTTGCTGATTCTGGAGCAGTTTTAGCTACTCCAAAATGCAGCACATGTGTTGAAAACTATATATAACAGGAAAAATGTATTTGTTTTTTGTATGCCCAGGTGTTGAAGACCCGCATGGAAGCAGCTGATGTGGCAGCAAAACTGGAGAAGTGTGATAATGAGAAGAAGGCTCTTAAGGACGAAATGAACAAGGAGCTTGAACTGGTACTGATTCCTCCAAGAGCTGATATGTTGTAGACATTCATTGCCTTTTTTAGCTTTTCTCAGGCCTTGTTCATTCTGCAAAAGTCATTGCAGATTTAACAACTTCTGGACTATATAATGTCCTTTAAAGATGTTTAGATTGTGTAGTGCATTTTTTTTTGCTGCAGAAATAGTGGCTTAGAACTGTACCATTGTCTGCTGTGAACAGCTGTCCTTGCAAAACAGCTTGTGCTTCTAGTAAAGTTGAAGCCTACGATCCATGGATATCAAATCATAAGGGGGTAGAAGACCTTAATTACACTTTGAACTCCAATACTTGACAAATATCCACAGTGTCACCATGGTGCAAATTAATGAAGCTTTCAAAGGAGTGCTGTCGGGACTAAAAAGTTTCTAAACATTTGAAAATTGCCTATTGCCTTCATTAGGCCCGCAAGCAGTTCCAGAGCCAGCTTGCCGAGTTGGAAAAGCTGCCTGAGATCCTGAGGATCACAGAGACACAGTTGGCAGAATGTCAGGACCAGCTTCAGAGCTATGAGAAGAAGAACATGGACCTGTCTGTCATGATTGCAGATCTTCGTCAGCGGGTAAGGGACTGGCAGAGGGCTCCTGCAACGCAGCATCTCTGAGTCTGAGACCAAGATGAATTTCTAATCCCAGGAAGGTTCAAACTGCTCCGTCTCTGTTCTTGTCTCTTGTTGAAAAGATTAAACGTGCACTGCAAAATAAAGGTGTGTGCCATGTCTTTGTGCAAGAAGCTAGCAGCATAGCTACCAGCGTTCCTTACTGTTTGAAAGGTTTCTGATCCCTTGGTGCAGAACCATAATGGGACCTGAACAGCAGCAGTGACAACACTTGCAGATGTCAACGCTCCCTTCTGTTACTTCCATCATCTTGTTGGCTTTCCCTCCTGTGGTCTTCTGCTTATAATGCTGTCCCAACCTTGTTTTCTCACCTTCATCTCAGGTTGTTTTCCCAGTGCCTGTTTTATGTTCCCAGGAGCACTGTGTAGGTGTCTGAGGACAATTGTAGACAGGCAGGACGTCTCCAGTCGTGCCTCAGGATGCAGCAAATAATCTTATAGTCTTGACAGCTTTACTCTGCTTGGCTTGGAATGGTAAACCTTCCTCGTGTTTAAGTCTGTGGTGTCTCTGTGGGCTCCTGTCAGGTATGTGGCTGTTCTTACTGTGTGTGCTTTGCTGTACTTAGAGGTGTCTGCTCTGCATGCAAGCTTTTACCAACCTGGCTTTCCCTTTGAAGTATTGAAGAACTGTCTCACACCTATCTAAGCATTATCTGGAAGCTCCAACAAAATGGATGCTTTGTGTGCTCAGTGCTTTGCCTTTTATCCACTGTTCCTTTTCCAGGACTCTCCAGAAATAGGAATTGAACATTTCCTTCTGGAGAGCGTTTTAGGTGGTTGGTCGTGTGTGTGTGTAGTGACTGTTCTGTAAAGTAACTAATGGCTGTAATTTTTAGATTGAGCTCCAGGGGGACAAAATGGAGATGACAAGAGAGAGGTATCAGTCTGCCCAGGAGGAGAAAAAGCAGCTCACCTTGAAGGCGGAGGAGCTAGAAAGGTTAGAAATATTAGGCTCTCTTATTCTATTAACTTTTCCTTTCCATACTCTATTGTGTTGTTTTTCATGGAATTGGAATATCTTCAGTCTTGTTTGAATGCCCCACTTGCCTCCAGGATTCTGCACACTTGCTTTATCTCACAGGGATCTCTGATCAGTAACTGTCCATGAGAGAGGGAGTTGTAGGTTCTTGCAGCACACTTGACAGATGCTGTTAGGAAGGACTGTGCCTATACAGCAGATAGCAGCTCCTTGTCCAGTCTAGCCAGACAGATCTGAGGTTACTGAATATTAGAGGTTTTTATCCATGTTTATCAGTTCTCGTCAGTGACAACATCTGGAGAAAGGTGTGTGTGTGAATACTCAGTGTCCCTCAATCTTGGAAATTCTGATTAGAGAAATTAAGAAGTGCTTATTAGGGCACAGAGTCACCTTCCAGGCTAGCCAAGACTTGACAAAAAGGTAGTCTGAAACACTCTCCATTTAAAATGAATAGGTTTTCTTGTCTTGACCTAGAAAACTAGAAACCACGAGCACCCAGAACATAGAGTTCCTCCAGGTCATAGCAAAGCGTGAGGAGTCGATCCATCAGTGCCAGCTGCGCTTAGAAGAGAAGACCCGGGAGTGCAGCTCCTTGGCTCGGCAGCTGGAAATGGCCATTGAGGATGCCAAACGACAAGTAAGGGTTTTCTTGTTTGTTGATTTTCCTGCAGCTACCCAGAGTGTAAAATGGAAATGCCTCCCCAGCTTATGACACGATTGTTTGCAACAGAAGTAAGAAAAGCCCTGTGCTGACCTACTGCTTATGTACAGGAATCTGTCCAAGTAAACGTGCAGGGGGTTTGTGGGCAGTAAGGTAGGGAAGAATCAGCCTTCCACAGACACCTCTCTGACAAGGCTGTTTTTCTGTTGTTAAATGCAGGTCGAACAAACTCGAGAACGAGCAACATCCAGAGAGAGGGCAGCCCAGTCCAAGGTGCTGGACTTGGAGACCCAGCTGAGTAGGACGAAGACAGAGCTGAACCAACTGCGTCGGAACAAAGAGGACGTGAGTGATTTGTGAGGAGTGCCCTCACTGTGCTGGCAGCAGTCTGTCCATAGACAGAGGTCCCTGCAAAAGACATTTAGAACTTGTTCTAAGCTGAAGTGTGTGTAAGGAAGCAATCAGGCTTATGTTCAAATGGGATTTGCGTTGGGTGGTGTCAGAGATACTGTGATCCTAGAAGTGAGACTCCTATATTGTGTGTCTGTGCTGCTCGTTTACATTCTTTTTCCTTGGAATTGGATTGGCTCATGAATTGGGTTAGGTTGGCTTTCAGAGATGTATGTTTAATTCCACACAGGTATAGCTAATCAGTTTAAAAAGGCCAAACAATTAGCTGCGTTGTCTCCTGTTATTTAATGCCGGGTTGCTGAATGATGTTGGGAATGAGCAGAACAAACAGTAAAGGCTACAGCAGCGTCTGTGGCAACACCATCTACTGTGCTAATCCCTGCTGGATGTGGGGATTTCTTGGAACAGCTGAAGAAGTGAGCAGGGTGAGCGCTGCTGTCCCTCAGCTCTGTGCTTTGTTACAGGCAGAGCGCCGCTATGAGAGCCGCCTGCAGGACTTAAAGGATCGGCTGGAGCAGTCGGAGAGCACAAATCGCAGCATGCAGAACTACGTCCAGTTCCTCAAATCTTCCTATGCCAATGTGTTTGCAGACAGTGCCTTGCTGGGCTCTCCTGGCCGCTCTCGTTCTTCTCCGTGAGGGCAGTGCTTGCTCTGCACCTCTGCTTTTAAGCACAAAATGAGCCCTATGTCAAAGCCATACGGTGTTTAGGAAATGGGTTGAAAATGGAGAAGTGTCAGGGTCACTTAAGGGAGGAGTGTTTTCCTTGCAGCAGGGGATGGTGGAATGATGGAGGCACGCAATCTCAGCATGCAGAGCATTAGCAGTGCTGGTTTGCAGATGGAGGCCGGCGTTACTCTGTAAGCTGTGCCCCAAAACCAGCTGGCTTTGCATAAAGTGGCAAAGTCCCTTTTCATCCTATGAGCTCTGGATGGTTTCAGCTCTTTAAACCCAGCAGTGGTTTTAGTTGTGTTAATGTTTGTGGGAGCTGTTTTCCATGCTTCGTTTTCTCTTTTTTTTTCCCCCCTGTTTTCTGTACTGGGGTTGATCGTGTGCTATTCCTCACTGTTGCTATCATTTCATGTGCTGGTGGTGCTGTGGATGGTGGGAGAGAAGTGCACCCACCTCTCAGGGAAGCGTGAAGCTGAAAAGAAGGGACAGGCCTGGGGCTTCATGCTTACAGGAGATGATCTCCTGAACCACTGTGCTGTTTGTAAGCAGTTTTATACCAGAAATAATGATTTAGTTGTGTTTGTTTTTTAACTTTGACTCTCGTGTGCTCTGTGATCCTCGCTTGTTTCGGCGTGATGCTCATTTTGCTTTACCCCTCACCCCAATGCTGTTCTCCTGAGCCTGAACAGCCCCAGCACAGCGCCCCCAAACCATCTGTGTTCAAAAGGAAGGCTGCAGCTCAGCCTCGGCCGGGTCTCACTGTGAATGCTGTATGAATTCAGTGTATGCACGGAATACCCATCGGCTCAAAGCCCGTTGGAGAGCAGCTGCTGCTCAGTGCCTTCATCAACCCCACCTGTGTGTCCTGCAGCTCTGTGCCGCCCCTCCGCTCCTTCCTTATGGCTCCTTATGGGGACGAAGCAAACATCGCTGTTATTTCGTAACACTTTTGTATCCCGTTGCTGCGGCCCCCGGCACCGTTTGCCATGCAGGTTTTCTACGATAATCATTATGGGAGAGTTCTGTAATTTTGTGTGCAACTTTTTACAAAAAATAAATCCTAAAGGTGCTATAGTAAAAAAAAAATTAAATAAAGTAAACTGAATTTTAATTGGTTATAGTGGAGCGTTTGCCTTCATCGTGCTTCCCAAAGGCTTCTGGGCTTTACTGGGGGGGCATGGAGAGAAAAAGACGGCCGCTCTGCCTCCAGACTCGGATCCCGCACACCGCGCGCGGCAGCGGCGCTGCAAACCGCCCCCACGGCAGCGAACCGAGCGGCCGTTGGGCCACGCCGGGGAAAGCGCGAGGAGAGGGGGAGCGGCGCGACCGCCCCGGGAACGGAGCCGCTCCTCTCGCAGCCGCTCTCAGTGCTCTCTGCGATAGGCGGCGCTGCGGCTCCCGAGCGAGCAGAGATTCGGAGCTCCGCCCGCCCGCCAGGGGGCGATGGCGGCGCCGCTGGGGAAGCGGAAGTCGCTGTGCGCCCGGCGGGGCAGCGGCGCGGCCTATGAAGGCGCGGGGTCGGCCATGCAGGCGAGGGAGCTCCGCTGGGAGACGCTGGAAGCCCTGCGCGCCTCCAGCAAAGGCCGGCTGAAATACTTCCGCCACTCGGACAAAGACGAGGTGAGGCTCCCGGGGTCGGGCGGTGGGCAGCGCCGCGCTGGCGGAGCTCGGGGAGCGCTGTGAGCCGCGGCTTACCGTTACCTTCGCGATGCGTTTCTTATCGACCAACACGCGTTTCTCCCCAGGATATCTTGGAAGGATGTATTTCTCCTCTGACGCTGACCTCTTATGCCGGCTGGGTCCTGGATCGGATGACCGCTTCGTCAGCCCAGGCAGCGGTACCTTCCAGCTCTGCGCCCGGAGGTGCGGCCCCTCACACAGATCCGACTGCTCAGGAGAGCTCAGCGTCCGCCTGCGAGGGCCCCGCGAAGCCCTCAGCCGCAGCACGGAGCGAAGCGAAGGTAGCCCCGGAGTTACGGCCCCGCTGCGAACGGCTGCGAGGAGAAGAGCTTTCTCAGCGCTGTGAGACGTCTGATGCGTTTCGGTTGCGCTCCGTTAATTTGCGGGGCAAAGCGTGCGCTGTTTCAGCCCCGTGTAACGTAACCGGGGGTGATACAATGGGTGTGAGGAGCGTCGTTCCCTCTTATGGGGCTGGGGGGGGGGGAGGCTGTCAGGGAAGCTGAGCTGTGGAGCAGTGGAATGGATGAACCCCCTGAGAACAAACATCAGGAGCTCTGTGTTAGAGGGCTTCATGCATAGCGGCGGTAGTGGGTGGTGAAGGTTTGCATCGTGTTGGCCCCACGTAGACTTGAGGAACACCACGAGGGGTCCTGGTGAGGCAGCGGGGTCTGACAGAAGCTGTAAGGGAGGTCGAGGGCTCCTCCTGAAGAGCAGTCTAAAAAACCAACGGCTCCTGGTTTCCTCCAGCTTAACGTCTCCTGTGGACGCACAGAAAGCCTGGGGTTCCCTCCAGCCTCAGCAAGCTCTTGCTAGCTCTGCTTCCAGTTGTAGTGATTGGGAATAGCGATTATCCCAGCCTGATGGAGCTGCTGGGAGACAGCTGAGAGCTGTGAGGCTGCCACTCCTATTTACCCGCTGTACGCATTGCACGTTGGTTGGCTCATTTGTCTGTTTTTCCATGAATAATGTGCAGTTGAAGAGGTTTCCTCCGTGAGTTTCTGATCCTGTATTCAGTCACTGATTCTACCTGTATGCTGGCCTTGCAGGGAAGCAGTGATCCCGGTGTGCTGGAAGTGAATCAAGAAGTCCTTCCGATACCTCCTGTATCTAAAATGGCAAAAGTTGAAGGCTGCATTCAGATGTACGAAGAGATATACAGGATGAAAGGAAGGGTAAATAGAAACAAAAGCATGACTGATCCTAAACCACTGTCTGGGACGTTGGTGTGGGACAGCATCGCATGGACCACGTTGCTGTCTCCGGACAGCTTTGTCTGTGTTTCCTTCTGGTGGATTCGGGTGCTACATTGTGGTGCTTCTGGCACCTGTGCATCCTGCAGGAGAGGCTCCGGCAGCGGCAGGAGCAGCAGGAGCAGCTGGTGAGGGCAGCGTACGACATGGCGAGAGAACAGCTGAAACGTTTTGATGAAATGAAGGAGCTGAAGCGGCGTCAGGAGATCCAAGAGCTGCGGGAGGTGATGGAGAAGAGGTGAGGTTGGCTCTGGCGTCCTTAAGATGTTCTAACGTTTAATCGGCGAGGTTTGATTCTTGGAAAAGAAGGAATTTACTGCGTGTGTCTGTGTGTGTTTTCTTGTTCGTGCCTTTAATAGAATGCTTCTTCTGTGTCTGTTTTAGTTTAAAGGAAACTCAGGGGCAGCAAGAGAAGCTGAAAGAAGAGCACCGACACAGAGCGAAGGTGTGTGGCAGTCCTGTGTTATCAAAGAGCACGGCTACGTGTGGGAAGGGAGAAGGGCCAACGGATGTGTTTGTCAGCACGTGGCAGTTCTGCTGTGAGGTGTTTTGTGCTGCTGCCCTCAGCCCTGCTGCACTGTGGTGGAAATGCAGTAAAGGCTCCCATGCTGTAGGGGCAGAGCAGTGCAGCCCTGAACTGAACTAACTTCTGTTCAGAGGTTGCTGATGAGGGCTTTTGTTCCGCTCCCTGGAGCTGATCAAGGCATGGTTTGTAATAGAGGCACTGGGATGTTGTTAGGCAGATCCTTATAACCTTGCTAACTTATTTAAGGAAACTGGAATATACTTTCTGTCTTTGGCTTCTACTGGGATCTTCTTCAATCTTTTTGTTTTCCCCTCTCTCCAACTATGTGAGGACCAAACAGTCCTAAGATTCCCTTTGAACCTCCAGTCCTGTGCTTCCAAGAGTGCTGTAGGCAGCAAAGTTTATCAGGCATGCTATTCCAGGCTCTGTAGTACTTCTGTGGGGGGAATTCAGACCATAACTGGTGAAAAACTGTGGGATTTTTGTGGGGTTTTTTTCCATATGCATCTTCTTTTCCTTGAGACAGGAAGGACCTGTAAAGCTGCTGTTACTGAACGTTGTCTCTTCTCTCCAGATACTGAACCTAAAGCTGCGTGAGGCAGAGCAGCAGAGGCAGCGCCAGGAAGAGCAGGAGCGACTGCGTAGGGAAGAAGGCCAGGAAAGATTACGTCGCCTTTATTCAATTCAGGAGGAACTGCTGCAGCTGAACCAGCAGATTGATCCCAATTACAAGCACAAGGACTTGCCAAAAATTGACCTTTCTGCATACAGTAATCGAGGCAACCAGATCTGCGGGCTGGTGTCAGGACTCATCCGCACCACTAGTGAGGTAGAGAGTTGTTCTTCCCTTTGCTTGTCCCTTCTTAAAGCTTCCCACAGTTCTCATCCAAGGCAGCTTGTTCTAACATAGCCTAGCACTTCCAAGGCTTTGGGCTGTTTGGTGCGGTGGTCTACATGTAGCAGAGCCAAAGACTGATGCTATATTGTCTTCTCTGTCTCTTGATAGAGAGGTTTCCCTTCTCAAACGGATGTGGCCAATACTGAACAAGCCCTGAAGGAAATGCGAGGGCTGATCTCCAGAATGCAGCAAGAAATCGCTGCAGCCGTGGAAGAAAAGAAGAGGAGAGATGAGCAGGAAAAGAAACAGAAGCAGGAGGAGTTACTGAAGAAGCAGCAGGCAGAAGCTCAGACTCCTGCCCCTGCGCAGCCATCGGGAGGAAAGCAGCAGAAGGAAGGTTGGTAGGGCTGTATTTTCTCTCCTCATCGTCCTTTTTTCTTTATGCTCTATTTTACTGTTCTACCAGATGCTGTTTTGGAATGTTATTCTTGTGACGACACAACTTCTCTAACTTTTTAAATGGTTATTGTATTTTTACATAGCCCTCTCGGTTAAGGCGAGGGAAGGCACCATGAAGTGGTACCAACAGCTTCAAGATGCTGCGGCCCAATGTGCTGCTGCTTTCAGTGCAATGAGCAGCTCCAAAGACAGCGAGGTATGAACAAGTGATTGACACTGCTGAAGAGTGATTGTCTTCTTTCTAGTGGATGTGAGGGGGCTTTCATTAGAACAGTTTTTAACAGCAGCCTCTGTTGAGTCTGCTCATTCGTATCACTGAGGCTCTGCCTTTCAGCCTGGGTCAGACCTCTTGTTCTGTGAAGCTTTATAGAGTGGTGGTGGTTTTTTTTAATTGCTGTTGTTCTTCTTCTTCTGCAGGTTAGGAAGATAAGAATGGAACTGCAGAAAGCAGTTACCATCCCTGTGAGCCAGATCTCTACCATTGCAGGTCAGGAAAACGCTAAGAACCCAATCCAACTGTAATGCCTTTAGCTGTGAAGATTTTAGTAGGACACAAAGTGTCCGAAGTTTCTATAATTACCCCTACAAGAGTGAGCTGCCATAGGAAGCACCCGATTCTTTGGAGCACATTATTGCTTATGGTTTGCAAGTGTGTCACTCCCCTCAGAGGCGCCTTGCTTCAGCATGGTTCCGTTTCTTTAATCACAGCAGTTGGAGGAGCTTCACTCTTCAGGGCGTAGATCTATTGGTTGTTGATGGGATCTGATTAAGACTCATCTGCTTTTTCCTGATCTTCTGTCTCTGTACATTTCTGCTCTATTTACAGGCTCTCAGCTAAGACAGATATTTGACAAGCTCAATAACTTGCTCTCTGGAAAGCCTGTTCAGAGCGTAGGGGAAACTGTATTGGTGACTCAGCTCCCCCAAGGCCTGGATTTTGTTTATTACAAGCTTGCAGAGAAATTTGTGGTGAGGAACTGTTCTCTTTATCGAGCGGAGAAAGGTAGCTGGTGCTTTAGGGACTTCTTTTGGATGCTGTTGTCCCTCTTCAACTTTTTTTTCCCCCTTCCAGAAACAAGGAGAAGAAGAAGTAGCTTCTCACCGTGAGTCAGCTTTCCCAATTGCACTGGTGATATCAGGAATCTGGGAAATGCACCCTCGAGTCGGAGATCTCTTTTTAGCTCATCTGCACCGGGTGTGCCCCTATTCTGTGCCGTTCTACCCTGCATACAAGGAGGGGGCTTCTATGGAAGAATATCAGAGGTAAATTAATTACTGAAGTTCATCAGCGTGGGCTCTAGAAGGGCAAAGAATGCGTTCTCCTGAGTGAACTCCACTTTTTCCCTTCTTTAATTACGAAGGCACTGTGCCATGTTGGCATAGACTCTGAAGGTTTACTCAGAAGCGTGCAGCTCCTGAAGGAGGACGTCCCTGGAGGACGCTGTGTCCTTCAGCTTTGGAAGTATTTTTAGGGGTAATGGATGCTCTTTTGCTTCATCTTCCTTGTCCTTTCCAAAGAGCACATAACAGCCACGGCTTGATTTCAGCTGAAATATCCAATACAGAGCCTAAAGACTCTGTGTGATGTAAACCAGTGCAATCTATGATCCACAATGTAACAATCAGCCTTTGCAATAATTCTTAAGGTTTTAGAGTATCCTTTGTCTCAGCACAGTTGACTTAATGCTGAGAGCTGCAAAGATTCATGTGAATGCGTGTAGTTGTACTAACACTGCAATGTCTTCTGTTTAGGATGCTCGGGTATCTAGTTCAGGATTCTAAGATGGAAGAGGAAGATCATTTTCTTAAACGGATGTCAGGACTGATTCGTCTGTATGCCGCTCTCATTCAGCTCCGCTGGCCTTATGGGAACAAACAAGGGGTATGGATGTGTAACAGCACAGTCAGAACTTTGCTGCTATCCCACATGTATTGAAAACTCAGCTTGCAGCTGAAGCGTGCTGAACCTAAAGCAACTCGTGATGTATTTGCAGGGAGATGGTCACAACTGGAACAAAGCAGTGCAAAGTAATTTGTAGCACAGACCTTTACTTGTGTAGTATTTTCATCAGTCAAGTTGTATGTAAGGCTGTTGTAAAATAACTCTGTATAGGAGAATGGAAGTTAAAAGATATGTCTTTTTCTAATAGCACTTTGCATGTTCTGTAACATGAAATTGTTTTACTGCTTTACAGACACACCCCCATGGGCTGAGCTATGGGTGGTGCTGGCTTGCTCAGATGCTGAACATGGAGCCTCTGGTGGTTGTGACAGCCACACTTCTATATGATTTTCTGGAGGTCAGTGATGGCACAGCCTGAGCCCACTTAGCAGCAGAGCACTGAAAAAGGACATAAGCAAATGGGATTTTTGTCTCTCTAGTTAAAGAAAGTCATGCTGGTTTTCTGGGGTGAGACAGTCACGGGGATTACTGGTGGTTAAAGTCCCAATTGGTGACAGTTTAATGTGAGAAAGAAGATTGCTGACTGAGGTGGGGTTTGGAGTGGGTTATAACTGCAAGTTTTTTTCATCTGTCCATGTTTTCCTCAGAAAGGAAGGTGAATATTTCCAGGTTCCTGTATGTACAGCTTTGGGGCTGAACCTAGTTCAAGATTCCTAATATTTGAAACATAGTTGCATGCTCTTGTAAGAATAACATCTGCTCATCCTTTAGTGCCACTTTGTACAGTGCAGTGCAGAGTGAGGTCCTGTGGCCTTTTCAGCTTCCATTGCTACTTCATAAGACAGGATGGATCTTTCTCAGTGAAAGGGACAGAGCCTAATCTATATTGATCCTATAGCCTAGGGTGCAGCTCCTAAATAAGAGCCAAATCTGAAGGTTGGAGGTAGGAGAGGTGCATTGTCAAACACGATGCGTTTGCATGCAGCTCTTGTGCTCTCCAGTGCCATTTAAAATGTACAAAATGCAGAAGTACAAAACGAAACACACCAGAGGTGTTCTGTAGACTGTCTACATGAAGAAGGCTGGTGGGTACATACTGCAGTATTCAAGATTGGCCACGGTGTGCCTTAACAAATGGTGTTTTAGGGATAGGTGTTATATTTTGGTGGGTGGGGGGTGGAGACTGGCACGAGAGGCAGGATAACACCAAGTTGATGTTAGTGATGACCACCCATTCAACAGGAAGAAACAGGTGATTGTTCCAGCAGTGGGGCAGCCAGGAGGCTTTGCTTCTTGGTAGATGTAGGAGTCTTTCTTAGTGTTCAGATGAAATATTGAGCGATTGATATTGAAGAAGTTGATTGAAGGCGTCGTGCTGATCTGAGGCCCAGATCTGGAATCTGATCTTTGCGTGTTTCTGTACCGCAGGTGTGTGGCAATGCTCTCATGAAACACTACCACGTTCAGTTCTGGAAACTGTTGTTGCTGATGCAAGAAGAATATATCCCACGGTATGATGGTTGCGTTTGGGATGGGAAATAGTCCCTGCCTTTACCTCTCGAGTGCCTGCTTTTAAGTGATACTCTTCCACCTTTTCCCATCTCTGACATTCTCTCTCTATCCGCTCGTAAATCAAACCCAGCTAAGTAGATTGTGAGACATGCTGTTATTCCTGCAGGATTGAAGCCATTACCAACGTTGGACAGAAGGCCTCTTTAACACGTTTCAAGCAATTCCTGGAGGTAAAACAGGTTTTTTCAGTTTTCAAATGTTTTTTTTTTCCTTTGCTCCGTTCAATACGTGCATCATTCCAATAACGTGTCTGGTGCTGCTTGCAGCATGCTTGATAGACCAGCCTTGTAACTATGATGTAACCCGTGTTGGTTGCTGAATTTCCTTAATGATAATTGCGATGTCAAACATCTCGCTTCCTTCTTACCTCACATCTATTTTTCTCAGTGCAAATGTATTCTGATGTAATGGACATTCGGTGAAGACTGGTGGCAGTGAGAGGAGGCATACAGGTTCTGCTGAGTCATTTCTAACAGCTGCATTTTGTCAGCAGCTCGCTTGTATTTGCTGTTGCCCTGATGAGCCGTATGAGGAAGCAGATGTTTCGAGCTGCTCTTCGTAGCATCTGTGCAGCGTTGTGTTTTGCATAGGTGTTCTTTCAGAGGAAGCCTGCAGAACTGTTAAATGCTGGATTTTGGTCTGTGAATGTTGTCTTAAACTGAAGCTATCCTGTTTTAATATCATAGTTATATTATATATCATATATATATATATCATATATATATCATATATCATCACTTTCATTTCAAATTTTTGTATACTTTATTAACAATACAAGAGATGGCAAACTAAGATATCTATTTCTTATTCCTTTTTTCACTTTGTTTTGTTGTTTTTTCTTCACCAGGAAAGTCTGCAGAAGAAAGACATCCCATTACCAAAGGGCTTTCTGCAGCCTTCCTTCTGGAGGTCCTGACTTGCTGCATACTTCATCCTCTATGGATATCAGTGCTGTCAGAGCTGCCTCCTGACTGTGCATTTTGAACTTGGATGGACAGGGAGTTCATGTTCCATCAGTTTGTTTCTGTTTAATAATAATTCTATGTTGGACAGAACAGAGTCTTGTTTTATTTGTTGGAAACGATGGAAGCTGTTCTTTGTGTTTTTATAAGATTTTGGACACTAAATTATGGAACACAGAGGATTTCTCCTTTGCATGTTTAGACATGCAGAAGATGCTTCAAATACAGCATTCTGATTACTTCTAGATTTCAGAATTGAAACATTTCCTTGGTGCTGTTCTGTTCATGGAAGTGAAAATACCTCAAACGTTTATGGAGTCTTAACAGAGCAATCAATCTTGGAAACACACTGGGGAAGCCTTGAAGTTTTGTTATTTCTTGTATCTTGCTTTTATCATTTGTTTTCAGCTATGGTGATGCATTCGCATCCTGTTTCTTGCAAACAACATCTTGAAATTACCGAGAGATTGCTGAAAGGTATTTGGCCGATCAGCCTTGACATTTATCTCTGTTGAATGTAACTTGGCTCCAAGGGACAGTGCTCTTGGTTTAAGAGAGGTAGACTTTTTGTTTTAAAAGCTGTGCGTGGACAGTCACTCGATGGGGGAAGAACTGAGCTCCTTAAACAACAGAAATGTCCGTTATCCACTGAATAAATGGAAATTAATAATCTGTTTCATTAAAAAAGTGGTGGAACAGTGCATTAATCCAAGCACTTCTGCCAATGTTCTGCCATACTGGAGGGGGAGGTGGTACACTCCAGTTCCTGCGGGGCACTGCATTGTGTTTTATAAGCGCCTTTTCATGTCAGTGTATTTCCTTCAGTGTTATGCCATTTTTATTTATCGAGTACTGTAATGCTTTTATACCAACGGTGGATTATTCTGAGAATAGTTCATTTAAAAATCTGTTTAATATTAAACAAATATCAACTTTTTTTTTCTCTCTCTGAGATGATGCAGCTCGTGTCTTTTCTATGGCTGTTGGAGGGAGATGTCAGTAAACTCAATGGCTCCTTTCCTAGTGGCTGTGGGAGATGAGGGTGGTAGGAAGTGTCTTTGATGTGCAGTGCTGTTCTTGAACTATTTTGGTGGTTTCCAAGATGAGAAAATTTGCTTCAGGGTTCTGGAAGGCAGTGCATGATTTCTGCACAATACAAATGCCAATTAAAGCTGTTATTTTTACCAGATAGCTCTTTGGTATTCGTGAAGACTTCAGAATTTGAAGCTGTAAAAGGTGGAGCTGAGGGCCGTACGTTGATGGGAAACGTTTGGGGTTTTTACAGATATAAAATTCTGTTATTTTTAATGTACAAATCTGAAATTTTCTGAGGGAGGGTTGTAACAGATGTATTATGGTGTACTCGGGCCTTTTTAAATCCTGAACTCTGACTTGAAAATCGGTAATAAATTATGTTTGTA
This sequence comes from Gallus gallus, assembly GCF_016699485.2. Taxonomy (NCBI): domain Eukaryota; kingdom Metazoa; phylum Chordata; class Aves; order Galliformes; family Phasianidae; genus Gallus; species Gallus gallus. The sequence continues at coordinate 5,813,293 of NC_052548.1, forward strand.
TTTGGTGTGTGTATTTTGTAAACCCATGCCGGAATTCATTTGGTTGGTGTTCCTGGGGGCCCTGGGGGCTGTTCTGGTATGCTGGAAATCTCCCCCAGTTTCCTTTTACCACAGACCATGTAAGCACTGCACCTGAATGAGTATCCTTGAAAATGCTCAGCCTTTGGTTTTTGTTTTTCAGGGGAGCAGTAGTGGCTGTTAGAAACTGCTGTCTGATGTGATGGTATGTGCAGGACACAGCTGCCTTCCTTTCGCCTGACAGGTGCTGAGGTTTTCTGACATGTTTTGGGGAGGAACATAACTATATTTTTACCAGTGACCAATATGGCATCCCTTTCTGCCTCAGTAAAGAGCATCCATGTATTTATACGCTGTTTCAAAAATGTTCATGAGACTTTTGAGTAACTGGAGGGGGAACGGCTGTTTATGAGGGTGGATAGCGATAGGACAAGGGGGAATGGTTTTAAACTGAGACAGGGGAGGTTTAGGTTGGATATGAGGAAGAAATTTTTCCCCCAGAGGGTGGTGACGCACTGAACAGGCTGCCCAAGGAGGCTGTGGATGCCCCATCCCTGCAGGCATTCAAGGCCAGGCTGGATGTGGCTCTGGGCAGCCTGGGCTGCTGGTTGGTGACCCTGCACATAGCAGGGGGTTGGAACTGATGAGCATTGTGGTCCTTTTCAACCCAGGCCATTCTATGTTATTGGTAATAAACCAGTATTTATTTTTAGATGTATCTTAAGGTTGCGTCTACTGCTTGAGCTGATGGCTGACGCGTGTGACGCCGTTCTGCTTATTTTAGCAGCTTTCAATGTGGCCCATTTGGTGTTATGAAGTCTCAGTGCAGATGAGGTCTTGTGCTCACACCAAAATGCTATTTTCATACGCACATTGGTGTCCCAAATGCCAGCATCTCCCGTGTGCAGGCGCTGTGCGTTCGGGACCAGATGCACTAAGATAGCTGTGAGTCACTCTTCCTTACAGACAATGGTTCCATGCAGTCCTACGGCTGCTGAGGCAACGTCAGTGCCAGTGTGTTTTTTCCCATTTAAGCACTTAAATAGAAGTGTTATTAACTCAAGCATCACCGAGACCCCCTCAGTACTTTGATCTGATGGCATTCTGCCTGTGAAAACCTGAGAGATTCAGCTAAACGTTTCTCACATGTCAATTTCAAACATCTTACTCATACTAAGGGCTCATTTTCCTTTGGATTTATGCTTTTAAAAATAGATGGCTTATGCCAGGCAGGGAGCCTGAGCTGTGCTGCCCTTTTGACATCAGAACGCCGGCCTCCGCCACCTCCATCGTTCACATCTTTAATAGCACAGAACTGCTGGGGCTGCTTTGACTTTATTGATTTTAACTGTGAAATCTGTAACGGATCTTCTGCCTCTGCAGCAGCGCTGCTGTGCCTCAGGAGCAGAAGATGGCCCCGGCGGGGATTGAGGAGGCGGCAGAGACCCCCACCGCCGCCGTGCTGCGTTGGTATTTTAAATAATTTTCTATGCTAGCCCGTTTTTTGTGTTTTTTTTTTTGTTTGTTTGTTTGTTTTTAATTAATATTATTTTAAGGCTCACTGAAGGGCCAGAGAACGAACCACCGCTTCCCGCCCCCACCCCGCCTTTTCACTCAGGCATCCCGCCACGCCCCTCGGCTCTTTCCGGAGCCATTCGGCACTTTCCGGAACACTTCGGCTCTCTCCGCATGCGCTCTCTCTCCGCTCTGCTGCGCTCGGATGGGTGGGGCTCTCCCTTCCCCCGACGATTTTTTCCGAACCACTTCGGCACTTTCCGCCAGTCGGGAGTCCGTTCTGCGGCGCTGACGTCATCTCCTGCCGCTTGTATAAAAGGCAGCGCCGGCGGCGCGCCGTGTCCGTAGCGGAGGGGCGGCGGGCGCGGAGGTGGAGGACTGCGCGCGGAGCCGGTGAGGCGGCGGGCAGAGGCGGGCGGGCGTCTTCCTCCGCCCCACTTCGGGTGCACAGTGCCCGCTCCGCCGCTGCGGGGACAGGTGTACGCTCCCCTCAGCCGCGGGGGAGGCCGCTGAGCGCTGTCGCTGAGGGGTACTCAGCGCGTGCCGTGCCCGGAGGGGGGAGGGGGGGGGGATAAAGGATAAAGGGCGGGCGGGAGGGCAGGGAGGGGTGGGATCCGCCCCGGGAGGCCTCGGCCGGCGGCAGGAATTCCATTCAGCGCCCCGGGGAGGGGAGGGGATGGGATGGGATGGGCGGCGGTGACAGGCGGCCCCGCGAGCAGCAATGGCTTCCGCAGCGCCCGCCAAGGTCAGCGGCTGAGGGGAGCGCGGGGCCGTCCGCTCCGTGTGCGTGTGTGGGTACGGCGGGCACTGCGGCTGCCCTCATAAAAGGGCCGCGTGCCTCCCCTGGTAGCTCTCTGATGCGTCTTTGTGTTAAAGAAGGGGGGGGGAGAGACATTTAGCTTTTTTTTTTTCTTCTTCTTCTCCATTAGGGGAGAACGAATTCCAGCCTTTCCGTGATTAGTGCCTCGGTAGATGAGATCTGTGCACCAAGGGCTGAGCGTAGCGCTGTGCATTGCACTGCACCTCCCTGCTGGGTGTGGGGAGGGATGGGTGGCAGGGATGGATGATAGGGATGGATGGTTGATGGTGGTGTGTCTGCCCTGCCACCCGCAGTGCATTGTGTAGGTGGGTTCCGAGCAGCAGTTGTCTGGAGATGGCAAATGAACACATCAGGGAGGAGGAAAAAAAAAAACACCAGCAATGAAAAAAAAACCCCAACCTGCTTGAAATGCTTCTGTATCTTTCTGGAAAAGACAAAAAAAAAAAAAATCTCTTTTCTTCTGGCATTGTGTTTGGAGCAAAGTGCCAGAAGATTCCAAGGGCTGTGTTCTCTGAACGGCCTTGCTCACAGGCTCCATTTCTAATTATTTTTTTTTTTTTCCCAAAACAATGATTAAATTGCCACATACGGCTCTTTTTGTTTTTGCTTTTAAACGCACCTCACAATGGCTTGTGGTTGTTTGTGCTGAACGAGTTATAAATAATGAACGAAAGGTTGGAAATAGGGCACGCTCTGCTGCATTGCGTGCAGGGTCCGTAAGAGCAGCAGTGGAAGGGCTGGCACCAAGCGAGCAGGTTACCTTGTTTGCATCAAGTCGTTTATTTCTGTCCCTGCTGGGGGGGGAGGAACTACATCTGAATGCATTGGGTTGGAATAGAATTTTTAACATCAGATCTAGGGGTGATGCTTCCACGAGGTCCACGGTGGATGAGGTTGGACAGATGTATGTGTAATATTTTTAATTAAAGTAATAATAATAACCAGAATATCAGAAGGTGAAGGCTGCCTTTTTAAGCCCTCTTTGCGTGTTTTTCTCCTGCACAGGAGGAGGAAAGCAGGAGGAGCCGTGCATCTCCTAAGGCAGGGTGGTACCTCGGTGTGAAATCCCTGTTTCTCAACCATTACACATATAGCTCATCCTGGTAACTTAATGCAAACAGCTCAGTGTCACTGTTGCCTTGTTTTTATCCACATCATGTATTTATGGCGCACAGCTGTGTTCTTCATAAATACATTGCTTTTTGGGGGGGAAACGGGTTGCTCCCCTTGTGTTGGAAGAAAAGATACGAATTCCTCCCTTTTCTCTCCTGCATGTTAATGTAGTGTGGGTGTCTGTTTTTTCCATTTGTCCCTGGAGTGTAGGCAGCACAAAAATGGGGTGGAGCAGACTGCAGATGCTGCTGGTGGGGATTGCCAAGTGTAGCCCAGCAGTACTGCTGATCAAACGGGTGGCACGCTGCCTTCCTGCTGCAACCGATCCGCGGTCAGCTATGCAGATGCCACGGGAGATATGCAGTGGCTTCAGCAAGCACAAAGACAGCAAACTGCGCTTGTCCGTGAGCTGCTTCAGGGACCGCAGTGTGCTCATGGGGAAAATGTAGAGCTAGGGGCAGCAAGGCAGCTTTCAGCTGGAAATTTATTGGATTAGATATACTTAACAGCTATATAATGAGCCATCTCAAAAAAGATCTCCTGCTGCAACTGTTGTTTTTTATTTTTTTGACTATGGCAATTGGAAGTAAACGTCTTTGGAGATATTTGAAACCTTCTCGTTGCATTTGTGCCTTGAAATTAAGCCACCCCATTTGATTGCTGTGTCGCGAGAAGCGTCATTTGCCAAGTCCAGATAACTTCCTTCAGTGTCTGTTTTGACCTTCAGATTATGGTAGGGCTTGGTTTGTTTCAGTTAACTGGAAGGGTTAGCACTGACCACGTTCAATCTTCCTGCTGGTGATCGTAACCTGTTTGCATGGGGGGGTTCTGTTGCCTGCAGTCGCTTGTGGAACAATAACACCCAACTGCTGTGTGTGGCAAAGAACCAAAGGGGAAGCGTGGGGTGTGTGCTGTGATGGAGTTTGTGTTTTAGCAAAAGAAACGAGAGAACGAAGCCGTGTCCTTGCACTCATAGTGAGCTGAATGTTATCTCGATTTCCCCCTCCCTTTTAGACTCTGCATTCCTCCATCATGTTGTCATCGTTTCGTAAAGTCAAAGTCCAGGTATTGCTACGTAATGCATGTAGTGCTGTCGCCATACTTGCCTGCCCTTATTGCAGTGACCTATTTGTAACAAAAACCCATCGATTTGAGAGTTTGTATGACATAGCAAATGCTTTATTTGTACTTCACTGTTCATTCTGATCTGGCTTTCCCCTAATGCTTTGAGTTTCCTAATTTCTGCGATGCACGATGTGTGAACGCTTTGTAGTTCAGCATAATCGGCTGTTGGTGTGGATTAATTTTCTGAGAGCTTCTTGTTTTAGAGAGTTCTTGTGCAATATCTTTTTAGCTCTCTAAAAATCGATGACGATTTGATTTACATCATAGCACGTCATACATTTAAAGTCAGTTTTGGTTCCTGCTACATCCACTCGCACAAACGTATACCCCACGCATCGTGCTCTGCCGTTCGTCTGTGCCATTTTCAGTTTGGAGGTGGTAAAAACAAACAGGGGCCAAACTTCTCCTGGGTGACACAGCAGCTAGGTTCTATCTGGGAATGAGTCAGGTGAATGTCTGTGCTGGAATTAGCATTAGAATGAAAAGATGACAAGAACGGAGCATGCTGGGTGAGTTATGTAACATCCCATTACCTGTAGCCCTGCGGTTCTGCAGTGCGGTTGGGGTGCTGTGTTGGAGCAGTGCTGCACTGACACCAAAAGCAGAGCGACCCAGTTATGCATCAAGGCACCAAACTCAGACCGGCCTCAGTTCAGCCCTGTTACTCAGCTTCACCAGGTTGGCTGCAGAATGAAAATGTTAATGTGCCAAAAAATGAGCAGGTCTTTAATTGCCATGCGGGTTTTGAAATGTGGATGGCTGTGCACAAGCCCTCATCAGCCTGCATCACTGTGTTTGCAGCCTGCTTTAGTTCAAACACAAATGAGACCTTTTTTTGTGTCCCTGCAATGCAAACCTAACTCTGGGGGCACGTTAGGACGTTACCTGTGCTGCGGTTGGTCTGTGTGATCCTGCAGCTCTACGCAGCAGCTCCAGCACCTGCAACTTTTGTGCTGCAGCACCTGCCTTACTTTGGCTTGGCTCTGCAGTCCTTGGCTGACCCGTGATGGTAACCAGGAGCACTGGGACACAGGGTTCTGCATTCAGCCCTTGGCACTTGTCTATTTTCTAGATTTAAATTAATAGCAAGCTAAACGACGGTGCATTAATTATCCCTCGTTAGCATTTAAAATCTGCAGTGTGGTGTGTATGATGGATACCCTCGGTTACTTCTGAGGCACGCAATGCTGCGCCATTCCCCTGGCAGCAGCAGGCAGGGTGATTCGTTTGCTTTGAGAAAGACATGGGCGATTGGATCCCATGGCAGGGAGTGATGATGTCCCCATGGCTCAGGGCTGCATCGCCCGAGTGTGACACTGAGCACAGAGCCGTGCGGTGCTGCTGCTGGGATCACCGGTGTTGGGTGCATGCAGCACATCAGGGCTTGTTGTGACAGCGGTCGTTATTTTACTACATCTCAAGATAATGATCTTTATATAGTGATATCTGATTGCTTTTCAGGTAGAGTGGTTTACTTCTTTCAGCTTTGTGTAGCTGTTTGGAAAAAGGTGCCAAAATCTACTGTGCAGCGCTCAATGTAGTTTGCGTTGGAGTCTTTAAATCCCTGGAACCACATTTAGGTCAGGAAAACGCTGACCTCTGGCATGCCTGCCCTGCCAGCATCACTGTCATTCCTGCTGAGCCCACCTCGCTGCCTCCCACCCCCCAATGCTATTGCTGACATCGCTGTGCACTGCGGCCGTAGCTGTCGGCGGTTGTGTGTCCCGTTGGTGTGTCAGCACTCAGTGTGCATAATGGGGCAGGCTGGCCATTTTGGCCTGTAGGAGGAGAGCAATAGCTTAACTTGTTTTTTTTCTTGTCTGGTTGTTTTTTTGGTCTTAAATCTGCTCATGTTTTGTTTGTTTGTTTTTGTTTTTGTTGGGTTTTTTTTTGAGTAGTACTGCAGCAGTGCGGCATGACGGAGCATCTTGGGTTGCCCTTTAGCTAGCCATGAGCCAATCAGTGACTTTCCAAGTGCAGTCTCACAGCAGAAAAGCAGAACAGCAGGTACTCGTGGAGGAGCAGGGCCTGGTTCAGAGCTGCCTCCTGCAGCCATTCAGTGCAGCATGAGGAGCACACTGCACCCCCAGCACGGCCTCCTGCAGCCCGGCTCCGTGCAGCTTATCAGCATGTGCAGGCAGTGCAGGGTGGGGCTGCTGTCCCCCAGGAGGCTGGGGGGGGTCAGGTGGCTGCGGGTTGAGCTGCACTTCTCACAGAGCTTCTGTTCAGCCCATCTTCTGCTGGGTGTGCAGAGGTGTGCTGGAGGGGAAGGTGGAGCCTCCGTAGAACCACAGCATGGTTTGGGTTGAAAGAACCTTAAGGATCGTTTGGTTCCAGCTCCTGCTGTGCGCACAGCCCACCACTGCCCAGGGGCCGTCCGTGGCCTTGGGCACCTCCAGGGATGGGGCACCCACACCTCTGGGCAGCAGTGCCAGGGCTTCACTGCCCCTCAGAGTGAACAATTTCCTCCAAACGTATTACTCTACCCTTCTTTAAAGTCATTACTTCTTGTCCTGTCACTGCACCCCCCCACATTCCCTGCAGACCCCCGTTAGGCACTGTAAGGTCTCCCTGGAGCCTTCTCTTCTCTGGGCTGAAATGCAGATAGTGCACTGAACCAAAAAGCCTTGGAACCATCCCACAGAGTCCCTTGGCACCAAGGGGTGGTGTTCTGCAGCATCGATGACTTCAGAGCGCAGAGTTCCCCGGCGACTGCTGATCGCGTTCTGGCACCATCTCGCCTTGCTGACGTCAGCTATCTGCTGCAGGAAAGAACAGTCTATTATTGCTAGAGCAAAGCACTTCTTTTACAATGGACTAGCTTGACTTGCTGTAGTTATAAAGGGAGCCTTTCTTTTAATGGATCCCAGCAAAAAGAGGAGCCAGATTGCATAACTGGTGTTCTGAGACGCAAACCAGCGACTGGCCTAAATCACAGGAGGGCTTCTTTTATTTTAACGTAGAATAATTTAGTGATCTAACTAACTTCAACAATTTAATATTTTAACAATTATTTAATAAGATAACAATTTAAAGTAATTCAAGGTCATTTGGGCTGCAGAGGTTACTTCTCATACTGATATATGATCTGACAGTTGATCTGGTGACTGTATGGTGTTCTGAAACATAATGAGGGTTCTGTGTTTTCCTGGTGATGCCCTCATCCAGAACGAGGAGCGGTCCATTGGGCTGACTGCCCCTTTGTTATTGCTCAGCAGAATTCAGTTTAAAAAAGGAAAAAAGTAGAAAAAAGAAAGAGTTGTTGGAGTTGCTACACAATGTAGCAGCACGGGGAAGGAAGTTATTGCTAAAAATTTCCTCTGATTTTTTTCTGGCTTGCTTCCTGGAGGGGGAAGACAGTCTGAAGCAGCCCTTTACACAGCTGTCTTCTGCAGGAGACAGACCCGTAGCTGGCCTCCAGCTATATTTGGGGTTTGATCTTTTAAAGCTCAGATACACCAATCCAGTGGAGCTTTTGGTCCCCCTTCAGTGACCCCTGGGCTTAATTCCTGCCATTCAGCTCACACAGCCCCTTTGTTCCACACCCCTCTTGGCAGCAGAGCAGCCAGGCCTGGAAGAGAGAGTGAAGCTGAACTTTCCTTCCTTCCTTTCTTGAACTGCTGCGGTGCAGCTGAGCTCAGAGTTTGGCAGGTAACAGCTGCTGTGACACAGCAATGCTGGGCAGGGGGCTCTGCCCCACTGTCACATGGTGGTCCCACTGCAAGTGCTTGGAAACCACACAGCAAACACAGCCACACAGATAGTGTTCCATCCTGGTGAGTTTTTCATGTCATTATGCAAGATATGCATCTGGTTAAAGCATGCAGCTAGCTAGTGCCTAAATAACTTAATTCTGTATTTAACAACGTATTTCAGAGATTGCCTGTGTCTTTCCATGCACAGTTTTACACTTTCTCTTCCACTTTTTATTTTGTAGGATTGATGGGAGGTACGTTTAGTTTGATGCTTACAGCATTTATAATGAAAGCATTAACCAAGATGTACATGTAAGCACTTGTACATCCAGACATTAATTGCATAATTGCTCAAGCACTGATTATTTGTTGCAACAGCTGCTTGATATGTGTAGCAAGTTGTCAAAAGAGCACGTAAGTAGCCAAACTCTTTGACAGTAATGGTACTTCTTAATTTGTGTCACACTTCTGTTGTAATGCACGGGTTCCTTTCTGAAAATCAGAATGCTTTCTGAAAGCTTAAGAACTGAGAAGTAAAGGTGATCCCAACGTTAATAGAAATTAGATAATACAATGATCAGTTTCTTTTGGGTCTGTGGTAATAGCAGCTTTCAGTGCATGAAGTGATATGTAAGGATCTCCAGTTGAAGAGGGATCGTTGGTTATACAAAATACTCCTTAAATTCCTTCCCTGTTTACAGCATCAGATCTGTGAAATGGAGCCTGAGCCTCTGGGTTGGCTTTGCAGATGTGTGTAGGGCATGGCAGGGTGGGTTTATGGCTTTGTAACTGAGAGAGCAGAGAGTGGCTGTGTCATACACACACGTGTGTGTATCAATAGATGCATGTATAATCTGTGTATATGTGTCTGTATGCATATAGATGTACTTATGCGGGCTAGTTAGCTGTTCTGTGAGGAACAGTATTAAATATCATTACTGAAGCTTATCTGTATTCAGTATTTTAACTAAATGAAGTTTTCATGTTGTCCAGGAAACACCTGATGTTTATATATCTCCATGTGAATATATATATGTATACACACATATATGCATAAGTGCACACCGACATGTTCCTGAAGCACCCTTCTACAATCTGTATTTCATGCCTGCATGGTGAGCTGTGGGTGGCATGGCCTTTGTACTGCTGGGCAGGCAGTGGCAGCCATAGCTTTCCAAGACAAGTGGATGTTTAATGCTGTTGGAAATGCTCTTTTCCCATGATTTCCTGCTACATGTTCCTATTTATTTATGTTCCATGTACGTGGTTTACTCACATGTGGGTTTAAAAAAAGAAGGACACACCAATGACCAGCAAACAAACAAAAAAAAACAGGTTCTTCTTTCATGGATCTCTTCCTACCTTTGTTTTATAATACAAACAAACGTTAACTGAGTGCTTTTTGGCTTTCAGAAAATGGATCCAAGTGGGGTAAAAGTGTTGGAAACAGCAGAAGATATCCAAGAACGGCGTCAGCAGGTTTTGGACCGTTACCACAGGTTCAAGGAGCTGTCTTCTCTGAGGCGCCAAAAACTCGAAGATTCCTATCGGTTCCAGTTCTTCCAGCGCGATGCAGATGAGCTGGAAAAATGGATCCAAGAGAAACTCCAGATAGCATCTGATGAAAATTACAAAGACCCAAGCAATTTACAGGCAAGGCCGACTGCTGTCTTACAGCGTTGCACTGTTAATATTAGGATGTACCATGTCAATTGGAGTAGGCAGAGCAAATGCATAAGCATAGCTTGATCTGAGAGCGGTGAACAAAAGTTGGGTGCAAATACATGCAGCCTTGCAAAGTGCTCTCCAAGAGCGTTGTGTCTTTGCTGACATGACTGGAATATTTCTAATAGCAGATGATATGCTAAATCAATACAGAAAAAGTTAGTGTGGTGTAGTGTAAAACCAGCTTGGGTTAATCCTAGAATCTGTTGGGCACTTGAGCTCTCTGTGAATAAACACTATGAAAAGATATCTGAAGAAAACGGACTAGTGTGGGAGATGGATTTTCAGATGTTAGAACTCTCAGATGTATGAGAGCAAACACAGCAGTGACATACCTAAACTGTTGTATCTGCTCACAAAACATGGTACAGCTGTGACTTCAAGTGTGCTATTGTATTGTTTGCTTTCAGTATGAAATAGCAAAAAATAAGCACAAATGGGATATGTAGAGGAGAGCTGTGCACCAAATCTCAGCCACGTTCTTTGATGTTTTGCTTGTAGGGGAAGCTGCAGAAGCACCAGGCCTTTGAAGCTGAGGTGCAGGCCAATTCAGGGGCTATCGTTAAGCTGGATGAGACTGGAAATCAGATGATCAATGAAGGCCATTTTGCATCTGAAACCATAAGAGTGAGTTTGAAAACTTTTTTCCTCTTACAGGCTTTTTCTTGAACAGTTTTTGTAGGTTACGTGCATAACTCTGTTTTCTAGAACACATTTTACAATTCTACAAATACTCTGAGTGAAATCACAAGAGAATTTGTATTTGGAATGCTTTCAGACGTTAAGCAACAAGCTCATAGCTCCACTTCATAAGTGAACTTTCTACCCACGGAGTCCAGGAACTTGGCCTGGGAAATCTCCAGTAATTCCAATATGTGTTGGAAGTCACAAGGCAAATGATGAATGATGCTTATGATCCTTCCCAAAAGGGCACAGCATCAAGAAGCAGCCAATTCACAAGACCAAATGTTTGGGATATTAACCATTGCATTTGTTTGCTTAAATAAAACATCGTAACTTGCTGGTTGAGTGACCTTAAATAATAATGTTTCTTAGCTGTGCTGCTCAGTGTAAATTCTCACTTGTGTTGTGCTTGGAGTGATAACTTGTTTTTCAATGGTTCAGTCTTTCACGCCGTACAGGACTGCACAGCGCCCAATAGTAACAGCCACCCAAGTTGGGTCCCACATACGAGTAGGTGAAACTCCTGGCTGTGCAGTGCACCTTCTTTTTGCCATGTCTTCTGTCTTCCTTGCTTGACAGTTTGCATTATCCTTTGGGGCAACCCTAGAAAATTGAGTAGTGTGAGCTTTCTCTCCCCTTGAAACCTAACTAACTGTGTTTTCTAAAAGGATTATATAAGTATCCACCCATGCTGGATGTTCAAAAGCTTCTCTAGCGTGACTTTCAAGTTTCACATTTAGATGAGCAAAGCCTTATAGGTGATGGGTGGAGCAGATACTTTCCTGTTTTGCAAGTTGTGTGCCTGTGTGGGAGTGTGGTTTTTCTTTTTATTGTCTATAAAATTTACAGTCGCTCCCAAATGTTTTGAAAGGCAGAATGCAGCCACAGAGACTCAACATTAAAACTAGTAACTGCTCCTAGCCTTTAAGTATTGTAATACTTAGCAGTGTTGGCTAAATATATTAACTGACTGCTGCTAAGGCAAATGGTGAAAATACTGTGAAGTGGCACAAATTTGACTTGAAACAAAACATGTCGTCTCAAATAAAGATATATCCCAAAATGAGAACAAGATTTGCATCTTGGGAGTTGACTTCAGTTTAAAAGATGGGAACATCAGTGGTTTGCTGGGGTTTTTTGGGTCTGACTTCACGCTGCTGTAGAATTTAGATCCAATTATGTCTCAAAATGCTTACTTCACTTCTATGAATATAACTGTATAATGGTTTCAATAATTAATAATAAGTGTTTAAATATTCAGTTCGGTAATTTCTAATTTTATATTGTTATATCATTTTATATCACTTAAACTAATTACTGGAGGTGAAGATTTCATGAGGTTCTTTCACTCTCTGTCTAGTAAGATTTAGAAGCATGACACTGGAAAAAGCCTCATCCTAAGGACAGGAAGGGAACACATTTGTTCTTGTCTGATATGGGGTTTTAATATCAGCATCCTCTTGTTCTAGACTCGTCTACAGGAGCTGCACCGACTATGGGAGTTACTGCTGGAAAAAATGAGAGAGAAGGGAGTGAAGCTGTTGCAAGCACAGAAGCTGGTGCAATTCTTACGGGAATGTGAAGATGTCATGGACTGGATCAATGACAAGGTACTTATTACCTGGGTTCTTCTTGGGAAATTGGATTTATCTGTGTGAAAATTTCCATCTTTGTGTAGCAGATGGAGTTCAGGTAGCCCAAGAGAACTTTTAAAGGCATTTCATTTTACTGGTACATTTTATTTAGGTTATTCATGTTGTATGAGCAGTAGGTATGCAAATCACTGTTCTTCCTTTTGCAGCCACAAAAAATGGGAACTAGAGTAAGGGGAAGCCTGCATGTTGGAGAGCATAGCTAGACGTCATCAGCCCTGGGCTTTGCTCTAGGAAGAACTTCATATTTTTCATAGAAATCAAATTCAGGTTTCTTGTAAGGGAAATTACAACATGTAAAAGCAAATTTTTGTTGTAAGTGTTCTAAATGATTAGTTATGGAAAGTGGCCAGCCTAACCAGCAAGCCATGTGTACATAATTATGTACATAATTACTTAAGATTGCAGTATCTTCAGGTGCGCATTGTAAGGACACTTGCTGCAAGAGAACTGGTGGCTTTGAGTTCTTTGAACTCTGAGGAAAGAGACCACAAACCACAATCTCAAGAAAAGCCACAAAATGATCATCTGGGTTTTCATAATGATAGCTTTCGGTTTTGTGTCACTGCAGGTTCAAACTCTAAACCCTGTGTAACTGTCACAGAATATGACAGTGCACTTTTCATAAATAAGTGTTGTATCAGAAGACTACAACAAAATGCATAACTGAAAAATGTAAAGCTCAGACACTGCATGGCCCATTATTTTGTTGTTACAAAAATGTTTTTTCCATGTTTATTTTGTTTCAGTATTTTAGATGGCTGCAGCAGTGGTCATCACACACAGAACAGTGAGCCTGTGATAATGGAATTGAATTTAATGACTTGAAAATTGAACAAAAGCAAAGATGAAAAAACAACACTCATAGTGACCTGGGATGTTTTCTGTAATTATAGAGAGGTGTTGAGTGGGAGAGATTCATGTTTTGAAGTAAGAAAGTTCATAGTTTAAGATCTGATTAGCACGGTTTGCTTCCTGGTTTCTGGTAGTGATTTCTCCTATGTTATACTGAAATATACTGAAATATACTTTTTTTTTTTCAAATTGCGCTAGGAAGCAATAGTGACCTCAGAAGAGCTTGGACAGGACTTAGAGCATGTTGAGGTTTTGCAGAAGAAATTTGAAGAGTTCCAAACAGATCTGGCAGCTCATGAGGAGAGAGTGAATGAAGTGAACCAGTTCGCTGGCAAACTTATCCAGGTAAATGTTTGTGTATGTTGAATCTCTCCTGGCTGGTGTGATATAACAGCAACCTTTTGTCTGCAGTGTTCCCTACTCCCTCCCCATTCCTGTAGTTTGGTAGGAGATTTGAATTGTTTACTGTACATGTGTTTAGAGTCCTGGCTATCTGAATGGCTGGAGACAGGGCAGGATGTATTGTGTTTTAGAATGCAATATATTCTTTACAGGCTTCTGCCTGCTGACTGAATAGTTCGTAGAGAGACTACTGCATGAATTTTCAATGTTTACACAGTGACACTTTAGGAAAACTACTGAACTGAGAGATCGTTTGGAAAGTACAGTGATTATAAATTGATTTCTTGGAAAACAGTGTTTTTTTTTTTTAAGGTTTTGTCAATTAATAGAATAGAACATCCTGAAAGTGGCATTTTTTTCCTTTGCTTACTAGGAACAGCACCCTGAGGAGGAACTTATAAAGTCCAAACAGGATGAAGTAAATGCAAGCTGGCAGCGTCTTAAGGGGCTTGCCCAACAGAGGCAAGGAAAACTCTTTGGGGCAGCTGAAGTTCAGCGCTTCAACAGGTATGATCCTGGCTGGATCTGCTGTAGTGATGTCGTTCTGTATATAGATGTCTGATGATCCTTTTAGCTACATACAGTATTGTGAGAAGGGCTACCACTCTCTGGTTTTGTTTTACTCTTCCTCATGACTGAGGAACTTGTTCAAAGGGAATTCTGAAACAGTCATTCCGTTCTAGCTTTTCAACACCTGGAAATTCTGTTCATTCTTTTGCATGGCAGTTCTCCCAGTCTGTACTCTGAGAGCTTCCCTCCCTTCTATCCCACATGAGCCTTTAAAGAAGTGGTTTTTCTTTGTTGTTGCTGGCTAGATGTCAGTCCAGTTGTTCAGGGCAGGAAGGGGAGTTGTGGGGGGTTGTCTTTGAGCAGTGTCTTTCTATCTTATCTGCTGCTTGTTATTTTGAGGTTTGCTATAATGAAGTTGGAGAGGGGTCTAGGGTAGAAAACTGACTGATGGTGCTATAATTCGTTATTTCCATTTGGTGACAGCATCTGAAGAATGGCCTGCCAACACACTTTAATGCTTTGGGGGATAAAAAAAACATGTGTACACATCTTTTCAGGTGCTTTTGGTTTGTTAGTTTTTTATTGTCATCAGCTACAGTGTTTATATATAGACTTTGCACTGCAAGTATGCCTGTAATAAGTGAAAACATTCTGCTTTCTTCCCCTTTCCTTAAAAGATTTACTACTTCCAATTTGTGCTTTGTTTTGAAGGGATGTGGATGAAACTATCAGCTGGATTAAGGAGAAAGGGCAGTTGATGGCCTCAGATGACTTTGGCAGAGACTTGGCCAGCGTGCAAGCTTTACTACGTAAGCATGAAGGCCTGGAAAGAGATCTTGCAGCTTTGGAGGATAAGGTACTTGTATGAGATGCATTTTACCTACTATTTAAACTAGGTAGCCTGTTTTTGAAAGGCTAGAAGCTTATTCACTGTTTGTGACTGCCTGGGTTTAGGTTAAGGCCCTCTGTGCAGAAGCTGACCGTTTGCAGCAGTCTCACCCTATAAATGCTTCTCAAATTCAAGTGAAACGGGAGGAACTGATTGCCAACTGGGAGCAGATCCGAACTCTGGCAGCAGAGAGGCATGCTCGCCTTAATGACTCCTACAGGTAGGAGTACTGTCTTGCTAGAATGGCCTTTTTTCCTTCCATATTCAAATTTGACATAAGACTGTTTGAAACAGAAGGAAGGGAGGCTGTTCCCAGAAGTTTGGGCTGATGCTGATGTTTTCAGTAGTAGTTTTAGTCACCAGATGACACTTTACATCAGCTTCTTGTAAAAAGAACTGTTTATATAAGTTCTTTAAAGCTCTTGGTCATTCTCTGAATACACCTCAATTATGAATACACCTTGAATTTTTAGGACATGTTCATTTTTTATTACATCAGAAATGTCTGCATTCTGAAATGCTATCTGTGTTCTGTTTTTTAATATGCATATTATAAATCTGTTCACTGCGGAGTCTTTGTGATTTTGTTAAGAGTTAAAGTGTGGTGTATTGTTGGGTGTACTGTCCCAGACTAAAAGAAATGTTACTCTCATCTGTGACAGTTGCCTTGTTGCTGTGGGATTTGTTTTCGTCCATAATTGTTTCTGTACCAGCTTGGTTCTCTATGAAAACTAAACTGTTAGATCACTATTAAGAAGCCGTGCTAATAAGAAACCTAGCCTAACGTGGTGGTTAGTTTGTCCTTTCTGGTATTGTGTTTCTGCTGTTTGTTCTCTCACATTGTGTATGTCTTCACCGCCATAAATCTTGCACCAAGTAACCATTCTTATTTTGCTTTCACTGTCATACTCTCTTCAAATCAGTTAACATCAAATTTAAAAGGAAAACAAACTGATTGTTTTTCCAGATAAGTGTTAAACACGTGCCAAAGGCAATAACTGTAAAACCTGCTGAAAGTCATCTGAGAATTAATTTGCTCTAAGGCTGAGGCATGTGCAGTTGAAACTTTCTGTCGGTTCTTCCCCCCCACACACACTGGTATGACTGTGACAGAAGCATTCCCCTGGGCTGTCTTGAAACACTTGGAGGACTGTCTCTTGGTTTCTGTTGTCTTTAACGTATAGATGAAAAACATATGTTGGAGAAACACTGAAAGGTTTCTGCTTCTTAAACTTAGTGTTTTCCTAATTTTAAAAGACTCTTTCAGATAAAAAACTTAATTATTTAACATTCTTATTGCATTTTGCTATTGTCTTGTTTTTATCCAAGGAACTGCTTTCATGTTTGTAACCTTTATCTTCAGTTTAAGGATTGAGAAAACATGCAAGCAAATGATTCCAAAACATTTTTTTTCTCTCCTTCTCATAAGGTTGCAGCGCTTTCTTGCAGATTTCCGGGACCTCACTAGCTGGGTAACTGAGATGAAGGCTCTGATAAATGCTGATGAGCTTGCCAATGATGTGGCTGGAGCAGAAGCCCTTCTAGATAGACATCAGGAACATAAGGTATAATGGCTAGCCGAATCCAGTCAGCAACACTCTAAGACTGAATTGTGTGACACAGTCTCTGAGTCAGGGCTGCTGATGTCACATCACTAGCATCCTTTCATTGTACAACATGGTTCACTGTTCTGATTTGAGGTTTTTTTACTTAGTTGTTGTTGATTGCAGGTAGATATACTGATAACTATTTAAAAGTGCTTATGGTAGTATTTTGTCAAAAATATTCAGACCTGATAGCAATCAGTTGGACTGACAACTGTTTTAATTCTCCATCATGAGGAACTGCTCTAACTAATAATGCAGCTTGAAACTAACCCTTGGTTTCTGTTTAACGTATGAATTTATACTTTCCTTATGTGCAGTATAAGGTGATGCATTTGATTCTAGTTTTCTTGTTTGGCATGATGTATCTAGATACCTGAATGATAAACTTTAAACTGTTCAGACTGTTCTGTCACTTATTTTCAATAGTGGTATTTTGACACTCTATTGTAAGCCATATTGTGGAAGTAACTTTTTCACTTCCATTTCACAGGGAGAAATTGATGCTCATGAGGATAGCTTCAGATCTGCTGATGAGTCTGGGCAGGCTTTGCTTGCAGCTGGGCACTATGCTTCTGATGAAGTTAAAGAAAAGGTAAGATGGGCAACATGAGAGCAAGAACTCCTAGAAGAATTAAGTTGTTTTTTTTTCTTCTGTGTCCCTTAATTTGGAAGTTCGTTTCTTCTTAAGATTTCGAGCTGCAAAGTATTGTCTTTATAGGTTACAGAGCTTTTAAGACTGACAATTTCTGTTCAGTCCAACTTGATTTTACATTGAGGAGTAAACAGACCTCTCTGTTAAATACAGTGTTTCCTCTTCCCAATCCCTTAGCTGACTATCCTCTCAGATGAAAGATCTGCCTTGCTGGAACTATGGGAGCTTCGCAGGCAACAGTATGAGCAGTGCATGGATCTGCAGCTTTTCTACAGAGATACTGAACAAGTTGACAACTGGATGAGCAAACAAGAAGTGAGTGCGTGTATTTGAACTCTCCAGTTTGATTTTCATTAATGCCTGGCCTTCTGTAGTCACAAACCATTTTTAATTACTAGTGGCAGTGACTGACTACCACTGGACATGCACAAGGAGTAAGGTGCTGTGCAGTTGGTTACATGGCTGCCAAAGATGCTACGATGACTGCTTCTTTCTAATGCTGAAACTATGAGCTGGGACTAGTTGGCCTCATGTTGCTTTTATGTTTGTTTAACTCTTGTGAAATACTGTTTGAAGAAGCAGCTGAAAATAATTATTTGGAATCTTTGGCTGCTAGAGGTGTTAGGGAACCCCGTCCCGGTGTTATCATCCTTCCTTTCCAATCATATGGTAGGAAACATCGCTGAGCATGCTTAGGTTGGCTTTTGGAGAAGCTGAGGATGTAAACATAAAAATCTACTGAATGTTTATTGCCTTGCTTTAGGCTTTTCTGCTGAACGAAGACCTTGGTGATTCTCTGGATAGCGTGGAGGCTCTTCTAAAGAAGCATGAAGATTTTGAGAAATCCCTAAGTGCTCAAGAGGAGAAAATCACAGTAAGACATTTATATTGGGTGATCACTAAAGAGGCGAGAAATAAATGGATTAGTTGATTGAAGAGGCAACGTTGGCAGGGACTGACAGAGAAGAACATGGTTTGCTCTGCAAAATGATTCACTGTGGAAAATAATCAGTGGAAAGGCTAAGATGGGGCTTGATTGCTGCCTCAGACAGCTGAGTAACCCAGTTCCTTGCATATCATGCCAGCATGCGGAAGGGGGTGGACTTTGATAAATGGTCATTTGTACACACGTAGGAGGATGGTTTAGACTAAAAGGGTTTAAACAACAGTAGCAATCTTAATGGCTGATAGTTTTTAATGTGATGAGCTTTTGAGAATTAACTTACTGTGTAGACTTGCACAAACAGTTTTTATTACACAAAATAAATGGAGAATCTTTTCACTTCAGGCACTGGATGAGTTTGCTACTAAACTGATTCAGAATAACCATTATGCCATGGATGACGTTGCTACGCGCAGAGATGCTGTAAGTATCCAACACAGATTTAGACTGCAGGTTTTCTACTTTATTATTTTAAATAGTATGGCTACAATATGGGATAAATCACTGGAGGTTTCAATGCATACAGCAGACTTTCTTATAAACTGAAGAACTTAAAAATCTTCACTTACGTTTTTTCTTTTCTTTTATTTGTTCAGCTTCTGAGTCGCCGAAATGCTCTTCATGAAAGAGCCATGAAGCGCCGTGCCCAACTGGCAGACTCTTTCCATCTCCAGCAGTTTTTCAGGGACTCTGATGAACTGAAGAGTTGGGTTAATGAAAAAATGAAAACTGCTACCGATGAGGCTTACAAGGTAAAAACAAAGATCAGTGTCGGGGTATTTTTAAGGCAATACCAAGCTTAATATAATCAGTATAATGTTATGAAGCGGGATCAGACAGATCTTGCTGAAGCAGGCAGTATTAACGGGAACAGGAAGAACTGCAGTTTCTCCCTGTGGTGCTGTAATCATGCTAATCCAATAGCTTAAATGTTCTGATTTCAAAGGTGTATTTGTGGCACCAATTCCTCTTGTGGCATATTGGCACGTATATAAGTGTAGTTGAATTTAAAAATGTCTTCTGAGATCTCCAGATATTAATTCTGGATTGAAAGTTTATTTTTCTTTCTTTGTCTGTAGGATCCATCCAACTTGCAAGGTAAAGTTCAGAAGCATCAGGCTTTTGAAGCAGAGCTTTCTGCTAATCAGAGTCGTATTGATGCACTGGAGAAAGCTGGCCAGAAGTTGATTGATGTCAATCACTATGCATCTGATGAGGTGGCAGCTCGCATGAATGAAGTCATCAGCTTGTGGAAGAAACTTCTGGAAGCCACTGAGCTCAAAGGTAAGATCTATTCATAAGAATCCAAACAATGTTTTTTCCTAGAGGCTTTGGCTGGGAAAAGACAAGGAAGTGAGTTAAATGAAGTGGAAAATTTAAATCATCTTCCCCTCACTCTGTCTTACTCAGGTATAAAACTGCGTGAAGCCAATCAACAGCAGCAATTTAATCGCAATGTAGAAGACATTGAGTTGTGGCTGTATGAAGTGGAGGGTCACTTGGCTTCTGATGATTATGGAAAAGATCTTACCAGCGTTCAGAATCTTCAGAAGAAACATGCCCTGCTAGAGGCAGATGTTGCTGCCCATCAGGTGAGGGAAATAATTTTCCTACCTGCCCTTTGAGATGTGCTCACTTGAAAATAATCACTCCAGAGACTTTCTCAGATGACAGCAAAAGTCTGTATTTTCATGTTTTGTATGTTTGGGCTTCACAGCTTGTTTATCAGAAAAACGTCTGCACTGAAATGGTTCGTTTAGAGTGGCACATCTGTAAAGCTGATGAATTTGCAAAACTCTTTTGTCTGTATGAATTTGACCTATTAAATACAATTTATATAATCTGCTGAATGTAATCTGGGATAGAATGTTTATCAACAATTATTGCTGCACTGACAGTGTGCAGCTGAGTTTCTCTTCCTCTAGCACAGTGCAACTTACTTGCTGAAACTTGTGAATGCTCTTTAAACATTCACTGCTTCAAGCAGAAAGGCTGAAATCTTGTAAAGGCTGTGACGTAAAACTATTACTAAATTAATTTTAGGATCGGATAGATGGCATTACCATCCAGGCACGCCAGTTCCAAGATGCTGGGCACTTTGATGCTGACAATATCAAGAAGAAACAAGAAGCTTTAGTAGCTCGTTATGAAGCTCTGAAGGATCCTATGGTGGCTCGCAAGCAGAAACTTGCAGATTCTCTTCGCCTGCAGCAGCTTTTCCGTGACATCGAGGATGAAGAGACCTGGATCAGGGAAAAGGAACCTATTGCAGCCTCAACAAACCGAGGTTGGTCCATTCTGATATCTGCAGGATTTAGGTGTCAGAATTGCTGTGACTTATTTTTTTTAATAGAAAGTTCTCTCTAAAAAAAAAATTGTAAAATGTTTACTGCAGTTAGCATTGCCTGCATTTACGTATTTACCCATGGTTCTGTAATTGTTCTGTTAGGTTAATTCGTCAGTTTCCATGGGTAACTCAATTTTCTGCAGTGCTCTGTGGAAGTACATAACACTGCAAGTTTGTCTGACGTTTGTTGTAGCTTCCTTGAAATGTTTAATTCTGAGTCATTAGATTTAAGCTAGTTAACTGTCTTATGTTTTTCAGGCAAGGACTTGATTGGTGTCCAGAATCTGCTAAAGAAGCACCAGGCTTTGCAGGCAGAAATTGCAGGCCATGAGCCTCGCATTAAAGCAGTCACACAGAAAGGAAATGCGATGGTGGAAGAGGGTATGTCTCAATATTTCTTGATGGGGTTTTTTTGGGGGGGCAGGGGGGGGTTGTTTTTTTTTGTCTTTCAGAAATCCAAGAGCCTTTGTGCAGGTCTTTGTTCTCTAGCCCTGTACCATCAAAGATTACTGACTGATATATCTGAGAACTAGACAGGTACTTGCAAGCAGGATGAGCTTCTAGCCATTCTTTCACTTGGAAATAAAAATAGATTCCTCGATGGGAACCTGTCACCATTTTCACAGATCTTCACCTGATCTTGGCAGATGCATATATTCAAATATTCCTAGAGCAGTTTAATTGACAGGTAGAATCAGTTTGAACCAAAAAGACAAACTAAATTATGCTTGCCTTATTGCAGTCAGGCTACGTAGGTCGAAACAGTTCTAATTTTTGTGATTTTTTTTTAAGTAGTACAGCTGACCTTTTAGTTTGCATTATTTATGTCTCTAAGTCCTTCAGTCTCCTCTCTTTGCTTTGTAGGACATTTTGCTGCTGAAGATGTGAAGATCAAATTGAATGAACTAAACCAAAAATGGGACTCTCTGAAAGCCAAGGCATCTCAACGGCGACAGGATCTAGAGGATTCTCTGCAAGCTCAGCAGTATTTTGCTGATGCTAATGAGGCAGAATCATGGATGAGGGAAAAGGAGCCCATTGTAGGCAGCACGGATTATGGAAAGGATGAAGACTCTGCTGAGGTATTTGACACTGTTTGGATTACTTTTGCATAAACAGAGTGAGGACCTCATTCAGTAGCAGGGAAAATAAGGAGCTCTGAGACTTTTAGGATTCTTACAAAAAAGCATGGAAGATTTTTGCATCATGCTCAATTTTGACTCAGAATCGATGTACAATGGCTGTTTTTCCCTCTATGTTAGCTATTATTGTATTTGTCATTTTGCTGTTCAGTGTATTCACTATAACATAGGGAATTTGTATGGTATATGAGGTAAATATCAGTAAACTCTTGCCTGTTGCAGTGTTGTATTTCAGTATGAGTTTAGCTTTGAGTACTTCATCAGTTTTCAAGTATTTTCTTATGCAGCAGTCGCTTTACAAGTATATTTCTGTGGCCAGACACTGCTTACTGACGTTTCATTGAAATTAACTGCAGTTTAAAGGTATTCTTTCAAACTTACCTCTATTTCTGGAGTAATACTTGGTACTCCTTCCTGGTAAGAAAAGAATGATTCTGAGATAAGGTAGAGCAAAAGGATTAGAAGCATTTAGACAGCTATCAGGCCTGTAGATAAATAGATGTAGCTATTCTCATGAGAGTTGGAGGTCTGGCAGCTCTGAAGAACCCACATTCCCTGTGTATGGAGCCCAAGAACATATTTTAAGCAAAATAGCATTTGTAAAAATGGCTTGGTGTACATGTTATTTTTATCATTTGATTTCAGGCTCTCCTGAAGAAGCATGAAGCTTTGATGTCTGATCTTTCTGCTTACGGCAGTAGCATACAGGCATTAAGGGAACAGGCCCAGTCCTGCAGGGTAAGGAAGGATGCTAATCATGTTGCTGAAATTCTTGGGTCAGCAGAAGTTAAAGACCAAGCTTAATAGCAGCTGTTGCTTTTGAGAACTTACTGCAGACTGCTCTTAATTTTCTAATTAAAAAAAGTATATATAGTTATCTCTTTTTATAATTGTAACAAACTGCTGTGTTACATTGGAAGAAAACAGAGCAATTTGATTGTTTCCAACGTTTGAGCCCAGAGAGTGCCTAAAATGAGTCCATCTGTGCTACATTTATTTCAACAGGAATCACTTTAGAGCATTTACAGTACCTTTAAGGCTGAAGTATTTTTCAGGATCGCTACTTTGGTTGTAATAACCATACAAAAGTTTCTGCATCTTTACTCATTTTTCTTCTGTTCCTTCTTTGTTAAGCAACAAGTTGCTCCCACTGATGATGAAACTGGAAAAGAGCTTGTGCTAGCACTCTATGATTACCAAGAGAAGAGTCCTCGGGAGGTGACTATGAAGAAAGGAGATATTCTAACCCTGCTCAACAGCACCAACAAGGTACGCTGTTGCCTGCCAGTGTGCTGAGCTGCTTGGCTTATTTGGTTTTGTGTGTTGAGTTTTGGGTTTTTTTGTTATTGTTTTATTTGTGAATAAGAGCATTCAAAGAAGTTAAAGCATTTGCACATTCAGTCTGTGTTCCCATTTAGCACTTTGGCATACTTCTTGTCACTCTTACGACTCCCTCATGGCTGCCAGCTTTTTCTAAGTCATAAACACCGTATGCCATAGGGCATGTGTCTGCAAGAAAACTTATTTCTTTTCTTTTGAAGAATTTCTGACCAAGCACAAAGAGAGAAGTGAAAGCAAAACCTAGATGTCTACAAGAGTCTGTTTGAAATGACCTCCGTAAAAAGGACAAGCTCTTGTTTTCTTGTGTTAATAGAAACCTCTAACTTCACCACCTTACAGTTACACAGCATACTTAATGCTTTGTGTTTGCCTCACAGTGGTTGCTTTTATTTTTTCATTACAGGACTGGTGGAAGGTTGAAGTTAACGATCGTCAGGGCTTTGTACCAGCTGCCTATGTGAAAAAACTAGATCCTGCCCAGTCTGCATCCCGAGAGAATCTTCTGGAAGAGCAAGGCAGCATAGCATTGCGACAGGAGCAAATTGACAACCAGTAAGATCTAACTAATGAGATATGACACCCATCCAGTGTTTGCTGGGTTGGCCTTTGTCTCACATATGTTATAAGTTTTAGGTCGATGCCACTTCTGCTAGGGAGTAATTAATTGGAGCAAAACAGAGGGGCTCCTTTACTGGGAGCACCATACTGAGTCATTGTATTCTTATTCCAGATATTCCTGTTGCTTTTTCTGTTTTTTTAACTGTAAAATTCATGACACTTGAGCTCAACTTACTGTCTGACCTGAGTATTACACGTGTCCCTTTTGTTGTTGTATCTAACTACTTAAACTTGTTTGTGAGTTATATCTGTCCTAAGCAGCTCTTGTATTTGTAGTTGTCACTTCTTAATGTGTGATCTGTTTTGAGAAGCTTTCTTAAATTTGGCTGCAAAAGTACAGTACCCTCCCTATAGGGCTGCCTCTGGAGATGTCTCCTTAGGAGCTGCAGCTCTCTTAGTACCAACTCGTTGGTTTTGTTGGATTTTTTTCCTGAAATGTAGTGCCATTACATGGGTTAAAACCTACCTTCTTTCTCTTTTGCAAATGCAGAAAATTGCATGACTGCTTGGTAACAACCTCCTGAGGCAAATGGTAGTTGTAGATTAGCTCAAGCAAGGGCTGTCAGTGATAGCTGTGAGCTACCAGCTCTTCTTATCAAGCCACTTGGAAGCCAGAGCTGACAGTTCAGTGCACACTCCCATCTGTTTGCATAATTACTCTACATGAGAATTTCTTTCTACTCTGTTGTTTTGAGTCACTAGTTATTACAATGTCATACAGTGATTAATAGCTTTAATTCTAGGACTTCAAATAAACCAAACTATTAAAGTAACTTATACCAATTAGAAGAAAGGATGGTTCAGGTTTTAATAATGTGTAACTATTCTGTGGGTTTGCCTGCAACTTTTAAGAGCTGTTAGAGATGTCTTATTTGAGAGCAAAGGAGAAGGGGCCACCCTTTGGTTTTAAATCAAATGGCACAATGATCAGGAAACGAGGAGACCTTATAGAGAGAGTTCAACTGTACTGCTGAGGTACTTCACATGAATTTCACTCTGGTCTGATTTGCTTTGTTTGCTTCTTAATGACATCTAAATTTCTCCATTTAAATGTGAACTTTTAACCATCTCCTACCACAGACGACCCATGGATGGAGCTGCTGCTTTCATTATTTTTGTTAATCTAACTAATTTTTCGCATGCGTTTGCTGTGCTCCCTCTGTCTGTGCAGGACTCTCATTACTAAGGAAGTCGGCAGTGTATCTCTGCGTATGAAACAGGTCGAAGAACTGTGAGTAGGATTAGCCCTTTCTAAACCATGCTGTCTCCATACTGTCACTGTTCATTCTCTTTGTTTCTTTCTTTCTTTGGGAAAGCTGCTCCGAAGAGACACGAAGGAAGCAATTTCTGCCATGTGTGTTATTTTAGTTTAGATGAATGTGTCGTGATGTGCGTTTCGTGTGTTGTGTACAGCCAGCCATCCTGCCAGCTGCTTATCTTGTTGGTCACGTCAGCACTGCTAGACTGGTGATGGTGTCATTTTCCATTGTACTGATTTTACTTGCCAAGTGAGGGTTCAGTGATACCTACGCTGTTCTCTTTAAAAAGCGTATGTTGCATTTTCTGAGGTGCAGATACAATTACTTGTTCGTATAAATAAATATACACGGTGTATCTGTTTTATACTTAACATCACATAAATGTCTGCTTCTGGTGGAATCTTGCCCCAGGTCCTCTTATGAGCTCTGCAAGTACTCCATACCTAAAACTGTATGCTGAAGCAAACATCTGCAGTTGAGTCAGGCTTTAAAAAAGTGTTTT
Source organism: Gallus gallus (assembly GCF_016699485.2). Lineage (NCBI taxonomy): Eukaryota > Metazoa > Chordata > Aves > Galliformes > Phasianidae > Gallus > Gallus gallus. The sequence continues at coordinate 5,838,707 of NC_052548.1, forward strand.
CCTACAGGCAGTAGTTCATGCAAGTCAGACTAGAATGCTGCCATTTAATACAAAAGGTTCTTGGTTCCTTATATCCAGTGTTGAATTCAGGATAGATGGAAAACCACAGTGTCTCAGGCTAGAGACTTTTCTGAGCACAGGTTCTTTGAAAATGGACATTTTGGATTGCCAGGAATTGAACAGGAGACATCAGATTTTGTGCTTTTAAATACAATGATGCTGCTGTATTTTCACATTGGTCTTTCACGATTTAGTTGCTTGTTCAAGCCAATTTAAGCACTTCAGAATAAATGTGAAGTAAAACCTCTAAGGTAAATGAGGAATATTTTCACTGATACCATTGGTAATTCTACAGATATGTACAAACAGCGCATGTAAAACAAATTCAATGTGTCCTTCCTGCACTGCAGTGCTGCTGCAGCCTTGAGCTGTGATTTGGATTTGCCTTTATCTACTGAAGCATTGCATGTGGGAGGTCTCATTTTAGTGTGCTTACCCATATAAAGGAGGCACATGCACAGTTTGCATTGAGCTGATCATGAACAACTACGTCATTCTGTAGAGTAGCAGCGTGCAGATTGCAGGCACTTCCAGCATCTTTGGTGCTACCTGAACTTGCCTAATGACTGTGACTCTGCTCAGTTCAATCTGACTGCTCCTGCCTTCCTTTTCTGCTTGTTCCAGGTATCATTCCCTTCTTGAGCTGGGAGAAAAACGTAAAGGCATGCTAGAAAAAAGCTGCAAGAAGTTTATGCTTTTCCGTGAGGCTAATGAGCTTCAACAGTGGATCAATGAGAAGGAAGCTGCACTCACTAACGAGGAAGTGGGTGCTGATTTGGAGCAGGTGGAGGTGCTACAGAAGAAATTTGATGATTTTCAGAAGGTATGTTGTAGCACTGTATAGTCTGTGTGCTAATTCTTCGTAAGAAAGCACCAACCAAGTTCTGGAAGAATTCCATTTTGTGCAATGCATAACCTTCAGTTAAGCTATACATATATACATATATATATATTTTTTTTTTTGGTGAAAGGAAAACTATGTTTTAGTTTTCAGCTGTAGAGCATCTCACAGGATATATAAAAATAGTTCTCTGCTTCAAAATGCCAACAGACTTTTGATTTATTTTTTTTTCCCCCTCTGTGTTTGCAACACTTCTTAATATTTCTTTACTTTGCTTGATGTGAAGGAATTACTTTTCACACACATTTGTTCTGTCCGCTCTGGTAAGGTGCTGGATACTTAAATGCAACAGTGCCTGACTCTAAAGCTGGTGACCTGATAGCTCTCTATATGTTATCACACTTACAGCTTGAAAGTTGGCTAACCCAACTTGAGCCAGCCTAGTAGTGTAGGTGTGGAGATGACAGCAGTTACTGGATTTGTGGTGGTGTCTTTTTGTTTGCTTTTAAGCTAATGGTTGAAACTAAAATGTGTCATCTAATAACATTTAAATGCAAGTTCTCCTCCTTTTATTTTTGTTGTTGTTTTTTTAACTGGTTCCCTTTCTGAGTGATGGAAAGGTCTCTGTCAGTCTGTTTGGCTGACAGTATTTTACTAAAAGTACTTAAAATTGGCTTTTTAGATTACTTATCCACAGCAGTATGGATGACAGCTTTTGATCTCTGTGTTGGTAAAGCTATATACCTGACAGTTCAATGTATTCCATTGCAGATTGTTAATTAACTTTGTGTATGCAAAGCTCTGATAGTGTGTTTGTCTAACACGTTGACACTTGGCACTGATAGCTGGGATTTCTCAGCACATTCTTTATTCACTGATAACTGTAAAGGTTGAGTGTGCTAAATTCCTGCTGTTATCAAGCTGTATTTCTTGGCACCCCTGGCATTCCAACTTGATCCACATGTTTTGCCAATGTGAATGCTAATGCTGTGAATGTTTCTGATCTCTGCAGGATTTAAAAGCTAATGAGTCACGACTGAAGGACATAAACAAGGTTGCAAATGACCTGGAGTCTGAAGGGCTGATGGCAGAGGAAGTGCAAGCAGTAGAGCACCAGGTCTGCTTGTTTTTCTGACTTAGTCTAATGCTCTTGAAGTAAAGTATTTCCTTCCTTTCTTTAGCCTATGCTGCTTGGTGTTCCATTGTAACATTCTGGCTGTTCCTGTTTGTTGTCTGTCTGATCAGAGACACTTAGTGTCTGTTCTGTAGTATGGCCATCACAAGGGTAACCTTTGAATTGTTTCTTTTGAAATAGTGCAAGTTGCACCATCTAGAGATTTTTTCCTTTTTTTTTTTTTTTAAAGACTGGAATTTTCTTTAAGGTAATACTAAAGGTCGGGGAGATTCCATGCATTAGCTTTGCTTCTTCAATTAAGTGCCAAACTCCCATTCCTATTGCACATGCAGGTTGTGAGAGCACTGTTGGCTTCCTGACATGCTGCTAACTGTCTGATAGAAGAAGCTGCCCCAAAGCACGTTTCCTGTCTTCCCTTTCTCAAAAACAATGGAATTTTTCTTTCTGTAAGAAAATATCGATTTGTTTGGTAGGAAATGACAAGGCTTTGTTTTTCTTTCCTTTGCAGGAAGTCTATGGAATGATGCCCAGAGTAAGTGTTAATTTCCATGTGGCAATTTTAACAGTTTGGAATGTAAAAGTTCTGCCATGGTTGTAATCTATTTGCATGAAGGAAGTCATTAATGATTTTGAGTGGATGTAGAAAGATTATCGCACCTTAGGTCTGTTCATTTAGTGGGTATTGTACTCCACATCACAAATCAATGCTGAGCAGGATAAGCCAAAATGACACAAATATGTAGTTGTAAGAATTGATTTACGCTGTTAAGGATTGAGCGTGGAGATGTCTCAGAAATAGTTTGAGATTTTGCTTCATATTTAAAGCTGTTTCTTCACATTTTTAAACAGGATGAAACTGATTCTAAGACAGCCTCTCCTTGGAAGGTAAGTGTTGCTGCTGAATCCACACAACAGGAAAATAAAACAAAAAGCACAGCACATGTTCCTGGGTTTTTTGCCTTTTTTTTTTCTTTTTTAGTAGGCTGTGGACCTTCTCATAAGCCTTTCTTTTTCTTTAAGATTTGAGAGAGTGACGTTAGAGTTGTCTTACTCTCAACCATTGTTTTGAGTTGATATTGATTTAGGGTTAATGAATTTCACTTCACTTTGCTTGTTTACTTCAGCAAGTGTGTTACAAAACCTTGCAGAGCGTTTAACAGGAATTTGCCATCATATCCCAGTTCTCTGTCCATACAGATAAGATGTAAGCCTCTACTGCTCTTCATCGCCAAAATGGAAGTTTTCCATTTTAGTGGATTCCCAACAGAGAATTTGCTGGCAGTGTTTTTGACCTGTGCAGGGGAACTCCCTTTTGTTTTGAGTTCGTACTGTCAAAACAAATCATAGTTGTTATACCAATGTTTTTAGGTATTACCAGGACTACTGGTGTAAAATCCTCCCCATTCACTTAGCATTATGTTTATTTGTTGTAATGTTTTTTGGGGCATACAACAGGAAATGTTTTTATTCCTGAAAGTCAAAGGCACTAATGCCAATATTCCTTCAGCAAGGAATACACTGTCTGTATGCAGTATCTTTGTCTTCCACTGTTTACTTATGCACCAAAATATTCTGAATATTTTTACCATTATCCAACATTGTTTTCTACTGTAAGTAATTTATCACTATTGTAAAAGAAGGTTGTGTGTTGGAAGGAATTGGTCATAATGTTTCTAATTAGCTTTCACCTGTTCAGATTGCCATGATGTGTTCTAGAAGTATTTGAATTAATTGCTGATTCAGTCAGAAGTGAAACTGTTCAGATAATTGTTGTTTTCTGTCCCCTGTGTGCATTTTGTAAAGTTGTATTTTACAAAGTCTGTGCTTTTGACTTAGGCCAATTGATGGCTTCTTTTTTTGTAAGCAATTTTCTTTCCGTTTAACTTTGGCTCTGATTGAAGTCGACTTTAATGCAACATTTTTTTTATTTCTGACTTTTCACACAGTCTGCACGTATGATGGTACACACAGTGGCAACGTTTAACTCAATCAAGGTAACAGTACAGCTTTTCCTGCCCTTACATAAAAGCTGGGAACTATTTCACCTTCCTTTCCATAGCCTTTTTCTGTCACTATGTTTTATAAGCCATTTTGAATAAACTTATCGAGAGAATTGTTTAACAAATAGCATTTCCTTCTCAAGTTACATCAGAATCTTCTTATATACATGGAATTATTTATTCTTCCATGTCAGGAGAAGCCTTTAAAATTATTCTTCTGATCTAGACTAATTGAATTTGTACTCCCTTTGGACTTAAGCAGAAACAGTGACCTTCACCTTCAGTGAAAGTCCAGTCTTGACTTCTCATTTGATATTGACTACTTGGTAAAAATTGCTTGCATTCTCTAAATAATACAGGTGTTATCAGATACCTTCCAGCACTACTGTCAGCTTTCTCAGTAGAATTGTGAAAAATTGCCTATGAGGATATGGACATGGAGAAGGCATAGCTGGCATGTTCACAAATGTCAGCAGAATGAGAAAGAGGTTTATAAGCCTGGTGAACAAAACTTGCTGGATACTAAGTTTTTCTGTTTGTCATAAAGCTTCAGTGCCATACAAGAGTTTCTTTATGCAGAAATGCTGTAGAACGGTGCTTTGCAGTGTCGGTATGGGGTTTTATTTTTTGTTGTTGTCCCAGGAACTGAATGAACGCTGGAGATCCCTGCAGCAGTTGGCAGAGGAGCGAAGCCAGCTGTTGGGCAGCGCTCATGAAGTCCAGAGGTTCCACAGGTGGGATGTTTATACCGTATCTGATCTTATTTCAGTAAAATACTTTGTTTATAAGAGTTCTAAAAGATAGCAGGACCTAACAAGTCATATTTCAGCCCTCAGTTTTGTTCAGTGGAAGTTGGGCTACCTGTAAAACAAGTTTGTTTGTTTGTTTTTTAATATACTGCCTAGAAAAAGAAAAGCTTGTTAATATGGAAGCATGGAACTGCTGAGGGTTTGGGAGATGTGAACTGCTGTCCTATTTTGCCAGAGTACATTTCTGTCTTGCAGTCTAATAGATCCATCAACTACTTGAGCTTCTCTAGAAAAGAGAAGGTGTGGTGGGTAACAGAGATCCTAATGTGGCCTCCATTTTAATTCTGTTTTTGCCTCCACTCAAATCAGAGATGCTGATGAAACAAAAGAATGGATAGAAGAGAAGAATCAAGCATTAAATACCGACAACTATGGACATGACTTGGCCAGTGTGCAGGCTCTGCAGCGCAAGCATGAAGGCTTTGAGAGAGACTTGGCAGCTCTTGGAGACAAGGTGAGGATGAGAGGGCGAGAAATGCGGCAGCTTTCATTTTATCTGGCAGAGGAGATTGCACTATAGAAAGGACTATTTTTGTCTTCGTTGTGTTTATTTTCCTTTTTTTTTATTCTAGGTGAATTCTCTTGGTGAAACTGCCCAGCGTCTGATCCAGTCACATCCAGAATCAGCTGAAGATCTTCAAGAAAAATGTACTGAGTTGAACCAAGCCTGGAGTAGTCTGGGAAAACGTGCTGACCAACGCAAAGAGAAGCTTGGAGATTCTCATGACCTGCAGCGTTTCCTCAGTGATTTTAGGTAAAGATTCTATCCCCCTCCTCCTCAGTTTGTCTGCTTTATTACTAGAAGAGTACAACTAATTCAGTGTTTTGGAGGAATATTTCACGGGAGGGATTGAAAAAGGGACTTTTTCCTATTCTGGCTTATTTTAGTGGAGGAAGGGAATAATTTTTATATTAATCTGTGCTCACAGAGACCTTATGTCTTGGATCAATGGAATCCGGGGTCTGGTCTCCTCAGATGAACTTGCAAAAGATGTGACTGGAGCTGAAGCTCTGTTGGAAAGGCATCAGGTATGTGAAAGGTAGTAAGCGACTATCAAACATCAATAGATGTTTATTTTTCTGACACTTTCCACTTACAGTCCCCAAAATTAATCAGTCACTGCTCTGTCCTTCATTTAATAACAAATCTCTGTACCTTGCAGGAGCACCGTACTGAAATAGATGCACGGGCTGGCACTTTTCAGGCATTTGAACAGTTTGGACAGCAGCTTCTGGCTCGTGGACACTATGCCAGCCCAGAGATTAAGGAGAAACTGGATATTCTAGATCAAGAACGGACAGACCTAGAGAAGGCCTGGGTCCAGCGCAGAATGATGCTAGACCAGTGCTTAGAACTACAGGTACTCTGCTGCATTTTTAAAAAGAAAGATAATTTCTTCTTTCATAAAAATGCCTTCATTCACAATGATGAGGGATGTTCTCGGTCTGTCTTCCTCATGCTTTGGAGTTTTTCCTCTTTAGCTGTTTCATCGGGATTGTGAACAAGCTGAAAACTGGATGGCTGCCCGAGAGGCGTTCCTAAATACAGAAGACAAAGGAGACTCCTTAGACAGCGTGGAGGCACTCATCAAGAAGCATGAAGATTTCGATAAAGCAATCAATGTCCAGGTGAGGGGAGTAGCTGAGTTGAAGAGAAAATATCTTCTCTGATGTGGTTTGTTAACAAAATGAATTACTACCACATGTGGCTTCTCAAGTTCCATTCTAAATATTCAGCCATTTGGCATCTGCTGCAGCAGATCAGCAGTGCCTTGTTGCAGGTACAGGTGTATTTCACTGTCTACAAGTAAGTTGTAGGAAGAGTGGCAAGTGTTTGCATATATCTCTTATTGACTTGAAATTTTCTTACTTACTACAATAGAAAAAGGTATATTTTCAGCTTCTTGAGAAGAAAACTGATGACTTTTACATACTACTAAAAGTCAGGAAGAGAGCATCTGCATCATGGTGCTGGTGAAAGCTCGTGTGAAATTGATCTTTCCAGTCCCATAGAAGATAGTCATCCTTAATGGGGAAAAAAAACTCTTACTCCATTCCAGACCTTGCTCATCGCTTGACATTGTTTGAAGTACCACAGTTCTCCTAACTGATGGCTTCTCTTTTGAACAGGAAGAGAAAATTGCTGTCTTGCAGTCTTTTGCTGACCAACTGATTGCTGCTGATCATTATGCAAAAGGAGTCATTGCTAACAGACGCAATGAGGTTCTGGACAGGTCGGTACATTCATTGCCTTGTTAGATGAGATGCAGCTGTGAAAGAGTGCCATTTTGCATCACTGTTACTGTTAAGCTGTTAAATGCAATGCCTTGTGCAGCCCTGCTTTTTCATTTTATGTATGTATTTAATTGCATATAGGTGGCGTCGTCTGAAGGCTCAGATGATTGAGAAGAGATCTAAGCTGGGAGAATCTCAGACCCTCCAACAGTTCAGTCGTGATGTTGATGAAATAGAAGCTTGGATCAGTGAAAAGCTTCAAACTGCAAGTGATGAGTCATATAAGGATCCCACAAACATCCAGGTGAATATGATTCTCAGCTTAGGCATCAAAATGAGGTATTTAGCTTCACAAAGAATACTCTGTTTTGAAGGAATGTGTTCAGTGAGGGAGAATAATGCACCATGTTGGACACAATCTTCCTTTAACAAAGGGAAAATGGAAATTGCATTACACGTGAAAAGATGCCCAAAGTAGAAGTCACTTAGTAATTATTGACATATGTAATTAATAAGTGGTATCTGCAGCAGCAAGCTTCCTGAAGGTACTGCTAAGTAGCTATTCTGTTTTTCTCCTAATTGAATAATGAAACTAAGTTCTTGGGTCTCATCTCCACCTTATGTTCTAAAATATGAAGTCTTATTCATTCTTCAATGTTAAGGACTAATTGCAGTTATCTCCTATGTTGAAATGCTGGCTTATGAAGTAGTATGAATGCACTGAACTACTTCTTCTCTCAATCTGTTTTATAGCTTTCCAAACTGCTGGTAAGTAGTTTGGACTAGCCCTGGTATGTGAATTTGTTTTCTTTGTATAGTTTATATGTGAGCACAAGGTCTGGTTGCAGTTTGTTGCTCCATCCATCAGTTCATGCAGTCTCTTTGTTTTCTATTAGTTATTTACCTTCATTCAGGTGCAGCTATCGGTCTTCATGTTATGGATGTGGCTTTTCTATTAATGCATATACAGCATCATTTATTTCTGTATTTGTTTTGCAGGTGTTCTGCATGATCTGTTTAATTTGTAGTGCATAAGGGATGTAGGGTGTTGGGTGGGGATTTTTGTTTGTTTGTTTCTCTGTAGGAGTTTAGCTCCTGGAGAAGTGGGTAGCTGTCCTCCTTTTTCAGAAGTCTGCCTGCTAGGCCTGTCATCCTTTCTGCATCTAGAGTGGTGATGACATAACCCATGACACAAAACATCAGCTCTGTTAGCTTGGGTTTTCAACATCAAGTGCTGAAGATGGAGAATTTAATAAAACTGAGAGACCTGAAGTGCTCGCCTCTTGTGGCAGTAGCTGCAAGAGATATAGAAGAGAGTAATATCGGAGTAACTCTCTGGAAAAAGATATGTACCACATAGAAAGCTGTTGGGGTTATATGTAAGGAGAAGACAACAAAGAGAGGGAAGGAACTGGACTACAGGAGGAGAGAATAATTGTCTGTTTCTTAAGGCTGTGTTACATTAGATATCCTTTTTCTTATTTGAAAAAAAAAAACATTTCATATTAAAGCAAATGCTCATCTTGGATTTGTTGTCAGCATAATTATATGAAGGTATGCAATTGGCAGCTCTTAAATTGAGTTTTACTTGTTGGTACATATTGCTTTGAAGGATACATGTTTATAATCTTAGCAGTCAGGATTAGCAGTTTCCAAAATAAAGCAGTTCATGCAGAATTTCTCATGCCAACGCTGTAGTATTTTTCATCTTTTACTTCTAGTCTAACATTTCCTCTCATTCCATTCTCTCAGGGCATTGCATACCCATGTCCAATGCTACTAGCATTTCCAGTTAATACTCGTAAATTCTGTTGTGTCATTTTTGTGCTATTCTCTTTCTGGTGGGTGGATCTATCATGTATATATGAGAGAATTCTGTGTATTTCCTCCCACTTTGAGGCTCCTGTTGTTCTCATGGTGCTCTCAACTCAGGGAAACTTTTTAAGATTGATATTTCATAGTTAGATTTATAAGAATTTTTAGTTGTTAATCCTGGATTTTAATATATAGTGTGATCATGTATGACTGACCAATATCAGAAGGTATAAGTCAGGTTGCAGCAGTGATTTCTGTTAGCTGTCTATAGGTTAGGAAAAGAAATAGAAATAGTAACTTCACAAATTTCTGTAGGAGTAGAAAGGATGGTCTATTTTTATGTTTATAATATTATATATAATATATGTAATACATGTAGTATATATAATGTTGTATAATTGCTGCTTTTTGGAGGTGATGGCACTGTACAGGAGAAAGCTTTACCCGAGGAGCAGTGAAGGTTAGTGCAAGGAATGTTACTGGCATCTGTAAAATGCAGAAGATGTTGCCTGAGTTGTCTACATCAACTCACTGGAAGTTTTACTATGTCCAAGCTTGATCCTGACCCAGATTAATGAGAGGAATCTTATTAAAGGAGAACTTCTTTAGGTCAGGCTATAGACAGCAGCCATGCTCTCTTCTCAGCCCATGAGAACAATGTAGGAGCCCTTTGCCCAGTTTCTGACAGTTGTGCTCTTTCTCACGTGCAGAGCAAGCACCAGAAGCACCAAGCCTTTGAAGCTGAGCTCCACGCCAACGCAGATCGGATTCGTGGAGTCATTGAAATGGGGAACTCTCTTATTGAAAGAGGAGCGTGTGCTGGCAGCGAGGATGCTGTGAAGGTAGATAGAACAAATCTACTTAGAATATCTGCTTGTGTTCAGCTTTGAAGTGTTTGGGTAACTGGGTGAGAGAAACAAGCGTTAAAAACAAATCTTGTTGTAGAGAAATGTTTCTATTTCAACTATGCAGTAGAAATAGGAACAGTCATTTTACTTCACTTTTGAGAGTGAAAACCTTTCAGATCCTATAACAAGGATGTGAATGTTGAACTGAATTACGGATAGGCAGCATTAAATAGTTACTGTGTAGTTTGTATGTGTGGAATTGGCAGCCAAACTCGTGCCTTATTCAGCTGTTGCATTTATCAGAAGTTGCATTTTTCATTTGTAGCATTTGTCCTCTTCATTTTACAATAGGCTCGGCTGGCTGCCCTGGCTGACCAATGGGAGTTCCTGGTCCAGAAGTCATCAGAGAAGAGTCAGAAACTGAAAGAAGCAAATAAACAGCAGAATTTCAATACCGGCATCAAGGACTTTGATTTCTGGCTTTCAGAGGTAACTGATTGAGATGAGGATTATTTACTTGCAGGAGTTGTTTTTCTATTTTTTAAAACCCTTTGCTGATTTTAGATTTTCCAGCATATCATACACCTTTGATTAAGTGTAGATTTCTTTTGAAGATACAACAGTTAGAAAAGGCTAAAAATCTTGTGAATGTATTTTATGTTATCTGCAAAGTGAGAAGGAGCGGGTTTGCCTTGAATCTCTAAAGAATTAAACAAGTGATGAGACAAAGGTTTATCCTCACTGTAGAAAGTTAAGGAAGTAATTTGTATAATTTTAAGGGCAGTTTAATTTCAAGAGTTTTGTGAAAATATGACACAGGGCCCATTCTTTGTTCCCTTTTTCCTCTGCCACCTCCAGGTGGAAGCTTTGTTGGCATCTGAAGACTATGGGAAGGACTTGGCATCAGTGAACAACCTTCTGAAGAAGCACCAATTACTGGAAGCTGATATATCTGCTCATGAGGTATTGCTTTCTCTTTCGGTTTTGGACTATAAGTCACGGTAACTGGCAAATTCTGCAGGTACTGTTTCAGTGCTGCAGCCATCTATTTGTTGAAACATACTTTCTTAATAAAAACTGTGGCTCTGCACAGTAGTCAGATTTCTGTGTTTATGTCAGTATAGAAATCATGACGAGACAATGCTATGCACACCTCTTTTCTCCACATTTCCAGGATCGGCTGAAGGACCTGAACAGCCAGGCTGACAGTTTGATGACCAGCAGTGCTTTCGATACCTCCCAAGTAAAGGATAAACGTGAAACTATAAATGGGCGCTTCCAGAGAATCAAGAGCATGGCAGCTGCCCGCCGTGCGAAGCTCAACGAGTCGCACCGCTTGCATCAGTTCTTCCGTGACATGGATGATGAGGAGTCCTGGATCAAGTGTGTATTTTGGAAGTTTGAGGCTCTGGCATGAGGGCATGATGTGCTTACTGTCAGCTTGCCAGCAGTGTTCGGTCTGTAGTATGGTTTTATAACACAAGTATGGGTCTCCACAAGAAGTCACCTTTGCCTTCTAGTCAAGGAAAACTATATTCAAAATGACTTCTGCTCCAGTTTGGGTGTGGCTTCTTATCTACAGTGCTCTGTGGTCTGACTCCAGGAGGGAAAGGTCTGTGCTGGAAGAAGTAGCACTCTTTAGCCTTGAACCAGATAACTGCAATTTGACTAATCCTTTTTGGGAAAGCTCACAGAAGAAGTTCGGACCTTACTTTTTCAGTCTGAAGTAATGCTCTTGTTGTTCTAGCCAATGGTAGTAATGAACCTAATGTCCTTTCCACATTGGTGTTAATACCCTGAAGGAAGTGAACTTCATAGAAATCATTCAGATTAGACTGATTCTTTTGTCTTGCTTGTAGAAAATGAAAAATAGTGATTGGACAACAGCAGGTAAACTTCTTGAAGTGCAGCTATCTTAGAAAACAATGCAGATAAGCTGTCCTTCATAGAGAAATGATAGACCCTCTGCCTTCCCTTTCTTCTCCCTATCCATTCCCGTTGTGTGTCAGGAGCCAGCTGCTGTTTGACAATAGCTCATACACAACACAAAGACTTTGGTGTTGTGAAGAGCATTTCCTTATTTGCAATGTTGATTTTTTTTCTTTTATAAGATTTGATCTATGTAAGTAATTTTCAAATTTTCTATTTCTTCTCTCATGATTTTAGAGAGAAGAAACTGTTGGTGAGCTCAGAGGACTATGGCAGAGACCTGACTGGTGTGCAGAACCTGAGGAAGAAACATAAGCGCTTGGAAGCAGAATTAGCTGCCCATGAACCTGCTATCCAGGTGAATACCTCTCTCGTTGACAGACTACTCCATAAAGAATGTCATTCTTTGTCATTCTTTGCAGCAAGTATGAAAGCAAGTAATTAGTTTGTAAGCATGCAAATAGAGTGTATAAGAGGAGAGCAAATGATACTTCATTAATTATCTGTTATTCTGCTTTGCAGGGTGTTCTAGACACTGGCAAGAAGCTTTCAGATGATAACACAATTGGGAAGGAGGAGATACAGCAAAGACTGGCTCAGTTTGTGGACCACTGGAAAGAGTTAAAACAGCTGGCAGCTGCTCGGTGTGTGAGACATTGTAACATACAATTTAAAGCAGTTACTTGGGCTTGTAAGGACCAGATGTACTGAATTTCAGGTTTTTAGATAGGGTTCATTAGTCAGTAGTATCATGCAGTAGGTTTTATGAAACTACTCAAAAGAGTTTTAGTGATAATGGTTCTCAACAGAAACATGAGGGGTCGGTTTTTTATTTCTTTTATTGAAGTTGTGCTGCGATCAGTCTTTTCTTGCACCAGCTGAAAACCAGACTTGAAATTAGTTGACCTAAGTCCACTACCAGGATGTTTTTCTGAATGGAAGCTGTTGGGAGAGAGGGTCCTTTCAGTCCTTCAGTAGCTGCAGGTTTTGAGGCCTGGAAGAGAGAAGTGTGAGCGATCTATGTTAGCTTCCAAGCTCTGTACATTCTTAGGTTTTCAGCTGCTTGTGTATTCGTTTCCATCTTTTATCTAAAGGCTGTAGAGTAACACTGCAGCTAATTTTGCCTTTCTTTACCCATGCAGGGGGCAGCGTCTGGAGGAGTCCCTGGAGTACCAACAGTTTGTAGCAAATGTTGAGGAAGAGGAGGCATGGATCAACGAGAAAATGACATTGGTAGCCAGTGAGGATTATGGAGACACACTTGCTGCTATCCAGGTATGGAGGAAGTTGTTGGCACTTCGGTGATTTCATTGCATCATCATTGATGAGAACTTTGTGAACCTTTGCTGTAACTGTTTTTTTTCAAATATGGAAGTTTTTTATTGATTTATTTTTGTTGTATTTGCAGGGCTTGCTGAAGAAGCATGAAGCATTCGAGACTGACTTTACTGTCCACAAAGACAGAGTGAATGATGTTTGCGCTAATGGAGAGGATCTCATTAAAAAGGTGAGCATAAGCTGGTAAAGAAAAACCTTCAGAAGCTGCCGAGAATGTTTTCATGTCAACATAGGCTTACTCTGCTCTTGGGACTGATTTGTCATCTCTTTGAAAAGAGTTCTATTTGTTTTTTTTCAGCTGAATAAGCTATTGGTGTTAACCAGTTTCAGAGCTGTTTCATGGGCAGTGTTGTACATTGAGAACCAAGTCTTTTGGCTAAAATCCTTGCTCTGTCACCTGCTTCCTGGGTGCCTTAGAAGACCCTAAGGGTTTTTTTTTTTTCCTGACATGTAGAATAATCACCATGTGGAGAACATTACTGCTAAGATGAAGGGCCTCAAGGGCAAGGTATCAGATCTGGAGAAAGCCGCAGCTCAGAGGAAAGCCAAACTGGATGAGAACTCTGCCTTCCTCCAGTTCAACTGGAAAGCAGATGTGGTGGAGTCATGGATAGGTATGTTCTATGTTGGAGCACAGCATGCTATCACAAAGAAACTGAAATGCACCTCCATTTCTCAATATCTCATGTAGCTTCTCACTTTCTGTTAGAGTAAGTAGACTTAATACTGCTCATTCCTTTGGGTTTATACCTGATAGATGCTTGTGAGTTAATTGTTAGACCGTAATTTGGAACTGAGGAAGCATTTGAGATGGAGGTGTTTTCATTTTTACTGAATGTGCTTCATTTTCCAGGTGAGAAGGAAAACAGTCTGAAGACAGATGATTATGGCCGTGACCTCTCCTCTGTGCAAACACTACTCACCAAACAGGTTAGTGCTGATGCTGCTTCCACCTGTAAGTGACCAAGGGAACAGATCAACACTCTCTAATAACAAGATTTTGGTATTCGTATTTCTATCTTTATTCAACCATTCTTCTCTAATCTTGCATATATTTCTATGTTAAATATTTCTTTTTTAATGCTTCAGGAAACCTTTGATGCTGGACTTCAGGCTTTCCAGCAGGAGGGAATTGCAAACATCACTGCTCTGAAAGACCAGCTACTGGCAGCCAAACATATCCAATCAAAGGCCATTGAGGTTCGTCACGCTTCCTTGATGAAACGCTGGAATCAGCTGCTTGCTAATTCTGCAGCCAGGAAAAAGAAACTCTTGGAGGCTCAGGAGCACTTCAGAAAGGTGAGTCACCAAACCACAGGGCTACAAAAATCTCATTGTTCTCTTTGGAAGAAAAACAGTACAACAGTTGGCACTTAGGCAGCTTTCTTATTTGCAGCTAATGATTATGGAGATCCAGAGGACTTGAAAGTTTTTGATATACTGGCAAGAAATGAGTAATAGAGGCAAACTATTTTTTGAGCTTGTTAACTTTAAATAATCTCATACAGAATATTTGTATTAACGGCGCAACGGAATTGAACAACCAGTTTATTTTCTCTTTTCAAGGTTGAAGATCTCTTCTTGACTTTTGCCAAGAAGGCCTCTGCCTTCAACAGTTGGTTTGAGAATGCTGAGGAGGACCTGACGGATCCCGTGCGCTGCAATTCCCTGGAAGAAATCAAAGCACTGCGAGAAGCCCACGATGCGTTCCGTTCCTCACTTAGCTCTGCCCAAGCTGACTTCAACCAGCTGGCAGAGCTTGATCGGCAGATCAAGAGCTTCCGTGTAGCCTCCAACCCGTACACTTGGTTTACTATGGAGGCTCTTGAAGAAACTTGGAGGAATCTGCAGAAAATTATCAAGGCAAGTTGGAGAGCTGCTTCGCAGAGCTTGTGACCTTCCAAGTCTTCCTTGGAATTTGTCCACCAGATGATCAATACAGAAGTTCATCACAGTACTAAAAGCGGAAATCTCTCAAATTTTGGGAGCAAAGGAAAACATCCATTAACTTGTGCTGTTGTTCAGGTTTTCAATGATCTTTCTGTGTTGTTGTGGTCTTGAATAACCTTGGTTAAGTATGGAGGACACTTCTTGAGTCCTCAGTCTTTTGGCTTCTAGATTTGTGCTTGAACGCACTGTCGGTTTGCTTTGTTACGGGATAAAGCCAATCACCTCTTTCCCTGTTTGAAACTGTTCTTGTTTGTTCCTCAGGAGCGTGAATTGGAGTTGCAGAAGGAGCAGCGGAGGCAGGAAGAAAATGACAAGTTGCGCCAGGAGTTTGCTCAGCATGCTAATGCCTTCCACCAGTGGATTCAGGAGACAAGGTATAGTTTGTCTTTCCAGGAGCAACTCTTATAGAATTGTGCAGCTAATTGTACCCATCCTACGTCTGCTCAGTCCATCTAAGTTGTAAATGTCTCCTGCTGAACAGCAGCTATTGAGGGTTTGTTCATCTCCTACAGCTGGGATTTGAGGGAAGCCCCATTAGCCATGGGGAGAGAAAGCTCTGAAACACTGTGAATCTGCTTCTGAACTCATGTTTCTGTAGTGATTCCAGGTATCCAGGACTTGACCCTCCTCCAGTCATTCCTGAACTAGCCTGCAGGACAGCTGGAAGGGGTGGGGAGCAGACAGCTGCAGCAGCCTGCAGGAAGTGCTCCTGGCATTTGTTAATGCCTCTTGTGTTCACTGGTACATTAGGAATCTCACTATGACTTCTATAGAGAGGAATTGTGAAAAGAACCTGAAGGCTACACTGCATTGTAGGCACTTGTCTGGGGTGCTGCCTGATGATATCCATGCTGGGGGAGAGAGAGCAGATATCAAACATATGCTTTAGAAATAAAAAAATCTCAGGGTTGAGAATTGCAGTGAACTGAAGTGCATGGTTCTAGAAAACAGGGGGAATGGAGCTGTTAGCCAGTTCTGATATGTGCTGGTCGTGGTTTAGAAGAGGTGAGTTCTGTTTTCATTTAATCCTGTGATTCTCTGTCTCTGTGTGTTTACAAATAGTTCTGTATGTGCCTTCATGAAATACTGAAATTTAAATATGATTTAACTTTTTGATGTTTACTTCCCACCCAAATCTGTCCCTCTCTTACTGTCTTGTCTCTGTCCTGCTGCCTGATGTTTGGATCTTCACATTCCACAGGACTTACCTGCTAGATGGGTTAGTATTGAATTTTATATCTTTCAAAATACGGTGATGTGTTCTGCTCTGTCTGTGTGATTTCTTCCGTCACTGTGTTGCTTGTGAAAGCCACACCAAAACCCCTTTTATTTGAAAAGAGCAATCTAGCTGAGGTGCGCAGGAAACAAGATTTTGAAGTGGATTACAAATAAACCAATAAAAACCATACCTATTTTCTAGTCAAAAGCAGAGGAAGTTATGAATGGGAAGCCACTGGCATCCCATGGCAGCGCTGACTTCTGTTCACAGAATGAGGTTGGAGGGGACCTTGAGGACCCCCCCCTGCCATTGGCTGGGCTGCCAGCTGCCAGGTCAGGTCCTGGATCAGATTGCTCTTCCTTTGAGTGCTCACACAAGGAAAGGCTCTTACTCTGAGATGTGGGAGAGTATAGAACGACCATCTTCACCTGGCTTTTAGAACAGTTTTCCAATAGTCAGAGATATGTTTAGCGGAATGGATTTCCTATTGTAACTGTTCTCTGAATGATTAAAGCCCCAAAGTATTGACCATTTTGTTCTGGGAGGAGGAAGACGTGTTCCTATGAAGAGGCTTTGCTGAAATTACGTGTCTTTAAGACTTCATAATACACAGATGTGAACTTTTTGATCTGCTTATTGGCCATACTGTGGAAGAGCTGCTTACCCTGCCCAGATTTCAGTCTTGATGGTAGAAGAGAAAACAGTCCAACAGGAACACAGAGACCTGCTCAGGTTGGCTGGCAGCTGCATCCCGTAATGAGGCTGCTGGTTGGTGATGTGTCAGGAAGTGGAAAGGAAACAATGCAATCTTTACATGTCTTCAGGCTGCCAAAAGCTCCCAGAGCGTGTCTGCCCATTTACATCTCTTCAGTATTATAAAAAAACTGCAACACAATGGAAGCTTTGTAACAAAACGTAGTGCAAAATGTTAACAAACACGGCATGGGCCTGACACAGAGGCTAATGGCACAGAGGCTGTTGGCCCCGTGCAAAGGGCTGGGGAGGAGGCAGGGGCCTTTCTTGCAAAGATAGATGGCTTTTCATAATAAAAGGGTGGAATTCTTCACAGATAACTGCCGCTTATGTGCTCTGTAATGACCACAGTGTCTCTTCTGCTGTTTCTGCCAGATAAAAAGCAGTTTGCCCCGTTTTTGCTGAACAGTTTAATGGAACCGAGCAGATTTTCCTGGAACGGATGCTGAATTCTCTGCTCCTTTGTAAATCGGTGTAGTAGACGAGTTCTTGTATCCAAGAACGAGCTGACAGAAAGGGGCCATTTACTAAAAGCCACCGGGGCAGAGCTGGAGATCACCACGCCAAGAGCTTTTGTTGAGCAAATGACCAGAAGGCCGCTGGTCTGCAGGGCGGTCGGTCCTTAATTCTGTCTGAATAGGTTACAACCACAGACTGAGCCCAGAGAGCCCTCGGCTGCGCTTGGCCTGCCTTGGCAAGAGGGAGAGCAGAGCTCCAGAGAGCTTACAGGGCAGCAGAGTGGTCCTGCAGTGCGCGTTGGTGCGGCGATGGCTGTGCGTGGGAGAGAGGAGCAAAGCAGAGCGTGCGGTTGGGAAGGACGCCTTTGTAGGACCTGTAGATGAGCTCACTGCAGAGTGCATTTTGTGTCCTGGCGTTTCTCCTTTTCGTGTGATTCACGCAAAAATAACCAGTTAGTTTCCCACGTGTGCAACCAGCATCTGGATTTGTTTGTTCTAAGTAATGGCTTCTGTTTGCTGCAAGGTGGCGATGCTGCTTGGAGTGCGGCCGCGCTGCAGTGCCGTGTTTGGGTGTGTTCTGTCCGCTGTGCTTCCTCCTTTCTTGGAATTCACCTGGTTTCTTTTCTTCGATTAGCATAGCCTATCGTCGTGTCATTCGTGTCTATCAGTATGAAGTTGGGGATGATCTATCTGGAAGGTTTTTTTTCCTCTTTATTTTCTTACCTCACTTTGGTTTTCAAATGCACTCTTTAATTCCAAGGCTCGCTTTCCTTCCAACTAACTGTCACGGCTTAGAGATGCTTGGAGGTGTGTTCCCTGCGGAGTGTCCCTCCCGTGGTTGGCTCCCAGCTTCCTGCTCAGGGCTCTGGAGGTGCACTGAGTCTGGCCTTAACCCTGCGATGGGAAACACCCACATGTTCAGGGTGTTTCCGTGGCTACAGAGCGATCCAGCATTGCATTCCCCTCCTCAAAAGCATGTAGGATAGACTTAAAGGGGCTGAAAAGCTGCAGTTACTGACAGGACCCTCAGTACCGGTGAGAAGCATGGCACACCCAGCTGGGCTGTCCACACACAGGTCGGTCAGCGTGAGCTCTCACCGTCAGTGGGAGGATGGAGGTCCCTCAGTGCTGCGGCTTGAGGGCTGCTTAGGTTTCTGGGGGGGGCAGCAACCAGAGACATTCCTTAGCTGGTCCCTACAGAGTGATGCTGGAGACATCCCTGCAGTGGGGATCCTGGTGTGTGAGGGTGGGGGCTGCATGGAGCTGGGACTGAACAGAGCAGTGCTGCCTCAGTGCCTGCGGGTGCTGGGAGGGGTGGGACAGGAAGGCACCTCTCCATCAGCCTACGTAGGGGAGCTCCAGGATTTTTTTGCAGTGATTGTGCTGTGCTAAGATTACTTTCCAACCAAACCAGCAGTTCTCAAGAGGTCTCTTCTCCCTGTTTTATGCCCCATAACACACCTCTGTAGAGTTCCAATGCAGCCCATCTCAGTGAACCCCCCATGGTTGGTGTGTGTGTGTGTGCTGGGCACGGCGGAGCGGGGTGGGACTGCACTGAGTTCCTAATTTCATGAGACCCAACAAAGCGGGTGCTGTGGATCTGGCATGAAGTGTGACTGCTGATCGCATTGCCTTGCAAATGGGGCTAGAAATTAACCGCATAAAGAAATGAGAATTACACAAGTTGTAATGTGTCTGCCTGAAACAGTGAGTCAGAATAAACGAAACACAAACCCAGCATTGGAATACTTGCAGAACAATACTGCTGTAAGGATTTTTAAGGAAGGACTGTTAATTTCAAGCCCCACCTGCCATCTTTTATGGGAGAAGTACTGTGCCTCACTGTAATTCTGTACGTAGGTCCTGCATGGTGGAGGAGTCGGGAACACTGGAATCCCAGCTGGAAGCTACTAAAGTAAGCAATGCTCACCTGTCTGTAAAGCACCTCTCCTAAGTGATAACTCAGAAACACGGGGTGGGAATGAAAATGCGTGTGATCTTTATACATTCTGAATACTGAAGAAACCTTTATCTGATGTCTGCTTATATCCCAGGACATGAAACAACACTCCAACGTAGTTTTCCTTTTTTTTTTTTTTCCCCCTCCTAAACGAGTGTTCATTTTAAGGCTGGTTGGTGTTGGTTTGGTTTTTGCACTCCTTGATTTTCTCCTCTCTCTCTCCTACCAGCGCAAGCACCAGGAGATCCGGGCTATGAGGAGCCAGCTGAAGAAGATTGAGGACCTTGGAGCAGCCATGGAAGAGGCACTTATCTTGGACAACAAATACACAGAGCACAGCACCGTGGGGCTGGCGCAGCAGTGGGACCAGCTTGACCAGCTGGGAATGAGAATGCAGCACAATCTGGAACAGCAGATTCAAGCTCGGTACGGCCTACCCTGCATGCAGCGTGCGGTGTGCCTGGCTGGGGGGAGGTGAACAATAACACACCACTGTCTGTCTGAAAGCAAACCTTGTGCAGTCCGTGCTGATGAGTCTCTCCTGTGTTCTGCAGAGCAGAGCTCCTTAACCCCCAGCATTTCCTAGCTCTCTTCAGAGGGATGAAGTTAGCATGGTTTGGAATAGTTCCTGCTGGCCATTAGCAGTGATGACTTGGAGGAGCTGATTTATTCCCTCTGAGCTGTGATGATGCGATGTGTTGTCTGCTCACTTGTCCTCAGCTGATGCAGACTGCTGGTTTGGGGCAGATGGACTCCATTGGAGTTCTGCAGTTTAGGAACCGTTCACTAAGTTTGCTTCTTCCCTTTCAGAAACACAACTGGAGTCACAGAGGAGGCCCTGAAGGAGTTCAGCATGATGTTCAAGTGAGTTGCATGGAAAGCATGCCAGTGGAATACTCGGGAGATATTTCTGGCACGTGGATGGCCTCTGTTCACAGGATTCTCTGGCTGTTCTGTTTGTAGCTCCTTTATTGCCTGCCCAGTTTCGTACTGAGCTGCTCTGATCTCTGCCAGATGGCAGAGCCTCCAGATACACCCACTGCTGGCTGTGCACCGCAGCCATGAGAGCTTTTCCTGGGCATGCTCACTTGTGGGCACAGTTGTGTAGGAACCAAGAGTGAGTTCCAGCTGGGAATACAACCCTTCTTTGGTGTTCTTTAAGCAAAGTAAAGACTGTACGTTTACATTGTTAGGTAGGAAATGTCCATTAATTCAAGCTCACTTCTCCAGAACAGTGCACTGCCCATAAGGTTCTCATTTTCAGCCCGCTGTGTAACTTTGAATGAGTTTCTCAGCAACTTCACATTTAGGAACATGGGTTTTGGTTTTGTGTTTTTTAGGCACTTTGACAAGGACAAATCTGGACGTCTTAATCACCAGGAGTTTAAGTCTTGCTTGCGCTCCCTTGGCTATGACCTGCCCATGGTTGAGGAAGGAGAGCCTGACCCCGAATTTGAGTCTATTCTTGACACTGTTGATCCCAACAGGTACGTGCATCAGACCTTCTGCTTTTCTGTAGCCAAGTATTTTATCAGTACCTTTTTGGGGGGGTTGCTGGAAAGCCTCTTAGAGGCTGAGATCTTTGCTTTCCCTAGGGCTGTTTCCACAATAGTTCGTGTGGGAAAAATTTCTCACAAAGGTAAGAATGACATTTATCAAGAAGATACTCCACTTAGACAATGGTCTGGTGTTGATGCAGCCTCCTGCGTTGAGATTTTCACTGCTTCCAGAAGAGTCAGAGTCCTTCCCTCAGGAGGAACTGCACCGTGGTACGAAGGGATAGCAGTGCTCACATGCTGGCTTTTCATTGGCAGGGATGGCCACGTCTCGCTGCAGGAGTACATGGCGTTCATGATCAGCAGGGAAACAGAGAACGTGAAATCCAGCGAGGAGATTGAGAGTGCTTTCCGTGCCCTCAGCTCGGAGGGGAAGCCTTACGTGACCAAGGAGGAGCTCTACCAGGTAAGTGCCACTTGTGGCCCTCTAGAAAGGAACGGAGGGGAGGTGTTTTGTTCCTAAGTTGTTAATGAAAACGGCACTAATGACTTGGAAGTTCATGTCGCTCAAGTTGAGCCAGTTCTGAACCTGCAGAGGTAACCCCTGCAGCAAACGAAATCATAGTAATAGCTCTGCCCATCTGCTTTCTTGGCCCTATAGAGAAGGATTAACTTAACTGCCAGAGGATTTACTCGAGTAAAGCGAGAGCTCCTCCAGGGCCCAGGAAGGGCTGCATTCACTGTCCCTCTCCTCAGAAACTCATGCTTTCCTATAATTATGTGGGAGACTGGAGGGAGGTGTTTCTCCAAGCAGTGATTTGAAGGAGAAACTTCAGTCTGTGCTTAAACACTGAGAACACAGCCTCCCTCCCACTGCCCTGCCAAGACAGCAAGTTTTTCCTGTCTGAATCAGTTGGCAGAAAAATAAAGAGGTTGCTCTTCTTCCTCATATTTGTTACCTGCTCTGTCTTCTCCATGGTGGGAAGCTGCAGGTCAGACCTCCCAACCTTGAACCAAGCAGGGCAAACAAACAGCTCCTTTCCACGCCGGGTGCAGTTCTGGTGCTTCTGCCCCCAGGGAGGGGGAGTGCAGCTACTCAGTGCCCCACCTGCAGCCCCAGAGAGCCCCTCTCCTCCTTCACTGTCTTTATCTTTCAGAACCTGACCCGGGAGCAGGCCGACTACTGCATTTCTCACATGAAGCCCTACATGGATGGCAAGGGCAGAGAACTTCCTTCTGCCTACGACTACATAGAATTTACACGTTCACTCTTTGTGAATTGATACAAAACACTAGTACCAAAAGATACAAAGAACATGCTCACGTTTGCTGACTATAAGCTCTGCATGTGTCTCTCTTTGTGCTCTACAATAATCAATGTTACTTTATGATGTAACCTTAAACTGCTTAGCTTAAAACTCTTAGGGAAGACAAACATATTGCAGTGTGCTTCAATAAAAGTTACTGGTCGAACCACATTATCTTGTGTTTAATGGTTAAATGCAGCTCTGTCACGTGGATGAAACTCCAGCTGTAGTCACAGTTAGGTGTTTTGTGGGCTGAACGGGCAGCTTTTCCCAGAGTCAGAGCAGCGAGGAGCTCCCCACAGCTGCCGTGCTGCTGTCTCAGTCTGTGAGCTCACTTGCCAGCAGCTCCAGGTGATTCATTTCCCTGGGCCGTTGCTCGGTGAAGTCAGAACTCAGCTGCCATACTTTGACTGTTCCAGCAGCATCCCCTGCTGCCAGGAGCTGAGTTTGCTTGCTGTTAAATTCTAAGCAGTACACGGGGCACTCATCCACGGCCTGCTTTATGGAAACAGCAGGCTTCTGGGAGCTCTTCTCAAAGTCAACCAGGTGCACATCTCCTATAAAACAGAAACACTTCTTACAGCTGTACAGTAGCAGACTTTACATGCAGAACGTTACCGACTCAGTCTGGCACTTCACAGATGCTCTTTATTCGGATGGGGTCTAGACTTTGACAGGTGACATCACTGTAAGACAGCACACATTTATTCTGCTGTCACCTGAAGGCAACTCACAGGATTCTGTGACGTCTCCATTCCCTTCACTCAAACGTATTTGGGAAGTTTTGAGTTGTTGCTCACTCTGAGCTCTAGAAGTAAATGTCAAAGGCAAGGAAGCTGGAGGTAAGTTTTAGCCTCAGTAACTGCTGTGTTATATCCCTGAGAACTGCTGGAGCCAGAGCCTTAAAGGTAGGACTGAAAATAACTGCTGCTGACATTACCTTGCTTGAGTTCAAAATGACTCCGTTGTGCTAATTGCTCAGTACAAGCAGTGGCTATTGCTCTCTGCTTGTGCGATACAATGATCAGAACTGACTGGTATTAATTAACAGCCAGCACAAAATCTTAATTTTCAGTCTGAGAATAGGCAGCTCCAGTTACTTGCCTTCCCCAGAAGCCACTGCAAAGACCAGAGGTCGGACGGGAGACCAGCGAACGCAGAAGAGGTATTTTGTAGATAACTGCAGGGAAATGAGGGGTTGTGTCTGCAACATGGAGCTCAGGTGAACTTGTCCATCAGTCCCACAGCTCAGAAAGAGATTCCTGGGTAGAGGGGGGGTGCAAGAAACAATGTTACAGGCTTCACTGCTAAAGAGACAGAACAAAACTCATTCAAGGAGCACAACCCTGCACACTGCTCCTGTTCTGTCGGTATCTTTCCTGAAGCAGCAATTTCCAAGCTGTGCTCCAGGATGCAGTCTGCAGAGACACAGCTTTGTCAGTGCTCTCAATTAAGTTTAATGAGGGCTCACACTGCCCACTGAGTATGATGGGTTGTGTGGGCCAGAGATGCCTGAGAACTGCTGATCTGGAGACGGGCATTGTTAGCGCTGTTTGTCTCATGCAAAGTAAATGCAAACCCGGGCAGTCAGCATGTTTCATGGAGATGGTGTAGGGCCTCTCCCATGGGCAGTGGGTGGAATTCAGGCAGCTGCTAGTGAGGCATGATGGGCAGCACTAATTCAGTAAACAAATCTATTCTCAGCTGTTTCCCCTCGACTTCCAATTGCTCTTTAGAATTCCAGGATGACCTAAGGAAGGTGCTAACATCCTACATGGGCTGGAGCGCAAATGCTATTTTGTTTTACTCGTGTTCTGACCACGTGCAGCATATCTGAGCGTTGCAGCTACACCACAGCCAATGGGCAGTGGTTCTCCTTTAGTGGTTAGTTAGGTTCCCAATGCTTGTTCCTATTGTTTGGAGACTTGTTTGGAACTTATACATGCACAGAACCCCAGTACTGTGTGAAAAACGTACATTCAGAACTAACAACTTGTAACCAGTGTGCAGCACTGGTGTTTGTGTACAGCTCTTGCCTGTGGAAGGGGGAGCAGCTGACGGAGTACAGCGGCCCACTGTGTGGGGAGAAGGCAAGCTCAGCTGGTGCTCTGAGGGGAACAGAACCTCCTGTCCGGCGGGGAGCTGGAGTGTCTGCTGCAGTGGAGCACTTGAGTGAGTAGCCGCCTTCCACACCAACAATGAACACGTGGGGATCGAAGTGTGAAAAGGAGAGCGATGTCACACCTACAGCCGCCTCTCCCCACGCGAGCTGGGAGAAAAACAGACACATTATGTAAGTGATGGGGGCTTCTGCTGTGGGTATGCAGCCCCAGCCAGCCCGTCACGGACCAAAGGAGCTGTTCTCCACGTGGTCTGTACCAGCTATGATGGTTTTAGC
Organism: Gallus gallus; assembly: GCF_016699485.2. NCBI lineage: Eukaryota > Metazoa > Chordata > Aves > Galliformes > Phasianidae > Gallus > Gallus gallus. The sequence continues at coordinate 5,863,258 of NC_052548.1, forward strand.
ACTGCTGAGCCTTCAAGCCCTGCAGCATCCACCTACAATGTGAATTACTAGTGCTGTAAGCAAGTTTTCTTCTTGGTCCCAGCAACTTTAAACCATGGCAAAACCTCAGCTGCTGCCAGCCTCCAAAGGAATGATTTTCACTATGGGAGGGAGATGGGATCAGGGGTTACTCTTTATATTCATTAAGGAGCTTTTCCTGGTCCTTCTGTGAAAGGCTTCCTTCCAGCCTCTACAGTCAGAGCACAGCTGTCAGACAAACTCATGAACTCACCTTCTTCAGCCGAGCGCTGCGAGGGATCTGCTGAGCCACCAGGGCAAACCCTTCAGCCACGGCCAGCCTCCCATCTCGCTCCTCCCTCCACACCAGGATCTTACCATCCGTTGATGCACTCAACAGCTGGATGTGGTTTCCATGCTTGGCATCAGACAGCCAGTGAACCTATTGCAAAGGAGCCGAGCTCCGGGTGAGGGGGCTGTCAGCACTGCTGCCCACACGCTCAGCAGCCTGCAGGCCCTCATCCTGCCAGACAAGGAGAGCAGCAGGCACACGGATATGCTAGGAGAGAAATGAGCTTAGGTGTTCAGGGCTGAATTCTGGTTTTATCTGTTGTTATTTTTGAGCTCTGGTATTTATAGCACTTTCTCTCTCTTGTAAATATTTTCCTAACTTTCAGATGAGAAAATAGACAGACTGCCCAAAGTCACAGTGCCCCAGAGGAACCAAAAAAAAGCCACTAGGAAGCCAAAGGGCATTGGCAGATTGTGCCCCTTTGTGTAACTTTAAGCTTCCACCTAAGGATCAGTGATACTTTACTACTTAATTGTTGGCCTAATCTGCATCAGTAAACATTTGCAGCATAGGAACAGCCCTGCTCATTCATCCTGAACAAGAAGTTATTTTACAGGGAAAGCACCCAGTTCAGCACATGGCATTTCTGTATTAGTTCTGTATTATTTCTAGGGAAAAATGGTAAATGAAAGGAGAGCACAACAGCTGAAACAGAGCAGTTTGTCTGAGAGCTTCAGGTGAAGTGCTAACAAGGTAAGAATTGAAGGGATAAGATCCAGCACTGATAACTCTCTTCTCCCCCAGCTGTGCCTACTGTGAAAGCTCTCTCACCTGAGAGACCGGATCAGTGTGAGTATCATCCGTCATCCCTGTCCGCCAGATCAAGGGGTCTTCTGGTTTGCTGGTGTCCCACACCACCGTTTCCCCACTAAACAGACCACCTGCAAGGAAAGAAGTAACAATGAAACGTCTAAGGTGCACACGGTGAACAGTGCAATGGGCACTTTGTTACTGTGACAGAATTGAAGTGACTGCTCTCTTTGCTATCATGAGCAGAGCCCTGAGAAGAGCAATCCTCAAGGAAGAAGGGGGGCACGTGCATAAATAAAGCTCTGGTGGAAATGGCCCAACAGCTTCGGAGAACTGGCAGCCACACTGAGGGCACCATCAGCTCTGGTTTCAGAGAATACATCTCTGCTGAAGTAGTACGCACTTCCTGCTCACAACTAGGGCTGGACTTGCCTCTGTCACCTCTCTGAGATCTCTCTGTTAGAAAGGCAGATGCCATTGAAAAATCTAAGTATCAGTTTCGAGCTCAGAATCAACAGTGCACTCAGTCTTGGTGAGCATTCGCTCCTTCAGTTGTGGAGCTGCAATACCATTACTTTTGCAAGAAATCTCAGGCTGAGGTGGGAGAAGAATGATCCAAGCTAAAGAACTAGGGGTACATTTCAAATGAGATCTAACCTACCAGCTATCAGTGAAGGCTGGGAAGGATGGAAGGCCAAGCACATGACAGAACTGGGAGCATCCACCACAAGGTCGGGACGTTGTGGATCCAACCTTCTTCTATCCAGATTCCAGGTACAGACATAGGATTTCTCTGTGCTCCAGTCCCCATCATTCAACCTGATGAAGAGAAAGCTACACCATATTGTGCCTGATACATGATGATCCCAGCTCAAGCAGAGCCCTGGTACGTCCCAGTCATCATTTATACACACGCTGCTTCGTGGCCAGAAGGAAAAATGTAATCAAGGGATTGTGAAGTGATGGAACTTCTCTGCATGTTGGTATATGCACAGTTTGTTTCAGTGCAGACACTGAACAAAGCGCCTGCCAGGAAATCTCATGTACAATTCTCTGTTCTCAGGTTTATTAACCATCCAAATGCTGGGAACAGTCAAAAGAGCACCTACAGAAAGTTCCTATGAATATTTGGGAATGAAAATCCAATAGACCAAATTGCTGCTGATTTGCAAACAGGCAGATCTTTGCTTTCTTTGTTACTTCCAGCTGCTTCTATCATTGCATGCTTACCAAACCGTAACCCCTTTAAGCAGGAGAAGAACACCCCCAAAATGCTGACTGCTGCAAGCCACCTGCCCACAGCAGACATACCAAAACACCTGCATGCTTACCCCCAGCAACCAGCTGGCATGCAGCACATTTTCTGAAGGCAAAGGTTTCTACAAAGAAGGTACGTAGGGGTGGCATATGTGAGGTGCTGTTCAGACACGTGAGGGTATGGTGGGAAGTGCTGATAGAGCCCTTTCTCACAGTACCTCCATGTGTTCCATCCTCGCCCATCCACACTGCCCAACCTCACTACAAGAGATGGCCAAGGGCAGAACAGTGAGGGGTCAGGACAGGAAGCAATTGTTTGAGCCTGACTTCTGTCTTTCCCTGATGTTCTTAATTCTTTTATTGAAAGAGATACTGAGCAAACAAAAGGAGGACATTTTCAAAGCATGCGTAGCTGAGCTGTGAAACTCCTTATTAAAAGAGGTGGTAGAGGCTAAAAGTTTAAGACAGACTGCATAAGTTCACAGAAGGGAATTCTACTGAAGGTAACTACAGACCTAGAAGCCACATTCTAATCTGAAAACAGCTGTGAAGTGGGAGAGCAGAAGGGGCAAGGGACGTACAGGTTGGCCCGGTTTTGCTTCTCCCTGTATGTTCACTGCTGGATGCACTTTTTGCCAGGGCTTTTAATCCAAGGAAACCATAGCAGAAAGAAAACTGAGTAAGGGCAACATAAAGACATAGAAAGGAACGCTGTGACAGATGTTCATTGGATTAGGTGAATGTTCTGTCCCACTCTCATTTCAGAGATCCTTAAATGTTTGTTAGCACACATCTGTGTACCAGGCGCAGGTGTGAAGGAGTGCCAGGTTCATCCAGGGTGCAAAAAGACCTCCTTAAAACGACATGATCTGCAAAGAACAAAGCACGTGCTTGGAAACCTCACCCACATACGTTTGCAAGTGTGCCTGCTCTTTGCATTTATCTGGAAGTGGTTCTGTAAGAGTAAGAGTAAGACTAGTAAGAGTCTATCCGTTTCATAAGGAAAAAAAGTAGAAGTAGTAAGTCAGGGCAATCTTAAATGATGGGTTTTTGTTTTCTTTGAATATGGGTGTTGTTTTTTTTTTAAACAGAACTAAGGTACGCTTCTATGTAGTTTATTACCACAGAGAAAGTGAACATATGTAAAACTGAAGTCAGCCCAAAATGTCACACAAACATCAGGTGTGCTCCCAAAGCCATGCAGATACTCACCGGCCATATGAGCATGCTACAACAGATCCTGTTGCATTCCATGAGACACCGGTAACCTGCAGGTGTTGATCCTGAGCCTCTGGGTATGACAGTGTATGCAAACACAACACCTGGAAGAGATTAAATTCAAGCATTGAAGCAATCGTTTCTGAACGCAAAGACCTGAGATGTGTGCATGGCCTGGCTGCAGTCACATGGTCTCACTGCAGGCTTCCCCTCTGTCAATGTATCTTATAGGCATATGTGAAAAAAGAAGGTGAATTCCTACTGGAATAAAATAAATTAAAAAAAGGATGTGATCCCACCAAACCAACTGCCTCTTCATGATTACCTCCCTCACACCGCACACCCCAGGGGCTGCATGACGAGCTGCAGGGATGCAGTGCTGGGCTTTATCACAGCACCATCCAGCACTCACTGAGCTTCACAAGAAACAGGCTGGAAATGAGCACACCAAAACGTCCTGACAAGATCCAGCCTGTCCCACCCTCCAACACTTTACACTGAACAGACATAACCTAAATAAGGAGAGCTGCCAAACTGCTGACTTCAGCTGTTCCTCGATTGCCAGCCTGGCACGCTCTGAAGGGGCTCCTGGAAGCTGAGGACACGGCAGCACTGCCAGCAGCTTCCTTCTCATAAAGCTGCTGTATCACAGCCACCAGCAGGAAGAATGATTACAGAATCATAGAATCACAGAATCTCAAGGTTGGAAAGGACCTACAAGATCATCCAGTCCAACCGTCCTCCCACTACCATTGCTACCACAGGCCACTAAACTATATCTCGTAGCTCCTCATCCAGACACCTCTTGAACACTGCCAGGGATGGCGACTCCACCACCTCCCTGGGCAGCCATTGCAGTGCCTGATCACTCTCTGACAGAAAAGGTTTTTCCTTATGTCTAATCTAAATCTCCTCTGCTACAACTTGTGTAGGTCCTGTTTGTTGCCTGGGAGAAGAGGCCAAAGCCCTCCTCATCACAACCTCCCTTCAGGAAGTTGTAGAGTGCAATGAGGTCTCCCCTGACCCTCCTCTTCTCCAGACGGAACAATCCCAGCTCCCTCAGCCGCTCCTCATAAGACCTGTGCTTCAGACCCCTCACCAGTTTCGTTGCCCTTCTCTGGACACATTTCAGGGCCTCGATGCCCTTCTTGTAGTGAGGGGCCCAAAACTGAACACAGTACTCAAGGTACAGCCCCACCAGCGCTGAGTGAGAACTGCTTCAGTGGGCAGGAGCAGGGCACAGGCAGAGGGGAGAGCTGCAGGAAACCCACAAAACCACGCTGATTCCTAGTGATTAGAATCTGGCAAGGACAGTCACGGCAGTAAAGCACAGAACTGAGGAGTCACAGCCTCTGTGAGCAGCTGTCCCAGGTAACAAGAAGGATCTGAGCGCTGCCAGCTTACTGTTCTGTTCTGATCCGTCCAGTTCACGTCAAAGCCATCGAAGGCTCGACTGGTCACGTTCTTGTTCAGCTCTTTGGTAACGACCTCCTCCACCCTCCGCAGGAATGCCAGCACACCGCTGTCATCCACACGGGCTCCGTGATGGACGTCTCGGGCAGCGCTCCGATCCGTCTGCACAGCGGCATCTCTGCTGCTCCGCGACTGCACTGCAGCCTCTGCCGTTGCAACTTCCGCAGTCTGGCAGCTTTTCTGGTAAAAGAAGAGTTTCTGTGAGCCGGACAGACCCGGAGCGCCACACGGAGCCTCCCGCCCTGCCCCGGCACCCCGCGGGCACGCGGTAAAGGCGGAGCGACGGCGCAAGGAGGCCGTGCAGTGCCGGGCAGTGAGCAGCGCAGCGCAGCGGTACGCGCACCGCCCGGCCCTCTGCACAACGGCCTCACTGGTGATGTCCCTCAGCGCGGGGCAGGAAGGCGGGAAGGAGCCGCCGCCACCGCCCAGCACAGCGCTCAGCAGCCCCGGCCAGGCCCCTCCCGTCGGTATAAGAGCACGGAGCGTGGCCGGAGCCGCCTCCATCCCTCACCGCCTCGCAGCGCGCGTTCCGGGCGCTCCTCCACAGCGACTGCACCGCGGCGCCGGGCACCGTCTCGTCCGCGAACATGGCGGCGGTGTCGGCGGGGGGGTCCCGGCCACCAGAGCTGCCGCTCCGCGCCCGCAGGTTGCCATGGAGAGGGAGAGGCGCTGCGGGATGACGTCACGACGCGCGCGGTAACTGACTCGCGCGGCCGCCATATTGGGGAAGGGCGCGGAGGGACCGTGGGCGGAGCGGGGCGAGGGCTGGCGCTTCGGCTGCGTTCTGCGGGCGGACTGCGGCGGAGCGGGGTCGGCGAGGCGTTTGCAGCGGGGGTTTCTCCTTCCCCAGTTGCCACTCTCGCGCTGAGCCCCGCCGCGCCGCCGGGGGCGGGCGCCAGGAGTTAAGATGGCGGCGGGAGCGGTGCCGGGGGAGAAGCGCGGTGCTCGTGCCAGGCCTGGTGCCCGGCTCCCTTCCTCGCTGTGGGTGCTCTTGTCAGGGAGCCGCGGTAATGGCAGCGCGCGAGTCAACCGTGTAGCTGAGGGAGCCCGGCCGCGCGGGAGCGGAGCGGGAAGCGGCTGCGTGCCGCCGGAACAGCGCTTTGTCCCGTGTGGAGATGCGGCAGCGAGAAACGCGTTCCTTAACCGATGAAATAAATATTCGCCCACGCTGTGCAAGCAGTGCTCGTTTTACGTTGTTAAGCCTTTTCCTACGTGCCGTTGCGGGCAGCGGGGCTGTGCGCTGTGCCGACTGCTGCTGTGGGACGCCCGGCAGCACCGCGCGCCTCCTGCGAGGATGTCAGGGCTTCAAACGAGGGTTTGTCGTCCGTAAATAGATCGCCTTCAGTGCCCGCTGAATGCTGAGCGCTGTGACGAGAAGTGCCGAGTTTGTGCTGGAAGGCCAAATATTACAGCTGTGAGTTTATGCAGGTCTGTGTCCCATTGAAGGCATGGAGCAGCCCGTGAGACTTCAGGCCCCGACACAGCGAGTGCGAGCAGGAAAGTTGGTGGGGTTTTGTGGCGGCGGCGGTGGTGTTTTGTGGGGTTTTTGTTGTTTTTGAGATAACGAAGTGAAATGAGAACACACGAAACACCAAAAGTACATCCGCGTGCTCTCTGATATCAAAGCTCCTGCCGCACATCTGTGCTGCTTTGAAGATGAGACGTAAGCAAACAGCCCAGGAGGTGACTCTCCTACACAGAGTGCGGTTTGGCTCTGCTTTATTGCAGTCTCTGATTTGCCGGAGCTGTAATGTGGAACCGTATTTCAGTGAGTCTTATCGTGCTTTTCCTTTCTGTCCTGGCAGTGTCAGACACGGAGGTGTTCTGATGTGGTCCCACAGCGCTGGAAATAGAGTGAAATCGCGGATGTAGGGGCGGGGATGTGGGGGGAGGTTCTTACCTGCCCCGGGCTATGAGAGCTCTCTAAAGTGGCTGGAACTTACACAGTGCTGGTCTGTGCTTTCTCTTCTTTGTGTTGCATGAGATAAAGCGTTAGTGAGTTGTTGCTTTTGGGTAATGAGGCAAATCAGCATCAGAAAACAAGAATAAGAGAAGACCGAAGTGAAAACTGGGGAGAAAGTGGCAGGGGAAAAAAGAAGCCGTGCATGCTTTGTTGTATAATTTCTACAATTCGGTGCAAACCAAATATTTCTGCTACATCTCGGTACAAATTCACCCACTAGTGGGTGCAGCAGCCGCCCTCTGCATGCAATAAATGAAACAATTGAGCTCTGTTGAGGCTCCAGATAGCGGAAACAGCAGACTACCCAAAATAGAGAGACGGTTGAGCCTTCCCTTTTTACCTTTTACCCATTCCCTCCACCCCAAGCAGATGCAAGTGAGGACGAAGAAAACAACACACGTAGCTCAAACAAGAAGAGAGTGCCATGAGAAGGATCTTTTGGGGCTTAGACTGGCAGCGAGAACCTTAAAATAGGAGCAAAACTGTTGCCTTTTGCTGTTGGATGGGTTCTTTAAGGAGAACATAACTCCTTATGTATTGTCATGTATTTAAGAAAAAATCCAAACAACGAAACTTAAATAATAGCAAAGGCTTGTACCAAAGAAACATACCACTCCGGAGAGCAGTTATCTCCCCAGGCAATATAACCGTCAAGCCCTAATTCTGTTTCCCTAATTGTTCACTACTGGATTGCATAGCATCCAAATTTGGTTTGGCTGAAGCCTGGGTACTTGTCTATATTGCCTCTGAATGCAGCATAGATGTTAAACTGGCTTTGTGCTGGTATTTCTTGCTTGGTATCCAGGTACAGGCAATACCCGATAAGTTACTTCCATACAATTGTTTTAGAACTAGGCCTTGAGGTCATTTGCTTTAGAGTGAGGTTGTTTGCTCTGCTGATCTAGAGGGTACCATCAGTGAGGCCCTCAAGTTTGCATTAAATGGTGATATCCGTGGAGAAAAACAATCAGGACTGTACAAACGTGAAGGCAAGAAGACAAGCAGGTATGACCCAAGAGGAAAATGACTGGAAAGCCCTGACATTTGTAGCATTGTTTGAAAGGATGCTCTTTTAGGTTCACCAGTAGCTTGGTGTACCCCATGCTGTTTTCAACAACAGTTGCATCCTATTGTGCTTCTGTAGATGGTGATCATGGAGTTCAAATGCAAGACCTGTAGGGAGCTGGCTGAAATCTGTTCATCTTTAGTGTTACCAGTGATACCCCTCATCTTGTACTCCAGAAACATCACAAGAATCTTCCTTTACCCCTGAGGTAGTGAGCTACCAGAGCTGCTGATTTTGTTTTTTTTTAACAGTGGGCATTTGAAGTGTAAGTGTTGTAAGCTACACCGTGCTGAACATGTATGGCAGAAGGAAAAACAGGACCCTAGTCCCTAAACTAGAGCACTGCTTCAACTGTATGTGATAGATACTTTGTGGATGCATTGCTTACGTACAAATCGTTGTTGTTGCTGTTAGAAATCTGTGGTTTAAAAAAACAGGTGTTCAGACATTCACTAAACCTGATGGAAGGCAAGGTCACCACAGCTGTGCTGCATTCAGAGCACAGCATCTGTGCAGCCAGCTAGATGTTCAGCAGCTTAACGAGGGCTCAGGCCCTCATGTGGATTCCAAGTGTGTAACCTCAGGCTGTGTGAGTCCTCTAGCCATTGCTTCTTTGGGTTCATTCATACAGGGCTTATACATTATTCTCCACTCCTGACCTTGTTCTTCCCCCACCCCTTGCCCAAATTCCCTCTGCAAATGCGATCCCGTTTGCTTTGAAAATGATACTTGAAATTTTGGCAGAAAAGATGTTGGCTCATTTCTGAAGTTCTGTTGCACATACATGCATTATATGTTATAAAAATAATCCATCTCCATTAGTCATAGATCTGTTAGGGTTTGTAGAATCAGAATGGGAGGAGGGGTCCCTTTTAAACATTATAGGTAGGATTTCTTGCACAGTACAGGTATTGTATATCCCATAGCTATTCCCACATCGATAATAAGAGACTTCAGTCCAACGTGACAAAAATGGGATACCTTTGTGGAAGGAGCATAGGGAAAGCTTGCTTTGTTGCAGGTGGCAGCAAGCTGCCACCACAGGAGTGTGAAGACTCCATGCAGGCGGATTCTGAACGGCAAGGAAGAGCTGGCACAGGGCCAGGAGCCATGGCATATCGAAAGGCTTGGGATCCCAATTTCTGGCTGTCGTGGTGCTGCAAGTGTGGTGGCAGCTGGGAGCCTCTGCTTTGGACACAGACAAGATACTGTCAGCAATATGATTGGCAGCAGCTCTCTCTTTTTAGACACAGCATCCCCTCATTCCTGCTGAGCTTATATCAGCATGCCCACCATCTAATCTCAGAAATAAATGTACAATCTGGCATCCCACCCTTAAAAGGTAGCTGACCCGCTGCAGTGCTGACAGCATGGAAGAAAACACTGAGATCCATTAAATTAATTCCGTATTCATTGTATGTGACTAAATATTATTTATCCGATCTGTGTATCAATTTACCAACTCATACTATGTTTATAGCATCTCAAACAGCTGTTCAAATTTGAGTTGGTATGTGTGAAGCACCTGAATATCTCAAAAAGCACTGCAAATAGGTACTATTCGTCCAAGTAGCATCTCTTGCAGATAAGCTGTTTCTAAAAGGCCATTCTGAAATAGTTACATTCTACGAAGTTCTATCGAATTTATATTTATGTAAAGCAAGCACAATTTGTGTGATAGTTCTTGACTGCTCTTCAGAAAGCTAGATATTTAATTTCAAGCATAGGTTGCTCTGAAAGTAATGCCTCCTATTTATTTCCATGGAAACTACAACAGATGCAAAGAGTACAATAACACGAGTTGATAAAGCAAATTCTCAGTTACAAAACGCCATCTTTCTACACAGTCACCACCATTAGCTGTGTATTTTTGCCAGCAATGAGCAAGAAGGTTCAGCCTCTACTGCCATACCACCACCATCTGCCTCTGACATTGTGGGCCAACATCATAAAATAGGATGCATTACTTTTGGAGCATCCTTTGCACTTCTGTTTATTAAATATGAATTATATAAACACTGAGTGATCAATACATCATAGCTTTACTGAGACGTTGATATGTGATCTAAGAGTGGAGAATAAAACCATTTTCCTAATAATGCCAGCAAATACAGTAGGAAGGACAGCCCCATTTGTAAGGACTACTTTTGTTAATATAAACTTTACCTCCGTTTAAAGAGTTTGCATGTTGTCAGTTTAGCTGGAACAGCAAAATCATCTTACACCTGGTGCTACAGCCACTTCTGAAATGGTGAATAAGAATATCCCATTAAGATCAGTCTGTTATCCTACACATAGCAAGGAGCCCAAAGGGTCTTGGAGCACACTGTACAAACACAGATAACCCCATGCAATTTTACACTGCAGAAAATCTCCTCAAAAGTACAGAAGTACACAGAAGATTGAGCAGGCTGTTGTGTACAGTTTGCTACGTCACCATTCAGTGTTTCTACTGCTGCAAAAAATGCAAAGTGATCTCTAATGACCAGGTTTCTTCTCTAACAGATTGCTTCTTTATATCCTTTAGGAGACGGAATGGTAGGGGGATGTAACGGAATGAACTGCAAACGTAGGTGGTTTGTTGAGCTTTTTTGTTAGTGTTTGTGTAGGGTTCTGATCCCGGTCTAACTTAAAGAAAAAAAAGAGCAAGAACATGACAAAGCAGAGCCCCAAAAGGCATGAATGTGGCTCTCTGTGGAAAAGCGTGAAAACAATTGTACCCATTACATGCTGGGTTTGGAACTCCGTGCAGCCTAAGCCTATTGAAATATATATTTGTAAGCGGGAGTGGTGGGGAGGGAGGATGCATCGGAATGAGGCCTGGAGCTGAAATGCTGTCGTAAAGGCAGTAGGAGGAGAGAAGGCTATAAACTGGCTGCCATCCTCACATTGAAAAAGGTCCGGAAACATCTTAATGCCAAATGTCACACCTTTCGTTCCTGTTTTTCCTTAGTTTTCCATTTAAGCAATTCAAACTTTCCCTATTTGTGTTACCAGTCTATGGAAGCTGGGTTATCTAAAGGCTTTTTGATTTTGCTCTATCCTATCCTGACAAACTCCTGCTCATTCAACCTTTATATGTTAAACTTTTAATAACCAATACGACTGCATCAGTACTAACAAAAAAAAAAAAAAAAAGAAGAAGAAGAAAAAAAAAAGAATCCCACACAACAGATTTCTCAGCATCACCACGGCCTGGGAGAACTTGCTGCAGTGACAGGAGGCAATTTATAAGGAATTAACTCTGACAGTCACTTTATACAGCTGATTTTCAAAGATCTGGGCACTAAAGAAGTGTTAATGAGGGTACTGAGGCTTCATAATTAATTATATTAGCATCTCTTTGTTGCTCTCTAGAACAGTAGTGCCTGGTTGACATTTCAATGGGAATCTGGTAGTATTCTTTGTTATTATTATCCAGGAGTACAGTTATACCTTAGCTCCCAGAGGGCAACGTTGCATGTAAATGCCTCTGTGAATTGCAAGAGTCTTTGGATCTCAGTAAAAGCCCTTGAAGGAGACCCTGCTGGATACTGAATGGATGTCAGTAAAATTTCTCTAGTCTGGAGTCTCTCTTCAGATATGGACTCTCCTCCCCTTTCATTTCTCCCTTCCCCCTTCCTTTCCACTGTGCCAGTCCTTCTCACAAGGCTTAAGAACAGCACTTTCTGAATCTTTAGTTCCAAACCTTTAAAGGAAGGAATACTGACCTGAACGAAACAGTGAACAGAGAATAGAACAGTCCTCAGAAAATAGGGAATATTTTTCACACGCTTGAGTTTTCATTGCAATAAAACCAGCACTGCCAGAAGGAATCCCAGAAGTGGTGAGTCAGATAATAGACGTACGGCTGTGGTGGGAGGGAAACGGTCTCTACTTTGTTTTACACCCTCCTCAGCTTTCTTTGTAAAGGCAGATGAAATTATTTTCCAGTCGTGCCACTGCAAAAGCAAACACAGAGTTTAAAGGTTATTTCCTCTGTGTGTTTTTGAGAGTCATTACTTTTGAATCCAAAAGGGGAAGGATGACTTTTTGGCAATGATGTCGAATTCTACTCTGAAAGCTTCTTCTGCATCACCCGAAGTTCTCTTATTTTGTACGTCGATATCCCACTTGCTTGTGTTAATTTAAACAAAACTAACAACAGTGTGGTTTTTTCACACCAGCTGAACCGCAGCCTTGCCACAGTAAGGGCACACTGACAAACACATCTCCTGTGTCAGTGAGATCGATGCAACCTGTTCTCACCCTTTCCCCATTCATACCTGCCGTTACGCGACCTTGTCTCTTGTGGCATTCTTTGTGCATCTGCAGCAGGGAACAGATCAGAGTATTAGTCTCAGTTAAAAATAAGTGTTTTTCTGAGGACTATTTTTTAATTGAAATCAGGTTCCCGATTCAGTTTAACACGAGGCTGCACAAAAAAACCAGCACTGGCACAATCCAAGGCCAGCACGATGGGGAAGAGAGGAGGAATGTGGGGAGGGGGGGGGAATGTATAAGCAGGACCTTCTAGCAGAAAAATGAGTCAAACAACGTCCTCAAAGACTTCAGATCCTTCCAAGCCAGAGCCACCTCTTTGCTTTGTGTTCAGACAGCACCTTGCGCAAAGGGATGGCAGTTACAGGACTCTCAGGACTCTCAGAGCCATTGTAATACCCACAAATAATAAGCGTTCCTACAGACTGACACAATTAACCAAATTCCACTTGCAGATCTTCATTGTTGGCAACTCGAGCAGCATTTTATGTAGCTGAAGCTGAAGCCTAGCTCTATTCCTACATTCTGTCTCTGGCTCTAATGAGGGATAACTGGATAACTCTGGCATGTAGTTAATCAATACAAGAATTACTTTTCTCACAGAGTTTTTATATTTAGCTAGATTCTTTTACGAGCTTTGACATTCTCAGATGAAAAGAATAATGTGTACAATGCATTGTTATAGCAAAAACTGTGTATGACATCTCTACGCATTCTCCTCCTTTTTGTTTCACCTCTTCTGTCACTGCACTCCCACAGAAAGCTCAAGACGTGCTGCGGATGTCTGAGTAACGCCAACTGGAGGCAGCAGGATTGTAAATATCATACTCACTCTTCACTGAGCAATATTCAGTGTATTTGTTTTAATCTGATATTTCCTGCATAGAAACAGAGGTTACTTCCCCTGAGAGTTCACGTATCGATAGCGCTCTCCGTAACAAGGGAAGTCCTTCGTGATTCCCACAAAAGCTGCTGCCCCTGGGTAGCAAGACAATGGATGGAATACACTGCGTAAAACTGTGGTCTTTATGGCTCTTCCTGAGGGCCCAAATCTGGAAGAACTCAACTTGGTTTAGGACTCAGCAAGAATTTTCCTTCATAGGAGTAAGGGGGTGATAAATACGAGTTTAGAGAATTGGCCATAAAGTACTGGAAAGCAAATGTTTATGGATTCTGTTTGTGGAAAAGGGGTGTGCTTCTTAACTTCCCCGCGAGTGGAAAAGTGAGAGATGATTATCTGAAGCTCTCTGAAGGAAAACCTACAGAAGAAGAAAGTATAGTTTTGTGACTCCTCAACATTGCTGCATCCCTACTGCTTAGATATCCTAAACCTTTGATTCAGCTTTCACACACATTTAATGGTTGGCAACCCTGCCCACAGCAGGGGGTTGGAACTAGACGATCTTTGAGGTTCCCTTCCAACCCAAGCCATTCTATGATTTGAGTACTTTTGATCCAGATCTACAGTGTCTATTTATAAGGACTCTATCCAGTACTGGACCTTCTGCCCTAGCTACAAGGAAATTAGTCTTTCTCTGGACAGAGCAGAAAGCAAAGGCAAATAGCTACTTCCTCTGTTTATTATTTTGGGTCCTTCTACACTAAAACATAGCTGGCACAGCTATTCCAGAGTACCTCCCAGTATTAATATTGCAGTATTTCAGTCTGAAAGTGTCTGTTAGTGATTGATTGTTCTACCTAGGAATACCTTCTGTGAGTGGTCAGTTTGTCCAACAACTTCTGTTCAGAGCTTTCATTCCACAAGATTGTATGTAGTAGAAGAGCCTCAAATGCAAACATTAAACCATCTACAACAGGTATTGATTAACGATCAGATTGTTTCAAGTAAATCTAATGTTTTTCAGACATTTTCTGTGAAACCATTCTAGCCGTACTGAGCTTGGCTGAAGGCTCCCACAGCCTCAGCACAGAATGGATTGGCCCTAATTCTGTCCTGCAGAACTAGTGATTGAGTATCCCTAACGAAAGGGCTGGAAGATCTGCAGGTACGAATGCATCAGAGAAATCTCAGTATCCTGCGGGCACTGCAGATAGTGAAGAACCACTCTGGCACATGCCAATACATGTTTCTGAACAAGTCTTTTGTATATTCCAGATCCCATCTTGAGCTGTGAACTCCTCAGGCTGGAGGAGATGGATATCCACATCTGGAAGTGGCAGTAGCACATCTGGACAGGTAGATACGTCTCTCTGGACAGGGACTCTTAATTTCACAATTCCAAATGTAACTTTAAGAGAATCTTCCAGTAAGCATTTTCCCCTTATATTCTGGAAGGAACAGATCGTTTCAGCTCCCTGCACTACTCACAACCCTTCACCTTATGAGAAAGGAAGAAACAAAACATTCATAAGCACTCACAGATCTGAAGAGCCTACATCTCATGTTCAGAAGTGTCTTAGGTCTCACTGACTAAGAATTTTTATTTTATTTTTACATTGTTTATATGTATATATATGTATATGTATATGTATAGGCTGCCTTTTTGTCTCTAGTATCTGGGAATGAGAAAAAGTGTCAGATGACCATCCAGCTCTTCCTAGATTACAGGCGAGCACTCTGCTAAGTTAAAAATGTTGGTTTAGGAAAGAATAAAAATGAAGTTTAGCAACTACATCTAATGGGAACTTAGCCAAAAACTAAGGGGAAAAAAAAATCCCAACGGAATCATTGGATTTACTCAATTATACGACATTACTCACTGTGTTGTCTCTGCTACTGAAGCACCATCCTGCTTCAAAGGCAGTATTTAATCCGGCAGTATTTTCATCTGAGGGTTCTGACTGCAACAACTGTGAGGACACGTGGAAGATTCTTCCATCATTATCTAACCACTCAGTGCTAATGTGAGCGCAGGCTGGGAAGGTCTGTGACTAGTGGAGATGAATAAACAGTTGGAGGGGAGGTATTTGTTTAATATATGTGCCAAACTGTCTTTCCAGGGTCATGGAGACTCGGCAATTCCTGGGGGCTGTCAAACTGATTACACGCAGCAAACCAGCCGGTGTGCCTCTGCCTGCTGCTTAGAGTAAGCACTGATATGTCAGTCAGACTTTACTATCAAGTACGAGCTTATGTGCGCTTCAAGTGTTGTTCAGCCTTCAACTCCTTGGTGTATTCAGTCATTTAAAAACTTTCATACACTCTAAAAAAAAATGTTGTCTTGCACTGCACTGCCAGGGGGATCTTTGTTTCAAATACAGAGCGTCAGCCTGCAAAGCTTCTGTGGAAGACCAGGCTCCCAGTGTTAAAATGATCCTTGTTTTCTATTTCTATACAATAATTTCTGTGAGATTCTTCTGGATGGAGGGCTATAAAAACGTTAAGCTGCTATTCATCACGCTGACTTGCATGATTTTATGTGTGCCCATTCTGTATAGCAGGAATACTTAGTGGGAAATTTATTCTTCGCTTTTTCACACACCATTACATTGTATTTGTGAGGATTTAGCACGTTTTCTGGCTTCGCTCACCAAATCAAGGGTCCACGTTTAATAGGTACAGCTGATGTTACAAAAACTAGGCACAATTACCAATTATGTCTCTGTCTTGTAGTAATATATCTATCTAAAGAAAGAAACATTGGGAGATCTGAACTTCTGCATCAAAGAGGAGACTGTCTTTATGAATAGGCCCTGTTTATTCCATTCTTGAGAACAACAAGCAACTACCACTATACTCTATGTAAACTGTAAGGCCATTAATCACTATCAGGAGCTGCCAACACCCCCCAGACGTTTACATATACACAGAGGAAAACGAACACGAGTTTTCTTCACTTATCTGAGCGTCACTGCCACCCCGAAGGATGTGAAGATCTAACTCCTTTATTTGACAGCACGGGAGGACTCGGGCACTCAGCTGGAAAGGTACCACAGACAGTCCAGTTTTGTACCTTCAACCATACAACTTGAAGTTCAGAGAAGAGCAGGAATACAAACTGTAATACCAATGGAAAAAAGCTACTTGTGATGCAGGCAGCAGAGCTACTTGGATGGTGTCGT
Source organism: Gallus gallus (assembly GCF_016699485.2). Lineage (NCBI taxonomy): Eukaryota > Metazoa > Chordata > Aves > Galliformes > Phasianidae > Gallus > Gallus gallus. The sequence goes on from NC_052548.1 coordinate 5,879,617, forward strand.
TCAGGAAAAAGAGTGAGCTGTCTATTATATCTGATATAATATATACATATACAGGAGAAGGGGAGAGGAGGAGGACACCATATTCTCCAAACGCATTAACATATCTCTTATTTCACAGGATTGTAACTGTACATTTTAACCCCTCAATAGTTACTCAAGGACTGAAACTGCCTTAGGTGTTAATTACAGATAATGAAAAACATTAGGTAGAAGTGAAGGAAAGTGACTGACTAAGTATTGATTACAAAAACAAGTTTTTCTAAGTGGGATGTTTGTTTTTAGTGTTATCATGAAATCAAGCATAGTCTTATGTCTGAGCATCACATGTAATTTCTGGAAAACCTTGTGTAACAGCAGATAACTCATGTAACAAGGCTCTATATCACTAGATGCCATTTTCCTTCCTTTTTAATGAAACTACATGGGCTTTAGGATCCTTACAAAGAGGAACAGTTTCAGACTGAGTTGAGAATTGTGCTGCTTGCTTTTTCACAAATACTTGAGTCATGTTCTTCCTGAGCATAAATGTTGACAGTGCAGCAAGAACAAACAGTAAATCAATTCAGTGGCAACAGCCACTAGGTGCTCTGCTTTCATCCTTCCTTCTCAACAACTACTCTTACTCAGTGGCTTCGTTTTATTTCATTACATCTCTATAAAGCAATGAAGGGAGTGCAGAGAAAGCATCATTCCATGAGTTGCTGTCAAACTGAGCCAAGCCCCAGCAGTATGTAAGCACCTGTTGTTGGGAGACCTTTTATGAATTATACCCAAAAGTCAGACTGCAGCTGAACTGAAAGTGAGGTTCTCCTTTGAAAAGGCTGTAAAAGCAACTGGTCAGTTTGGGTGAAAGGGTATACATCAGTGGAACAGACAAATCATACTTCAGGAATACATACTGCTTTATGTGTGGAAGAAGTAGTAGGGAGTAAGCATATGTCCCTTTGATCATCACAGAACTGGCTTTCAGTTATACAGCCTACATTTTCAAATTGTGGACCTTGAAAGACCAATCTATAGAACAGAATAGTATATTACCAGTGATAAAAAGGGAAAAAAAGCAAACATACACAGTTGCATAGTGAAGAGATTAAAGGAAAACAGAAGAAAGAAAATCATGCTGCGTACTTGAGCTTACCTTACCTTGTCTGAGTGTGAAAACATCCATATTAATCAATCTCGGGAGATGCAGACAGAGCACAAGAGAAGCTTTGTTGCTGTGTTGGGTATCAGGAAGGCCTTGAGACCACCCTCGAGGGGAGAAGTTGATCATCTTGCATTAAGTTGTGATGCTTTGTTGCTTTGTCTAGCACAGGTGGCAGCTCCTCTCCTGTTTGCATGGGGAAGCACAGTGCAAACTGTGGTTGTGCCACAGCAGTTGTGGGTGGCAGTGGGAGCAGACGTAGCTGGCAGGAAGTGACAGCAAGGAACACAAAGGAAAAAAACCTTGGGATTTGGAAGCAAAAGGTGTGAACGGGAAGTGGGATACTATAGTGGTGCCTCTGAGGAGGCAGGAGCTGATCCAGGCCTTGTTGGCTAAGTGCATTGGAAGGGCAACTTGAGGAGGCGGCCAAGGAAAGGAAAGGGAGGCAGAGAGAATGTGAGAATGTTGTGTGACTGGAAAGCAAACCACAAAGGGCAAGTTTCTACTTCATCAAAGCTGTGTCTGTTTCTTAGCTTGATCTGCATCATGATATTCACTTGCGAGTGATATGCAGCATTTTTGGTAGAAAAGAGTGGCTCAGCTGTTACTTTAAGAGCAAAACAGGGCTCACTGTAGCTATGAGGCTGCACTGAGCTCTTCCACAACAGGTGGAAAGGGACAAAAAGGGTTATTTAAAGGCCGCTTGCCCTGGTTGCAGTGGCAGGTGTGCTGGCAGACGCTGGGGCTCAGTGACCTTCTAGGGCTGTGCTCCCACTCCAACGGAGTGGGCTGGATGTGACTGACAGGGCCTCTGTGCCCTCGGAACGTAACGTCTGAACTGCTGTGAGTCATATTCCAGCTAGAGGTGGCAGTGCAGAGGCAGCGGCCGCCATGTCCGAGGGCCACCCCTCAGGCAGTACAGGAGATGCCGATGCCGGGCCAGCAGGGCCACCTCAGGCAGTGAGGCTGCTCGGGGCGGCTGCGTCTTAGGATCGTCGGTCCCAAACACTCACGCAGACATATTTCCCCTCCGGGACTTCTGCCGGCCCCTCGTGACGACGTGATCACCCCGCCACAGACGGCGTCTCCACACGGGCCAGCGGCGGCGCTAAGGAGACGCCCGCGCTTCGAGCGCGGCTCTCACGGTGAAGGTGCGCGGCCACGTGCGCTGGGTGACGGCAACGGCGGCGCGCACGCATGCGCATATCGCCCTCAGCCGCTCCTCACATGCACACCTGCGCGCGCCGCCGCCCATCTCATCCCCCCCGCATCGCCTCCCTCCTTCCTTCTCTTCTCCCGCCTCTCGCGCCGTCCTCTGTGTCTCCGCGCCGAGCCCCGCCTCACGAGAGCGCCCGGCGCGGCCAATGGGCGCCCAGCATGGGGTGGTCGGCGGGGGCGGGGCTCGGGAGGAGCCTCTCTGCGGCTGCGCGCGTGCCGCCCGCGGCGGGAGGCGGTCTCCGCGCTTGCGCGCGGCGGCGCGCTCGTCCTCTCAAGAGGAGCGGAGCGGCGCGCGCCTGCGCCCTTTGCCGTCTGCTGCCCAGCGCCCGGGAGGGGGGCTCGGTGCGCCTGCGCGTTGCGGCCTACGTCCCCCCCGTGCCCCGGAGGGGGGGGGGTTGCTGCGCATGCGCCCCGCGCCGCCCGCCCCTCGCCAGCAGCAGCAGCAGGAGGAGGTGGAGGAGGAGGAGGCGGTGGCGGCGATTCTGGCTGAGGGGAGCGTGAGGCAGTGCGAGCGCCGCTGCCGCCCCCTGTGATCCGGGAGCCCCAGGTCCGGGCGGAGGAGGCGGCGGAGGGCGGCAGAGCGGCGGCGGCGGCAGCAGCGGCAGCACAGCGGCAGCAGGAGGAGTCTGCGCGCGGCCCCCCCTCCCTCAGCCCCGCTACAGCCCCCTCCCTCCCTGCGCGCTCCGCTCCGCACCACCACCATGTCGGCGCCGGCGGCCAAAGTCAGTAAGAAGGAGCTCAACTCCAACCACGATGGGGCCGACGAGACCTCAGGTGAGGCCGCGCCGGGGGCGGGAAGGGAATGGCGGCCTCCGGCTCGCACCGCGCCGCACCGACCGCCATTTTCCCCAAGCACACGGGCCGCGGCCGGGCCGGAGGCGGGAAGAGCGCGGGGCCGGCCGGGCGGATGTGCAGGCCCCGGCGGCGGCAGGAGGAGGCCATGTTAGCGCCCTTTTGTCTCCGCTCCCGGCCCGGCCTCCTTCCCCACGGGCGCAGGCGGGGCCGGGCGGGGGGCGCTGCGGCCTCGGCGGAGCGGCGGGACCCCCCCCCGCTCTCCCCCCCCTCCCGGAGCAGCATCCGCGGAGCCTCATTGTGCTCCGCCGCCATGATGCTTGGCCGCCTCCCGCTCTCGGCGCCGCCGCCGCCGCGTGGTGCCGCTCCGCCGCGCGGGGATGGAGCGGCGCCGCCGCGGGGCCACGCGGTGCTCGGCCGAGCGAACCGCCCGCGCCTCCCCACGTGCGATCGCGGCGGCGGCGGCTCCGCGCTTTTGAAAGGTCGCCGCCGCGCCGCGGGTTTCCTCCCGTTTGCCGCCGCCGGGGGAAGGGCGCAGCGCTCTCCTTCCTCCGAGCCCGCCGCACGCTGCGGTCACACACGTGCTCCCCGCGGCGCGACCGGGCCCTTTCGGGGAGAGCCGAGCCGTGCGGGGAGCACTGAGCGCGCCGCGCCGACCCCTTCCCGCTGCCGCTCATTCATCCCTGGGCGCGATGGGTAAACAGGCGGCCTTTAACAGAGAGCTTCGCCGGCCGTGTCCGAGGGGACGTAGCGATGGGAAAATACCCGACGAAGCGTGACCTCGGAGTTCTGTCCTTGTAACTGACCCATCCGGTGTGCTTTTCGGTTTTTAGAAGGCAGCGCGTTCCGTGTTGGGCTATTTCCATCGATATTTCTGTCTTTCCGAATTACTTAACGCACGTTCCTTGAGATCTGTTGGTCTTAGGCTTGCAACTTCTTAGCGAAACTGTTAGTAATCTCTCCTGATTCACTTACTGCCTATGTTGATTTGTAAAACCACATAGAGGAACTGGAGCTGTGATTTTTGGAGGTAAACTTGTAAGGAGTCCCATTTCTGTGAACTTTCTGGCACTTCGGCCGTACTTGACCATAAAGTAGGTGAAACTCGAAGGCCTGGTAGTGCTTAAGGCACCAAATAGAAATGCCTGTGTTTCTGCATTAGGTCACTGGAAGAGGCCTTAGGAGAAAACGGGAAGTGATTCCTCAGGTTCAAGGATTGAGGGATTTTGATGCATTTTCATTTATTTTTCAGAAAAAGAGCAACAGGAAGCAATTGAACACATTGATGAAGTACAGAATGAAATAGACAGGTAAACGCTACAAAGCTTTCATTTTTCTTTAGCGGGAAGTAAGAGATTGCCAAAAATAAAAACATTCGGTGAGGTGCTCAGCAGTGATTCTCAGTCCATTTGGATTCCCCTATGGGGTGCGTTGTGTTCTGACCTGACCAGGTGTAAGAATTATTTGTGTATGACCAGAACTTTGAAGTAGTCCCTCCATTTGTTGGTTAACAGTTTTTGACTGAAAGTATAGAACTTGAGTTTGTATTTTTAAATTCACTGTGACAGTTCAGAGGTTTATGACTTACTGCTTGCCCAAGTTAAGACAGGTGATGTTTTGCAAAAGTATTCTCATGCTTTTAAGCGGTGAGGTTGAAACGGTAGCTTTATTGTTAATATTTTTAATCAGACATCTGTGTGTTTGTAGAGTAGCAGGTAGAAAACTTCATTGAAAATGTAGTTTAATTTCCCCAGCCAGTGGGTACTCTATCGCTGTTTGTCTGGGTCTCATCTGCATGCACACTGTCCTGCTAAGCGTGCAGGTGATGAATGAGGCTTGGACTGTGTAGAACAGTTGTGGTTTCAGGGCTCTGTCTTTTACAAAGCCAATTAAGTGTTCTCTCTTAAGACCTTACTGATGTGGGGTACAAAGTTACTTTGCTATCGTCACGTTTACCTGCCCCGAAATTATACAGGGCGGGTGATAGTGTTATACCCTACACATCAACAGGTGTCTTGCAAACAGAACATGTAAGATGTTGAGTACTGCCTTGCGTTGCATAAATAGGGGTCTGCCTCTCGTAATGCTGCAAAGCATAAAATATACTTAGAACGCTCCGTTAAGATGTGTGTGATTGCTTCTGGTAGGGTGTTTCCTACCAGTGGTTACAGGTTTGGGCCTCTGTTTTATGTTTGAGCTCCTGACTACTGCAATTAAACCCGTTCAGTTTGCAGCTAACTACTGATGATACATCTTTAAGGTTTCTCTCGTGAGGTTAGCATGGCTCTTTCTATTACAGACTGAATGAACAAGCCAGTGAGGAAATTTTGAAAGTAGAACAGAAATACAACAAACTCCGCCAACCATTCTTCCAGAAGAGGTCAGAATTGATCGCCAAAATCCCAAATTTCTGGGTAACAACATTTGTCAACCACCCGCAAGGTATATTGCTAATAGCCCTCTGTTTCCATACATTCAATGCTTCCTTGCTTGTAATGTGAGGCTCTTGCAGTTCTGAGTGTTTTCTAGGAATGTTACTTGGCATGCACTTACACAGAAGCCTGCTTCATATGCGAACACTTCCTTTTGTCACAGGGTACATTTTATAAGCTTTTTGGCTCTTGCATTTGGTGACCAAAGGAACATCTTGATCACTAGAATTCCATGGCAGTTTTCTTCCTGTATTTTAAATGACAAGTTTCACACTATCCTGAAATGATCAGCCCCTTCAAAGAAAATAGAGCTGCTAATAGTCTGTTCTCTGGCTTCTGTCTCAAAAAATGGGCCACAAGAGGTTGGCTCAAATGTGCTGCTTTTCAGATCATATGCAGTGTGAATTTCCTATATTTCATGTCCATGACATCTGTTTAACAGCTTTGTTAACTTGGAATTCCTCTTTCTACCTTAGTATCTGCACTTCTGGGAGAAGAAGACGAAGAGGCACTGCATTATTTGACCAGAGTTGAGGTGACAGAATTCGAAGACATCAAATCAGGTTACAGAATAGATTTTGTAAGTACTTTGAATACTCCTTCACTTTTGACTTTGCTGTTTTGAGTGTGGTTGTGTATGGGGTTTAATCTTTTCAGTCGTCTATTTAGTACCAGGTTTGACTTGGCACGTGTATGATTACTTTCTGTGAGTTCTAACTCTTTGCTTTCAACTCTGCAGTATTTTGATGAGAATCCATACTTTGAAAATAAAGTTCTCTCCAAAGAGTTTCACCTGAATGAAAGCGGAGACCCATCTTCAAAATCAACTGAGATCAAATGGAAATCTGGAAAGGTATGTATCCGTGTATCTGGGAGAGGCAATTGCTGCTGTATGTGATACCATCATTTTCATTTGTGTTCCTTTTACTTTTTTCATCATTGCGGTGCTCTCTTCCCCTTTCCACCCCTTTCCCTCTTTTCTATATGTGTAATTCATGCTATGTAACACTTACATGGAGATACGTAGTTAATTCTCAGTTCTGTACAATAGCTCAACTGAGCTGTTGTGCAGAAATTACAGTTTTCGTATGAAGTAGCTGAATGGTCTTTAAAATATGCCACAAAATTGATGTGAATTTTGGTATTGTTCTTCATTTAAATAATGTAAGTCTATAAATGTTACAATTCTATCAAGAAAACAGACATTGGAAGTTCTGAGTTCTTATAACCCAAGAAAGAATGGGTTAAATACAGGATGGTTGCATTCTTCTCAAACTTAAGAATCAGGTTGTTAAGAACTTAGGAAACTTTTGGTCTGATGTGGTGGATGGATGTTCTTGTGACCATATGTTTTAGTGGTGTGTGCATGTTTATTTGCTTACCACAGAGAATGTCCTGAAGACTTCAAAGCAGAGAGTGTTAAGATAAGAACACCAGGCAGGTCTGCATCAAAGTGTTAAGTTAATGACAGAGTTTAGAAGTGTGGAGACTGAACGTTTCTTAAACTGTGTGTTTATGTGGTAGTTGTAGCATTGAGCTACAATCGCAGCAACTCTAGAGTAGTATTAAGCTATTTTAAGTTTGGCATTTCAGTAAACACTTGTTTACTTCCCAGGACGGGGAGGCATAAAGGAAATGCAAGTTCTTGTGTATCCGCAGTGTGTCAGTGGAAGTCACTAAAAGAAGCAAGTAGGCTTGCTACTGAGTGGCACCTTTTGCTGTGAATCCTTCAGGTTCCAAATGTTTATTCTAAGATTTTTCCCTGAAAGATGGAATAAATGACATATTTTGGTTGTTTAGACAAGTATGTTTCTAAATGGTGCTCATGTTTTCCTTTTTTTGGGGGTGGGGGAGGGGGAGGAGGGGAACACACAAAAATGTGTAAAAATGTATTTAGGGAACTTCCTAATTTTGCTTTCAGGATCTGACAAAACGTTCAAGCCAGACACAGAACAAAGCCAGTAGGAAGAGGCAGCATGAAGAGCCAGAAAGTTTCTTTACCTGGTTCACTGACCACTCTGATGCAGGTGCTGATGAACTAGGAGAGGTCATCAAGGATGACATCTGGCCAAATCCATTACAGTACTACTTGGTAAGAATAGCACAGTGCTGTTGATGGATACCTGCAGAAGTGCTGTGCAGGTAAAAGTGAATTTGACCATTGTAGTTATTGTATGTGTCTTTAAGGTTCCTGATATGGATGATGAAGAAGGGGAGGGAGAGGAAGACGACGACGATGATGAAGAGGAAGAAGGATTGGAGGATATTGATGAAGAAGGAGATGAAGATGAGGGAGAAGAAGATGAAGATGATGATGAGGGAGAGGAAGGAGAGGTGAGCGCTTAGCCTTTACCTGTTCCCTCTCTCTGATCTATGGGAACCAAATCAGTTTAATAAAGGGACTTTCTTGTGAGAATATTGAGTCATTGGCATAAAGGTAGTTTTCTGTACAGTCACTGATAAAGTTTTAGAAGGAGAGAAGCAGAACTATTACTGCTTTGACTGATGGTATTTCAGTGTAGTGGTAAGTACGTTTGTGTGTCTGTGTGTGCAAATAACTTGGTTTGAGTAAACCTGCAAGGAAGGTGCTCTAGATGAATTAGAATATTAGTATCTGCTCTAGCTTAATAAAATAAGTAATTAGTGAGCATTATAGCAAAACTTTACTTGTAAATAGCTTTTGTCGATGCATCCAGTTCTGTGATTCTCCTGCCTGTTGGTTCATTTTGGCTTATTGGCATCCTAGCTTAAGACTCTTTGTTGAGTTCAGGAGTTAAGTTTTGCTTAGTAGCAAGTAGGCTTCTGGGGACCGCACTCAGGGCGTTGGGAAGTTTGAAACTGACCATTTGTTTCTGGTTACTGAGGCAGGAGGACCACTGTGGGTACCAGGCACTGTATGCTGAGTAATGGGCTGTAACCTAGAATATTAGCATCTGAAAGTTGAATTTTGTTCTTCTGATTTTTAAAAAGAAAACACAAAAAGAATTCACTTTTGAAATAATGAATATTAGTGATTCTGAGTCATGAAAACTGTTTCAAAACTGCTTTTTCAATGGGACATACAGTACTGACTGACTTCTGTGTAGATGCATAACTCACGACAGGTGTCACTGTTAGGGAAGAGGGACAGATCATGCACAGTGCTATGAGTAATACAGTAGGACTGTAGTCTCTAGGGTAGCAAAACATTCTGGTTACTGCATTTGAAAGTTCATGCTATCTGGAGTTTAGTGATTAGATTTTTTTAATTGTTGTTTATCTTTCAACAGGAGGATGAAGGAGAAGATGACTAATTGAACACTGATGGATTCCAAATTCCCTTTTTACCTTTTTAATTTTTCTCCAGTCCCTGGGAGCAAGTTGCTGTCTTTTTTTTCTTGTGCTCAGTCTCCTTGTTCTCTTGAGGTCTCTTTTTCTCTCCTCTACACCATGGTTCACAATTTAATTTGGGGAAAATACCTTGAGCAGAACACAGTGGAAAAGAATCTGCCGGTTTCTGTTTCAAGTTCATTTTTATCCCTTTCTGTCTCAAAACAAAAACTGTTTATGGAATCAACACCATATTCTGTGGGAAAAAAGAAAACCTTCTGCTCCCTTCACTCTGCTGGAAGCTGAAGAGTGCTAGGCCCCTGTGTAGTAGTGCATAGAATCTAGCTTTTTTCCTTCTTTCTCTGTATATTGGGCTCAGAGATTACACTGTGTCTCTATGTGAATATGGACAGTTAGCATTTACCAACATGTATCTGTCTACTTTCTCTTGTTTAAAAAAAAAAAGAAAAAGCTAAAAAAAAAAAAATGGGGTTATAGAAGGTCAGCCTGGGGTGGGTTTCAGATGTGTGGGTGGGGTAAGTGGGCATTTTGACAACATGGCTTCTTCTCCTTTGGCATGTTTAATTGTGATGTTTAACAAACATCCTTGCAGTTTAAGATGACACTTTTAAAATAAAATCTTCTCCTAATGATGACTTTGAGCCCTGCCACTTGATGGAGAATCAGCAGAACCTGTAGGATCTTATTTGGAATTGACATTCTCTATTGTAATTTTGTTCTTGTTTATTTTTAAATTCTTTTTTTTTTTTGTTTCACTGGAAAGGAAAGAAAGATGCTCAGTTTTAAACGTTAAAGTGTACAAGTTGCTTTGTTACAATAAAACTAAATGTGTACACAAAGGGACTGGTTGGTCTTCACTGAAAGAAACAGTTGTAATATTCTGTTTTGGACTTGCACATAGTTTCTTGGCATTTTGGGGGGCATTTGGTCAGTATTTATGTAGTGCAATGCAACCTTGTGGTTCTGTGGACTGATAATCAGTTCATTTAGGTTCCATTATTTCAGTACTTGGAAAGTGCTCCATCTGGCAGTTACTGCTGCGCACTCCGTTTCTTGAATTATGTGGCAGTCATAAGATGAGGCTGTAGTGCATATGCCTTGTATGAAGATAAAGTGTATGTTCACATTCTGCAAAAAGAAAAACCACTTGACTCAGCTGTTTTAGTAGTAACTTGGAGTACTGTACCTCAAGTAAATCAGTTTGCATGAGAAGACCATGCAAACTCGGAATAAAAAGATGGGATGGGCTCTAGTAAGATTTTCTGTGGTTCTGAAATTCTGTTCAGGTGAAAATAAATACTCAGTGCAAGCAAACTTTTTGGGTTATTTCAATTAGCAAGATTCTTTGAAGCTTTTGTATAAAGAAGCTGCTACTTACTGCTTTCTCTCCTTGGTAGCAGCGTGTAAATATGCTTTAGATACACTTTTTTTTTCTCCCCCCATGTTAAGAGACTGTGTTTGAATAGCTTGTAATGATTTCACGTAGAGGTTGTTGGTATTTCACAAAGTGTAATGAAAGTTGTTTTAACATGCTGTGCTTTTGAAATATTTAAAAGATTGTATTAGCTAATCTCAAATTCAAACAGCTAGTTCTCTTTGGATGTGTAGAGAAGACTGTCTTCTGGGAAGACTTGCTCTTATATTCCCTGATTCCTTTTCCTTACAGAATTTGCCGTAATCAAATTCTGCTTTTCTCTTTTTTTTTTAATGCTTAGGAATACACTTAGCAGAGCAAGATTAATCCCTTCTTGAGACATGCCCAAATAACATAGGAAAGGGGAGAGTGTTCTGTAAGTGTTGGGTCCATCTTGGATTCAGTCCGGTTACCGGAGGCGATACAACATCCAGTCTGCATGCGATCAATGCAAAATAAGATCATCTACTTTATTCCATCTCAACAAAAGCTTCTGCTCAGGTCTTGCTTCTTGCAAAGCAAAACAAAATACTAACTGTAATGTTTTTTTTTGCCATCTAGAGAGAGAACAGATAGTTAAGAAGCCTATAATTTTTTTTGTTTGATTCCTTTTTGCTCTAAGATGGAAGTCCACTACCTGTTGCGGTGGCGGGTTGATGTGCTATTATTACTTGCCCTGATGCCTCACAAATGTTAATTTTTATGTATTCCTAATTGATTGTAGATCTTTAAGGAAAAGAACCTAGCTAGTCTTAATTTAATGCTTTGTGGAAAAAAGAAAAAGGAAAATGTGCCATTGTTGCTAACATGTCTGTTATTGTTGGAAAACCTATAAAAACTGTTTGGAAAGTAATCAAATCTTCAGGTTCTGTAAAGTCAAAATGCCATGAGCAGGAAATGGAAAGTCTGGATATTCAAATGCTTCTTTCAAGGTTTCCTTATCCCTTTACAGTGGATTGCATGGATTTTACAGGATGACAAAACATTCTTGCTACTGTACTGATGATACCGATCTTCCTGTGAAACGGAAGGGTTTACTACTGGCAACAGCTGAAGAGTAAACTAATGTACTAAAAAAGTAAACCATATTTAAATGTAATCTTAAATATTTTTTTCTGACAATAGGAATGAATAGGGATGAACACATTTCTCACCAACACTGAAGAAATACTGCAGATGGGCATCATGCGCTCTGACTGTTCACGTAATGTCTAATTTGACTGAATATAAGTAATGGGTGCCCGTTTTTACTTGATTTCATCTGTGTATGCATTCAAAAAAGCATTGAGAGGTAATGTCCACCCTGGATAAGGATGGGAGATTAATTTCTATTGAACATGTCTCTATCTCTTGTTAATTCTCCAATGCTGCTTGAGCTCCTCACATGCAGTTGATCCTACTGAGTGAAACTTGTCACGGGTGGAAGCTGAATTTAGGCTTTATGGCTTGAATTTCCAGGGTTAAAATATGGAATTGGTGGCAATTTAAAGTTACTGTACTTAAATGACTTAAACGACTTGAAGGTTATTTTAAGTTTGAATTTTAATTGCTATAAAATGGAATCTTTTGTCTGTAATTTCTAGTGCCAAAAGAAAGCAAATATATCCATGTGTGTAAATAGTTAGGTTTTTTAACATGTATGCTTATTCATAGTTGTCAATACAGGTTTTTGTCCCTGTAAACAAGCATTATCTGAATCGATTTCTCAGTCATTCATGCCATTTGTTTGAACCTGTAAGCTTCTCTTTGTACCACTTCAAAACAGGTGCATAATGGTAGCACTTTGTTTATCTGATGCTGTTCCTGAATTTTGAAGCCATGTCTTTTTTTTTTTTTCCAAAAGAAAACCTGAAATCATTTCTGATGTACCTTCAAGCTATCCTTCTATTGGAAGGAATTAAAGTACCTTTAACTGTAACTGGATGTTACCATTTCTAAGAGTCTTTTTCAAAAGCTTCAGGTATTAGTCCCAAACTGCGTTGTTGGGTGGAGGTTGTATGTACGCTCGCTTTTATGGACTGCAGGTACCCAGTATGGTAATGGTGGGGTCACAAGTGACCCTGGAACAAGAAGCTTGCTTCTGCAGGGGAGCAGATCTTTGCTTAATCTCTTGCACTCCTTTCTCTAGCATAAAATAGAGTTTTCTAAGGCTTTTCTCTTGATCCCACATCTGAGTGCACGTGCTCTATAGTGAAGGGAGTCCTGTAAGACCTAACACCCAGTGCCTGCAAAGTAGCATCACTTTGAGCAGCAGTGACCTTGCTGCTACTCTGAGGGCCATCTCTGACTGGGGGGGAGGCAGAGGGCTGCCAGCACGGACAGACCCCCTTGGCCTTTGGGCGCACACATGCTGTGAGCGTTGGCTACTGCCAGCCCCATCCCTCCTGGCTGCAGGACTCATTCAGCCAAGTGAACCTTGTCCAACTCTTCCAGCTCCCTGGGCTCCATGTACCGATACCCAGCCTCAGGGGGAGGGTAGAGGACCGAAAAGAAAGAGGAAGACCCTCTACAAGCCCCCAACACAGCAGTGGGCAGACCGACCTCTGTACCTCACTGTGCTAACCACAGCTTCAGTCCCTACACACGGGACAGGTTTGTCCACTGCTCCTGTGAAACTCCAAAGCCAACTAATACATCTTCTCCCTTCCTAATGTTTCCACAGAATGAAGAGTCTAATTAAAATCATTCCTTAAACACTAAACAGAGCAGGTTCCAGAAGGGGTTATATTAATCTAATGCACTCGCTTTATTAACAACAGGAGCATGTTCAAAGGTTTTATAGAAGTCTAAGGCTTCATTAATTCAACTTGATTAAGCTAGATTTAAATTTTACATTTTCTGGTGATTTCCTTATACTAATTATTCACTTGTAGACTATTTACAAAGGGCTTGTGTTAGAAAAACGGCTCTAATTAAAAGGAAAGCATTCTGTTTATTAGCCAATTTCTAAGTACGTACGCGGGAATACGATCAACTCTGGATGGCTCCAGGGCTGGAAAAGCACATTAGTGCAAGAATAATACGCGGTGCTGCCGAGGAGGGATCTGAGGGGGACGTTTCTGCCACCTGAAGGCAGTGATGGCGCGCCTCGCTCGAAGGGAAGGCTGTGATACACCGCGTATCAGCTCTGCGCGGCACTGAGGCAGCGCTCGGCAGTTTTGTGGTGACGCTGCCGATGGGTTCGGGTTACTTTTGTCCCAGATATCCAGCTGACGCAGCGTTGTCTCGGTCCTGCCCCGCAGATGGGCATCTCTACAGGGGAAAAGTTGGTCGCAGACAGATTGGGCGTCGTCTCCTTTCCAGGGCAGCACCGTCCCTAGAGGAGAGCTGTAGATTGCCCTACATGCAAACTAGAAACAGCTGGCAGAACCAGCACAACCAACAGCGCCCGGCTTCAGCCCGGAGATGTCACGAACTGAGCGCGGCCCGAGCTAAAATCTGTCACGGCGCCCCCGTAACGACACTTTGCCACAAAACTCCGGAGCCGGTGCCTGCGGGTCTGTGCCCGCTGGGGGCGGGAGGTACCTCGGTTTCCTCAGCGTCCGCCCGCCGCGCCTCTCCTTCCCGCCGCCATCCTGGCCGTTCCCTCAGGGCGGGGACGGAGGGCTGAGCTCCCCCCAGGGCCGAGCGCTGCGCGGGGACGGGAGGAGGATCCTCGCTCCCTGAGGGCCGCCCGCCGGGAGTTCCCCGACCCGGACCCCGCGAGAGGGCGCTGGCGGGGCCGCGCCGCTTCCCGGGAAGGCTGAAGTTTGAAAAAGTGCCGGTTGTTGGCGGCGCCGTACGGAGCGATGGCGGCGGGGAGTCCGCAGGTGAGCGGCGCGGAGGGCGGGGCGAGCGTGAGGTGGGGGGCATCGAGGCGTCTCCCCCGAGCCCGGTCCTGGGGGCCCTCTGAGGGTTTCCCCATCCTCCCGCCTGGAAAACTCGGCCCCGTGCTCCGCCGGAAGCCCAGAGGGGGCGGTGGGCAGAGAGGATTGCGGCTCTCTCCCACGGACCGCGCCCCGGGCGCTGCGAGAGGGAGTGGGTGGGGGGGGAGCGATCCCGCAGCGCCCGGCGCTCCTCAGGGAATCGGGGTCTGTGCTGCGGAGGAAAGCGGGGTCCTCCTCGGCATGGGAGGGGCTGCGCGGCTCCCCGCTGGGCAAAACACTGATTTCTGGGATAAGCTCCCCGGCACAGGGGGTGCGAACTCCTCCATGAGGCGTTTCGAGCCGAATCTGGGCAAGAAGTGATGGAGAGGCGGCACAAAGAGCTCTCGGTGCCATTGCTGCGGTGTGCCCCATCCTGCAGCCACACGGGCTCTCCGTGCTTGCCAAAAATCTCATCGCCCGGTGTTGGAAGGAGGACCAGCTCCAGGCAGGGCTGCAATCGCTTTTTTCCAAACCGAGCCGTGTCCTTTTCTTGTGAAGAGTGACTGCGGTTAACGTGAGTCTGCCCGACATGGGCCTCGACACGAAGTTGCTGTGAAAGAAGGGATTTAAAACGCTCTGGTGAACGCGTGCGGTCTGCAGCGGGGATGCGCTCATCGCCCCTGACTCCTTACATCAAACTGTAGATCGGTTTCAGTCGGTCAGAGCTCTGAGGGACGGCTCTGTGCTGGGCTTTGTGCGGGTGGAGCTGATGGCCGGGCTGGGTAGCAGCCCAGGGGCTGCGATCCAGAGGGCTAAGGGCAACTTGGGCTCTGCTGAAGTCTTTGCTGGTTAGGAAGCAGTCTGGATGCTTCAGCACAGCCTGAGTGCAGCTGAAGCCCTGGGTGAGATCTAGCAGCCAAAAGTACCCCAAGTGAGCTAATTAAAGCTAGCTGGGGGTATTTCTGTGCAAGCTGTGAATGTGCGCCGGGATTGCACTGTAGGCATTCGCTGAAGGGCTGACCTCTGGAAAGCCAGGAACAGCTGCACGTGGGCTGTAGCGACATCCCGACATCCCACCGACGTTCCTGGGTCAGAATGCAAAATGCATCAACACAAATGCAAATGTAGCTTTCTTATCCTCCTCAGTAATGCAATGTTCTATGCTCCTGGAGCAAGCTGTATCTATGTTAAGGCATCCCTGCTCTATAGAGGGGTAGTAGGACCCAGTAAAGCATACCATGCTTACATTCTAATTGTATTTAGGAAATGAGTGTGGTGCATTCTGACCAGCTTCTGGCAGAGTGACTTGAAGGAAAACTGACCTGACTGCTGCCCAGATTGTTCCTGTTCTCTGAATCGGTATCCAGGTTTCTGGACTCGGTACCCTTTGTCAGCATTAATCTTGCATCAGCTACTCATTCTATTGCTCTGGGTGGATGGAGGGGAAGAACTGCTTACCTCCATTTGCATAGTTTGGATAGAAAATAAATCTACCTGCTTTTTCTGATTTTTTTTTTTTTTAAATTAGCCTTAACCAGCAGACTAATGTTAGTCACTTTTTACACACTGGATAAAGAGCTTTTTGATTTTCCAAACTCGAGCTGGTAGAGGTTGCTTGTGAGTCAGGAACTCCATGATTCAAGTTCTTCCTCGCAAAACCCTGGATGTTTTTCAAAGCTCTGGCTTAGTTCCTGGCTTTATTAATTGGGCGAGAACTTCCTGGACTCAGGATGTTAATCTGAACCTTTTTGTTTTGCTACCAATCTGAACAATTCCTATTATGGCTATAGCGTATCCCTTGCAGACCCAACTTGGTTTTAGGCCAAATTTAAAATAGATTTGTTTTTCCTTCTAGTTCTTTCATTATTTTGCTGTCAGGCTGAAATTGTACTGCAAACTGATCGAGGATCTTGGTTTGGGTCTTTGAGATGCGTAACGAAATATACAGAGTGTGATTGGATAATTATGTGTTTCTGTGTGAGTGGCACAGGCTTTGGGTACATAGCACACTTAAAGTGCAGCAGTGTACGTTGAGTAATGCAAAACCAGTGTGGTTTATTGTTGGGAATGTGGTCAACCAATTAAAGAATATGAAAGCAAGTCAGGATTCCTGAGTTCTGTCTTTAGTGTGGTTGTGTGGTATCGAGTTGGAAGGGAGTTTGGCTGTGCAACCATTTCTTTTGCATTTAAGTGGGGAACGTGATCGTGCTACGTTGTTAAGATGTTAAATGCTCTTAATGCCATAAAGCCACCCCTTGTGCAGAAGAGAGAAGCACAGCCTCTTGTTTTGATCTGTTTCTTTAGGTATTAGGTAGCATCCTTCTGGGTAAAGTCTTAAGAGCTCCTGTTTGAATTCAGTGCTTGTTTGGTGAGTGAGATATACCTTAGATGCTGCTGCCTATACTGTGCCGGTTCAAGGTTTGTATACAGAACACCTCTGTCCAGAGGTGCTGCTGAGGCATATCTCAGCAGAACAGGGCGTATTGAAAACAATACAAAACAAAGCCCAGAGCAAGTGTGGTGTCTGCTGAATGAAACATGGAAAGTGGCCTTGCTGCCTGCAAACCACAGGTGGAGCACAAGTTGAGACAGCAGGCTGCTTCCCTTTTCAGACACAGCTGAAAGTTAAGCTTATTCTCTGCTCGTTCGTAAGCAGCTGCTGTAGGGGTTATGTTTTTCTTCTTTGGGATAACAGCTTTGAGTTGTGATGTTCTGTAACGTCTCTAACAGGTTAGTTGGTGTGTGTCTTTGGACATATAATCTGTATTTACTGTATGGTACTAGTAAAACGTGATCAGGACAAAGGCAAATATTGGCTAAGCTTTGATACTGTAGGAACAAAGATTTATGTAGCCATTAAGTAACCAAAAGAAAACTAAGATGGAGGTTTGTTTCTACTGTGATTTAAAGCCAAATTACGGCACAGTATAATCAAAGTTACATTTTGTCCTCCAGAATTTGAATCTAAGTCTTGAAAACTTCATGAAAGGATGAGCTTCAGAGTTTGTGCAAACCATTTTCTAAATGAAATGAGAGAGTGGAATCTTTATAAGGGTATTGTTTCATCCTTAAAAAGAAGGTTAAACTGTTATTGCTTGATTGCAGGGCAGCTGTCTCTTGCAGCTGGGCAATGGTGTGAACTTAATGGATCCAAGCTTCCAGCAAAAACTGGAGGGCGAGAAGGAACTACTTCGTCGTGCTATACAGAAAGAACTGAAAATTAAAGAGGGAGCAGAAAACCTGCGTAAAGCGACGACAGACAGAAAAAATCTTGCTCATATAGAGCATGTGCTGAAATCCTCCAACCGCAAACTAGAACAACTTCATTGGGAACTTCAGGAGCTCAATGCAAGGATTGTGATAACTGACAAAGAGGACAATAAGACAGGTATGGCATAGGTCACAGACAACAGGAAAATCTTACGGTGCTCCAATGCTAGTGGGGATTTTACCTGTTGGTATTCAGCTGATGAAATAATCTGTGCGTTAAAAGGTTGGGAATGGAGGCAATTGAGGTGAAAGGAGTCAGGTAACATGAGAGATTAGTGTAGAGGGAAGAATGCTGGGCATGAACAATATTCAGGAGCAGGCTGTAGGTGAAATTGAAGGGATCTGAGTAGAGTTTCTAGGCAGCTGAACATTTAAGTACCTTATGGGATGTGAATGAGTGTAAAATTGAAAGAGTGATAGGTAGGAGTGGTTCACTGATAAAAAGAAATACTTATAAACTTAAGCTTCATTTGAAACAATATTTTGCTGTCAGTTTTGTAGAGAATAGAGACCTTTCTATGTGTTATTTTGGAGCTTAACCTTCTTTTGTGGAATCATTTTGAACCACACAGTGGAATAACCCAAGAAGAGATGACTAATTATGTTTATGACATAGTTTGTAGAGATGGATCTTTATCTCCTGACCCCTGTCTCTGGGAAAGAAACCCAGATCCCATGGCAAGGAAGATTGAAGCTCTGAAAAAGCAGCTGCATGTTGAAATGAAAGTCAAGCAAGGTGCTGAGAATATGATCCAGATGTATTCAAGTGCAACATCCAAGGTAAGCAGGAATAAACAACAATTTGGGCATATCGATTCCTGGAATTAAATACATATATATATTAAGTCCGTATACAAACTCTCTCTGGTAATTGGTGTGTGAAAGAAATTAATCTGTGAGGCATGCTTCCTAAACTGAATACTAGCTCTGCGTTTTGGTGCTCAGCATAGTGACAGCAGATTTTGATACTGCACGGGACAACCAATCGTATGAAAGTAACATGTTGCAGCAAGTCCAATGCATAGGTTGCAAGAATTGAAAAGGAATTGGATGGCGCATATATCATTTGTCAAGGGCTTAAGCTAATCTGTAATTACTGGATGTTAGGGCAAGGCTTTTCTGGAAGGGCATTTTAGTCTACTTTGGCCAATGGTATGGTTGCCTGTGCCTTTTATGAATCATGTGGTGATTACTGTTAGAGGAGAATTATTAGACTGGCCAGACTGGCACAGTCTGGCAATTTTGATCCTTATAGCAGTTCTTCCATGGCATTAATGATAGAGTTGGGAATCTTTTTTTTTTTTTTTTTTTTTTTTTTTTACCTCGGCCATCTAAATCCTTCTGTGAAAAGTTCTAGTTGAATAAACAGTTGCTGTAGGCACTCTCATTCATTCCTGAAGAGATGAATGACCTTTTGGAAAAACATTTCTTACACACTGCAGACTCTTCATGACTCCTTTGGTGTAGATGCTGAACTTGGCTGACTGAATGTCCACATAGATGTATTAAGACATCCAACCTCAATGTTCATAGCGACTTCAGTTTAGAGGCAGACTTGAGTTGGAGAGAAGTATCTCGTAGGAAGTGGCATGATAGAAGTGCTATCTCTAGAAAACGGAGATATTCTGTAATTCTCTTTAGCTTGAGAAGGTAGTGAGGGTAATATAAGAGGTACATTCAGTTGGTAATGTGAGGAAATTTAAGTTAAAAAGTGTTGTATTGTTCATTGAGTTGGTGTGATGTTTTGATACCACTGGGTAATTTAGGACGGAACTCAGCATGTAATATCTCTTTATTTGAGAGAAATTTTCAGTGCTTTACTAGTTTCATATTCATCCCACTTACTGAGTTTGGCATAATCATATTTGAAAGTCAAAGGATAATTTAAAAAAATCCAAGCTTAATTCAGTAAGACCAGCAGTGTACAGGGGTGTGCTATTCTGATATTCTCAAATGTTATGCTCAAAAATACTGTAGGTACAACTAACAAGTGAACGACAAGTCTCAGCTGACTGCCAGATTTGGTGTTAACTGACATATCTGTTAGGTGTTTTGTAGTAACTCATTTTTTTTCCCTTGGTGTCATAGACCATCAAAGACTCCTTGGGCTGTCCTTTCTCTCTAAAAATTGAGATAATGATCTTGAAGTCCTTGATCCTCAGCAATGTCTCTTTGACATAAATGCTTATGTATGCTATTTCAGAATTGTTTATATGATCCTTATTGCAGGTAGCATCTCACCCCTTAGCTGAACACATCACCATAATCCATTTTTAATGATCACGGTCCTTTCTCTGCACGTGCTTTGTGTTTGGCAGGAGCGGAAGCTGCTGGCTACAGCTAAGCAGATGCTTCAGGATAGTAAGACAAAGATTGAAATTATCCGCATGCACATTGTGAAGGTATCTCAGTCAGCAGGAGGGATGGACGATACAGTGGATCCAGCAGGTAGGGTGTGTTAAGTAAAAGGTGTGGCCAAAGCCTTAAGATCCAGAACAGTCTATTTTGATCCTCACTGTATTTTATCTCCCAAATACCCAGTGAGACTGGGAACCACCATCAGTGCTGTGGAGCTGCGCATTGAGGAGCTGAGGCATCGTCTGCGCATTGAAGCTGCTGTAGCTGAGGGGGCAAAAAATGTGCTGAAGATCCTAGGAGGGAGTCGGGTACAAGATCGCAAATTTTTGGCTGAGGTAAGCACTTATTCAGGTCTTCTTAAAGAGCACTTTCGTGCCTCAACCAGTGATTTAGCCTGAGTGAGCAGAACTAACCATGTTATGAGTTTGGCAAATTCCCGACTGTGAGAACAGACGGTTTGGGATCACTTTCTCTTCTAGGGGTAATATGTCTCGCTTTGGTGAAACTACTTAGAAATGTTGGGAGTGGCACTGATGGGGCGGTCAGGATCTGTGGGAAAATATTCCCTCAAATCCTTTGTTACTAAGATGTTATCAGCTCTTTTTTGAGACCAACTTTAGTTGTTCATAAAGGAATAATAGTTCCTGGACTGGAGCTGTTCCTTTGAAAACTTCTGCCTGCTTTCTGTTCTACTTCATATTGCTAGGCTCAGGGTCGTTTGCAAGAGTCCTCTCAGAAGATTGACCTGCTGCGCTTGTCCTTGGAATGTCAGCTTAGTGGGCTTTCTCCAGATCACCCGAAACGAGCACTCATCAAGCAGGAATTAGTAAATACCTCTTCCCTGGGAGCACAGCATGGCATTATCCAACCCACTTCAGTCATCAAACCTACAGCCCTTACAGGTAAGTAAATCCTGTGTGGCATGTTGTTGTGGAGAAGATGAAATTAAAAATGAGTTGCATTTCTTTTGATTGTTGTAATGCCTCTTATGTGGACATTTGATCTTCTGTGAATGAGACTCATATCTTCTAGGCTACTAAAAGCTTTCTGATCATATGAGTTAATAGCTGATTAATATATTAAATATCTTTCATCTATTAAATAGGCTTTTGGACTTGTTGATCTCTGTGTGTTCCTTCCAACTGAGCTGTTCTACACGATGTCATTCTAACCTGGGGTAGAGTTAAGCTATATCAGCCAAAGAATAATGAATCTGAGAAATTCTTGGACTCTTATGAGGATAGATTAACTGGAATCGCTGTTGTCTTTTATGGAATAACATTCTTTACTCTCCTAAAATTCTTCAGGAACGTTGGAAGTGAGACTGATGGGGTGTCAGGATCTATTGGAAAATGTTCCTGGCCGTTCCCGAATGGCTGGTTCTTCTCCTGTCTGCGGCAGCCCAAGTGACTTGAAGTCCTTTTCCCTAACAAGAGTTGGCCTGGGTATCCATGGCCGTAGCGTTGCAGGAAAGTACCTGCGAAATGAAGAGCTATGTAGTGAGTATGAGGCTCCTTGCTGAGATGTGAGTGGCACTTAGGGGCATGGGGCTTCTCTTCCAAGTACTATGTTAGCCTAGTACGAGGCTGCAAAACTAAGAGTGAGTGAGTCACATCATACCTAATCCTCCTAACTGTCTCCTGGAAATTATATTTGGTTGGGATAGTCACCTTCAGCAGGAGAGGTTTATCTCTAGTTTTATAGCACTGTAAAAGACTATAATCCACATTTCTTCTTTGTCCAGATGAAGTCCTTGCTGTGCTCAAAGTGGACAATAAAGTCGTTGGCCAAACAAACTGGGGACCAGTAAATAACCAGGCATGGGACCAGAGCTTTGTAATTGAGCTAGACAGGGTAAGATGGCTTAAGTTTTCCTGAGTTGTGTTTGTTTTTCCATTTCACCTTACACAAATCGTTCATTTAGTTGCAATTCAACTCTGTATTGGCACTGTCCCCATGTCCTTTTATGTATCAGTTATCTTAGTCTTCCCCTCAAGGCAGTGCATCTCTGGCAGAAATTCAGCCTGAACAACATCTGTTGTCCTTTGCTCTGTATCTAAGCAGTTTTATTTTATCTTACCAGCAAAGCGACTCTAAGAAAGATTCCTGAAATGTGGAGCAAAGACAGCTATCTCCAAAAGGTTTTGTAGCTGAGAAGATCTGAAAATGTCAGAGGCAGAGGGGGAGCAGAAAGTTGAAGAAGTTTCTTATGCATACTGTCTAGTTAACCAAGTTTAACAGCAGCATGTGTGTGGCGTGTCCAGATCACGGGGCAGTATGTAACTCTTCTGCTTTTTTGTCTCCACCACCCATCACCCATTTCCTCTAGTCTCGTGAACTCGAAATTTCAATTTACTGGAGAGACTGGAGAGAACTATGTGCAGTGAAGTTTTTACGTTTGGATGATTTCCTTGATAATGAACGCCACGGGATGTGCCTCATGCTTGAACCCCAAGGAATGCTTTTTGCAGAGGTAGAAATGTGAACTTTTGTTTCTTTGTCAGAGAAATCTGTCTGTTCAGGGTGCCTGCCCTGAGAGCAGTTGTTCAACCCAGTGTACAAGGAACAGAAGGAGTGATAATCTAGAAGAGTAGAGTGATACTTGAAGTACTTTTCCATCAATATCACATATACAAATAAGGAGCAATATGATATTATAAGACATACCCTGAAGTGACACTTTAGCTGCTACTCTGCAATTATGTGTGTGCACTGTGAAAACCATTGTTTTTTATTTGCTTTCATTATGAGTCATTGGTGACACTTTAATTAGACGTAGGGCTTAATGGTCAGGTTTGAATTACACAGGCTATAGAATCAGAGTTCAAAATTCCCTCTGGGTATACTTATTTTACCATCTTTCTGAGGTTAGTAATAAAGAGTTAAATGCCATCCATGAAGAGATCATCCAGATAATCCTTTACATGCTACAGTACTGTCTTGTTTGTGTTGTGATGAAAGATCCCATGGTTAACTTTCCAAAAGCAGGATCTTGACCTGACGTACCAAAATCTACCTCCTGTCCTTTGTGTTTAGGGGTTGACTTTTTTTTTTTAATTTAATTTTTGTGCTGTGGACTGCTGCTTTTTTTTCCCCACCTTACAAATGGCTGCATAATAAAGCAGCTTTTTATGTATCTCTTTATGAGGTAGATTAATTTTATTTAGGATATAAATTGGTCTCAAGTTTTTGGGTTCTCTTCATTTCAGGACACAGAAAATTCCAACCACAGTTGAAATAACAGATGTTAGACAGTGAAGCTAGAATAACATGATCTGCAATCTGTGGGAGTGACTCCTAGCTTACCAAAAAGATATTAATGGAGAATTTGAGAGAGCATGTGTGCAAGTTTGCATTCGCAGTGTAAATGCACTATTTTGAAAAATCCCCTTTGCTTCTCTGGCAGGTGATGTTCTGTAATCCTGTCATTGAGAGAAAGCCAAAGCTGCAGAGACAGAAACGTATTTTCCCCAAGCAGAAAGGTAACTGACTATCTGGGGTGTGGGTGAGGGCAGGAGTTTGCACAAGTAGTCTGCCATGCACTCCTATCTCACTAAATTGGTGAGATGCATTAAATGCTTGTTAATTACTATGTGTAAGTAGGTGGATTTTATTATTATGTTATAATGTTCAGTCACAAAAAATGCAGGCTGTCTGGTTGCAGCATAGTGTATAATGTGATACTTCTGCAGTGTTTCTATTCAATTACCAGTGTTAGGAAGATACAATTACTACTATTTAACAGACTTCTTCGCAAGATCTAGGACTTGAGCTGTACTAATTTGCCCAGCAATGTGTTACTGATGAAAGAACAGGTACTGGAAAACTTCCTGGAAAAATATAAATTGTAGAAGACTGTAGCATGAACAGGCTACTGATTGTCGAGGCTTTGGAGTTGGCGTGTCAGAGTAGGGACTGGAATAACTTGCATACTTTCTTTTTTGTCTGCAATTTTTTTTTTCCTGTGAAGCTGAGTAAGGTAAGACTTCACATACAGAGGATTCTTGTCAGTGGGGATAAACTTGATTTTATATTTATGGAGGTGGTAAGAATAATACTTTTCTTTATTCTCAGCTTTCTGTTAACAGGCTGAATGATTAAAGTACAGCGTACAAATAGAAGAAAACTTGGCTTAAAAGAAGATAATTAAAAATATATATTTTATGAAGCTTCTGTTTGAGGACTGTTATGACGTTATACAGATCTATTTCATCATCATGATTAGACTTCATTCCCTAAAAGAAAGTTCATTCTCTCTCGAGTGCATTACTTTTTTCTGAGTAACCCCACAGGTGTTTGGGTGATAATGGTAGTTTAACAGTTCATCAGTCTGTAATCCGTACGTTGTAATCTCAGCAATGTTTTGACCATGACTCCTCCAGGGAAAGAATTTCTCCGAGCTCCTCAGATGAACATCAGTGTTGCTGCTTGGGGTCGCCTGATGATGAGCTTCCTCCCTCCGTGTAGTTCCATTAGTACTCTGAGCCCCCCACTTCATGATTCCATACATGCAGATTTCTCTCCAGTTCCCCTACAAAATCATGTTAACTCAATAACCAAGCTGAGTAGGTAAGTCATGTTCTGAGTATTGCTGTATGACAGTCTGGAATGGGCATAGAATACACCTTAAAATTTTATTGCACCTTACTGAGGTGGAAGAGTATATTCATATGAAAATTGTATCTGTAGGACTTAATTAAGGATTTTAAGAAAAGTTGATGCTGCCTGAAATGAAGTGGGCTTGGTGGGTTGTTCAGTGTTCTGTGTTTGATTTGCTGTTGGCAGCTGAACCAGTTTCCAAAGTTGCTGTCCTAGTAAGCAGTGTGCTTCAGAACTAGGGGGATTTCGGCAACTTTGTTTTCCTCTGCAGTGAGAACTGTGGGTATAGAAGTGGCCATAAGTAAGCACTGTGGTGCACATTTTCAAAAGTAACGTGAGTCTAATCATCAACAACTTAATAGATAGTTTTCCTTTATTTAGAAGAGCATACTTCTTGTTGATGCTTCACAGACTTGTGATGTGAATCAAATGGTCCTCTTGTTCACTGTATTGGACTTTAATAAACTTTGCTTACATGTTAAAGGTGATATATTTGTTTTTCCATACAATGCTCTGCTCTAAGGCAATCTCTTCTTTTTTTGTTTTTTTTTCTTACAAATGCAGTGACCTTCCTGTGGCAAAACTTACATATGATGATGAAGCACCACCCAAGCCTCCGCGTCTCTTTCTCATGTCCAAGTCCAAAGAACCAACACCATCTCCTGCAGATTCTCCGGTAATCTGGGCCAATAGGGAGACTTTTATTTCTTGGTTGATATTCTTTCAAGGCCCAATTCTAATTTGTTGTATTACTGGAGAAATTAGCTGTACTTCAGACAGTTGCCTCCTCATTAGCTGAGCTGATTGGTCTCCAAGGTTTCAGAGCCCAGTAAGCTATTCTGGCATGGAGTCTTCACAAAAGTCTTGCAGCTCTTTTTTAGTCATCTACTGCTTTTCTTGCAAAATGCGAGGTAGGTCAACATTGGGAATTCAGGGCAGAAGTACAAAACAGATAACTGTATGAATAAGAAGTAGGGTTCAACAGGCTTTTAGGACCATATGAAAGTGTTTGTCATTAAAGGAATTGGGCAAAAGGAGAGAAAAGCTCTCATTTTCTGAGAAAAAGGAGCAGAAAGATTGTTCTGAGTGATATAACGCCTAATGACTTGTGTTTGACCATGTCTAATTCATTTCTTCTTTTGGCTTTGACAATAGAGGAGGCTGCATTCTCTAATCACCATGGCTCTTTTAGGCACTTGAAATGTCTTTTTTTTTCTATGAAGAGGATGTTTTTTCCTAGACTTTTTAAAGCATACATGGTAGTAGTTTTGTGTAAGCACAGACAGTCTTTGTTGATGCTGCTTTCCTCCAAGCAGAAGTGATGACCAACTTCAGATACTTGTCATGCTGTATTGTTACACCAGAGGAAATGTGGATGAGGGTGTCTACACCTGATTTGGTGATTCCGGAGAATAACACTGCAGCTTTCTCTCTGTTTCTAGTGTCTGAAGAGGCTGCATGTTGAGGAGAAGACTTGCAACTCTGCTTTAACGGGATTTGCAATCCAGGCATCTCCAAGGTAACAGTGGGCAGCATGAGATGTCTTGGGTCACAGATTAAAGAAGCACTGGGCTGAAATTTTTGAGCATAGACTACAAAAATTCTACTTAAGATATGCTTTGGTTTCTCAGCAGCAGATTCTTATTGCTGGGAGTGGGCAATACCATGAAAAGTCTGCTCTGAACTTTACTTCTCCAAGCATCTGCTACACCTTACTTGCTCATTAAATCCCATTACTTAGCCTATTAATAGACTTTACAATGTAATAACTGATGTTAGTAGGAACCAAGGTCACTTAACTGTCTTCCAGTGCTTCCTTGTGTTTAAAGTTTTATAGTATAGTGCACTTAGACACACCAAAGTAGAATTGTAAGAAATGTATTTCAGAAACACTCTTGGCACTCCTTTCACTCTTTTGTTTTCATTGATATGCAAGATAAAATGTCTTTCATTACATAGGGAGGAGGCATAAAACAGGCAGTTGTTTATAGTCTGTGGCAGTTAAAGTATGTATTGTGTATACTGAAAAGATACACAGTAGTGTATATACGAAAAACAAGTAAAAAATTGCTATTGTTGAACCAACACTAACCGAGAAAGTACAAATAAGATCTGTCTAAGCAGATCTTGAAGTTCGGATCTTAGAATATTCTGATAACTTCATCACCACTTCTGAGGGGTCCCATCTTCAAAATGCTGGAGTCAGGATGCATTCAGACAATTACCTACTTTCTCTCTGAGAAAGCTTAGGAGGGAGTTAGTCCTTCACGAGTGCCTACTGAGCCCTTCATTTCACTCTCTGGGGGAGTATAAAGCATCTGCTGCCTTTTAAAGGTGATCCTGGTGTAAAGCTTTTGAGAGGTGGGTGTTCTGTTTTTTAAATTATTTTCAAGCAGTTCTGTGGTCTGAGTTTCCTTGGTAACACCTTGTAGCTGATATAATGTTCTACAGAATCTCTTTATTCAGACATACCTTTTTTTTTTTTTTTTTTTAATTTTCCCAGCAACTTCTTATGTCTGTTGCCCCCCTTTGTTTCGTTTCCAATTCCTGTCTGAGAACTTCTCTTATTATTCCCTTCTCCTCCTGGCACTTGATAAACACGTTCATGGCTGGTTATCACGGTTACTGATGAGCTGAAAGGAGTGTTGGCAAATCTGAATTTTACTCCAAGGATGGGGGATGCAGGAGAACTAATTCTGTTACGGGATGTAACAGAGAGAGCAAGCCTCGGCAAGATAGAGTTAATGCTCTTGTTGCCCATACAGATGGAAGGCAGAGACTGCTACCACTGGGAGCAGTTTTCTTAACTGATAGTTATCTGATCGTTTCTTCAGTGGCAGAACAGCAGGCCTAACTTCTCAGGATTTCAGCCTAGGTGGCCGGTATTCACCTTGCCTTTTGCTGTAATGAGCTTTTTCCTCTAATACAAATACACACTTGTTTGCATTCTGTTTCTGTATCTTTTGTATATTGTTGTAGCAAATCTTGTTTGTTTGTCTGCAGGAAAGGGGCAGTTCATCTTGAGGATTTTCACTGCATCGCCATGCTGGGACGTGGCCACTTTGGGAAGGTATAGAAGTGCTCTCTCTGCAGAGGGCAGCAGGGCTGCTGTTGTAAGGGTGGGCCTCTGCCTCACAGTCTGAATAGAAATGTTGCAGAGATTTGTTGCACTGCGGATTTATGAAGCAAAACCACAAGCAGCTGGTACAGCCAAATCTCTTGAAGATCTGTGGCTTCAAAACGTGGAGGAAACTGTCCAGGGAGTGCCAAACCACCTAATAGAGCACAGTATTACCATTCTTTTCGTTGTCACTGTGATTATTGGTGGAATAGTGTGATTCCCACAAAGTGTACGTATAGGCACTTGCTATAAGTGTATTGAGGTGCTTTTAAAATGCAGGACCAGCTGCAATACTGCTGTTTCTGAAAAAACCATAACTTACAGTGTTGTCTTTCTGGACTGCAGCAGCTCAAGGAGTAGAGAAAAAGAGCTCCATTTTTGGAGCTGCTTGAGCCTGGTTTTAAGAATGGCTGTCTGAAGTGGATGGAAATACATTTTGTCAATGGGAGTCCAAGTAATCCAACAAGGAAATAACAGATTTGTTTGGAATACAGCATTTCTGTTGTCTTTCAGGTACTCTTGGCCCAATACAAAGCAACTGGGAAGCTGTATGCTATCAAAGCCTTGAAGAAAAAAGATATAATTAGGAGAGATGAAATTGATAGGTGAGCTTTGTGGTACAATTGCCTATGATATATTATCACACCTGTAATGTGTAGGTATGATGTGTACTAGTGTTAGTACTATTCATGTTAAGGGTGACCTTAAGGCCAGGGTAACTAAAATCAGGAATAAGGGAACTTACAACAGCTCTTCTTTCTAGCTTCTGGTGCAATAGTACACACCCGAAAAACAATCTAAAATTCAAGGTTTGGAAGCATGTAAGACAAATATTGTAATAGACCACACTGTTTATTTCCATATTATAAGAGGTAAAGATTTTCATCTTCATTCTGTCTTTCTTGAAACAGGTTTTTCTGCCAAGTTTTAACACTGACATTTTAATTCTTTGAATCTTGGCAGCTTGAACTGTGAGAAGCGAATATTTGAGGTGGTCAATTCTTCTGATCATCCATTCCTTGTGAACATGTTTGCATGTTTCCAAACACCTCATCATGCTTGTTTTGTGATGGAATACACTCCGGGAGGTGATCTTATGATGCGCATACATGAAGATGTTTTTCCAGAGCGCACAGCACAGTGAGTTACAATTAGTCTAGTTTCCAGGCACTGTAAGTGTTTAGCTTGGTTCTCATATATCTTTCCTGATAACTGTTCTCTTTGCTAGGTTTTACACAGCCTGCGTAATCTTGGGACTCCAATTTCTGCATGAGAAGAAAATTATTTATAGGTAATGCAGTGAAAAATCAAATACAAGACAGTTTAGCAACTTGAAAGTTTATTTTTTCCTGTTTATTTTTATTACCATCTAGTTTCTGCCTCGTGCAAAAGAGTCTGTCGGATGGCAGTCCTTAGACTTCATCCACCATTTTCCTCACCTCTTTCTTTGCCTACAGGGACCTGAAATTGGATAATCTGCTTTTAGATGCTGAAGGATTTGTGAAGATTGCAGATTTTGGACTGTGTAAGGAAGGTGAGTTCCAGTATCGGCTTCATCAAAGGAGCACCAGTTTAGGGTCTGGGCTTTGGTAAGGTGCTCACAAATATGAGTACCAGGTGGCTGTATGTAACTTCATCTCCACTTAAAATAAATATGTATTCACCTCTACTTAAAAATAAATAAATGTCACCTGTCTGGCCATGATGAACCTGGAAAGAGTACCCTTTGCTCTTCAGGAACCTTATAAAGGAGTTTACAGTGTACTTCTCTGCTGAAAGAAGCAAGGATATAGAATGCTATGAGATATGTACTTAAGTAAATGAACAGTGGAATCTGCAGGTTTTCTTGATTGAGTTGCTTATGTAAGCATTGTCTGAGTTGTTACTCAGAGTTGTTGGGGACCTGAGGTATCATGCTTTCTCGTTAGTATTTGCAAGCACTGATGAGAGCTCTTGCACAGTTATCAACAAATTATCAACAGGTAACCTATTGCTTTCAGAAGATGAGACTGCATGAGATCTATTTAGAAGCATGTGCTGGATTTGACAGGAGTGTTCTTGTCCTACAGGAATAGGTTTTGGAGACCGCACAAACACCTTCTGCGGCACTCCCGAATTTCTGGCTCCGGAAGTCCTCACAGACATCTCATACACTCGGGCAGTAGACTGGTGGGGACTGGGTGTACTCATCTATGAGATGCTTGTTGGTGAGGTAAGACCACATATCTCTTAGAGAATCTCATCAAGCAGTCTTGGGCAGAGCAGTACCTGATTATCTGAGATAAAATTTTGACAAAAGCAGCCAACTATCTATTAGTTGTTATTAATACTGTGGTATTTAAGTAATTTTTCTGTGCTTGCCAAATAGTAATTGATTTGTACAACTCCTCGCTGTTCTCATTCCTATATATTAGCAAGGAATGGGTGCCATGTATGTTAAATTAAAAATTGTCACAATTGCAGTCACCATTTCCTGGAGATGATGAGGAAGAAGTCTTTGATAGCATTGTCAATGATGAAGTCCAGTATCCACGATTCCTTTCATCAGAGGCACTTTCTATAATCCGCAAGGTAATGGGTTTGGGGGGTCTCTGGGTGCCTGAGGAATTTGTATTTTACTGTAAGTGGATCTGGAGGAACTCTGTTAGGACCAGTTCCTGTTTGTGTAGCCTACACTTAAAATTTATGTATATTTTTCCTTCTCCTTACATAAATGCTATTCTTCAGCTTAAGAATGACTAAGGAAGCTTCTCACAGAAGTCTGTTGCTGCAAACTCTGAAATAGCAAAGTGTTGATTCGAAGACAGAGTTGTTAGAGTCATTCACTGAAGGTGGCTTGATGCGATTTTTGAATGTAACCCAGTAGTTACAGGTGCACAGCGATGAGATACTGCACACAGTTTGTAGTGGGTATATTACTGATGTTGGTAAGTTTTTCACAAGGAACACTGTCTGAGCTATTACTAGCAGTTTGACTTTGCTGCAGAGAAAGTGAATGGGAAGATACTGAGAAGCTGGTTCATCTCTTTCAGTTTTTATCTCCAGAATGTTGGTTTTGTCCATCATTGTTCCAGTTATTTAATTCTGAACTGATCTTTCCCGCAGCTTCTTCGGAAGTGTCCAGAGCGTAGACTAGGAGCAGGGGAAAAAGATGCAGAAGAGATTAAAATCCAACCCTTTTTTAAGGTAAGAATTCACTTTATTCCTCCCTCCTAGCTCCTGTATTTGAGATGAGAGTGGTTTGCTTTCTGTTGGTACTGAGGCAAATTTCCATTATTTATCAGTGTGATCTTAGTGGCAGCTTCTATTGCATCTCATTGCTCTATTCAGGCATTAGCATTTCAATTCATGTTGGCAAAGACAACCCTAAGTGTGTTTTCTGGGCTCTGTAAGCTTCCAGGGCCAGCTTGTTATTCCAGATTGTGCTGCTTCTATGTACGAATATACATTTCTTTTAAGCCATCACCAAATATTCTGTTATGAATCAAACTGCAGCAGTCAAAGATGTGGTCTAGTGATGACAGATATTGCCATCCAGTCTAGTTGGTGGCACCTACATTTGCAGAATATACAAGAATCCTAAGAGAAGCAGAGGTTAAAGACACATTTTGGGTTAGTAGCATATGTTTGCTCTAGGAAAGAGTGTTACCATTCCTCCAGGTGATGTTGAATCTCTATACTACCTGGCCTGCACCAACTGTGTTGTTTGCTTTGGCGTGTATTTTCGTTTCATTTTAACTTCGCATTTCATAAATAATGTCAGCCTGGACTGGTTCACTTCCTTCTCTTACAGGAAATGGATTGGGATGCTTTGTATGCCAGGACTCTGAAGCCCCCTTTTGTACCCACTCTAAAAGATCCAACAGACATTAGCAACTTTGATGAAGAGTTTACATCACAGAAGCCAATTCTGACTCCTCCAGAGGAGGTTGCTCTCCTAACCCGTAAGGAGCAGGCTGTCTTCAAGGACTTTGACTTTGTCTCCAAACACCTTTTGTATGCTTGATTCCTGTGCTTAAGAAACATGAACAAATAAATAGTTACCATCTCAAGAGGGCATAGAGAGGACTTGGCATGGGCAATGGAAAAGTCAACAACCTCCATAGAATGGGTAGTGGTGAAGTGCCCTGCAAGCTGAGTTACTCTGCTGTGTTTTTTTCAGCCTTGCTTGCTGGAGGAATACTGGATGTGAATTACCTTTGAGAAGTTCACTTTTGACTGGATGCGTCTTCTGCTGCCATTGAATATGCATAGTAATTTGGAATTTAACCTGGACTTAATTTAATGAAATCAAGTCGTCTCTGCCTCCCAGGTTACTCTTTACAAAGAGCCAAAGTAACGCAGCTCTTCTAGGTTACATAATACCAGGGAGAAAGGGCGCTTCTCACCTGTTCTCTAGAAGAGAGATGCAGTGCTCCTTCTTTGTAATGGTTTTATACCTGTTCCCACTCATGTATGCCAGACAAGGAATGGATTTTAACACAACTGAGGTAATGATGTTTGAGTTTGGTAAAGATCCAAGTGATATATCTTAAGTTTAAAAAAAAAAAAAAGGCTCTTTATACTTCTTTCAGGATGTGAAATCTTAGCTATTGTTTTTAATAATGTAAAGAAGCCACAATTTTGCACATGCTTTCTTTTCCTTTATTTTTGAAAATAAAGATACTATTCCTTATAATGAATTCTCAGCTTTTCATCTCCTTGGTTTTAGGTGAATGTTTCAGATCAGTGCTATCCATACTAAACTCAATAGACAGGATGTTATTTTTCTCTGTAAATGTCATGGTCGTATTTTTTTCTTCCTTCCATCTCAAGTTGTCTGTGTACATACTGCATGGTATGATCAGCTGTCACATCCAAATGATTGCAGTCAAGTTGTGTCTCTGCAGTTGTTTATCAATGTGTATATTCTGTATCTTTTTTAGAATACTTAAATATTGACAGTGTTAGTGCTGGAAAACCAGGAAGTTTAAACTGATCTAATTTGCCTAGCAACATATTTTTGTAATTAAACTTGGTTAGATGCATTTTCTTCTTTTAAATTCATAATGTTAGCTTGTTGGGCAAAAAAAAAGGAAAGCACGTGTAGAAATGAAGCATTCCACTGAAGACAACTAGGGACACAAAGCTCTTATTCTTTCAGCAGAGGTAGACAGAAGTTGAACAAATTCAGTTGTGCTATTTTTGGAGATAAGGATAAGCAGCAGCTTGTGAGTTGCCTGGGTTAAATGCTTCAGAATTCAGAGACATTTAAGAGCTTTAGTAAGAGCATATGTTTGTGCAAAACAAATAATTCACTCTGAACCTTGTTTTCCTATTTTCAGAGCCAAGTATAACTGCTGCTGAAACTTCCAGCATATAAACACACTTTCAGCCTTCTGCTCTGCACCATTTAAAGCAGGATACACATCTTCCTCTCCCAGCTGAATGTCATGGTAGGCTTGCTTATGGCCCTGCAGTTGTTTTGTGATTTTTCCCTTTTTTTTTTCTTAAGGTGAGGATGACTTTAGAGTGTTAAGTACAGTGGGTTGTTTGTTCAGGTGAAACCTAGAAGTTGGGTTTCAGAAAGAGAAGCCAAAAGAAACAAACAAGGTATTTAGTTGTTTAATACTTTTATAGTAAAAAATACCATAAATTACCATTCCAGTGCACATACAAAAGAATTACCAAAGAGCACAATGCTGTGTTTTGAACTGTATTACCTGCTGGCATATTTTTTGAGTGACAGATGAAGAAAAAGTAATTGCT
This sequence comes from Gallus gallus, assembly GCF_016699485.2. Lineage (NCBI taxonomy): Eukaryota > Metazoa > Chordata > Aves > Galliformes > Phasianidae > Gallus > Gallus gallus. The sequence goes on from NC_052548.1 coordinate 5,912,888, forward strand.
AAGGAGGAAATGAGCCATCCTGCAGCAGGCACCACACTGACACAGCTGCAGAGTCCTTTCTGGACTGTGCATCGTTATTATGGAAACAATTCTTAACGTTCTGTTATCCCCCTGACAGGAGTTCCTTCCCTGAACACACTTGCCTGGATGCAGGTTACAGACTCTGGATTTGGTTAAAACAAAAGTCTGTTTTCAGTCTGCTTTTGGACTACCATGTTGTATAGTGACCCTATACTGTCCTTTCCTGAGTGCTCATTAACTTTAAAGTCCTGAGTGCATTCTGCCAACTTGCCAGGTGTATTCCTGAGCTGCTGTTAATTTCTGAGTTAAAGCAATTAAGGCACAATAACTAAGTTGATGGATGTGGTTTGCTTTTTTGTTTTTAAAGTAGAAAAGTGTCAGCACTAAAACTGACACCACAGGTTTTTCTACTTTAAACTGTTGATCCTAACTTCCAATCCCTTTATGGAAACTTGAACTATGACCTTCTATTACAATGGAAAACAAGTAAAGCTGCTGCCATCCCGGCATGCTATATCAGCACCCCAACCCCATAGAAACAAATAGGACTTAGAATCTTCCCTTTGCATGATTCCATTCCAGTGACACTTTGTATTATTTCATTAAAACTATACTGATATGCTGAGGTAGTAGCATTACCACTAGTGTTAGTTGAGCTAGGCAAGAAGTGCTCACCTCTGTTACTGGCTCTTTCGCCATTAGATACAGTAAAGCCATAGAACGTGAGGTTATCTGCAGAAGGAACTCTGTAGGCAAGCACTGCTCTTCTGTCCAAAGCGACTGACAGAATTCTTTGCTAAATTCATTCAAAATACCCTATGCATTTTTGACAGCACCATCAACTTAAAGGAAAAAAACCTGTTAGGATGCTGATCAGGGCATCATAAGGTAACGATCTCAGCTGAATTTGGTGCCTTACAGCTGTTTCTCATGCACATTAACACTATGAAACCTCAAAGCATGCAGTTTAGGCATGTAGTCAAAATGAAATTTGCTTTTGACTGTACAAATATTTACTCATATTTCTCGTATGTATCCAACATTACTGATGGAAAGCACTGTGGTTCTCACAGTAAGAGCTATGCTGAAGAAAGGCCACAGGGATTGTATTGATTCTGGCTGGTTTGTTGGTAACAGCTGCTGTTCCTTAGCAGGAAATGGAGAGAAAACTTTAGGGAACAGAAGTTTACACGGCTGTTCATACAGTTCTTGCATCTCTTCAGATGTGGATGCAAGTTAACACAAGGAAGTAGATTTAAAGAGATACCTCTCCTTGGTCATTAGCACCTCCGACTCTCAGAACCAGTGCCTCCCCTTTAACAGTGTTATTCACATATAAAAAATAGCCCTGAGTATCCTTCTTGAAAGGTGAATTGCCTCAGGTTGTGGAACATGTTGCATAGTCCACGATGTATTAAAGTTCTGAGCAAGGTGAGCAAAACTTTATCCAACAACCTGCAGATGTCTGGTGGCATTTTACTGATGAGGTACCACTGTGACTAGACAGGTTCATTGTTCCTGTGAAAATAGATTTTCTCCCATGCAGTGAGATGGCATGAACAGAAGAACATCCAGAGATTGCGGATTACTCCTTGGTCAAAGGGATTCTCCAGCTCAGAGTGTCGCAGGTAGGAGATGCGGTGGTATGACATGAACTCCCAGGTGGTGGTGTTGCATGAGATCAGATAGAGGTGTGAAATAAGCAGTAGCAAGACAACAATGGTGAATATGACTATCAGGAGGAAGGATATGAGGAGGAAAATGTTGTGCCGCAGCCACTCCCAGGACTGCTTAAAGTAAAGGCCGGACCTTTTAAAGAGAAATAAAGTCAAGGTTAAACATGGAAAACTAGTTATACAAACCAAGCAAGTGTCACACTTCATCTGATTCATAACTGGTGAGACTCTGATCATCGTGTACTGCGGGTGATTTTATATATTGTGAGTTCTTAAGAGATTGCAACAGCAGTGCCTCAGGTTATAAGAAGTTTAAAGAGCACTGGTTTATCTGCCAGCTGAAAGGATGCAGTCATCTTCAGCTGACTCCTCTCCTGAACAGGTCCATGGCTGAAACTCTGTTGGAGTTTCCAAAAATCTCATAAATATTGTATTATAATAACTGAAGCAAAATTAGTTGCCCTTCTACTTCTGTTAATTCTATTCATTTAACCTCTAAACAAAGATGAGCAGCAGATTCTGCTCAGCCTGCTGATCAGTTGTGTCGTTCCTCAGCAGATCAGAAGATTCAGAAAAGCTGATCTTCAGGATGTGAATCAGGGTGAAGATACAAAACCAATCCAGTCAGTGCTATGTTCTGCACAAACCCCTTACAGGTGATCTCCAGGAGCACCAAGACTCCTAAGTTCAGTGGTCAAAGTGCTGCTTCTAGGCCTTACCATGCAATGTGTCCTCCCCACAGCAGAACTACAAGCTGCACGCTGAGGTAGACTATGAAGAGGGGGTGATTCTTCTCTCCTACACAGTTCTCAATCCAAGGGCAGTGATGGTCATAGCGCCGAACACAGTGCTGGCACAGCTGGCAGTGCTTGGCTCGCATTGGTTGCTGCAAAGCAAAAACAAAACACTAACAATAACCCAGTCTTGTTAAACTTTCTGCTTGGTGACAGCATTATGCAAAAACATCCACTTCCCAAAAGCACTCCATTCTGAGATAACAGAACAATATCAGCATGGCTGAGACAACTGAAGGGGATGAAGATTCTCTTAGTACAGATCCCGGCGAGTGAGATCCAAATTAAATGATTCTTCCACGCTATTTATAGATTTTGTTATCTACCTGTATATAGGAAGTTGAGCATGCAAAGGAGGGATATGAGATAAATCAGTCTATTCAGGAAAGCATAAGCAATGTGTTGGGGGGAAGAAGTAGGATCTCTGCTGCTGCAGGAAGTGTGCAGGAGTGGGATGTCTTCAGGGGATTGCAGAGGGGTAGATTCTCCTTTTCTATGTAAATAGAAGAGACTTGCACAGCTCAAGCACCAAGAACAGACAGGAGACAAGATAGAGCTGAGGAAACTAGTATGATTGTGCCTCCTAGGATTTGCTCCTTGAAATGTATATGTGCTTTGCCACGACATCCTCTTGCAATAAGCTGATTTCTCTTGCTAGATATTCTTTGGGAATTTATGGAAGCTGCGATAATGCTGGATTTTATTACACTGATAAGGATCACTGTACTAATAGGCATTTCTAGGCTTCAGGCAAACTGTTTTAAGAGCTGATTTAATTGCTCTAATTTTTCCTTCATGCAATCTTTTGCAATTCACTCTAATGTTTTGTTGGTTTTAGACCCCCCAAAAAGCTCACAGCTACCAGCAGTTCTGTATGTCACGCCTACCTGACTTTCTGACTCCCTATCAAGAGACCTTCAAAATAACCTTTTTGGCCAATGCTGCGAGGTCTGGCTGATGTGGCAGTAAGAATGTTGAACAAAATTTTCCCATGGTGGAATATGTCAAAAGAAGGTTCCTGCTTGTATGACTCAGCAGGGACTTGTTTCAACCTTGGAAAATTAGCAGACGTGCCACTGTTTATCATTACATCTGTAGCTACACAGTCAGTTGGCTCACTCTTCCATCCAGGATGCTGAGGTCCGTTAGCTTGTTGTATTTGCTTTCTCAGTGGGTTCTGCAGCAGGAGGATGACCCCGTGCCAGAATTAATCGCTCAGCTCTGCCATGCCTCCAAACCACTCAGCAGCAAGGGCCGAGCAGAAAAGCAAGACAATAAACAGCAGCTGTACAGAGAAGTTGCCAAGAATGCAAACTTGCAAATCAGTCGTCCCATTCTCTACTACTGTTGATGCCTACCTTCACCATGCAGTAGCCGCAACGCCGCATCTTCACACTGCTTGAAACCTGGGGTACCAACGTGCATTGCTCTTCACTTTTGTCTGCCTATAAATAAACGAATGGAGCGATGAAAGATGTATCATGTGCTGCTGTCTGAAGTATGGCAGCTATCAGCCTGCTTGGCAAGACTGAGCTATCTGGACCCTTTCACTTAACAGTTACACAGTGCTGGTTATCTCTGTCATTAGGAAAGTTAAACAAAATAATTCCTAGCGAAGTACAGAAGTTGCTACATAAATACAGTGGCATGAAATTCCACTGCAGATACTTAGGGTACAGGCAGAGACAACAGGCTACTGTAACCATCAAAAGAACACTTGTACAGAGGTGGAAATAATTGTGGACAAGATACCACACAGATCCCAACTACAATTCAGGACATAAATAAACAAGGTTAGACTTTACTTCCAAACACGATCATGATGTCTTTTCAGTACAAAGAGTGCTGTTTACTCATAACGCAGCCACTATCAACGTTAACAATGGAAGATTTGAACTAATCATGCCTTGTGTTATCCAGCAAAGCAGTGAGCCTGGTGCAGGCTACACCTTGGTTATTATTCAGCACCTCCATCTGCCCCACTGCAACAAATCCCTACGCAGAGCAGTAAGCAGAGCTGCAGAGAGTATTTTCTTCTAAGCCTGGCCTTCAATTCAGGTTCTCCACACTCGTACCAATGAGCTGCGACTTGCATAAAACACAAGGTATAAATATTGCATGGGGTGAAGCTGCTGCTGAGGAAGAAGGACACACTCAGATGGCACAGGGTGCCTGGCTAAGGGAGGTGTGGGGTAACAGATGCACTTAGAGGCCGCAAACCCCTCCTGTTACAGAACATGGGTCAAAGCCCCGTAGCCCTCATCACCCAATGGGTTGCACACGTCTTCCTTGTGCCAAGCGCAAGAGAAACCATTTCAAGTTGTTCTTATGCAGCAAAGGCAAAAAGCCCACGGATCGCGCAGCCCCAGTGCGTCTTCCATTCACGACGTGATGTACCTCTGCTTCCTCTTCAGCCCTAACGAAGCCCGGGTCCATGAGGGACACCCTGAAGTACAGCAGGACGGAGCACCCGAGCAGCGCTACGAAGAGCGTTGGCTGCAGCGCGGCACCGCGCTCCGCTTCCTTCTGCAGATCTGAAAGATCATCCCCGTAAAAGAGAACGCGGTGATTCCTGGCACAGCCCGAGCGGTCACAGAACGGGCTCACCCCGCACCCCTCCTCCCGCCACGCAACGCGTGCCGAGCCCCCAAAGCTGCCTGACCCCCCCAGGGCCACCCCGCACCCCGCTGAGGCCGGGCAGGCCGTGGTGCAGCGCCGCCGCCCCGCAGGCACAGCACGGACCGGACCGGACCGGACCGGCACCCCTCCCGGCCTGGCGCTACGAGGGCTCTGCCTCACCTGTGCGGTGCAGGAAGAGCCCCAGCGTTAAGCCCCCGCTGAGGGCAGTGTGGGCGGTCCTCACCCACAGCCCGCCGGCACCCATGGCGCCGCGAGCCCGGAAGGAGCAGCGCTGGAAGGCGGGGTGCGGCCCGCCCGCCTCGGCCCTCCCCTCCGCGCGGCCCCGGGCTGCTCCCTCTGTTCCTTCCGTTAGCGCTCGGGCCCGGGCCGCGTCCCTTCACACCGCGCTGCCTTACGCGGCCCCTCAGCCCCATTTCCCGGGTACTGCGGCCCTGCGGTGAAACGCAGCTGTCAGACCCGAGGACAAGGCTGCTAAACGCACACAGCGATGCTCGGGGTCCGCACAGGTGTGCGTTGGGGGTTCTGTGTGAGGCCGCTCTGGTCTCGCTGATTTGTTGTATCAGGCGTTTCCACACCCCGGGGAGAAAGGCGGGGGCTGCGTATAGCAGAACGTGTGTAGGCAGCTGTGTTAGCAGAGCGGAGCTCATAGCACGGCACAGCTTTGGTGGGGGCTGATCTCGGTTCAGACATCTGAAGCGCAGAGGTTTACGTCGGAGAGGTCCTGGGCTGCCCTGGCAGCTCTGGAAGGAAATACCCCACCTACAGAACGGCCCTCATCCCAGCACAGCCACCTGCGGCTGCCAAATTGCGCCCTGCCTTTGGTGCTTTTGGGTCTCTGCGGTCCTGGGCTCGTTTGGGTGCACAACGTGTGCCTGCTGGGAGGAGACGGAGCTCACCAAAAGCCTGTAGAAATTCTGAAACGAGCGGTGTTTTGGCTTTAACGTCGCTGTTTATTTGCTGCTTTTGTTTCCTTCCTTCCCTGTAAGCTCTAAGGGGGAATCCCGCTCTTTGCAATTGCATCTTCCTGCCCCTGGAAGGCGGCCCATTCCTGGGTGTTGTTTGACCGTTAACTTTGGTTAATTCAGTCTGCTTTAAGTGACTCAGTGGCCGCTGGCTGAGTCTAGGGAAGCACCTGGCTGCACAGGTGACACACATCACTTATTTGAGACAGCTGCACTGGAATGTTAATAAAAATGGGGGCATGGTTGAGTGGCTGTGGTGGGTTGATGGTTGGGCAAGATGGGCTTAGAGGTATCTTCCAACCTTTGTGATTCTATGAGGATGGTCTGAATTTGCCTTTTCAATGGTCATTCAAATCTTTTTCCTTTCAGTTATTCTAGGTAGTTAAGAAACCTACAGAAATCCTCCCTCAGACACCTCGTAGATGGGATCAGCGCTTGTCAAAACTGAGAGTTTGGAGGTGGCCCCGTTCCTGTCTGCGTGCTTTAAATACGCTGAACGTCTTTCTGTTCAAAGAAAACCTCTCAGAACAGCAGGGAGCTCAGAACAGCAGCAGCAGTCTCTGTCTGCAACCAGGGAAAAAAAGGTGGGAAGTGTTTTTCCTTTCCTTGTGGAGAGGTGTAAACTTTAAAGCTTAATGAAGGCAATTTGAGTAGTAACAGTATTACCCACTTCAAAGCAGAAACGTTCGGATGTTCCAGAATAATCTGTCTAAGGGATGTATTGTATTCTTTCTCTTTTTGTGATTAGAATAATCTCCTGCGTTATGCCTTTTTTTTTTTTTTTTTGTTATTCATAGCTTTGAAACCTGTCTTAAATGAGTGCTTATCTCTGCCTCAAGGGTTTCAACCCGAAGGGCATCTGGTTGAAGTTAGGCTCAGTTAGAAACCCTCCGTGAGCGAGTTTGTGTGCAGGGGATCTGGATTCTTATGGCATTCCAGCAAGGAATGTCGTGCTGGAAGCATAAGGTATCTCTGTTCTCTGCAGTGTGGTACATTTTCAGCTCTGTATGTGTAGTTCAGTTTCATTTAACTCCTCTCACTTCAGCCACTTTGGGTCTGACCCTTCAGAGGCTTTACAATGACCACTGGATTCACTGGGAGTTGAACTCTTGTGAGATTGGTGTCTTAGGAAGAAAGTTCTGCTGGCCTTAAAGCAGTTTAAAGCTGTTTTAAACTAAGAGAGTCTTTAAGTATTTGGCTTCTGCCCACTCGCAGTGCTCAGACTGCAGAATGCCACAGCCACAGATCTGTTACAGAGCTCAGAGGCAATCTGTACAAATATTGTTCTGATTTCTTTCCCCTCTGACATTATTGCGTAACAATACTCTCTTCCTCCATGCCTCTTTTCTATTGACAAACAGTATTGTATCCCTCAAAGTGATGAAAGCAAAAGCCCCTGAACTGCACAATCAACACATGGCAGTTCCTTTCATTTTTAATGAAATATATGTCAGCAAATGGTCCGATAAGGTACCTAAATAATCCACATTCATAGACCAAAGGAAAAAGCCATTGTTAAGCACTAGGTTTAATACACAGAGGGTATCCCAATGGATACAACAGAAAAGTTAATTCATTCAGAATTGTAAGGAAGCAACAATTGTGCATGATTTTTTTCTTTGCTTGGTTTCATGTTTGAACCAGGCCTCAACATCAGGCAGGTCGAGGGAGTAAAAGCAGAGGCTTGCTTAATAGCGAGAGCATTTTCTGTATGCAAAACATGGAAATATATATTTGGTTAGCTTTAAAACTTTGTTTTTTTTGAAACAAAAAGGAATTACAGAATCAGTGACAATTGTCTGACACCAAAACGGTCCGTTAGAGCAGAAATGTTTCAGTGGAGCAGGAAATCTCCCTAATTCCTGTTCTTAAGCGCCATCTTCTCATCCATCCCTGACAACCATTACCCTCTTTGCTTTGTACAGATGGTTGTCGTGGAGATCAGCTGTTTCCCCTAATTTTCATTGTCTTTTTTTCCCAGTGCATGCCACCCTCCAACACCTGAGCTGTGGCAGTCTTCTTCCTAAACAGTCTCAGGAAATTTTTTCTTATGGAGTAGTGCCTGAATGCAGTGCCCCTTCCTCTGCTGCCCTGATAATTCATCATCATCGTCAAGCGATGAATGGAATAAGCTCACAGCTCTACGGCTTTTCTTCCGCTCATCTTTTGCAGAGACCAAAGCAACTCAAACAGAAGGCCAGCTGACAAGCTGGGTAGGATTCAGTGCTGAACAGATAACATTTGAGCTAGCAGAGAGGTGCAGGGAGATAACAGCTATGATGCAGAAGGGTCAGATTAATTATTTGTGTCGTTAATAATTGCCACAAGTCTGAGTGCTAAACTTTCTCAGCTTGGTCTCAGTGAGAAAGGCTGGTGCTGCTAGGTGTTGAGCATCATACACACAGATGCCAATCTGTATAAGCAGTTCCTCCCACAGATCTTGTAAAATGGAAGCACTTGTGGAAAGCTGCCTGCCAACTTGCTGTCATGTCTATTCCAAGGAAAATGGCAGACATCTGACACCCTGCGTGCTGAGGACTGCTGCATCACTGTGCTGGGCCACTGAACCATGATGTGTTTTCCAGCCAGAAAGGAAACTACTTGCACTGAAGGTAGAGGGTCCCTTTGTTGGAGCAGTCTGCAGAGAATTGCTGAGTTGGTTCATGCTCTGCCTGCCCAGCTTTTGAATATTAGGGGAAATGTCTCATTCACACTTGCATTCATGTTTTTATGTTTACAACTACAAAGCATAAGGAGTCCCTCTGCCATGCTTGGTCAGACTGTGAGCTTCTTTCCAGCTGTATTTTCACCTTACATTTGAAAACCCAGTTATAGTTTTCTAGGCAGGACTGGTTTCTATAATCTTGTGTGTGGAACTGAAGTCTCCTGGTTCATTCCTCTGCAGTATGGGGCTTGACATGGGGCAGTTCTTCTCTAAACTGGCAATTTCAAGCTCAAGGAGGGTAGATTTAGGTCGGATATAAGGAAAAAGTCTTTTACGGTGAGGGTGGTGAGGCACTGGAACAGGTTACCTATTGTTGTGGTTGATGCCCCATCTCTGAAGACTTTCCAGATGAGGCTGGATCAGGCCCTGGGCAACCTGATCTAGCTGGGGTGTCCCTGTGCACTGCAGGGGAGTTGGACTAGATGGCCTTTAAAGGCCCCCTTCCAACTCTAAGGATTCTATGTAGCTAGCTGTAATAGACCAGTGATAGTGTTCCCCACCCCCTCTGGTTAAGTGGCAGATTCACAGAGCTAACTTTTCTGGCGGGTTGGCCTGACTCCATTAATCTCCACGTTCCTGGGAAACAGGAATCTTTTCCTGGTTCAGGCTCAGGTACATGAGGATATGTGAGCAGTGGGAACAGACGTTATCTTTGCTATGTGAAACAAAGGTTTGTTAGTTTGTGATACCACAGTGCAGCTGCAGCAGGTGGGACTTCACTAACGGCTCAGCTTAGAGGGACTGCTTTGAACTTTTGTGGTCCTTCAGGCTTGAGGCTGATGGAGCCATCATTTGTTCGTTAACCTTGAAGGAGTTTTGTCACAATCTCAGAGTAAAGCCTGATTGGCTGATTACAGTGCAAGGCAGAGATGTGCTCCAGCTGTCTCTCCTGCATGGCAGCTGCATTCTGAGGATACTGACAGTGTATCCACGATGTTTCCCCCATCTCCTCCAATCCCACCTTGCCAACACTGTCAGAATCATTAGTGCTTTTCGTCACTTGATTCAAGATTTTGGTGGTGGAAGTTTTCACCGCATGAAAGTGAATGGAAGAAAATCTAGTGGGGTGGTGCTGTCACATGAGACAACTTCAAAAGGATTCCACTAAATAGAGAGTAATGTGAGCAAAGCCTGACTCCTGCAATGCATGGAGGCTGGTCAGCAGTATTTGCAGCTGCTCTTAGTTTTGCATCTAGGAGAATGATTAGCAAGCATTACACAGAAAACATCATGAAAGAAACATCTCTGTCTCAAAGCTTATAGGGACAGAAATTCTTAGGGAAGAGGAATAAAAGAGAGAAAAATACATTTCAATCAAACAACCACAAAAAAGTGTAATTTGTCAAGTTTTTCAAACTGTATGAAAACAATTCAAAAGTGACACAAAAATATATATAAAGTTTGAAAAATACTTAAAGAAAAAGTACAGATCTCACAATATCAAAACATGACATGGTTAAGAAGAGAGAAGAAAAGACATTGGGTAACACCATATTGGCAGAAAAAAGTAAACCCCTCCAGGGCAGCTGTGTTCTGTCATTGAAAGTGTCAGTTTGTGTCTCTAGGATCTGTCCATAATGTGCTCAGCAATGACAGCATTAACTCTGAGCATCAGAAGAACCTCAGTCATAGCAGCAAGCAATGTAAATGAGGGAAGAGGGCAGTGACGGTTCCTGTGCTATCCCAGAGGCCTGAAATGTCCTAACACACACACGTATGTCCACGGTTTCCTCTCACTGCAGATGTAAAATCTTTTCAAAACTGCTTTTAAGGGAAGAGCTGTGAATTGTGAAAGAACTGTGACAAGTGGGGCTCTGAACATGAACTGCACAACGTGATGCTGAGTGCCTGGCTGTGAAGCAACCTTTGGTCCTTGGCTGCTTAAGACTGCAGGCCTGGGGTTTTACAGGTGAAGACCAGCTTAGTGGGGACTCTCCTCTCCCCCAAACCATATAAATTGAAGTGATTCTGCTGATGGGAGTGGGACTGCACTGGTTAGCACTAACAGTAGGATAAGAGTAGTGCCAGAAGAGGGGGAAGATGTTGGGGTGGAACAAGAGGTGCTGTTTTAGGAGATGGTATTCCAAAGGGTTCCTAGACACTCCTCAGCCTTAGAAGATGTTAGCACCTCAAATGACAGTATCTGTGCTGCAGTGAGGTTACTTTACCACTGAGCATGGCTTGTGCCAGTGCAGGCTGAAGGAGTAGAACAGCTTCAGTTGTTTACCAGGACTTGCACAAGTGGAACGAGCCGCTCTGGCCCAGGGCCTGGCAGGGGTTATTTATGGTAGGGGTTATTATGCCATTTTCTGGCATTTGTAGCCCTTCTCCGTGAAGAACAAAACTAAAAAGGTGGTGAAAAACTGGAATGAAGATCTGTAGCCCTTTGTGAACAAACCTTGTTCTTTTATGCACAGACTCCCTTAGAGGGAAAAGCTCTGCATTGCCAAGGATGTATAACTGTTTTACTGGTCATCCCTGACCATAGGAGTCTAGGTGGGCTGGCGGATCCTACTGAACTGCCAAAGGGGACAAAACAGAATTCCTGACATTAACAGGAATATCTTAGTTCCAAATAACCCATGTGCATTTAGCAGCGTTTCTATTAATAGCAGTCCACCATAAAAAACCTTTAAGAGAATGAACTGACCTAAAAGATCATTCTTCTCTGTTTCCTCTACCTAAAAACATTACTAAAAAGTTCAGTTCTTTTGGTCTGACTCGTTGGTAATGTGTCCCCCAACCTCTCAGAGCAAATACTAACTCATTTCTGCCTGTAAACCCACCGAGTGGCCAACGCTGATTCAGGACTGGTGTTCTTGCAGACATTACAGGACCTCATGCAATATAGCAAAAGGGAATTGTCTAAAAAGTGGGAAATAAAAAAGTCACACTGGTGATCACACAACTGGGTTTTCAAGCTCATGATCATTTGGGGCTGTCTGTATGGTCTAAAAAAAAAAAAAAGGTTAAAAGATACATAATGTAGTTGTCCTTTTTTGTTTTCTTTTTATACAGAAATCATACACACAGAACTTCAATCTGAAACTTCATAACGAAAAAGTCCACTAATTTAAGGAAAGCATTTTGTTGTGCAAAAAGTCCCTCCCCCCCTCCCCTGTTCACCTTCATCTACTGAGGGTCTCACACACACACATAAAGTTTCCTTCCAACAGGCGAGTTGGTAAGAAAGAGTCCTCACTATATACAGTGAATTAGAGAGAAGCTGGATACAGTGCTGGCAAGAGGCATTAGCTGACTGCCTCTATCTGGAAGTGTCCATGTTCTCCTCCTTAAAGTTACTGCAGTGCTCTATAACTTTCCTGGGGATAAAACAGGACAAGGAAAGAGGGTTTAGTTTAATGCTTATTGCGTTACGGTTGTGGGACAGTAACATAAGAACTGCTGTTTGTAGCAGGCAGTCTTTTCTCATATACATCAACCAATATTGGTATAAAAACCAGTATATTCCACTCAAGCAGCTTAAAGCTTGTAGATCATCCTCTTGGAATTTCAAGTCATGTTAGTGTACCTCCAGATCATGCATTAATTCATGACCCCCACGCCTCCATCATCAGATAACTTTGAATTGTATCAGAAAACACATGCATGCAAATGCTTTCCATGCACTCTACTGTTACCTGGACCTGCTTTTTCTATTCTTTCCATTTACTGTTCTTGGACTGTTGCATCACTGTATGTAATCTCCCTAACCTGTGACAGTCTTCTGCAGGCTTCTACCACCTCCAGCATTTAGCAGCATTTAACAGCATTCAGCTGTGGGGAATGCCTGCTACCCACAAGGTACGTATCCCATCTGATCTGCACTTCTCTTTAATATTCATCCTGCAGATATGAAGTTATAGATCTCAGTTTGTCAGTGATTAGAAACTGCAACTGTCTTTTAAAACTCTGAAAGAATGACTCCCAAGGGAGGTCACACAGTAAGCTGGGAAGGCTCACAAAAGTGATGGACTCTCCCCACATTTTGAAAATCCTTTGATTTAAACTATGCAGTCAGCTGATTTAATTGCAGGATTGATTTAATATGCAGTCAGCTCCTTCAGTGACAGGCTGATATTGTGGACAAGGAGTTCACACCACAAGTATGAAGAATAGTGATGACTGGGGACTATCAGGGTAAGAGATGCAATAAGCAGCATGGCTTTCTTGCCCAACAGGCCACTTCTAGAACCTTTTTGCCTGGTATCCATGAACACTGATTATCAGTGTTTATTGCAAATGTATAAACACCTCTAATCTTCTTTTTCTATCTTCCTTTTCCTGCTCTTCTCTCGTGTTTGTTTCACCCCTCGTACACAGCACAGGCCTTTCTTTGGTAGCTTTCCTTGATGTAGGGGAACAGGAAACTGAAACTGAGTGTTTGATGACAGTGCATTAGTTTCCTACCATGCCATTTCCTTGGTCTCTTGCCGTGCTGAGGCCATTTTAATCATGTCCTTCAGAAGGGGAATCCCACCTTCTTTGATCAGCAGTGGGCAGTACTTGTCAGCTGCAAAGAAAGAATAAGACAGGTCCTTGTGAACCTTTCCAAAAGCAGTAGAAAGAGTAGCAGGAGGGGAAGGGTGCTTTTGGAGAAGTAACAAAACTTTAGTTTTTTATGGAGCCAAACTGTTAAGGGTGCCCTGACTGTAAAAATAAGATACAAAATGACTGAGAAATAAGAGCATAGCCAGAAGGATCTAAACATTGAAGGAATTTCCTATACACTACGTGTTGTTTTTTGCTTGGCTATGCTGCCTGGACATGATGAATTTATTTGAATAAGGTTCTTGCTAACTACATAGCTAAACTGGGATGAGTTTTTCTGCTAAGAAGCTTAGATCCACCATGTGAACTGGTGCAGTGGATGTGATTTTAAAACTTACGGTAGACAGAGACCAAGTTATACAGTGCCCAGGTAGCCCAGTGCTGGCTGACAGGAGAGATCCCTTGTGGAAGGAGTCGAAGGATTGGTTCAAATGACCTGCACAGAAATATTGTGAAACTTGTTAAAAATCCAAGAACTGCTTTTTTTCTGCACCTTTGTCACTCAAAGCAGTACATACTCTGTGTTCGTAGATACCATAGCAGTAAATCCTTTAGCATGTTAAAGATTCTGGCATCAAAGAGCAAGTCTGTGTCACATGGCAGTACTGGCAGGCTTACAGGCCATACCACTTCAGCATAAACATGCTGTCCAAATAAATAGCTGCAAAGAAGTCAGTTGATTTCTATTCTCTGTCAGTCATTTTCTCATGACAGCTGAAACAGCACCACTGATAGCTCTGTAGAAGGTCCAAAGCAGAATTATACCCATCCAATGCCAGCTGCTCACATGCAATAGCTACTCTGTTTCTTATGACAACAATAACCTGTGCGTACTGTAGCTAAGGCACTGGAATGCCATTCGTTTGGGATCCCTGCCAAGCACTATGGGAAAACAGAGCACCTGATACCCTTATAGAGGAAAAGCTTTGGAGGATTCCACCAGCTGTATTAACCCATTAGGAGCTTTCTGGACACACTGTCTCGATATTCTCCAAAGGAGAGTGAAAGCTACAGCAACACATGTGACTTTCAGAATTAAACAGTATTGAAGAGGTGTAAAGGGTGGAAGTCTCAGAGAACGTTATTTAGTCAGTCACAGCAGATAGTCAGATCCTGGGTTTCCTGAACTATACAACTGCACCAGAAAAATGCAGGATAAATTCTGCTGTGTTCCCATGCTCCTCCCATAAGAACTGCCAAGCAAGGTATCCAATTTTAGCAGCCTGTGTTACATGCTACCTTGACTCAAAGGAAGATGTGAAACTCTCACTAAAGAATACATTCCTGAGGATTTCTCCTTCACTCTGAGCAGAGCCTTCATGCTCAGCTGTATCTCTTTCCTTTTGTCTGTTGGTGTTTGCTTTCTGTGACAATCCTGGCTCTGGGTAAATGGGCCAAACTTCTCTGTTTCTCACCTGTAATTGATATTTCTCCTGGAGTTGATATCCCAGCTCTGGATGGCTGCCCACATCCTCTTTACAACTTCCTCTCGGTGGGGCTCACATATACCCCAAGCCTCCGGACCGTCAAACATGATATGGGAGAGCACACCACAGGCATTATAGGATACCTCAATCCCATCTGCTTTGCTCTCTAGCAGATTGCTGCCAAGAGAGAAGAAATCATTTAGAGGTGCCAGAACAACCTTATTCAGCATCTCACAAAAACCATCACGTCTTTTATCTACATTTGGAGATGATTATTATTGAGAAAATATCTCCTGAAACAGGAGTTGTGCCCTTCAGAGATACAGCTTTTCAGTGGCATTAACATCACAACCAAACCCTTACAATCCAACGCATTCACAAAGGTATCTTATTATTTCCTTTTAGCTTTTTTTCAATAACAAAAAGCCCAATCTGATGCATCAAAAGTTGAAAAGTCTCCAGGTGATGTGGGAGCAGAGCTCCAGAGCACTCCCCCTGCCCCAGCCCAGCTGTTGGTTAGTGAGGCACTCACCTGAACACGCTGATGAACTGAGAGGTCATGAGCTGTGGACGGAGTTCCCTGACCTCAGCCACGTTGCCCAGGAGGCCCAACATATTGCGATGCAGCTCCTGTTTCTCTGGGAACTCCTAAGAAAGCAAGAGACAGGATTATAAAGCAGCAGAGACATGGTGACAGTAGGAATGAGAAACCATGCAGAAAGCACATCTAGAAAGGATGAAGATTTTTGGGTAGCTATCAGTGTTTTTTTTAGTAGATTTCCAATGGTATCTCAAGATATGCGTGATATGAGAAAATCGAGGTTAGGGTCTGTCATTCACTGCCCTGCTTAAGGAGGACTGTGTATAAGACAGGAAAAAGGAAGATTTGCTGAGTTTAAATTTCTCTGTTCTTCTGGTTGGGTGGTTGGATTGGAGCAAGAATGAAATATGCATCCTTTTTCTGCTTATGCAATACAGGAAGTATTGCTTATGAGTTCGCTTAGCTATTTTCATCTCCACTGCTAATGTCAGCATTCATCTAGGGGAAACCAGCCATACTTACTTTCAAGCACTCCAAGAACAGTTTCATACCGCTGTAGTTGAGGAACATCTCACAGTTGTCAGGAGTCTCATCAGTAATATTCCAGAGGGCACTCCATGAGAACTCCATCACCTGATCACACTGTAAAGATGAAGAAACAGCTTTGCTGATGTAAGAGCCTGGTGCAAACCAAATACTTGCTTCATCTCTGACATCACCCCAGATGACTCCAGAGGTAAGAAAATCTTGTTATTCGTTTTCAGCTTTTCAGCAAGTGGGTTTTTGTTTTTAATTATTTGCCTCCCTGCTATGTTTGTCCCTTCAGCCCTCACCACTGCGACAGCAAATTCTGCAGCGCCAGCTGGGATGTCCCACGTTAGGTAGAGAAGCTGGGCTGGCGCACCAGGCTATCTCCATGCCTAAGTCAGAGTAAAGAAAACATGATGTATACATTTTAGTGGGAAACACTCACCGTTTTATCAGCCAGCTTCTTCTGAATCAATTTTAGCATTGTCTGTGGGCAGAGGAAGGGGAGCAGTGAGAACAGTTCAAGAATCATAGAGCTAAAACCAACAGGTTTAGCTGCTGCAGAGCTGGTTACAACAAATTGTAAGCGTGTGCAATTCTGACCTTTTGCAGAGTATCTAATACTCCTTTCTCTAAACTAGTGGGACTAGGTTCAGTGTTTCAAGTATTTGCAGAGCTAAACCATGTCGTGGTCCCTGAACTGCTGGGTTTGTAGTCAAAGTCTGGAATTGCGGTTTAACTGCAACAAAGCAGTGGCCTCTGCAGTTCTTTGAAAGGGGTGAGATATGCATTGATGTAAGTTGGAAATCTGATGCAAACTCGGGGAGATGCAGAAGGAGATAGTCAAAAGGTTTTACCAGTTCTGGAAATTGTATGGTGTAGTGAAGACGGAACGTGTCAGGTCACACTGCTTTCATGGACAGCCTGTCTCTGAGACCATGACTTCTAGTGTTGGCAAGCCAGTAAAAGATGCCACATGGAGGGGCAGGGTTCAGGACAGGTTAGTCTTGCTGGAACAATAGCTCCCTTCTGTGATACAGTAAGCTTGGTTCACTGCCTGGATGAGTTTGGTGGATGGCTGCAAGGAAACGGTGGTAGCCTGGGTTAAGGATAAGAAGACACCTTGGGACCATACCAACCATGACAAAACCCATCTTGCCCACAGCTTCTTTATGATCGTTGTCCACCTGGCAGACCAGAGCATTACAGAGGTGCACGGCAATACGCTGGATAGACTCATCCTGCCGGCTCTGGTTGAGGATGCTCAGCAGCAGCTCGTTTACTCGGCGGTACTGGAACTCCAGCTCCTCAGGAATGCTGAAGTTACACAGTGTCAGGCAGCAGTTCCGCTGTACCTGGGTCATAAGGAAGCAAATGCTGCACCAGGTGGCTATGATAACATGACCTAATCACCTCCTGTTCCCTTGCTGCTTGGTACTGAAACCACAGCAGTAGTCCTGTTTGACTACTACTACAGTTTGCTACCCTCCTCCCTAAAACTCTGCTTTAGCTACGCTCTCGGTAGGTTCTTCTTCCTCACTGTCACTCTGGTCTCAAGTGGCCACCCAATCACCCAGTGCATGTCACTTTCTAAGCCAGTTTTTCACTGTCTATAAGCTTTCTATTCAGAAGTCACCTGCTGTAGCCCAGTATCAGCACTTCTGATAAGAGTGCATTGGCGTAGTGTTTCTTTCTGTTGACTAAATACCCCCAACACCCTCACCCTTTTCAACTCATAGTCTGTGCTGGACATCTATGCCGTGGATATTGATCACTAACATCAGCTAAAAAGGTGCCTTGCTATCATCACTTACTTCTCCTGGTTCTGGAGAACATCACATGGATAAGGAGCACCTTGTGTGTAATCCCTACCACCTGAGTGAAGACAAAAAGCAGATCTGGGCAATAGGTTCTCTGAAGCCTGCCTCAGCTCACGTATTGGAGGCTTAGAAGATGCAAATCCTAACACCAGGCTAAAGATGTAACACAGGGAAGGAGAACTATGGGAACCAAAACAAGCTGGGCAGCTCTTACTGTGACTTCCTGGTAGGACTCCATGCCATTCAGCACCACCTGGATGACCTGGCGTCGCAGCTTTATGCTCTGCTCCATGCGGTACTCGGAGTTGGTCAGGTAAAACAGTGCAGCACTGCCTGTCACCTGGATGTTTTTGTCATCCTTGTGGCACTTGAGGGCCGTAATCACCAGCTGCAAGGAAGGAACGCGAAGCTTCAGTGCCACTGGCTTGCTGTTGAGTCTTGGAGTGACAGTTATGGCTGTGTGTGGCAAAGGCTGTTACAAGGCTGCAAGGAATGCACAGCCCAGGTGCTGCAGGAACATGCTCATGAGGTGAAGGTACTTAGTTCCACCGTACTACTGGAACTTTCTCCAGAATTATGTGGTGTCTCAGGGTGAAGAAAATGCTGGGAATGCAAAATTTCCCTTCTAAGTGTGAGCTAAATGCTTGCATGAGGCTTACCTGGAGGGCTCGCAGCAGCTGGCTGCAGCGCTCGATACGGGCAATGTCAAAAA
Organism: Gallus gallus; assembly: GCF_016699485.2. Lineage (NCBI taxonomy): Eukaryota > Metazoa > Chordata > Aves > Galliformes > Phasianidae > Gallus > Gallus gallus. The sequence continues at coordinate 5,931,285 of NC_052548.1, forward strand.
GGAGGTTGATGGCACGAGAAGTAATTTCTGGCCGGTGTTCAGTGTAAGCCTCAATAGCATTCAGAACTTGCTCTTCGTTCTTGTCTCCACTCACCTGGCATAGAGGAACAAGAAACAAGGAAGAAAGGATGAAGAAAGTGAGAACTCTAGGGTAGGTCTGGAAGCTCAGAGGATGCAACTGTCCTCTGTCCTGTTTGTAGGATTAGGCCTGTGGTGGGAGCAAAGAAGTCAAGTCACTTCTCAGCCCAGAAGGACATGAAATGGCACCTCTGGTAGTCACAGACATCCTGGTCCTTCAGTCAGGATGATTTCTTCAGGCCCTTCTTTAAGAGGCCTTTGGTGCTTTTTGTTGTTGTTTTGGTTTCTTTAGCACTTGTAAGAACTGTGGGGTATGGGTCTTGCCTTCTGACCGCTTCCTGCATTATCAAGTAGCTACTGACAGGTGAGAGCTAAACTGTCACACACAGAACCCTAAGAACTCTGCTCTATTCACGGGCAGTCCTCTGAACTTCTACCAAATACCCACAACCAATACTCTGACACCCTCATTACCTTATAGGCTGGGATATGTGTCAGGCGGCAGAGAGATGTTTCAAAAAGGCCCAGGAATTGGAGCGGTCGTTTCAAACCCCGGAAGGGAGCAATGCTGCTCTTTGCTGGCTCAATGCTGAGGAAAGAAAGAGATGACTCATGTTGGTACCCTGCTTCTCCAGGTGTCTCCTGCCATAGAGACAGCTACTTGTTCTCTGTTCACCTTGTCTGTACTGCTCTGTAACTAGAGTGGTAATATCTGTATTTCAGTTGTGCACCAACGAGCTTCTCCTAAGCCTAAATAGGCACGAGTCCCAGGTGAACCTGAGTGAAAGGCTAAACACATTGAGGAATTAAAACAGCAGTAAGAATTCATGTCAGAATGCAGCTTTCCTGGACAAGACTTCTTAGGAAAGGAATGTGGATTTCACTGACCTAAACTATTTGCAAACTTGATGGTGTGTCATCTAATAAACACGACAGTCTGCTTCTGTGATCGGGTAAGAACACTTCTTGTTTTGCTGTCATGCTCCTTATTGACCAGGAGCCTATATATATATATATATATATGTACATACATACATATATTTTACCAACTTTGGGAAGGAGGCAGTACTGTCTTGTTTGTTTGCTTTTGTTCAGTAAGCGCTTGGGGAACAGGAGGGCAGAGTTCCTGGCTGACCTGGAAAACCACACCTCTAGGTATGTCCTACTGAGGTGCACCAGGATCTTCAAAAGTTGCTCTGTTCAGCATCCAGGTCAGATCTGAAAATCTGCCCTTAGATTTTAAGTTTCTAAAGCACTCGGCCATCCTATGAACACTGATGTCTTGACTGAATGTATAAACCTTCTGTCTCAGAAGGGCCTAATTTCAGTCAATGGAAGAGTGTTTTATGTAGGAAATGTGTAAAAGGCTCTGGATATATAAACCACTGCAAGAGATCACTGGAAGAATGTATTGGAAAAGAACTTCTTCAGATGTGTATGTAAGCTAGGTAGAACTAATTCTTTATTAGTACTAACATACCCTTACCTGTGTCACTTACAAAAATCACAGCTGATTCCCACACTATGCTTCAGCATCAAGAACTTGCAACAGTTGCATCTTGCTTTTTACTATCAATTAGGCCCACAGAATTTGGCAGCCCAGAAGTGGGAACAGTTTCTAATTCATCTTTGACCAAACTAGCTAATCCAAGCAGATTACAGGTTACAGCAGTAATTGCTGTTTCCTTACCTTGTCTGGCCCATCTTCTCTTCCATGTTTGGGATAGTGCAGTTCTCCAGCATAGTGTGCCCTGAGATATCGAGCGAGGTGAGGTTTACCAAGTTTTCCACAAACAGGTTTAGAACCCGACGGGTCAGCTTGAATTTATAGTAACTGGACAGATGGTCTCGAGAGATATCCAGGTGTCTGCAAATGACAGAGAGCAGCTCAGAGCCTGGAAAGCATCAGGTGGGGCTTCTGTGGCTGTGCCAGGGGAAAATGACAAGCAGAGTGCGGTGGTGATTGTTGTTTCCTTCCTAAGATACAGGAATGTGGTTCTGTAGGATCAGGCAGCAGGATCTGGCCTTGTGTCTAACAGAAGCACACAGATATCTGGTGGAGGTCTACTTAAAATGGAGCATAATGAGTCATTTGGCTACGCTTATACAAAGGAAATTGCTCTAGGCTCAGGAACTGCCTTTCCCAAGCTCCATCAAAGCAGCCACCTGAGCATTTCTGTCCAGTGATTGAGATGCACTAGAGGATCTTTGCATGCCCAGAAACATCTATTGCTTCATCCCACAAATTAACCGACACGAGTATTTGTCTGCATTGCCAATCTCAATTTTTTTTTCCACCCCAGGCTATTATTCTCTAATGATTTAATATATCTTCAGATGTTTAAATGCTTAAGCACTGAGGAAACCCCTGGAGCTGAGGAAGTTGTGGGAATCTCACTGGCTATAATGTGCAAGTGTCCCCTACGGGACAGGGCCTGCTCTTGTCTGTCAAGCAGAGATCCTTTGGGAGAAACTAAACTGCCTAAGACAGGAGCCAACATCATACCTACAAAAGTGTCTTCTATTTGTCTGTGTTATAGACCAAGTTTTACTGCAACTCACCAGGAGTTAAAGTCACTTGGATTTAGCCAGTGTTACCCAGGAGGCTGGCTGAGACTCCAAGGTCATACATTAACGTGGTACCCCCTAGTGTCTGCGGGCTGCAGAGACTGTACTAAAGCCACTGCAGACTATCCTTCATGTGAATGGTAAGGCCTTTCTTTTTGGCTGAGAAAGTCCTGGATCCTTTTTCTTTTACCACAGTGCAGTCTGAACAGCAACTGCTTCAATTCTGTGTCAAGAAGTCATTTTGCTGTCATTGCTGTCAGCTCAGGAGTGCCTGTTCCTTTGCACCATCCACACACAGTGGACTTACACAGCATGCCATGAGCAGATGCTCTGAGCTGGGCTGAGAGTTTGTTCTGGTTGTACCTCAGAGCAAAGTTTAAACTCTGGATGTTCCTGTTTAACAATTGTTTTGAAGGACTGGATTTCAGTATGATTACCACTCTACTGGTACCTGTGTACATCCATAGCCTTTTTTTTTGCCATCTCTTGGGTGTTCTGATGGGGTTTTTTTTTGTTTGTTTGTTTAGGGGGAAGCTCTTTCTTTGTGTATTTATTTATTTTGGCAAACAAAGCCCAGTCTGGCTTTAACCAGGTCAGAACGTGATGAGTGAGCCTGTTCATAGGAATGTTTATAAGCTGAAGCCAGCAGTGGATGGCTTTCCATGAAAAGGCACGTATCCCATTCCTAACAGACTTGCACGGTTCCTATCAGTGGGAAAAAGATAAATAAGGAAGAAGAGATCTGCTGACCTGAGCTTGTGAAGCTGTGCAATCACTTGGATGTGCTCCTCTGAAAGGTCCATGTTGTAAAGCACTAAGGAAACCAGACTGTCCTTCCACTGTGTCAGAAATCCCACATCGTTCAGCTGGATCCCAGAGAGATCAAGAGCAGCAAGGGAGGTCAAAGGCCGAAGCAATGTCTCTACGTTGACCCCTTCAATCAAGCGGCCCAGATTGAGGAAGCGCAAGCGGCTAAAGCCTTCAAAAGTGAAGTCCTTGACCAACACCTGGCGAGTGGGGTTCACCAAACAGTCATCTTCACAGCCTCCGGGGTTCTCTTCCTCATAGAAGATATTGCAGCATCCAAAGAGGCTAAGGGAGATAAGCGTGTGGCTGAAGCTCACCAAAGTTTGAAGACTCTTGGCTGTCAGCTTCTCGCAGTTGGTCAGGTAGAGCTCAACAAGATCCTGGAAGATGGGAAATTGAACAGTTAGAAGAATTTCGAAGGCAGAGTGCCCATCCCGTTCCCTACAACACCTCTTAGGGACAGCTTGAGAACCCGTACCACCAAACCTGACCAGTATCCCCATCCCATTCCCTACGGCAGCTTTAGGAGCTGACGAGGGAGATACTGAGCTTCTCCCAGAGAAACCTGTATGGTGAAGGATGGAATCTTGGGAATGTCTGGATTTCTGGGATTCTAGCTGGTCCCCGTGCAACAGTGCTGCCATGTGAAATGGCAGCTGGAGGCTGTCACTGCGATGCCACCTGCTTCCTGATGGCCTCCAGGTCCTGGTCCTGCACGATCTGTTCCCGCAAGTGGATCCGAGCTAGCCTGGTGCTCCGCGGATCCGAGAAGAGGGTGAAGAAGCTTTCATGGGGTTCGAAGATGCTGTCTGTCTTCACCAATTCCACATACCTGTATTGGAGCAATGGTATTAGTACAGCACGACAGAAGACAAAGGCTCAGCTACAGCTCTGGCACCTTTCCTGACTCTGACAAGATGTTACTGAGTGCATGAGCACACAGACTCCCTCCTGGAGGCCAGGCTATTAGCTCTGCCTCCACAAAGCTAACAGTCCTTAGGAAAATGTAAGGCAAAGATTTGTGCAAGGTGACGTGTGTTTTCTGCCAGACATTGTAAGCAAGGGTTCAGCCAAGGGAAACTGTAATAGCCAAATGATAGAGCCCTGGAAACAGGTTGCTTTGTAAAGCTATGGGAGCAGCAGCCTTAAAATGCAACATCTGTTAGTACTTTGTACACTTATTTTTCTGGTTTGAGAGAGAGTTGTAATGCTTCAGTGGTGGGAAATAAGAAGGCTCCTTTATTGCTTACTGATGTTCTTGGAAGAAGCAGGGACTGTTCATTTCACTCAGGGTTTACCTACATGGAAATGGTGACTGGTGGGATACAATAACCCTCAGGGGACAATTCCTCCTGAAGTTAATGCAAATCCTTATTTCCAATATGAGGCTCATCAGAAAAAAAAAAAAAAAAACCAAAAAACAGCCCTATGAATTCTTCCCTTTTTTAGAAAACTACAATTCCCCCTTCCCTGAGTTCCCAACTCCTGTCCAAACCAGACAACAGCTCCTCCATAGGCCCAGACGTACTCGTTGACGAGTTTGTCACAGATCTCGCTTGGCAAGAAGATGTCAGGATGGAGCCGGAGAGTTTCATTGTCCAGCAAGTAGCACAGAGTCCCCTCCAAGTTGCGAAGGCAGAAATCTGTGCACAAGGTCATGAGCGACTCCGGGCTGTCGGATGCCATCTTGAGGGAAGCAGTGGGGAGGGGAAAACAGAAGGAAGCTTTTGATTCAGAAGATCCTTTCCTCAAATGAAATTCCAGGATGAGTTTACAGGGACATCAGGGCAGCTATAAGCAGAGGAGACAAAAGGATGCATTAAGAAAGGCACGTTGGAAAGCATGCTGCAGAGCTGCTGTACCAGCAGGATGGCAGTAGTTCTGGTTACAGCCTGCCACTTGCTGACCTCTGAAGAACCTGCAGTGGTTTGGTCCCCGTGGGGCTATGCACTAAATCCCCCCAGGGGACACCGGGGAATGAGTTAACGTGAAACACTTTCTTGCTGTATAGCCTCATTTCTTAACGTTTCCTCACTGCAGAAGTTATCTGGCTGACAAAGGGCTTCTGAAGGGGAAGTGGTGGAAACCACATCGCTTGGTTTCCTTCGGAGTGGGTTGAATAAACCACCAGAGAAGGTACAGCTGGGAAGATCCTCTGCATAGCCCCAGCGGGATCCGGTGACCCCATACCTTGTGCCTGTAAGTGTTTGCCATCATTCCAAGTGAAGCTTAATGTTCAAGCTGGGTGTTTCTCTGCAGCTCCGAGCCAGAAGCTCTGTGTATGTGTTTGAACTACACCATGAAGTGGGTCAGAAGCCAGAGGGGATGCTGGGCACTGTGCAGGCAGCTGGAACTCACAGAAACATTCCAAATTCTGTCATAAGAAGTATGAGTGACCGACATGGAGAAAAGCAAGGGGCTTCTGCCCTCCTTGGTTTTACTACTGAATAAAGGAGGATGGTGAGGCAGACAGCTCAGGGAAGCCAGTCCTGTCTGTTTCCTTATTTCAGAGATCTCACTGCTCTGGCTTTCAGGCTTGCTCACTGGCACTGAAGCAGAACTAGCTGAGTGCACTGAGGGCGTTTAGGAGAAATGACTGAAGACCATTTCACTTTTACAGGGCCAAATCATATTAGAAGCAACCTTAGGGTGATTCCTTCAGTGCATTTCCATGAGCACACGCACGAATTGCATCGCAGTGTTTATTTGTGAGGTGAGAGCTGTGTCTTTTCAATAGGTACGTTCCTGCTGCAGCGAGGACATCAGGGCTATGGAGTCAGTTATTCTTCTGTGCACCATAGCTGGGGAAACTGTTGCAAAATGTCTGTTATTCTCTTGCAGCTGCAGAGATCAGGCTATCTGTCTGTGTCCCTAGCTATCCCAGTGCTTTACAAAGCCAGTGGTGCTCTCCTTTCTTTCCTGCACTCAGAATTTAACTCGGTTTCCTCACCTCTATCTCTAACCCCAAGGGCACCCTTGGTGGCTCAGGCACCCTCTCTCTGTTCTGTTCAGCCACCGTCTGGGTTGTGCCACCAGGATGAAGGGTCAGTCAAAGCTGTGGATGAGGTAACCTTTCAAATGCAGGCACCACATGGTCTCTGTGGGAAGCGGGACACAGTTGTGACTGAGCCTGCCTGGCAGCCCATGCTCCCAGCCTTCTGGTGCCTCCTTATGCTGCACAAGTTGCAAATGGAAGCTCTTTTCTTCCTTTCGTGTCTTGTTCATTCTTTATTTAAGAGTGTGCTTTAGTGCAGGGACAAAGATTTGACCAAGGAATAAACCCGAGACAGAAAGGAGCCTCTCAAGAAGCAAATGGGACCAGCAGAGCTACTTTGTGCACAGCAATGGGAGGAACTGCAGTGCTGCATCACTCCTGATGTGCACCTACCCCAGGCCACGTCTCCCTGGGCTAAATCTTGCTCCAGTGCAAGTGGACAAACCTGGCACAGAACCTGGCTTCACTTGAATTGGATCAGTAATTTTTCCTTCCTAGAACATCTTTAGGAGCTGTACCTGTAAATAACTATGTAAGGATCACGTTTAAATCTCAAACTCCTGACCTGCTGTGTTCTGACCTAGAACTTTCACAGCCTTTTCAGTGTGATCTTGGCCAGGTCCTCTGGTTTTGGCTCAAGAAGGAAAAGGTCTCCAAGCAACAGCAGAGGAAAAAACGAAGGAAAACTCAGCAATCACAAAAAGGGGCTTAATGTGCTGATCCAAAACAGTCTGAAGTAACCTCCCTGCATCGCTGAGCCTCGATCTCCAGGGATCTAATAACACTACTATGACTTCTTAGGGGTGCTGTGGTAAGATGGGGACTTTTGAGACGCATGTGGTACGAACAATGAAAACGTGTAAGCTTCATTCTTGCATTATCAACAGCTCTCCCCTCTATAGCTGGCAGGAGAGAAGTCAAGGAATAAATGGGCAACTGAGAGCACACGCTGCCCTGCTAGCAGTGGGGTGAGGTCCTGCCTAAGAGGATGCACATGGGAGGAAGCTTGTCCTGCACTCTGCATGGCGTCTGCTTCGGAGATGCAACTCCTTCACCTCCTGAATGTATTTTGCCTGAAGCTTGCTTGAGAGAATCTTTCCAGAAAGGCCAGATCAACAGGAAGGTCTGAGCCGGGAGGGAAACACGTTCTGCTATCCCTACCGGTCCACCCATGCCACCAGACAGCAGGGCTGGAGCCAGCCTTCTACCACTTTTTACTGCTTCTGGACAGAGAGCTCTATACCAAATTCTCAGTGACAATTTATTATCATGTGCTGCTGATAGGGCCAATGCCTGGGACTTGTCCAAGCAGCTTAGAGCTCTAGAGGGCGAGCACTGGCATCCTGCTGCTCTAGCAACCCTCCCTTGCAAGCAGCACAGTGCAGCTGGTAGATCCCAGCCCTGCAGAGATCAGCTACGCTTCAACTTCTGAGCTCCCAACAAAATCCCACATCGGAACGTAGCACGCAGAGAAAAACATCCGTCCTCGTGATTTATTGTGCACAGCTGAGAAGCACTCAAGCTGCTGCTGTGACCGTGGTCCTTTTGTCCAGGTCGCTCCCTGCCTCTTCTAATCAGCCTCGAGGTACGATGTGGGCAGGGAAGTAATGAAGTCAACAGCTGCACTGATCAATATCGTCCCCGGCTATAAGCTCAGCGTGCTTCGGTGATAAAAATAAACAAGATAGAGATGCTGACGAATCATTAGCACTGCCTAATCACCGTCCTCGGGCGGCTTTCTGCAGGCAGTACATCAGCGAGCTGCCTGCCTTGCAGCGTGTCACCCGTGCTTCCCAGGGACGGGCCGTAAGCTGCCCACTGCACGCGTGTTTCTGAAGGGCCAAAGGTGTAAAGGATGCAAAAAAAGCACACGTGTGGGAATCGAGAAGTTAGAAATGCAGCTGCCGCTCTTCTCCCCACTTTATTTTTCCGTGAGGTTTTGCTTTCATTTTCGCACACAAAGGAACTGAGTGCCTCCAAGCAGGCATACAAAGCCCCACACACCCCCTGCAGCCCTGTCTGTGGAGTAACAGCACCCTCCCAGCGCCCAAGGGAAACTGCAGCGCTGTGACGCGCAGCTTCACCCCCATCGGCAGCCTCGCAGATCCACACAACTTCTTTGGCAGCTGCTGCTCCTTCGCAGGCTACGTTTGCAGCGTTGGGGCGCTTCTGGCAGCGCCGGCACGCGAGGGCTGGCGCCGCTCCGGGGCTGCCCGTGCCAACGGCTACCTTGGACTTCTGACCGTCTTCGCTCTCGGTCTCTCTCCAAGCCCGACTCGCTGCGGCTCCGTGCCAGCGGCGCAACGCTCGCATCGCCACAAACGCGACCGGCCGAGCTTCCAGCACCGGCGATTCGGCCGAGCAGATGGCAAACAACGCTCGTGGATGCGACCCGACCGCGCGGAACGGCTTTAAAAGAACCCATCTAACGCAAACGCGGCGCGGCGCGGGTCGCGTCCTGAAGGAAAACCGCACCGTCACTTCAGACGGCCTCTCGCACCGCGAACCGCCGCGCTGTGGTTAACCGACGGCTCATCGCAACGGGTGCGGGAAACGTCAGCGCTGCCTTCCAGCGGGGAAATGGATACGGAGCGGAGCCGTTCGCGGCGGCCGAGCGAACGCGCCCCGTCCGCGCTCGATCTCCCCCCGGGCTGCAGAGGAGGCGCGCGGCCCCGCGGCCGCAGCCCCGGCCCCGAGCGCAGCCCCGCGGGGCCCGACCGCTCCCGGGGCGCCCGGAGGTCACCGCGCCGTCCCCGTGTCCCGCCGGGGCGCGGGCCGGCAGCGTCGGTTCCGCGGAGGGGCGGCGCCGCCCCCACCCGCCCGGGGCCCGGCCGAGGGAGCGGAGCGGCGGCACTCACCTGGGCCCAGGCCCCGCCCGGCGCGGCGGATGGGGCCGGCGGTGGTCCCGGGCTCTCCCCGGCTCCGCGTCCTCCTCGGGCCCCGCTCCCCCCCGCCTCGGCCTCCGCTGTCAACAAACCCCTCCGTCACTTCCGCCAGCCGGGGCCGCCGCACCGGATGCCCTCCGCGTTCCCCCTAGGAAACACCGACCGGGCCGGAACGCTCCGACCGCCCCGCGGCACCGGGGAGCTCCGGCAGCTCCGTGCCGCGCTGCTCCCCGCGGGGCCGGGCGCCGGGACGCCACGAGGCGCGGTGGCGCTGACGTCACGAGGCGCGGGCAGAGCTCACCGCCGCCTCACGCCGCCCCGGGACGGGCGAGGCGGGCGGGGCCGGCGGCGGCGGGCGGGGCGATGGCGGAGGGGGCGGGGCTCGGCGCCCCCCGCGGGCGCGGCGTTTCCAGCCGGAGCGGTTGCGCGGCGCGCGGGGTCGGGCCGCCATGTCGCGGTTGCACCGGAGCAGGTGGGTGCGGGGCCGGAGGGGGTGCGGGGCGCCGTCCGCCGCTCGCTCGCTCGCTTACTTACTCACTCACTCACTCACTCACGGCCGCCGCTTCCCCTCAGGATCGCGGATTTCCAGGAGGTGCTCGGCGAACCTACGGTGGCTCTGGACAAGCTTCGCGATCTCTGCTTCAGCGGTGAGTGGGGCGGTGGGGGGGGGGTCCGGCGGGGCGCAGCGCTCCGTGTGGCCGCGGCCGCCCCTCCCGCTCCCGTCCCCGAACTTCGGCGCGGCGGCCCCCGCCGGGGCTGAGCCGTACCCGGCGATGACGACCGCGTCTCTGCTGTCCCGCAGGAATCCCGTTTGACGGAGGGCTGCGCTGCCTCTGCTGGAAGGTGCGTCTGGGTCCGCGTACTGCCGCTCCGGCGGCGCTTCGGGGCGCATAACGGCCACGTGCCGCTCGCCGCCCGGCGCCGGGCCCGCCCGGAGGTGGCCGTGTGTGCGCCCGCTCGGTTCGGCTTCGCCGCGGCTCAGCGCTGCGTTGCGCTTCGGGCGTTCTGATATCGCCGGGCGGCGAAGCGCTGAGCGTTCTGCGGAGCGCCGCTGCCCCGCGCTGGGTCGGCTCGGCTCGGCTCGGCTCGGCTCTCCGTTCGGCACCGCTCTCCTCAGATCCCAACGTGTGTTTGTGTCCTGCGCAGATCCTGCTGAACTACCTCCCCTTAGAGAGGGCCCTATGGAGCTCTTTGCTGAAGAAGCAGAGGTGAGGACGGCTCTGCTTGCCTCTTTCCTCCTAATGGGGTCTGTGGAGAAGGGGAGTGGTGCTTTGAATAATTAAGTGCCTTCATAAAAGGAATTGCTCTCGTGTGCTGTTCTTGGGGTCAGTGCATTTGAACTGGATCAGATGCAGGCTGAGCGGTGCAGGGCTGTGTGCCTGAGCTCAGGCCGAGCGCTTACATTGATGCGATCATCTGCTTCATTTCCCTCCCTAAGGGATCTGTATTCCCAGTTCCTAAAAGAGATGATTATTCAGCCTGGGATCGCCAAAGCCAACCTCGGCGTCTCAAGGGAAGATGTCACCTTAGAGGATCACGTAAGTGCTGCTAACCTCTGCATCGCAGGAAATTCCCCGTAGCTCTGAGCTGTGGCTCTGCAGCCTGCACCCCCGTGCTGCTCTTGGCCCTGTGCTGGCAGGAGGGGCAGCTCCTGGGTGTCAGCCCTGCGTCTGTGTCTGAGCAGCCTTCAGCTGCTGAGTTGCTGGCAAAGCAGTGGTTGGGGAGGGAACTGTGTGCAGCTGCGTGTGTGTCTGCCTTCCTGCTTTGGGGCTGTGCGGCCTGTGGGTCTGCTGGGAAGAGCAGAGGGTCATGAGGGGTCCCTGCAGCAGGGAGACACTCTCCTGGGAAGCTGTATTGGTGGGTAGGCTGGGGACAGGCTGCTCTGAGAGGCAGGAGGGGGCAGCTGGACTGCAGCAGAAAGCTGGTTTATCTCCAGTTCACTGATGAGTGACTTCTTTAATGGTTATTTATTGACCGTTTTTTTTGCATCCCTTTCTGCTTTGAAAATACTGGTAAGTTGGTGTCAAGGCAGGGGATGATATAACTGAAGATAAGGGCTGTAAATGCTACAGCTGCTTCCACGGCTTGTCCTGAACGTTCACGTTCTGCTGGTGTGTGGTCAGCTGTGCTGCCGTGATCCACCAGGGCTGTAAAACTATAACGTTTGTAACATTCCTTGCGTTGACAGCTTACAGTGATCTTTGGAGCTCTTGGAATGTTCCTTTTATGGTGTTTTCTGTTCTCCTGTCAGATGATTATTAACTTTGTGCAGATCATGATCTGGAGAAAAGAAAGCGCCCGTGGGAGAGGGGGAGCCAACTTTGTCATGGTGGAAAACTGGTCAGATAGGGGGCAGGTTGTTTGCATTAATAATGCATTTCCTTTTTGCTGGGCACGCTGGATGAGCTTAATCAGCCTTCTCAGGGCTGAGATATCCACCCCCACCATACTCAGGTGTTGCCTTAACTTGTGGGCTGGGTGCAAAGACCTCCTTTGTACAGGTTGGAGCTGCCATTGGGGATCCTTGTATAGGACAGGATGCTTGATTTGGGGACTAAGTCACGAAGAAGCATACGAAAAGGGGTTAGAGATGTTGGATTCTGCTTCAGTGAATTTGCATGGTCACTTGTTTGGCAAGTTCTGATCTGCTTCCTACACCGTGTGTGCTGTCTGAAGAAACAGCACTAAGGGCAGTGCCAGAAGGATTGGGCCCTGTGCTGGTTCTGGCTGACAGCAGGAACCGTACATCAGTGTGCATTTGCTGAGGCCTTTGGTGCACATGGAGGATGCTTGTTTTTGTCTTGTTTATCTCTCCAGCCCCTCAATCCAAACCCAGACAGCCGGTGGAATACTTACTTCAAAGACAACGAGGTGCTCCTCCAGATAGACAAAGACGTCAGGTGTGTATGGCATAACGACTCAGGTTTCTGAGTGCTTTGCTTTAATACTTTGTACTTTGAATATCGAGTTTAATATTAAACTGAGCTTCCTATGTAGCACGGGGCACGCACTTCCTTCTCACGCTTGATTTCCTCCTGCATCCACCCCAGGAGGCTGTACCCCGACATGGCATTCTTCCAGCGCCCGACCGACTACCCCTGCCTTCTAATCCTGGACCCCCAAAATGAGTTTGAGACGCTGCGTAAGCGGGTGGAGCAGACCACGCTGAAGTCCCAGACGGTGGCACGGAACCGCAGCGGGGTTACAAATGTGAGGTCCAGGTGTGGGCTGCCCGTGGGGCATGGAGTGGGCCCTGATAGGGCTGCTGGTGGTTCTCGGGCTTTTTGTGCTTGTGTGTTGGAATTGTGTGAATGCAGCAGCAGAGGCTGTGAATTTGGTGGCTAGACAGCTTTAGAGAACCAGCTGGCGTGCCTGAGAGCTGGCAGGAGCCGTAGGATATTTTATGCCTAAGATGTGCCTTCCTGCACGGGAACAAAGCACTGAAGGGTTAATTTACTGAAGCTGAATTGATAGAGTCTTCCAGAGCTGGGTCTCCTCATAACTGTGATTGGGAAAAGAGCTGGGGAACGGCTGGAACGTGTGTTATCTTTTTCCTCTGTGGGTGTCGGATCATTAAGTGCTGCACGCTGGGTGCTGGGGAAGGTGGCTGGCTGCAGTCTGTCCCCTTTTCCTGCGTTACAAAGACGTGGCACTGCTGTGTTTTCTTACTGCATGGGATCAGGTGATGCAGTGGTTCAGGGGAACTGTCCGTTGCAGCACAGACTGCTTTGTTCATCAGCTCTAGTCTTGCCTTGCTCTTCAGGTGAGCTCCCCTCTTAAATCATCTCCTTCCTCTCTGAGTGAGTACGAAGTTCTGCCCAATGGCTGCGAAGCTCACTGGGAAGTGGTGGAGCGAATCCTTTTCATCTATGCCAAGCTGAACCCCGGGATAGCCTACGTTCAGGGGATGAATGAAATAGTGGGGCCCCTTTACTACACCTTTGCTACAGATCCTAACAGCGAGTGGAAAGGTGAGAGGCTCTTCTGGACGCTGGGTAGGGGCTGTTGTGCTGCATGCTCTCTGTGTGAAGGAGGGTTTCAGGATGGAGGCTCTAAGCAATTCAGTTTGGATTGACCAGGAAATAACCACACAAACCCCCCAGACCAGCAAGTGCAGCAAGAGATGTGCATTTCTGAGAGCACAGCGGACAGACAGAGGCTGAATGGGCTGGGAGTGCTGAGGGCATCAGAAATGGAGATTTGGGGGATTTTTTGTCTTCTGTGTATCAGAGTTGCTCTTCCTGACTGAAACCTAAAATCCCCATACAAGTCCTTTGTTGCTTCTTTTGCTAAAAATACGTCTGTGTGGGCTACGGTGGGGTTGTTTTCTTTGTTCTGTTACTTTGTTTGTTTCTGTTTTGTGTGTGTGTTTTGTTTTTAATTAACAAGAAGCACAACAGAAAGGGTGGGGCAAGAAGGATGGAATGGGAGTTCTGCGTTGCTCCCTCTTCAAAGCTCTGGGGCTGTGTGCTCGTGGCAGCAAGACCAGGTGGTCTTCTGGGCCACAGATAACTGCCACAGAGTGTCACAACAACCTCAGTGTGCACCCAGGGCCTGCACTGCAGCAGCTCTGTATGCAGCCAGAGTCTCGTGAGATGCACTACAGCAGTGAGGTTATCAGCCCAGAGCAGCTCTGTGTGCCTCTGACAGCGATGCTTTCTCTGTGCTTCCATTCACTTCCTCCTTTAATTCCCCAGAACACGCTGAAGCTGACACTTTTTTCTGCTTTACCAACCTAATGGCTGAAATTCGGGACAACTTCATTAAGAGCTTGGACGATTCTCAGTGTGGTATAACCTACAAAATGGAGAAGGTCTATTCCACCCTGAAGGAAAAGGATGTGGAGCTGTATTTGAAGCTGGTGAGGAGCTGGGTGTTTCTCTTAGTTGTGGTTGGAATGTGGGGGAGGGAGCATTCAAATGTCAGCCAACTTTGTTCAGCTGTTCCTGGGCTTGAACAGAGAGGTTGAGGAGTTGTGGGAAGGCCTTTGCCAGCAGGACGTAGGGGCTGTCTTATCTGTAAGCTGAAACAAGCTCTCCTTGGAGGAAGCCCGGAGTGAGCTGATGCAGCAAAGCTTTCCTCCCCTGCGTGAGTGCAAACTGTAGCTGTTGTGAAGCTGCCAGCTGTGACTTGGCTACCAGCCCCGGTCACCTGGATTCGAGCTGGAGATGGAAACACAAGTTTAGCTGTAAAGTTCCCTGGAATTTGTCATCAAAACCGTCAACAAAACTCCCAGCAGAAGCAAGCTGAAAAGCTGCAAAATCCTGCTCACGTAATTCTACCATTTTCCTCCCATTGGGGATCTCAGGGTGCCACGGATTGCTGTGGGTTTTGTAGACTATGAGGCAGCTACTGTAGCAAACCCATGTAGGTCTCGTAGTCTGTTTGATGTAGAAGTCCAAGGTGAATCTGGAAGGGGAAGCTGTCCTTATTACTGCAGCCTTCACCAGATTGTTCGGAGAGGTTTTGCATTTAGAAAAGGTGAGAGCCATTCACTAATCCAAAAAGTGATCTGTCACCACAGTGTGGCTGTGCGACCCACAGCGTGGGCTGAAGGCTGACTTAGGGGGGAGAAAATAAACGACTCACTGTTTGGCAAGAAATGCCCTTGGCCGTGCAGCAACCGATCTCCAGCAATGTCACCAGGATGCCGAGCTTTTTGGACTGTGCTTAAGGTTACAGACTCTTGGGTTTGATAGTAAAAACGACCCAAGAAAGCTACGGGCTGGAGGTGCTCACAGTGCCTTACTGACCGCCAGCGTGAACTCTGCCCCATCTTTTGTTTCTTTCTGTGAACAGTAAAGCTTTGATAAAGGCAGAGCTTCTGGGAGGGAGAGGAAATCCTGCAAACACTGCTAAGGGTCAGAGCCTTGGCTGGAGGGGGAGGACTGCGGCTTTGCAGATAAAGTGGTGTTCAGATGGGAAGTTAAAATTACTCGGCAGGTTTAACTGAAATAACACACAGTGCCTTTAGGGAGGAAAGCTTCCTTTACTCCTGTCTTAGAGGAGCGTTTTCTGTCTTTGGCTGTAGACATGGAATGTGGTTGCATTGAAGGTCTTTCTCAATCACAAAAACGTGAAAGCCCTCAAAGGAGGTGGTGGATTTGCTGATGTTTCTGGGCAGCCTGGTCTGGTGGTTGGCCACCCTGCACATAGCAGGGGAGTTGAAACTCAATGATCATTATGGGCCTTTTCAACCCAGGCCATTCTATGTTCCAGCACGGCTTGGCAGCGTAGAGCTATTTCAGTGTGGAAACGGGGAGGGAAATGAGGGCTGCATCTCTTATGTGGGGTGGGCTGGGAGCACGCATTCATTCTTTGTCTGGCGCGTGTCTGACAGCAAGAGCAGAACATCAAACCCCAGTTCTTCGCCTTCCGCTGGCTGACACTGCTCTTGTCCCAAGAGTTCCTGCTGCCAGATGTCATCCGGATCTGGGACTCCCTCTTTGCTGACGATAAACGCTTCGATTTCCTGCTGTTGGTGTGTTGTGCCATGCTGACGTAAGTATGGAAACGGCCACTGTGCTCTTTCCTTTCCCTCCTCTAATGAAACCCATAGGCCTAGGAACCTTCTATAGGCGTGTGTTAATGCACCTGATGAATAGGCCACAGGCATTTGTCACAGTGCTAAGTGGAGGTGTTCTCAGAAATCTCCATAAAGGCACATTGAAGTCCATTTTTTTGAAGTTCCTCTGTAAAGAGCTGAGAGTAGCTGGAGTCATTTCCATCTTTCAGACTAATCCGGGATCAGTTGCTGGAAGGAGACTTCACTCTCAACATGAGGCTGCTACAGGTAAGGATTAAATATTGCAGGCGTAGGTTGCAATGTAAAGAGCCTTGAAATAGTGCTGTGAGAGGGGGTTGTGGTATGGGCATGTCTTGCTGAGGAGAGGTACCAGCTTTCTGATGGCTGTGTGCAGAGATCTTAATGTTGGTCACACAGCATGCTAATTACTGGAAGTATACATCTTTGCATGCTGTGGTCCCCACCACTGCAGGGAAACTGAGCTTACTTGAGGCAGACAGCTGCTTTACCTTCCTTGGTGGTGGAGTCTCTGCTCCTTGTGCTGTTAACTGGGCTTTCATTTTCACATGCAGAATGTGGCTGTGTGCTCTCTGTTCCATCTCGCTAGCACTGTATGGGTTTCTTCTCCTTCCTCCCCTTTCCAAGTGCTCCAATAGCAAGGGGCTCAGTGGTGCTCCTTCTCTGGTCTTCTGCTGGCAGGGCACAGTGCTGCTGTCTGGAGCCCAGCACTACCATTGACACAAAGCCTTTTGCTCTTGCACCCTTCCTGGCTTACAGAGACGTTGTAGACTGCTGGCTTATAACATTCTTTGGTTTGCAAAAAAAAAAAAAAAAACAACCAAAAACACCAGCATTTTCCATCAAAGCCCTGAAACCTGTGTAACAGCATTAAACTTGTTGGGTAGAGGCTTTTGTTTAGCTCTGAGATCTGTGAGAGCCCACGGTTGGAAATGCCTGCACTGAACAGCAGGATATCTGTGACTCTGCCAGTTCCTGCTTTGGGCTGTATGGGGGGCTGGCTTTGATAAGGCCCTCTGGCATGAAGATCTTGTGCAGTCAGCTGGCTTGGTACCGTTGGAGGATAAGTTAATAGAAACTTCTTGAAGGGCACTGGGGCTCGATCAGTTACAAAACAGGAAGCTGTTAAGGGAGTAACTGAACTTAACAGCGTTCTGGTGGGCTAACAATGCTGTTGTCAAGGTTTGCCCTGCTTAGGTGGAGCGATGTCAGATGCTAAGTAGGCACTTACACTTCATTCCTTTACTATAGGATTATCCCATATCTGATGTTCACCTGATTTTGAAGAAAGCCAAGGAACTTCAGGATTCCAAATAGTCCATGAGCCCGACTAAAGGTGTTGGAGAAACTGTATGGCAGAGGATCTTAGGAGATGGCCCCGTGCAGTGCATTAAAACTCCTAGGGATCTCTGCAGGACTTCAGGTTTTGCATTTGGGCTACCGGCCACCTTGAAGACTTCCTTCTGCTCTATTTATTAGGTCAAGGACTGATTACTTCCCTATCTGCTTGGGTCCTGCACTCCAGATTTTTCAACTCTCAAATGCCTCTGTGCTGCCAAAAGCAGTTCTTTGTATCTTTTTTAATGACTTGATGTGGGGAAAGAAACCATCTATCTGCATATCCCTCAAGGGCAGGATTCCTTCTGCATCATGAAAGTAGCTCACGTGGAGTTACTTCTGATGGGGAAGGGACAGTCTGGATCCAGTAGATTTTGGTGGGTGAGTATAGAAGGATCTTTCTCCTGTGAACAGAATGTATCCCAAGGAAGTCACACGTTCTGCCATTCAAGTAGCTTCTGGATTCTTCTCCCTCGTATCTGCACTTGGCTGTCCCTGGGGCGTGCAAAAGAAGAAGGCTGTGTCAGCTTCTGGTGCATGTCATCTGGCTTCCAGCAGTTTGGACCCCTTCTCATGAGAAAGACCTTGAGGAACCGTGATGGGAAGACGTGATAACAGCTGGCAGCTTTGTGCACTGAAACTGCCTGCATCGCCTTACCATAGAGGTCTCCTTGAAAGAAGACTGTTGTGGTTTTCATCTATGAGTGTAGTTGGAAGTCAAGCCTTATTACGCTAAGCCTTAGAGCAGGAGTTCATTGCTGCAGGGAGGCTGGGGCCTCAGGCTGCTTTCCTGGCTGGAACTGGAGCATATCTAGCTGCAATCAGGATTCTGAAACACAAGAAATGGGCATCTAGTTGCATGAAGACAGCTCTACTTAAGGACTTACGTAGGCATAGCGCTGGGGTTTTCTGCCTCAGTGGCTTGCATAGGATATTACCCTGCATGAGCTCTGGTCATGATAACCTTGATATTGTCTAATAGCACTTCTTGCCAGGAACAGACACATTACAGGTCTGACCTACAAGAAGGAGTTCTTTCATGCTGTAATCCAGTGGGCATACAAGCAGTTCAGTCATTAGTTGACTCCTGGGGGTAATCCAGGTTTGTGTGCACCAGTACTACTGGGGTGACAGCTGTGAGCTGGACACTTGTCCCTCCTGAGGGGGAAACAGCTGCATTTCAGTACAGTGCTACAGGCTCAGGTGGGCATTGAGCAAGACAGACTGTGGAAAGAACTGTTAACCTGCCAGTTGTGTCAAGCTGATCAGAAACCAAAAGCCTCAAAGAGAGAAACTGCCAGCACCCAATTGCTTGGGTTGTGCAGAAGCTCTTGAGTGAACACTAATCCACAGTGCTTTATCCTCCTGTGCTGTGCTGGCTCGTTTCTGTGTAGCTGTTCAACACTGCAATTTTCAGTATTTATGGGTATTGATTTGTTGAAGGTCAGTCATCTGCTTAAGCTGCTGATGGCCTCAGTGTCCCTAAGGAGAGGGGTGTTGTGTTGTCAGCCTTCAGCTGTCCTACCCGTTACTTCCTTCAGGGAAGGCCTCCTCTTTGCAGGCTGCTGTCATTTTGTAAGGCTGGGCAGGGGGATGGGTTGGTGCACGTGCCTCTCTTCTTGTTAGCAATCCCAAGCAAAGTCTGCCTCTATGGAAGATGCTGGAGTGGTGCTGGTGCAGCTGGTGTCACTGCAGTGATGGAACATGAGCAAGTGAAGGCTTAGAACAATCTAATTAGTACCTATGGCTAACAGCGTCTCCCTTGCTGCAGTCCTTCCCATAGGGTAGAGTTTTCCTCCAAGAAAAAATGGCAGGGATGGATGAGGAAAGCCGTGTGATGCAGCGTGCTGTCTGCTCTGGCTGCTGTGTGGGTGTTCTTCTGCCTTCTGCCACTGAGCAGTTCTGGCTGTCGGGTGCCTTGCACTGGAGGCCCTGTCAGACCTGTATGGCCAAACTGCCAGCTGGCAGCCACGCGTGTGGAGCTGGAGGGTCTGACCCTTAGCAGGGGTTATTTCCTTCGAAACACTTTTCCCCCCAGAGTAATGCTGTAGCTCTCACACGTTCCGTGCACAGTCTCCTCATGCTGTGTCCCTGTAGAAGTGCTTCCTTTGTGTTTTCTCTCTGCTAGGTGGACATCAGTGAGGGTTCCCACTCTGAATAACCACAGTTCTCCTTCTAATGACCTGAGAAGGCAGCGGGTGAACAGGGATCAAAACATCACTTGTTTTCAGGGTTGTGTGCAGGCCCTGCGCTTGGCCGCAGCGGGAGGACCCCGGCACATGGGTGCTCCTGCAGCACTGCAGCAACAGCCACCTCCTCCTTTCCACGTGTTGCAGGGCTTATGTTGTGCTGTTCTCTTTGGGGGGGGGTGATGGGGAGCACTTTTAAGAGGATTTTGCAGTGGGATGAAAGCTTTGGCTGCCGGGAGGGTTTTGTGGGGTACATTCTGCAGCTTTATCCAGGTGGGCCTGTGGCTGCTCGCCCTGGCAGGGTGGATCCTACATGGAGAGCTGTTGTCTGTCCTTGGCCCCTCCTGTGTGGTAGGGCTTCGTTCTGCTGCTGCAGAGGGCTTTGAAGGAGCTGCTCTACTCGGCAGTGATGTTCGTTACTCTGAGACTTGTTTGTTTCTTTAAGAGCAAAGATGGATTTTGTGGAGGGGAGAAGTCCAGTCACCAGCTGCTGAGTCTCCTCGTTAGTTTCCATGCCTTCGTCCCTCAAAAGCTGTTGGTGACGATGATTTTACTTTTCTTTGAGCTCAGGAAGCATTGACTGGCTTGTGGTTGTTGCCAAGCAGCTCCTGCTTTTCCACCCTGCAGGCATTTCCAACTCTTGATTTTCCCCTGGGGAGTGGAGGGCTGCTGCCTTCCCCTTACTGTACTGTAGCGCGGATGTCTGGAAGTTTGGCTTTGGTGAGGAGGTAAAAGGGAAAGGATAGCGGAGATGGAGTCTGTGATGATGGTCACACAGAGCCCTGATGCTGAGTTGGAGCTGTGTGACCTAACAGCCGCTCACCCTGTGGCAGTGGGTGGGACGAAGGCCAGAAGTTGGTTGGGGGATTCCTGTGGGAGAGCAGAGGGTGTTTTCCTCCTGTGTCAGTGAGTGGCTTATCAGAATAACACTTCGTTTTGCTTTTGTTTTTACCTTGGCTGGAAAGGACGGCCAGAACAGGGTCAAGAGGGAACACTTCGTCACACTAAAACGACTTTTATGCTTCTTTTTAAACACTATTTTTTATAACGCTCCCTTTAGCTCAGCGGGCGGCTGCATGCGGGCATCCCTCAGTGCCGGGCCGTGCTCGGGGTGAAGCTCGGCCTTCCTCGGGCAGGGCGGGGGCACAGGGCTGTCGGTGTGGTGGGTTTGGGGCCCGAGCTGGGCCTGCTCCATCGCCCCATGGCTGCAGCAGTGAGCGCGGGGCCTGCAGCACCGCCTCGTTAACTTCTGCTCTTTCCTTTTGTACTTTATCCCGCGAGACCTCCGTGTCTCTCATTTAATGCTGTTCTTGAGTTGTCCAAATAAAATGGTTTCTTTGCACACTGCTACGGGCTGCGCTTCTGTAAGCATGGCGGTGCGTGGAGCCCTTTAAGGGGCGATGCTCTGTGCCGGAAGAGAGCGGCTCTGCAGCAGGAAGCGGCACGGCGGGCTGTGTGCTCAGGGCTGTGCTCGGGGCCGTGCTCAGAGCCATGCTGTGGGGCCGCTGGCTGCTGCCCGGGGCCTCCCTGGCTCTGGGTGCAGGGCTGGGCGCGGCTCTGACCGCCCGCTGGCAGCGCGGTGCTGGGGGCACGGAGGTGGCGGAGGGGCTGCTGGGCCGCCTGCCCGTGGTGCCGGTGGTGGCGGCGGCCACGGGACCTCCGGCCATCGTCGAGCCGGCACGGACCGAGCTGACCAAGTATGGCCTGCCCGGGTTGGCGCAGCTGCGGAGCCGCGAGTCCTACGTGCTGTGCTACGACCCGCGGAGCCGCAGTGCGCTGTGGGTCATCGAGCAGCTCAACCGGGAGACGCTGAGCGGAACCTCCGAGCGCTCCGCCTGCGACTTCCAGGAGGACGATTCGGTGCACGAATACCACCGAGCCACCAACGCCGACTACCGAGGCAGCGGCTTTGACCGCGGCCACCTGGCTGCTGCCGCCAACCACAAGTGGAGCCAGAAGGCCATGCGGGACACCTTCTACCTCAGCAACGTCGCACCCCAGGTGAGGCTGGCACTGGGCAGACGTACGTCGCTCCCAGCGGTCGTGCTGTGGCACCTGTGGGTTCTGTGGGTTCTCTGCAAACCGGTGCACGGCTTCCAGAGTGGGGGTCGGCTCTTCTCACAGCGCCCCGAGCGCCCCGGGGGTGTTATGGGTGTGTTAGAATGGGAAGTCTGAGCAATAAAGAAGTGCTGCAGTGACTGACTTTGCTGTCCAGGTCACCACCTTTGTGTTTTAAGGTGCCTCACTTAAACCAAAATGCCTGGAATAACCTTGAGAAATACAGCAGAAGCTTGGCAAGGCGCAACAAGAACGTCTACGTCTGCACAGGACCTCTTTACCTGCCCAGGTAAACATGAGGAGCCGGGTGGGACCGCAGTGAAGGATGTGTTGTGCTGGGAAGGTAAAGCAGGCCGAGGGCTGCGGGTCCCGGCTGCCCCAAACCAGCAGTGAGCGGCCCAGACCACAGGTGAGACCCCCTGGTGAGACCCGCAGGTGAGACCAGCAGCCTGCAGGGTTTCTGCAGAAGGCTGTTTTCTTAGCCTTGGGATTATTTTCTGTGTTTCTTATTCAATCAGTTATATGGGGAGTACAAAGGGTGGGTTGTGGAGATGCAAAAGAACCCGGGCACTTTGGTTTGCAGCTTTTAGTCGTGAGCAGTATTGGATTAATAGGGTATTAAATTGCAGTATTGGATTAGTAAGGTATTAAATTAACAGATGAAACTGCACGCCTCCTCCCTGCAGAATAGAGCTCCTAGGTTTCATTTCATGGACTGGTCACTTAGAGCATGAGGTTATCTGCAGTGATGTTTATGTAGGAGTGTGAAGAGCAGTTGACAAGCTGAGCTCTCTGAACAGCCTTTTCTTACCTCCTAACGTAAAAGGGGAGATGGTGAAGAGGTCTGGGAGGAGCAGAACCCATGTAAGCTCACCTTCCCCATGTCCCCCAGCCTCTGTTACTGCAGCACTTGTTACATCTGCACTACAGAAGCAGGGCTGCTCCGTGTCACACTGCAGTTGGGGCTCACATGGGGTGAAGAGCTGAGTGGGGTGGAAGTGGCACCAGCATAGGAGGTAACGTTGGACGTTGCTCTTGGTGCAGGATGGAGGCTGATGGGAAGATGTACGTCAAGTACCAGGTGATTGGAAAGAACAACGTGGCCGTCCCTACCCATTTCTTCAAGGTGCTCATCCTGGAAAAGGAGAGTGGAGAGATTGAGTTGCGCTCCTATGTGATGCCCAACAGCCCTGTGGATGAGAAAATCCCACTTGAACGGTTCCTGGTTCCCATCGAGAGCATTGAGCGAGCCTCAGGGCTCCTCTTTGTCCCAAACATCTTGAAGAGAACAAGCAGCTTGAAAGCCATCACAGCTGGAAACAAGCATTGATCTCTGACCAACCAAATCCAGGTAGCAGTGGCAGTCCACAGAATATTCCCTTGTGTATTTTAAAGTATGAAAAATAAGAGAGCAGTGTTTCTCTCAGCCCCTTCCCCAGTTTCATGTAACAGTGAATCACAGAGAAGCGTGGCCCAAGGACAGGCTGTATGGAAGGCATCAGAGAACTTGACAGGTCCCTGTGCTTTGGTCTTTGCCCCTAAGCTGCAGTACCTGTGGGTGCTACTGTAATTGCTCCCTTTGTGCGTGGCTCATTATGACACAAAGGGATGTTAATTTCTGTGCTTAGAGGGAAGGATGGGAGCAAGACAGGTACTGCGAGAGGAAAGAAAGGTCCTTGCATTTCTGCTTATAATTTTCACAAAATGGTTTTAGCAGTAAAGCTTTGAAAACACAAAGCATTGGTCACTTTCTTATCTGCTGTTACCAAAGTCTCTGAATATCCTTCCCCCTTCCTGCTGAGATAAAGGCAGCTCCAGCCTTTCCTGCCCTTGGGAAGGATGAAGCCTTTGAGCTGAAGGGGAGCTGGAGTCAGACTAACGGTGTGACGGGAACACGTGCTTGACACAAGGATTAAATTACTACTTTTGAAGCTTGAGGGCCACATTGCTGCAGGGGTACTGAGAATGCAAGCTACCTGGATGCTGACCGCTCGCCTTAGAGACCAAGCACACATGGACTTTCAAGGAAAGAGAGGTTTGGTACTGTTTTATTCTCTATCTGAGACATCTGAATTGCTGACAGTCGGTTTGCTGACCAGCTTTTGGTTGGATGTTGCAGCAGAATGGTCCACAGATGCTGGAGACTTGGTTGAACAGTTGTGCCAGCGTTAGTCACTTTGTGTCTTCAGCTTCCCCAAGGTTGGCCCTGCTAGGTTCCTGGAGTGATTCTCTGAATAGCAACAGGCTATTCCCAGACACAGTCCAAAGCAGAGGACAGGGTCAGTGGTTTTCCTTCTCTCAGCTGTCAGTGGGAGTCTTCACAGCCTCATCAATGTGAGGTCTCAGTGCCGACAGAGAGATCAGCAATGCTTCCTGAAACAGACCAAGGCGCAGTCAGAACTGCTGCCCTCAGCTGCCTGCTGGGCAAGCCAGCAGCTCTTGGCTGAGGCATCACTGTGGGGAACAACATCGTGGTTGGCTGTGTGACCCTGCCAGAGACAGAAATGTTCTGTGCACACAGGCACTGCAGCTCCCATGTCATCAGCCCCTGCCTTACCTCTGTTCGGATGGTTCGGCTGCCTTGGCTGGGACAGGTGTTCAGGTAGAAGTCAAACAAGACGCTCGGGTCGGTGACCTCCAGGTTTGGGTCTGCATCAACCCCAGCTTCCAAGCCCTGAAGACCTCCAAATACAACAAGCATGTGCCTATGGGAGAGCACAGGGACAGAGTGAGAGGGGAGAATGGCTCTTACCCCCACACCAATGCAACTGTTATAAGATTTACATAGGGGAGCATCTCATGTGCTTTGAACCTTAAAGCAGATTAACAATTGGCTTTGTATAAACACTTTTTTCACTTGGATACAGACCTAAAGGAGGGGAGGGTGACCTGGTCCACGGAGTTACCCCGCTCTGAGGTCCCAATAGAGACATCATAGCCTTCCTTAAACGGACATTCTGAAAAGACAGCGCCTGGCAAACAAACACAGAATGTGGTTATCATAGTGGTGCTCTCACCCATGCTGCCTTCTGGGCAGTCCAGACGCTTCAAAGGTGAGTGGTAGCAGCAGAAGTGATTGCTTCCCAGTGCCACTAATGCACCTTCTAAATGAAGAATTATCCCTTTCCCTACTTAATTCCATTGCTGCAGAAGTCTCCTGGCACTCAACTGCAGCACCTCAAAGCTCAGCAGGTACCAAGAACCATTCCTTGATGAATGGCTTATGATTTTTCTTCTATCAGAAGACAGTGGGAAAGAATTTTGCAGGGCTTTTGAGCTCTGATGTCTCCGTGGGCTTTGATGTGGACAAGTGGGAGGTAGTTATCACAGAAATGGAGATGGAGATAACCAACTCTTGTCTGTGTTGCCACAACACGGATGTTTAGAGCTGTGGTAATGTGGAGGTAGAGGGCAGAGTACTGGAGGATGAATGGGGCAACTCAACACTTGTAGTTTGAGCACTCAGATTTGAGCAGCATGACTGCTAGCTGCATCACTGGCTGGCGGTCACCCATTTTGAGACAAAATGAGAATTTTAAGCAGCAGAAGTGTACCCAGTAGGCCTGAGATTGGTGTGGAAGCCCAAGTTGGGATTAAGATCGTTCCACACAGTAAAAAGCAAAGAACCCCTCTGGGTACTTACTCAGGCAGGAGGCAAGGCGGACGCTGTAACCCCAGTACAAACCGGACACCGTGCGAGGGTGGTGCGAAGACACCACAGTGCCTTTTCGTACTTTAGTTTCTGAAAGGGAAGCAAAGAGATGAACAACTCCAACGATCACCTGAGAAGAGCTGAATCTGACCAGCCACATCCTGAGGTTTCTCCTGTGTTAAGGCATTGATTTGTTGCACAGCCAAGAGCCACTCTTTTGGTGCCTTCTGGAAAGCGAGCGTGCTTGCGCTACTTGTTGTTGGTCAAAGAGCTGACAGTTCTTTCCAATAAGCTAGGAGCTATGGTGAGGGTGTTACTAAATTGTGCGTGTAGTAAAGGGAGCACAGTGGAGAATCCTCAAGTATTAGTAATCTGAAGGCTGTCACACAGAAGGACCAACTGCAGCAGGAGTTGAGGTCACAGATGCTAATGGAGCAGTAATTACCTGGATTCTGTGGTTCCTGCAGGCGCACAGTGACACGCAGACCAGGCTTCAGCTGTTTGTCAATCTGTACCTCCTGCAGAGACAGTCACCAGCAGTGTTAGGAGAGCCTGGAGGTACTGAGGAAGGTTGGGAGAAGAAAGGGTGGGGACTATTCTGGCCTAGAGCTGAGCTGGAATGAGGAGCTCTGCAATCAGGGTCTGTGCTGAGCAAGTTCACAGTGGTTGGGTCATCAGCCTGAGGCTTATTTTGCTGCTCAGAGGTTCAAACCCAGCACAAAGCAGTAACATGCTGGAATGGGCCTGCCAGGACTGGGGAAGCCATGAACAACCCGTAACAGCCATGAACAAGGCAGCAACAGCGTTAAACCCCATCCCAGCCTTCTATGAAGCAGGATGCTCAGAAATCCAGCAGTACCTGTAACCCACTGCACCTGTTTCAAACAGGACAGAGGGCCAGGGTAAGTTGTTTTGGGATCTGCAGGCTACACGCTGCCATACCTTCTTCATCCCACAGTTGACAAATGAGCCTCTGCCTGGCTTGCTTGGCCGATCTAACACCACACCTTCTCGGTACTCAGAATCCTCATCCACCCGCATGTGGTGGGGGCTGTCCAGTGGGTTGAGGAGCCCTGGAACAGTGCACAGGAAAGCAACAGCTAAGGACAGAATACGGACTATGGGAACACAGGTGTAAGTACAGCTGCTCTGCTTCTTCCTCCCTCTCTTCTCCAGTGGAGCACAGTATCTCACCTGTGCTACATGGCAGGGAAAAGACTTTAAGTTGTATGTATTCTGTGCAAAATGAGAGCCAGAGCTTGTGGAAGGGGAGTCAACAGCTTGGGACAAGGAGAACTGAATCATTACCTGCAAACTGCAGATCCCCATGTTTTGGAAAAAATGATTTCCTCAAGTACCTGTTATTAGAGAAGGTTCAAATGTAAAAATTGTCAGTTCAAGCTTTGTACTATTTCAAAAGAAGTCAAGAACAGAGAAAACCATGCTTAGTTCCCCCAAGTCCCTCCTGTTCTTTCAGTTAAACTGAACCACACGTGAAGTAATCAGATCCTGTGTTCCTGCAAATCATGGAACACACACACAATTTATCTCCTGCTCCCAGAGCCTCCAGCATGAGAGATGCATGCAAATCATCAGTTGCTATCATTTTAGTTCTGCCACTAATAAGATATTCAATCTGATCACGGTGGACTTACTGAGGGCACTCCAAGTACTGCAGTATCCGAGCCAGCTGCACACAAGCCTTGCCTCTCTTCCCAATTCCTTCAAATTCCCCTTCCACGCTCCTGAAAGAGAGAACAGTCTGAACTCAGTACAACACTGCACAGCCCCAAAGGTCAGGTCTCCAGAAGACCAAGCCCTTCTCTTAATCTAAGACTGGCAGCTCCCTCCACCCTCAACCTCTACAGAAATAAATGGGCTACCTTAGAAAAGGGCTGCTCCAGAGGTACGGATTATTAACAAGTTCTACTTGGAACTCCCCAAGTCAAAGATCTTACTCGGGTTTTTTTTGTTGTTGTCATTTTTAATCTTTATGTATCTGTTTTTAGATACAACCTGACAGTTGGATTCTACAGCACTGCAGTGCTTGGCCAGCGAAGGCAGGCACAGGCCCAGATGAGAAGTCAAAGGAACAGGTGTCATCCCTTCAGAGCATCCCCATCTTCCCTGTATCCCAGCCTCCAGCACAGGTAAGTGACCATCTCTGCCCCCAGAGGGCCCTGTGATGGTGGTGGTAGGAGCACTTCCTCGGGGTACAGACATTTCTTTCCCGATCTCAGCTAAAAAAAAGACCGAAGGAGCGCAGAGGAGAAGCTTTCTGCAGACCAAAACAGCTCATCCCTACTTTGCATCTTCTCCATGCTCGTCGAACACCACGATCTCATCCACGCAGAAGATGGCACACGCTCGAGCGATCTGCCCGGCCAGGTACGTCCGCAGCTCCAGCGACTGCGCGTTGTTCAGGATGGAGCCCGGCAGGGCCACGCTCAGCGTGTAGTGCCGCCCTGGGGACAGAGGGCGGACAGCAGGGCTGCGGCCTGACGGCTGTGTGTGGCACTCACGGACCCTTCCACCTCAGCCCCCTCAGCAGCTGCACCTTTGTCCTCCTCCTCCTGCTGCTGCTGCTCCTCCTCAGCCTGTTTCTCGGCCAGCTCCCGCACCCGCTGCTTTTCCAGCTTCTTCAGCAGGTTCAGCTCCTTCCATTTCTTCTTCTCTGCTTTCCCTGGCACGGACACAAAGCCCCTCCGGTTAAGGGCCGAGCCGGGAGCGCTCAGGGCAGGCAGCACCGGGCCCCACTGGGCCCCCCCACAGCTCCGCTCCCCTCCACGACCCCGAGGGACCCTCGGCCTTACTCTCCTGCTTCCAGCGCCGCCAGTTCACCTTCCTGTCCTCAACCTGCGGGCACAGCGGCCGTTACCCTCGCGCTCCCCTTAAGGAGCCGTAACCATAGCGACCGCCCCGCGCCTCACCTGCACGCCTTTCGGCCGCTTCGCCTCGCTGCCGTCCGCCATCTTCTCCCCCACGTTTCTTGGCCACGCCCCTCCACTGTTGTGATTGGTCCGAGGGTGCCGGTTCCTGCCTAAGATAGGCTGGAGCCGATGTCACGTGAACCAATGGCTGGGCAGAGGGCGGTGCAGTTGGCGGTGTTAAATCCCCCGCGCGGCCTGGTGAGCTAAGCAGGGTGCTGTGTGTTGTGCACGAGGATGGGTGACCGCAGGGAGGTACTGCTGAGCTGCAGCCAACACCGAAGTGCTGCAGCACTGCTGCCGTGGGACGTGGTGCAGGTGTTACCCAGCGAATGGCTGGCAGCTCTCTGGGAGGTCTGCGTCAGCCCCATAATTACAGACACATTTACTCAATTAATTCAACTTTAATAATTTAACAGTCACAAAAATTTATTGCACGTTGCACTTAACTCCAGCGCCATTGATGATCATGTCCTACACTTGTAACCAGACTGAAATGAAGAATGATGCAAGAACCACCTGCTGCAATGCTGCTCCTGTTGTCCCACCAGCCCCAGCCCTCCCTCCCAGCTGCACGCACCCATCAGAGGCTGCAGTTCTGCTTTGCAGCCCAGAGGACGCTGCCAGGCATCAACTATGTGCAATGTGCAGCTGCACAGGGAAAGTTTGGCTGTAGCCAAGCTCCATTTAAAGACCTATTTCCTGAGGGCAGGCGGTTACTGAACCTGTGCTCACCTTCCCAAAACCAAAGGGAATATTGCTAATTTTAGCAAACCTCAGATCTCTGGGTTCACAGCTTTCAGGACTGTGGGAATCAGCTTGCTGAGGGGCAGTGATCCCATACAGCCTCCTGAAAGTGAGTGATGGAAAAGACCCCAGGAGCCATCCTTACCGTTGTGTCTCACTGTGCACATCTCAGAATTGATGAGCAAAGTCTTTAAACGTGGAGGAAAAGTGCTGAATGGCAGCTGAATGGCATATGGAGGCTCACTGCTCGTGATTGTTTCACAGTGAAAGCTGTGTCCCCCAGTCCTGGGCCTGGCAGCCCTCATACCCGCTTGTCTGACAGAAAACGTGGTTGAAAGCACAAAAATCAGGACGTAGCAGAGTTTGTAGCCAAGTAAAGGAAGAGGAAGAAGTGCAGCCGTGGAGAGACGGTTCCCCCGCAGTGCCTTCAGGGAGCAGTTTTCTCCAGTTTCCATCTTTGCAGTATGTCGTCTGCTGCCTTCAGCGTGGCATCCTCCTGAATAAACACCGTGGGTTCAGTTTGTGGCCTCCGGTCAGCTCCCCCTTCCCCTCACCACACTTGTTGTTTGTACAAAAAACCCAATTCTTGCCCTGTGTTTCATGCGATGCGGGCACAGCCACACCTGAGGGGCTCGGCCGGCCGGGCCCAGCTGCGATGCCCTGGCCATGTGTCTCACCTTGGCGAAGCAGAACCGGATGAAAGTGTTGTAGTTGTCCTTGTGGGCCCCACAGTAGAACGCCGAGAGGGGGATGGCCGCCAGTCCCTGGGGAGGGGAAGATGCAGAGTTATGTAACCGCCATGGGCGAGGGGCAAAGCTGTGACCTGTTGTTCACAAGTCTCATAGATGGGCTCAGAGATGCTCCGCTCAGGCTGACAGAGTTGAAGCTTGACAGACCCCAAATGTCCCCCAGCCCTGGGCTGCTGGACACACACGTGGGATGGGAGAGTCCCAGCCCTGCCTGGCACCATGGCCGTGACCCTAAAACCGAGCCTGGATGAGGACATTGCCCACTGATGCTATTGCTGCTGCTACTGGCTCCCTGTGAGGGCACAAACCCACCCACAGTCACCACAGTGAAAAAGGAGCAGATAAATTTACCTTGTTCTTGACCATCCACTTGGCAAATCTGGAGTCATAGGGCTCATCGGAGTTGGGGACATCAGGGACTTCAGATTCTGCAGGAGGAGCAGCACACAGGCTGTGGCTGGGTACCTCACCCCAAACCCACAGCCTCTGGGAGCTCAAATGTGTGGTCCCTCCCCTCTTTGGATGGTGTTTGTGCAGGTTCCTGTCCCTAGCAGCAGTACCAGGCTGAGCTGACCCCCTTGCTCTGCCCTTCCCAAGCAGCACTGGAACTCACTGAACTCAGAGATGTCCGCCACCAAGAAGTAGGTGCCCTCAGGGATGATGGGTTTCATCCCCACTGCAACCAAGCTCTGGACCAGCTGGTCTCTCTTCTGCTGCAGCTCCCTGGGCAGTTGGACAAAATAGCTGTCTGGTTTCCCATAGTGCTCAAGCTCCCTCTGGAAACCTTTAGCCACAGCATCCTGTGAAGGGAGAGGAAGCAGTGGGAAGATGGCCAAGGCTGGTTCGGGGGCTGTGGGGCTGGCTGCAGGGAGCTGCCTTACCTGTGCAGCTGTAGCACAGTGGTACACCGAGTTCTGGTGCACGGTACGCAGGTGCTGCAGCAGCCGGTTGGGTCCCACAGTCCAACCCACCTATGGCCAGAAGAGGAGGAGGAGGAAGGTGGTAAGATTAGGTGCCTCCTCAAGGTTTGGTAACACTCTCCAGACAGGGCTGTGGTAAAGTAGTGTTGGTATTTTGAGGCATTGAGGCTCAAAGTTAAGTGTGCAATTGCCCTCAGTGCTGTGCCCAACGTGACCTAGAGCAAAGGGACAGGGATGGGGAGGCAATGAGGTGTTGCATGGGGAACTTACCTTCCAGCCAGTGACACTGAAGGTTTTTCCAGCACTCCCAATGATCACTGTGCGGTCCCACATCCCTGGCAAACTGGCTGGCAATAAAGCAAGAGAAATGCTGATGGCTCTGCCATGCTGATGTCTGAGCTGTGTTAATCACACGGTGGGAGCTCTTTGCCCACAAGAACCATGATGGTCTCTTTGGGCCATGATGGCATCTTTCCCCTGGGTGGGCACCAAGGCACACCCAAGCAGCTATACAGATTTCTCAACAGCATGTCTTCAAAATCAAGTGCTTTTGTACCCATGTACCAGTCCCAAGGGTTCCCAGAGGTGCCATTATTACTTCCCTGCAACAGGGTAATTACATGTTATAGAGACAGAAGGAAGACACCTCTGGAATCATGCTGAAATGGATGTCCCAAAACTAGAGGCACCCAGAAAACTGTGGCTTTACACCGCAGGGGATAAAGTCCAGTTTCACTGAAGCCAAAAGGCTCTTTGCTCCAGATCTCATGTTGTGAAGCCACAACTCACTGGTTCTGGAAGTCAAAGCTCCAGAACAAAGCCCTGGTGTGGTGGCTGAAATTGAAGTACAGCAAAATACCTCTAATGGGAGACAGGCCTGCTAGAGCTGTACATGCAGGCAGCCCTTACAATTGCCAGGGGCCCCAGCTCTATTCCCAGTTCCTTCTCTGGATGGAGCTGCCCAAAGATGCTGTACCCGCAGGAGAAGCCCAGGATCAGCCATGCTATTCTGCATACCGATGCGGATGTGCTGCTTGCCGTCGTACACCAGCCACTCGTACACTTCATCGCTGATGCAAAGGGCGTCGTGCTTCACGCACAGGTCTGCAATGAGCTCCAGCTCCCCTCGGCTGAACACCTGCAGCAGGCAGGGAGCGGAGCTGAGACGCAGCACGAGCAGCTCTGAGCACACAGTGCTCCCACAGAGCGCTCTTCCTTGTGTGTCAGGAAAGTGGAATTGCTGCTGCACCTCAGACGGGGCTGGATGAGCTGAAGCAGCCCAATGCTCTCTCAGGGCTGTCCCCATAAGCCAGAGGCATTACCTTGCCCAGAGGGTTGTTGGGTGAGTTCAGGACGATGGCTTTTGTCTGCTCACTGAATTTAGAAGCCAGTTCGGCCGGGTCCAGCTGCCAATCTGCACTCGACATCAATTTTCCTTCTTTTGGAGCTTTCTAGAAAGAGAAGAATCTCAGCTTGCTTTGCTGCCTCTGCTCTCCGCTCACTGCTCACCATGGTACAACTCCTATTCCCTCCTCGGTGGCACTGCTCTGACCCACTCACCGGTCTCAGAGGGATGTACACGGGTGTCCCACCAGCCATTTTCACCATTGGCTCATAGCAGTCGAAAAAGGGCTCAATGATTATCACCTGCAAGAGATGGGGATCGTCAGCACCCTCCTGGCCCTGCTCAGATCTTAATCCCTGAATTACTGTAACATGGAGGACATGCATTACCAGTGGGCAGTGAATTGGGAAGAACATCACTTGGGGCAAAAGAATTATTTTGCCTTATGCAGAAATGAGTCTGTGCCCTGCTGCAACTTCCCCATTAGAAGCTCAGATGCTGAGAAGTGGGAATAAAGCCTTTCTGGCTCTGCAAATGGGCTAACAGAACAGGCTGCAGCTGCCAGCAGATCTAGAAAGGGCTCTCCCAGGGAAAGGCTGCTTATTTGACAAATGCAGCCCTGGGGTTACCTCATCGCCTTCATCAATGAAAGCCTGGAAGCAGCAGAAAAGGGCCTGGTATGCCCCCACAGTCACCATCACATTGGTCATAGGATCCAGGTCTCGTCCGAGCAGCTTCCCAAAAAGCTGGGCGAGGATTTTCACCAGCGGTGGGTGGCCCTGTGGGGCGAGAGGAACAGGTGGGAAGTGGCTGGTAGAAGCCTTCTGAAAGAGGAATGAGCCCCCCTGATGGGGCTGGGTAGCCAAGTGCCCCGGGTCTGGTTTCACTACCACGATGGCTGCACCTTGCATACTCAAGTGCCTTGTGCCATGGGAGCTTTAGCAATAAACCCTGTGCCTGCTGGTCCTCCACATCAGCCAATGTGTCCCTGAAGCAGAGCAGAGGCATGGTCCTTCCTGAAAGCATTCTCTCCTCTTTCTTTGCAAGCTACTCCAGCTATTGCCAGCTCTGTCACTGCAATTGCAGGTGACAGAAGTCCCACTTAAATGAGAGCAGCTTCTCCTTGCCCAGCCAGCACTGTCAGAGGGGCATTTCAGAAACTACTGACTGCCACCCTGACCTCTGCAATGGCAAAGCGGGATACTGGAAAGAAGATAGAGGCAAAGCTGGAAGCTACTGCAAGAAGGAGATGTTTGGGAATGCAAATCTGGGTCACGTCCAACAGCCCACCACAGCAGCCGGGGGTACCCAGCCCACATGCCCAGCCAAGATGCCTTGTTGCTCATGGCCCATCTGATGGGCAAGGCTCGCGGTACCGCCGAGCAGGAGGCTGTCCACGCACGAAGGCACGGGTGTACTGGTGCAGCATGTGCTCCTCCTCCCCGCTGACCGCTCTGCTGAACGCCTCCTTCAAAAACTCTGGTGGGGGGAAGTCGGGGAAGCCCTGGCCCAGGTTGACCGTGGAGTAGGTGGCAGCCAGTTTTACGAACTCCACCCTAGAGAGATGGAAGGAGGAGAACAGTAAGCATTTACAGAGGGTCCGGGCAGCCTGGGGCAGCGTGATGGCACCGGCTCTGCTTGCCGGCATCCCATTGGCAGGGATTGAGGTGGGTGCCTCCATGGCAGGGCTGTTTTCTGGCCCATCCTCATTGCCTGCCCCAAGCACAGGGCATTTCAGAGCTGTTTTAATTATAACAGAGCCAGGAACTATCTCACTGGGAATGGTTTTAATCCTTTTGAAGGACACAACACCGATTCTGATCAGACCAGAGGTATTCAAGCTGCAAAAAGTAGCACCCAGACATCACGAAGGCTCTGCAAAGGTAAGGCTGGCTGGACTCAGCGCCCACCTCACACATCAGTGCTTTGTAGCTTGAAGCTGGCTGCAGCACAGCTTTGAGCACAGCCCATTAGGTTAGGCTGCCTAAAGCCACGTTGGCCACCAGGGTAAAGCAGGAGTTGCTCAGTAGCAGCTTAACTCACCAGATATTCTTATCTACTCCCTCCAGCCTCCGGGCTTGCACCGGCCTTGACATTTTTGCCTGCAAAGAGTGAGAAAGAAAGCTTGGAGATTTCACCAGTGGCAGTGGGGCCACGAGAGAAGGGGATGTGCCTTCCCAGCAGGGTTGCCCTCATAGTTGTGCCCTCCCACCTCAGCTTACCCACCCATGTGAGTACCCTCACTGGGGCACAAGCAATGCTTTACACCTTGTTTCCAGCTGGAATAAAGCCTGGGGTCAAATGAGCTCAGCCAGGCTCTAACAGCCAGGCCAATAACCCTGGACCTCAGAGTTTTGCTTTGAATAGTGTCTGTTTTCCCCCATCATAAAAGTCTCTTTGCCATGCCCTCGGGCCTTTTGGTGTCTAATATCCCTGTGCATCATGGCTATGGGGCTAGAAGGGAGAAGCGTGCAGAGCAAAAGCCTCTTTCCAGCTGGATAAGCATGGCAGGAGAAGTCTGCTGTTCTTGGTGTGGGATTTATCACAAGGATGATGAAAAGCAGCAGAGGCAGAATTTAATAACTCATCAGCACAGGAAAAAAGACAACCAGACAGGGAGGGGACTGGAAACTGGAGACAAATTATGCTTAATGCACCAAGAAAAGACAGCATGGGGACAAGAGCAGCGCAGCTGCAAAGCACTGAGCCAAGAAAATGATCTTCCCCACAGCAAGCAAAATGCTTTTAAACACAGACAAGGAAGGCACCTGAGAACAGCCAAGGTGTGAGATGTGGAGCTAGGATGTGCAGGAAGAGGACCTGTCTGGATGATGGGGGGATATGGGATCCGCTCTGGAGTAACTCCCCACTTACCTGCTTGCTGCTGCCCTTCCCGTGAGAGTGCCCCAGCCTTTGAGAAGTGCCCCCAGAAGGTTTTCCTTGGGGTCTTTGGATTCTTTACGCAACTCCAGCCCTTGCTGGGGATTTTTGCAAATTAATGCAAGGAGCTCTGTGTTTCAGAGGGCAGCGGGTGGACTCTGTGCTCCCCTGTGGGCCAGGCAGGTGGCCAAGTGTGAGCAGGAGTCGCTGCCTCTTTGGGTACAGGGGAGCCCCATGCCTCTCTCCTATTCCCTTTCTTTGCTATGTAAGCCCATTTGTATCACAGTCAGCAAGTCCTGTGCCTAAGCTGTTTTTGGTGGGACTAGGAGGGTTTGTGGCTTGGAAAGTAAAAAATAGTTGAGGGTTAAACATTAACAGCTCCAGTGCTGTATTTTTATGGTGGGGCTGCTGCTGGCCACAGGTCAGACAATGTGACAGCATTGGCAAGAGTGGTGGGGTCAGCAGGATTAAAGTGTTGTAAATCTAGAAATTGCCGGTTTGGAGGAAAGGTTCACACCCTTTCAGAAATGGAAATGGCAAAGTTTCTTCCCTTGATGTCTTCTTGTCCCATCCCCAGCCTGTGTGATGCTGCCTTGGGGGGCTGCCCATTGGCTGGAGAGCAACACAGGCTCAGGGCTGTGCAGCACCCAGATCCATTTCAGCCTGTTCTGCTCCCCAGATTGACAATGATCCCCCAGTTGCAATTTGCCTTGCAGCCAGGCAGGACAGTGGTTTGCAAATGCAGAAGGCTGAGCAGCTGCAGCCATGCTCTGCCCTCCAACGCTGTCTCCCCACTGCACGTTATTCCCTTGCTCTGCAAGTTTCTTTCTCCAGGAGGATGCTGATATTTCATTTCCCAAATGTTTTGCAACCCAAGAGGCTTTAGTAGAAGACACCTTCAGGTGAGGCAATCCCACAAACAATGAGCTTTTCTCCATATAAAGTATACTCTCATGCTTGTGAGGTGTTCCCTTTAAACACGCTGCCTGGAAATCACTGCCTACAGAGATCACAGCAGTGTGACTTCTCCTGACATGCCCTATCTACTGCCGTGGCTCACTCCCTGGCTCCACATGCTGCAGCCTGAGCCAAGGACCGGGCTGCAGGCCAGGAGCAGCCATGCTGGGCATTCGGTACCTCGCTGCAGTACGAGCTATATCCAGCGCTGCAATTCCTCTCCAGTAAGAAGTGACGCAGAAACGGTCCCACTCTCCTGAGCATGCCACGGCTCCTGCTGTCTCACTGCACAGACCTGCATTGCCCCCAAAAACAAAGCAAAGGGATGAGAAAATCACTCCCTGACTGCAGGCACAAAGCAAAGGCTCTGTATACCTGGAGGCACAGTGCAAGTCCAGACCCAAAGCTGTGTTTTTGCACCCCAGATAGGAAACGCAGCCCAGACGCTGTGTGTGTTGTCACTGCAATGGCAGTTAGGGCTGAGACTGCCCTTTGTGCCTGCAACACACAGGAGGGCAGGATCACAAGAGAAAGTACAGCTTCTACTCCTCTCCCTCATTTCCATGCTGTCCTCTGCTCTGGGGTACAGACACCAGCAAGAAGGCATCCCTCAGGAACTGGGTTTCCAGCACCACATTCCCATCTGCTTGCCTCCATCCCTGCTGCCTCCAGCCTCCGCCTTCCTCTCCGGCAGCACCTTCACCTTCCTTGCTGGCACTGTGGCTTGGCCATGCTGCTCAGACACACTGCCCGTTGGGACTTGCAAGGGAAACAAGGGCCTTAGATATATATATGCTTATGGCTTTGGGTGTTTAGGTTTCCTTTCAGGCCTCAAATTAATTTCTGTGCCTAATACAGACCGTTCTTTCACCTCAAGTCCCCTCAGCATTGCTGAAGCACATGGTATTAAAGCTTAAATATCACCACCTTGTTAGATGCTTTAGATAAAAGGGGTGAGTCTGGAGGATGCATGCACTTTTAATTTCACCAGCTACAGGTTAATTTATCCTGCTACAAAAAACAATAATAAAAAAAAACCATACCAGATTTGAAGCTGGCCAGCCCACAGATAAAGGCATCAGAACTGCTAGATGCACTTCCCACGCAGGGCATGAGACCACTGTGTGCACTGTACGTTACTTTTAGCACACATACAAAGCAGCTGCCAGCCAGTTGAACATCTCTTAGCCCAGGTGGGAAAATACAGCATGGCTTACAGAAAACATGGGACATAACACAGTGTTGTTTGGGACTGTGCAATACCTGCCTTGTTGCTGTGCAGAGGACAGGAGCTGGGACAGGGGGGGCGAAGTGAACTAATCCTGTGTTTGACAAAATGGAGGCATTAAAAAGGGCTTTACTGGGTTGCACCAACCTGCAGAGCGTGCCTGGGAGCTGTGCACAAGGCTCCTGCCAGGAGCTGGAGGCTGCACTGGGAGCACTGGGATAGGGAAAGGGACTCTGCCTCCCCTCCCCAGCCCTGAGCAGTGTTTTGGAAGTGGGGTCAGCCACCAGAGAGCCAAAAAGCCCGGGGAAGGCTCAGGGATCCTCTCTCCTCGTCGGGTTTTCAGACGGTGCTGTAGCTGTGCTCCCTGCAAAGAGCTGGGCAGGCAGGACGGGGCACAGCTGAAAGGTCACCGCAGGGACCCGTCACTCTCCTGCGGTCTCCTCAACCCCAGTGCTGCCCAGATGTTGCCAGGCCGCACCTGCAGGGCTCTGGGGGACGCAGGACCCCAGCAGCCACCATAGCACGGGGCACAATGAGAGCGCAGGGTGGATGCAGCAGCAGCAGCTGGCGAGGGCACACGCGTTGGCCCCTCAGCAGGGGTAGCAGTGGGGGCAAAACCGACTTACGTCAAGCTGGGCCACGCTGCATTACGCTGCAGAAGGCCGGCCCCAGCGCCCGGGCTGAACTCACATGCATGCCGGCTTCTCCATGGACCCGAAATGCTTCATCTGCTGCTGGGACTTCCTGGGAGGAGTCTGAGAGGCTGCGGGCAGGCAGCAGTTGGGCTGCGACGCGCCAATGGGGGGACTGTGCAGGGAAAGGGAGGTCTGGGGTTCCTCAAAGGGTAATGACCAACTGCCCGTGACCCGGCCTAAAGCCAGGCCCTGCTGTGTGTGGTAACAGAGACAGACCCAGCCTCAGACGGAGTGTCAGCAGGGACGCGGGAGCTGCGTTCTCTATCAGTTCTGTGAGAGAGGGCCATTGCTCAAGTGAGGCGTAGGGAGCAAACCGTCCTCTCGTGGCTTCCCTTTCCCTTTTGCGTGCTCTGATGAATCAGGTCGTGTCACTCTTCCAAGTGATTACTGTCTCTCTCTCGCAGTAGGAAAAAGTGAGGCACGGGGAAGGAAGCGCTGACATTTGCTGCACAGAGGTCGTGGTTCCTGACCCGACATCCCGCTGCTGGGCCTGCTGTGACTAAGAGGGAGGGAATTTCTGTGCAGGAAGATGCAAACTCTGTTTGCTAAACTTCCGAACGCTGAAACAAACAACTGGCAGGTCAGCTTGTGTTTGCTCCCGGGAGGATTTACACAGCACATCCTGAGGCGGTTGGCAGCACCATCCCTCCTGCTGAGCTTGTCAGTGGTTGCTGGACCCTGAGTTAGACCCTCGAGATGGGCTATACCAGCAGAAAGCCCTGCTGACAGAAAGCGGGCTGGTCTCTGTCAGGTTGGTGGGCTGTCTGGGCCCTGGGAAAGCACCAGGGCAGAGGGGAACAGGGAGACAGGGGCACAGGCGGGGGGGGGGGGGGGGGGGGGGGGGGTGTGAACTCCCACCTTCTCTGACAGGATTTGGCCTTTATATTGGCTCAACAGTAATGTGTAACTCCACCTTAGCATCTGCTTAAAGCACCACAGAAAGCAAATGTTAATTTAAGTGCATCTAAACGCCCTCTTAACGTCATGCTTACCAAAACCCCGCTGTTGCCCTGAGCTTGTCAGCATCTCCAGCACTGGCAGGAGAGATCCCTGCCGCTGTGGTGCTGAGACCCATTGCCTTCCTAGAAAGCCACAGCTGTGCTTATTTTACCGTAGCAGCAACCACGGCTGTCCACCAGTCCAAATTGGCTGCACTTAACTGCCCCGTGCTGCTTCTTGTGCACTAAATGACGTTATCATGAATGCCTTTGAAGCATCCTTCATGAATTTTTAAAAGAACAACGTTGGACAAATGAGTCAGCTGTATGAAAATAACCACGGGAGGATCGCTCTGCCTTCCTCAGGCCCCACAGAACGGCTCCTGGGTAAAACCTCACAGCACCGCTGTGTCGCTCTTCCTGCGGCGAGGAGAGAAATGCCACATTTTTAGCGGTCTTTGTTTGGTGGACAGTTGTTAGAGATCAAGAATTGGGTTTTCAGCACATTTTACTTTGCATAAGTTGGTTCTAAAAGGAAAAGTGGTAAATCGTGCTATTTAAATTGCATTTGTTCTCTTACTGCTAAATAGATTCGCTATTGATACCACTTGTATTCACACACACACACACACTCATAAAAACTTAACGAAGAGGTAAATCTCTTTATTTAGGGAGAAGGAATTCTGGAATCCAATGTACTGACACAGCAGGTGAGGGCACTGTCCCACTACCCACCCCAGCCCCTCAGCTCTTGGTGGCTGCCCCTTTAAGACTTCCACCATTTTGCGTTCTGCCCTGCACTAAGATGGCGCCCACGCCTTCACTTTCCTTCCCTCCCCCTCTCTCCCCTCGTTATATCCGGACACATAAATTCCGTCCCACCCTGCGCGGCCTCACCCTACGTAAAGATGGTGGCGCGCCCTTCCCCTTGTGCCCGCCTCCAAGATGGCGGCGCCCTCTTTCTCTCCTCGCTAGAGGCGGTGAGGCGCTCCCCTGGTGGCCGTGTATGCCGGGAGGGTGAGGTCAGTTCCGGGGTGGGGCCGCCTCGGTGCGGACAAAAGGAGCCCGAGCCGGCGTGAGAGAGGGCGGGGGCTGAGGAGGGTCGGTGTGGACAGGTGGGTGTGGGTAGGGATGGACTGCGGCCTGTTTGTCTCCCGCCGCGCTGCTCTCAGAGCGGAGGGCGCCCGGGTGGGGCTGCCGGGCCGCATCCCCTGTGGAAGGGGACGGCTGTGAGAGAGCAGCGGGCGGTGAGGGGGTTCTGAGGGGCTGCAGCCCTGACGGGAGGGCAGCGGACGGGGGGGACTCGCCGACTGACTGGGCAGTAATTCGTTTCCTCCGTGTGCCCGCCGTCCCTGCGCTGCCGGGGGAGGCGGCCCTGGGTGTGTGGGGCGCGGCCGGGCCGCCCCTGCGCTGCTGGCAGCCCCTTGGCGCGGGGGTGCGATCTGTGCTTGTTCCCGGGGCAGCTTGAAGCCGGTAGGTTTTCTGAATTAACTTTCCGTCTCATTTTGTCGTAATGTCTGCTTTTTTCCCCTCCGAAGCCTGAGGCGGTGCGGCAGGTTGGTGGGCAGATAGGGGCGATGCGCTGTCAGTGTGCGGGTGTGTCGCGCTGTGATTTGGGGCGGTGCTGAGCCCTGAGAGGAGGACAGGATGGGGGGAGCCGGGTGGGGAGGGAAGGTCAGCGAGTCCTCTCCTTTAGCTTGTTCCTTTGCAGCAGTTTGGCACGGCTGGAGTGGAAAAGCTTTGATTGTGAGCAGGTTGCTTCTGAATCTGCCAACCCTGATGCTGGCATTGGCCGATCCCGACGTGTTCTTGGGTTGAACATCTTAACCAATAGGCTTTTTTTCTAGTGATGTCTCTTCCAGTGTTTTTTTTTTTTTCCTGCTTCTTGTTGATGAAATGCTTTCTGAAGTTCTGCAGTCCTCCCTGACTTTGAGGTTGGAGGGGTCCTTCAGAGCCAGGCCTTGCTCCCTTGTCTGCTTCCCCACACTGATGTGCAGGAAGCAAGGAGAAAAGGCTCTTATAGTTCTTGTTGACGATGCTTTGAAAAGATTCATGTTGGTAGATGTGTTGCGAAGAGTGGGGATAGCTGCTTGAGTGCAAAATGATGAGGGATGTGTGTTTTCAGAGGGTCCTGATGCATTTAGATCTTTCCTCCAGGAGGTTAATCTGTCTTTGTTAGTTTAGTAGCAGTAGTGGAACTCAGAGTCTCCTTTAGATGGGTTTGCAACACCTGCTTTTCGATGGCTTCTGGAACAAATGTTGGAGATTTGCTTCCTCTTCTAAATTTTACTTAGAGCTTCTAACATCTTTCCAGCTATCAGCATCTCGTCTTAGTTCCCAATGACCATCTAGTTTGTTCCTGGAATCGTAGACATCCTTTCCCAGACTTTTACATAACGTGGTTCCTCTGATTTTTGTTCTCTCTGCTGATAACCTCTGCTTGATTTCAGGGAAGCTGTTCCCATGGCGTGTGGGGAATGCAACGCTTCAGCACCTGCTCAGGATCCAGCACGCAGGAACATCATCCACTTCCAGCACAGAGAACTGAAGTGCAGATAGCAGAACCCAACTGCAGGGTAAGGGCTGCAGGCCAGTCTGGGAGTCGTGTACTAAAGGCACAAATGAAATCACGAGAGCACTGCTTAAATATAGTTGCAAAACAAGGCGGTGATAAGATGTTTGATAAAAGAGCAAGGGGAAAAGGTGGTGTGTCGGGGAGAGTGGTTGTATGCTTATTTAAATCTGTGAGCCCCAAGCTTTAAAGTGGGGAGTAAAGTAACAATGTGTTGTCTGATGTAAAACTTAACTGTTGCATTGTGCATCTGACTCCTGGCCACATAGAGCCTGACTACTTAAGTTAAAAAAAGGTACTTTAAGGCTGTATGCTCTCTGTTTATTTTGGTCAATATTCTTCAGTTTCCAGCAGGGTGATGTTTGTACTGCTATGTAAACATCTCATAAACATTTTTTTCTGTGGTTAACTAAGGAGAGCACTGACTTACTGCCCCTGTGGGCCTCACTTAGGCAGTGGTGAGGATTGGTAGCTGGAAACTTTGTCTCTTTGGGTGTCCTCTAGAACAGTGATGAAAGGTAGTGCAGAGTGCCCTGCTTGTCTGCAAGATGAGAGATGCAGTCCAGATGGGTCAAATTGTGAGCAGTGGGGAGGTGCAGGTTTGTGTTCTGACAGTTCAAGGATTTGCTTTGTTGTGCTGATCATGTGTGGTGCTCGGAAGCCGTAACTGTATTAATGTAGGTCAAAGGGAATGTGCATAAATAACTCCCTAAGATATACCAGAAGCCATGTGTTAAAATCTAACGCTTCCATGTTTGAAATGTGGAGTGCCTGAAGCCTCTCAGTGATGACTTCCCAAATGCTTTGAGTTATTGCATTCTCGTAAATGCTGCAGTTGTTGAGAAAGTCAGTTCCTGGCTTAGGGTGCTCTGACTTGATTTTAAAAAGTCATGGAATTCAAATGTAAGTTATTGTGCTGCTGTGTACAATCCAAACTACAGGCCTTCGTGAATTCTTCCATGTTCTAAAGGAGGATTTTGTTCATTTGAGTATTTAAAAGGGAATTGAAAGTTACTGATGTTAAATTGAGCCTTGCTGGCGTCTAGGAAAACACAGTGAAGTCGTGTGAGTGGTGGTGGACTACAGAAGGAGAGGGTTTCTACATTTTATGTGGGGCTCCTTCATGCTGGGATGTCTCACCACTGTTTTGGTAAGGATTAAACACAAACATACTTCGTTGCAGTGTAGCAAGCCTTCTTCCTGCATGTTTTTCCAAGTAAGTGTTTTCAAAAATAGCCTCAGTTTAGGATGTGTGCTATTGCTGAGCTGGCATTTAACAGTCTCTGTTGTTTTGAAGAGTATATCTTGA
The DNA here is from genome assembly GCF_016699485.2 of Gallus gallus. Taxonomy (NCBI): domain Eukaryota; kingdom Metazoa; phylum Chordata; class Aves; order Galliformes; family Phasianidae; genus Gallus; species Gallus gallus. The sequence goes on from NC_052548.1 coordinate 5,973,666, forward strand.
ACGCTTCCAGGCAGCTTTTTCCCTAAGCTGTTTTGCATGCATTTTGTATTGCAAATGGCAGTACAGTTGATATAGCTGGATTATATACGGCCCTGCTGTTGCTGTCAAACTGCATTTGAAACTAAAAGCTATTCAGTCAGAACCACCCCGCTGGAATGATAGTGCTTTTACCTCCTATACCAGGTTTTGTTAATGTTTGCTGTAAAATTACCAGGCAATATAAAGCTCCTCTGTGCCAAATTTGTGTGCACTGGACTAGTTAACAGATTCTGTTTTAGAGTTGTGGCTTTATTGCCTCTCTTATCTATCAGTGAATACAATCAGAAAATGTTCTGAGCTGGAAGTCGTAGTCACTGTTTTGAAGCTCATGATACCAAAGACAAGGTTGCAGGGTCAGGAGTAAGCAGGTGAATTTATGCTTGTTTCTCTTCTGTCAGACTGAGGCAAAATATTATTGTGTTGACAGCTGAAATCTTACTTTGCTCTTGCTGAAATCCTCTTTCATCTTCGGTTCATCTCTCTGGGTGTTGCCACAGCTGTTTTCAAGCTAATAAATTTGTAGATGTTGTCAGTTCGTTAACGATAAATTGTGATGATCCTTGCTTAAAAGTCTTGGCTTTGAGTCTAGTGTCTTGATTTCTCAATCTCTTGTTAGAAATGTCACCATTTCAGTCTTAATTGAAGGCAGTTGTTTACCCCTTTTTGTATCACTTTTCAATGCTGGAATTAAATGCTGAATAGACTTCAGCAGCTGAGGGAGTGCTTGAAGCTGTTCTGCTTGTTCCAAGTTAGCACTCTTGTTGTCTTTTTTAATCTTAAGTAGTTAGTAACAATTAATTCAACCACTTGCATTTGTTGGTACAAGGAAGTGTTTTGTAGTGTCCCATTGGAATAAAGCCATCATACTTTTCAAAGACAAGCTCCAATGCCCTGTCCTTGAGGCATCTCTCCTATGGTGAAGGAAATTAATTTTGGCTAGCAAACCTGTGACCACACACATTCATAATTTATAAGCTGACACAGGCTTTTTCTCTGGCTTGCATCACTGTAGCATGTCATCTGATAGCATTTGAATTTCCATAGCAATATCACACTGATGTGGTCCCTGATCCAAGCATCAGTGATGCTGATAACTTCAGAGTGTGTTCACTTCTGTGCAGCTGGGGTAAAACCCTGCAGAAAATGGGCAGGCCAACCCAGGTCTCCATCATAGATTGTTCTGATTGTGCAGGTGTTCTGCCCTGTGCTTGTTAGGACAGGCTTGTTTGTGTGATAGTAAACAGGAGCTGTTGTGTTTTGCTAAGAACGTGAGCCTTGCATCTGACAGGAAGGGTGAATTAAAAGGTAGCAGTAAAGATGATAGAAGTTCTGTCTGTAGTGTAGGTGAGTTTTTTCGTGAGCTTCAGTAAAGGTGCTACCTGGTTAATTTGCTTCATCCTTCTGTATCTTGTGGCTTGGGTGGGACTGAATGTTATATAACCACCAGCTGTATGTGAAAACCAATGTAATTTACTCTGTGTTCAGTTTGTTGTCTGTTCCAGCAGGTGAAGAGTGTAAGTGCTGGCTGCCACTGTTCCACTATTCCATCTGCCAGTCTGAATAATGTACAATCCTTTAAACTTTGTGTTTGCTTCTCTGTCTCAGAAGGCATTTTCTACAGGAGAGATGTTATTGCAGTCAGACCCAGATGTAAGGATGATGGGTGGTTTTTTGGAACTCTGGAACCTGCTTTCCTTGCTGTTTACTTCTACAAACAGTGAGGGACAAAATCACTTGAGCCTTATTCCATCTGACATCTTGGGCTTTTTCAGTTGATCATGTGGCTGTCCCTGTTTGGAAGGTTTTTGAGGAGTGACTGAAAGCAGCTCTGTTTTAACCTCCTCCTTTTGCTTTCAATTCTGAGCCTAATAAACAAGGGGGAGGGAGCGCAAATTACCATTCCTACTTCTGACTTGCAAAGCTCTTTACATTTCCTGGTGTTTGAACAAAGAGCTCTGTGTTCTGCCCCTCTTTAGTGTTTCAGGTGGCAGCATGCTGGGGAGGGAAGCTCTGCTGTTTTGAAACCTTATTGTAACATGTTGCAGCTCGTCAAAATCAGGGCTATAGTCTTAAGAGCACCAAGTCCTTTTTCTTTTCCCTTATCTACCTCTGATACTGTCAGCACACAAACACCTCCCTTGTTCTCTTGGCTTCTGAGAGGTAAGAAACTGTCAGCAGTGCTTGACTGCTGCTTTGCAGTCTACAGTCCAAAAGCCACTGAGATTTAAGAATGTGTGATATAAACTAAAGGTTTGCAAGTGTCCAGTATACAGTACATCCTTGTCTAGCTATTTAAATTTGTATTGTGAGATTGCCTCCCTTGGACGCTGCATCCCACTAAAGGTAAGGATTTCTATGCTTTCAAGGAGAGGTCCTGGAAGTAAGGGATAGAAACTGAGGAAATTCTTGGGCACGTCATGAGATCTTGGATGTAGTCCTGTTTTGACAGTAGCTCTGTTTGCAACAGAATGGTCAACAGAAGGAAGAAAGGGAAGAGGAGGATGGATAAAGCATTCAGCAAATAATGAGTCAAGCTGACGACATACCAGCCAGTGAAACTAAACAATGATGTTTCTGTTCACTTTGTCTCTAGCTGGGTATGCTGGTCAGCAGGTACAGGCAGGAATTTCAAGCACAGCTCAGCCAGGTATCTGTCAGCAATAACTCCGTCTTTGCGTGTTTAGGTTATTGTTATAGGGAAATTCTTCAAAGAAGAGGATGTTTGTGCTCTTGTAGTTGCTCTATTCATTCCTTGATCATCTTAAGTATCACGAGAGTCTTATCTTGTGAAAAGGATTTGTGCTCTCAGCTCTGGTCTTTGTTGGTTAAGGTACGTGCTACAATACAAGGTTTTTGTTAGCTGGATAAGTTTATTCTTGTTTCTGAATGATTTTATTATTTAGGTGTGGTGTGCTCAGGATGTCCCTGTTTTTCTAAGTTATTTTTTTCCTCCAGGTGTGCCTAATAAAACGTAATATTCATACTTGATGATACTTCAGATTTGAAGTCTAGGTAATTTTGGCAGGCTTCTTATGTAAATTTGAAATAGTCATTTCATCTGTTGTATCAGCCTGCTCGGTATTGACAGAGGACCTGTGCTGCACATGGTAGGTAGGTGCCTGGGAGCGATGCAGGGATGGCCATGCTAGCCTGACTTGTTTGTACTAAATGGGCTCTGCCTTCCTTCCTGAGGTTGCCTGATTAGCAGTATGTAGTGAGATGCCAGCTTGGGTCTGGGTAAATCTGCAGGCCCTGAAGGGATGTGCAGTACCTAAATGTGGATATTGCAGAGATTTTAGGAGTGTATTTGTGGGCTGAATTGATAGATATATTATGGTCTTGCTGTCTCGCAGTGAGACTTTAGCACGTGGGTCTTTACCTGTACAGGCTCCAACTACTCTGCCTGTTCTGCACTGGATATGAATTGCAGCACAGTGCTGCTTTGGTGCAACTGAAGCCCTCAAAGGTAATGGCACTTCTAAAATGAGAAGTGGGAGACTGCTCAGAGAACTGCATGGTAAATCGGAGTGGAATGTGAAAGCTGAAACACCTTTGAGACAGATACACACTTGTAAGATTTCTTCTGTGTGCAATTCCTAAAGCTTGCCTAATTAATTATACCTTTGGAAAACTTCCTTATGCTTCTGATAAGTGGATAGGGCTTGAGCGATGATGTTCTCACCTGTTGTGTCATGCAGGTTTAATTCAACCTTTAAACTTGAATTAAGCACTCTTTCAAAATCTCTGTATCCATGTCTCCCATTTGGTGGAGTTAACTGTGAGCAAATTGCCAGTTTCTGAGCCCCAGCTGGAAAGGCATGCAATTTGAGGTATATCTGAAGGAGCTGAGCCTTTTCATCCCCAAACCTTCTCTACTACAGTGCCAGAACAATATCTTCTTCCTAAATAGCTCTGTTCTGCTGCCTGTGTACTCGGTGGGAGAGTCTGGGTTCCAGATGCCTGCTTGGTTTCTGTATAGTGGCTGGAACCACAGTTCTTATGGGAAAAACCCTATTGTGCAGGGCAGCATCAGGTAGCAGAGGTAAGCCCTGAGAATCTGACTTCTTGAAGTTAGTCTGCTGTTGTCAAAGCCAGCAGCAAAACTGCCTGCCTGAATCCAGAAGGGAGTGTTGCAACCAGAATCACGTTTTAAAACGATTATGAAATGGGGTCTACAAAATAATGACGCTTGTGTTTCGCTGCAGAACAGTCATCAGGTTTTTCAGGAACTGGAATGGATTGCATATGTGGGAAATCTGGTTGAGGAGGACGGTAACTTTTCCCCTTGGTTTCCCAAGGTTTTGGTGGTCAATTTTCCCTTTTACCACAGGTGCTGCAAGTAAGATTAGATAAGACCTGGGGGACTCCAGCTTCTGTAAAATGACCCCTTGTTTTATTGCTTTTCATCTTGGACTTGAACAGGGCCTCCACAGCTGCCAGGAGTGGGAACTTGCTGAGAATGTCCTTTTCTTCATGCCGTGACCCTATCATTGTTACTAGAGGGCAAGGGATTTCCTGCTCCACCACGCCAGGGTTTAACTGCTGATGGGCTATCGTGGGACATTCAAACAGATGATTTGTTAGCTGTCTTGTAACTGCACAATGTAAAGGCAGATTTCCTATCCCATGTGGTTGGTAAATAGAATTAGGAGGCCTGTTGCCCTAATTTTTTTGCTTTCCTTCCTAGCTATCTTGAGATACAAATCAAAGTAAACACAGGGTTAGTTTGTTGCAAAAAAGCAATGAGGTATTTCTTAGACTGAGGAAAAACTGACAACGCAGCACTGCAGCTCAGGCCTGGAAAATGCCTTAACCATGAGACTCTGCTTCCTGAGAAGTTCATTTCTCTTTCATAACCTTTCTGTGGGCAGCTATGAAGGACCCAATTCCTGCAAAAGCTTCCCTGCCAGGAGTGAAGAAGCACTGGAGGGAAGAAGAAAGGATCTATAGGGAGAAGTGGTATCTAGACAAGAGAAAGAAAGGAGATGAGTATCTTTTTCTCTCGATGTAAGGTGGGGGGAGTAGGAAAGTGATTAAGTAGGGAGCAGTTCTTTAATGAACAGCACCAGAGTTCTCACTGCAAGCTCCTGAAGGAAAAGAGGAATTAGGATCTTAGCCAGCACTATGGGAGAGCAGTGAGGGGTACAGCAGTGTTTGTTGCCTCTTAAATGTAGTTTGGAAGGAGTGACAGCAGAAGCTCTACATCACACCTGGCAGGAGTATTTAAGGAGAGTGTGCACTGGCTGAGATACTGCCACTGGACCACTGTGGACCCTTAGGGTGGTGTGTTGCTCTCAGAGGGGCACTGAGCTCTTAATCTGGCAGAACAGAAGCTGTGCTTTCCTGTAAGCATAGATGAATTTGAGAAGCAGAGCTGTGACAAAGTTAACTCTTCCAGCAGATGACTGCAGTAGCTTTTGGTGTTTTCCTTTTACAAAGCTTTTTGGGCTTTCTCTTGCTTGGACTGGAGAAGTGCAGGACTTTCCTTTGTCTGATTACAGTGGAAGGGATGCAGAGGGTGCTGGGGAGGGTGTGTATCCTTGCTTTCCCTTGTGGTATGGCAGCATGTTAGCTATCCTGCCCTGGCTCTCACACTCTTCAGTAACTGAGCTTGATTGGGCAGAAGGGCAAATGCTTCTTTAGGGATAGCTGTCATCTTTCAGCCCACCTCTAGCAGCCTTCCCAAGTAGCTCTAAGTCAAAGCTGGCATTTTACCATTTATTGTTGTAAGCGACAAACCAGGGAATAGTGTTCTCAATTTAGTGTCTCTAGGGAGTGTGGTGCTTCTTGAGTTCATGTTAGGAGGGGCTTCCTTTGCAGTTCTGGCCTGGAAGTTAATTTTAAATACAAACTCATATTCTACAAAAGCAGATGGTGTGGTCACTCTGCTTGGCTTCAGTCAGCGGTATATAAAAAGCAGCTTTCAAGCCTACAGTTCCCCAGGGCTGGTCAGGATGGCCTGTACGAATGCTGCCTTATGGGCTAAGGAAACAGGATTGAACTTTTGTTCTTGCTCTGTTACAATTGAGTTGATAGGAGTCTCAAACTGACAAAGATTTGTGCTTGTCTGGCTCCTGAATGTTGCTAGCAAGCATGATGTGATATTACTGCCTTTTCAGCATCATTAGAACAAGGTATAATGACTTCATGCACTTGTGTTGCATGTCACATACAGGGGATGCTTGGTGAGTTTGCACTTACAGATCTGTTGGGCTTGTGGGTTTTCTATGGCTTATTCCCTCTGGAACTCTGAAGGACAGAACAAGCTCTGCCATAAGGTCTCTCTTCCCAGAACCTTTTCATTTCCTTTGTGACTCTTAAATCCCAGCTGAGATGAACTCTAGGTGGGAGTGGTTGGTCAGGGAAGTGAATTCTTATACTGAGTATGCTTCCCCTTTCCTACACTTGTGATGTGAAGAAAACAAAGAGCAGCTGTTACAGGATTTCAGAAGTGAGCCTATCTGTAGGCAAGTACTGCTTCTTTGGGAAGTTGATGCAGAGGTGGAGAGCCAGAACTTCTTCCTGTGGAAGGAAAAGGGATGATATCAAGCAACTTCTTGTTCTTTTCCAGTTTTCTTAATCAAATCTGAGTTGCGTCAATGTAGTGGTTCTAGGAAATATAACTACTGATTGTAAGTCCTCTTCGTTGCCTCTGCAATTGGAGAGCCACAGAGATGCAGAGTTACTTAGTTCTGTAAAGGAGTAACAAACACATGACAACTGTGCTGCGTGTGTGGATTTTCTCTAATAATGCTGTCCAATTCCTTTGTTCCTGAAATGATATCCCTGGACAAAGCTGAAAGCTTCCAATTATTCATCTGTCAGAGGAGTTAAAGTTAGTCCTGGAAGCCTTTTTTCAGTGTGAATTTATCACCTGCAGACTGCTAATGACAAGTACCTGTTCTGATGCCTTGTAACTACTCACCTGTGAGGATGAACACCACCACAGTAACTTTACAGCCTCAGCTGTAACCAGGTACATCACTCAGGTAGTCTCACTTGTTTGTAGCCAAGTGACTTGAAACTAGGACTTAATTCAGTCTTGCTTTGCCAGCACTTAAAATACGAATTTTCTGACACCCTCTAGGAGAGCAGAACAAAAGAGTTTTAGTAATGCCTGCTTCTGTTTTCCTTTCAGGTGGTGAATCATGATTCCAGTCACTGAATTGCGATACTTTGCTGACACTCAGCCAGCATACCGCATCCTGAAGCCATGGTGGGACGTATTCACGGACTACATTTCCATAGTGATGCTGATGATCGCAGTGTTTGGAGGGACACTTCAGGTCACCCAGGACAAAATGATTTGTTTGCCCTGTAAATGGATTACCAAAGACTCTTGCAATGACACTGTCAGAGGTTGGACAGCTGTAACCCCAGAGCGTATATACTATAACTCTAGTCTTGTTCCCTCCCCTGATACAGGGCCTACAGGGATTCAATATGATTTGGACCGGCACCAGTATAACTATGTGGATGCGGTGTGTTATGAGAACCGCCTTCACTGGTTTGCCAAGTATTTTCCTTATCTGGTGCTGCTACATACTCTTATCTTCCTGGCTTGTAGCAACTTCTGGTTCAAGTTTCCAAGGACCAGCTCCAAGCTGGAGCATTTTGTGTCTATTTTGCTTAAGTGTTTTGACTCTCCATGGACAACGAGGGCACTATCTGAGACAGTGGTGGAAGAGAGCGATACCAAGCCAGCATTTGGGAAAATGAATGGCTCCATGGACAAGAAATCCTCCACAGTCAGTGAGGATGTGGAAGCCACTGTTCCCATGCTGCAGAGAACAAAGTCTCGAATTGAGCAAGGAATCGTGGACCGATCTGAGACGGGTGTCTTGGACAAAAAGGAAGGTGAACAGGCCAAAGCACTCTTTGAAAAAGTCAAAAAGTTCCGTACGCATGTGGAAGAGGGAGATATAGTGTACCGCCTCTACATGAGACAGACCATCATCAAAGTAATCAAGTTCATTCTCATCATCTGCTATACTGTTTATTATGTCAACAACATAACATTTGATGTTGACTGTAAGGTGGACATTGAGAGCTTGACTGGCTACAGGATGTATCGCTGTGCTCATCCTTTGGCCACTCTCTTCAAAATCTTGGCATCTTTCTACATCAGTTTGGTGGTAGTCTATGGCTTGATCTGCATGTACACGCTCTGGTGGATGCTGAGGCGATCACTCAAGAAATACTCCTTTGAGTCTATCCGTGAAGAGAGCAGTTACAGTGACATTCCTGATGTGAAAAATGACTTTGCTTTTATGCTCCATCTGATTGATCAGTATGACCCCCTGTATTCAAAGCGCTTTGCTGTCTTTCTGTCAGAGGTCAGTGAGAACAAGCTGCGGCAGCTGAACCTCAACAACGAGTGGACTTTAGAGAAGCTGCGGCAGAGGATCACTAAGAACTCTCAGGATAAGCTGGAACTGCATCTGTTCATGTTGAGTGGCATTCCTGACACAGTCTTTGACCTCATAGAGCTGGAGGTCTTGAAGCTGGAGCTTATCCCTGATGTCACCATTCCCCCAAGCATTGCTCAGCTCACCAGCCTTAAGGAACTATGGCTTTATCACACCGCTGCCAAAATTGAGGCTCCAGCCCTGGCCTTCTTGAGGGAGAATTTAAAATCTCTCCACATCAAGTTCACAGACATCAAGGAGATTCCTCTTTGGATCTATAGCCTGAAGACACTAGAAGAGCTTCATCTGACAGGGAATCTGAGTGCTGAAAACAACCGGTACATTGTAATAGATGGATTGAGGGAGCTGAAGAGGCTGAAGGTGTTGAGGTTGAAGAGTAACCTCACCAAGCTGCCACAAGTGGTGACAGATGTTGGTGTGCATCTTCAGAAGCTTTCCATCAACAATGAGGGCACCAAGCTCATTGTTCTCAACAGCCTTAAGAAAATGGTCAACCTGACAGAGCTGGAGTTGATCCGTTGTGACTTGGAGCGCATTCCTCACTCCATCTTCAGCCTCCACAATCTGCAGGAGATAGACCTGAAGGACAATAACCTCAAGACCATTGAGGAAATCATCAGCTTCCAGCACTTACATCGTCTCACTTGCCTTAAACTGTGGTACAACCACATTGCCTACATCCCCATGCAAATAGGCAACCTCACCAATTTAGAGCGCCTTTACCTGAATCGTAACAAGATAGAAAAGATCCCTACCCAGCTCTTCTATTGCAGAAAACTTCGCTATTTGGATCTCAGCCACAACAACTTGACTTCCATACCACCAGACATAGGACTTCTTCAAAACCTGCAGAACCTAGCTGTGACAGCCAACAGGGTAAGTGAGCAGGAGCCTCAGTGTTCCTCTGTGAGCACAGGAAATTCTGGTGCGTCTGTTATCTGTGGGACTAAATGGGTCACAGTGGTGTGTGAAACGTTCCTGGCGCTGCTGTTCTATTTAAATTTCCAAGCTTTAGTTCTTTTCTGAGGGCTTTATCTAAGGCAAATAACTCCAGGAATAATTCTTTCGTTGAACAGCTCTTGTAGCATTTCTTTTTTTTTTTTACAGGGAAATTGCTTTTAAGTAGCAGTTAGAGACAGTTTCCTAAAGCCTGTCTCCAGCTTGTTTCTTTGCAGCTAGAAGCTTGTATTCCCTAGATTGACATCAGCTTTGGTCTTAAAATGAAGATCTAAGAAACTAGTTGTAATGTAGTACTTATTCACTGTACTTCAGCTAAGTGCATACACTGTGACAGCAGCCAGTCGAGCATGTGCATGTGTGCAGCTCACAATTTTCATGCAGTACTACTTATTTCTGGGAAATACTCTGTAGTTCAGTCTTGTAACGTGTATTTTGTGTGAGAAGCTCTATGTTACAGACTTAAGAAGCATGATTCTTAATCTGTCACATTTAAAATATGTTGTCTTGTTCCACAAAGGTTATGTTAGAGAAAGTAAAACAGTCTTTTGTAGTGTGCTTTCTCTGGAAAGAGTAGGTTAAACCAGGTTTGTCAGTTGACCATCAGACTTGACTTAGAGAGTAGGAAGTGTGGCACCTTACTATGCCTCAGTGCAATGTCTATGGGTTTTCTTGTGCAATCCCAGATGGACTTTGGCAGTTAAGACTTAGACTTGGCTTAAGTGCAAGGCAGGTCGCAAGGGAGATGACCAAGTGTGCTATGCTGCCTGGTTACCCTTGGGTTGGAAGAGGCTTAATTGCTTAAAGCAAACTGTCCCATGGGTTTTCCTGCGTGTTTGTTACTGTTTTGGGGATTAAGGAGGCCTCATTTACCAGGTGGCAAAGATCAACCTGTGATCACACAGACTGTGGCTGAGCTGGAAGACTTGTTGAGGCTTTCAGTCACTCTCTTTGCTGAAGTTGCAAAAGGATCTACCAGAATGTACAAAGCACAGACAGCTCTGATCAGTGGCTTCTGGTGTATACTTCTGTATGGGTGTGTGCATCCTTCTGTATGGGTGGCTTAAGCTCAGAACTTCCTGGTATGCACAGATTTCATACCAGATTGAAAGCCAAAATATATTGTCAGGGTGAATGTGGCTGAGAGGGGTGTTTTCTGAGGTTGGTGTTTAAGCAAAATGAAGAAAGTTTTAACTCCTTGTGCTGTTCAGAACCCAGATAATTCTGTGCCATTTGTCTTCTGGGAACCTTGCTGCTACACCTTCCTGAGAGCTGATGTGTGGTTTACCTTCTGCAGTCCTGGGTTGGAGCCCCCCTTGGAGGAAAAGGAGTTGAAGCAACTCTGTTTTCTGCAGCACTGTGTGACACCACCTCTTTTACTGTGTGAAAGTACTAATGCAACAGGAAAGCTGTGGAGCATCCTCTGCTCCACTGGGTTTGGAAGTGGAAAGTGATGCGAACCCAGTGAAACAGCTAAGCTGCTTATATCCCCTGCAGGTGCCTGGGCAAAGCACTATTACCCTGGGGCTCCTCAGAGTTAGTTACTTACAGGGAGCAGTGGCAGCAAGGAGCACAAGGGCTGGTAGGCAGGCTTTTCCCAAGGCCAGGAGTTACCTCAAATGTCCTCTCTTAGCTCAGCAGTCTTAGCAAACAGAAGCTGCTGGTGTTGGCTGGTACCGGTGTACCATTTTGGGAAGCAGGCCATATTATAGCACACTGCTTCCTTCCTAAACCAATACTTGTTCCTTAAATAGCTGTATTATTTTCAGAAGTCTGTGAGCAGGGCGGTTGGACTTAGATGATCCCAAGTGGTCCCTTCCAACCTCAACCTTTCTGTGATCACTTAATTGCATGTTGCTGTTCATGTAACACTTGACAGCACCAATAACAATGGCTGAATTCGGCTGTTTTTAATTGGTCTTGTCTCGTCCCTGCTTTTGGTTGAGCTGAACTTCATACAGAATTGATTACAGTTCAATTTAGCCATGTCATGCATAATTCAAGATTTAAAAAGACATGGTTCTGTATAAGGGCAAATAATAATCTTTGTGATGAGGCTTTCAACTTAGTGGAGAATATTGAATTGCTGCACTTAATTCCTGGCCTAGTGCTCATTAAACCTTATCTATCTATCTCCTTCACTGGAAGGAGTACTGCAGTAAAGGAAATGAGACTTGTTAAGTTAGTGACTTGAAGGCAGTGGTGGGAAAGCTAACAGAAGGTGACTTCATTTTTTGTTGTACTGTCCAAAAAAAAAGACCACCTTGTAATTTGAAGCCTATGAAGACCCTGCAACAATACCAAACCCTACAGAAAAGATAGAGTGCTCTCAGTTCTCAGGGCCTGACAACTGTACTCGTGTAGTGTCTGCTCCAGGTAATGCAGTACATAGAAACCTACCATATCTTATACGTGATGAAAGTATACAAGAAAGCTTTTAGCCTTCCTGTGAGATGTGAAGAATAACGTTTAAAAAGGTTGATACAGTAAGACCTCAAAGCTGAGAGGTGCCAAGTAGTTGAGATCTGCTGGCATGGTGGTGCTCTGAGAGCTGGGGAAGAATGGCCAATGGGAGAGCTGTGCTGGGAGGCCTCATGCTATAGTAACTGCTTACTTTAGGAGCAGTCCTCATGGTAGAAAGCAGGAACTCACTTAAGGAAGGACAACTGAGAACTTTGTAAACAGTTTGTGTGACCTTGTTATTGTCTTATGAGCGTGTGTTCTATTTGGTGACTTCATCTGTAATTGATTTTTTTTTCCTTCAGATCGAGAATCTCCCGCCAGAGCTGTTCCAGTGCAGGAAGCTGAGAACCTTGAACCTGGGAAACAATGTGCTGCAGTCGCTCCCATCCCGTGTTGGAGAGCTGACAAACCTATCCCAGATAGAGCTGCGAGGGAACCGCTTGGAGTGCCTGCCGGTGGAGCTGGGAGAGTGCCCTCTGCTGAAACGCAGCGGGCTTGTGGTGGAGGAGGACTTGTTCAACACACTGCCCTTGGAAGTCAAAGAGCGGCTGTGGAGGGCAGACAAAGAGCAAGCTTGAGCCCCTGAAAGAAGGGGAGGAACCTCTGACCAACAAGAAGGAAACACAAGGCCATTCCAGTCCCCCTTTTCCCAGATCCTCCCCTTCCTCCTCTCCAATCACTATCAAACTAGCCAAGGAGTCCCTGAACAATCATGACTCTGAGGCTGCTTCTTGCCTCAGGTGCAGGATGTGGAAAGCTTGGGATCAGGATGAGGATCAAGACAGGTTAGATGGCTCCTGAGCAAGGGCCAGTGGGAGTAAGATGCTGCTGCTGTTTTGGACAGGAAGCGGAGTGAAGTGGGTGGTGCTGGTGAAAAGAGATTGACCTCCTTTGGATGGAGGAGGAAAGGAAATGTGGGGATTGCTGCCTTGCTTCAGATGGGGATTATAGTGTCAGGGAATGAGTGTCCTGCAAGCGATGATCAAGAGTCTAGGAAACTTCCTGTATCTCCATGTCTGTGACACCTGATACTATTCCCCTCCAACTCAGTGATTCAGTAAGTGAGGCCCCACAGACTGGTAGGGATAGGATACAGAGAGTTGATTCTTTTACCTAAATGCTGGCATTGGGATTTTGGGGGGTGAATTTATCTCAGACATCAGTTTGAATGCAGGATTGTGTTTTGTTACTAATTGTTTTTTCCCCCCTTACATTTGACACCCTGTTGTCTTCCCCTGGGGAGGGAGTTCTCCCCCCAGAACTCCATCTGTGCATTAGAGATTGCACTTTTTAGCAGTTTCAAGTCACTTGTGCTGATGAGTTAATCACATAGCATCCTTCTCTCCAACTGATGATTGGAGGCCCAAACCAAATTAATTCCAGGCCTGTAGCCTGTTCTGAAATGGTTAGAATACGAATGATCTGGATGATACAGAAGATCTGGATTAAAAGCAGTTGGTCTGTCTCATCTATTCTCCCAGAAGCACTGAATTGTTTCATGATCTTGGCTTTTAAAGTTCTCAAGCTGCTTTCAAGTTCCTGATACTGTCACGTAACAATTGCAAACATAAAACCAGTGTGTCAAGGTGTCCCCTGGGGTTGGCAGTGTCTATAGTGAAGAGGAATAACTCAGTTTTCCTCTGCCCCTGTCCATTAAGCTGTTAGATTTGTTGCCAACTTTTTTTTTTTAGGAACAAAAACTACAGACCTGCTTGATTGTTTTTTGTTGTCTTTCACCCTTCGGCAGCTGTCAGTTCCTGTTAACCTTTTGTGTTAAGTAAGAGACTAAGGCTGCTTGAACTTGGTGCTGGAAAAATAACCTGTCCTATTCTTGCCTGTTTCGTTCCCCTGTTGTTAAGGAGCAGTATGAGAATCCTCTGAGGACTGATCTGTAGATCCCTTGAACAGAGCAATCTTTACTGAAACAAGTCTGACCTGTTTGGTGTTGTTTGACAAAACCCTGCACGGGGTAGATAACCTGTGATAGCTGCTGCTGCTCATGTCTCGAGGTGGAGTGGTTAAGGTGTGTCTCCGATACACCCAAAGTCTGCCCTTTTCCATTGGAAGGGATAGGAGGCTCACAGACTGCAGGTCTTGATTGCAATACTCCACATCAAGCCAACAGGTCGTCTCTGTGCTGCTAACAGGCATGAAGTGTTTGGAGGCTTCCTGTGTGTACAAAGGGAGGAAGCTGCAGCCATCTTTGAAGCAGTTCCCGACAAACTGCCAGTGAGAGTGCTGGCATAGCAAACCCTGATGATCCCTTGGATGTTGGTGCAATAGGGCGCTATGGCTTTCCTCATGAGATGTAAGATATGAAATATGCACACTAAACATGCTGAAACCATGAACAATGTTAACTGGGCTCTGGATTTGTTGATGTTCAGATGCTTAAATAAAGCTGTATTAAAATCTAGGAAATCTGTTTATAAAACTGCTTGTAAGGAAGATGTAAATTCTGCCTCCCTTAGTTCACTGTTAAGCTTTAAACAGCCCAGAGGAATAATATAATTTTCTTTATCTGGAAGGCAAGGCAGTGTTTCTAACAGGGTTAGTGTTCAAATTATGTTAGAGTTGGAGCCACTGCCAAATTGATGGGAAACAGTATTGTTCCAAAATGCACTGCGTCAGAGCAAGCACTGGTGCTCAGGAGTGTCGGTGCTGATGCATTTTGGATTGGGTTCATGTACACAAGCATTTTGATTTGGTGGGACAGGAACTGCAAGGTGGACTTAGTGCTACTTGGGTAAGGCAGTAATGGCTTTAGGCTCAGCTACAGCAGTACTGTTTTCCAGGCACTTTCTTATGGTGGCTATAGGGGCTGTTTGGATGGTGAAGGAAACCTTGTTTTCTTCCTTATTCTGTGCCAAAAGACTGTGCTGGAGAGTAATGACAATTGAATTGAGAGGCTTAAAGTCTGTGTTGTATTCAAGGCCACTGGGTAATCTGTTTACAACATGTGTGTTTTATGCTAGACAGGGCTGAAAGGCAATGTACCTCGTAGGATTTTAACCTAGCTTACAGGAACAGATTTCTCCTGTCTGTCTAGGTCATTGTAGATGAATGCTTTAACTCTTGATTCTAGGTATGATACTTATGCCAACTAAGCTTTGTGCAGCTAGGCCAGAAGTTTCTATAAGCAGCTCCTGCTTTTATGCTGTAGTGCTTCTAGAAGCTTGCACATCTCCTGAGCTCTGCTGTGTATCTCAGTGCCGAATCCGTAGGAGAAGTGGACAGTAGGCTTTTCTGCTAGAAGTGAGCCTCTAACTTCTTATTAAATGACAGCTATACTTCTGCTGCTTGCTGAGTAGAAACTGCCCTATGCCTGAGGTCTACAAAGCAATTTCAAGACAGGCCAGTATTGATCATGCATGGAAACACTAGCTTTTTGCTCCTTTTTCAATATTCAAAGCTCAGTTTTTCAGTCGTGGCTGTTAGGGCTTGAGATATCTCAATGCTGCCACTCAGAAAGCTAAGTAGTCTGATAGCTTCTTGTACCAGAAACACAGGTGGCACGAAAATACATTGCCATTCTGGAAGACAGCAATATTTACCTGCTCCTGACATGTGCTTCTTGGTCTTCCATGAAAGAGATAGTGATTTCATAGCATCAGTTTCATATGATGAAATGGGGGAAGCTTTAAAACTGAAAGGATAGGGTCTGAAATGGGAGGTCCTGAACACATTTGCAGCTTGGACCTCCTGTAAAGCTCAACCCACAGCAGAGTGATTCACTCCACTTCCATACCTGCCTGGGTTGCTCAGTCTGAGGGATGAGCTTACATCAACAATCCTTCTTCATTTGCAAGTGTTCAGTCAGTATATGCTATAATTTTTCCTTCAATCTCTGTCAAACTGAAGCTCTGCTTTTTCTGACATAGATCTGTATGTCCAGGAAGAAAAGCTCACCTTAAGCAGACAATCAACAGGTCAGTGTCTTGTTATCCTGGCCTGTCTTTTCAAAGCACTCTAGTTGGTAGCAAAACAGATTTATTAGCTGCTAAATCGTAAAACAACTTGAATTAAAACTGTTTCCTTAATAGCACTGCTGAGCTGAATGTATTCTTGGACCCCCTGTTGATCTTGAGCGTGCTCACCCCGTGCTAGGACAGAAGGTTAGTAAAAACAGAATTCTACCTTTCACTCCAACTACCCCAAAAAGTACTAAGTTACAATGGATTCTTTGAACCACCTGTAAGGTGGGTGGTACCAAACCCATTAAATGTGTTAAAACTTGCTGTATCTCTGAAACTATGCACTGGAATGTTAGATGGAGTTTTTCTTTTGGGTTGTTTTCTGACTTCTTGTTTTGGTCCCTAGTTAACTCAGCAGTGGGAATCCATTCACTCCCTCAGTCTGAATGGTGAAACGTAAGCCCAACACAAGCTGTTACAGGTATCTGTCGTGATGTGCTGTTCTCTGGTATTAATTGTCACTTCTTGAATGTCCTACCTCATTTTTTATTTCTCTTATTACCATTTTTACACTCCACTTAGCTAATTTCATTTTAATTAAAGCAAATGCTTGGTGTCATTACCATAAATAGCATGAAGTGGCTTTCTGTTGCTGAACCACGCCGAGCTCCTCTTCTTGTTCTAACACGATTGTAGGAATTTCGGAACAATGACACATCCTTTGCAGGAGATGATATGTATGGGGAAAAGCTGTTATTGATTTCACAGGACTGTAGGGGCTGGAAGGGACCTCTAGAGATCATCTAATCCAACCCCCCTGCAAAGCAGGCTCCCAGGGCCAGGTTGCACAGGTAGGCATCCAGGTGGGTCTTGTATGTCTCCAGAGAAGGAGACTCCACAGCCTCCCTGGGCAGCCTGTTCCAGTGCTCCGTCCCCCTCACTGTGAAGTTCTTGCACACATTTATGTGGAACTTCCTATGCTTCAGTTTGTGGCCGTTTCCTCTTGTCCTATCACTACACACAGCTGGAAGGAGTCTGTCCTCGTCCCTTTGCCCCCCACACCTAAGGTATTTATAGGCATTGATCAGATCCCCTCTGAGTCACCTTGTCTCAAGGCAGAACAGACCCAGCCTGCTCAGCCTTTCCTTATAAGTGATGTTCCAGGCCCTCTGCCATCTTTGTGGCCCTCTGCTGGACTCTCTCCAGGAGATTCCTGTCTTTTTTGTGCCAGGGAGCCCAGAACTGGACACAGTACTCCAGGTGAGGCCTCACCTGGGCAGAGTAGAGGGGGAGGATCACCTCAATTGACCTGCTGGGCATGCTCTTCTTAATGCACCCCAGGATACCATTTAACAGCTGTGACATCATTTTCCTCCCTTACCTTTTTCCACTTTGGAAAGGGACTCTCATGATTTGATTTCTCAATTTATTTTCAGCCCTTCAGAGGAGGAATAGTTTTTTTTCCTCGATAGCTGTGCCTTCTCTAGGGGCACATTAAGGTAAACTCTCCACTGAGGCACTGTCCCTTCTAGTGCACGTGCGGTTATCTTTGCCTGAAGCCAGCTGTTCCCTCTGGTTCTTCTCCTTCTGTTTGTGGAGGGCACGGAGAGATTTCTTATATGTTGGTGTGACTTTTCTCACTGAAGACCAATGTTGTACTGTAAGTGGTAGCATCACCTGCTCTGAAATGCTACCCTCGGTAAGGCTGTGTGAATGCTAAATAGGAAAGCTATCATTTAGGTTTTGTTTGGATTTTCTTCCTTTCCTTGCATTTAGAAACAATTGGTTTTTTTACTGCTGTTTGGCCACGCAGTGGATTCTGTAGTCTTAACAAAGATGTGCCAAAACGTTTTCCTGTCCTGTCTGCACTGTAACAGTGCACGAAGCAGAACTGGACGAGAGTATGGTCAGACTTCAGCCTCTTCCTTTCCATCCCTCCAACTGCAGTGTTGGATTCATGTTAAACTGTGTTGGTAGTGTGAAATCTTCCAGAGATCCCATCTGAAATCCCTGTTCAAAAGTAACTGCGCTTGAATTGTTGGACCCCAAAAACTAAGGTGAACTGCGTGTGCATTCACACAAAGGCTCAGTTTGGAATGTCTGGAAATACCCTTCCATTCTTTCCCATCTCTCCTTTAAAGGGAGTTCATTGGACAATGGGAAGAATTTTTCCAGGCTAAACTTAATGAGAAGGGGGCTAATGGGCCTGAGTCATCTACAGCTGACAGATGCATCCACTTAAGTAAGGCACTACTCACAGCTCAGACATGGTTCACTCCCATTCTCTAGATGCACTCGCAGGGCTGTGGTTTGGCATGCAGGACCTGTGCTTGGTGTAACATTTCAGACGTTGGCTCTGTATGCGGGGCTGCTCGGGCAGCTGATGAGCAGCACCTCCACCGTAAGCACCGAAGGCTGCTATTGTTTCCTCTGAGACGTGTAAGATCAGACACTTTAACAGAATAAAAGTCTAACTTTGTAATCTGTGTTCTCCTTTTATGTCTGCTTTCTTTTAAGTTGGCTGTGTGTGAAGGTGCTTCGCCTCTGACGACCTCACTTCTCAGGAGACAGATGTGAATAGCTCTTGCTGCTGTGTAGGATTGCTGCTTTACTCATCGCTTGAGCCGTGTGGGTTATGGCTTTGTTTATGAATAACAACAAAGTGGATGTACAGAGATTCTGCTGAGGCCTGGGCTGCCTTACACGTTTACCATCGCTTTAACAAATGGCTGAAACGATCTCCATTGCCGAATACGGACTGTTGGAGCATTGGTTGTCTGCTTGTAGAAACTCAGCTGGCTTTTCAGCCTGCATCTTCCCTAGGAGAAGGATAGGGACTGATAGGATAGGTCAGTGAGTGGAGAATGCTGCCTGTTGCCATAGGAGTGGTGCCTTCAGCCAGCTGCTGGCAGCAGCTTGTGACTTTCAAAGACGGATTGAGTTTCTGAGCAGCTCATTTGTTGTAGTGAAAGGTATTTCCCTTGTGTTCTGCCTGCCTTTGTTTGAGGCCATTTGACCACAGTGATGTTTTACCTGCTTCAGTGGCAGAGCCAGCGGTGGTGGAAGGTGCTGCTCTGTGCCACTGTTTATTGGCACTGGGTTTTTAATGGAATGCTTTGCAGGGCTGAGCTAAGAAAGGGGAGGACAAAACACCTCCTGTTATCTAAGGCTCTCTTTGGGGCTTCCTTCTGGCAAGGGGTCAGCAGCTCCTTGGATCACTGAGCAAAAGGGAAGAGTGAAAGGTGCCATCAGTGAACTGGTGGTGCTTGCTGGATTCCTGGGATCTGGGATGTGGTGATGGAAAGGAGCTTCGGGGTAAAGAACTGATGTCTTTGCTGGAAAAAAACACTCCTAATCCAGATAATTCCAAATGTTCTGTGTAGCTCATTAAGGCGTAACATAACAGCAATATGACAGTGAGATATAACAGTGAGAGTGCTCTCAGTAGGAAATTCTTCTGTTTCTGAGGCTTTTGGTAACTTGGGGGAAAGGACTGTCAACGTGGGAAAAATATTTGGGTATTGATGCTATTTTAAGTAGATACTAATGGACTGTTTAATGCAATTTAAACATGCTATCCCTGTTCCTGTGCTCCTTGTTCCTGGTGAGCATGCTGAGCTGGCTGTGGGGAATCAGGGACTCTGAGCAGCGTCAATGGGAGCCTCACTGCAAAGGAAGTCTGGGTAGCTCTGCAAGGCAGTTGGAACACTGAAGCTTTGTCTGCTGCAGGGCTCTCGGTGTTCCAGTGCTGTACTATGACTGCACCGTGGTGCTGGAGTTGGCCAGGAATGAAGTTTTCCTCCAGAGCAGGAGAAAGTGTGAGCAGTCTGCATGAGAGCTCTCAGAGAGAGGGGTTGGATGGGAAAAGGGCTCATTTCCCAGTTCTACTTCCTTGCTTAAACTTACGGGAAGAGAAGATATTTATGACGATTACGTCCCTCTTTCACTTTTCTGGGGGCGTTACGTGGGGTGGTGGTTTTCCTCTTGCTGGAAACGTCTCACTAAGCCTCAGAATAGGAGTGTGCCTGGGAGGGGGAAAGGCTGTGGGACTCCTGAGGCCAAACCGCTCCTGTAGGCACTGCGGTTGTCCCCTTGTTGGTGTGTTGCCTGCTGGCACTCCCCGTGCCGTGCTTTGCTGTTGGGAGTGCAATTACAACGCAATTCATAAACAGGGAAGCTGTGGTTTGCTGTTGTGTGTGTGAACTCGAGTGGCTTCTGAAGTCAGCACATGTATGTAAGGTGGGGAGTGGAGAAGATGGCATGCTAAACTGCTGGGAAAAAGAAAAGATTACTGGAAATGAGAAGTGATGGTAGGAATGACCTCCGTAACACAGGGGAGAGGGGTATGGGAATGCATGTAAACAGTGTTTGTCTGGATTGCTGCTTCCCAAGCAGGGCTACCCCTGAGTTTGCTCTCACAGGGAGATGGCCTTACAGACAGCAGCTGCAGCAGGCTGGCTTTGTTGCCTTGTCTTTGTTTTGTTTCCCTACTGATTACACAGCTTTCTTCAGAACAGTTCAGCTTCAGTCACCTGGAGAGGCTTCTTAAACAAGAGGGAAGAACTACCTGATGGTTTTCTTTTGAGAGAGGTATAGATGGATAGGTAGATATCTGCTCCCAGGTGACAGCGGCAGGACGGGAGGTGATGGCCTCCTTGTGCTGGGGAGGTTCAAGTTGGGTGTTAGGGAACATTCCTTCTTGGAGGGAGCGGTGGGGTCACTGTCCCTGGGGGTGCTCCGGATCCATGGGGATGTGGCACTGAGGGCTGTGTCAGTGGGCATAGGGGGTGGGGTTGGGGTTGAGGATCTGAGAGGTCTTTTCCAACTTGTGAGGTTCTGTGATTCTGTGCTCAAAATGGGATGCTCTCTAATGAAAATCCTGAATGGTCTTCTCATTCAAAATAAAACACCAAAAAGAAGGGGGGGAAGGGAGGGGGGAAGAGGGGTTGAATGGGAATTTTATCCAGAGTTGATTCCCTTACGGAATAAGGAGTCTTTTTCCTGAACACCACCTACTTCAGACGGATTTTCAGCTGCTAGCCAAGTGCGTTTGGAAGCAACCCCTTTCCCAACAGTGCTTCGTACCTGCCATGTATTTCCTTTGGTAAAAGAGCCATGCACATGCCCATTTCCATGCTGGTATTTGGGAGCCCCGCTGCACGGCTGCTGGCAGGGTTCCGTGGAGCCATGCATCTTCCTCTGCAAAGCAAAACCCCCTCCAGGACAGGGGATGTACTGCTGGTGGGTGCTGCTGTAGGGCTGCTGCTGCTGCCTGCTCCCTTCTGCATTTTTACACTTTTTTCCCCCCATCTTTGCTATGATGTGTGGCTTTAGGCTCACCTGCTTCTGCAGGGCTTTGGAGCAAATGGAGCAGCTGGAGGTGTTGTCACCGAAGAGCAGCTGTGAATGAGACCAGCTGGTGACTCTGAATTTGACTGACCTGCTGCTGGAAGCCCTTCAGCTCTAGCAGCCCTTGGTCTCATGTTTGTCACCTCCTGGTGGTTGGGCTCCTTGCTGCTGGGGCAGGGTTTGCTGGCTCAGCAAAGGGAACTCTGCAGGAGTTTGAGTGACCGCTTCTGCATTTGTTGCTCTGTTCGGTGGCCCTTGAGATCTTTGCATCCTACCTGAATCTTAATCTACCTCTTTAATTTACTACTGCGCTTACCAGTTTGTAATCTGGGTTATTAAACTAGCTGTTTCTCCCTGGGGCTAAGCAGCAAACTGCAATCACAAAACACAAACCGGAGCAGAACGCTTCTGTACAGCAGCGCCGAGAGCTGGAGCAGAGCTGCATCGCTGGGAGCCAGCAGCCGTGGAGGGCTCAGAGCAGAAGGCAGCTGTGCTGGCTCTGCTTGCATTTGTCACATGCTGCCCAAGGGTCACGTGCTGAGGTGGCACAGCTGTGCACAGCCGGGCTGGTGGGACAGCGATGGCGTCTGTCACCCAACACCAGATGCAGAAGGTAAGGGAGCAGCAGGCAGGGAACACGCTTGCACTGTTTGCAAGGCACGGGCGCTCCGTGCTGAACCAGCGCTCAGGTCCAGCAGAGATCTGCTTTGCACACGCTTTGTATTCTGCTCAGCTCCGTGCATTGCGTTCGTTCTGAGCCTGTGGAAACCCCGCTGTGGGTGCAAACTTGCAGGGGGCTGCGTGCCTGCAGAGCTGCTCTGGGAATTTCTCTTGTGTCCTTCTGATTCCTGCTCAGCTGTCACTGTGAGGCTGAGCTCTGTCCCTGAGGATAATCCTCATGGTGTTCTATATAAGGAAGCAGTGCCAGCGGAGTTTGCTTCATTTCGTAGGGCGCTGTGTAGTCAAACCTGAGAACCACCCACGGATTTCTCCCTTAGAGAAAATCACTTTTTTTCTTCTGGCTCGTAAAGGCATCTTCTTATTTGGAACCTGGAAATGAGTGCTCTGTTCGTTTTAGCAGTATCTGTGATTTAAGTATTGCTGGTCACGTGGCTACGATAAGACATCCTTAAACCATGAGGGCTCAGCAATGCTGTCTACTCTGGTTTCTGGGTGGGGAGGTGAAATGTGTTCCCCTTAATTCTATGGGATCTGAGCCTGTTTAAGGACTGATCTTTCTTGGCAATACCCCTCTTGAACTTTACAAATAGAAGAGCAGCGCTTCAGTTTTGTCATTTGTGGATGAGAGAGAAACATGTCAGAAATACCCCAGGAGGAGGGCAGCCACCCCATGTCCCCCTTTCAGTTCCGTGAGGATGGTTTCCTTGTCCTGGAGCACTTCTTCAGCCCTGAGGAGTGTGACAGCATGAGGAGCAGCATCCAGAGGATCCTGGATGGGATGGAGGTGCCACCACACTGCCGGACTGAGTTCTCCACCAAGGAAGAGGAGCAGCTCCAGGCACAGGTACCTGCAGGGCAGGGCTGGTCCCATGCAGCCCTGGGAGAGAAGGGGAAAGGCATTGGCTTTGCAGCTTTCTGCTGGTATTTGTTGGTAGCCTGTGTGCCAGGCTGTAGTCCTGGGGAGTGCCGAGAGGTTTAATGTTGAAGGAACGCAGTCGGTATTTGTAGGAATGATTTCTATTGACTGTGCTTTGTTTCTGCTGC
This sequence comes from Gallus gallus, assembly GCF_016699485.2. Taxonomy (NCBI): domain Eukaryota; kingdom Metazoa; phylum Chordata; class Aves; order Galliformes; family Phasianidae; genus Gallus; species Gallus gallus. The sequence goes on from NC_052548.1 coordinate 5,996,542, forward strand.
TGCTTGGTGGGAAAAAGATGCAGGTGAGTGTTATCTCTGATTGAAGGTTTGGCTGTGTGTTCATGGTGATGCTGTCTTTACCAGGCTCTTCTCTCTGACAGGGTAGCTCGGATTATTTCCTCACCAGTGGAGACAAGATCAGGTTCTTCTTTGAGAAGGGTGTTCTGGATGAGAGAGGTGAGCCCCAAACCCACTCAAGGCAACGCAAGGAGGCAGGGCTGGGTTCCATCCCTGCAAGCATTCCTGCTTTGCTAACCACGTTAAATTCTGGTTTTGTCTCATAGGCAACTTCCTAATTGCAAAGGAGAAATCTGTCAGTAAGATTGGCCATGGTACGTTCAGTTGATCATCTTATTGTTTGAGAAGGATGGGCAAAAGGGAGGCAGTTCTTAGGCTCTGGGACTTCTCCAGACCCACCGTCTTCAGTCTCCTAAATCCAAACCTTCCTGAGAGCAGGAGTGCCTTTGTCCCTGTCCTCCTTCTCACTGTGCTTCCAGGGAACCTCTGCCCTAAATACCACAAACCTCACGCAGCCCCTTCCTTTGCAGCCCTTCCTGCATTAAATTGATCTCAATTTCAACTCATCAGTCCACTTTTTCCTTCATCGTTCCTGCACTGCCTCTGCAGTTCTCTCTGTGCTGCTCCCCACTCTCTGCTGCCGAAGTTCTCAGCTATAAACCTTTCAAAGAAACAAAGGTAAAGAGCAAAACAAAACCCAAAGGATGCATCCAGGAGGCTCTTTGGTTGTACGCAGCACTGAGTTACTGGCGTGCAAAAGTTTGGACTTCAGCCCTCAGACCTCTTGGGGTCAGAGATTGCTTGAGCAACCTCCCACCGAGCTGCTCCCACTGCATGTGGCTCAGGCCGCCTCCTGCTCTCTGCACAGTGAAGCTGTTTTCCTCCATTCTCATTGCAGCAACTTTTCTTAACTCCTTCCGCTTTCAGTTTGTGCCCTATTACCTCTTTCCCAGCCCCAAACTTGGATTTGAGTCTCTTTTGTCTTCAAACAATATGTGGAAAATAAGAGCAGGATTCAGCTCATTCCCCTGAACTCTGTTCAGATTGAACGTCCCTGAGCCTGGAAATGCAATACGGAGCTCTCTCAGCACCGCTGTGCAGAGCAGCCTCTGATGGGCTCTGTTGGGCTTTTCCTCTGGGAAGTTAAAAACAATTCTGTCCCCTGCCGTCTCAGCACCTTCTCTCTGATTGATTCTCTGTAGTGAGACTTTTTAATGGGATCTCTCTTCCCTTGTTTGACGGCAGCCCTGATCAGCAGAAGGGGAGATGCATCTCTTTTTGCTTTGCATTTTCATCCATTTTGTGCAATATGCTGAATCACAACACTCACTCTTATTACTCTTTATTCTTCTGAAGAAGGCCGTACTAACCCAGGAGGGCTGTGTCACCTCAGGCAGTCATTAAGGTTGGAAAAGCCCTCTCAGATCCCCAAGCCCACCCCAACCCGCCATGCCCATTGGCCACGTCCCTCAATGCCACATCCCCACGGTTCTGGAACGCCTCCAGGGATGGTGTGATGCTGATGATCTGCTTGTGGGGTTTGGGGGGGGGGGGAGTGGAAGTTCCTGGCTGCTTGGCTGTGCTCTCTGCACCTCATCACTGCCAGCCCCTGGGCTCCCTTCTCTTACTGAAACCCTCACCCTGAGCCTTGTCTTTCCCCTCAGCCTTGCACGCTCACGATCCCGTCTTCAAGCAGATCACTCACTCCTCCAAGGTGCAGGTAAGCTGAGCCGATAGAGCTGTCTGACAGAAAGCTAAATGATGGGATGGTCAGCTTGAGTATTCTAGACTCCTAAGTACAACGTTTTTGAACATAAAAGGACAGGATACCCACAGAAAATAGCGCTTTGTGGTGTGCAGAAAGCAGCAAACGTGAACTGTGGAAAGTTTCTTTCCAGGAACTGGGGAGAAAACTGGGTCTGGAGAGACCAGTGGTTGTGCAGAGCATGTACATCTTCAAGGTACGGCCGCGGGCCTCCCTGTCATGGCGGGAGGGAAGCTGGTGAGACTCCTCCTCACGTGTCTCCCTTCTCCTTGCAGCAACCCGGCATCGGCGGGGAAGGTGAGCTTTGTGTGTCTGTATTACAGCACAGGTAGTCCTTCAGGAGAGGATTGTGACCAGGTAAAGCAGGCACAGGGCTGCCCGGAGAGGTGGCGGTGCCCCATCCCTGCGGACACCCGAGATCAGAGCCGGGATGGGGCTGTGAGCGCTGACGGAGCTGTGTGTGTCCCTGTGTGCTGCGGGGAGTTGGGCCGGGCGGCCTTTAGTTGTTAGTGCCCCCACCTCGCAGTGCTGGCCCCAGGCACGCTCAGACCCTGACCCACTGCTGTTCATCACAGTGACACCACACCAGGACGCCACGTTCCTGCACACGGAGCCCCTGGGCCGGGTCCTGGGCTTCTGGATTGCACTGGAGGACGCCACGCAGGAGAACGGCTGCCTGTGGTTCATTCCCGGCTCCCACACCAGTAAGTTGTGGCCGCTCCTCCAGCAGAGCTTAATACAGCAATATTTGCTTTAAAAAAACCAAAAACAACCAAAACACACGGCTGACAGTGCTTAGTTTTAAATTGAAACCGGGGCTATAGGGTTTACCCACTTGAAAAACAGCTTCTTTTCCAAGCTGCATCCCATTGACAAAGATGCTCTTTTCCCTCTATGCCGATGACCTCTTAACTCCTGACTATATTCTGACATCCTCTTTCACCCCAACCACCACAGCATCATTACTGCAGTCTCCTGCCTTTCCCTTCCTCTAGGGCACACTATTTGACTTCCAGTGCTGCTCACCTAAGCATTTACTCAGTAATTACAGCTCTCTTAATGTTTTAAATCACTCAGCCCTCATGCACTTTGGAGTTGGTTGTGCTCTGACAGCAAATCATGCTCTCCTAGGAAGGAGAAATGGATGACAGGTTGGTTTGGGGTTTTGCATAAGTGTTTGAGCATTGTGTTCCTAACAGGCCGTGTTGGGATGCACAGAGCCAGGAGGGGAAGCAGAACACAGCTGATTCTCACTTTCTGCTACAGCTGGGAAACCCCAAATCTTTGCATGCTGAGAAATCCCCATATCACCAAGGAAAGAATGGGATACATTAGCTGGCATTTTTATCCTGATGGATGCTTGCTTACTCTGTGGATGTGCAGGTGGGATCACCCGCAGAATGGTGCGTGCAGCCCAGGGTGCCTCGACGTGCGTGGAGTTTGTAGGGTCAGAGCCGGCCTATGATGACAGCAAGTTCATACCTGTGCCCATAAGCAAAGGTAGAAGCACCTCAGGGAAGGGAAATACAACTGTATTCCAACAGTTGTACTTTCCTTATGTTACACTTAGCACTCGTGATTGGAATAAAGCAGTCTGGGTGTTTCTTGCAACCAGGTGGGCTCATTGTCATCCACGGAGAGGTCGTCCATAAGAGCGCAATGAACAGCTCGGCGTTCTCTCGCCACGTGTACACCTTCCACGTGATGGAGGCCGAAGGCACCAACTGGAGCAAGGAGAACTGGTAGGGTTGCTGTGATTCTTAGACAGATTGTTGTTTAATGAAAGCTTTTCAGTTGTACCTTGGTGCGTTTACAGGCTTCTTGAAGTCGTGCTCAATAAGCATATGGGAGGTAAGGAAAAATGCCATGCTTGGCAATCCTTGCTGTTCTTCCACTTAGCGAAACATGCAACCACGTGCCCTAGGGACATCTCCGTTTCCAGGATTTCTATTTAACTTAAAATAAAACAGCTGAGTGCCTGAAAGACAGAACCAATGACTGCAGGGATAACTGGCATTCAGACTGAGGGCTTCCAGAATGCTGGCTTCTATTCTCACTCCATCAGGTCTTGCTGTGGGAGCTGCTGGTTGAGGCGCCCCTTTGGGTGCAGCAGTGCTGATTGCTGATTTAATGCCCCAGAACTGGAGTAGTGACTGCAGTTTTCTTTTCTGCTCTTCCTTCCCACTTAGGCTCCAGCCAACTCCTGAACTGCCTTTTCCACCGCTCTACACGTGATGTTCACAACTGGCTTCTGGAGTCAGCTAGCTCGTCGGTGTTCCCATGATTGCTTGTCTGTGTTCTCTTTAAATGCAGCTCACTAGATCAACGCTCCAGATATAATTATCCCCTGTGAGCAAGCTCCCTTCATGCAGCCAAATCTGCCTGCCTAAGGTAGAAGCTTCTGCTGCAGGATGAGCCCTGCTCTGTGGATAGTAGCCCGCTCCTTTTGGTGAGGAAATTTCTTCTGTCTCCAGAATAGGCCATTAAGGGGTGTTCCACCTTGACCATGGTGCTGGTTGAGAAATATTTCTTGTTGCTGAACTGTAGTATTTAAAGTCAGGAGCTCATTTAGTGCTTGGCTCTGTTAATTGGCAGTGCAGGTGAATGTGTGGTGTGAAGATGGCTGACTTTTAGCCTTGGGTCTCTGTCCTATTGCTTGAATAGTAGTAGAAACAATGCTAGTGTGGGCAAAATGAATCAGGAAGTCTACTGTTTTAATTAATGACTCTTCTGGGTATTTCTTGCAAATCGAATGCTTGATCTCTAGGCTTGATTAGAAATGTTAGTGTTGTTAAAGATGTTGGAAGTATGAAAATAACAAAACCCCTCATGATACTTAAATAAAAAAAATCATAAACCTTCAGCTCTGTGATGACCCCTTTAAGGTGTGTGCACCACCACGGCTGCCCAAACCCCAACAAAACCAAACCACAGTGAAACCTTGGGAACGTTAAATAACTCCAGTTGCATCAGGGGCAAGCTCGTGCCTGCATGCTAGGCTCAACAGAGCACAGGTAGAGTTTCTTAAGGGATTGCAATAGATGGTATCTCTCCCAGTGTACACAGAAGGTCGTAGATTGGGACAAAGAAGTGGGAGAGTGTAGGGATGAAGTGCTGTCATGCATGTGGTGTAATCGCTTTCAAGCAGTCAGGTAGCCTGGAGTTGTGTTTGTAGCAGCTCTGTGGCTGAGTGATGTAACCAGCTCAATCCAGCCAATTTGGGAGCATAAATCAGGATGGAGGGAGGCACTCCAGCTCCTGCATCACACCCCGCACTTCTTCAATTTACTTTTTGAATGCTCACTTAAATGGGCACTACATTTTATCTAGTTAAAATGAGACAACAGCAGAATGAACTTAACAGTCTGGTGGTTGTTCTCTGTTGAAGTCAGTTGTTAGGGAAGCAAGGCACCAATTCTTAGTGGCTCATTCCTCTCAAAAATACATTTCCCATCTCTGGTGTTGCTTTGATCGTCTGATTTGTGAAATAGTAGAATGAAATTTATGCTAAGAAGAGTTTTCATCCCTTTTGGGCATTGCTTTGCAGTGCAGAATACGTTCAATATGGTGCAGAGCTCAGGCTGTCACAGTGGGAATGAGGCTGGCGAATGGCAGCAGCAGCAGCCTGGAGTTCAGTTCCTGCTGTGGTGTTTCTGGGCTCTCCCCCTGTACCTCTCCTATGGTTTGTTTCAAAGCTGCAAGGGGGGGTGGAGGGGAAAGTGACTTAATGTAGTTTTGTGCTGTTTTACAGCTTCAGAGGTGAAGGCTGTGGGTTGTAGTGCAACTTTCTCTGTACCTTTCCATTACTAGAGTTAATCTTTTGTAACAGTGCCTGCTGCTGAGCAATGATTGTCTGCGCTCTGCTTATATGCACCATTATCTGCAACTTGCAAAAGCATCTAATTCACGTGGATAAACAGGAGCAAGAAGCTGGGCTGCATGTGCAGGTTTTACAGTCCAATGTGAAGGAAACGCAGCCTCGTGTGAATTGTGTTCTGCAAACGGTATCTGTCGCTGATTGCATTATTAACCAAAGCAAACCCTGAACAATTTTGGCATGCTGGGAAAGGCAGGCTCAGGTGTGGAGCGGGGCCCAGATGGGGGATGTTGGGCAATGCCACCTCCCTGCGGGTCCTGGCTTGTTCCTGGGGCCCGATCTGCTGGCACAGAGCATCACTTCTGCTCCACCCGTGCTCCTATCACACAGTCGGGACTGCAGGGGAGAACTGAGGTGTCTGGGGTAGCTCTGCACCATTCCCAAAGTGTACCGTGGTGCCTTTTTGTGAAGAATGAATTGTCAGAACGTAACTGCATCCTTCAAACCAGGATCGTGGAAAGCAAAGCTTCAGCTCAGGCAGTTCTTGGGGAAATGGAAGGGGCAGAGAAAGCACTTACTGTGTTCTGTCCTAATGGGCGCTTGGCAATAAGGGACTATCAGTGCAGAAGGGTTTAATAGGATCTCCCCTGTGATATTTTTTTTTTAATGACAAAAATCAACTGGTGCTGTTTTAAAAACTACAGAAAAAGAGACTGAAACAAAACTTTTATTTTAAATAATCTTTTTTTCATTTGTTTTTAACAAAAGAAAAACAATGTTTGGATCATCTTTCATCTGTGATTGATGTGCATATATTCTGTTGCTGCTTTTCTCTAGAAACGGAGAAACCTCTATTCTTGGAAGTGCTTTTAAACCATAAACATGATCTGGAGGTAGAGAGGTAACAGCAAATTATCAATTTGGGTTGTGTAAGCTTCCAAAAGAGAAACTAAGCTCACAGACACCAGAATCCAGGCATAGCTGGAGTTCAGGTTCACGCTGCTGTCAAAGATCAGAATAAGAGCCACAGCAATGATCTGAGCAAAAATTGCTGTCATTGTCCCTTCAAAGGTCTTCTTTGTGCCCGGCCATTTGATTTCCCCCATGGTACTGCCAAAAACAGAGGCCATGGTGTCTCCTACCCCTACTGCAAGCACCCCAGCATAGGGCACCAGTGCTCCTGCCCCAGACAAGGCACCTTTAGGGGCACAGGATCTGGGGAACAACCACACTGGGAGGGACATGCCAAGAAGAAGATAAATGTGAGTCAAGATTAGAGGCCCACTGTCTCTTTCATCCAAGAAGAGAGACAGCAAATAGCGAAGAGTTTGGCCAAACGGTTTGATCCTGAAGTACCGAATGTACTCTAAGAATATGAACACTGCCAGACACAGGACTGCAGCGACATGGAGAAGCTGGCGGTCATAAATTAGTCCAGGAACATAAGTTGCTACAACAATGAAATGGAAATACTTCCTGGTTATGGTTGAGGCCTGGTGTTTTTTAGATTCGGACGATCTCTTGGCATTCTGGTAGAAAACTATGCCACACGCTGAAGCAGCCAATAAAGTCCAATATATGAGAAGGTAAACCCTCGTCTGTGTCTGAAACAGAAACTGGAGCAGCCAAAACAAAGGGTTCCTCCGGATCAGTCGGTAAAGCCAAGGCATGATGACCCCTAAGCCTAGCACTGCTGTCATCATGTGGAAAAACATGGAGGAGATCCACGTACCCGAATCCATGAAAATGAAGAGAACAGTGAAAAAAAGCCCAAGGATAACAACTCCAATAACTGCCACCAGAAGGAAGAAGTCTATGGGTTCACCTCTGCCCTCGATTACATTCAGTGAGCGTTTAATGAGCTGATTGAGAACAAAACTTATACCTCCGAGAACTAGCAATGCTTCTCCAGGAGTAAAACACCGAGGCAGCAGGTAGAGCAAGATCATACTGAGGTAGACAAAAATTAGCAGCACTTCTAGGACCTCTATCACTTCTGAAACAGTCAAAGAGTGCTTCATGGTATAGATAATTATACTGCCAGCAACACCACTGAGTATGCAGGTGTTGGTGGGCACAGGTTTTGTGATGCCAACAGCAATTACAGACAAAAATAGAGCAACCAACATGCCAGTGGAAGCTACAACTATGCCAAAGCGTTCAAAGTACACGATACCAGCAGCCTTGCACCTCTCCTTCATTGCTATCCCCAGCAAGGGGATGACCATGCTGGCAGGCAGGAGCCCACTGTTCGCTGTGGTGCGGAACTGGAACACAGCCCCCCCCTGCTGCAGCAGGCGGTCCCATTTAAACTGGACATAGAAAGCCTGGATGGCAAGAGCTACAGCACACCAGGAGTAGCGGTCCCACACCACTGCATGCACGCACAGAACGATGCTGAAGACGATCAGGGATTCCACCAGCACTGGTTTGTTTAACATGGTTCCAGTCCAGCGTGGCTTTGGCTTTCAAGATCTTTCTTATGGGTCCTGATCTTCTCAGTAGTTGTCCACTAGAAGGAATTCTTTCACGCTACTGTGATTCCTATTAAAAACAAACAATGAAAGCAACTATTAGAAAACCTGAAAAACTGAAGCTTGCTTGCAGATGTTTCATTCATAAGCTCCAATTAGACTGCTGTTATATGCCAACTCTTAATGCCCATCATTGGAGATAAGAAGGGATCAGCCAAAACCGTTATCCTCAGTTGAGAATCCAAGCTGTGCTGCCAGCAACCAACTGCTCAGCACGTGGGTATTCAGATATTGCAACAGAAATACTTTACATTATGTCTTTGACTTGAAATATGAAGCAAACAAGCCACAACCATTCCCAGACGGCTTCACTGCAGCAAGCTGCCAGCTGGGCTGCAGGACAAGGAGCAATTTCACCACCTGTGCTGCAGATCTATTGTTCCAGCGCCGATTTGCAACACGAGGTATTTCACTGCTGCGCTACTTTCTGCTGCCCGCCAGGTACCCGTGCCGGTGCCTACGGGGCAGGACAGAGGGGAGGGACTCCTGAGCGGAGAGTGCACTGCTGGGCCATTGGCTAACGGCTTTAAACTGAGGCACGGCACATTTCGGTTAGATACTAGGAAGAAACCGTTAGTAATGAGGGGGGCGAGGCCCTGGGAGCTGTGGATACCCCAAGCTGGCAGCGCTCAGGGCCGGGCTTCGACGGGGCTTTGGACAGCCCGCGGCAGGGGCCCGGCTGCTCCGGGCTGGGAACCTTCCCCGCAGCCCTCCGCGGTCCCCCAGACCCCGACAGGCCCCGACGGGAGGCGCTGCCTACGGCCCTCCAAGCGGCCGCGGCCTTCCCGCTGCCGCCCGCTCCCCGCGGCGCTCACCTACCTGGCAGGACGCCGCCATCTTGGCGCTGCCGCCCGTCACATGACCCAGCGCAACGGGGAGGGGGGAGCGGAGGCGGAGCGGCCGCACCACGTGACGCCGGCGGAGCGCTGCGCTCGGCGCCGCGGGTCACGTGAGAGGGGCAGCGAAGATGGCGGCGGGCGGGCTGTGCGCGAGGTGCGGGGATGCGGCGGCGGTTGCTGCGGCGGGAATGGAGAGCGGGGGCGGGGGGCGCCGTCCCTCGTTGTGAGCGCGCTCCCTCCGCGGGGCACGGGCGACAAGGAGACCGGCGGAGAGGGGCTGTGGGGGGTGGGGGGAGCGGACAGGGGAGAGTTAACGGCCGCGGGGCCCGCGCCGCTCTGACCCCGCCTCCCGCGCTCGGCCTGGCCCCGCCCCGTCCTTCGGTTGAGGGGCCCTGAGGGACCCGCAGCTCCGTGTGACTCCTGCGGGATGCCTCCGGCCCACGGGGCGCCTCGGTTCGTGGGGAGCACGCGCGGTTTGCTGAGGAAATCCCCTCGTCGGCCGCCTCAGCAGGCGGAGCTGCCGCTCGGTGGGCTCCTCCCGCGCCTCGGGGTTTCCGTGCCCTCAGGGCGGCAGCGAGCCCTGTGCGGAGGGTGGCATTTCGGCCTCGCTTCTTGGAGGGCTCTTCGCCGAAGGGAACCGGCAGCCACGTGGGAGCTGTAGGAAGGAAGCCCTGTTTTTTGGGACGAGCCCCTTCGGATCGCTGTTTTCGTTCCCTTTTGGTCATTTCTTGTGTCACTTTCAGGCTCCGTTTGGCCCTAGGTGTCTGCGTTGTGTTAAAGCAAAGCTCACACCCCCAGCGGGGCCAAGAACAGCCCTGTTCCCTATGGGCGCACCAGGAGAGCTTTCCTACCATCGCTCTCCCACGGTCTAATTGACCCCAGCAGAAGTTAGGGAAGAATGAAGTGCAAGGTTGGCTCTGTTCTGCAAAGCCTTTTGTTTCTTGGTAAGATTTGATGTCCTTTCCACACCCGTTGGGCTGCAGAGGCTCCACCCGCACAGTCGGCGAGGTGTGCAGCTCCCACACAGCAAGGTGCTCCTGCGGAGGAGTTTGGAGGTAGAAATTGGTTGATAGGTGCATTGGAAATAGCAGCTTCCATAAGCCATTTGGATGGCACCGGGTGTTACAGGTGACTGTTGCTTCCACAGTAGGTTATTTTGATGATGCTAGCCTAACATAAGTTATTGAGTGTTCTTTTTAAACTACCTTTGTGTGGGGAGTTGTGGCGTTTTCACTCCTGATTCGTATTCTGTTGCTGACAAGTGGTCAGCTTTACGTTTGCTGAGTTGCTCTTCTTGGCACGCGTGCTTCTGCAGAGCTGTTGCAGGGAGACTCATCGTTGCAGGTGCACGTGCTGGGGTGAGGGGTCTGTAGCTCCTTCCAGCACAGCTTGGCTTTCCTACAAATTTCTCAGGAAGCAGGAAGAAACAAGCAGCTCAGGTGATGTTCTGAAGAGCTGAGGCTAGTGGAACTTCCCCTTTGGGGACGTGTTGTGTTTCTTCCCTTCACCTGGCTTTGGATTCCTCTTTGAGTGAAGGTAGAAACCGTTAAAGAATTTGTTTGGAGGACAGCATCAGATGAAACCCAATAAAATACCACCCTGCTCCTTGTTTAGGTTTTGTTTTACTAATCCCAAGCTTTCAATTAACAAGATCAGATTGAGTTTGTAAGCTGATATAAACTCACATCAAAGAGGTATCACGTTCATAAGTTTTGTTCTAGCAGCTGTCACCCTCTTGGTTTTCCATGTGTTCTTCCAGCGTGTCTGAAATTGCTCAGCTAAAAACGAGTGTCCTTTAAATCATTTTTCTTTTACTTTATATTGCAGTACGACCTGTTCTGAAAAAATAATTGTAAGTCTGAAAAGGTGTGTGTGAAATAGAAGCCTGAAATGGTGTTAGTTATTAAAACAGTCTCCACGTTTTCCCTTTGTTTACAGGAGCAGCAGAGAATTGTGGACAATTCTCCTGGGCAGATCAGCTTTAAGAGAACCAGTAAGTCCATGCCTTGATAAGCCCATTTACCTGTCACTTAATGGGCTCCATGGCCAAATACATCATTTGTACATCTGTTTGAATACTAGTTGTGCTGCTTTTTCCTTTTCCTCATTGTGATTTTTGTTGCTCTTTCTCTGTTCTTCCACTCCTCACTTACAGCTGCTTCATCAACTTCTGCCTGGAAGGGAGTATGTGAAAAGGTGGTTCCCTTTTAGGAGTGGACAGAAGTGCTGCATTCTAAACTGACTGCTTTAGGGTATATGTGAGTGGTACAGCCCGCTTCTGAATTTTCTGGGATGGAGCCCCTGCATTCAGGAATGTGCCCAGAGGATGGAAATGTGGCAGTATCAGAACCTAGACCAGCACCTTCTCTTTCCTCTCCTTTCCTAACACTAGGCAAGGCAGCAAGCTTTCTCATACAGTACTTACCTTGAATCAGTCTGAATCACAGATGCTGTCGTTTGCCTTGTGTTGTTCCTGTCTCTGTGATGGTGGAATTTCTTTGCTTCACTTAAACAAATCTGCTACTTGACTGGAGATGCTGAGGAATCTGTTCAGTAGTATTTGGTTCTTTTTTTAGGCACAGATTGCATCAGAACTGAACAAGCACTGGCAGAGATTGTTAGAAGGGCTTTCATACTACAAACCTCCAAGGTATGGTAATTGTCTGATTATAGAAATTAACCTCTAAAATGGAATGTAATAATAAGTAGAGAAGCATATTGAATATTTCTCTCTGATTTTCTAAAAATAGATCTTTACTCTCTTGCATGACTTGAGATTTTTGGAGAGGAGCAACAATGGGAAGTGCTTAATCCAGGCTACATTCTAGGGCATAAAATACAGGCCAGAAAGAAATAATAGTAGCTTCTGCTGTCATTACCAATGTTGGAAAACTCTTAACCCTTCCTTACCTCTGCTCAGCTGTGGTGCCGAAGTGCAAGTATGCACTCTGCAGTGAAGTGGCTCCTCTTCACAGTTGGTCATGTCAGCAAGAAAACTAGATTCCTTCACTGGAAAGGACAGAGTGAATGCAGCCTGTGTTTATTATACTAATAAAGTAGCGAACAATGTTGAGTATTATCTGGTAGGAAAATTGCTGATTGTTGTTGTATGACATATTGAAAGGCCACTGAGAGCAAACAAGTGTTCAGCTTAAACTGATAAAATTGAGAACTTGCAAATTAAGCCTCTTGAGTTCATTCCTTGGGGTTGCTGCGTTTTTAATGATGACTGTTTTTTTCTTTTAGTACAACTTCAGCAGAGAAGATAAAAGCTGACAAAGATGTAGCTGCTCCACTAAAAGAGTTGGGTCTGAGGGTCAGCAAGTTTTTGGTGAGTGAAGCTGCTTTTCTCATTATTTTTTTTCATCCTTGCATTTTCTTGATGCTGAGGAGAGACAAATTTCTTTCAGTTCAAAGTAATTTAAATGAGGTTATGAATACCCATAGGGTCTCTACATCAAAATTTCCTGAAGTTATTAGTGACTGTGTGAAGTGGTTTGTTTTTCCTGGTTTACATCCCCTCCTGCTTTTCAGAAGCAGTCCTCTTTGGTCTCGGGTTCTTTCAAGACATCTGAAGTTGCTCAGCTAAAAATCAGTGTCCCTTAAAGTAGTAGCCACATTTGAAAATACTCTTTACCTGCAAGGTTATGTTCCTTGTGATTCCCCTTTGGGAGTGAGAGTTAGGTGACTGGTGGCAGTACCTTTGTTTAAATGACTATGATGTTCCTTTGCTGAGGTTTTAACTGGCTGCACCTAAGTGACATCAAAGCTTGTGTATTTTGCTTTCAATGGGAGTGCTGACTGAAACAAGCATCGTCCTGAAAAGCAAAAATTTTCTATTATTGTTTATTCTGAAGAGAAATTCTACCTGAAATATTTGGAGAGAATCTTTAATGAATTCAGTTACCTTTTGTTCATTTCAGAGCATCTCTCTCTTTTCTTTTCAGGGTCTGGATGAAGAGCAGAGCGTGCAGTTGTTACAGTGTTATCTTCAGGAAGATTACAGAGGAACAAGGGACTCTCTGAAGGTCCTTAGCTCCCATTTATTTCCTATTCACTATGCATCTGTCCACGATACCAGTAATCTGTTGATGAACATGATCATATGCAGCCCCACTGCATTCTGAATTGGAAAAGACTGTAGTTTGTGTTCTCTGAACCTGCAGTGGCCAAGTACCACTGTACAGAAATGTGACAGCAGAAATTCAGGTCTAACTTCCTGGTCCTCTTCCTGCTTGAATCTGTCTGCAAGGATTTAGCTCATCTCTGTCCCAGGAATACAGGAAACCTACAGATGTGTGAATTGAGGGTGGGTGGAGATGAAGAGCAAACATTTACAAATAAGTATTTTGGTTTTGTAGTTTTGGAAACTGTCTTTCAAAAGAAATGGAAAGAAAAATTTTCTCATTTCTTTTAGTTGTGGGTTGGTTTTTTGTTTTTGTTTTTTTTTTTGATGATATTTGTCAGTAGATGTTTCTGCAGTAGATAATTATTTTGTTATGTTTTCTTACAGACGGTTCTTCAGGATGAAAGACAGAGTCAGGCTCTGATGTTGAAGGTTAGTCATTTTCATTTATATTTTCTATTGAAAACATCTGAGAATGAACGTTTTGTGTTTGGAAAGCCTTGGGATGGTGGAGATTTTAGGATTAATGTCAGGGAGTTCAGCTGTCAGCTGAATGGTTCCACATTTTCCAAAGCCTGCAGGTTTATATGTTTCTGTCTGAAGGGACAGCTCTGAAATGGAGGTTGATCATCACGCCTGGCAGAGATTACTAAAAATGGAAGATTGTCTCTTATTTTTGCCTTTCTTTTCCAAGTTTTATTGAATAGCATAATTATAGACATGTCCCACAAACATGTTTTATTGAATTCTGTTAATTAAATTTTCGGGTTTTTTTTATTATTTTTTTTAATTTTTTAGATAACTTAAAACTGCTTAGTTGAAATTCCATTTGTAGCAGTGTTTGAGCACTATGTATTCTGGTGCTGAAGGCACTGGAAGAGGAAAGTGAATGGGAATCAAACACAATACCAAACTGATACCGGTGACGTTATGTATTCACAGCTTGCTGATTATTACTATGAAGAGAGGATCTGCATTCTGCGCTGTGTCCTCCATCTGCTCACTTACTTTCAGGATGAAAGGCACCCTTACACAGTGAGTACAGGAACCTTTTCCTGGATGTCATTGAAATAAGCTAAATATGTAAGTTGTGTACTAATTATCCACCTGTGATTGCAAAAAACCACACAAGAATGCATATGGAAGTTCATTTATTTGTTTGTTTGCTTGTTTAAGGCACAGTACTTCCAGTGTGTTGAAAAGCTGGACAAGGAACTAGTTCCCAATTACCGTAAACAGTTTGAAGAACTGTACAAAGCAGAAGCTCCTACATGGGAAACACATGGAAATCTGATGGTACTTTTCTTTTCCATGGTCTTCTGTAGAACTTACCAAGTTTATCTATCTAACTTAGAAAGTCTTTCCTTATATATAGTGTGTTGAAAAGTCTGTGTGCAGATGTAGCCTAAAGTGATGGTTCTCTTGGTCCAAGAAACCTAACCATTGTTTTCTCTTTAGTTGAGTGCACTTTTGCTCAGAACCAAAGCAAGCTGTTTGAAACACATTCTTCCTTGTAAGCAATCTGTTGATAACCCTCAGCTGACAGATCAATTCATGTAACTCTTCATAGTCTCTCTGTGTCAGTACGCTGTATTTGCAGTGGCTTTTCTTGTTATTAATGCCAACCACTGACTACGCAAACATTGAAATAGCTCAGCCCCTCTTGGTTTCTGGTTGCTTTGTCTGATCTCTGAGCTTTGATGCATGATGGTGGGACTTCTCCTTGTGCAGACAGAACGTCAGGTTTCCCGTTGGTTTGTGCAATGCCTCCGTGAGCAGTCCATGCTCCTGGAAGTCATCTTCCTCTACTATGCATACTTTGAAATGGCACCTGATGAGCTTCTGGCATTTGCGAAGTTGTTCAAGGAGCAGGGATTTGGCACTAGACAAACCAACAGGCATTTGGTAGATGAGAGCATGGATCACCTGGTGGATCGTATTGGGTAAGTAACATGTATATTTGTGCAGTGAGTACAGAACAGTGCAGTTGTTTACCTCAGTTAAAAAAAAAAAAAAGGGAAAAAGTGCTTATATTTCTTTCTTCTCTCTCTCAAAATCACCACTTTAAAACCACCACTCTGAAAATCAAGCTGAACTAATTATGACGAAGGCTGAATGTCTTTTCATTGGACATTTGTGGCAAAATGAAGATGTGACTGCAAAGCAGAGGGGCATCCAGATGCCAGCTTTAACTGTCCTAAGAATAGCAACAAAGACAGTGCCGTTTATTCTTAGATGGTCTACTTGTAAAGTGAAACTGCATCTTCACAGTTCTGTACAGTGAACTGAATCGCCTTAGTACGAGCTGTGGGTCTGCTTATGATGTCTTTGTTTTGCTGTGTGGGACATAGCTTAGGCTGCATCCTGAAGGAATGAGTCTTGGTGGGTGGCATGGAGTTAAAAAGGTAGAAGAGCTGTCTTCCTATTTCAGTGAAGATTTGTTTGTTTGTTTGTTCAATGGTAGTTTTGAAGATTTTAATCTGTTCTGTGCTTAGCATTTCAAGACAAAATTTGGATTACCTGCTGCTGATTTACATGATTTCTTATTTCCTCAAAGAGCAGCTGAACCAATGCAAACTGAATGTTGTTCTTTGACTGCTTATCGTTCTTTTTAAATTAGAAACCAACCAAACAAAAACAACAACTGAATTCTGAAACAAAATGTCTCACCTACTTGATTTTTTTTTTCCTCTTTCCTGCTTGCAGCTACTTTAGTGCTCTTATTCTGGTGGAAGGCATGGAAATTGACTCTCTCCATGAGCGAGCTTTGGATGATAGGACAGAGGAGCACAAGTTAGCCAATAATTCACATATCCACCAGGTAAAGTGCCGGCGGGGTAACCCCACATCCAGCCTGACAGCGTAAAACTTCTTCTGGTTATCCAAGCAGTGCTGTTAGAAGATTATATATATAAAGTTCTCACTTCTGTTTGCTGACCAAATGTAAGAGCTAGCATCTGTGTAACGTGACGGGACAAATAAGAAGGAAATTAATTCTTCTCCCACTTATTTACTTGATTATCTTGGGCCTTTCTTTAAGGAAAGGTGTATGCAAAGAGATGGGCAATGTGAGCTTTAAAAATCTTCTGTTTCACTCACTGAGAATAGTGTCAGGGCTTTTAGGACAGAGAACTGAGGTTAGAAGAACACAAAGTCATTAAAACATGCACAAAGCCAGACCAGGACTGCAGATGCATGGTTTGATCCGTTGGATGTTTGAAGTAATTGTCTGTAATAGGAAGATGAGTGTTAGCAGAAAGTTGCCATCAGCAATATGCTTACTGAGTATTTTCTGCTTCCGTGGGATCTCAGTTGTATTTCTCTTATCTCTGTGCAGGAAATGGACAATCAGCTGCTGCAGTTAGGAGATGTCTCACATCACGCTCCAGTGCTTTTGGCCTGGGCTCTGCTCCGTCATACCATAAATCCTGAGGAGTCAGCCAATGTTATCAGGAGAATGGGCAGCACTGCTATCCAGCTCAATGTGTTCCAGTACTTGACAAAGCTTCTGAAATCACTTAGCAGTGGGGGCAAGAATGTGAGTTTCTTAGTATCATATGTAAGCTCTTGAAGGCTTTTAACTACTAATGATGTAAAGATGTGGTGGGTAGTGGACAATTTTGAATCAGAGTGATTGCAAGCTAAAGCTGATTTGAACCATAGCATGTAATAAAGCGTGTTTTATCATCTCACATTCTTTCAGTGAAGAGCAGAAATCAATCTGGTACTAAACAGATTTTTATGCCCAAAGAATGAAAAAAAAAACCCACAACTGAACAAAAACAAACAAAAAACCTTTTGTAAATAGGAGTATTGTACCTCATTTGATCAGAACAGACTGCATCTAATCACATTTGTTGATTTGCCTCCACGGGTATTCTTGCTGTTGTAGTACTAGCTGATTTAATTCTGCACTCTTCTCCGGATACGGTTTCATTATGCAATACAGTATGTGAGAGCCATCACCTTGGTGGGCAGAAACCAATGAAAACAAATGTTCTGATTTCTCTGAACTCTGAATGATTCTTTTTTGATGTTTTGAAGGCGTTCCTCATGATAGTAGTAGTAGCAGTGAATGATTTCTCAGTTCAGTGAAACTTTTCGTGTTATATGTGGCTTAACTGATGCCTGCTTGTTGTATTGTAGCAAGGATACATGACAGAGGCAGTTACTCAGAGGTGTGCAGTTTGTAACGGAGTCTAAGTGCTGTTACACTATGTTCTATAGCTTATAATCTTTCCTGTATTGCTCTTCTGTATTCTTTCTTTGCAGTGTACTGCCAGCACAGCTTGTATGTGCATTTATGGGCTTCTTTCCTTTGTCCTGACATCACTGGAATTGCATACGTTGGGCAATCAGCAAGTAAGCATCCAATGCTCATTGCATCTGTTAGCTAATTTGAAGTAGCCTGTCATAACTGATACTAATTACTTCTGTTAAGTTGTAATCTTCCATATGAAACAGCAAAATTTGTGTTTTCAGTAGATTTAAAAGTGTGGTTTACACTATGCACATTTAGCAAGTACCACTGCAGATTGGCTGAGTAACAGTGAAATGCAGCCTATCTTGAACTTGAAGTCCTATGGATTTGAAACTATTTGTCGATGTTTTATTTCCAAAGCAATGGAAGTAATACATATGCAGTTTTTAAGTTTGAGGGGACATGATATAGTCCTTTGTAAATGGAGGGGACATGTTTGTCCTGGCCAGGCCATCTCTTGATAAGAAGCATGGCTTTAGATTGGCTTTGTAGGGGGGGTGTCCTTCTCTTTTGACTAGAAGTAGTTCTATCTTAGCTGGTAAGCATTAAATGTTAGGAATGTGACAAAATCTGTTTCTGATGAGAACTCTCTGTGTAAAGTAATGTTTTATTTTGTTTTTCCTCTCTTCCTCTGAAGGATATAATCGATGCAGCATGTGAAGTTCTGGCAGCTTCCAGCATTCCTCAGCTCTTCTGGAAGACAGTGAGTGTGCTGGCAATTTCTTTGACCTACCTTGCTTATAACCAAAACCTGATTAAAAAGATTCCCTTTTAGGAAAAGAGCAGACTGATCATATTTAGTTAGCAAGTTGCTAGGAGGCCCTGAGTAGCCAGTGTTAATTTGTAGCTATCTTATATTTATGTTTGCCCTTTCCTGCCTTTTAGGTCCATCCTTGGCTTTACTCTTGAAGGATACTGGAACAAGTTGTAATATAGGTGATAGTTTAAAACAGGGCTGGGATTGCAAGGACTGAACTAACTGCTGGCAAAAGCATTGTGCTTATTTTTTTGTTGTTACAGAATTAGGATGATATGTAATGCATTAGTCTTACTTCCTGCCTTATACTTGCACACTACCTCATGCTTTAGTCTGTGCAAGGACTGGAGTGGTACTTCTGTGCATGATTAATGTCCAGTGTATGACTTGAAAAGGAGCTATATCCTTATGCTATACTGAGACTATTTTAGCAATTCTTTTTAGCAGCAAGACATTTGTTTTCTGTTTCCATCACCAGGAACCGACTGCAGGTCTGGGTATTATCCTGGACAGTGTATGTGGGATGTTCCCCCATCTTCTTACTCCTCTCCTTCAGCTGCTCCAGGCTCTTGTGTCAGATAAATCTACTGCAAAAAAGGTACAAGATCTCTTTTGGTGCTTGGGAGATTATTTATTTCAAGATAGGGGTAGCATGCTCTGTGGTAATGGTAATGATGTGGTTGTTTAATTTTTAAGAGGGTCTGTCTCTTTGGCTGTGTTTTTTAAGCTCTCTTTCTGTGCAGGTGTACAGTTTCCTGGATAAAATGTCCTTCTACATTGAACTCTACAAGCATAAACCTCCTGATGTGATCTCTCATGAAGATGGCACCCTGTGGCGAAGGCAGGCTCCAAAGCTCCTCTATCCTCTTGGTAAGGAAACTGCATTGTATCTTTTCTTATTCAAGTGCTTTGGGGAATTTAATTGTTTACCTGGCTTCTAACTTGTGGGGAGATTGATGGATTTACTTGCTTCTTCACTATTTAGGACTAGGTCAAACAAATTTGCGGATACCTCAGGGAACAGTGGGCCAAGTGATGCTGGATGATCGAGCTTATTTAGTACGATGGGAGTACTCCTACAGCAGCTGGACACTGTTTACCTGTGAGATTGAAATGCTGCTCCATGTTGTATCCACAGCAGGTGAGAGAGGCAGGGAGTGTAAGAGAGAATAAAGTAATTGACTGTTGTTATCAACTTTAAGTTAACGGTAGGATTGAGCAGCTCTGAGTACTTCTGAAAGAGCTTGGGATAGTCACCCAAAAACCAGTTTGTTTTTGTTATTGCTGTTGGTTTTGGTTTGGGGTCTTAGTTGTGGTAATTCACTGCAAAAGGCTGATAGCCTAATGAGATAAGCCTGGGGATATTCTGGAAGATGAATGTGCATTGTTTTAAGCTTGATAACTGCTGATGCGTGATTTATGCATTCTAATGCTAGTTTTATTTACGTAGATGTGATTCAGCATTGCCAGAGGGTCAAGCCAATCATTGATCTGGTTCATAAAGTCATCAGCACTGATGTATCCGTAGCAGATTGCCTTTTGCCAATCACGTCACGAATCTACATGCTGCTGCAGAGGTGAGTCACTGACCAGCATGGAGTCACTAACAGCAGAGGTACCTGAGAAGATATAATGAGCTGAAAGAGTGGTCACTTACCCATTTTACCAAAAGATTTGAGAAGTGTGTCTCAGTGGTTGAACTCCCCACGGCTGATGTTCAGTAAGGACTATTCTGGCTACAGAATGCTTTGATGCAGCAGAACAATCCCTCCTTCACTTCTTTCTTGGATGTTGTGCAAGTTCCAAGTGATAAAACAGTTGCACGTATTAACTCTCCCTCCAGCCATCTGCTGGTTAATCACTATTCACTGTGACAGCCTGTTGTCTGATGAGCCTTGCCTTGTGCAGTAAATTGATCTGATTCAAGGGAGAGGGAGAGTTGGCAAGGCTAGACTGGCAGCGTGGACTCTGGTGTCTGTGCTGGAGTGTAGATTTGATGCTTTGGATCAAACAATAGCATATAGGCTAGATCACAGATGGCAGTGCATTTTATGTGTATTTGTCTTTCCCAGGCTGACAACTGTAATCTCTCCCCCTATGGACGTTATTGCTTCTTGTGTCAATTGTTTGACAGTACTGGCTGCACGGATGCCAGCCAAGGTGAGGACCCTTTGGTTTTCTAGGTTTGAAAACTAGTACATAGACATGTGAGTGAGAGATAATATCTCTACTTGTTCTCATGCAGGTTTGGACTGACCTTCACCATACAGGCTTCTTACCATTCGTTGCTAATCCAGTATCCAGTATGAATCACATGATTAGGTATTGTTGTTTTTTTTTTTTTTTCCCTGCCTGAATTGTTCATAATTTGTCATAAGACCTTTCTGCCTCTTTGAAATCTAAGCTTTATGGAATCTGTGCATCTGGCATTTCTCACTCATGTCGAAGTTGTACTATTTGTACAGTGAATCCCCTTGCTTGTTTCACAGTGCAGAGGGAATGAATGCTGGGGGCTATGGGAACCTGCTGATGAGTATAGAGCAGCCTCAAGGCGAGTACAGCGTTACCATCTCCTTCCTGAACCTCATCACAACTCTGGTCCGGGTGAGTGCTTCTGGAGTGGTCATTATGTGAAGTCAGCTGAGAAAGTGAAATACAGCAGTGCCTGACATCCTCTGTGCAGTGTGTCTCTGAGTAATCAGTCATTGGTTGGCACTCTTTATGTGCTGCTGTTTTGTGCTTTCTCTGATTCTTTCAAAAAACTGCTCTGATCTACAAGAGAATAGAAATAGAAAGTCTATGTCACCATGTTCAGTGCTTTTCTCACACTTAAAGACACATGGCTGATCTTCCTATGAAAGACTTAATGGCTCTTAAACCAGAAGGGGAAAAATAACATTTCTGTTTCTTCTAGGGACAACTTGGTAGCACCCAGAGCCAAGGGCTTGTGCCCTGCATTGTGTTTGTCCTGAAGGAGATGTTACCAAATTACCACAAATGGCGTTACAACTCTCATGGAGTGAGGGAGAAAATTGGTAAGGGCATTGAGAGGGTAGACAGGTGAGGTCGAAAAGGTTCGCCTGTCTTGGGGAGAATGCATAAATTTTTCCCATTTATTAATCAGATCTTTTCTGGCAGACATTTAGGATTTGCTTTGTGCATCTGCTAATTTTGCTAGATGCTGAGATTTGGTTGAAAATATTAGGGACTGGGTAACAGGTCTTCCTGAGAACTGAGCGGTCCATTTCGTCTGTGTTTCAGGATGCCTCATTCTACAATTGATTCATGCAATACTGAATTTATGCCCTGAAATGGATCCTCGCAGTAGGTAAGATGGGTGATGGATGTCAGGTCTGGTATGGCCTGGTTTACAGTGTAGCAGGACTCTGTTGCTATCTTTTTGTTTCAGTTTTTGAAAGAAAGTTACCTGGAGTTAACTGGCCTGCTTATGTAGTGCTGGTTTCAGTGTTTTTCTGCATTAATGAGAACAGGAAGGGTAGAAAAATGTTAGAGACAAAGCAAAGCGTGTTGGTTTTTAGAATATCTGATGAAGAAGGGGAAAACAGCATATGTGTTCAATGGGGCAGACTGCCACCCACTTTCCTATTTCATATACCCACTCTGAAGGAAGTAGAAGGAAGAATGAAGTGGGGGCTAGTGGACATGTAGAAATGCTAACATTGCTTTGTGGTTGTTTCATAAGTGGTGGGGGGAAAGTACTATGAGTGATCTTAACGATGATGTTCTGTGGTGTTTGTGTCCCCCAGCAATGCCCCCAGCCTTCAGTCCTTGTGCATCTTCAGCCTGGCCAACACTGAAGCAGGGCAAGCTGTCATTAACATCATGGGAATCGGTGTTGACACTATTGACATGGTAATGGCCTCCCAGTCGAGTAGGTGAGTCATGTGCTTCATCTCAGAAGTGTGAGGAGAAAAACAACGGGTAATATTTGAAGCGTAGCTTTAACATGATTGCACTTATTTGGGGACCTGTGGCAGCCTGCCTTGTATATTCCAGAGGAACAAGCCTTCTTTGTTATGGATCCATATGTAATTTTTGCTGTACACTCTCCACTTCATGCTATTGCTTTAGTTTTCTGCTTTGCTTGGTGTTCATGATGTGTGGTGTGTTGGTGGGTGCTCCATTGCTTTAACTTTGCTAGCAGTTACTTTTTTAAAATAATGTATTCACTTGAATTTAATTTCTAAGACTGGATAGAGGGAATTAGAACCAAGAGGATTATAAGCCAAAGTTAGAATTTTCCTTGACACGTGGCCAGCCAAACTTGCCAGGAGGTTGTTTTTGAGAAAGTCTGCTATTCCTTTCTTTTAGAATGTCTGGAAGGGAATCCAGACTTGTTACAGAGAAAGCAATACCTGTGTGAAAATCCTTTTTGACTTTCATGTCTCTCCAGAATGTTTATCTTGTAAGGAAAACCTTAGGAAAATATTGGATTTAGAGTCAGTTTAGTCTCGTCATCTATTGTGGATGCATTTATAATTTCTTTAAGATTGGCTCATGCAAATGTTTCTCCCTCTGTCTTAATGCATTTAGAATCTTTCTCCTAAAGAGGGGGAGAAAAGTGACAATAGACTGTCAGACTATTTTCCTTTTTTGTTTGAGGCTGAGAATTGAGGGCTGAGTAGACAATATACTTTGTGGCTGTGTGGGGGTTTGTGTTTCAGCAGCTGTTAGGTGGTGATGTGACACTCGGAGTGAAAATGTGTTATAACCTCTGACTGACAGAGCGCAGAATTTCATCTTTGAATGTTGTGTGGATAATAAATGTCAGTTGTCAACACAGTCACTTACTTTGCTTTCTTTTTTGACACACAGTGATGAGTCGCAAGGCCAAGGCCAGCTGCTGATACAAACTGTGAAGCTGGCGTTCTCAGTCACCAATAATGTCATACGATTGAAACCCCCCTCTAGTGTGGTATCTCCACTAGAACAGGCACTTACTCAGCATGGTATGTATTCCTCCATGGGGACAGCCTGGGAAGCTGTGTTTTTTTTGTTACTTAGAAACAGTCGGTGTGTGTCTCACCACAGAGAGTATGTCAGTTATTGAAATGTCCAAAATATGCTTTCTAGTGATAGGAGAAGGCTAATTCTCCCTCCTGTAAGGCATTCTAGCAGGTGATAACCCTGTTCATGGCAGAGGGGTTGGATCTAGGTGATCTTTAGGGTCCCATCATGCTTCATTTTTTTGGAGGGCTTACCTAATTCTCACCTTCTGCTATGGAAGGCATTCTTTATGAAATAGCTGCTCTTATCTTTGATTTTGACTGTGTTCCCTTCAGGTGCTCATGGAAACAATCTTATTGCGGTCTTGGCCAAATACATCTACCACAAGCATGACCCTGCACTCCCACGCCTGGCCATCCAGCTGCTCAAGAGACTGGCTACGGTAGGATGGGGCTCACACAAGAGCTTTGCTTCTTCCTTTGTGCCTGATTCCACTGCTGAAATTTGTTCAAAATAGTTTCTTCAGACTCGTTTGTATCAGGGAGGTTAAAGCAAGTCGGCTGAAGGCAGTGTGGACTGAAAGCTATTTGTATTAGAGAAGTGGTGTTCTGTAGAATTTGGTTATCCTGGCTTCTGATGTTACTTTCCTTTTGCAGGTTGCTCCCATGTCTGTTTATGCCTGTCTTGGTAGTGATGCTGCTGCCATCCGCGACGCCTTCCTCACCCGCCTGCAGAGCAAGATTGAGGACATGCGTATTAAGGTCATGATACTGGAATTCCTCACAGTTGCAGTAGAGACACAGCCTGGGCTCATTGAGCTCTTCCTGAACTTGGAAGTGAAGGATGGCAGTGATGGCTCAAAGGTAGAACGGCTGACGTTTGCCTGGAGATTCACCACTCTTCTGTTGTAATGTCCCCGTGTCTTACGGCACAGATTTCTTTAGCCTGATAGGTTTTATGTGCAACTCTCTGTGCCTGATGTAAAGGTGAATGCAGAACATGTTTGCAGTGAATGCTTATGCTGTGGTCTCAGCTTCACTTTTTCTTACAGCTGAAAAGGAGCTGTCCTCGATTTTCATAAGAACATCTCTACTGAGTCAGAGCAATGATAGCGAAGATCCTTGTGACCTTACTCTCCTGGCTCTGACAATGGCCGTTCTGTGGGAATACACTGTATAACAGTATCAGTTTCTCACAGTACCTGTTCACTACTGCTTTGCAGTTGGAGGTCTTCTTGAACTGGGACCTTTTTGAAGGCATTTGGTCTTATGAAGTCTTAGCTTAGCTCACTTTTTCTACCTCTAAAACACTTTTCCCCTCTTGTGTTACGCATTCTTTGTAGTTACTTATGAGTACATATCTACATCACGTAGTCAAGATTAACTCTTCTGTTCAAGAGGAATTGAGGGCATTCTGCTGTAATACACGTCTCTGCAGTGGTTTGGTGGGGGCATAACCTCTCTCATTTCCTTTTGCTTTAGGAGTTCAGTCTGGGGGAGTGGAGTTGCCTCCAAGTAGTCTTAGAGCTGATAGACTCCAAACAACAGGAGAGGTACTGGTGTCCTCCCCTCCTGCACCGTGCTGCCATCGCCTTCCTGCACGCCTTGTGGCAGGACCGCCGAGATAGCGCCATGCTAGTTCTGAGGACAAAGTGAGTGTGCTGTGTGTGCATTTGGAACTTGATCTGTCCCTTGGGAAAAGATGAAAAGCCAATGTGTGCATGTTCAGAAGCAAATATACATTCTTCACTTTCTTTTGTGCAAGGCTATATAATCATGTATTTACAGAAGAATACTTTTGGTGGAATTTGGAATGGACAGAATGCTGCTAGGCATGAGGGAGATAACTGATACTACTTCTGTATCTATCTTTTAGGCCAAAGTTTTGGGAAAATTTGACTAATCCACTCTTTGGGACTCTTCCTCCGCCTTCAGAGACGTCAGAGGTGAGTTACATCAGGGCAAAACGGAGGCAGCTTTGTACTTCTCAGATGGGTTTCTAAGTGTGTGTGGCTGCTGTTTGTGCTTTTGGCTTTCTAAAAAGCGGTATGACTAAGTGGTTTCAACAGAGGCAGGAGCTGAAGCATATACTTGAGCTCTTTGCAGAGAATGGCTATACAGTAGTGGATCTTCAGAAATTCTCTGCCCTTTTTTCACATGTGAAATCAAAATAGATGTTATCTGGCATCTGTGTTTACATTGTCTGGAAGATGTGCTGTACGTAGTGCACCTGTACTGTGTATGCTGTCTGACTCCTTGTTTTTAGGCACAGCTTGGGCTGGCTAGTGTCAGGGAGGAATCAGTGAGGTTTTTTGCATTCTTCCTTTCTGTGGGTGTTTTCCCCTTCGTTATGAAAGTCCTGTGCCCTCACTCAGTTTGACTGCCACTTTGAATCCAGTATTCCTTCCTTGTCATTGTCAGTCTCTGTCAAATGACATAGCTATTGCTATCATGGGAGAAACAAGTCTGCCAAACCGGATTATCAGTTACTGTGAGCGGGTGGGTAAGGTTAAATTAGAGTTCCACTCACTCTGCAGAGCAAGGTGCTCAAATTTTGCTTTCATCTTGTCTTTGTAGCTCAGTGTCTTGGATACCTGTGCCTTAATCATGAAAATCATCTGCTTGGAGATCTACTATGTTGTCAAGTGAGTCTTTGGCAGTCTCTCCTTCATCCCACTACTAAAGTCTGAACTGTGTGTGTGTTAGTTCTGATAGACCACACAGGCTTTCAGGAAATAAATACATGTAATCCTGTGAAAACGTGGGGGGAACAGTGACATATATACAGTCTTTGTAAGATCACTTTATGCAGTGGGTGATTGCAGGAAATTCAAATGTATGTATGTGATCTGTTTCTGTATCCCATAGGTGAGAATGCTGATTTTTCCTTGTATCCTGCAATCAGAATATACCATATTTAATAGAAGAAGTTGTGAAATAAGCAAAGTGCATAGTGATTGCTGAATAACATGTTAATCGTTTTTTGAACATAACTGCTCTTTAATACAATGAATAGTCAGGATTAACTAAAATCTCCATTAAAAAACAAAACAAATTGTAGATTTTCTTCAGGGATCATCTTTTCTCCTTCAATGTGATGCAAAAAGTGGGATTCCCTGCACAGGTCTAATCTGTGGAATACCCTTCACTTGCAAGCCGTGCCCTTGGCTTTCCTACCTGAGTCTCAGAAGGAGTGTATTCTCTGACCAAAGAATAAATGAAGATATCTTCTCCTCCTTATTTGGTCAGGGGCTCCCTGGATCAGTCCCTGAAAGACACGCTGAAGAATTTCTCCACCAAAAAGCGCTTTGCTTATTGGTCAGAATACGTGAAATCACTGGCATATTATGTGGCAGAGACAGAGGGCAGTAGCTGTGCCTCCATGACAGAATATCAGATGCTCATCTCAGCCTGGCGGATGCTGCTCATTATATCCACTAGCCATGTAAGAGCTACCCTTGTGGGTTTTTTCTCTTTATCTCTCGTGATAATCTGATATTAACACTTTGAATAATGCAGTGTCAACTTCTCAGGGATTAGCTACACCATAGTGAAAATCCATTGTTTATTTCCTTTCAGTTATTACATATATGCACTTAGAACACAAGTTGGCACAAGCATGGTGTAGGCTTAGGTAGTTAGTGTTTTGTCTGTCTGAGCATGGGGGAGCGGTATACAATTTTTATAGCAATTTGAAGTAATTGTATAGTCCTGAAGCGATTTTGCTTAGTGAAGTGAATGGCCCAGCAGGGAAATTAGCCATTGCCAACTTCGTTAACTGCTCATATACTTCAGTGATCTCTGCAAAATTGTATCGTTGAGTGGATGCAAAATTTGGCGAATTCTTCAAGTAACAGAGCAGAAGGCTGATGCTAGAGAGGAAAAGAGGGTGTATCTTTTGTTGTGTTTGATGGAGCTTTGCTTTTGTGGATCTTAGGCGGATATAATGCATCTCACTGATCCTGCAGTTCATCAGCAATTGTTTCTGGATGTGCTAAATGGAACCAAGGCTTTGGTAGGTGCAAGTTCCTCTAAGTTCTTGAATTTCCCAATTGCTCATCTCATGTGTACAGTGAGGAGCTCTCTTTCTGCAGCTGCTTGCCATCGTAGGTTTTCTTTTTTTCTTTTAGATCCTGTGAAGTTGGGCTGAATCACAGTCTTTCTCTTGAGCTTCTTATTCATCTGTTTAATGTGTGTTATTTTTGATGTAACTGGGTGGCCCTGCAGAGGGCTCTGGTTCCCCCCTTGGTGCCAGCTGGTGGTGGTGCTTGGGCTGAGCATTTCTTGCATTGCACCTGTGCACTGACTGTTACACCTGTAACTCTTGTGATGTTTCTTCTTAGCTTCTAGTTCCCATGTCGGTATCTTGTCTGCAGCTGGGCTCTATGCTGTGTACCCTTCTTCTCATCCTGCTGAAGCAGTGGAAGAGGTAGGTATTTTGCATGTATGTTTAATGATCACCGCTGAACATAAGAACTCAGGAGAGTATGTTTGAGTGTTTTGCCTTAGTGATTTGGAGAGAAATCTGATGCCTTATAATGAAGTTTTCTTTTGAGATGGCAGATGTCTGTAGTTTGTTGCTGAAAGATCTTAGAGCAATACATACATGCTTTGACTTTCTGCTTTCTGGTGAAAAGTGTATGAAAAAAGCTTTTGTGATAGCAAGCCCTGCATTTGCACTGTGCTGTGGCATGTCCTTAGGGAGGCTGAGGCAGTGACTTGTCCAAGTTGCATTGGAAGAACCTAAACCAATGATGCACACAGCTCAGTCGAGCCAGTATATTTACTGAGGGATCTTGTCTGATCTGAAGAGCTCTTCCTTTTCGTTGTCAGCGAGTTGGGTTCTGTGGATAAAATCATAAACTCCTTGACGCAGATTCTGGAGGGAGTACTACAGGCAGATCAGCAGATGATGGAGAAAACCAAAGCCAAAGTGTTCTCAGCTCTTATCACTGTGCTGCAGATGAAGGAGATGAAAGGTGAGATTCTGTATGTACAAACATCAAGAGCAGTGCTGCCATGGCTGAATGCACGATTAACACTACCGTGTTTCCAGCATGAAAATGTGTACGATGTTAGCTGTAGTACAAGATGTAGAATATAGCTGCTAGATTCTGGGACACCTCCACTGTTTAAGCTTTGTTTTAACTAGCTTTGGGAGAGATGAGGTGTACTGGTTCACCTCAGGCATATTGTTCACAGTGTGCATGTCTTCTTGTCTTGTCTTTTCCCAACAAGAACCCCTATGTTTGATCAGTTGGATGGAAATGAAAGTAGAGTTTTGGAGTGTTTTTGAAGACAGCTCTGTGGATATGGGAGGGATACCCCAGTACTGCTGTGTCACCCAGTGACCTTAGGTTGTGACATTACTTTCTACAGATAACAAATGACACAAACCCAAGGAGGGCATGTTTTGTTAAACAAAACAAAAAACCCAACACAGTGACTTTGTTACTTCAGTCCTTTGCAGGACTGTTTACACTGTAGTAGCATTTAACACAATGGAATCTAGGCAGTATTTTTCTGTGCTGTGCAACTAAGATACAAAGGCACTGTGGCGTTGAGGAGTGTCTCAGTTTACCTGATCCGAGTGCAGTTCCTGTCCCACTGCGTGGCCCTGCAAGCCTTTGTTGTTCAGAAGATAAACAAAGTGGAGAATTATTACTATTTTTTAACATTTGCATTTGGCGATGAATTTGAATTTGTAGTCATGGCAGTAGAAGGTGGTGCAGTTTGTTGTGATGGTTTTCATGAGAATGTGGTGTTTATACAGCTCATGGACAGCAGGCTGCATCCATGGACTGGTGCCAGCAATCTGGAGAAATGGGTAGGCAGTGCTGTTGGGAGCAGCTACAGAATGGTCAGTCCATAGCAGTGCTTGCTTTCTGCTTTGAAATGTAATCATCTGATAATGACTTCTTGGGAAAATTATGTTTTATATGATTCAGATGGTGATCTTGTAACTTATTATATCCCTCTAGCCTTATTCATCTAACTTGGTTACAATTCCTCACATTCTATCTTTTGGGCTCTGCAATAAAAACAGTAATATTAACTCCAAGGAGTGTATCCCAGTGATATTACCAGTTAGACCTAAGTACAGGGTCGGTGTGCTAACTGTTGTCTGTTCCGTGTGTGTCGCAGTGAATGAGATCCCTCAGTACTCCCAGCTGGTGCTGAGTGTGTGTGAAACTCTCCAGGATGAGGTCATTGCACTCTTTGATCAGACTCGACACAGCCTGACCTTGGGGGATGCCACAGATGACAAGGACAGCATGGAAACAGATGATGCCTCCCGAGTTAAACACAAGGACCAGCGAGATGGGGTAAAGGGCCAAAAAGATCTGTGTATGTTGGGGACCCCCTCTCCTGCCTGCTGCCTCCAAAGGAAGCTTTGGCACTTCTTGCATGGGAATTGCTCCATGGTATTTCGGCGTATGTCAGCCTGGGAAGTTGGGTGTTGCTGTCTCTCTTTCAGATCTGTCCTAAGAAACATTGTCACAATTTATATGAGAGCCAGGAAGTACATAGAGTATAATGTGACACCAGCCAACTTAATTTGTGATTCTGAGAATGAGTGAACTTCAGATCATCACATGAAATGCTTTCAAGATTGATTTCTTTCTTTGCATACATGTCAAGCATATGCCCTGTTCTCCCTTCCAGGTTTGTGTTTTGGGTCTGCATCTCGCAAAAGAGCTCTGTGAAGTTGATGATGATGGAGACTACTGGCTGCAGATTACTAGGAAAGTCCCTGTGCTTCCTACCATCTTTACTGCTTTGGAGATCAGCCTGAGAGTTAAACAAAACCTTCACTTCACAGAGGCCTCGTTACATCTGCTGCTGACCTTAGCAAGGACGCAGCAGGTGAGAGATGCAGAGAAAAGAAAGCATATAGCTATACATTTTTAATAGGCTCCGTGTATCTCATTATTGTGCCTCTGATGCAGCTGCACAGTGATCTGTAGATAAAGGGGTTGTTAGAAGCTGGCAAGCAGTAGGTCCTGTCTTTACGCCTCCCTATTTTGCCTGCTTCTTCTTTTTAATGGGATGTCTCAGACAGAAGATCTGAGGCAGCCAGAGCAGACCTGTAATTTAGAACAGGCACTTTCACTGAATGTGTTCTTCTGCAATGCAGATTATTCAGCCTGTTTAAAACAGTATTAAGTGTTGGAACCTGGTTTCTCATTACTTGTGGTAAAGCATTACTTATCTATTACATATTCAACTTAGTGTAGGGCTTTAAGTGAAATGAAGGCCATTCCAAAGCTAGCTCTTCTCAAAGATTAGGTATTTACCATACCAGCTGATGTGGAAGTGGAATTCACAGTACAGCTGTGCAGGTTAGATTTTATTGCAAGAACAGTGTTGCTTTTCTTGCTGCTAATTTTTTAGCAATATGGAAGTATGTGCAACAAAGGTTCTCTGAAAGGGTGGTGGCAGTGCAAGGGACAGATAAAGGTAATGCTGAAGGAGCCTCTTCAGTCTTAGACCAGCGAGAAGCCTGCGGATTTTAATGGTAGTTTGTTCTGTGCCTTGTAGGGAGCAGCAGCAGTGGCTGGGGCTGGTGTCTCACAGAGTGTCTGCCTGCCCCTCCTGAGCGTGTACCAGCTCAGCACTAATGGAGCCATTCAGGTGGGTGCTGCTTCCTTTTGGGTGGCAGTGTGCCACGAGAGCTTGCTGTGCCCTGCCTTGCAGGCTGTGGCTGGAGAAGAACCCTTTGGGTTGGGGGACAGCAATCTCCTGTCGGACCTGGAGACTTGAAAACGATGTGAAGGGTTTGTGGTGTGTGCCACGCTGGGCAGTGGTGTAAAGAAGTCGTTTGTTTTTGTATCTGTGCAGACATCTGCTTCGTCTCGGAAGTCTCAGGATGCTCCCTCTTGGCCTGGGGTCTATCGCCTCTCCATGTCTCTGATGGAGCGTCTTCTCAAGACACTCCGATACAACTTTTTGACAGAAGCATTGGACTTTGTTGGTGTCCATCAAGAAAGGATTCTTCAGGTATGTCACATACCTCCTCTGCGATGGCTTACTTGGCTTCTGTGTTGCAGTAGCAGTGGGAATTTGTCAGTGACTGTAGAAGCGTTGAAAAGACACAGCTGCTGTCTCAGAAAGATTTATAGTAGAATAATTTAGAAGTGGGAGAAGGCAGGATGCCTACAATCCATGAGGTCAGGCAGGGATGGTTTGGTTGTTAGGATAGTTGTTAGAGCTGGGCAGTCACCATCTTTTGTCTCGTTCACTCTTGGGGTTATAACATTGCTACAGGTGTGTAATACACTAACAGCACAGTAGCAGAATCAAGGGTTTGGTGGGATCTTACTTGGTGATTATCTGCTTTGAAAAGAAGAGTGTAAGAGCTCTTCTTAGAGATGACTTCAGCCCTGCCTTGCTCTACTAATGAAAATGCTGTGGCCAGGGTTCAATCGCAATTCAGGCTGGCACGTTTTCAGGTCCTACAATACTGAAATAGCTGCATTGGGCAGTTTGTGTCAGTGTGCTGAAGAGTTCTGTTTGTACGTAGGAGCTGAATGACCTGTTCAGAAGCAGGCTCCTTAGACAAGCAGCTGTCTCTTCATACAGCAGCACAGCTTATGAAATGCATTGACCTCTGATTAAGAACGTAAAGTGCTCTGAGTCTCTGCCCCATGTGCTGTGCAACTACTTTCATGAATGCATTGTTTGCCCTTAAGGGCAGATCTCTGCTTTTTTTCTTCTAGAGAAGAGTGGACTTACTTTGTGCTTTAGCTCTCAAAGTCCTGATTTACTTCTCTCTGCTTTCCAGTGCCTGAATGCAGTACGGACAGTACAGAGCTTGGCTTGTCTGGAGGAGGCTGATCACACTGTTGGCTTCATTCTCCAGCTCTCCAATTTCACAAAGGAGTGGCATTTCCACCTGCCACAGCTTATGAGGGACATGCAGGTAGGAGTCAGGATACTGCTGTAAATAACACATTGTGTTGGAATGCAGGAAGTTGGATGTGGTAAGAGAAAGTGGCGCTACATTTGTTTTTATTACTCCTCTTTATGCTCTTTCCTTTATGTCATGCTGTTCTGCCTGGATGGCCTTTGATCTTTGAAGAGATTTCTCCCTTACCTTTATTTCAGGTGAACCTGTGTTACCTGTGTCAGGCCTGTACCTCCCTGCTGCACAGCCGCAAAATGCTCCAGCACTACCTGCAGGTGAGGATGGGGACCCTAAGGCTAAAAGCTGGGAGGATTGTGTACTCATGCTCCATGCTGAAAGGCAAATGCTCAGTATCCAGGCTCTGTTCCCAGTGGTGATTACCAGCAATCATCAGTAGCTAGGATTTGCAGCTTTCCGCAGCAAAAATGTCTTCAGATAGTAGTTGAGACTAAAAGCTCTGGACTGTGAAAGGCCAGACCTTGAGGAAGAGCAGCTTGTGCTTGAGTGCTGCTATTATCATTTTAGAGCTGCCTACAAAGCAGCAAGGAAGCTGCACTGCTGTAGTGCTCTCCAGGGCCGTTAAGACACTACTGACCTGGTGTCCTTAATCTGGTTTAATTTGTTTAAGAGATACAGCTCTTGTTCTTGGAGAATCGTTTGTTGAACATGAGGTAGAGATAATGCATTGCTACTGATGTGCTGTTTCAGCATGGCTGAGGCTTGCTGTGTTGATTAGAAGTTCCTTTTCTGGAATGTGAAACCCAAAGATCCTCTGCAGCTGCTTTCCTAGAATGCAGAACCTCCCCTGCTGTGCGCTAACTGTAGGTTCTCACGCTTCTAGTAGGTGACAGTTTGTGTGCTTTATTTCCTCCTTTTTGCTTGTAGCAGTTTTCCCTGAAAGCATCATTCTTAATGCAAAACAATCACAAATGTATCTAAGACGCTTTTCTCTACAGACAAAAAATGGTGACTCCCTTCCGTCAAGTGTGACTCCACGAGTGCAGCGTAATCCCCAGGCCTCCTCCAAACACCCCAGCCCTGAGTCAGAGGCAGCAGAGCAGAAAGCACTGCTTATGGTGCAGTACAGCCTCTTAAAAATCCTCAGCAAATCTCTTGCTGCGCTGCGCCACTTCACCCCCGACGTCTGCCAGATACTCCTCGATCAGGTAAGAGATGTTGCTCCCTGAACAGGGAGGTTTCTATCGTCCCAGGTGACGTTCTGGGTCTACGAAGAGAAGCACAGCCCATCCTGCTTGAGCCAGTGACCCTGCTGTACATCTGTCTGCTGTTCTGCTGCACAAAGCAGGAATTCCCCTCAGTTCTCAGGCACTGATCTGAGAAGAAAGGTTGGCTGAGCTGTGGTGTGATTGCACAGCACTGTATGTGCAGCCTTACTGGAGCAGAGCCAGCTATGTTTGTGTCCTCAGCCTGTCGGTCTTCAGAAAAGATACTCTCTTGTTCTCCCATGTAGGTGTGACCCTGTGGCCTCGTCTCCAAGTTAAGCCAAGCAGGGTTTAATCCTTGAGT
This sequence comes from Gallus gallus, assembly GCF_016699485.2. Classification (NCBI taxonomy): domain Eukaryota; kingdom Metazoa; phylum Chordata; class Aves; order Galliformes; family Phasianidae; genus Gallus; species Gallus gallus. Next base: position 6,030,061 of record NC_052548.1, read on the forward strand.
CTGGCAATGTCCTGCTGCTTTCTTTGGGATAGTTACTTCCTTGTGCCCATAGGTTACATTTGCCTGGGCTTTTGAAAACAGTCTGGAAGCAGTCATTGCTTTAGCTTGCTGCTCAGCTGCACAGCCTGAGAATTGTAAGGCTCTGCTCACTCATGTGAACAGAGTACAGCCTCCATGTGCAGAACTGTGCAGAGTGCTCTTTGCTGTTCCAGCTGCATAACAGATTGTGGAAATGACCTCAGTGCTTCAAGTTCTCCATACAAAAACCATGCTATAGGGACTAGATATGTCTATTACTATTGACAGTAGCATGCTCATGTCCTCAGAGGTCACGCAGTCCTCTTTGCTTTTCTCCACAGTCACTGGACCTTGCTGAGTACAACGTGCTCTTTGTCTTGAGTTTCACCACACCAGCCTTTGATTCGGATGTCGCACCTTCCTTTGGGACCCTCCTTGCCACAGTCAATGTGGCCCTCAACATGCTGGGAGAGGTAATAGCCATCTCTGTTTGGGAAAGCACAGCTCTTGCAGTCATCTCAGGGAACTTATTCAATTAATATTTTGAAGAGTAGCTTCTGTATGTGCTGTGTCCAATAGCTGTCTTTTTTTTCAGTTGGATAAGAAGAAGGAACCTTTTCCTCAGGCTGCAGGGCTGAATATGCAAGAGGGAACCAAAACCCTCAAGTAAGTTTCTAGATCTTTTATTTAGCTGTGGCCAATTGCAGAACCCAGTGCTCCTCAGGTCAGAACTGAGATTTATAGGTATTAGGGTAGCTTCAGAACTTCTCACTCTGAACGACAAGAGTTCAGCTGCCTGTTAGAAGCTCTCCAAAGCATGCAGGGCAAGTGGGGGCTTCTGCTCTGTAGACAATAGCTTTTGTTGTCGTTGCCTGAGCCCAGTCTGAGCAGCAGCAGTGGTCCCTCCTATGTACTCTAGATGAAGTCCTTCTTAGGCTGTGTGATCTGAAACTGGGATATTCGGCTCCTGCTGATCTGCATTTCTTTGCACAGGTCTCTGCTCATGTTTACAATGGAAAACTGTTTCTACCTGCTCATCTCCCAGGCCGTGCGGTACTTGAGAGACCCAGCTGTGCATCCTCGCGATAAGCAGCGGATGAAACAGGAGCTCAGCTCTGAGCTGGTAAGCAGCTTGTACCATTCTTTCTCACTGTTCATTGTAAGTGTGTTTTGTGGGTAAAGGTCCCACATCTGCCTGGTACAGCCCATTCCCCTGCATGAGTTAACAGCCTTGGCTATCTGTTTCTGTGCCACCGGCACCTTGTTTTGGGAGGGTGAGGCATATGTGCTTGGAAGAAACTAACTCATCGTATCTTCTCATTTCAGAGTACGCTGCTTTCCAGCTTGTCTCGTTATTTCCGCCGTGGTGGTCCCTCCTCACCTGCCAGTGGGGTTCTTCCCTCTCCCCAGGGAAAGTCTGCCTCCAAACTGGGGCCTGAGGGGCAGGAGCCTTTGTTTCAGCTCGTTCAGGCCTTTGTCCGGCATGTGCAGAGATAGATGCTGTTCTGCCACAGCCTCTCTTTCCAGGACTTGCACCAGAACGATTCGTGTCCACCACAGAAAGCATCACCCTTGGCAGAGCTTGTAACGAGGACTGGGGCAGGGAGGGAGGCCTGGTCTGGGCAGCGATGGATACCGAGCTGTAACAGCAGCAGCGTGGTCCTGTTGAACTCTTGCAGCGCAGTGAATGTAAGGAGAGCTGCGAGGGGCTCCTCAGATTGACCAGTGCACAGCCTGCCTGCTCCATCTGCTAGAGCATCTTGGCTAGGTACAAGTGCTGAACAGTCAAAACCTTTATTTTTATAGCTTGTACCTCAGCTGGGGAAGCCCTGGCTGATGGAGAGAGAGGACAGACTCTCCTCTGGGCATTAACTCTGCTCTTAACACAAGGTGCAGTCTGCCTCTCCCTCCCAGTCAGAGTCCAGTTAAGGCACAACCTAGGGATCAGCCAGCAATTCAGAGACCATCTTTCTACTCCTATTTTTGTACTGAGTGGTTCAAGGCAAGATGGTGTATGTGTGCTCACGCCTCCCCTCCACCCTGCAGTCTGTGTGTTGTGTGTGTTTCTGAAGAGCAAGGCCTCACTCAAGGTTTTTAAGTCAAAATTCCATTGCTCTAGTCTTGCAATTTTTTTGTAACTGTGGCCTATTTATACTGATATTAAAACCTTTATAGACAGCAGCTGGGTTTGCGGTTTTGTATCCTGCAACACCACGCTCTGCATCTTCTGCATAGTTCTGTGTCAGTTGAGCTGAAGTAGTATCCAGCAGCAAGGTGAGTTGTGGCTTGTGAGTGACAGTGCAGGTACCATTTGAAGAGATAATATCAAAGGTTGATTCCTTTGGCTTTGCCACACCCCCCCTTTCTCTTACCGGCACCCTGGGGAGCTTGTTGGTTTCAAACAAGCACTGCTATGCCATACTCCTTAAGAACAATTCTTCTGCCAGGTTGCTCTGAGCACAGGTTCACAGTGCTGCTGGAGCAGGAGTTCCAGCCAGGACTTGGAGTTGGTTACAGTGATGTCCTGTCACGCTGTTGTCTCTCTCAAGCTGATCAGCAAACTTCCAAGGCTCAACATTTGATGGAGACAGAAAGAGAAGGTGAGTGCTTATTGCATAAAATAATCCCTGAAGTTCAGACTTCCTTGAGGCAACAAATCAAATGGAACTGTAGTTGTGAGCCACCAACCTGAAGCTCTGTCCTAAAGGAATCCTTGGTTGCTTTGCCAGTCAGAACCTTTTTAATGTTTATGGTTTTAAGAGAGACCAGAGTGATAGTATGGGATGGTGTTGCTTTAAGGGTTGTTATTTTCCTCATAAACTGAAGGGATGGTGATATTCCAGCACACGTTTGATGTAGTTTTGCTTGCCCTTGGAGCTGGCTGGCTGGAGTCAAATCTCCAAGTGGAAGGAGAGGCACTTAGTTACCTTCAGAAACTCTCAGTAGAGTGAGAACTTGAGGAGCTAGGCAGAAGTCCTTGGTGCCACATTGCAAACAGTAGCAGATGCAATTGGTTGTATTTTAGAGCTGTACTTTAGACAGAATCATTGCATCTCTGAATTGACCTTTACCTGCCCCTCAGCCACAGGTGGGCTTGGAGCAGCATTAAGCAGAGGGTGTCTCACCCCAACACCTGCAAATAAGCAGACAGGAGTGCAGTCTTTCTGCAGACAGCCTGTTAGTTCCAAACCCAAGTTAGAAGTAGCACCAGACTTTCCCTGTGTCTTTCCTAATGACAAAGGAAGGGAGTGCTGGTGCTAGATAGACTTCCTTCTGCCTGTTCTGAGGTGCGTTTTCTGCATCATTAAGTGTTGCTGCTGTTCTTTCTGCAGTACACCACGGAGAGGAATAACAGGGATGTAACTGGACTTGGGAATAGGTATCTACAGTGAAGCTGTATCACTGCAATTGTAAAACTGGAACAGTGTAAGTTGATTACCCATTAACTTTGTTAACTGTAGAAAAACAGAGCTATTGCTACATTACAGAGCCTTGGAACAGCTGCTTCTCCCAGGAGTTCCTTCTATCCCTCCTTTCCAAGCTGGGGGCTAAGGACGAGGCTTTAGGGTTTTAGATTAGCAGCAGATGTAGTCTCCATAACAACAAAAAGGGTTGTTAGATGTCTAATAACGTTCCCAGTCTCTCAGCAGCTGAAGTCGTTCTGCTGCCCTATTTTTGTTTCAGGCTGAGGAGGAGCTATTTCTCAGAACTCATGAATCTGTAGTACAACTGAGATGTGTCATCTGGAAAGGAACTGAAAGACATTAACGAGCTTAAGGCACATTGAGAGTTTCAGGGAGGATTTGGAGCTTTGTTTTGCTGTTACACCCAGCTTCCGAGACCAGCATGGCGCAGCTCCTGCCTGACCTGCATCCCTCCTCTCCCTCCAAGCTGCAGTTACAGCGGAGCAGCCCTGAGCCCACGGCAGACACTGAGGCAGGAGGTCAGGCAGTTCGTTTATTGGCAAATAAGTGCTGAAAACCATGAGCCCTACATACACAGGCGCTCAGTGCCCTGTTACATTAGAGTGGTCACAATACCATTGAGGAAAGTGCAAAAGATAATAAACAAGCAAAGTTAGTTCTGACATACCAAGGGGAAGGCAGTGAACAGAAAGCCTGGTGCAGGTGAATTTCTCTTCAATCCAGCTTAAGTAGAAAACTAGTTACACAGCAACAGCAGTCCTTCAGTTGAGCTCTAGCTAAAAAGAGCATTATAGGATTAAGATGCATACACACCTTAGCACTCCCTTTGAGCTAACCCAGCACATGCACCGGGGCAGCCTGAGCTGTTGGATATGTGTGCGGCCAGGAATGGCTCTTTGGAGATAACAGCAAGTGGGACTGCTCCTTACTGCACTGGGATGCACCAAGTCTGCTCACTGCTGTGACCGGAGGGAAGGTGTTGTTTACATCAGTCATCTAGGGTGAAAGTAAAGTCAGGCTACAACATGCCTGGAACAGACGCCGAAAGAAAAGCCAGGACAGTTAACACGGGGAGCAAAGCTTTGTCAGAAGGCTTGTAAACTCTTTGCAGTCTGAGTAGTTTTTCAGAGGAAATGCAAGCAAGATGCATGGTCCCTTGCACTGAGGTTTGATCTCTGACATACAGGCCCTATGTTACTAGGTTTGTCTTCAAAGACATTTCATTCCAGCTTCAGAGGACAGTACTAATGGAAGCCATCAGGCACCACTGTAGTAAGCACAGCTCTTAGAAAGCCTTGTGTTACTGCTCTCCCTGTTGAATTTAAGTGGCTCTTAATTCTTCAATGTGGCTTCCTTAAGAGCTAGCCTATGTGAGGGGGTTTGTGTGGGACACTTTCCCACTGGAATGCTCAGTGGTTTGACTCAGGCTTTTCTACTGAGGAACAGAGAGGACAGGAGGGGCAGACAGGCACTAGCTGACACCAAACACAAGGGAAGCGTAACTTAAACTCCATGAGCAGCAGCTGAGGGAGACAGATTGCTGGTCCTGGGAAAGCCACCGTGATAAACAAGACTAGGGCAGGGTAGAAAAAGTAATCAAGGAATCTTGCACCATCAAGACTAACCTCAAAGCAGGCTGCACTGGTATTTATGAATTCTTGGTGCCACTGGCCCTTTCCCACAACCCTTCTGTAACAGTTTTACCACTTCTTCCCCACGATTCCCATATTAGCAATGGAGTGCCAACCCTGAAGAGAGCAATGGTCTCTGATGAAGAAATCCACGTTAGAAGTGCCAGGAGATGAGGGGTGCATTCTGTTTGTACACATTCTTCTTCCTGGGGGACGTTTAACTTAACAGTTCCAAGTAAGTGACAGGAACTTTCCCTTTCTGGTTCCCTCTTTCCCCTATGAGCCAGTCTGGATCCATGCCTGGCAGGCTGTACACAGTGATCATCTGTGGAGAGAAGACAGCATTAGACAGGACCTTCTGCAGACAGAGCCCAAAGTTCAGTCAGATGTACTTAAAGAACAGCAAGTTAATTCCTGAAGTTCACTTAGCAGGCATCTGCGTTTTTTTCCCCTGGAACCTTCCTGGAACTATTTGCAGCTTTAACAGAAGATGTACTGCCCACTCAAGTCCCTGCTACATTCAGTCCATTTGGAGAATGAAAAGGTATTTTTGCCTCCTGGGTGTCTTGATAGTGCCGTGTCATCCTTTCTGAAGACAGAAGTCTACAGTCATGGGAATAGTTTGCAGCATTTCCTTTGTTCTCAGCATGATCAGACCAGGCCTCCAGCCAGTAGCCTGTGCCACTGCTCTCAAAAGCTAGCTGGGCTTGAGGGTCTCAGTGAACACCATGAATGCTGGGGTGTTCTGTTAGCTGGGTACAACAGGATATTCCAGTAGGAAGAAAAAGACTTTCTGGCATGAATGTGGCCCTGAGTGCCAACTCACTGCAATTCAGTGGACGTCAAGGAAAAGATTCCATTAGTAGTTCCATACAGAGAGGGTTTAGGGGCAGGAAAAACCAAGACATGGCTGAGCATGCAACAGAATGGTAGGCAATGAGAGCAAAATTCAGTGTGAAGGGAAGGTACTAACCTCATCTGCAAGAAGTGCCAGCTCGGTGCTGTCAGCTGCTTCATAGTCATACAGGACCCTGGCCTTCCGCGTCCCGCTGGCAGGAGGCTTGACTTCATTTGGGTTCAGGACGCTCTCTGCCACAGTATTCGGCACCCCAACAATGGTGGGGACAACTGGGATGGTAGGCACAGCGGGGAGAGTGGTGGCAGCGACAGCTGGAGGAGAGGCAGCAGCTGGGGGTGGAGATGTGGATTCTGCATTCCCTACAAACGTGCCTGAAAATCTTACACAGGAGAGAAGAGCAGTGTTGGGTGAGGCTCTGCTGGGAGGAACCGAGAAACGGCGCTTCCCTTCAGCAGCCACAGTGCAGAGGTGATACTGCAGAGTTCTGCTAACAGCTGGAACGTACCTACAGTGCCCTAAAGGAGGGAAGTGCACGTAGTGCTCAGCTGCTGAGGCTGTGGAACAGGGAAATCTGTCTGCTTGCTTTTCTTCCAGCGTCCTGCTAAAGGACTGGCAGCAAACTTGCTGAGTGTAGCACTGGGAGATACTGCAGCTGGAGGCTTTGGGGCTCTTTACAGAGATGGCAATGAAGCCAGGTCTCGTTTATCTGTAGATTTCCCATTCTGCACTATGGGAGTGCAGCTCTGGCCCTTGCTGGCCTTAGTAGTGAGCCTGCAAAGACTCCACGGTTTGGCTGAGGTGTAGAGCAGAGCTCTTAGAACCGGTCCTGTGTAACATTTTACTTACATTTCTCCTTTGGAGCTGCAAGCATGGAAAAGAATGAAACAGGAATAGTGAGTGATCAGACAGAGGTCCCTCCTGGGTCAGAGCATAACAGGTAGCAGACAGAAGAGCCCTCCCCGCAGCATGGAACTGCTTACTGCTGCAGCTCAGCACACTCAGGCTTGTTGCTTGGCAACAGGAATTTGTCTCTTGTGTCATTTAACTAATTTAGAAGAACATTCAGACTCTTGGCCATCGTGTTTTGAGATGAACGTATAAATCTCAGATGAATCTAACGGTAAAGCCTGCTCTAGATGTGTTAGCATTGAGCACCATTCTGTAAGCTCAGAAGCTCTGTCAGAGCTTGTAGGGGGCTGTTAAGCTTCTGTTGAAGAGGAGGGAGGCCTGAACTGGCGATGACCAGACGAGGGAGTAACCCTTAGGGAAGCAAAAGCCGTTTCTTGTCTCACCTGCCCAGCTGCTTCTGCAGGTCCAGCATGTACTGATAGCACTGAGCGTAGTAGTTGGTCTGAGACTCCACAAACTCATGGAGACAGCGAAGATGATTCACCTGGATGGAGAAGGACCAGAAGCCAGGCTGAGTTTGGGTGCCAGGACACCATGGTTGAATATTTTCATTGTCAAGTTGGGAAAGCTGCAGAAGGCCAATGGTGATAGGAGAAAGGAGGCTGTTCTGGCACTCCAGCAGCGTGCACGTGGCGAGTGCACAAGAGAAGAACAAGGTGTTTGTGCCTCAGACACACCTGGAGGACTGGGCATCCCAGTGGCACTGCCTGTGCATGCCTCGTTATGATTTTAGTGTGAGCACTCCAAGCCTTTGGAGGAGGTTGCTGTTACATCTCAATTGATGAGCTCTTCTACGTCTGCTCCCGGTGAAGGGCTCATCATCCCCTTGGCAGCCTTCTATAAAAGAGCCAAGAGCCTCTCAGCCCCCACCCCAGCTACCCGGGAAGACTCACGTGTGTGCTGCTGATCCCCTCCAGCAGCAGACGTGTCACCTCTGCCTGCCGATCAAACTCGGTCTGAGTGAGCCGCAGCTCGTGCTCTGCCTGCAAAACAGGATGGGGTGTTCGACACAGCAAAGGCAAGGACCCCTGTTCTGCTTTTTCCAGGGGAAGCCAATACCCACCTCCTCCTCTAACCCCTCCTCCCCTTTTGGCACTGAGATGAGTGTGGTGATGGCTTAGTAGGGTCCGTGTGGCACTGAATGTCAGGCACAGGACACCCTGGGTTGGAATCCCAGTGGTCTCTGGCTGTATTTCAACTTGATTCCTGCTCAATCATTCATTGAATCACTGCAGCTCATGGCATGACAGCTCAAGACTGATACGTCAAGCCAGGATGCTCCTAAATTAGAACGTGAGGTTGGAGAGGTTGTGTTAATCCTGAGATAGGTGGAAAGCCAACGCTGCGCTACCACCCATCCCTTTACTGCCTGCTGTAGTGCTCCACGAACCGCACAGCCAGCGCTGCACATCAGTGTCCGCCCCAAGCAAAGTGTCATTGGAAGCAGGACAGTTCTTGTCAGCATGCCTGCAAGTCTGCTCCAAAGTGCAGTTGTGGAGCATTGCTGACACCCCCTCCTATCCCTCAGGTCTCTCCAGAAGTGCCACTTCTGCCAGTGTCCTTTTTATCACCACAGAACAAAGGCTGAGGCCAGGGAGCATTTCCCAGATTAATAACTACACTCCAGCTGAGATGACGATCCAGCTTCTACCAAAGGCTCTCCTTTAAGGCTAGTTACTTATTTTGAGCAGGAGGAATTCAACCGTGGTTATCAGAAGGCAGCTATGCAGTAGACATTGGGAATTCAAAGACAAACTGACACCTGAGACTCTGCCTAATACAGAGCATCTCTTCCCCCAGCAGCAAACAGCTTACTTCCACTAAGGCAGCGTTGCAGTACCAGAACACCCCGATGATTTCTTGCATGAGAAGAGCTCCAGAAGTGGCAGAGCTGTCTGAGGCTCTGCTGCCCGCTCTCCCCCCAGCACCACAGGGTGACAAACAGGATTATTTGTCCCCGTTCCTTAGCACCAAGGAGGACGTGCGAGTTGTACTGCTGTATGAATAGGCTGGAAGCAATAAATGCTTTGACTGTCTTTTAATCAGATTTGCCTATTTTAAGCTACAAACGATCTATTTTCTTGCATCCTCTGTATAAAAGGGATTATTTAAAGGAGAAGAGGGGACTATGCTAGGAAAATCTCAGTACAGAGCCTTATCAAGCACCAAGATTTTTGCTTCAGTTTGCAGAGCAGAGACTCCAGTAGTGGTAGAGCTGTCTGAAACTCGTGACCGACAACAGCAACACTTCAGTCCATCCAACCAGGACTAAAGGAACAGAGCCCTGCGTGCCTGTGACTGCAGTCAGCTCATTTGTTTGAGGGACTGAAGAAGAATTTAAAGTAAGAACGGCTGGTCTGCTCTCACGATGCATTTAGAGTAAGGCAGCAATGGGATGCTATCATGCACAGCATGCAGGAATGTGCCATTCTATCCCCCTGCAGTTCAGGCTACCATCTGATTGGGGGTATCTGACACGTGAAAGGCAATGGGAAGGTGCCTCTGGAAGCCCCATGCCATGCTGGAGCTCCACACAGAGTTCACCCTGGTCTTTAGTCCATCAGCAGCCCATCCATCTTCATAGATGAGTTACAAACCCAAGAATATATATAAACAAGATCTGGGACTTGGCCCTGTGGATCCCCTCAGCAGGGAAGGTGCAGCTCACCAGACTGAACTCCACGGCGGGCTCCAATCCTCCCACCCTGCCCTCCTCACAGAGCCGTTCCCTCCATCAGCAGGGGCTGTTCACAAGGAAACCTTCAGTCCTCACTCCAGCCCTGCTCAGAGCTCCTGCCTGCTCCCCGGGGCAAGCAGGCAATGGACTCCTGGCTGCTAACACAAGGCACATGCAGCACTGGAGCAGGCAGGGCCCTTCCCACAGGAGCAGAGCTGAACTGTGGTACAGACATCAACTCTGCTCCTGTGACACCCGTGCAGGGCTCTCCCAGCTGCTCGTAATCACAAGCAGGCCTGGTTTGCCTGGGAAATCCTTCACATTAAGCATGGCCAGCTGGCCCAGGGGCAGCTTCCTCCCAGAACAGCAATGAGCAGCACAGCCACAGCACTGGGACCGGGGCTGACAGCTCAGGCACCGATTTTCCCGTGCCCACACGAGTGGGGAGGAGCCTGCAGCCCCCCCACTGAATGCCGCCAGCGCCCCAAAAAGGTTTGAGCACCATTTCAGCTGGGTACTTACTTTTTCCACCTCGTCGCTCCAAAGCTGTGGGGACCACAGAGCAACAGGAAAGGAGGTCAGTGTTGGAGACGTCGAGAGGCACTCGGCATTAACACCTATGGGCAAGGACGCTCCGTGGACGCAGCAGGCCAGCTCCAGGGACAGCCAGCCCTTCACCCAGCAGCAGCTGCCAGGCTTGGGTCCCTTCCTCTCACTCCTGCATTCCTGAGCTCGGTTTCACAATGGGAGAGCAAGTCTGTGCCACCAAAGCCAGCACTCCAGCTCTGCTCCCTGCCAGCGTTTTTAAGATAACTGTGTTTAATGAGCTCCAGGAGGACGCAGTTAAGCAGCAGAGTCCTCTGGAGTGCATGGGTTACTTTGCTGAAGCCTGCAGGACACAGTGTGGAAGGACAGCCCTTCTTTTAGGAGTGCTGTGAGGCTGGTGAGCTGCTTAAGCCCACAAATAGGGCCTGGGAACTGCTGTGAGCTCAAGTCAGAGGCCAGCAATCCTCAACCACTGGTCTAGAGAGCTCAGGTTAATGGGTTCAGAATCCAGGCAGCCTGCAGCTACCAGTGGTCATGTTCAGCTACAGGAAGAAGGGAGCAATGGCTGGATGCTGCCTTCAAGCCAGGCAAAACATCAAGCTACTCTCCTCCCTGGGTGCCTTCCTCTAGCCCTGCAGGTGAGAGCAGGCAGCTCCTCAGACAGACTTCCCCAGAAGTCTCCCATCTCCTTTCAGTGTCCCCCACGGGGGCACATTTGGGCAGCACAACACTGACAGCTGCTTGCTGGGATCTGGCTCCAGGACAAGAAACAATTGACAAAAGTCATGCATAGCGATGGGCAAGGGAGAAATGAGGTAGAAAAACACATTGATCCTTCCCAGAGGTCCTTGGCCTGGCCTTTCCTCAGCAGACAACTGCTCCTGAGCTCTGGCAACATGAAGGGATGCCACTAAGGCTCCCTGGAAGCACACCAGCCTGCCAGTAACACCCCCATCCATGGGGCTGGGGGAGATGGCCTCACCTCTGCTGCCTCTGCAGACTGGGGAAGTTCAGCACAGCACTGCTCGAGCATAGGTGGGATGCTGGAGTGTGAGGAGAACCCCCTCTGTTTGTATCCAGGATCTCCCAGCTGAGCTTTGCTGCAGTTCGTTCACCAGGAACTGCCCTCAGGTGGGCTGTGGCAGCCCAGGTGCACAGACAGCCCCACCAGCAAAGTAAGGAGCGCCAGTGCTGCTGCTACGGGGGAATGGCTGGGGCAGGAAGCTGTTGGTCCTGTGGTTCTGCTCCTGTTTCATGGTGAGTAGCCTGGCTGGCATCTCTTCCTTGTTTGGGGAGTTATTATGGCCAGTCCTCTTACTGCAGGCTGTCCTCGGTGCAGCACTCAGTGCAGTGAGGCCAGGAGCTTTCTGTGTCCTTCACATGGGTGTTTTATTACTCTGAGTCACACTGTAACACAGACGAGGCCTGGGCAGTTCCAGCAGTGCACAGGGACACACACCCCTGCCCTTCCTCAGCCTAACAGCTCCCACTCCAGAAGAGTGATGGAGGGAATGCCTTTGCAGGCAGCTGAGAAGCAGGTCCTGGCCTGAGGTGCTGCTGTGGCGTGAGGCCTCCAGAGCAACACTTAGCAGAGAGCAGCAGGGAAAGCTTTTGGTCACAGGTCTTTCTACTTGGATAGCATGGGCAGTACTAAAGACATTTCAGACCCAATTGATCCTTGCAGTACCCACTGAACTTTCAGCCAGTTTCATTTCTTTTTTGTCAGGCTTGCTGGCACGTTCTCCAGCTCTGACCTTAAGGTGCTTTGAGGCATTCTGGCTCTGCCCAGATCTACCATGCATCGTTTTAGTCAGAAACACTTCAGACTGTTCAGGGGGTAGAACAGATGGCCATGATCTGTGCCTGTCTTTCTCCACCCCAGCTCAAGCCAGAGGAACCCTCTTAAGGTACTCAATATGTTTTTCTTGGAATCATTCCTAGGAATACACAGCATGGCAAGTGGCAGGGTCTGAGGGAAGGGGATATACCTTCTTACACACAAACAAAAGGTCAGTGTGGGAGAGAGGAGAAATTGCTCCTCAGCTTCCAACTTAAATAAAACTGGGCTGAGATAAGGGACTTGTATCCAGCTGTATGCATTTCCAGCTAAGCCCTCCTGTTGCAGAAGGGAAAAATAAAAGCACCAGGTTATCAACCTCTCCCCAGCAACAATGTGAGTTTAGAATCCAAATTAGAGTTCAGCTGTCCCTGCTGAGGTCATCTGGCCCAGGGAAGAGCTGACCTGTTTACTCACCTGCGAGATGAAACTGTTACCTGGGCATAAGCAATCCCTCCCTCCAGAAGAGAGCCGGTTAAAAGCAAGGTTAACAGCAAAGACTGCTCTACAACCTGTGTGTACTGATAGAGAAGTGGTACAAAGGACTTTGGCCTGGGAAAAAGCAAGCAACAGTATGAAATGCTCCTACACCACTGCAATGTCTGACTCCTTGGAATGAGTGCTGGGATTAGAGTGCGTGTTGCAGAGCAGTCCTGCCTGCACTGAGCTGGGGAGCAGTCGAGGCTTAGCCTGTGTTTTACTGGTTAGATTTTTCAATTGCTGTTTAAAGTCACCCTGCTAGTGCAGGCTGGATGCCAGATGGCACTCAGCCACGGACTGCAAACTCTGAAAGAGGTGTTTTGGAAGCCATGAGGACCACTGTTGGCTAGGCTGGGGTGTTTGCCACAGACACTCCTGTGCAACCCTCAAACTGATCAAAGTCAGTGCCAACTGCTTATCTAGAGCAAGTATGAGCTAGAGTCCTGCTCTGAGCTAACTGCCCCTTGTTGTTTCTGCTGTCAGAGCCTCCTGAGCAAAGCTCTGAACAGGGACCACTGACCTAGGCAGAGATGTGACAGGGTGGACACCCATGGGTTAGCAAAAACCCAAATTCATTTCCCCTTTTGTGTTACCTTACTTGGCATCTGATCCCATAGCAGCTTTGCAGTATAGCAAGCAGATCAGCTTGCAGTTAGATGATGACCAGACACATCTGACTGAGCATCTGGGCACTCTGCAAGATGCTAATGCACGTTTTGCAAATGCTTTTCTTCAGGTCTGCTTTAGAAAGCTTCAAGGAATGATCAGGATATGCTGATCTAGTCAGAGCTATTCAGAGGCAAGGAAAGCCCTGTTTCTCTTCTGATTCTCCTAGAGTTCAGTTTTAGTCCATTACTGCAGTATCTGCACTGTCCTCGAACAGACCTTTCCAGCAGAGAAGCCACAGGCTGATGCTAGTTGTGTGCTAGGAGAGATGGAAACTGAGTAATTGCTGCAGCATCACCAGTATCAGCTTCTTCCCAGGAAGCCTCATCACCCAGCCAGTTACCTGTTGAGATAGTGCTCTAGTTTTGTGCAAAGCTATTTCTGATCCCAGCATCACTCTCCAAGAAGGTCAGGACATCCCCCTGGGAACTAACACTGATGCTATCAGCCCAGACATACCTGTTTCTCCAAATGGGATGGGTTCCCCATTAACCAAATCGGACTTGCTACCATGAGGGTTTTGGTTTGCTAGTAGGCTGGGCCTACTGTGTTTTTGTAGATCGCCCTCCCAAGCCCTTTCAGTCCCAGGTTATTCTATTAACAGGCATCAGTGTTGTTCTCAACACTACTTAGGAAGCAAGATGATCAGTTTTCAACATTTTAACGAGAAATGTGACACTGTGCAATAGGGAGCCATCAACACAGCACAGAAAGTCAATTGCTTGACCACAACCACTCAGTGCAACGCAATAGAGATGCAACAGGCTATACATCCACCCCAGCATGTGCCTGCTTAATAGCCACCAACAGCAGACACCAGGAGGGTAGGTAATAAGTTGAAAGGTAAAAAGAATTGACCTGTATTTGCAGAATAGACAAGCTTGTACTGTCAGCCTTCTAGGTCACTGGCACCATGGGTGGCAGACTCTTTCACCTTTGCTTTTCTTGACTGGCCAGAAAGCCTCCAAGCATCAAAACGACTGGTCAGCTATCAATCATGCAATGTTGTCTTTGTAAGGTTGGGACCACCCAGAAAGGCTAGCCTTTGAGGGCTTTTTTTCCTTTCAGTTGCTCTACTAGCAATAAAAACACTGCCAGAAGATTCCCATTGCAAATGTGGAAACAGACAGGGAGAGGAACTGGAAAGCAAACCAAGCAGCAAAAGTGTCAGATCCTGATAACGCACTCCCAGAAGGGTGATCTGCATCCCTACAATTGAGTCAGAGGAACTCTGGGCATCCCATGTCACATTAAAATGTTGAAAACAGCAGAGCACTGGGTCTGAGGGGCACCTGAGCACAGGTGGAGAGAGGGGCAGGAAGAGGTTGAAGGGGCAACATCTATGAGGAAGCAATCTTACCGCTGATGCGCTGGCGGAGAGAACGTAATTACGAGGTCTAGTCTCCTGAAAGTCAGGCACAGCCTAATAGGGGGAATAGAGTTTCATGTACAAGTCATGTAGAAGAGTTGACAGGAATCAGCTGGGCAATAGTTAGAATAAGGGGCTGCTGTTGTTTCCCCTCTGTGCTGGAAGCTGAGTTCAAATTCCCATGATTGCAGGAGGGAATTCTCCCAACAGTTTGGGCAGTGATGCTTGGAAATTGTCCCCAGGTGGAAGTCGGGTTTGTGCAAGAGGAAGAGGACAGGCTCATGCAGTCACATCTGGTACTCGAACAGTAGATATTTCTGCTTCTATGAACTCCCTGTACTTAGAGCTGTTAGCTCATACAGCAGCTAGTTGGAGTGCAGGTGAGACAGCACAACCCTGAACGTGATTCCCATTGCCTTACAGCCATGACGTTGCTCATCTCATGTTGGCTCAGTCCAGTGGACAGGACCTTCTTTTCCCTTGCTTCCCATCCATAGTCCTAGAAATGTGAGGGCCTCGTCCGTGAAGAGGACACGATTACTAGCATCACAATGTACTTTCCATAGTGCCTTTTAAGGAGAGACATCTACTTGTTCTTACTTTCACCGAGCATCTTAGCATGTTTCCACCTAACAGGCTCAGATCTATTTTCATTGAGGTGCATGGCATGACCAAACAAGATCTAGCCCAATGCTTTGCTGCCAAGAAAGGCAGCATGTAAGTTTTCAGTCTAGAAGTCAGAAATTCTCCAAGTCACCTTTCCAACAGCTAAGCCCCTACCCTGGGACACGAAGACTTAGCATTCCAGGGGCTTTCCTTGTTGGGAATGCAGGGGACCTGGTCCATCTTCACACATAGTGAGGGCTCATTAGCCATCATGGAACAATCATCTTTTCAGTTAAGAAAAGATTAGGCCCCTTCCTAGAATGGCCTCTGGCTGTAATGTCACCCAGAGATGAGCCAACCTGCTAGCCTACCTCGGGGCCATCACAGCAGTGCAATAGATAAGGCCCAGCCCTGGTCAGCCCTTATTGTGCCATGGGTTGGAGTGCAAGGTGGGCACACATGTCAGCTGTAACCCTGCTGGATTTCTAATCCTCTCAGGCCCCACATTTCCTCTCCCAGGTTAATCTCTTTGCGGCTCACCCAGATCTACTTATACCAACTGACCCGATTAGCTGGGAGCTGCAGCAGCCCAGAGCAGCTTGCTGGGATGAGTGACTGGTGTATGGAAGAGCATTCAGGCAGTCCCAGCAAGAAGAGATTTTTCAACCATCGAGGAGTTTTGGGGATGGCAGGAGGAAGCAATCAGGAGGAGTGATTCCTATTTTAAGTCAAACTTGAGGATAAGGATGAAAAATGCACCAGTGAAATCTGAGGCTAGCATTGTAACTAAGCTTGACTCCTCTCTGTGGGGAGAGGAGATGTTCCCCAGGAACAGCTTTTTTTTTTTTTTGTCTTAGAATCAAAAGCAATTTAAGAAATCTCTCCTCCCTTTTCCTGTTTCTCCACTGAATCCCAAAACTAGTCACAGCACATGGGATGAAGGAGGCAAACTACTCTTGCACTCCTGTGCATGGGCAAGTTGTATTTGCAAGCAGTGGTGAAAAGAAACACCTCCCTCCCCTCTTACAGTAGAGAAAATGGGCAGAGCCCTGGAGCCTGAAGGCCAGAACAGCACCACAACCAGATCAACTTGCCCGTCATTGTCTCTGGACCTCCTCTCTTCCAGGAGAGGGACTCACCACCCGGATGACCTCCTCCTGCCTGGAGCCAGAGGAGCCTGAGTGCATCCTGGTGAGCCCCTGCCTCCTTCAAGCACTGCTTGCAAGCAGTGATCTGAATGCCTGCTCTAGAGGAGCTACAGGCAGCTGACAAATGCTCCCATCCTTTGGGACAGCTTTCCCTGGCAGCCACAGCCCTGACCAGTACATGCTCCAGGGCCACTACTGATGGGACAAGGGAGTTATGAATTTTCATTGAAAATGGGAAAGAGACAATGAGAGGTATTAAAGAAAAATCACAGCACTGTTAGCACAGTCAATACTCACATCTCCCTCACACTGAGCAAATTACAAAGAAACAAAACAAAAAGGTTAGTAAACAAAACAGCATCAACAGGAAGGACAAAGCACAAAGTCTGAGGGAAATGCACAAGCCCAGAAACCCATACAGCAGCTTAAGGGTCTGGGCAGCAGCATACTTGGAGGGTCAGTCACAAGACAAAAGCTGTGGGAACACAAGTTTTGCACTACAAAGGAGAACAGCAGCAAGAGAGAGGTGAGCTGGGGAAGGTGCGGTACTTAAGGCCAGCTTGGATGGAGAGGTATGGCACAGGATTCCAGGCACATTATAGGGAGCACTGGTCTAATCACGAGTTAACCTGCCTGATGCTGAGGCAGCAGTTCACCCTTCCATGCCTTCACTCGTGCCTTTTCCCCAGGTAGTTAGTAAGGGACCTTGAGGCCTGAGGCCAGGGACCTCACCCTCAAGCTAAGCTGGGTCAGAGCTGGGTGCCCACAACAGCAGCTGTGAGGTTGCTCTTCTGTTGTGGTGATCTGTTTCAAAGCAGCAGAGCTATTCGAGCATGGCTTGGAGAGCCTTAGAGTGGCTCTGCATCCTGTCTGGAGAGCATCAGCACTGCAGCTCCAGGGGGAGACCAGGTTTCTCTTCTCTAGCTACAGGAAATCCCCATCCAAGGGTCTTTCTACAGCTGAGAGGCCTTGGGATCACTTCATATTCGAAGCAAGGTAAAGAGGAAGAGAGTAGAAAAGGAGGAAGCATACAAGTTCTCTAAATTCCTGTTCCGACTTAAGTCTAAGATAAAGCAATAGTCACTGCTTCTACTAGCAAGTCCTCGTGTCAACAGCCAGAGCAGTACAAGATGGCAATTTGCCTCAACAGGGTCCTCCAGGGAACCCATCTATGCCCAGCTGCATTCTCTCTGCCTCCCGCTACCTGGTCTCTGCCCAGAGAACAGCCCTGAGCTGAAAGGCCTCAGAGAACTTTGCAGTCCTTATTCCACATCCCCATGTTTCAGGCCTGTGGGACACTGGCTTAGCAGTTCCCTTCTGCACTGTCCTGGGAGCTTCATGCCTACCAGCCATGAATTCTCCAAAGCCAGAGGGAAATACCAGCCTGTAACCAGACAGCACCATGAACAATGAGAATAGAGAGGCTGAAGCAAGGGCCTCTTGTTAGCCAGTCTGACCCTGGCTACCCCTTACAGGCTGCCTCCACACTTCTGCCTGGGAAAGACCAAATTGGCCAAGTCATAACTAGTCTGAAACCCTGGGACTCCTTCAGAGCCCCAGCATGCTTTCCTCTTGTACACCTTCCAGCTCAGCTCTCTCTTTGCTTGCTTTCAGGTCCCCAGGGAGATTTAGCAAGTCGTCAGAAGTTATGGCCTTTTAGTTACTAATACAAATTACCCAGCTAGAACCTGAACAGCCGGGAACCACTGTCAGTCAGAAGACAGGAGCATGGCTTAAGTGTGAGTTTCCAGCCTCTGGCAGCTCAGAACTATTTCTTTCAATAACTTTCCCATGGAAGGGTATCTGAGGAACAGACCCACTGTGCCTGCTCACAGTTCCCTTCCATACCAGATGAGAAATCCTCCCACCTATGCCTGCCAGAGCCTGGGCATAGTAGGGCAGCCTGACTTCTGTCCAGACAGCTTGTGGAACTGCTCATGTGGGTCAAACCTCGTGGCCAGAAGGACAGAGGGAATGAGAGAAAAAGTTACCGCTGCTTTTGCTTCTGCAGCTTTGGCTTTCTTCAACCTTGCTTTGCAGGCATCCAGATCCAGGCGGCGGTTCTGCAGGATCCTCCGCTCTTTCTGGAAGAGATAGAAAAGGGGATAAGAGCAGGCTGCTTAGGAGCTGCTGGGAAGGGAAAGGATCAATGTATCATTTGGTGATCAAGCCTATTTTCTTAGCAAAAAGTGCCTGTGAGAAACAAGCAGTTGCTATGTTCATCTTACTAGCAAGAGTTTTGTGCCTGCCTGTTAGGGATACTGTTAGCCTAACTTTCTGGAGAGAGAGGAGCCTGTGGGCTTGTGGTACCTACTAAGCTGCAGGGGTCGAGAAAAGACTCACCTCCCTCATGCAGATCAAATAGCAATCCTTCCCTGTGGGAATGGCAGCCCTAAAGAGATCTAGGATGGACATTCCTCCTTCCTCGTGTTCTCCAAGGGGAGAGGTGTGAGGTCTTCTTTTCTCATAGGGAAGGAGAATGCATTTTGCCAGCACTACTTCCCCCTTCCCCTGCCCTCCTTGTCTCTGGTGGGGTGATGAGCTTCCCCTTCCCTGCTACCATACTTACAGATATGGTTCGCCAGTCCCCTTCCAGGAAGTTGCGCAGTGGTGTCAGGAAGTTGATGGAGGCAGAGTGGATGAAGTCCCGTTCTGCTGCACCTAAGCGCCTTTGAGTCTCTCCAACTTTTATCAAGGTCTTCCCTGCAACAATGGGAGCCTTCAACTCCAGGAGAAACCAATTAACATTGCATTGGCCTAAGCCAGCTCACCCATTGCGACCAGGCTCCAGTGTTGGGGAACAGAAGGGACAGTGTACCGTGCCTGGACAAGGTGACCATGCCCATACCACACCTGCTTTAGTCCTAACTTCAGTCTGCCTTTAACTTCTGACCTCCTCTCAGCCACTTCCAATGCAGCTTTGATCTTATCTATCTGCAGAGGCACTTATTCCCTTGATGTTCTTTTACTGCTACAGCTGATTGGACGGTATAATCTTTGTCTTATAAACAGAGGCACAGGAACAGAGCAGCAAACTAAAAGCACCAGAGCAGAAAAAATGAGTTGATTAGGATCCAGTTGAGGCAGTGCTGCCATAGATGCAGTTACAGCTGTTCTGCCTGTAATAGGGTTTGCTATTGAATAATTATTGATTTGGAGAGCCATAACAAAGCTCATAGCAGAAAGCAAGGACAGCTGGAAGTTAAGGCTGTGCTTCTGTGCAGGTCTGCTGCTTGAAGAAGCCCTAGAGAGGGGGAACCGTTGTGATTTAGGAGCAGAAAGATGAGCTGTACGATCAGGAAGGGGCCTGTTAAGGCTTGTAGCCAAACACTGACCTTCCCAAATATGTTATCCTGTTCTCTTGCTGGAGAAAGATTTTATTCACACCCTCCCTCACGGGACACACTCAAAGGAAAAAATCTCAGATTGGACACAGCTAAGGCCATTCAGTGCAACTCCTTGTTCAGGTTAATTTAGAAAGTCATGGAAACAGCATCGAGCAGCTTCTGTCTCCTGCAACTAGTTCCACTGGCTACCGTGGATCAGCATGTCTTTGTTTCCTCTCTAGCTCTGTCAGGCTTGAGGACTGTATAAGGGATAGGGAGAACCCTGTCCCCCTTCCCCATCAACAGAGGATGTTTTGCTGCAGGGTAGGACTGCCTTTCTCCTCCTGTGGGGCTGTTTGCTGCTGCAGTAGAGCAGACTCTCCTCTTGCAATAGTGCTGATAAATTAACAGGCAGGATGCCACGGGTGGAGGCCACCCTGCTTCGAGAGGCATGCTGTGGAAATCTTAACCAGAACAGCAGTGGGGCTACCCTCTAAGGAAGTGATGGATTTAGAGGGCTTAGGCAGGCTGACTTACCATAAGGTGTCCCTGGCCCAAAGTCATTAGCTGCTTCTGTCATGTACTGTGCCAGCAGCTCCCCATTGGTGACCCGGGAAGGTACCTTCCTGTCAAGTTTCTCATAGAGGAATTCTTCTACTCTGGCACCTGAAATGAGTAAGTCACCAGTGGTTACAGGATGGGAGATGGGGAGACCCCTGGAACTGTCACTCATGGTGGCCAATCCCCACAGTCCTCAATCATGCATTGGACAGCAAACGCCACCTCTGGGAGAAGGTGTTCCCACCCTTCCAGCCACCTCCCAGTCCTCAGGAGCACTGCCAGGCTGTGCAGGACAGCAGCCAGCCACCTTCGAGCTACACAGGGGATGAAGGACACACTTCTTCTAGCTCTAACAAACCCATTGAAACAGGGCTTTCTGCCAGAGGGTATGTCCTAACACTGAGGTGCAAGTGATGTTTGTCCTTCAAGCGTTAGAAGCTGGACTTACTAGGGTTTGGCTGTAGCAGAACCTCAGTCTGGCGTAAGATCTTCTCTGTCCAGTTCTTAGTTGAGTCTGCCCTGGCCAGAAGGTTTTCAAAGTGGGCATCTAATTCAGTCTTCTCAGCCTGGCCCAACTTTTCTTCTGTAAACTGCAGGAAAGAAGTAGTCATGAGAAGGTCAGTTCTACTAAAGCAAAGTTATGATATGCTACAGAGCTGTTAAGAGCCACCGAAGGCTACAGAGCCTTCAAAGCACCATTCTTTGTTACCGGGCATCTCTCAGGGGAAGAGAGCAATCTTTTTTACCCAAGAGTAGAATAAACATTCAGCTAAAAATAGAGCCCATGTTTGAGAGGTGTGCCAGAACAAGTAACTTTTATAGAGGAAAATAGTCTGGTACTTAATATCCTACTTGTCAGGAATCTATTTAAACGTGTACGTGGCTTGTGTAAGAACTTCATGCTGGAGAGCAACAGACACCCTCCAGATGAGGCAATGTGTTGTCTCCCTTTACCTTCTCCTAAGCAGTTCTAAGTCCTGCAAACCCAATGGGATCCAATGGGATCAGAAGTGCTCCTACCATCTCACAAGCCAGGCCCTATTCCCATCTCGTTGGACGAGCACATACACAATGCCTGTTTCACTACAGGGCTCGTGCATGCCCACCCACAGCCATCAGACTGACAGTGTCTGAGCTCACCTCCCAGCTCACCTCCTGCCTTGCTGGCAGCGAGCTGTTGACTGAGCCTCTGGGGCGTAAGGAGACTTAAACTCAGGATTTAGATAGAAATGCTTCCAGCAAGTGACAGTTCAATGCTTCCTCTAGGATACGTGGTGGATGGATGGGTTCTGACGCAGTGTATTAAGAAACATAATGATGTCCAACTTTTCTCAGCGCTCAGATTCCTACTGGCAAGGGACTCTCGCCCTCTTCCTGATTCCCCTAAGTATAAAGCTATCAGCAGGGAAAAGCAGGCTGTGCAAGTCCTCTGTGTTCTCATACCGGGCAGTGGCACCCAACAAAAGATCTGTCAGTCTGGAAGCGCAATGTCAGATGGCCTGGGCAGCCCATGGCTTCCTTGGGAGATTTCTGAGAGAAGAGCCTATTCCCTCTCTTCCCAATCCCATACTTCACTTGTCCCAGTGAAGCTGTCCAATTCCTCATCTTTAAGCACAATTTCCTGCTCTTGATGGAACCAGCATCTTGTTGGACCACACTAACAGACTCTCGTGCTACTTGGGACCCCGTTGAGGCTGGACGTGTCCTTTTAACCCTTGTTGTTGGCTCCTGGTGCCACTGTTCAGTTATCAAGACATGGTGCTGTGTAACACCTGGCACAGTCAGGTGCCAAGAGATTAAAGCCTGGCCAAAACTCTCAGGTGAAATGCAACTCCTGTCTAATTGCCACTTGCACCTTCTCTCCATACCTCACAGCTCAGTTGTAGGCAGCAAATAAGCTCACTTCATGGGGTTTTGGTCTGGTGTCCCCTCTCCCTCCTGAAAGGCTTTCTGGCAAGCTCTGCTCCCATAGCATTGGAGGAGGAGCTGCCCAACAGCCCCAGCTGCATACATATCCAGGACAATGTTGGGAACAAGGTCAGAAGGAGCAAGCCCAGGATCAGCATGTGAGGCAAGCAAACAAGCACTTAGGAGCCCTGAAGTCAGCCATGTGCAAACACTGCTAGATGTCCAAGATAGGTAAGTCCTGCAGGTATGTTTACACAGTGACCTGCTTGGGTAAGATTCAAGCTAGAGCCTGGAAACTTTTGTCAGATGTCAGTGGTGAAGGATGCTGAACTGCAAGGATGGCTCCATTCCCTCCTGCAGCCTGGTGGGGACAGGGGAGTCTCACCCAAGCATGACCAGGGGTTGCTTCATTGGTCTCTTTCTCAGCATCAGTAGCCTCTGGTTACCAGTGTTTATTTTCAGCTCATTCTTGCCGTAGCCCTGTGGCTTTTGCTGGGCATGGCTAGAAGCTGATTCAAGGTGAGAGGGTGTTTGTATTGCTTTGTGTTCAACCTCTGTGATTGTCTCTGGGGGACACACATGGCTATCAGACATGCGTGAGCAACTGAAGCTTTTCCTCTGTCGCTGTTGGAAGCTCGGGGCTGTTTTCAGACTCTGCCAGGCAGGGCTGAGTCACTGCCATGCAGCAAACTGGGACTTCCCAGGTACTTGGCACCAATGCTGGAGTCATCTGTTTAAGAGCTTTCTTAAACAAGCCAAGTCTCTCTGATGCAAGCATAACAGTCTCCCTTGCCCCCCTTTCCCAGACAGCTTTTTGAGAACTCATCTCTTTCAAGCCCAGCTCTTCTTCCTGCAGTTCAGACACATCCTGCACCAGCATCTGCCCTGGAGCTGTCAAGCCTAACCCTGATTCCTCATCAGCTGATTTCAGCCTGCTTCTTACAGCGCTGCTGCAGAGTCAGATCACTGCTGATCACTGCACTCCACGGTGCTATAGCCAGGTCCTTGAATCAGTTCAGCCCCGGAGAGCTTTGCTATGGTCACAAGCAGCAGCTCCAAGCATCACTGTACTTCACTGTTTTCTGCAGCCTACCCTTTCTCTCAGTGCACTGGAAATATGGATCACAGCATTTGGCCAGGGAGCAGCCAGGATTCAGAGTCATTCTGTTCTTATCTCACGTTAAACACTATAGCTCTTTGTCTTGCACAAGGGTTGAGGACACATCATGGTCACTGCAAGCCTAGGCTATGCCAGAAGGGGAGGATGGGCAGGAATCTGAGTCACAGCCTGCAGCTCCAAAGGGTCAGGCCAGAAAATTCCTTATTCAGGCTATGTTTCGGGATTGAAAAACAGGGCATAAATGTTATGAAGTGGGTGCAAGAGCACGGCAGGCTGCAGCTCACATGCACTGAGGCTGTTTCTCCACTTCCACCTAATTCCCTTAGTGCCTCCCTCACCCCCACCTCCAAGTTGGCCATGCTGCAAGGTTCAAACTTAGGCAGAGCCTCGGGGCATTGGGCCCACCTTGCTGCAGGTGCCTCTTTCCTCCCCCACAGCACACTTTTGTCTCCTCATCTGCACAAAGTCTGACAACCCTGGAGCTGCGTAGGAAGTTGTTGATTCAGCTCATTTCTTCTCTAATGTGACTTTTCAGGTGGAGCTGAGAACTCACAGCATTACTGGGTGCAGGGGAGAGCAGGACCACCTCTTTCAGCAGCAGCTTGCAGCAAGATCAGATGAAAGCAACAGCCAGCAAAGGAGATTAGAGGTAAGTTACACTGCCTTATCCTATGAGCTGGTTCTCTCATGTCTGGTGCAAGTGGAGATCTGAGCTTTCAGGTGGCAACAGGTCTCAGCTGCTGATCCCCTTACCTGGCTGCCTAAGTCAGTATCGCCAGGGAAAAGCAGGGTAGAAAAACAGCAGTTTGTGAAATCTGGTTGCTCAAGTGATTCAAGCAAAACTCCCCCATGCTCTCTCCACGCAAAGGAGTTTTGTTGCTAGGAATTTGTTTTCATAACACTTAGAAAAATTTGATTGCATTTTTCCTTCCCACTGGACAGATATAAGACTCCGCTGTGAGGCTGAGAGATGCAGGGGAGCAGACAGGCTCAGCATACAGTCACAACTCTTAACTGTGAAAAGGCAGACTGAAAATATTTTGGATCTTGCTGCTCCTATACCAGAAGCACTGTTGTTTTTTCCAGCTCCAAATACATCAGACTGGTACAAATGGGAGCCTTATTTGGTTGTACTAAAGTTGCCTAAAGGCTTGGTGCAAAGCCTGTGCAATTTCAATGCCTGTAAAGAACCTTAAGCTCCTCAGTCCTGCTGAAAAAGAACTATTCCCACTTGTTTTCTAGAACCTGATGGCTGCAGAAACAGCTCTGCCCTGAACCAACTTCAGGATCCACATCCTGAGATCAGGTAACGGTGCTGTGAGGCTCCCTGGTTTTGCTGTAAAAGAAACATTCCTGCAGCTGACCCAGTTGAGCACCAGTTCTGTTTTTGTGCAGGGAAGCTGATGAAGTGATTAATAATGCAGGGCAGCCTTTTGCTGAGTGCCATTCTCACTCTCCAGGAAGAAGAAAGTCATGCTGCATTCCAGGGCATCAATAATTCAGCCAAAGGTTGGGTTTCCTCTGGGAGGCTTGGCTGGCCAGCAGGAATGTTAGATGCATTACCAGAGACCAAGTGGACACACAGGCTGGCAGATCAGGAGAGCAACACTTGGGCAACAGGCAAAGATTACAAAAGGCACAGCTGAGCTGGACTACAGTTAGGGCAGCTGCATTCACAGCTTGGGGAAAACTGCTCTTTCCCTATGAGAGCAGTTAAAGGCACTGATGGGAATTCAGGAGAGCGAGCAAGCAGAGCTGAGCTGGATGTGTCCCTCTGGACTACAGCTGTGCCTGCAGCCTGGCTACTTAGGGCCACCAAGGTTAAGCTTTAAAATAGCACATGCACTGTTTTCTTTGCTGAAAGCATTAGCACCTTCCTCTCCTTAAAGCCAAAGGGAACAAACGCCGCTGCTGCCACATCTGTTTTACACAGTGCAGCCTAACTGGTGTCTTCCAGGCTTGTGTGATTTCCCCATACCTCTCCCCTTCAACAGGCCCAGGCTGCTATGCTGGCAGCTGTCAGGGTGGCTGCAGCCCCCTTGCAGGGCATCTAGTGGCAGAATTCAGGTCTTTGTCCCACTTGCAGGGTCACCAGCTTGTTCAGCTGAACGTTACTTATGAGACATCATTATAGGGTGATTGTATTCCACCTTAGGTCATAAGGATCGAACCAGAGCCAGGAGTCCTAAACCTGGAATTGTCTGCTGCATCTGTCAGTGTATTTGGGCCATTGGATTTTCTGAAGCATCTTAACAGCTTCTTAATGCCCAGGGTATTGTAATATTTGCACTTCTGGTGATCAGAGATAGCTGAACTGATTCTGCCATAAGTCCACCTCCCATCCCGTACAGGGCTGCATTAGGAAAGAAGCCTTCGCCACTTAGTCAGCATCTAAAAGTTACCTGGATCTCAACTGCTTTGGGCTACATACAGAGTGTTTGGTCACTGGGAGTCACAAAAGCTAGGCTGTGGGCCAAGTAAAATTGTGCTAAAGGACAGAAGGAAGCCATTAACAGGACAGCTTCGTTAAGTTAGGAGCAAAGCAGTGAGGAAAGGACGCAATCCTTCCCTTGTGTATTAACGGACGTGTTTCTAATGGAAACATGCTCTGTCTTGTGCCCCTTGCCTTCAAAACCCTCTCCTGAAGTCACCTCCTGTACTCTTGATTTTTAAGGTGCCCAGGAGCCAAGGCATTATCCTCATTAACGTCAGAAAACAGAGGGGAAACATCTACTTTATCACCAGAGCTCAGGGAGATGGAAGAGTCCATCTTTGTCCGGGAGCTTTAAGATGGAACAAGTCAAGATACAGCTGCTAGTGGTAACTTTAGTCAGCACCCACTGACTTTCCATCAGAACTGATAGAAGGCAGACACCCACAATCATCTCCAGACATCCCTCAGAAAATCTGGCTTGCAGCCTGTCTAGAGCACAGCCGTCCAATGTGTCACCTTCAGAACTGATGCTAACTCCTACAGGGAGGCCAGAACTGCTTTTATAACATCCTCTGAGGAGGTTTGGGATCAAACCCGTTTACTGATAACTGGAAGATGCAGGTGACAAAAAAAAAAAAGTCTTATTCTCCTTCAGTGAAGATAAGGATGATTTCTGTGAGGGCTGCCTGCAGGTGCCAGAGCTGTTAGGGATGTAACTGCATCCCTTGGAGGATGCTAACTAGATAGCGGCAACTGGTGAAACAAGTGTCAGTATAGGAAATCCTCATCTGGGATTCCAAATCCTAGAAAAGCTCTTAATCCATGCAGTTGTACGAGCCTAGGAGTTTATTTCCCACTCTCATGGCATCACGGCTTACAACTACCCTTTTCCTATGCTTTAGCTTGTAACTGCTTCGCTTTTATGAAGCATTTTCTGAGAGCGTAAGAGATGCCATAAAGCCTGCAGGACGCTGCCCTGCGGGGGGGTACACAGCCTGGTAAGACAGTTGCTGCATACACAGCTATGGAGAAATACTGCACAGCTCCTTCCCCATGGCCGTGTCTGCCCTGCTCCTGCTGGACGGGCACTGCCTTGCCCCCCAGGAGAGGGGAGTCCAGCAAGGTGCCCCGATTCTCCTCAGGTAGGAGAATGGCTACGTGGTGCCTGGGGTAAGAAAAGCCACGTAAAGGTGGCAGTGGATTGCTGAGGTCTTTTGTCATGACCCGGGTTAAGCCTAGGCCAAAAATCCTTCCTGCCCTTCAGCCAGCACCTACCTCAGGTTGTACCTGGCAGGTTTCAAAGCCAGGATTGCTGCTGGACTAAGCCTCGGGGAATCACTCCAGAGGTGGTTTCCTGGCCACATTCTGCCTCCTTTTCGGAGGGCTTCAGAGGGCTCAGCAGTGCTACAGCCCTTTTCAGTACAAGGTAAACTGTCATGTGCTGGCCAGACACCTCAGCCAGACAGCAATAGCTAATGCTGTCTGAGTGGCACAGCACATAATGGCCAGTCCATTTATCTCCCAGTTGCTGCAGTTCCAGTAAAGCAGCATTTTGTTAAACGCCTGGAGCTGAGAAAAACATCCCCAGAGCTAGAGAAAACAGGACTTATTCCAGCCAGGTCCTATTTGTCCCCTGGAAGATCTGCTGTGCTGAAGTGGCTGCTACAAACCCAATCTTCACCGCCAACAGCAGACCTTCCCTGCTATTTCTGGCTCTTGGTAGTGACAGAGCAGCGCTCACCCATGCTGGATGAGGGCTCTTTGGGGACACCCACATTTCAGAAAGCGGTTCTCCATCTTGGTAAGGCAATTCCTTCCAGCCTCCCTGGCCAGCACAAACACACGCATCCTGCCTGCAAGTACCAGTGACCATTTTCTTTCAAGTCATTACTACTGTGACTACTCGCATTAATATTCATACACAAGATGATGTGGAGTAGGTGTCGCAAGCAGAAGCCACTACTTATAAACGCCTCCTTGCTCTAGAACTGGTGTGCAGACTCTGTTCCCATGCCTGTCTCCTTCCTACGCCTTGAAGCTGAAAAACCACTTATCAGGGACTTACAATACATCTTCTAAACATGCGATTTCTTTACAGTATTTCTTCCTTTCTTCTGCTATCAAGGTCATTTGCATGAGAACAGCATCTTTAAGCCTTCCATCTGCTCCTTATTTTGCACCTGTAGTTAATATTTATTTTTTTTTTCATGACATATGACTCATTGGCAGGATTACAGGAGATGGTATCTGTTTACCGGAGACCGGTCCCTAAAAGAGCCAGGATTATTCCACTGCACAGGGCCATTTGGAACGACACAGCGCTGCTCTGTTTGTTTGTCAGCCCCCACAGCACGGGTAGGACAAGAAGCCCAGTCCCAAAACCGCCAGCAGGGGTTCAGCTCTCGGGCAGGGTGCCAACCAGCTCTGATTTGCCTCTCTCCTCTCCTGCCTGCCCGGGGGCAGTTTCCCAGTTACCCCCGAGGAGCAGGCAGGCTCAGCAGCCACCTCTCACCACCTGCTGCACACTTTGTTCCTCACAAGTAGCCAAGCTCCTTCACTCTGTGGTTTTGGGACACGGCTGCATCCCGGGCAGGCTCCTGGTGTTTCTAAAGGATGGTTTGATGCCACTTTAGTCCAGTGAGACATTGCCTGCTCGGCCTCAGCAGCTCTTTCCCACCTCCGACAGCGCTGTGTTTTGTCAGATCCTGGCAGCCTCTGCAGCCTGACCTCCTGGGTGACAAACGCCACTTCCACCCCACCTGCCTGACACAGCACAGACCCCCAGCGGGTCAGGTCGCTTGCTTAGGTGCACTTAGCAGCTATCTACAAGACTGAAGAACAGCTTAAGGATAACAAGAACAATGCAACCAGCATTCGCCCTGTTCCTCTGCCCCAGTGCAGCCAGGAGCATCCCTGCTGCTATCGCCCCATTAACCCTTACGGAGCTCTGCCTGGCCTCCCCACCCAGCCCAGGAACACGGTCAGCTCTGCTCCACGTTACCCAGCACTGCTCACTGCAGATGTAGCTGTGCGAGCCTCGATGTCAGCCCCAAACGCTTTTCTACCTTACAGAAAGCTGGAAAAAACAAAACAGAGCAACAAAACTGCCCTAAACCCGTAACGTGTGCTTCAGAAAGCCTCCCCGTGCAGACTCTGGGCTGTACAGCGCGGGATGCTCCGTGCCCTGAGGCAGAAGGGAGGAATGGGGAAGACGACTGCAGGCCGGCGGGGGGAGCGGCCCAGGGCTGGGGCACCCCGCGGTGCTTCCCCTCGAACCCCGGGACTCCCCCGCCCCCAGGGCTGCCCCCCCCCCAGGCCCCGTTGCCATGGCGACGCGCTCCAGCCCGCCCCCCCACCTGCATGGCGCGGGAGAAGAAGACGCCCGCATCCGACGCCAGCTTCTTCACGTTGAAGTCCATGGCGCCCAGCGCTGCCGCAGCCACCTCCGCCGCGCCCCCGCTGTCACCGCGGCCGCCGCTCGGACCTTTATAGCGCCGATCGATGCTTTCCCTGAGCGGCGCCGCGGCCTCTTAAAAGGGCTCTGCCTCGCAGGCGGGGCCCCGCGGCGCAGAGACAGCCGTGCGGGCTGCGCGGTACCCAACAGGCGACGCCGAATAGTAGCGTTATCCCGCAGGCTGTGTGCCGGGCCCGGGGAACCGCGCTGCGGCTCGAACGGCGGGGTCGTCTCGGGGAGGCGCGGCCCCTTTAAGGGGGGCGGTGGCGGCGGTGGGAGCTGTCAGCCGGCGCCCAATGGGCACTCGCGCCGCCCGCCGTCCTCTCCGCTCACCGCTCAACCGCACTCGCCGCCGCAGCCTGCAGCCGGGCCTTCGGGAAGCGCCCCGATTGGTTCGCCGGAGGGACGATCGCCTCTCTGATTGGCTAGGAGTGCGGAGGGGCGGGGCTTCAAACCTCGTTCAGGGTAGGCTGCGGCGCGGGGGAAGGAGACGCTGCCCTTCCGCGGCCATGGCGCGCGGCGGGGGGAACGGGGCGCCGAGCGGGGCCGTGCGCCCGCGGGTTGCGGTGAGTGGTGTCGGCAGCGCACACCTATGGGGGCTGGGTGAGCCGTACCGCTGCGTCGTAGGGATCGGAGACGGGAACCTCACCGAGCAGCAGTGGTCCTAGTAGGCGGGGGGGATGCGCTGGGTGCAGGGAGCCTAGGGATGCCCGGGGTGCGGGCGGTTTAGGGGTCACTGAGCTGCAGGAGGGCTCTGGGGCTCGTGGGGGCAAAGTGCCCGAGTGGTGCCCCAGGGATGCCAGGTCCAACCAGAGGGGTGCAAGGGGCATAGGGAGTGCTCGGGGGTATGTGTGTGCGGGGGCTATGGAGACTGGTTCAAGGATGCAGACAGCCCAGGGAGCTCTGCTTGCAGGGCCCCGGTTTGCTGCAGTGCTGCTGTGGGGTATCCCATAGGGAGCATCCAGCCTGGGATGCCCAGGGGAGCAGGGCAGTGCTCGAGGTGTAAATGTGTCTGTGTCCTGGTAGGGCCAGCATTGCTTCGTCCTGAAGGACAAGGACAGGCAAGGCTGTGCTGCAGTGCCCAGCCTGGAGGGTTTTCCTTGGCTTTGTGCTGTGTGTCCCCACTGCCAGTCAGGTGTAGTAACCTGCTGGCTAAACAGTGTCCCCCGCGTTCTTTGCACTTTGCTTATCTTTGTTCTGCTCTAACCAAAATGTTACGTTTAACCTTCTTCTGCAAGCTCCTGGCACTCTGGTCCCCTGAGACTGTTGCCAAACGTGGCTCCTTAACGGGGCTGTGCCAGCCCTGGAGGCTGCAAGGTGCAAGGTTGCTGTGGGCGATGTGGTCAGGTAGATGCAGGGTTATCATGTGGCTTTAAAACACGGGATGGGTTTCACTTGTCAGTGTGGGAAGGCACGTGGAAAGGCACCAGAGTGCAGCGTGGCCGGAGCGTGGCTGCACACGGGTGAGGGCAGTGTTTCCAAGTGCATTGCTGTGAAGGCCGGCCTGGCAAGGAGAGCAGGGCTAAAGCACTTATAACTCTGTGGTGGTTCAGAGATACTTCTGTTGTTTCAATATATATTGTTTTTGTAGCTCTGTCCTTGACATGAAGCAGGGCCCTGCTTCCTGGCTTCCAGCACAGCCAGGAAAGCTCTGCTAAACTCAGCTTGCTTTGAAACCTCTTGGGAGAAACAGCCTCTGCTTCGTGGCTCTTTACAGTGACAGAATCAAGGGCGAGCAGAGTTTTGCTGATTAAGGTGCATATGTGGTTATTTGGAATAATTATGTGATTTATATATGTATCTTTTTTTACATGGGGACTGCCAAAGTTCTGTCCAACCACGTGCAACCCATTGTGGAGCATGTGGAAATCTCTGGCACAGCTTCAGCTTTTGAGTGCAAGGACATTGCTGCTGCTATAGAGCAGTTTGTGAACCTTACCCCATACTTGGTACGAGGAGCAACAGTTGCTGCTATGGATGAGGAGATGCTTTAAAGCTCAGGTTTGGCTCTAGCAGCACTGCTGCTCTGAGTGAGCTGGTGTGCTGTTTGTGAAGTGCAGCACAGGGAAGTACAGGCTGTGCATTCCCTTCTCTTACCTGATTTTTCCCTATTCCTTCAGGGTTGCTGGATGAAGGCTGGCTCCAGGACACTGAGCTCGATGTCAGATGGAAGCTGGATTTCCTTGTGAGTGGCTCGTGCAGCATCCATCCAAAAGTGTTCTTCCCCTTCGTGACTCCTGGAGGTGCTGAGGTCATCCTTTAGCCATGGCCTTTAGAAGGACCGAGGGAATGTCCATCATCCAGGCCTTGGCAATGACCGTGGCGGAGATCCCCGTGTTTGTGTACACAACGTTTGGGCAGGTACAACAAGAGAAAAGTCTTTTCCAGCTGGTTCCTTGGGCTTTGTCTCTGGAGATTGTCTGCCAAGAAAGAAGAATCTGTGTTAGTCGAGAGGAGGCATGGTGGTGGGAGAACCTGTCAGTTCATTTGGTTCATATGTAGAGGCCAGGGTAGTGGGGATGGATTTGGAGTAGGGCGAGATAAATGTTTCCACATCACTCTGTGGGACAACACCTGAGTTCCACCTTTCTTCTCTTCAAAGGCACTAAGTGCATATATACATTTAAAGATTATTGGTGTATTTTCCATTTGTAGTAATGCAACGCTTGCTCAGCTACACACCAGGATTCCAGAGCTGAATTTGGGTGGCTCAGGTCTCATCTCTTATGGGCTGTTCATGAATTTTACAGCTTGTTTTGGCAATGAGAATTGAGACCAGTTTCCCCAGGCTCCATCACGTTGGTGCTGTGCAGTTTCTCTCCTGTTAAGCGCCAGCTGTGTAGCAGATAGGGAGGAATCCTGTGGGTGGGAGGGGAAACGCCAGTGTACATTTCAGGTATCTTATCTTTACAACTGCTATTAACAAAATACACATATGTTTAAAGGATGGTAGACTTTGGTTTTTCATTGTTGCTTTTCTGTATCTTTTGTGTTTAAAGTCTGTCTTCTCTCAGCTGCGGCTCTCTGCAGGCCTACGTAAGGTACTGTTTGCTACAGCTCTTGGGACGGTTGCGTTGGCTCTTGCAGCTCATCAGCTGAAGCGTCGTCGTCGCCGAAAGAAGCAGATTGCTCCAGAGAAGTGTGGCTTTAAGCCTGGAGGCGTCACAGTGCCCATCCTGCCAACCAGAAGGGTCTCTTCTGTGAAGAAAGGTTGGCCTTGCAATAAAGGGGAGTCCCCAAAACCATGTAGCGAGGGGGTGAATATTGCTAAAGTAGTGTTCAAAGAAAGGGGGTGTACGAGCAGCAGTGGGACCATGGAATGTTCCTGGCAAGTGGGCGGAGAGGAAAGAAAAGTGATTTCTGTGCACTACATTGATGTAGAATGGAATTAAAGATCTGAAGCACAGTGCTATGAACACAGGGTTAGTGCAGGAAAGGGGGAGGTGCTGAGCTCAAAACCCGTGTGACTGGAGGGGGGGAAGCGACACTGAGGTTTTCCCCGAGGCACGTAGTTCCCATCCCCCTGCCCACACAAAGTCTATGGACTTGTTTTGCCCTGCCTCCCTGATAATAATGGCCCTGGGCACACTATGACCTGGCTGCCTATTGATTTTGGTGATGCCTGTGGGTGCTGTGTGCAGCTGCATCTGCCTGGCGCATCCTGGAGGGGGTGGTGGCCTAGCTGTGGGTCAGGAGTGTCTGTCCCATGCTGCTGAAGCTCCCAAACCATGGGCAGCTTCTTCACCCACTTGTATTGATTGTTCAGGATAAGGCTGACCCGGCTCCTCATTGAGCACTGTAGGGGAAAAGAATAAAACAAAACAACAACAAAAAACACCCTTGAAGCATGCCAAATAACTATGGAAGCACCATTGTCTGTGCTATGTCCGTGTTCTGCCCTGCCTAAGGGAAGCTGGAGGAGTTTCTCCTTGATGCTTTCTATTTGTGCTCACCTCCTACTATCATAGGCAATGCATGTTCATTCCTCAGCCTCAGGTCCCCTTTATACCAGCTTGCTTTGTATCTAGGAGCAAAATAGAGCATAAAAGAAGGTATGACTCATTGCTATGTATTGGATACTGCCTTGCCTATCTGCAGTCACGCTTGACAGGGTGATGTTCCTCTCCTTAAACTGCAGCTGCAGTGAATCTCTTTTGCTTTGTGCCGGGTTTTCCTGTGACTGCTGTAGCTTCTTACATGGACTGCATTTTCTGTAGTTTGCACGGTTCTCATGCCTAACAGCACTCACTGTGACAGGAGAGCCTGTCTCCATCCTCTGCACGCACAGGCCACCAGGTTTAAAATCCTGTTTTTGTGTGACCTCAACTTCAGGATACTCCAGCAGGAGAGTCCAGAGTCCCAGCAGCAAGAGCAATGACACGCTCAGCGGGATCTCCTCCATCGAGCCCAGCAAACATTCCAGTTCCTCCCACAGCCTTGCCTCGGTAAGGACCTTCTCAGAAGGATTGAGAGAAGTAGGGGTGGGAGATTAGTGCATCTCCATGTAACAAGATCACCAAGTCCATGGGCTTGTGCAGGCTGATGGATAATGCCAAGATTCTTGGGGTAGAAGAGGTTACGGTGTAATTGGAGGGCAGGCTTGTTGTAATTTAATGGTGATGGTCTGGAGCTGTCTGGGGCAGGCATGCCTCTGGAAACAGAGCAGTGTTTTCCTGTGGCCAAGAGCCCTAGGGTCTCATGTCTTTGGCCAGCGAGAGGTTGTGGGAGGGACTTGTGTGTGGGATGTGGCCATGATTTCTTGAGGCTATCTATGCCCCTCTACAGGAGCAAGGATGAGCTGTAGGTGGGTCTTGCAGTGGTGGGAAGTTTGTTTCCTTCTGTAGTGGGGTGTTAGGTGGACCAACCCTTGTGTCATTGCAGCCCTTCTGCCTCTATACAAGCTGATCAAGGTTGTTCAATTTTTAAAACCACATTAACTACCAAAAAACAGATAGCTCTGTTAATGAAACAGTGCAGGCTGGGACACAGCCCAGTAGTTCTATGTCCTTCAAAGCAGAAGCTGTCACTGTGTATATCCACCTCTTGTGAGACCGAAGACAGAAACACTGGGGAATGTTTGTGGCTGCAGGGCCTGTTTGATATCCTCACTGCTCAAAGCTGACTGGAGCAACAGGAAGCACAGGCGAACAGCAGCTTCCAACACTGTGACGTGCCACAAAACCCCTTCTTGGCATCAGCTGCAGGAACACTTGTGCTTGGTGTTTCATTAGCAGTGCTGGGGAAGGAAGGGGAAAAATCATCTAGCCACAGTGTGCAGGTACTGTGTTATTTTTAGCGTGCTCTGATATTTAAAGAACCAGAAAGCTGACAAACATTTGTGCTGGCCAAAGTGTGTCTCCAGCAGGCGGCAGTGCTGGCACGATGGTGGGTGTGCAGCCTGTCTGTTTTCCCCTGGGTAATGGGGACAGGATGGGATGTGCCTGTGTACACCACACTGTGTCCAGCCCTGGCCTCCTCCTCCTTCATGGACTCGCATCCATTTAATTCCCCTGTGGCTTCTCCCTTCCCACAGATGCTGTCCGGGTTTTGTATTGCTGAAGGCTGTTTCTCTTGACATAAAACTAAATTCTTTTAAAAATTCTTTTTTCCACTGCCAGTACTTGAGTAATGATATCCACACAGAGGAATCTGTTCCAATACCCCTTCACTGCGTGGGAGGTGAACGTCTGTGATGTTGTCCTCATTGCTTTTATGTTACGTGAGGGAAGAACAGCTCATCCTTCACACAGCTGCAGGTTCTGCCTGCTGTCTTGTCTGGTTTCCTGAGCTTCGTCACTTAGTAAATAAGTCAGCAGCAGTGAATTGCTCGTTACAGACCTGGATCTCAAAGTGATTTATTACCACTCCACAGAGATGAATCAATGAGGGCATGGCAAGAACTATCTATCAGCCATTTATTGTAGCTTCTTCTCTAGCATCAGGCTCACATTTGGGCATTTTATCTAAGTCATCTGAAAACAACTATGAAAATACCGGTCGCTGACTTTATCTGAACCCAGCACTTTGTTTTGTCAGACTGCAGAAGATGCTTATGCACAGGGGTGAAACTTGAGCAAGCTGACAGTTTGCATTGTGGATCTTAGTGCTCAGCCTTCCCGTGACAAGGTTTAGTTACAAAGAAAGAGCTGGAATTTCCCTTGGCCAAATTCCCCAGCTGTATTTTTGCTGATAATCTGCTGCTTTTTTTTTGGACTGTGGTTACTTCTCCCACTTCCAGTGTTCTTTTGTATGGAAAGTTGGGGCTGACACAAACTTCATATCAAAATGCCTGTGCTGTTGTAGTGGTTGCTTTGAGGCTTTCTTGGGCTGTTGCCTCCATAGGTGCTCTCCTACTTGTGCTCATAGTTGCACACCTCACTGTTTCCTAATGAAGCCTCACTGTAAATTGGTGAGGGAAGGTATTTCCTACGTGGATTTCTGTGCTTTCAAAGACACTGCTGTGGTGCCAGGTGGCAAAGGGCAGGACTTCTTGTCTTCCCTCTGTAACAGCTCTTGGCAGTTGGCAGCATGGTGTGAACCCACATGGGAAGGGGCTGGTAACTCTTCATAACACCCCTTACAAAGCAAGGGGAGTTTAATGCTGACCCTCCTGGAGACATTTCAAAGGGTATTTGCTTGCTTTGGCAGGGGGGTTGGACTTGGTGATCTCCAGAGGTCCCTTCCAATCCCTACAATTCTGTGATTCCTGCAGATGGTAGCTGTGAACTCTTCAAGTCCAACACCAGCATCGGCCGGGATGTGGGAGGCCCAGGCAATGGGAGATGGTGGAGCCATCGGTGATTCCAGTGCAGAAAGCCTCTATGTTCAAGGTAAACAAACACAGGAGTTAACATCACCCTGTGGGGGTTGTTTATCGTGGGAAGAGCAAAAATAGGGTGTGAAGTGGCATAGAACATCAGCAGCTCTATGTCTATGCAGTGTAGGTTCACCTTTGTACTCTAATAGCAAGCTTTCTGCTATCTTTGAGTTGGTCACCTGTTGGTTACAAGATCTCAGAGCTTTCTTTGGTTGTGCTGCCAGGCATGGAGCTGTTTGAGGAGGCCCTGCAGAAGTGGGAACAGGCGCTGACCATCAGGCAGCGGGACAGTGCTAGTTCCAGCACTCCTGTGCCCTGGGACAGCAAGAAACACCAAGAGAACTTGTCTGAGCATGCAGAGGTAGGTCCGCACTTTTCTCTTGCATTTGACAGCTGGGAAACATGGCAAAAGGCCAGGCAGAATGCTAGTAGTAGTAGCTAATAGGATAGAAGAAGAGCAAATTGAGGGCAAAGCTGGGCCAGACTGTTTAAGAGCTGTCTACATCTGTGGCTTCCTTATGCAGTGTGAGTGGGTGATTCTTTATTTTTTTCTTTTTTTTTCTTTCTAATAAGTCTCTCCCCCTCATTCCTCAGCTTTTCTGCCCACCTTCCAGATCATGTCAGTCACTGTCATGCAAGTGTTCAAGCAGCAGAGACTGCAGTATGAAAAGACTGTAATAAATGCAGTGCCTGAGAGGAAGAAAGAGCTTTTTGCCTGGCAGTGTTGTGTCTGTAACTCTTTAACACATTGAAAGTGGAGAGCTTGGTGGTCACTCTCACTTCCTAGGGGGGTGAGTGCAGAAGCAGGATGCAGCTGCCTGTGTGTATTAATGACTAAAACAAAGTAGCTGCTAAGAATGTCTCTGTTCACAGAACAAGTGGAGCGGGGAGATGTGTAACTTGTTCCACCTACAGAACAAGTATTTTAGGACAACATCTTGCCTTGGACCTGATGACTATGCTGGGCAGACCTCTGATAAAAGAGGAGATCCAAACTAAGAAGGCTTCATGATGACTGACTGCGAAGCTAAACAGAGCAGCTGTAGCTCAGGGTTGTGAAAGGAGCTAAACTCCAAACATTCCAGGAGTTCTCAGTGGTAAAGTGTTTCAAGGCTGTCATAAATAGGGTCTCATGTAGTAAGTGTATTGGATATTTGCCTTCTCCTGTGGGTATTTATGCACATCAAGTGCAACCAAGTCTGGGTTCTTGCTGTCACTTCTTGAAGTGTCCAATACAATCATAGAAAGGCTTGGGTTGGAAGGGACCCCAAGGATCAACAGGTTCCACCCCCCTGCCACTGGCAGGGCCACCAACCTCAATAGTGTTTCTGCAAACAAATCCAACATCAAAATAGATCCTGTGCTTCTCGTTAATGCTTCTATCTACTGGGTGACATACTCATGCAGACACAGGGCATGAAGGTGTGATGCCGTGTCTTATTTTTCTTTTTTCCTTTTTGTCTTCTTGTGCTTATAGCACGCTTTGCTTGTGCCCAGCACCTTAATCCAAGGACTCTTATGCTGTTATCCAGTTCTGGATACACTTCTGTATTCAACACAGGTTCTCTGATAGATGTTTCAAGAGGGAATCAGAAGTCAGGAGAGTTAAGTGATCTGTAACTTGTAAAAATACCTGTTTCTCTGGATAGCAGATTAAAGTTCTTTCTTTTTTAACAGGAATACAAAATTGTGAAGCTAAAAATGCCAGAGGATTTGAATAGGCTGTATAGAAGCATTCCTCCCCTTACAGTGTTAGCTGTATTGTAGGATTGAGTTCTGTCTCTCTCTTTTTCTTCCACTCTCTCTCTCTCACGTAATTTAATCTGTAACTTCTATGGCATTTATGTTCAAGGAGGAGTCCCAGAAAAGAGAGTTTGCTGAGAAGTTGGAGTCCCTCTTGCACCGAGCCTACCACCTCCAGGAGGAGTTTGGGTCTTCACTTCCATCAGACAGCATGCTGCTGGATCTGGGTGAGCTGGGTGTGAAATGCATTAGTTAGACAGTTTTTCTGTTTTTCTTTTCTGTGAGCAAAGCAAAAGAGTGTTGGCAGAGTGCTCCTATGAGGGTGGGAGTGAGAGCGTAGTGACTATAGGAGGAATAGTAGTCTGTGAACTCCAACATGTGCAGCTTCTTTGTCTCCTCCAGAGAAGACTTTAATGCTTCCATTGACGGATGGGTCATTACGGCTTCGCACAGATGATGAAGACAGCTCAATTTCTGAGGACTCCTTCTTCTCTGCAGCAGAGGTAACTTCAGTTCCTGCTGTGTGTAGCAGAGCAGCTGCTTGGAGGGAAGCCACAAAGACAGTGGAGCCAATCACATCTTAATAGGGGAAGATGATAACCTGGGGCTGTTGCTCCATGTTTTGGATAGATGTTAGGAAGAGATTTTTCATTAGGGTGATGGTGCAGCCCTCCCCAGAAAGATCAGGAGATCTCATTAGGTGGAGGCTTTCAAGGCTTGCCCAGAACAAACCATAACTGACCTGATCTAGTGTGGGTAACCATTCTACTTTAAGTGGGAGGCTGGAGGTCCTTTTCAACCAATATTTGCAGGTCATCTTCCAATCTACAGTAGAAAACATGCTAAAACAGGTAGGAATATGCTGTATATCTAATGTAATGTGGCTTGGTTTTGTATTTTTAGGGAATACTGAGCTGTGTGAAACTGGTAGGAAGGAAAATATCTTTGCATGAAATAATTGGGACTGACAAAAGTTTGCCAGCTAAAGAAGGAATGTCTTGCTTGTGTGCAGTCCCCAAGTATTTACAAATATTTAATGAGATCATCTGTTTTTTTTCCCATGCTTCTTGCTACTGTTACAGCTCTTTGACTCTCTTCACTTTGAGGAAATACCATACCACCTATCAAGGCCGGTAGCAGCATATGAAGAAGCCCTGCAGTTAGTGAAAGAAGGGAAGGTTGCATGCCGGACGTTGAGGTGAATTGCCATCTGGAGTTGTGGATGCTTGTGTCAGGGCTCCTTTGAGCAATGTGAACATAATATTTACCTTTGAACAGCCCTATAAAGAGAATGACCCTTTGGGGCAGGAAACTCCTAGCATCTTTGTTGCTTGTTTGTATTTTCGAGGTTTTAGGCACATGGTAAGAAAGGATATTATCCCAGGAAGTTAATAATAAGCGTAACTGTTCTGTATGGCTGGGCTGCACAGTTCTATGCTGTGACAGCCTTTGCAGAGGTACTGTGGTTCTCCGGGGAACTACATGAAGGAAACAGACTTTTGCCTTTCGCCCTTTCTTTTACTTTCGCCTAGGCAGAGCCTGGATTTTTTTTTTTCTTAGAAGAGCATAGTTGCTAGGGTCACAGATATTAGGAGAACTGAAATTTATGCATTCATTGCCTTTTCCCTCTAGGACAGAGCTCCTTGGCTGCTATAGTGACCAGGATTTCCTTGCAAAGCTGCACTGTGTCAGGCAGGCCTTCAAGGTGAGAGTGGTTCAGTGAAGGAGTGTGAGGCTGGCTGTCCTTGCAGTTCCTGCATTCCCATGGCACGTTGCCTCCAGCAGTGTGTTCTTCTCCTACATCCATGTAGGACTGAAGTCTTTTCCCTCTAGAGCAAGTAAAAACAGAAACAATCCAAGCTTCTGTTACTTAACATTGTAATTATCATCAATTTGCTTTGGAGAGGAATAAGTATGCCCTGGTCCTCATGCCCAGCTTGAGTGATGATTACCTGGCCTCTTTGCTGATTTAGTGTTGGAATGTGAAAGCTTGGGAATTGCACAGTTGGCCAGAAGCTGTCACTCCCATTCATGGAGACTTCTTTTGTTCCCTTTGCAGGAGCTGCTGGAGGATGAAAGCAATCAACTGTTTTTTGGAGAGGTTGGGAAGCAAATGGTGATAGGATTGATGACAAAAGCTGAAAAGGTAGGAAGCTTGAAAGTGGCTTATGTCTCTTGTGGGCACAGGGACACTTGTTCCTCCAGTGCACTAGACAAATTATGGACTGTGAAAGGAGAAAACTTTGTCTGTATATAGGTGACCACTGTGAAAAGTAAAATGCCAATGTTTTTAATCTTGTTCAACCAAATTCTCATGATAGAGGCTCTCTGCAGCTCCTGTCCACAGTTTGATACCGTGTCTCATTATAGAGAGAGCAGAAGGTACAGAGTGCATCATAGGAATATTCAAATACAGGAAAGAAATCATAATCAA
This sequence comes from Gallus gallus, assembly GCF_016699485.2. Classification (NCBI taxonomy): domain Eukaryota; kingdom Metazoa; phylum Chordata; class Aves; order Galliformes; family Phasianidae; genus Gallus; species Gallus gallus. Next base: position 6,070,029 of record NC_052548.1, read on the forward strand.
ACCTCTGCATCAACCACATCATCTCCCAAACAGAGAGACACTTGCACAGTGTTAGTCTTACTGGACTTCGTTTGTGTATAGGTGCCTCTAACCACTTCCTTGAAGACAGCTAAGTGTGTGCTTTAAGTCACAGCTGAGCCTGGGGCTGTCCATACCTCCCACAAAAAAAAAAAAGTATTTCCGTATGAAGTGTGTTGGCTGAAAAATTCAGCCAGTGGCATGTGTTGATGTTTGTTAGCTCAAAATAGAGAAGTAAGTCTTCGGTATAATGTGTCCACAACTGCTGTACCTTCTGAAGCACTTTTTCTCCGCTCTTGCAGAATCCCAAAGCTTTTCTGGAAAGCTATGAGGAGATGCTGCATTATGCACTGAAGCCAGAGACATGGCCGACCACACAGCAGGAGCTGGAGGGAAGAGGGGTTGGTAAAGACATTCTCTCTAGGAGTTGGAGAGTAATGGATATGTAGGAACTACCATGGAGTGAATGAATGGCTTCTGAAATACGATTACTTTGCAATTGTATGTTGTGGGGGAGGGCAAGGGGAAAACTGGCTGGCTGAGTGTTTAAGCTTCATAGCAGATATTGCTGTCAGCAATGTTAGCACTACTGTGTTTATAAAATAAAAATAATGGGGAAAAAACCACCACACCCTCTTTCTAGAGGGCACAAGCTGATGTGTGTAGCTCTAAGATTTGCTTGCCCTTTTGACTGGAGTTTTTCTGGGCTCAGGAATTGGAAGCCCCTTGGCCAGCCCCTGTCTGAGGTTTGGCCTGTGAACTGAATGAACACAGATTCTTGTACTGGTGGCAAACATTGTTTTGTTGTTTCAAAGTCCATCTCCTTTTTCTGTAAACCTGTTTCCTTTACAGACTTCTCTGCTCTCTGACAGGTGGTGTGCATGAGTTTCTTTGATATTGTGCTGGACTTTATCCTCATGGATGCTTTTGAGGATTTGGAGAATCCCCCCTCCTCTGTGCTGGCTGTGCTGCGCAACCGTTGGCTGTCGGATAGCTTCAAGGAGACGGTGCGTTAACCGGGCCGTCTTTGTGTCCAGCAGTGCCAAAGCTAGGAAGGATGATTACCTATCACTTTGACTGGCCTGGCAGAATGGTGTGTTCTCTTTAGAAACACCATATTTTCTTGAAACTCTAAACAGCAGTCCTCTAGTACGTGTAAATCTTTCAACAGCTATCTGCTTGAAGTCTGTATTCTGGGGCATGTGGCAGCTATGCCAGATTGTATTAGAGATCTTCAAAGACACTTTGGTTTGTCTGGAGTGGGTCTGTAGTGGCCAAACGTGCTTCCAGCTCGTATAGATTTTTCCTAACTAATTTTAGAGTTGTTGGCACGAAGGGGCCACTGCTTTGATATTTTGATGGCAATGTGTTGGCAGGCTGTTTTCTTCAAAAGTGTAATCCCAGCAAATGATGGTCTCTTTGTTAATTGTAGGCCCTAGCAACTGCCTGCTGGTCTGTTCTGAAAGCAAAAAGGAGGCTTCTAATGGTAAGCAAAATTAGTGAACAGAGAAAGAATCAAATGCATTTGAAGCTGAAAAGATATCATGAAGATCGTGGTGAAATGCAAAACCTTTGTGGTGTAAGAATGAACTGAACTGCATTCTCTCTGCTTTAGAGTGCTGGGGTCCTGCTGTCATTTATCTGTACCAGTGCAACATCAGTGCTTTACAGTTGTGAGTTTATTCTCACCTTTTCTTAATAAGAGGATTCAGAGGATAATGTTCTCCATCTGGTATTCCCTATCCTTGCTCACAGTCCCATAGGAATGGTCTCAGTTGCTCTCTGAACTGCAGTTTGCCTGTTGGTGGGCTCACATGCTCTCCTGCCTCCCAGTGCTGACCACTGGCTAGCTTGTACCTTGTGCATGTCCCTTAAACCTGTTCCTTCTGTAAATACTGCAGCAGATGAGTGTGAGAACCTGGAGAACAGGAAGCTGCAACTTCACAATCACACTTCTACCACAGGGACTGTGGCCTCTTGCAAGTGTTCAGCTTCTCTTTCACAGCTAGCTGGTATGACTGGGTTTGCCTTGTGAGATGATGCAAAGAGTAATGAGTACACTGGAAGCTGTATTGCCATGCAGAATTTCCGTCTTAGGTATCTGGATTTTTTTGTGCTCGTTTCTGGCTTAGTCTGGAGGTTACAAGTAGAGTTGGTAAGGACTGCTTGATGGTTGCCTTCCATTTTCTTCTATCTATTCTTCTCCTGAAAGAGTAGCTTAGAAACATAGAGATAGAAAGCTCAAGTCATCCTTCAAGAAATGTGACGGGTAACTGTAATTCTGCAGGAAGAGGTATTCTTAAGCAGCTCTTCAGTTACTGAAGCACAGTTCTTCCTGGAATGGTAGTTCCAACTTTGGTAGTTGATATGGAACAAGCTGCTAATTCTGTCTGAGAACTGAGACCTACCAGTTTTTCCCTTCCTTGTGGCAGGTACCAGATGGCTTTATCTCTCACTTCTACTCCGTATCGGAGCACGTCAGTCCTGTTCTAGCCTTTGGTTTTCTGGGGCCCAAACAGCAGCTTGCTGAAGTCTGCAGTTTCTTCAAGGTAAGATGGCTTTCCTCTACCTGCTCTGTGTGAGAGTCCTGCAGTCTTCTAGCTTAAAGCCACATGAGTGCTTTTGTTGGCTGGCTTTGACTGATGTGGTACAAGAAATCTGATTATATACAAGAGTCTTCTAGACAATCACTGGTTCTTGAGAAGCAGATCTCTGAATTCAGATTGATGAGAATTCCCAATGCGATTGACCATGACTGATAGCAATAAAATGTGTGGTGAAATCAATTTATGTCATCAGTACTGGAAAAGATTAAAGGTGCATATATTGAAAGAATATGTTGTTTAAGTGCTTAAGTGCTTAAAGAATAAGTTGTTTAAGATGATGAAAGTTGCATACTTGGTCTTAAAGTCTGTGGATAAAATCATGAAGTGCTGATGTTGCTTCCATTAAATGCTGCTATGGTTATTTCTGTGGACATTGGCATTTCTTTAATGACTTCAGAATCATAGAATGGCCTGGGTTGAAAAAGACTACAACGATCATCTAGTTTCAACCCCTGTGCTACGTGCAGGGACTTTAGGAGCTCTGCTGTCCTGTTTCAGAGGCGTGAGGGGAGTTGGTCACAAGTGATATCCAGCCTGAAGCAGATCTGCTTGGATAGCAGGCATAGAAAATTTCTTATGGGATAGGTGGTACTAGAAGGTGTGAGAGAAGGTCTCCTTACTGTAAAACTTCCTTTTCTCTTTGCAGCACCAGATAGTACAATATTTGAAGGACATGTTTGATCTGGACAATGTGAGATACACAACAGTGCAGCTGCTGGCAGAAGACATCTTGCAGCTGTCACGGAGGCGCAGTGAGATCCTCTTGGGATATCTGGGCACAGAGAGCTCCCCTGAGATGAATGGCACACTTCCCATTGAAAACGAGCTGCTGAAGGAGCTCATCTGATGGCAATCAGAGGAGGAAAACAGTTTTGTACAAGGACTTTTTTCCTCACAGAATTGGATTAAACTACCTGCAATGGTCAGTGGTGGCCACAAGACTATCTCAACACACAGCAGCCTGGTGGGACCTTCTGCTTTTTGCAGCCAGTACTGTTTGCTGGGATGGATCCAGGACCACTTGCCAGCTTATGGTTTGAATTTTGTCTTTGTTCCACCCTTCTGTACCTTTTATTATTTTTAATGTGTCAGATAAATCATGAACTGAATGGGCTGAGACTTTTGCCCAGTTCTCTTGAATAGGGCAACCCACGTACCTGTTTGGCCTATGTGTTATCTGGCAGATGGTTCCTGATGTTTATGGTTGTGTTGGAGGAGCAGGAACATGACTGGTAAATTCTCCACTTGACCCTTGGCTTCTCAAAGAGGTTTATGTTGCTTTGGGATTTTTATTACTGTTATTTCTCTGCTGTGTTTCTACAGACATTACTGCTGATTTGACTTCACATACTTTAACACACACAACATGACTAGCAATTTTTTCTTTCCCCAGGGAGGAAGTAGTAGTTCTGTAAAGCACTGAAGTAAAATGTGGACTTTTGTAACCAATCTGAAACTCTGAGGAAGCTGATCTGTTCCCTCCATGTTGCTGTTCTTTTCAGGCCAGATGACTTGCTGTGCTGTGGTCATCTTTCCTTAGGAGATAGCTGAGGTCTGTGTTTGCTCTAAAGGCAAGCTGTTGTGAGGAGGGGGTGGATTTGCATCCTGCCTGCGCACACACAAAGTCTTTAACATCCATCAAAGTGCCTTGCTGTATTTCAGAATTAGCCAGCAGCAGTTCTTGCTAGGTAAGAGTAATGCAGGGTGAAGTACACAAGCGGAAGGAACTGGTATAGCGTGATGCCTGTTCCTATTACGCACAAGGCCAGAAGACAGGTGGATGTTGGATGTGATATACAGAAGAGATTGTGCAGGTACTGGGAGAACTGGGATCAAGCTGCTAGAGAGGAAACAATTTTTTTAATACTTTGTTTATCCTAAGAAACAATACAGTTTTGGTTATATAGTAAATGCATGTGTATATAGTGTTGAGATGGGCTGTTCTCATGTGATATGATACTGACTGCACAACTGGCACCTGAAGTCTGGCTGGATCATTCTCTGAATAGGAGATTAGATTAGGCTAGCAGCATTTGAGTGTGCTGCACTTGAGAAATTCATGGGTTTTGTACAAGGCTTGCAATGATGTACTGAGTTCTCTGTGACTGTAATGCCGCAGGTGAAGGCTGAAGGTGCAGCCTGTCCTTTCTCTTGTTTTTGTCCACACACGGCTCTCTGAGCCCAGGCTAAGAGTAAGGAGGTATTCAGGGAGAAGAAAATGGGGACTTGAATGAAAACACAAGCTTCACTGTTGTTTTGTTTTTCCCTAGATTTGTTATCCCTTGTGTCTACCCCAGGTAAAAGTGCAAGTATGACCTAGCTATGGTATGGTGTGGGGGAAGGTATAGGGTAAGAACCTGGAGTTTCCATAGGAATGGAAAATCAGTATGTGCACTCGGAGAATAACATTTTTCTTCCTCTTCAAAAACCTAATGTGGATTCTGCTGTTAAAAGCAGGAAGTAAGCAGGGAAAAAGTAAACAGGAGGATGTAAAAGGCATAAATAATGCTCCCAGGATGCTTGCAAGAGGGCAGGAGCATGTAACATCTGTTCTGTAAGCACATCAGACTGATGTGGCTTATCCTGGAGACAAGATTAATGCAATAAACAGGACAACATTGAAGCAGAAGTAAGGAGCAGCTGACCTGAGTGAAGCTGCATTAAATAAACTGTTATGGGAAGGATTTAGGAGAACAAATGAAACAAGGAAAGGTCTCTGAGGTGTCTTGCTTCTGGCAGAATATACTGTGAGGAACTAGAGGATGTCGTGTTAGTGTGACACACCTGTTATATGTACACTGTGATTTGAATGTATGTTAAATTCTGGAAGCAAGTTACTTTGCCAAAAGATACTTTAGTGCTTTATGCTATTGTATGGCAGGTTTGTAACAGAGTAACTTCAGCAACTTTGTGTAGTGGTTTAAAGATGCTAAAACGTTTAGTTCAATGTAATAAGACGGACTGTAAATTTAAACAGTGCTATCCATTTCAGATTTTTGTGTTTTATGTATATTTATTTACTACTTTGGGTGCCTTTAGGCCTTGGTGCTCGGGGCAGCCTGCCTGCTTTGTGTATGGATGAGACCACCGGTGGCTCACATCACAGGGGAGGACACTACAACAGGGTCCTTAGGAAGCAAATGCTAACTTGCATTGTAGCTTCTTAAATTATGAAACTGTAGATTCCTAATCAGTGACATGGAAGAAAGATAGTTTTATTGCAGTTTTATTCTCTTGCTTAGCCCTTATTCCAAGTGGAATATGCTGCCCTTGCAGGGAAGGTAAAGATGGATGTTCTGGAAGAACATCTGCAGCTTTTTGAAGCTTGAGTTCTTCCTCTCCATCTGCCAACACTAAATTGTTCCTGCTCAAGCCAAGTATGTCTGCTGAGACAAACCGTTTTGCCTGAGCAGAATGGTATGCTTTCCTGCATCTCCCAATCCCCCCAATTCCTATTTCATCACTGCCTGATCCCAGCGTGGCTTTAGAGGAAATGCAAAACATTCTCGCCACCTCTAGGTGGTACTGCTGAGACCAGTGGGTTCAGAGCCCTGACTTGAGGGGAGTCCCCTCCTGCATTCAGTTCCTTTTAGATGTGAGCTGGAGTAGGTGTTGGGGCTGCTTCCACCGATCCCTTCTAGAGCAGGGCTCAGCTGAAATGGCAACCACCTCATACTCATCTGCTTCACAGGGCACAGCGAAAGGCTATGCCTGAGCAGCTGTCTGCCCTCCAGCTTCGTAAGGGAACAGCAGAACAATTTTTTCCCTAGCATATTGTGTTTAGCAAAGGAATCCTTCAGCATTAGTAGTAGATGAGATATGTATTTGGGTAGATCCCAAGAGGTATTTGCCTCTTTTATAACGCACCCTTTTTCTCAAGGGGTTAAATCATTCTCTGCTGACACTTGTAAGATTTGAAATGGCTTAGCAGCTATGAAATAAAATCCTTTACTAGTTTCTGATACTTAAACAGATTTGCATGACTTTCAGTTTTTACACGGGAGTTGTAACGAGCTTGACTAGCGCTTAAAGTACATACTCAGTACTTCAGTATGTATGTGCTAAACTGAATGGCTCTAGGAGGGTCTCTGTGATCTTTAAAGCAAAAGCATATTAAAAATTGAGGAAAATCTGCCTTGTTTTATGTACAAGATCAGTGTGGCTTTGAAAAGCATGACTTGCGCTGTCTTAGACACGAATGTGGGAAAAGCAGGATTTTATTTACCCCTCTTCAGTTCAATGTTCCTCTGCCATATCTGAAACTAATGAATGTAAACTTGTGCCTGTTTTTTGTTTTCTTCATGTCCTAAAGGTGTAAATATCTGTCTGTGTTTTGCTTCTTTTTTTTTTTCTTTGTGACTTTTTTTTTCTGATACCTCTAATCTTAGGATGTGGGCATTGCAACTTGAATAAGTCAAATAAAACTTTCCTTCACAATCTTGGTTTTTGTTCTTGAACTACCTAGAGAAGCCTGCTAGCAACTGGTACCTTGGCTTCCAATACAGGTGGCAGTTGTGGCAACACCCTTCACATGAGAGCAATAGTATAAAGCAAAGTTCCTTTGTCTTAGAGTCAAAATGCTAAAGTCAGAGCAAGTAAATTCTCATGGTTTTGTGTGTATGAAGTTCTACTCACTAGTCTACTGAGATCAAGCTAGCTATAAAATAAGTATGACAACTCCCTGTACTTTGAGCAGTGGGCAAAAACTCCAGGGATTCTTTTTTCATGTTTTTCTTTTTCCCTTGGTGGTTTGATTATGTTTATGTGTGGTGTGCATAGGCTAATGGGCTGTGATAGCGATAACAGATATCTCAGTAAGGAACAGAATCTCATAGACACGGTCCACGTTCTCAGAGTATCCTTATTAGTCTCCCAACCTCTGTGAAAGAAAAGCAAAGACTGTGGGCTGATATCAGAGATGACCATCTGCTTAGCAGTGCAGCAAACTCATCTTCTTCCTCTGAGGCAATTACAATGTGTTTAAATACTTTCCTTTTCAAATGACCCAGAAAACAGATTGAATCAGATAAGTCGCTTGCTTCCACGGTGATTGAAATTTCATCCATATGCTTAAAAAAAGCTTCTGTTAGCATTAATGCAAGCCTGTCATGAGCTGTGATATATGCAAATAAAATGTTCACGAATAGGAGAACTTCTGCCTCTTGCCACACCCAGCACATTAGCTGAAAGAGTTAAAAAGGAGTTTACCTTGGTTTCTATGGTGTCAGACTGTATACTCATTAGATCTTCAGAGCAGCTTTGTGCTTTCTTACACTGACGGAATGGAGCAAAGGCTGCTCTCTGTATTGACACTTTCTTCCTATCTTCAGGAAGGAGTGGGTGAATACAGCAATGAAGCCCACAATTTTCAGTACTTGTCATGGTACATAGATCAGATGTAATCCACTCTGCCAGCATAACTCTGTATTCAAGAGCTGGGAAAGGAGGAGATTCATTTAGCTCTTATAGTGAAAGCAGTAAATCACGCGTGCTACCTCATATCGCTCTTCTGCAATGAACCTCTGCAGGAAATATTTCCTTTCTTCCCAAAATAACGAGTCTTCGCCGCTATTTTGCTCGCCGTGACGGATCAGTGCCAACCTGAAACGGCTTTTAAAATGAACTGTACGGAAGTGCTATCCGAAAACTGCAGGACAAAGTGTGTTCAGGCCAGGACAGCAAGCCCAGCCCGCGCCCTGACCTACAGAAATCAACCCTACCCGTCTCTTGCCTACGTTTATCGCTTCCTGCACTTTTTGTACTTTTTACATTTATTTCTAACTGAAATTAACTTTGGTTTGCTCTTGAGGTATATTTGCCTTTTACAAGCTCTTCTGGTGTGCATTCCCTTCTCTGTGTGAGTCCTGCTTTGCCCTCAGGCTCTCCAGGTAAGTGTTGCTCTGTGACCGCATACGGGCATGTTCATTGTGATTGGGTCTTCATAGGGGGGAATTTATTATCAGTAATTAACGGATTTTCAACACCTTGCGCCCGCGGAGGGCAAAGCGAAATGTTATGCTTAAAGCAGTGAAATAATGCAGCGATCTCATTCATAACAGAACGATTACCTCTTAAAAAACTTCACCACCGCGGAGAGGGACGGTTTGCTCCTCATCCACGCTGAGGAGCCGAGCGGGACCGCGCGCCTCAGGCACAAAGCGGCCGCTTTAAGCGTCCCCCGCCCGTAAGCCCCTTCCTCAGCCCCCCGCGCCAACCGCCACAACCGATTGGCTAAAAGAGGGGTGCAATGGAAGCTGGTGATTGGCTAATCTGCATAGCTCTTCCCTCCAATGAGGAAGGACGATGAGGCCCGCCTTTCTCTCGATTGGCTTTCCCGCTACCTGCGCCCCCGTTTCATTGGGTAGCGATGCTAGCAGCCTATTGGCTCCGCCACTCCCCGGGTTCGATTTTTAATTGGGTGGCCCTGGGTTGGCCGGCACCTCACCTGCCGCTCACCGTCATTGGCTCGCTGCTCTCATCGCCCCCGCCCATTGGTCGCACCGCCCCTTAACTGCGCCCCAATTGGCTGTGGTGGCCCGGCCCGGTATCCGGGTAAGATGGCCGCAGTCGGAGAGTGCTCGCTCCCCGCTCCGTGGCGGCCGGTCTCCCTCACTCACGTCGAGTATCCCGCAGGTAAAGCTCCGCTTCGCCCCCGCCCGACCTCCCCGGTCCTCGCCGCGTTGCTCCTCCGGGCGGGCCCCGCCCGCCGCTCCACGGTACCTCTGAGGGCCAGGCTGGCGGCTGCCAAATAGTGAGCCATTGAGAGGGCGCCCGGAGGCGGCGGGACGCGCGTGCGCGCTGGGGGACGTTGGAGCTTGCTGCGGGATAGTGAGCCGCGAGGGGGACTCGGCGCATGCGCGCTGTGCGGGGCGCTGTGCCTCAGGGGCTGTGGGGATGGGGCCGTGAGGGGGGGTTGAAGGCGAGGTCCTGTCCTCACAGCGGAGTGAGGGCCCTGGGGCCTGGCCCGCCCTCCCCGCCGCCCCTCGGCGCGGTTGGGTGAAGCCCTGAGGTCCCGGTGGCGGTGGTAAATGCCTGTTCACACAGCAGCTGTCACGGCGGTGGGTGGGTCTGGGGGCTCCTCAGGCGCTTTGCGCTGTGCTGAGGCAGAAAGACCTTTCTTTTGTAATGTTCGTAGGCAGAAAATAAGTTAAAGCAGCACGTGAAGTGTCAGGGCGTTAGTCTTGGCTAATCTTTGGTCTGGTCAAAGTCTGAATGCGGTGCTGGTGTTGCTGGTTTGCCTCACTGTTCCCCAGCTTGCCTTGCAGTGTCCTCGGCCGTGCTTTGTTTCAGCAGCAGGGCTTTGATTCCTGATGCTGCCCTCAGAAGTGCAGTACTGAGAGCTGCTGAAGCGCTTTGGAGTCCGCTGGGCTGAAAGTGCCGGCATAGCTGAGAGTTTTGTGACAGAGCACTGAGAAGCACAGTTCCTGTGCACCCCCCATGGTAGCTGTTGGTAGGGTTTTCCTCAGCATTGTGCATAAAAGATCATCCCTTCCTTTTCTGTATGTTTCCTTCACCCTACGTGTTCTTCTGCTGACCTGCTTCTCAAGCGTGCCACTGTGAAAGCTAAGGAGAAGAGAGGGAAATCTTTCCTCATAGCACAGATTCGTCTCCATCTTCTCTCTTCACCTGAACCTGGCAGTGCAGTGTCCGGTGTGCTCCTCCATGGGCTGTGTTGGGAAATGAGGGTGGTTGAAATCTGCAGGTTTGGCTGTGCAACGGTCACCCCACAGACCTTAAGGAATCATCGTCATAGAATCTGTTGAGCTGGAAGGGACCCTGAATGTGAAAGGGACCTCTGAGGAATGTGGCAGGATGATTCTTTTCTCTCGTCATTGACTGCTTTTTTTACAGGCCTGTGCAGAAGGTGGTTGTGTGAGGCAGATAAATCACCACCAGCTTAGGGCTCTGTGTTACAGGGAAGAGCAGTGTGCTGGGCTTGGGTTAAATAAGTGATTCTGGAAGCCCAGAACCAGGGATAGAGGACTGAAGGATTAAAACGTCTCTAGGTATTAAAGTTTCTTCATCCATGCTGATCTAGAAAAATGCATTGCAATAAGATGGTCAGTCTGATGTTTTGCCTTGGATTCAGGGGAAGTGCTCTAACTTTATTTGGAAAGCTGTTATGTTCTGGCCGTGTAGGGCTTAAGTCCAGATCCATTAAGGCTGCTAGATAATATATTTATAAAATAATGATGAGCAGTATGCTCAGTACAGTGGAATTGATGTAACCTTGTGCTGACAGAGAGGGGTCAGAATGAGAAATAGATCCTGCTTTTACCAACATAAATTATTAAACTCTCTTGGCACGTCACGTACTGTCGTGTGACAAACTCTCTTGCTCTTGGCTGATCCCTGGGGCTACTGGCCTGGCATGCAGCGAGCTGAGCCATGGTGGCAACTGACTCTTCAAATCTCTCGTCTTTAAAGACTTCCAGCACAGAACTGCTGTTGTCCCAGCTTTCGTCTGCAGCCAGTGAGTACCCTTCCACTGTGATCAGCTGAAAATCGGTCTTTGCTGACGTTTGTCTGACAGAGGAAGCCTGTTCTTGGGCTTCTGCTAGTGGCTGTGAAAGGGGCAGGTGCCTTCAGAAGGGTGCCCATCTTTCCTGCCTCCCTCTAACGTTTCCTTGTCAGTACAGATACTTCAGATGTTTGTATGTGGTGCTTGAGTGGCTGCACAGTCTTTGGGGCTTTCTGCAGTGTCAGCTTGGAGGAACAACAGATAAATGCTCTGCTGGAATTATCTGCAAACGGATGGAGCAATGGCATTTTTGAGAACCTAACTGAAAAATTAGTGATAGAAAACATCAAAATCAAAGCTAGAGAAAAGACTAACAGTGGCAGTGCTACTTGACAATGAATTAAAGCATGCTGCTTGAGAGGATGGTCTTTAAAAACATCCTGCTGTCACTTTTCATAGCAGCAACTGTGCTTTTGTGAGACCAAGGGATCATTTGGCACAGTGTCCAGTCCCTGGCAGGTGGGCAGGAGTAATGCTTCTTCTGTATATCTTCCAGTAATGAGTTGGTGATTGCATCAGGATTGTTATGTCCTTTAATGGGTTCGTAAAAGCTATACTCTGATTTTTGTCTCATTGCTCTTTGAACCCATTTCCACTTTGGATCTCTACAGTAGCACTGGCACTGAGCTTTGTAATAGCTTAATGTTTTTTCTGCTTTTAAGCCCACTGCTCAGTAATTTCATTGGATGCTCTCTATTTCATGTGCACTGAGATGTAACAAATGCTTACTATTTCTCAGGATCATGCATGAACCGGTCCTATTGCATTATGTTTCCTTTTCACTTGAAAACTGGAGTTCCTTGATACAAGTGGCTGCTGTTCCGTTTCTGTTATCTTGATCCTCTTTCTATTTGCCTTTGCTGTGTTTGCTGTTACAGTACATCAGGAATCGCATAATGCTTTTTTTTTTGTAATTTTGGATCAGTAACTTCTAGCTCTTAAAATGTTCTCCTTGGTTTTTGGACTGCTCCAGAGCACTGGATGCTGCTCTGAAGGTATTGGCTCATGCTAAGCCAGAGGTGATTTTTAACTAAACTAAATCCCACTGCTATGCATGTATAATTAGGGCTGTTTTGTTCCATGTGCATTACTTTGCATGGGATGACTTTGTGTTGCAGACTTAAGACACATCTTCAGGGACTTCCTGCCTGTAGGGTGAGTTTCACTGGAGGGGAAACACAGAGTTCTGGGATTTGTCTTTTTCACACTGGACAAACTCTGAGGAGAGAACCCTGCAGTGGCAAACCTTTTCTCTGCAGGATGGCAGAGAATCCTCCTGTTTTCTCTTAGGTATGTTTGCTGTTGTCGGGCAGAGGTGGAGAGGCAAGTGTGCAGAGCTGGCTGAGAGTCAGCCTGTGATGCTCCTATAAGCACATGTGTTCTGCAGGCCCTTGCCCTGATCTGTCCTGCAGGCTCTTACCCTGCTTTCTGCTTAGGGTGGTAGCTCACCAGCTGGGGCTCATTTCACACCTCAGTATTTCTTTGAAACCCAATGATTTGGTTCCTTCAATGCTAGGTTTTATGTTCAGTCTTTCTGCAGAAGTTTGATGTCTGTGTGCCTCGTGGTGTAAATATTTTTATTGTTCCACAGCTTGTGACAGCAGGATATGTGCAAGTAGAGGAAATGGAAATCAGTCGTGAGTACTTACTGGTGTCAGTGCACATGAAACAAAACACACTGTTTGTCTGTGCAACTTGCACCTAGACCAGCAGCAGTGCCACAAGTAGATGTCTCAATAGGAAGCCGCAGTGGTAAAGCCAGGTCTTGTGGTAGGATGTGGGTAGTGCTGTTGATTCACATTTTTCTGATGTGCAGGTTGAGCTGGTGTGGCAAACCTTGCATGTTTCCCCTGAAAGAATGCTGGGTAAAATGTTGAATTAGAGCAGAAGTAAATGCTGAATGAAGGCGGAAGAAATGATGTACTTCTGAGCTACGAGTGGTGTTTCTTCTGTTCATCCTTTGCATGCCTATAATTGAGGTAGTTAGGTTCTTTATTTTTTCATCTTCCTCCTTAAATGATGCTAAATAAACAACCGCAACAAACAAGAACCCAGACTGTGCATTAAATATATTTTTTTCTCTTGCAGTTTCCAGAGATTTTGGTGCTTCTAATGAGGTGTGTTCTCCGTGGTTGTAGGCATTGCTTTGTATTCTCGAGTTGAAGCAAAATTGAACAACTATTGTTACAGAAGGTAGTGTGGAACCTGCTTGCTCGATCTGACTGGACGTGAAGCTGTCAGCTCTCCTGCGATTCCCTGCTCCCTGGGAAGAGGTCCCTGAGTGTGTTGGAGCGTGAGAGTGAGCAGAAGTGACACAAGTTGTCATTCCCTGGGGCTCTGAGCAGTGCTCAGCATGGCCCTGCCCTCCGAGCTCCCTCTGCCTGCGCTTCCAGTCATTTCAGAGCTGGTTCAGTTAGTGTAGCTCTGCCTTAACCTGCTAATCTAGTGAGTGCTTTTATGATGGTGTTAATGAGTTTCTGGTGCAGTTTGCAGGGCACAGCCTTCAGTTAATGCACTGCTATTTTGTCACCTCATCTAGAAAGAGCTGCTTCAGAATGTGATTGATTGATTACTGTTGGTTACAGCGATAGGAAATGCTATGGGTACTGTCTCTGTTCTGTTTTAAAGGGACAGTTAAGTGTTGAGGGGGCTGATTTGTGGTGTTGGGTTCAGGTGGGAAATGTGTGCTGGTGGTTTGATTTATTGGGAATGCTCTATGATAACACTGTGGAGGATCCTCAATATGATGTTACTGGTGCTATTTAAGTTAAAGACAACTTCCTGACGTATTCCTCTGTCTGTGCAGGTAATAAACATCCCCCTGCCCTTCCCCAGAAGACAAATAATTTGGTTTCTGTTGACAAAATAATGTCTTGACTACCATAATACTCATGTACCATGGATTTACAGGGAGTGATCTGAAATACAGTGATTCCTCAGTGAGGAACTAACCCTTATTGACAACACTGGAGCTGAGGCTTCTGGAAAGTGTTCCTAAAGCTTTCAGTTTGGGTTGCCTGGTAGCTTATCTCATGAATTTCTTCTTCATTTAAGGTCAGTTCGTAGAGTATAACTTATATGAAGCCGTAAGGGGCATGATGCTCTGTTGTTAGCTAGCTGATGCACCTACTTCCACTTTGCATTACCATGATATGTTGCAGTTCTGCTTTGGTGGCTTCTGGAACCCACCTGCTGCAGAGCAACCCTGCCACGTGTCATAAGAAAAGTTCCAAATTCAATGTTTTCTAACACTTTTTCAGGTAATGAACAGAATAAAACCTTGCTCCAACCAAACCCCAGTATTCCTGGGGGTTCATCCTGCAAGTCTCCTGAATTTCGCTGGTGTTACAAACTAAAACGTGGGAATTCTGCTTGATGATGAAGTTGTTCCCAAATCTAATTCTTCAGGGAACAGAAGCAGGACAGACTTGGATTATAGTGTATAGCTCTGTGCTGTTGCTTTCCTCTTCCTGTGTCCGTGCAAGTTCAGGATAAAGCAGATACGTGATTGAAGTGCCTTATGTCCTCTTGTGAGGTCTCCTGGATTCTTCCAGGGGATGACTACAGTGTTTGCTAGTGAGGGTGCAGGCCTGGTATCCCTTCTGTATGACACAAGTGGACTACTGGCAAAAAAAATTCCTTGGCTTCCTTTTTTTTTTCTTTTTTTTTTCCTTTCTTTCATCTGCAGTGTTTAGCTATTTGTTTCCTCCCTGTGTTGCTAATGCTAGTGTTCATGCAGACACATGGTGAGACAGATTAGGAAGCTGATCCAGCTGAAAACGAACCCATTTTAGGAAGGGAGTGGGAAAGGATTTGTTTGGGGAGTGTTTGCTGGTAATTGCTGGCACAGGCAGGCAGTATGAATGTGGGGAGGGAAAGACGCTGCCTCTTTTGCAGCAGCCTGTGCTTATGCTGGATTAAAGTGGCTCTGGGCCCACACCCATGGTCATTGTTGTAAGTTGGCTGGCAGTAATCTCTGCTGGAGGATGCCAAGCTCCTCTCATCCCTGCTTTTGAACCTGCATGTGAGCACTGCTGCCTTCCTTGCCTCAACTCCCGTCGGACTCCAGCAGTTGTTGTCAGTCGGCAAAATGGAGACGTGCTGCAGTGCTGAGTTTACCCCTCCGCTCTCAGCGATTCAGGGCAGCAGCTGACCCACATCCTGGTGGCAAGTACTTGTGAAGTTCAGGCTGATTTGTTTCTCTTGTTTGTTTCCCTAGGTGATTTCTCTGGTCAGCTTTTAGCTTATTTGAGTCTTGGTCCAATATTCATTATTGTTGGCTTTGTAACGCTCATCATATTCAAGAGAGAGCTTCACACGGTGAGTCTTCCTCTCCCTTCCCGGCTTCTCCTTACGACAGAAATCCTGTCATTTGTGACACAGTGCTCCTGTTTTCACACTTTTGCTCTTTATAAACAGAAAAAAAAAAGCTTAGGTAAGGTGATCTGCTGTCAGCACCAGAAGATGCTATCATTTGTAACAGGTTAAAAGATGAGTCTTTGCTGATGTTCTGCTACTCTGTGCTATGCTTTAGCCATGTCTGTGCACAGACATCCATGAGAGATATCTGAGATTCAATGCTGCTTCATGGTGGGATATAGTAGTATTTCTACCTTGATCCAAAATCCATTAGGGTCATAGCGTTGGCAGGGTTTGCAAGATGGATAATGTGCAGGAAATAGTGTCTGACTCAGTAGGATGTGCTTTCTTTGAACAGCACGGAGGCACAAAATAAGATTCAAAATAAAACCTACAAATTCCTGCGGGACTGGATCTGTCTCAGGGCTGCTTCCCAGCTGTGCATTGAACAGCGGGGACGGAAGAGACTCTTGCTTCTGTCCAAGTGAGCAATAAAGGACTCTTCTATAGTGCTTTGTCTGCTCTGACAGGTGGTTGGGAGTCGGTGTCATGGATAAATGCTCTTCAGGAGGTATGAAGCACTTGTAAAATTTGCCCTCAGTAAACACATAAAATGGGGCCACTGAAAGAATTTTGGCAGCAGGTTCCTGATACAAGGCCATGGTGTCATGGGAACCAGTGGCTCAAGGGACCTGGGAATGGGACTTCTAGGTTCCTAAACCGAAGGAAAGACAGCTGTTAAATTTAGACAATCCAACTTTTTATTTTTTTTTGCTGACCCAAGGCTGAACATAATCAGTAGTAAGTATTGTCTTAAAATTAACGGTGTTTTGAGTGCACTGACTTGTTAGATATTGGTGATGCAGCACGGGTTGAGATTGGTTCCCAGTAGATGTGAAAAGTCTCCTTTCAGGTGGTGTGAGGCACCAGCTGCCCATAGATCAGCACAGAGAGTGGAAAACACAAGTAGGACTGAGTGTTAAAGAGTTGTTGGAGCATCATCACCAGCTGGGAATTTTGTCGCAGCAATGGGACTTAATCTAGAGGGGGTGTATGAAATCATGGTGATCTTAGAAGGTCTTTTCCACCCTTCAAGTCCAACTGTCAACCCATCGCCACTGCAGCTGCTAATGGACTTTGGAATAAGAAAAACAGCAATTGCTGCCAGTCTGTCTCAGTTCAGAATGTGACTTCATTTTAGACTGAGGACAGCAGCTTCAGGATGAAAATATTCATAGAGGAGAAAAGCCAGAAAGCCTAAAAAAATTGCTGTTTGAGCTAATTGCCCAAATAATGGTGGATGTGCTCCCCCTGTTGGCCGACAGTGACAGACAATCCCTTCAAACTTGCTGTGTTAAAAAGTATTACTTTCTGTGCTTGCTGATGGGAGAATGCCAACATTATTGCTGTACAAGTGTCATTTTTGTCCTCTGAGTTATCTGCTTAAAAGCTTTGTGTGCACAATATGTTGTCAGGTACACGAAGGAGACTGAGAAATAAATGCTTTTCTTCCTCAGCTAGAGCATTGTGAAGCTGTTGGTTATAATACAGGTAGTCAGAAAAGAAAATTAGAAATGCATGACTTGGGGGTTTCTCGACAGAGAGAACCTGGTAAGTAGATGAATCTTTTTAAATAGGATGACACAGTTGTCTTGCCTTCACAGATCTCTTTCTTGGGAGGGCTGGCTTTCAACGAGGGAGTGAACTGGTTAATAAAAAATGTTATCCGGGAGCCACGGCCCTGTGAAGGTACGGTACGGCCCATTGGTGTCATGGCATTGGTTGACCTTGAGTGGAATGATAACTGTGGGGTGTCAGAAGGTGCTTTCCCGTTTGCCTCGTGTTGGCTTTGGATGTCTGGGTGTAAGAAGGCTGGCAGAGATGTGTCCTGTGAACCTGTGTGCGCAGACACCAGTGGAGTCGTTTGGCTTTACCTTTGGAGTGTTCCTGTTGCCGTGTACAGAGCAGACCTTGACCATACTCTTTCTTCTTCTCTTCCCAGAAGCCCATTCAACAGTGACCACAAAATATGGGATGCCGTCCAGCCACTCCCAGTTCATGTGGTTTTTCTCTGTCTATTCATTTCTGTTCCTTTATTTAAGGTAAAACTTCAGTATCAGGTTTTGGCTGTTAATATGTTGAAACACCTCCAATAGATGGCTTCCTTGCCGTGTGCTGCTTCAGCACACAGTGGAGTTAAATCTGAGGCCCTCCGCAATTTGCTGTGGCTAGAGTGGATGAAGTGTTTCTATTGGAATGTAGGACTGTGGTTACCACTGCTGAAAAGGGAAGGGTAGGGGTGGGCTTCCTGATGCCTGTCTGGGTACAGGTCTCCGAATTTGCTTTCTATAAGCCACGATGATCCATCAGTGTGAGGGAAGGGGAGGGTGGTGAATAGAGAGGAGGAAAGAAGAGCTGCTTTCTCACGTATCTGCTCAGTTTTGTCAGTGGGGTTGTCTGTGGTCTCAGGTAATACCTCTTGCCCACTTGCATGACCTTTTAGTTCATCTCCCATACCAAGTACTGTCTTTTTGCGCTGTGCTGTTCTGAAAACCTTGCTGGGCATGGCTGTCTTGTGGCTCCAAGTGTGAAGGACAAAACTCATAGTTCCTTCTGGCTTTGTGGGCAGTGGAGGTCTTGGCTCCCTGTTGCATATGCTCAGCATGTGCCTTTCACATCAGTTGTGGTAATTGTGAGCATTCTGCCTTCCATCACAGCGATCCCTGAAAATAGTTGAAGAGAGAAGTATGGCTTTCTGGCTTCTGTGTAACTGCTGCCAGTGGGACAGACTGATGCTGGGATGATATTGAGCTGCCCATCACCCCATGGAGCAGAGCTTTCCTAGGGTTTCAGAGGTAGTGAGAGTAGTGTCAAGGACTCCTCAGCTTCCTGCCACTGTGCTAATGGCTCTCCATCTCTTTCAGAATGCACCAAACAAACAATGCGAGGTTTCTGGATTTACTATGGCGACATGTGCTGTCCATCTGCCTCGTGACAGTGGCTTTGCTAGTCTCATATAGTAGGTATGGAGCAATTGTTTGTCTTATGCTCTCATACACCCCTGTGGCTTTTAACAGCCAGCAGACCTGTCCTTCTTTGTCCCGCGTTTCTGATGCAATTCTCAACGACTGCACTGTACAAGTGAGAGAGCTTTGTGGAAGTTGCTGCGTTGCCATGAGCCCCTTCAAATAATGAAACAAAGGTGCTACGTGTGTGGTGCTTCACAGATGCATTTATGAAACCTGAGATCAGCTGAGCCTGTGCCCAACTCCCTGCTGGCTCCATTGCCATGCTCCAGCCTCACTGCCTAGCCCTCTTTGCAGCACTAATCATGAAAGCATTGCACCATGGCTTGGCACACCAGCATCTGCAGCACGTGGGTTGCTACAGTCGGTCAAACTGTTTGTTTTGCTTGAGCATTAGCTACAGACATTTATAGCTGTTTGACATGCAAGATTTAGTTGTGTTAACATGATGAGTAAAGAAAGTGAAGTGTTGATAATGATTTACTTTTTTCCTCTAACAAATAATGCAATGAGCTCCAGTGGGTGGAAACAGACAGATTCAGGCTGGAAATGAGGCTGTATCTTCCACAGAAAAGTAGTTTGCATAGTTGACTGCATACTAGAGCTGCCTTCTTATTACTGATTACTTTTAAAACTGACAGGACCATTTCATAAAAGATATATGGTCTAATTCAAATAAAGATTAACTTGAGGAAATTGTTCTGCAAAGCAGGTCAGCTAAGGTGATCCTAATGGCCACATACATGTGGGGTGAAGAATTTTGGGTGTGATTCATGTAGGTTGTGTACAGGGGCAACTTTAGGAACCATTAATGCAGCTTTCTGGCTGGTTGCAACTGCAGTAGGTGCTCTGTAGTTGTGCAGCCTGTGTGTTGTCACACTTGAGAGCTGCAAAATTAAGGCAAAAATGCTGTCTGTTTTAAGTCTATAAGCTCCAGCCTTGGTGGCTTGGAGGGGACTTCTGCTGCTGGCTTTGGAGAAGTCTCTCATGGGAACTAACAGTGGCAGTTCTTCAGCTCATCCAAAGATATGTGGCGAATTATTCAGTTAAGCTCAAAGTAGAAACGCTGTAAGCTGAATCTGCTGTAGCAGAGGGGGCACAGTTTGTATTATGGCTTTTTTCAACTTTTTTTTGGTCAACTTTTTAATGAAACGTGAAGTAAAACATCCACTTCTGACATCTGAAGGATAACTTCCTCAGACCTCGGGAGAGTCCAGTGAAGCATCAGCCCTTGAGTCGCACCTACTCTTGCTTTAATGCCTGTCTGGTGACTTTTCTCTTCCACTGCAGGGTTTATTTGCTCTACCACACCTGGAGCCAAGTCTTATATGGAGGTGTGGCAGGAAGCGTTATGGCCATAGCCTGGTTTGCCTTCACACAAGAGATACTAACTCCTCTCTTCCCAAGGATAGCTGCATGGTGAGTCTCTATTCTGTGAAGGTTTTACTCTTGCAAGTCTACATTTCTTGGATCACCGTTGTGCTCATTAAATGAGCTTCTTGAAATGAGTTGGTACAAAAAAAAAAAAAAAACAAAACCCAAAGGTGTAAAAATTGTACCTCACATCTGAAGGAAAACAAATGCAAAGGTACTTTAGTCTCTGAAACTGTTGCAGCTGTATAAGTCCTGTCTCCATGGGCTGATCAAACTCCTGTGAGCTATGTTATAAGTATTAGAAATGGGAATTCCTGGGTTCTGTTCCAGCTTTGATGGCTGTATAACTTGTTCTTCTGTGTTTTCTTCTGCATGTCTATACAAAAGATCACGTATGGATGGGGGAGAGAGGACATTTAAGAAACACGTTTGTAAGGCCCCTCTAAAGTTGTGGGTTGTGGCAGAGTATTGGTTAAGAAGTAGTTTTTCATATCGTAGAATGGTTTGGGAAGGAAGGGACCTTAAAGCCCCCTCAGTTCCAACCCCTGTTGTGGGTTGGGGGTCCCCAACCAGCTCAGGCTGCCCAGGCCCCTATACAGCCTGGCCTTGGGCACCTCCAGGCTGGGGGCCTCCGTAACTTCTTTGAGCAACTTCTTAATCAATTTAACAGCCAAGTGAGATTATAAAGCCATTTAAACTTAACATAGTCCAAAAAATAATATATAAGGAAAACAACATTATTTTCTTGGATTGAATTTAACAAGGAGCCTTCTTCCCAGACTTGAAGGATAATAGAATAGCAGTGTTATGTTTGAACCAGATTTTATGCTGTGTCGTTGTGTGTTAGGGTTGTTCTGTTTTTGTATTCTGATCAAAATTGGGGTAGAGAAAAAAAATCTAATTTCTCCACTTCCTACCACCTTGTCTATTTTCAGGCCCATTTCAGAGTTCTTTTTAATCCGAGACACCAGCCTCATTCCTAACATCCTGTGGTTTGAATATACAGTCACAAGAGCAGAAGCAAGGTAAGTGATCTGAGGTGAGGGGGAAAGAACTGTAGCTAGCTTGACTTGAGATGTAATTTTTATGTATTAGAAAATAATGGCTGTTGTGGCTGGAATAGTGTAAGAAACCCCAAGCTGTGGGCATCTACCGCCTGTGGAAGGCAGGTCTGCTGGGGAGATCAGTGTTTAATTTAGTCATTATTTCAACTTTCCAGCCCATGTTCCTTGCAAGCAGGTGTTTTTAATCTTGCATCTGTGCATGAGCTTGTGCACATGTAGAACGTGGCAGCTGTTCTAGGACTGTAGAGAGTAGGAAGGCCTGATCTCCCTGCAGAGTGTGATGGGGGCGGCTTTATTTTTGTATGGAGCTAGGCAAAGCCTTGCTTTAATCCTTCTGTCTTTTACTCACTGGTTTGCCTCTCTCACCTTGTCCTCTGTTGTGGTGTTGCAGAAACAGACAGCGCAAGCTGGGTACGAAGCTCCAGTGACTCAGGAGGCGTGGGGACCAGAGTGTGCGTTTTAACAGAGACAGACAAGAGCAGAGACCTGGGAGCAGCAAGGAGCCTTTAAACAGACGGACCAAAGGAACAGGCAGGGACCATACCCAAAACCTGAAAGCCTTTGCTCTGCTTTAGCAGCTAGCTGGATGCTCCCTGATGCATGTGGGACCGTGCAGGAGTAGAAACTCATTTTCAACACAGATGCACATTGCCGGTTGGAATGTACCATCATGTCTACGTCAGGGGAAGGGGGAGAAAATGCCTGGTGTCATGTTTGGGGGAGGGAAAACCAAAAATGAATCATTTCTGTGACTTTTTTCTTTTTTTTTTCTTTAGCATGAAATATACACACTATTTATTTATTTTTTTTAAATGGAGCTATTGTTTTTGGGGTGGGTGAGGCCTTGTGTGTTTTGTTTCGCTTTTCTGTTTGGGGTTTTTCATTTTGGAAGAAGATGACAAAACTAATCTCCAGTTAATCGTGGTTAATTAGGGCTTCTAGTTTTTAAAAATGTCTCAGGAGGGAGGGGAACTGAGATGGTGTGACCGAGGTAGAAGGGAGAGGAAGGTTTCTTCCCTTTCTACAACCAGCCTGGGTGATCAAAATCAATTCCAACTGCACTTTGTACAGGTAGAAAGTACTAAAGATTTGTTTTTTTTTTTTTTTTTAAACACTAGTGATGATTCTGTGGGGAAGCCTGCACGGATTCCGTTAAGGGGAGTGTGTGTGTGTAAAACAAAGGAAAACTGAAATACACTGATATTATTATTTTTTTTCCACTGCTGCTCCTGGTGTGTAATTAGCAAGGGTGTCTTTCTCAGAATCTCTTCTAGGTGGCAAGGTTACCATACATATCTCATGTTTATTTCATCTCTTCCTTTATTCTTTTATTACCTCAGGGTTGTTGGGATCTGTACAGCGTCCGTTGTTGTACTTGGTGTGCTACTGATGGCACTAGAAACCCATTGGTTATAAGCAATGCTGTGTTCCAGTAAGAGTCAGCCCAAAGCCTTACAAAATTCAGTTGCTAGTCTCTGTCTTAAGCACTGGATTTTTATTTTTATTTTATTTTACTTTTTTGTTAAAATAGAAGGATTTTAAGGATGAACAAAATGACAACTGTAGACAAATAAGGTGAACAACTAATAGCTAGCTCAGCTGCTGTGTGAGGTCTTTAAAGAGTCCTGTTGGAATCCAATTGTGAACACAAGTAGTGAACTTATCCTAGCAGATACTCCTGCCAGTTTTTATGGTGGGTTGCTTGGGGTTCTGCAGGAGTAACCGTGAATACCAAACTCCTACAAACAAGTTTTGTTTTCCATCCTTCTTCCATTTGGATTCTTTGTTTGGCTAGTCAGCTCTCTGGGTGCTGTGTCTCTGTGGGAGTGTGCCTGCCATCTGTGTGTGCTGGTGATGCCTACAACTTCAGCCATCCATGAGTTAACCTGGCAAGGGCTATACTCAACGTGCTTCAGGGCTGTGCATGGACACTTTCTGTATTTCTAATATATAATGCAGCAGTTCAAGTGTAAGTACAGAGAAATATTTATTCAAAGCACAATTGACTTGAACTTTCACAGATAAAGGACAGCTTCTGAACTGGCTCAAAGGTCATCGGTGTGCCTTCGATGCAGTCATGTGAGCAGAGGTAAAATGACTGTCACATCTCGGTCTTGCTGCCTGTTTTAATATCTTCACTTTAAACAGACTCCTGCATTATAAAGCTGCTTGAAGTGAGATGTTTCTGTTCATCTTGATTTTAAGTTTTTTTTTTTAATTTTTATTTTAAGTTTTCATCTGTGCCTGTTGCCATAGGAGTTTGTGTGTTCGTACCGAGTGGGAGTTGGCTGCTGTAGAAACTGTTGGACAACCAGAGTATTAACGGTAGAGTAGAAACTAGCAATCCTGATTTAATTCAGGAATGAAGCCATTTAAATTTCTCTGTTAAGGTAGCTTTGTGTAGTGAACTAATTGGTTTTTCAGTTGCATTGGGTCAGGTTTAAGAGCTGTTCTAACTTTTTGCATAACACGAGCAGTCCTGTTTCTCTTACCATCTGAAGGACCTGAGCACTGGATCTGCTTTGAAGGTGCACCCAAATAAAGAGGCATCTTACAGCTTTCATGAGAACGTGGAATTGGACTTGCTCTATTAAAATTAGGATAGAACATCACGTAAGCCATGTAACATAGTGGTATCTTATGAATGAGTCTGAAAGCTGGTACTAATCACTTATGACTTACTGTTTTATTTCTTTCCTTGCATCACTTGAAAGATAACTTACAAAGGCAGAAGGGGGATCACAGGCTCTTCCCTAAGGAAAAGGCTGAAAAGTAGTTAAGGAGTGGCTAGCACTTCTTCAGTTTCTTGTAAGCTGAAAGCCAGCTGGCAAAACTACGTGGAAGCAGCAGCTGAACTAGGGAAGGGATTACATGTCCTCATGGAGAGCAGCACAGTGTGCAAAGCTGTTCCTCTTCATGTTGCTTTCAAACCCAAGCTTCCTGCAGTAATGCTTAGGAGAGTGATAGGGAAGAGCAGAGCTCTCATAAGATACTGTAATAAACTGTGTTCTGTGATTTGTTTGTAATCTGCATCTTCCACCTACTCTTGCTGTACCTTTCCAGAAGTCTTGGCAATATTTGATGGTAGAGGTTTGTTAGCGATCCCATGGATTTTCTTAACTAAATGGTGCTGTGCAGGAAAAAGATTCAAGCTCTGCCTTACTCCAAACTTGTATGAAGTCTCCTGCCACTAGTTTTCTGAAACAAAAATATTTCCTTTGGGACACACGGCTTTGCAAGCAGATGCTTTCACGTTCCTCCCCTGTACTTAAGGGCTGGATGGAGATATGAAGACAATAAAAGGAAGGTGACAGAACATCATGGTTCACTGTTCTTGCTGTCCCCACATGTGAACATTCTCCTGTAAGGGCAGTACTGTAACTTCTGCAGTATTGAAGGAGATTTAAGTATTTCTGTAGCATTTACTTGTTTATTGTGTTTCAGTTTATTCGGAGAACATTTCAAAACTGCATGACATGGATTACATTATCAAAACAGAACTTAATACAGCTAACCAGCAAAGCATGCAAACACTACCAGGCTGTATCATAAATTGCACTTAAACCCCAGGAGTTTGTTGAATGTTCTCAGTCTATGTGTTTCTTTATTTACTCCAAATCAGTAGTTTTCCCAGAAGTTATGTTTCTTGTACTGAATGCATCTTTAAGACTATCAACATCTCTCACTAAAGCAATCAGACAATCAAAAACAGAGAGGAGAACAGTATTCAGTAAGTTTACACTGGAAAAACTGAAGGTATGAATCAGAATACTATCACATTTTAGAACCTGCACAATAAAAGATGTGTGTTTTTTTTTTTTAAAGGAGAAACCTTGTAATGATTTCAGCACATCACCTCTCAAGCACATCAAAAAACAGGTTTTCATCTGAATTTCAGCTCCTTACATCATTAAGGATGCATAAAGTGGTTTAGGAATCTTGTCTTTCAGTGTGATGCTCTGCTTCTTGCAGCTGCGCTCTGCTGAAGCTAGTGGCATATCTAGATTTAGATCCAGGAAACACCAGTCCCATCTTCTGAGATAGATTCACAGCAGGGCATTACTTCTGCTCAATCTTTAATAGGCACTTTCATTTGAGGCCCTTTCCTTTGATAAGACAGAAAGAGAAAAGGGCTGCTTGCAAGTACTGAAATGACAGTGCTGTAGTATCAGTGGTTCAAAGCATTGCAGACAGGAAAGTAACTCATCCCCCAGCACAGATGTTGATCTAGCACAGGGAGAGGATTACTTTGGTTAAAAAAAAAATATTTTTTTCAAAGTAAAAAGTATAAAAGTAGCTGTTACTTCAGCAAGGTGTGGTCTTTTATGTAGTATTTACAGTCATTCACACTCTGATAATACTGCTTATCCTCTTGCAATTTGCAGTCTACCTCACAGCAGAGGAGTAAGAGAGCAGGAATGTGTGTTCACAGGTTTGTAGTGCTCCCACTGTCTCTTTAGACTATCGCACTCCATTCAGGATTCTTCTAAAAGGTCAACTAAATCCATGTAAATGATGTGAAAGTGGCAGTTCATACAATCACTGGCTGTGCAGGTGAGTTTCAGTTAAATTTTCCATTGTAAGGTTTATTTAGGTGTATGAAGCTTTAAAACAACATCCTTTTAGAAAAAAACTGCAACAGGCTTGTGTCTTTCTCAAAGCAGATGAGAACAGTATTTTTCTCTAAACTGATTTAGTGCAAAATTCTTCATGTCTGTTTACCAAGGCACTTTGATCATGTTTGTGATCGTAAAAGTAGCAATTACGATCAAATGTTTTCCTCTAACAGTACAGGCCATCACATTTGTAATGCATCTTGTTTACTGTGATGTCCCAGCAGTCTCATCTTGAAGGGTGTGCAGTTTAAATATTAAACTCCTGTTGCTGAAATAGCAGTAGAAGCAGTAGAATTCTTCATTACCATTCAGTTCTAAATAAGAATTAAAGGAGCCTGGATTCTGGCAGATTCATTGGAAGTAATGCTTAGAAAATGTTCCTATGCAAAAAATCTATGTTGATGTTTTTTATATAATCTTTCACTGTCTCAGTTGAACATGAAAGCACTGTTACAAGATAATTCATTCACGTAACAGAGATGGCACAGATCTGAATAACACTGCAGTAAGAAGAAAATTCAGGAGTATCAGAAAAGGTGCAGTATTGTTACTGCAGGAACAATGGCTGCTACAGCGGACAAACAGCTAAAGGTGGCTGCACGTTCTCTTAGCTTTCTTCCTGCTTTTCAAGTGTGTCTGCTTTTTCTTTCACGTTATTCTGCTTTAGAAAAGGGATATTCTGCAGCTATTTTTCCTTTGGCACTAACAGATTTGAATTCTGTGGGCCAAAACCAGAAGTGCATTCTGGAATTCCAGGTCAGAAATATTCCTGTTTATCCTCAACTTAAGCCAAACACGTTCTGCATAAATAGGTGGTTTCTGAAAGCAAGTTATACAACCATGTTATAGTTAACATGTGTGCCCTGAAGGAGAATAGGCATGTGGCCCTTTGACTAGTAAACAGAAGGTCAGCATCTGTTTCTTTTCCTCAGCCGCAAAGTAAAGGTACAGTGGAGCAACTGTTCTGCTAAATGCACAGGCAATTCCTTCTCATCTCAACGAAGGGTAAGGTGCCTCTGTGCAAGACACGTTTTGTGGAAGCTTTGAGGGGGGAGCTTTACACAGTCTGAAGATGAAGGGCTGGGCCCACAAACAGCAAGCTTAAACAGAAAGCCCAGAACAAAGCAAACAAAGCTGCCTTAGCTTGTTGTGAGTAGTATACTGTCATCGGGTCAGTGCAATGGGAAGATCTCAGCATCTTAAAAATAGAGGAAGGGAACGTTTCCAGGGCTGCAAAGTACGTAATGATAAGGTGCCTGGGATAGGTAAGTACAGTGCACTCTTAACAAGACTTGGAGCTGCTCTGACTTCTTTCTCCCCTTTGTTCAATGGTGATGTTTTGCTGGAGTAAAAGAACTCTTCGGACAAGTTGCAAAGATGCTGCACTCTTCAGAAGCCTAAACCAGAAAAAGCCTTGGTCTTGCAGTAGTCCCATCATATAATAAACGTTCCCTGCTTTTCCTGGACAACTACCTTCTTCACCAAATGGATGTAGATACTGGTAAGGACTGTGCTTTCTCTATATTCTGTTACAGTAAGTTCCATATAAAGATTTTAGTCCTCTTTGAGGACAGGAAGGTGCACTTAGCAGCGATGGGAGAGGACCACTCAGTTCTGCTTTGGCTTTAGATGTTTCCTCTTGCCCCACAGTCTAATATCTGTAGATATTAGATTCTGTCTTGCTGAAAACAAATGATGCCCTCCTAGATTCCAGTCAGGACAGGCTGTCCCCTCAATCATTTTCTGAGGAACTGGGAACTTCAGTACATGAAAGACAGGCCCTCTTGTTGGGGATTTTACATTATATTTGCCTCTTACAGTTTGGATTTGGGGGTAGATTGGAGCAAGCTTCTCATGTCTAGCAGTGCTTTCTCAAGATAATGTGCCATGCGAGCTGCATTTGTGTCAGCACAGCTGTTGAATGCTGAAATGGCAAAGTTGATGTGTTCATCCATAGGGTTGTAACAGATTCCATAGCCATCTGGAACCACGGGACCAAAACACATCACACAGTCTGTCTTTGCTGGGACCTGTGGAGACAATGTAATTAAACTTGTAACTAGCCAGGCAAAAATGCAGCTATCAAATGCTAACTATGTCAACAGTAGAGGAAACTCATGCAAACACTCTAAAGAGAACCTTTTGCTCAGCTCCCCCTACCAGCACACACGTCTTGGATTCTGCTATGTAGTAGCAATGTGATTTCTTGTGCCTCTACATCCGAGAGTTTTCTCCTTTGCAAGCTGCTAGTAAGTCACAAGCAGAACTTTTTCAGTAAGAATCAGAGCACAGCAGATGGCATCTAACTCCAGTTGGTATCGTGTGCAGGTAGACAATGAATGCTTTTGGTCATCTCAGCTTTGGCTATGCTTGTGTTTTACAGAGTGGAGAAGGGCTGGCAGCTGCAGATTAGATCTGCAGCTTTACTGGGACCGGTAGCAGGTTTAAAATACCATAAAGGGATGAGGGAGAAATGTGTGGAAGAAATGCAATGGTAATGAATGTAGTCCACTTCCATCTTTGCTCGAATGAGTCCTACCTGGCTGGTTGAGAGATTGAAGTGCATTGCAACAGCATATGCTGTGTCCATGAACAATTCAGGTATGCTCACTAAGTCCTCAATAGCTTGAAGCTTCAGGCCCAAGAGGTGGCGGTCTATTGCATTCCCCCTTATTGCCTGTAAGGATGGAAGAGTAGGTGAGAACCTGTCTTGCAGCAAAGTGAGTGACACTATCACCATTGGGTTAAGCAAACAACCCTCCCCTCCCCCCCCCCACACACACAAAAAAAACCTAAGTATCTATACATCTACAAAGTTAGAATATTGGATATTGCCTTTAGTGAGTCAGTCTTGTTTGTAAAGGCTGTGAAATTAAACATACCAGTGGAACCAACCTTACAGTTCCTGCCTGTGTGCTTTCTCTGGTTTAAGGTGTGGTCCTGCAGCTATGGCATTAATCAGAAACAGTGTCAGTGAAAACAAGCTAATTTGCTGTTTGATTTTTTTCCATCACAAGGGGCACTTAAATGACTAGTTAAAGAGGAGAAAGCATTCAGGCAGCAGCCTAGAGAGTGAGCTCTATGCAACAGCACTAATGGCCACATCACTGTGCCAGAGATAAAGCTCTTTAGGTCTTACCTTTTTTTTAACATAACCCTCATTTATTGCATGAAACCTCAATGACGGTTGCACGGAGGTCACTTACCATATCTGTGTATTCCCTGTGGGCCTGGGTAGCTCTCCTCAGCAAATCTGTTTTCACCTGGTCCTGAAGGGAACACACACATCTTAAGTTTTTCTACAGAACAGCTAACCTTGTTTCGACTGTTCCTGTAGGATATGGGTATTTCTGCCTTGTGTGTCTATACTAAACTAATGTTAATTTTAAAATGATGTTGTTTGGCTGTGTTATGTCATTCTAAGTGGAATTCTCCATCAGTAGTAAAACTTCAGAGTGGCTAAACAAACTATTAGGAGGGAGATGGTTCATTTTTGGGAGGATTAGAAACATCCACATGTTGTTTCCCTAGCTTTCAATACACGTGGAAGGAAAGCTAAATTAAATCCAAGTTGAGTAACTGTATACTCCAAGCTACATTTTAGCTCAACTTTATATCAGGTGCAGTTCTGCAAAGCTGAAACCAGCTGACATAGTTAGCCAAATAAGCATCTTTCCCTTATTTTCTGGTATGGAGTCCTCTCATGCAACTTCTCTGAAATCCTCACCGATTTGTCAGGGCTGTCCATGGACTGTACAAACTTAAGAGACTCGATAGAAGCAGAGCGGATGGTGTCTGTGCGGCCCAAACGGAACATCCTTAGTGAGGCACTCTCATACGTGGGACAGGCATGGCCATACATCCTGGGAGATGGAGAAGAGTCAAGCTCATCTATTTGAGTCTGAAGGTGGGGAGGCTGCAAAGCTACCTGTTGGTGGTCTTACCTGTAATATGCTAGCTGTAAGGCCAGCTGGATAAAAGCATCGGGACTTATCTTCTCTGACTTGGGGAAGGCTTTCCCAAATTGATGGAAGACCATCACTTTGATATCCAGGTCTTCGACCATGCTGCAAGGAAAGAGAGAGGAAGTGTTCCTTCACCTGCTGCTTGTTTTTGAAACATAAATGTATGAACTTGGCTTTCCTGAGGCTGAGAAGGAATAGGCTACTTGGATTCCATCTATGCAGGGACTGACAGCTCCATCGCACTCAGGCTTGTTTAGGCAGCAACATGGAGGTGAGCTTTTTTGGTCACTGCTGAAAATCTGCACTGAGTTAGATGGGCTTATGTCTGTGTGTATACTCCAGTGTCCCTAGCTGAATCAATTGCCCCTTTTCCATACCTTTGAGTTTCCTCTTAGCAGCTGGCTTTAGTGTGCTTTCCAGCTAGGCTCAATGTTGACCCAGTAAGTCACTGGAAAAACTCCCTAGCAGCAGTGGGGGAAGGCTGATGTGTTTGAAACGGGGACATGAGTTAAACCTTCAGTCACTCACCAGAACCTCTCCAGTGCTTTGTACTTACATGTTAAGGTTCTGTTTTGCCTTCTCTATGTCATTCTTGATTTCTGGAGTTATGTTAAACCGCAGCTTCTTGGGCATTGGCAAAGGAATCATTGGTGATCTTACCAGCTCAGGTTTCTTCCTGCTTAGAGAAATGATGATGTTTAACCAGCCCTTTGACACAAGACTCAGCTAAGCATAGTGGAACTGGGGCAGAAATGCATAGGAGATTTGCCACATGCTGAAAACTCTTCACAGTTCTATTACAATGATTTTTGAAGAGCATGAGTGAAATCTCCTATTGCCTTCTGCCCAAAAGGAACACCCCTTCCAGGCAAAAGTCCCATTAACTCTGAAGAGTAACATTCCCTAAAAATGGAAGTGTGAGCTTGCCTGCTCAATTCTTGTTATAAATGTAAGAAAAGCCATCACTAATTAGCATAAGATACCCTTCCTCAAGAGCAAATCCTTGATGGAGCAGTGAAGAGGCATGTCCTTGGGGAAATAGGTGCCATAACAGGTTTTCCTTATTTCAAAAGCTGAGGGAAAATAGAGCAGGCAGGACTCACGTGTATTCCACAATGTGATCCAGAAGAGCAACGATGGGTGGACCTTCTGAGGGAGCGTGCTCATATACGAGACCACAGGAACCATCTTCAGCAATGATGAACTATGAGAGATCAGGAAGGAAAGTACAGAAGAGAGATGACTCGTATATGAAGCACGAGCTATCCAGAGAGAGATGGTAGTACCTCACTGCTCTGTAACAGACTGGAAAGTGATCCTATTCCTGCATGCTTCAAAGGTAACACATAAAAGTCTTTCAGCAGGCCTAGAGAGATCTGATACTTCTGGTAAGAGTTTTGCAAAATTAACTACAATAAAGTGTGCCCAATAGCTACATTGGTGTGCTTAGTGCCCTGGCAATACAGAGTGGTTCAATGGGTGTGATTTTTTCAGTTACGCACGTAATACAGGAATAATATCACCATGTGCTGACTTCACCTTACTTTTCCATTACCTGAAACATCTCAGCTTTATCCCATCAAGGAAGAGTTCCAAATAGGAACAAAATAACTGAAAACCTGAAGATCTCAGCAGAGATGACAATCTTTTAAAGAACCACAGCTTCAATCTGTGAGCCAGGATAGACGAACTAATAAATGGGAAGCTCAAATAGCAGCTGCTCTTGAATGTTCTTGACTGAATGGAGAACAGATCAGAAGGATGCCATGGGATGGCAGCTGATGCTAGGGGGAGTGGGGAGAACAACAAAAAAACCTGGGCAGCTTCTGGCAGAAACTGGAGAAGTGACAAGCCTAGGGAAAATAAGAGAAACAGACCTCCCTATGTTTGGGCTGCCTCCAAGCAGACGAGGCATTGTTCACCGCAGGCAGAAAATTGATTTACAAGGAACACAAAGAACAGCTACACTGAGTAGGCGTGGGCAGAGGCAGTAAAAGAAATGCAAAGTCCCTGAAGCAAGAATGAGTGCTTGAGCTGACAGCAAGGGAAACTGAAGGATCTCATACTGTCAGCTTCCATAGCTCATCTCCTCTGTTTCTCCACTCAGTGTTAGAGAAACTTTCCTGCAAAAGGTGTCTTGGATTGCTTGGCCCCTTCTAGTCTCAGGAAGAAGCTCACACTCATATATTCAGAATCTTTTGAGCATCAGCACTTACTTGAAGGGTTTTGTCGAACCATCGGTTCCCACTGTTCCAGCGACTGCCTCCACCGTGCAGCATCTGAGCGGCCACGCGACTCTTGTAGATGTCCTCAGACACCCGTGGCATTGGTGCATCAAGGCAGACAGTGCAAATGCTCTTCTCAATTGTACGTACAGATTCCTTGTTGGTCTTATCTGGGAGAGAAAAGGAACAAAAAATAAGAAAAGGGAGTTGAAAAGCTTTCATTTTGAGTGGACAGAGATTGGAATTTGAAAGAGAAGGTTTGAAGGATCCAGTGTTGGATCCCTATGGTATGTCAATGTAATACTTATTATTTAGGGGTGTAAAGTGATAGCAGTTGGGTTAAAGATTAATTTGTGCTGTTCCCTCCTTTTCTCAGGCTGGATGGGCCATGGCAGCCTGATCTAGTGGGTGGCAAACAGCCCACGGCAGGAGGGTGGAACTAGGTCATCT
Source organism: Gallus gallus (assembly GCF_016699485.2). Lineage (NCBI taxonomy): Eukaryota > Metazoa > Chordata > Aves > Galliformes > Phasianidae > Gallus > Gallus gallus. The sequence continues at coordinate 6,102,253 of NC_052548.1, forward strand.
TTAAAGTTCCTTCCAACTCAAGCCATTCTATAATTCACAGTTCTTACAATCCAACAAGCTCCAGGATTTCAGGTTTAATGCACCAAACTTCAGCCTCCGCCCATGTACCTTCTGCAAGAGTTAAAGCAATGTTTTGCAGTGAAACCAAGTTGCTGCTTTGGAGTAGGAAGTTCATGTATGTGCCCAGAACAGGCTTCCAAAAGCTTTCCAAAGGAAAGAACTGAACAGAGCACAGTGGTGAGGTTGGTATTCAAACATTTGCAGTGTTTGTTAGCACTTGGATGTTAGGGACTGCACACACCTTTCAGAAGGTTGTTGTAGGCTTTTGCCCAGCTGTTTCGGTGGTTGGTGGTGAGGATTCCAATAGGTTCTTTGTTTGTTTGGAGGGAGGTGTTCCAGATCTTTTCCAGCTGAATAAAGATCTGGTCGGTGGTTAGGGGGCTACCATCACTGTTGTACACATCCAGCTCAAAGAACTGAAGATGAGAAGAATGGACAAGGACATAGGAAATGAAAGATCTTAATTATCCAGCAGCCAAAAGAAAGAGCAACCACTCTGATCAGGTAAGACCTGATCAGATAACTCAGTCTGAAAGCACACCTTTGAAAAGCATTCAGAATTGACCAACCCAACCAAATCCTATTTCCTTGCAGGACAGAAATACAGTCCAGGTTTTAAGAAGCTTGGGAGGCATGGTAATGAGGGCCAAAATACAAGGATTTCCTATTTCCTAGATTGGCCTACAGCGGTAGAATTTGTTACCAATTTCCACTTGTGATTTCCAACTTGAGACCTGAGTCTAGGATTTGAGAGACAGGAGTTGAAGGGACAAGAAAAAGAGAGGTTTCTGCTTCATGCCTTGCTTACACAGATCTATCCCAGCTGTTGTTCAGCTAAAGCTAAAGGGAATAAAGGAAGCAGGAGTGAATCCCTGCTGAGGCAAACCTTGTGGGCAGAGACTTTCTGCTGTTCCCTTTTCTCTGTCAGCACAGCTTACTGAAAGGGACACATGCACCTAAACAAACATCCCTGAAAGTCCAGGAGCTGCTGTTACCTGGAAGTTGTGAACCACTGTGATGTGTCTGGACTGCTTCTTGCCCTTGGCGTAGTTGACAATGGAGTCCCGCTTGGGCCCGGGAATGCGGCAGGATGAGAGGATCTGGTAGTACTGGTTCATGCAGAGGGGCTTCCCACCCATGTACTCCACTGGGAGGGTCTCACTGAAGATACAGCAAGGCGTGGAAGAGAAAATATAGCAGCGAGAAGAGCTGATTCATCAGCTAGACTGGGCCTCAATCGACCACTTCTGCAGTATATACCCACTGCCCTCTCCATGGTTGGCCCTGAGCCTTGTCTGAGTTTGGATGTAAAGGTATGATGTTGATTATGTGTTGGCAGATGCTATTTTGGGAACATAAATAAGGTGCATTCAGTTGGTGCTTAGAAGAGAGGGAGTGGGGAGGAACAAGTTTCTCTAAGGCTAGCTGGAAGATGAGTAACACCAGAAAGCCAAAAGGAGGGAGACAAATTCCTGCAGCCTGAGCTGTAACTTGTTCTGTGGGCAAAGAGAAGTATGTAACTCCACAGGACTGTCTGGCTCAATCCCTCTAAACACGTATGCGTGCCAACGAGAGCATTAAGGTAAACAAAGAACATGAAGAAAGTAAATTTGTTCTTTAGCAGTGGTAACCTTGGCAGTTAGCAACAATGCTGATTACAGTATCTCTTCAAATATGTGCTGTTTTCTCTAAGCATGTTATTTGGAGGGGAGATTTATTGACTAGGCTCAGCCTCTCTATGACAGTAAGGAACACCTGAGGAGTCAGGAAAGCTGCTAACTCACTTGTCAATCATGGTCTTGAAATCCAGGATGCCCTCGATCAGCTTGGCAGCAAACCTGGGAAAATATCAAATGTAACAAATTGAGATTCCAACACAGAGCACATGGGGCAGAGGGGCTAGCTAAGGAAGAGGAGTAGCAGAGCCTTCTCTCTGCTCTGTACAAGTTCATCCATTCTGCCAAGCCCCTGTTGTGTCCATCTCTGGTTAGCTGATACAGCCACTCTGGAGTTGTGATTTCAGATTGCTGGATAGTCCAGCCATTTAGCACTTAAAAAATATTATTATTACATAACTAGGAAATTCTGGACAACTCTCAAGATGGGGTGTAGTCTGAATACATAAATAACCCTCTAAAAACAGCACTTTCTACTGCTGCGTTATGGTTTTTGTCCCATCCAAGTTTCAGCATTAAAACAACTTGAAGGGGACTACTGCCCTTCCCTGGCCAGAGGCCAGCTCTGAGTTTCAAGCTAAATTGCATCTGTATATCTCTGTACTGAGGACCCACCGATGCTGATCTAGTTCCTACCCGCTTCGTGTTCTGCTGCTAATGCAGCCCTAAGAGCACTCCTCTGGTAATGAAGGATCTGAAACAAATGCAGGCATGCTGCATGCTGACACTGAGGTGTTGTGCTCACTAGGATCGACAGAAACAGTTCCCAGCAGGCATGGAGGCTGTGACGAGCCCACATCAAACTACTTTGCTTGGGAGTGACAAATTGGCCTTTTCTGACCTGGGAGCTCTCACCCACACATGGGAGGAAAGAGGCAGGAGGTCACTGTGACAAGAGGTTGCAGTCAACTGAACTTCAAAGGCTTTAAAGTGGTCGCAACATTTGGCATCTGCATGCAGTGACATCCAGATTTGCTCAACCTCCCCATCCCTAGTAAAGATTAAAGTAACTCCAAGAACCTAAGGGCTGTTAAACAAACACAGCACGTGTCTTCCAAGGTAGTTTTCAGTGAAAATTTCCCAGCCTTACTAAAAAATCAGAGGAAGTAAAACAGCCAAGAAACAGAAGTGAGAGCAAACATCCTGGGAGCAGTTAGGGCTTCAGGGCAAAAACTTTGTTAGCTGACTTGTTTCCAGTCCATGTTGACAGACTGAAGACTAAAGAACACTTTCTAAACTTGCCTTCTGATTTCTGAAGCTTTAGTTTCAAGCCACGCTGTCAAACTTCTTCATGCAGTCACAAAATACACAGATGCTTTTAACTGTATTTTACATGGGTAGCCCAGATTATCGTGTAGCTGCTCAGTTCCCCGGGTTGGAACAGTGGTGGTGCTCCAAATTTCATCTTCTATTCACATATCTTAAGAGTGAATACGAGCAAAACTTTTCATAGATGTTTGTGTAATTTTGTATTGTCCTTGTAAGGTTCACCCTCTGCACTACTGGTCAGGTGTATCCAAGGGAGCAGATAGAGCTGACAGCAGCAGTGCTCCCCTGGTTGGCACTTCTCATCTGCAGGGAGCAGCAGTAACTGGGGAAAAGGTAGTCCTGTGTAAAGGTCAATGCTAAAGTTTTGCAGATGGAGTTTGAAACACACGTCTACAGTGGTGGTTAAAAATTAAAGGGAGTCCACAGGGAAGAGAAGATGTGAACCAGACACCGGTTCAGGAATGAGCATGAGAAACTGCTGCATATGGGCAGCGGTGGGCTGGTCTTAGCTGTGGGACACTGATGCTCAGTGGCAGGAGACAAAGGGCAGGGCACAACTGCAAAAAGGAGCTGGTCATGGAGAGAGACTGATGACTGCTGGTTTTCCAAACCATAAATGAAATGGCAAAATAGGGGACAGTCCCTGCAGCAGGTTCCCTTATCCCTCAGAACTAGCAAACTTACACACCTGGGTTAGTCTTTATGCCTCCTTTAATTCCACACACAATCTTACTGCCTTCTAGCTTTTAGTGTGTCAGATATATCCTCACAATGCCTCCAGGCAGGGAACTGGCTGTCAAGCAGAGACAGAAATTTACATTTTGAGTCCCAGTTCACTGCCTGAACCACCAGACTTCACCTTATAACAAGGATTTTCCTTACAGCCTACTACCCTTTCCTTATCTGTATAGCCCTCTTGCACAGCATGGACAGGCTATAGCGAGCCAACTATTCCCAGCCAGCCTGAACACCCACCCCCCAGTCCAAGAGAGGTAGCTCATCCCATCTGAAGCCCACAGGAAGGCAGAAAAGGACTTTACCTGAGCTGCCCTTGTCGATCCTGAAAATCCTGCTTAGGTAAAACCACACCAGGGCTGGAGTGAACCACAACTGGCAGGCGATACTCCAGGTAAGCTGTCTTCAACCACCAGTCCGAGAGCTGGCATGGAGAAAGGCAACATGCAGGCACATCATCTGCTGCTGTTTGACTCAAGCCAAACTGAATGCTCTCAACACCCTGCCCCCAGTTCTGCCCCGCATTTTGCAAACAAATTGTTTGGGTTTTATGTTTTGCTTATGGTAGAGGGGCATTGGAGTGAGGCACTGGGGGGTCTTGATGTAGGGCTCAAAAAGAAAGTTTCCTTCAACTCCTTAGTGTCAGCTGTGTGATACCAACAAGCTAAGGGCTTCAGCAGCCACAGCCAGGAACAGTGACACCCTATTCTGCTGTGAATCTTTGCTCACCCAAGTCCCGGTGAGGGCTGTGCACATCTTAGGGAGGTCAGCAGCAGGCTGGTCATGAAGACGGTGCCATAAAAACACAGATCCCACTGGACGCTGGAGAAGCATGCATCAGGCCTCTCCCCCCCACACAAAGCCTGGGGCCAGAGTCCCAACCTACCCAGTTCTCTGTTTTCCTTGCTCTCCTCTCCAGGCCTTTCTGCAGCCTCTCCCCAACACCTCCTGGCTTGCGGAACTCAGCCACCAGCTCCTGCGTGTGGTTCAGCTCCTCCTCACTGATGATGGGCTGCAGGGTCAGCAGGTAGCGGTCCAGCGTCTGCTGAAGCGGTGGCACTGGGAGATGGGGCAATGCTTCTTGATGAAGTAGAAATCTGCCTGGGATCTTGCCTAAAGCTGCTGGCTTCAGCAGGCCATAGGGCCTGGCCTGTAAAGCACAAAGCAAATGTCGAGACAAAACTTCTCCCTGATGTGCATGGGGTCACAAACAACTCAGGTCTGGGAGTCACCATCCCAGATTCTGAAGGTACACAGATATCTCAGCAGGGGAACAGAGCACACGAAGGAATGCAAGGTGCACATCTATGACTGCATGCTGTAGCAATCTCTAATCTCTATCTGCTTGTAAGACGTTCAGAAAAGCTGCAAGAGAAATCTGATTGATCAAGATCCTGATTCTTATCTCAACATAGGAAATGCTGCAAGGATAATAATACATCCTTGCTGTCTGGGTGCCTTCTAGCTGAATATCTCCCTATGTTTCTCAAGTCAAACTTCCGTCTCGTGGGAAGTAAGTCATGAAAGAAACTTAATCTTAGGTAGTCAGAGACCATTTAATTGCTTCTTAGGATATACAACAGAATAAGGCCAGAAAATTAAGCAGAGCTCTGTGCCAAAACAAATTACACTTTAGGCTTTGGGGGTGGGGAGGGCAGATTTAGTTAAGGTCAGCTAAGTCTGAGGCAGCATTAAAACCCCTCTGCTTTGGCCAGGGATAGTCTGCCATGAGTGATGGTCAGGGAAGGACTGGCTGTGTTGACTTTTGGGCAGTGCTTCTTTGTGCTAGTGAACCTCCCAGGTGGTGGAAGCACCAGCAATATTAGAAGAGCCTCTATTCAGTTGCACCAGTATGGAGCTGTTCAAATTATAGGAACCTCTGGAGAGGATCACTAGGAGCTGTTCAGGAAATTGTGGGTGATGGCAACAGGCTCTGGGGATCAGACAAGAGAGTGAAAGCCTTAGACAGCATCACACCAGATGCTTTCCTATAGGAATCTGGACTTTGCACCCTCAGTGATGCAAAGTGCCCTTTGCTTTCCCAGGCAATAAGAGAATGAGTGCCCCCATACCTCCCAGCTCCCAGGAGTTAAGCACAGAAAAGAAGAAAAATCTGCCAAGTGACAAAGCCTCCTGCATGGTGCTAAGCCCCCAGAGAAAATGCTCTATGCTCTTTGCAGGACGTGGTAAGAACCATGTGATCAAGGTTTGGGGAAGGAGGGTTAAAAACAAGAGAAGGGGGAATTACTAAAGCATTAAAAGAGAGGGCCTGGGAAGAAATGAAGGGAGTTAATCGTGGCAGCATGAGGATACTGTACCTTCTCTGCTTGCTTCTGTTTGCTATCCATGGCTGGGAGGACAGAAATGATCGTAAAGCTCTCCCTCGGCCTGTCTTGGTTTCCTCTTCCCCCTGACAACGGGCTGCCCGTGCAGGGCGTCACCTGATTAGCAAACTGCCACATGACTGCTCCGATCAGAGGGCTCAAGGCCAGGCACAGGTCAGGGAGAGCCTGGGTTAATCACACCATCAAATGCCATGAAGGCACCTTTCCAGGAAGCCCTCTCTCGGTCATTGATTGTCAGCCCTGCGCTGCCTGGTCCGTGCCTGCTGCTGCTCTTCCATCAATAGCTCTGAGCCTCCAGCCATAGCAGAAGTGAAGGCATTTGGGGCTAAAGGTGATATCTTCCTGCCCTTCTTCCAACGCATGTATGATCGCTATTGCAAGACTTTGGGAAGTTCTGGGTTGTCAACCCTTATTTATAAGCAGGTGTCTCCAAAGCAGAATGGTGCACTCCCAAGGACTATTATGCTCCTCTGAGCAACTGAGGGGCAGACAGGAGCAGGCTGTAGACATAGCTAAGATCACATCCGATGATTCCAAGCAAAGAGGGAAAACCCCACACTCAATTAGTTGAAAACAAGTTAAAACACAGAGTAGATTTATGTTTTCTCTTTTATGTCTGTCCTCTGCTTGTTTGGATCGCGGTCAAACTCAAATGTTTGATGGGAGGAGAAGCAGCGATCACTGCTGAACAGAGGAGGCAGCTGGCAGCAGAGATAGCAAGTAGCTTTCCTTTTCCCCACAAGCACCAGGGAAACAAACACCAGCAGAGTGCGATGTGTGCGGATGGGCCCAGCTGGCAGGCTGGCAATGCTCCCAGGCCACGTTCCAGTACAGCAGATGACCTTTTCCAGAGTGTAAAGCTGATGGGAAGTCCACCTGCAGGCTTGGGGGTGGGAGGAATCTCAGAGCAGTGTCTGATTCCCAGCACAGCCATAACGTGTAGTGTCAGATGACAGGCGTGTGTTTGTCTTTTTAAATTAGAAACTGGAGCCCCCTCCAGCCCTGAGACAACCAGTGCTGAGAAAGCACCTAAAGGAGTGATTCCACGGAGCTGCCGCTGTCCTGCACTGCCTCCTGCCCTGAGATCCATCAGTGGTGTCAGTGAGCTCTGACAAAACCAAGGGCTGGGTGTGCACTTTGGCCGCAACAGCCCTGCGCAGCGCTGTAGGCTTTGGGCCAGAGCGGCTGCAATGGTGTGCAGAGGAAAAGGATCTGGAGCTGAACGTGAGCCAGCAGTGTGCTCAGGTGGCCAAGAAGGCCAATGGCATCCTGGTTTGTATCAGCAATAGCGCAGCCAGCAGGAGCAGGGACGTGACTGTGCCCCCATACTGGTACTGGTGGGGCCGCACCTCAGTGCTGTGCTCAGTGCTGGGCCCCTCACTGCAAGGAAGACATTGAGGCCCCGGAGTGTGTCCAGAGATGGGCAGCGGAGCTGTGCGGGTCTGAGCACAGCGCTGTGGGAGCGGCTGAGGGCGCTGGGATGGTTCAGCGTGGAGAAGAGGCTCTGGGGAGACCTCATCGCTCCCTGCGGTCCCTGAAGGGAGGTTGTGGTGAGGTGGGGTCGGCCTCTGCTCGCAGGGAACAGCAATAGGATGAGCGGTGATGGCCTCACGTTGTGCTGGGGGGGTTCAGGTTGGGTACTGGGGAAGGTTTCTTCTCAGAAGGAGCGGTGCTGCAGTGGCACAGCTGCCCAGGGAGTGCTGGGGGCACCGTCCTGGTGGTGTTCGGGAACGGTGAGGATGTGTCACTGAGGGACATGTCAGGGGATGGGGGGTGGGCTGGGGTTGGGCCTGAGGCTCTGAGAGCTCTTCTCCAATCTCCACGGACACATCCTGCCAGCAGCGACGCAGGGCCCAGGCGGGCCTCAGAGCCCGAGGCCTGCGGGCCGCCGTCCCCTCCCCGCACCCCTCACACGGGGACACCACCCGCGTCCCCCGGTCCCCTCAGGCTGTGGGCGAGGCCCGGCCGCCATCTCACGCTCCCCGCGCTCCATCCCGCCCGGCTCGGCTCGCACTCACCGCCGCCCTCGCCACGCAGCCCAGCATGGCTCCGCTCCCGGCCGCCGCCGCCCGCCGCAAGGACACCGGCGACACCGGGCGCCGCCGCCCCGCTCGGCCGACAGGGGGCGGGGCCGCCACACCGCCATCTTGGAGCGGGGCGAAGCCGGCTCCGCCATTTTGGGAAAGGGCAAAATGTCACCGTCAGGAGAGCGAGCGCAGGCTGAGCTGCGAGGCGGTTTTCTTATTGTCGGCTGCCTTTCTCGGTGCTTGGAGAGGCGTCTCGCTCGAGCACGGTCCCCCCCGCGCCCTCTGTGTAGGCAACGGCACAACAGCGGTCGGGAAGGGTCGTGAGGGAGGTCGGCAGCCAGAAGGCCGGGCGGCGCGTGCCCGGCTCAAAGATGGCCGCCGGCGGCCTCGGCGTCCGGGGTGAGAGGTGAAGGGTGAGAGCGGCGGCGGCCTCCGGGAAGATGGCAGAGAGCGAGCGGCGGGCAGGTGCGGGCAGGGCCGGGGGCTGCGGTGCCCGGAGGGTTGGCGGGGGGCCGGGGCCTTCCTCAGAGGTTCATCTCGCGGCAGCGGGACCCCCGCAGCCGTCGCTCCTCTCTGGGTATCCGCAGCGCGCGGCGGGGAGCGGTGGCTGAGGGGAGTGGGGCGGACCGAGCCGCGCCTGGGGCCTGCAGCTCCGGGAGGGCCGGGCGGTGCGTGCCGGGCCTCCTCGGCCACGGGGGATCCGCCGTGCTCGGGTCAGTCGCTGCCCTGAAAAGGGGCTCCGAAGTGGTGGTTCTGAGTTGTTGGCTGGATTTTTGGAGGAGAGGCGCACGGCTTCCCCTTCAGCTCTCGTGTTTGGCTCCTCTCATCTGATTCTTCTAACCCAAACTCATGGGTAGATGGGAGCCATCGCTGTGACGCCCTGAGCAGGCGAAGAGCTGATATCTGTCCTCAGACAGACAACTCGGCATGGAGAAGTTCCGTCCCCAGTGATTGCCCGAACTTTTGTGCTACATCCCCAGCGGGTTCTCCGTGTTTCCCAGGGCTTTGGGTTCCCTTTCCTTGCCCTGCACACCACAGGGGTAGGGCTGCCTTTGCTCTTGGGCGGTATTTTTCTGGAAATGCAGCCCATAATAACGTTTCAAGGAGTCCCACTTTGGCAGTGTGTGTCATGGAGCGGCCGCTGAAGTGTTGCTGCCGGTGCTGAGCAGGCAGAGGCCTGCAGGTTTTCTGGGGTTCAGATGGTGGACTGAGTGACTCTGATAGAATGCATGAATTCCCTTTAGCCCTTGGTTTCTTTAACAGTGTTCTGCTGTGCTGCCTCGTGCTGTTGGGTGGCCCTGTGCGGAGGCAGGAGTTGGACTCAGTGATCCTCGTAGGTCCTCTCTGTGGTTCTATGGTAAAAGTTGTGCTTAGGGAAATGACTGCAGACTGCCTCAAAATGATCTTTGTAGCGTCGATCTTTAAGGCTCTGCGTGCCAGCGTGCTTCTGGAATGGGGAGCACTGCTCTGGGCTGCCATCTACTGAGTCGCTCTTGTGTTGTCTTTGCAGGGATTGTCCTTAGGGGAATGCAGCTCAGCCGTAGCACCCTGAAAACAGGTGGTTTGTCAGGAAAGCTTAGTGCTTCAGCATGACCCGAGGCTTGTTCACCCTAGAAACAGTGAAACTGGCTGGATGCTATCACTGCTAGCTCCTGCAGGCTTCTCTCTCTGAATGGGAGATTCATCTTCAGTAGAGACAGTGAACGTAATGCAACCTTCTGAAGCCCTCAAGTGTCCTCAAGGGAATGTTATTGAGAGGATACTGCTTGGTGAGCAGGACTTGGTGAGATAAAGGCACAAGCTGGGATAGATTTGTTTGCTTTCAGTCTCCTGGGACATTAATGTTGCTTTCTAAGAAAGGTAGGTTAGAGGATTGCTTCTCCTCCACTGCCTCTGTTTCATCTCTTTCTTGCATCTCCCAGGCAATTCAGAGGAGATGGCTCCTCCCCTCCAGCAGAGCTTCATGATCCCCAGAAAGGAGATAAACATGGTTTCTGACATGGGCAAGTGGAAGCGCTCTCAGGTATGTCTGTGGGTTCAGGGAAGACTGGTAAGTGCTTATTATGTTACAGTGGCAGCTGGGTCTGGACTGGTAACCACCACTAGGTGTAAAACAGGTTTGGGCAAGCCATGGGAAATTAATTGATGTGTGTTAAAGGAGGAGTCACTGCCTGTTTGAAGGAAAATGACTTGGCAGTGAGGTGTGGAGTCTGGCAGCCAAATGCTCAGACAGAGGAGCCAAGGAGAGCCCAGAGGTTGAGAGAGACAAGAGGTGTATAAGAATTATTACTGCTCCCTGCCGACATACCAAGTGGTAACTATTTCATCCTACATAACCTGTATGTTGTGATGTACCGGGTTTACCCAAGGCTGTTTGAACTCAGCTAGAATGTGGTCTGGCTGTCTGGCCCTCTTACGACATCAGAGTGGGTTGGTTCCTGGTGCCTTCCCACTGTGCTGTACTGGAAAGGGCTCTTGAGCCAAAGCCTTCAATTTCCTGGGTAATTTTTGTTTACAGTGTCTGTGGGGCTGGTGGAACAGGCAGCTTTTCTGTCCTCTGCCTTTAAGAGATAGCAGTGATGGCCTAGACTTGTTTCTCCTGTTGGTTCTGCTGTTTAGGAACAAACTCTTGCTTAATGTCTTATGAGAAGCTTAAACTGTAGCCAGCTCTCTAGCAAACTTGGGATTGCAGTTCCCTTTATTAAATCTTCTGGGATTGAGGACTTGCTCCTCTCTGGATTTCTGTGTGAGAGGGTCCCAAGGAGCAAGAGTTGGCAGTGTGCTAGTCTAACCATTCCACAGACTTAGAGCTACTGAGCTGTTCTGCAGATGATACTTCAAAAGCAGCCCGTATAAAGAGCACAGCAGTGAGGAGTTTGGGCTGCCTCCCACTTCTCCATCGTGCACATACACAGGAGAACAGAAGGAGAAAAGAGGAGATAAGGACAGGTCTGGGAGAAGCAGTGCAGAGCGGGATGTCTGGACACCAGAGATTCTGCAGAGCCAGGGAGTGTGAATTTGACCTGATAAGTGACAGGGAGCTGAGAGAACGATTTCAGGGGCAGTGTGAGCTTTCTTAGAATTTTTCTCTCCATAATTTTTTCGGCAGTGCGGAGTTGTTGGTGCAATCACCATCTGCCTTCAAGGTCTGCCAGAAATAGCAATAACCTCACAGCAAGCCCTGTGCCCTGGCTGTCTCCAAGAAAGCATTACTGTGTTCTGGGAAAGGTTCCCTTGGTGTGCGGGAGCATGATGGAGCTGCAGTGCTTATTCTAACAGACTGTGGGTACTCACTGACGCCTTGCTCTTTTGGATGTGTTTGCAGGCATATGCAGATTACATGGGCTTCATCCTCACCCTGAACGAAGGTGTCAAGGGCAGGAAACTGACCTGTGAATACAACGTTTCAGAGGTAGGAGGAGAGTTTAGATCTGCTTGTTTCTCCTTTTTTGCTGCTTTTGATTTATTGTTTTATTTTGGTCTCTACAGTGAATATCTCCTAAGCAAAGGATGAGCTGACAACTTATCTGGGGGAATAAATATAGTTGGGCTGTGTTTGGGAGAGTAAATGTCAGCCTGTGGTGTGCTCCCTCCTGTTGCAGAGGCTCTGTATGCTTGCTAGTAGGAAATGGAGCAAGCTACAGGTGGGCAGAAACTGGTGATGGAAAGGAAGCTTCAGAAAGGGTGTGTTTTGGCCCTGATTTTACAGTCTGGCTTCAACCAGGGTTGTTTTGTGGATGTGATACTCCCTCCTGGCTGCAGCCAAAAGGCTGAGAAGTCTATACTGCTCCTGCTTCTCCCACCGCCTCTCTGTGTGACCACTTGTAAGTGGTGCTCGGCCAGTTCTAATGTCCATTCACCTTGTCAGGGGCATGGCATAGTGTTTTGGAGCCAGTGGGGATGCCAGAGGGGAGGGAGGGCATCCTCCCTGCTGCTGCTGCCTTCCCCCAGCCATGTGTATGGCTGTTCTGAGGTCGCTATGGGTGCTGGAGTGATCTGCAGAGCATGTGCTGGTCACTGGCTGTGCTTCCATGTTGCATGCTGAATTCTCCTCCCTTGTTCCGTGTTGGAATGAGGAGATTCTTCGGTATCTTTTTACTGTTTAAGCTTATTGCAGCTATGTAAGATAGCTGGGAACGGCCTGGCTAGAGAACATTAGGTGGAATGGAAAGCAGACTGGGCCTGTGTGTTTATAGATTCATTCTTGTGTGGGAAGGCAGCCTACAACGATCTTTAACCTAGCCATTTATGTCTGGAACAGGCATGTAAAGTCCAGCCTTCCCTTCAAGGAGCCGATGTGTGAATGAGAAACTTTGCTTGTACTTCATGGGGGGGATCAGGGATAATGAATGCCTCTCTAACAGGCTTTGTGTCCACCCTTTGTTCCTTTAATTCGGTAGAATGTGCCGTCAAATGCCACTCTTGCTTTCCACTGTTTGTATTTCACCTTTGAGTTTTGCCTTTGTCATAATCTTGCTCATTCATGGGGCAGTTCTAGGGAAACAAAGCATTAAAAATGAACAAAAGGAAGGAACAAAAAATCCCTCTTCTTCCACCTCCTCGGAGAGGCTGTCAGGCTGTGTCTGTGCAGCGGGTCCCTCTTGGAGTGAATTGATCCACCCACAGCCCCAGCACAGGCAGTAAACAAGAGATGTGATCCTGGCTGCTGGGGATGTGGCAGGGAACATGTTCCATTCCCCTCGCGTGGGGGAGAGCAACAACCCGTGACTGGAGGCACAGGTGGAGCATCCCCTGGGTTGCCTTGTTGATGAGGTTGCCTGTTCATGCAGGTTTGTTTGTAGATCAAACTGCTTATCTTTGCTTTTAAAGGCTCAGCCCCTTGTGGCCTCTGCTTGCATCTCTGCTCTGCTTTCTTCTCTTTTGCCCGTACCTGCTGCTGATGTGCTTTTGTGCTGTCCCATCTTCCTCCCTGATCAAATGCTGGAGATGCCTTCCTTTGGCAATGACCTCCTGGAATCCTTTCCGCTGCATGCGTATCCTCTCTGCGACTTACTGTACTGCTTTGCAAGCGTGGTCTGTTCTGCTTTGAAACAGACAGCTTAATAGATTCTGTAGTGGCGTGTGTCGGTAGCAAACTGTCTGCTGGAGTGAGGGCCTGGTCCTTTGGGGGCTGAGTCCCTTCTGAGATGGGCTGAGCTTGCTCCTCTTCTGCTGAGAAATCTGGAGTTTTGCTGGAGACATCTGATGAGCAGCGGTAGCTGGGTGGCTGCGTAGGACTGTGGCGTTGTACCTGGCAGGGGCTGTGTGACATCAGCAGGCTGTGACCTGCCCTCTCCTGCAGGGAGTAGTTCTTCCGCAGGGATCTGTGCAGTGGGTGCTGGGCTGCAGCCTGCGGTGGGCTTTCAGAGCTGACTTTGCTCAGAGCAGCAGTGCGGCAAGGGAGAGGTTAATGCTGGCTGTGCGAGGAGCAGACCTTCCCTTAAAGCAGCCCGCTGCCCAGCAGCACTGGGGGAAGCTGGCTGGCCTCATGGCTTGCTCTGCTCTATGAAGGGAAGCAGCAAATGCCCCAATTTCAGCAGCTCCCCACTCTGGTAGGGCACGAGTTGCCCCCAGGATCAGGTTTGCTCCCTGCGGGTGGCCCTGGCTGCTCTGATGCCTCCGCAGCACCACCTCCTGCCCCTGCTTGGAGTGATGCTGACAGGTCTCTGTTCTGCACGAGGCTCTGCAGCTCTCCTTTGGGACCAGCGGCAGACTCAGGGTCAAGGCGATGCGAAATCAGCACAACAGGAAGAGCAAAGAGAGCAAGGGGGGGGGGGGGTGCGGCGGCTGTCCTTGCTTTGATCACTGGAAAGGTAAAGCAAAAATAGAGCTTAAAAACCCAGCCAGGCAAAACAGGGCTGCGGTGGTGCTGATGGTTGTGTTCCCGTAAGCCCCGCTGCTCCCTTCCCTCCCCCTGCTGGGGTCAGCCCCGGCTGCACAAGTTTCCTCTGCAGGACAATGGGAGCTGCTGCTTTTAATAACCCCTTTTCAAAGGGCCGTGAGCCCAAACCGAGCCGCATCTCTTTAATTATTTATTGGCACGGCTGAGCGGCAGCTGGGTCCTGCTCACCCGCCTTCGGTGGGGCTGCGCTTTTTAATCCTTTTAAAGCAAGTGAGTGGGGAAGGGGAGGTTGGACTCTGTGCTCCCCGAGGCCTGCGGGCAGATCCGGGGAGGGGGAAGGAACCCGTCCTCAGCAACCATTTATCCAGGCAGCTCCGAGTGCTCGCTGAGAGGGGTTTGAAATACGGGAGCTGCTCGTAATGAGCTGCTGGTGCCGGCGGATAAATCACCAGCACGATTTAATTATTTAATGCAACCCAGTGCTGAGGATGCTGTTGCTTAATTGGAGGGGAATGCAATAGCCAGGAAGGGATGGAGCTGAGTCCAAACCCGACCCGTTGCAGTGGGGAGGTGTTGAGTTTCTGCAGCATTTTGGGCGGCGTAGGGCTGAAGCAAAGAGGTCTGTGCGAGTCCTTGGCACAAACGTGCAGCCTCCCCAGGGCACCTCCGTCCCTTGGCACACGTGTGCTTTGGTCCTCTGCATTCCTGGTGTGCTCAGGTGAGGTGTTGCCCTCCCTCTCAGCCCCTGGCCTTGCTCATCAGCCAAGTGCTGAAGTCCTGTGGCATGAGTGGATCCTTGTCCTTCCTGATCCCTGTCCCGACTCTCTGATCCCACCACGTCCTCAGCCCCAAGGAGTGCTGCCGGAGGGAGCATGTGCTGCTGTGAGGCTGTTTCTCCTGGGATCGGAGGGGACAGGGATTGCTGTCCAGCTTGGCCGTGCCTGTCTCTCCTCCCCACCCCCTTCAAGTGGCACTTCAAGGGCTGGAAACTTGCTGGTCTCGGCTCTTTCTTCGTCCTCCCGGCAGGCAGTGGGAAGAATTGAACCACAGCCCAGGAGACCAGCCGGCTTCACACGGTCGATGCCTCCAGCAAAGTCAAACCAGCCGCTGCTTCTGCTGTCCTCTTTGTCCCCTTGAAGGAGGAATCTCCTCTCGAGACAGAGGAGCCTACATTGCCCAGGGCCTGGCCGGCTGCTGTGGCGTCGGATGGCTCTCTGGCTGCTTGTATTTGGGCAAGGAGAATCCCAGATCCTCTGGCAGGCTCTATGGGTTGTCAGCAGAGCCTCCTAATAAAACTGCTTGAAGCTTCTTAAATCGTGGCCTACAGTGCTTGAGACACCATGCTGTGTTGCCTGTGGCTCTCTGGATCTCACTTCTTTTCCTTTGTGGCTGCTGGTGTGCCTCCTCTGGTCACTCTCTCCTAAGTCCTGCATGCATTCCTCACTTTTTCCTTCCAGCACTGGATGCAAGAGATCAGCTCTCTTCCCTTGCTGTTGTCTTTGTCTTCCCATTAGCATTGTTCTTGTACTGAGACATTTTTCTTAGAACCCAGAGCTTCTCATCCTTGCTCTGATGAGACTGCTGGTAGGCAAGCCAGGCTGTCTCATCCTTGGGATGGGTTGCATTTTGCCTATGCATTTTTGCAAGGTGTAGCACGCACTGGGTATCATGGGGTTGGAGCTGCCTTAGCAGTCTGGCTGGTGCAAGTTTGAAGCAATGTGGTTGCTCTAAGAATGCTGAATTGAGATTTGGTCCTGCTGCACTCGGTGCTGTACAAATGCAGACACCTTCTCTGCAAATCCTGGCTCCTGAGATGAGTCAGGATAGGATGAGAGGCCTTGAGAATGGAAGTTTACCTACAAGATCACACAGCCAGCCACTGGTGAGACTGTATGGTACATGCTGTATGGGGCACACAGGACCCTGAAGATGCAGAGACTGAGTTTTGTTGGAGATCCCTGAATCATGTGGCACTTCCCTGCTACTCAGTCCTGCATGTCCTACAGCTAGGAGCTTGCTTTAGCTCTTCTCCCTGAGGTTTTAGAGCATAGTACTGTTGCAGCTGATGAAAGGCTGCGTGGGTGACTGGAGAGACTGCCTCAGGCTGGGCTTTGTACTGGGCTGATCTGAGGGAGGGAGGATTGCCTGGCCCTTCTGCATTTTGGGGAAGGTTGGCACATCCCATTCCTGCTTGCCATCCTTGGGAAGGGCAGTGTGGGCTTCAACAGTTCCAAGCCAGGGCAGAGGCCTGAGGGATCGCTCTGTTTCATGTCACTGTGACCCCTCATTTTCCTTCTCTCTGTAGCCAATAGAAAAGCTGGTGGCTCTTCTGAACACCCTTGACAGATGGATCGATGAAACCCCACCAGTGGATCAACCTTCTCGCTTTGGGAACAAAGCCTTCAGGACTTGGTATGCCAAACTGGACCAGGTGAGCATGTCTTTCATGTGCAGTGTTAAATGCAGCTCTTACAGGAGGGCAGCATGTTCAGCACGGATAGCAGAATGACTCCGTCATCGTGTGGCAGCTGAGCAGTCTACAAAGGATTTGTGCAGATAAGCTGTGAAGGATCCATCTCTTGATATATATCACTTACTCCTGATTTGTTGCTGTCTTCACCTCTTACGAGACCATATGGTCAATGTAAATGCTCTTTGATGGGTTTCCAAGTCCTGAATCAGCCTTTGGGGTCCTTCAAGCCCAAGGAAGACCTTTGCTTTGTAACTATTAGCGAACAGGTGACAGAGAAGATCAGAGGAAGGTTGTGAAACTGCTTGACATTCTTCATCTCAGAGTACATGCCTACATCCAAGCAGGAATGTCCTTTTGCAGGTGGTCTGCTGCTCTGTTAATGCTTTAGTCCTGTGGGTGAGCTAGTGGGTAACTGAGCTGATGTCTCTTTCTTTTCCTCTGCAGGATACATGTGGCCTGGATAAGTGTTAGGATGAGCTCTTCCCAGAATTATTCCATTTCTCTGTTTCTAGAATAGGCAAATTCTCTCCTCTGTCATGCTGGCTCTTACATGTGTAAGAGTGCACCATTGTTGCTTTCCCCTCTGCATCAATATGTGAGCGTTTTTTTGCCCGTGGGGACTGTGACAGATGTACACTCACATGGGGGAGTCTTTTGTGTCTTCCAGGAAGCAGAAAATTTGGTGGCAACAGTGATCCCCAAACATTTGGCTGACGCTGCACCAGAAGTGGCCGTGTACCTGAAAGAATCCGTGGGGAACTCTACCCGCATTGATTATGGCACAGGTACCTGAGCACGCTCAGTGGCTGAGACTGGTCTCCTTTGGGTAGTGACCCTTTCAAGCCTTGTGCTGGGTATATTTAAATATGTTTTAGCGACTTTTCTCTGTGTCAGTTTGGTACAAACACTTTCTTCCTCACCCCAACATTCGTTGTGGGTTGTGACACCCTTCACATGTCTCATCTGAGGAAACATGAATCGAGCTGTGCAAGCCATTCTGGGATGAACTGTAGGAGTAGCTTTACTGCATATAGCAGTGTTGCACAGCTGATCTGCATCAGGCAACTTAGAGGAATAAAATGTAATTGCTTAAATAGGAAGCGGACTGGGAAGCAAGGTCATAGACAGCAGGAAGTGTCTCGGGGTCTGGTGTTCCTTGGAGGTGACACTGCTGTTTAGAGAAGGACTTTAAAATCTGAACACTGAAGCATTTTGTACCTGCGAAGATACTGAATTGCAGGCTGGAGTAACCACACTGGCTTCAGTTAGACCTAAATGCAGAATCTTTGCTTTGAAACCATGTGGTTACTGCATGCTTTGCTCCTCTGTCTGGAGGACAGGTGTGCTGAGATGGATGTGCTAACCAAAGGGCAGAAGAGTAGGACACTGGATACAAGGAAACATGACTTCAGATTTGGGCACGGAGGGGAAGAGGAGGAAGACTTGGGTAAAAGGATGAAGAGCTGGAAGTTGAGCAGTGCTTGCTAGGAAAGCTGCAGCTCACCGGCACCAGGGGGAGATGTTGTCTTTGGAAAGGGACCCACAGGCATGGGTTTTGTCAGCTCAGGGAAGGAATTTCAGTCTTTGCTCCCCTCCTGTGTCCCCCAAGCAAGTGTCCCATGTTGTAGCTGAGAGTGACTGGAACATGGATGTACTTTGTTCCTACACTGGGAGCTGCACTTTTTTACCATGTGGAGCTGTTGCTCTTGTACTTTTTCTTGTTCTGTGGTCCCTTCCACAAAAAGACATTGCTCTGATTTTGCTGGTTGTTTCTTTTCCCTGCTGCTAGCTGGAGGACCAAGCTGCAGAGGGTCAGCCAGAGATCCCAGTACCTTCTGGGACGGTCTGTTCCTGCCAGCATCATGGGATCTGCATCCTTCCGACACAGATATTTTTAAGTGGGAGGAAATCTGTTTACTTGCAGATGTGAGGTTCTCTCATATCCTCTGAGCAGACGGCTCTGCAGTGCTCCACATGCCCTGCTGTGCTGAGCTCCTGAGAAGTCCCTGCCTTGCTCCCAGCACCCCCACTTGGAGCTGTATTCCCTCAAGAACTTTTCTCTCAAAGTTAATAACCACCTTATGAATATCTAGAAGGCATGCTTTGGGTGGGTGCTGTGTGGGGATGAAATATTGTCAGCTTTTGTGATAATGGGATAAGGCAGAACCTTAGGGACAGCGGGCTGGGGCTTTTTGTGTGGAAATGTGACTATTTTGATTTTTGAAGAGCTGCTGTATTCACCATAAGGTTGTCTTCAGGACCAGAAACACCCATGTCACATCTCATTTCTTTTCGCTCTAGGACATGAAGCTGCGTTTGCAGCCTTTCTCTGCTGCCTCTGCAAAATTGGTGTTCTCAGAGTGGATGACCAGATGGCCATTGTCTTTAAAGTATTTAACAGGTGAGATACCAGAAGGAGGAGGGCTGGAAACATTGGGCCACTTGAGGGCAGATCCCAGACATGACCCCTTCCAGCTGTCTGAGATGTGTGAGACACTACCACCTGTTCTATACATTGTACTCCTCCTGTAGGTTGGGCTGATTGTGGCCTCTTCCTTCCACTCATCCACACCCATGTGGAAGTGAGGAACTATAAGAAGATCCTCTGCCTGGGATATGAGCTGCATAGAGCAAGGGCCTTCTATGTCTAGCTAAAGAACATGAGTGCTGAAGGGCTTGCTGGCCTACACAAGAAGGGCAAAGAGAGAAAAGCAAACACAAATTTAGGAAGAAGCAGATGTGTGCTTTAATAGAGTATAGCACATCCTCTGTTAGAAGCTCTGTACCTTTCTGGAATGTTATTGATACTGCAAGGTATTTGGATGAAGTTCTGTGATTTGCGATAGACAGGAATATCTGGTCAATTGTTACATCTCTTCAGGCATTAAAAAAAGTAATCTGTGAAGCTGGCAGGCCTCCACTGCTCCTCAAGATGTGTTTCCAACCCAGGAGGTGGAGTTGGTAGTGATAAAAACCACTAGACTGGGCATGTGGAGTCCAGAGATCTAATGCAAGTTGCATCACTGGCATGAAAACGATCTCCTTCAATAGTACTTCCAGCTTTAATTTTCCACCTAATTAGAAAGGTTTGGAAAACTTGTTTGAAGAGAGGTGATGCTGAATGTTCATTGATTGCAACTTAATCAAAGTGGGCCTTGCTCTGGGAGCTCATCATTTTCCTTCTGTTAACTTGAGCCATTTGCTCTGTCTCAGGACCCAACTTTTAGTGCTTATTCAGCTGTTAAACCTGATCCGTGCTTTTCTGTTGGGTTCAGAAGTGAGCGGGGGGCCCTCCAAGAGTGGATGGTCTGTTTGGATCTCCCATGTGGAGGGAGAGATCTGAATTTTGTGTCTGGAGTCCAGAAGACAGCCTTGTCTGAACCCTTCCCTCTCTTTTGTCTCAGGTACCTAGAAGTGATGCGAAAACTTCAGAAGACCTACAGGATGGAACCTGCTGGCAGCCAGGGCGTCTGGGGCTTGGATGACTTCCAGTTTCTACCTTTCATATGGGGCAGTTCCCAGCTGATAGGTACTAATAAAAATCTGCTCATGTCCCAGCCTGCCCTCTGCCCTGTCTGTCTAGGTTGCAAAGATAATGGGGCTTGAGACTGACTTTTAAATTCAAATGTGTCAGGTCTGTGTGTAATACAGCAGCAGAGTTTGCTTGGGGCTTGGATTTTTTTCTCAGGTTTCCAAACAAAGCTATTTGTTTAGTCCAGGAGGTGGAAAGCTTCCATGTACGGTACATCTGTCTTTGTTGCAATGACTATAAGCTTTTTGAGAGGAGAGTCTCTCCTCTGTTTTTGACACTAGAGTACACATTTTCTGCCCTGGGGAGTTTACCAGTTTCACTGCTAAGGCGTTGGAGGTGAGATGGAAGGCAGCAGCTCTGTGCTGATTTCTGAAAAGTTCTGGTGGGAGAGCCCTCTTTGTGAAAGAGGGATGGGACAAAGCTTGACTGAGTTTGGTCTCAGAAGGAGACATCATGCAGGTTACTTTCTGTTGTCTTTTACTCTTTTCAGACCATCCAAATCTGGAGCCTCGGCACTTTGTTGATGAGAAGGTGGTAAATGAAAACCATAAGGACTTCATGTTCCTGGAGTGCATCCTCTTCATTACAGAGGTGAGGTTTTTCCCACAGGGAAGTTCTCATACTAGGTACTTAGCTCTGGCTCTGGTTTTCTCTTTCTCCTTTGTTTGCTGTAATGGAGCTGTGCAGAAGATCCACTGTTGTGTCTGAGGTGCTCTCCTTGAATGAGCTGAAACTGGAATATTGAGGGGAAAGTGTGATTAAGGGAGATGGGCTGTGGATTGCTGTTGAAGGGAGCTGTAACAAGAGCAAACAAATAGCCTTGGATCAGCCAATGGGAACTTGGATGGAGAAGACTGGTGCTAGCAGGTATGCTAGAAGGATGAAGTGGGAGCTGCAGAACAGTTGGGCTTGCCAAGATAACCTCCCTTCCCTGCAGTCCTTGGGCACTGCCTGGGCCTTCCTTTGCTTAGGGCAGACTCCAATACCTCTGTGCAGTTTGGTCTCCTCCAGATCTGAGCAGATTCTCCATTAAATGCATGAACCATCTGGAGGAGAGACAGTGCTGAGGTTAGCCCAGCTGTTATCAGGACCACTATCAGCAGCATGTTTCTGCTCAAGTTCTGTTGGGCCCTTGGGCAAGGGACTGCTGATACTCAGTGTGTTGCCAACCACCGGCAGTGTTTCTAAATGAAGGAGGTGATGGTTTCTCTCAGCTGGCCGTGCTTGTGCTGTCCACCTTGCTGCATGGTCTGGGCAGGCAAAGTGAGAACCACATGCTCTGTTGTGGCGAGGGATTTCCTGTCTATGGCAAGGAGGAGTTGATGGGATTAATTTTGAAGGACAGAGTGCAGTTCTGCCCCTTTGTTCTGTTCACTTTTCCCCCTCCTTGCTTCTCTCATTTAGCAATTAGATGAGAAGGGAGGTTACAGAGAGTGAACTCAGCCTTTCATGTAGGAAATTTTCATAGGAGCCTTTGGCCCAAACCCCAGGAGGTGCAGCATCAAGTCGTGCTGAGTCCAGTAGGGTTTGTCGGTGCTCAGCGCCTCGCAGGATTTAACCTTCAGTGCAGACTTAAATCGTGCTGTGGATGGTGAAGAGACTGAGCTGAGGACAGGAAATCCATTCCTGCTTCATCCTCATGGGAAGTGGGAGCAGAGATGCATTTTGTTCTCTGCCTGGATAGCACAGATGAAGAAAACTAGCCTGTTAAAAATGTAAGTGCCTGCAATTCTTCATGTGTGCAGAGCATTCTGCAGTACACAGATGACATGTAGAGCTCAAAATACACAGCACCATACTGCTTCGGGTCACTCCACCTTTGCCTGCAGAAAGGTACCTTTTCAGTAGGCATTTTTAAGAAGTGATTTCAGTTCTCTTTTGCACTTACTCAGAATCATGGAGTTTTTCTCTTGAGTTCCTCAGTGCCACCTGGTGGCAGGGAAGCCTCCTCTCTGGTGTGAGCCCCTGAGAGGTTGCCACGACCTGCATTATCAAACGTGTAATATTTGCAACCCATATTTGTGCAAGCACTGTTCCTTTTCTTTTTTTTTTCTTTTTGGTGAAGATTTTGCTTTTTAAAATGGGATTTTCCTCCTTCAAATGCCCAGAAAGTTTGTTCCTGCCGCTAGGGGGGGCTGGGGCAGCCCTGAGTGCTGCTTTCTCTCCAAAAATCAACAACAAAACAAAAATAGCAGGGGGGGGAGAAAGGGTACAAGGGATTAATGATTTTAATAAATGAATGACATTATTTCCTTCTGAGCTATTCGTCTGAAAACAGCTCTCCTGTAAAGGCGTAGAGCAAATAGCAAATGCTGCAGCGGTTCCCATGGTGGGTCTGGTAGGTTTTACTGACCCAAGAACAGGTTTTGGTCCAGCAAGCTGTGACCAGGCTACGTGTGTTTTCTTTCAACCAAGAGAATATTCTCTTGAGCAGATATTTTTTTTTCTCAGCCTCTGGGTGACGTTTCAGGGATGTGAATGTACGCCGTGGTGGTGTTTGCCACGTGTATGTTTAAACCTCAGACTGTTAAAGTAACAGGGAGGTGATGTCCAGTTTGAACCTGCTGGAACCTCCGCCCTGCAGTGCCACCCCGCTGCACGTGGACATGGCAGCAAGCCTTATGCAAGCTGGCCTGTTGTTGGCTAATGTGAGGGGTGTTTCTAATGCTTGGTCCTTGAATGGGAGGCTCATGGAGGTGGCTGGAGCGTGAGCTATCCCCTGCTGCCACCTTGTTCTGCTGAGACAAGCTGCAGGGAGATGCCCGAGGGTGTGAGGTTGGTTTGGGACCATCCCAGCGTGTGATGGAGCCACCAGTGCTGCAGCCATGGTGGGGTCCTGCCTGTGTCTGTGCTCTGAATGCAAGGAGAAGGATTCTGGCGATTGCAAACCACACGGATGCTGTCTTTGCACAGCACGGGACAAAACCCAGAGCAGAGGCTGCCAGCTCCTGACCCTGCTGAAACCAAAGCCTGCTGGAAGCGTCGCCTCCCCTGGGCACCTTCCTGCAGGAGACGTGCGGAGGCGCGAGGCGGCCGGGGCTGTGTTGCTTTAAGAGCCCAGGGCAGGCAGCAAGAATTTCATCTTCAATCTGGCTTCTAAATTTGGAGGTTTGGGAAGGGAGGGCTCGGGTTTCGGCTGGAAGGGAAGGAGCTGACAGGAAAGCACAGCTTCAGCCGTCCCCCTCCCCCAGTTACTGACAGAGGAACCATTTACAAAAGGCTGATTCTCTTGGGAACTGAGAGGCAGGAACGCAGCGTCTGTGAGTAATTTCCTGCTCAATATGGCTGCTCTGACTCACTCCGTTCCCCTGGGGTCACTGCGGGACTGCAGCGCTCTCGCTGCCGCTCTTGCTCCCCCCAGCTCGCTCCGTTTCTCTCCCTCTTCTCCCTTTGTGGGTGGAATGAGCTCATTTTCTCCCTCATCCCCTTTCTCCCCTCCGCCCCAGTTTGAAACAATAGCCGTGCTTCCCCTTGCTGGGCACGCGGGGTCCAGTGGGCCGTGGTCACAGCAGGGCTGGAGCATGGGGCCGGCTGGCTGAGCTGGCTGCCCCCTGTTAGTCTGCTGCAGCTCAGGAATGGGGAGGAAAGCAAAGCACACGTGTGGGGGCTGCTGCAAGCTGTGCCCATGCGAAGGACGGCAATGCTGGAGAGGAAGGTTTGGCATCAGAACGCATATCAGCAAATCAGCCTCACCAGGGGAAGCTCTGTGCCCACTGAGCTGCCCAGCACACAGGGCTCAGCCACGCGTGTGCTCCCTGCTCCCCTGCCACGTGCAGCCCGTAGTGTGGTGCCCGCCGGTGCCAAATCCTCCTGCCTGATGGCACGCCGTCTCTGTCAAGTGATGCTGTGCTTTGTCTATCTGCACGTTTCATCTTGTATATCTGCAAGGGAAACATGCACGGCGGAGGGGAGCGGGGATGGCTCGGTGGCTCATCACTCATTCTTCCGCTCATGAGAGCCATAGAGGGGAATGGGGACAGGTCTGTGCAAAACAGCTGCAGCCTGAGGTCAGCCCATTTGAAGCATGTTGTCTTTCCAGGTAATGTTTTTTTTTTCCCTCCTCTCTTTTCCTCCTCTCCTTTTTTACTGCCAGCTAAGGCCGTGCAGACCTTGCAGAGGGGCAGCAGCAGTTTCACAAAGCGAATCGAGCAGCCTCGCTTCCTTTTAGAGCACTGTGTTTGGAGGCTGTTTTCCCACCCTCATGCCAGGCCTGTGTGTGCGTGGAGGGAAGGAGTTGGTTGTTGGAGCCGAGAGCAAGAGTCCAAGAGATTCCTCTCTCCCCATGCTCCTTTCTAGCGTGAGCTTCGGCCTTGTGGTTTCTGATGTCATGGGAACTTTGCTCACTCAGAGAGGCTGTGTTATATTTCTTCCTCTCGCTCAGGATCTGTTTTTGTTCATGGTGAAGAGGAGAGAGAGCTACCAAGGGAATCTGCATGCAACCATCCCTGATTGCAGCTTCCCCCTTGCCCTCCCTGCTCCACACCCCTCTTCCTGGGAGGAGGAACACCAAAGTGCTTAAACAGAAAAACACCCCGGGGTGTGCGCTGCAAGCAGGCAAGCTGCAGCTCTGAAGCCTGTTTGGAGTGGGGCTTCAGTGGGTCCCCTCCTGTCCCAGGTGTGGGCACGGGGCTGCTGCTGACCTGCACTGCCCTCTGCATGTGGGGAAGGCAGCAGTGGTTGTCTGTGCTGCTTGTTGATTAGCTGAATGGGGAATGAGTCATTTTCTTGGAAAGCCCAGCAGTGCTGAGCAGGGAGGTTTCTGGGTAGAATAGGAACAGCGTTAAGCCAAGCTCTACTTGGAGGGAGAATAGGACTTACGTGGGGTTTTATAACGTAGCCATTAACAGGGAGGTGTGCATAGGAAGGTTTGATTAGAGAAGTGTGGCAGGAAAAGGCTTAATTTCGTCAGGGAGGTGGGGAGATGGAGCACCATGGCTTCATGCACTGCGGCTGCAGCGGGAGGGAGGGAGGAACAGCACAGTGGGGTGGCTGACATGTGGCTCACTGGGCTGGTGGGAGTGTTAGCTTGGTGAGCGTGAGTCACCGCTGGTGCACAGCTCCTGCATGGCCCTGCTCCTCAGCCCTGCTCTCGGGTCTCTTTCAGATGAAGACGGGCCCCTTCGCTGAGCATTCCAACCAGCTCTGGAACATCAGTGCCGTACCCTCCTGGTCTAAGGTCAACCAGGGCCTCATCCGCATGTACAAGGCAGAGGTGAGTGCCGGGGGTGGGCAGGGGGAGGCTGGTTCACGCTTTCCTAGTTGGCCACACAGGTCCTTGTGTCTGCTTCGTTGTGGATCAGCTCTTTGCTGCCTGCACCTCGTGCCCGTTGGTGCGGGGCCTGTCACAGCCAGCTATGCTCCTTGCTGCGTGGCTCAGAAGAAGGTGCTGCCGGCCAGAAGGCTCCTGCCTGCACAATGTTTGCCCCCAAACCAGTCCCAAAACAGTGCTTCTTTCAGACATGGCTTTTGCCATTTCTTGTCTTTCCATAGTACAAGTCTCAGGTCTTCAAGTTAGGACCAGTACTGTGACGCACATCCTTCTGATTCCCACACTGCTGTTTTCCCAGCTGCAGGAGACCCAGTTGAAACCCCCATCCCATGTTTCAGGAGCACCAAAGCAGCTTGAATGCCTCCTGCCCATCTCTGCTGGCTGTCAGTCCTGTCCATGTAGTGCCCCAGACCAGTGAGGCACAGCCTGCAGTGGGGCTTGGTGGTTCTCCATGGGCTCTGCAGGCTTTCCTGGCAAACCCTGACCCAGAGAACTGGGCAATTTTGGCTGTCCCTTATCTCCTTCCTGCTCAAGCTAACCCTGAGCTTGGGGAAGCAGGGCAGGAATTGCCACATCTGGGCCTTCTGCTTGAACTGACTGAGAGGCAGCATCTCTTGCTGGGAAGGCCAGCACTGTGCTGGCCCTGCCGGAGCAACAGATTACACAGCTGCCTACTGTGGGAGGTGCATCAGTCCCCTTGGGTAGGGCTTGCAGGAGTTATTCCTGCACCCTGTGGTCTCTGCTCATGCCAGCCATGCTCCTGTTTGTTGCTGGGACGTGGGGCAAAGGCTGGGCGGGCAGCTCGAGCGCACAAAGGGGTTAACTGTGCCGAACTTGGCGCACTCCCTCCCCCAGCCCTTCCTCTGTGCTTCACATCCTGTGTTTAGGTTCCAGGCCACATACCTCTCTAATCTGCGAGGTGTCACTCCCAGGCCCGCTGGCTCCTTCCGCCCCCAGCTCAGCTTTCCTCCCAGCTTCCAGGAGGAGAGCAGGGCTGGGGGTCGACCCCCAAGGGGTGCATCAGTGCTGCCCCTCTGGATCTGCCCCGGCTCAGAGCTCCATCCCTGAACCACTGCCTTCCAGGGAACTCTGAACTGGAGGCTCTGATGTGAGAGAAAAGGGTCTCAGGGGGAGCCCCCAGCCCTGAGAGCGCAGCTGAAGGGCTGTTGCCTCCTCCACAGCACTGCCTTTGATCTTCCCTCGCCTTTGGGTATTCTCCAGGCACTCTGTGGTGTCCTGTGCTGTTTGGGTGCCCCCACCAGTACCCAACGTGCCCTGTTACTGTTTGGTTGGTTCCTTCTGGAGCTTGACAGGGACGTGCCTGCAATGCAAGGGCATGTACACTAGTGTTTTGGGGTCCCTGTGTGCTGGCAGTGTTACATGGCCTTCTGCGGACAACACAACTCCGGGAATCCATCAGGGCATGGGAGCGGCCATGGTTGTTTGTAGGTGCACCCATGGCATGGGCTTCTTTATGTTAAATAGCAGATGACACTCTCTGTGGAAATGCTGAACCTGATGCTGGTGGGTTTCTAGAAACACCTAGAGATGTGGCTGTGTTGGGGGAGAATGCAGAAGCTGCTGGGAAGAGTAACAGAAATTTAGGCTAAGGTATGGAAGACATTGAGTGAACTGAACTGTTTTGTGACTTCAAATTTAGCTTGCTCCAAGAACGTTTGCAGATCTTAAAGGACTGATCTTAAGTGTATGGTCCTCACGCAGCAGTGTTTTCTCCGGGCGCTGCACAGTGCCTACATTCACTTGGATGGAGAAACTTACTGGAAATCAGAGTTCCCACTGATTCCTGGTATCTGCTTACAGGAGCCTCCCACCCCACTGCTGGCTCAGCCATTTCCTTGCCCAGCTGGGGAGGAAGGGTGAGCGTGGACATCACCTTAGAATTGTAGAATTAGTGTCTGCTGGATGTTCCCAGCTGCATTGCCTTCACCTTTGCTGTCTTTCTCTAATTAGGCACTGCCAATATTAGCAGAAGATAAGTGAGCCAGCAGCCCCACGGACTGTCACAGAAGCTGTTTGCCTCGAGCTCGATGAAGATCTGTGACAGTACTTGGGTTGGAGGGAGGGAAGAGGGAAGGTTTGGGTTTGTAATGTTTTTTTGTCTAGCTGGTTAACGTGAGAGCAAGATTTCCTCCTCACCCCCTTCTTCCTACTGCATCTTCACCCTCTGTTCACACTCTGTAATTAGATCAGATGAAATCCAGGATGGAGTCTCCAGCCAGCAGTGTGGCAGTGACTGGGAAGTGCTCAGTGCTGACTGCTTTTGTGCAGAGGCAGCAAGGCAAAGGGCTCGGTCGCTTGGAGCAGACGAGCTGAAATCAGATGCTCACTCACAACCTGCTCATGCTTGGCAGAAGTGCAGCAGTTCCCAGGTCTGGTTTGTTTAAAATGCGGTGTGAATGCTTTGGCTCTTCTCTGTCCCCTCTATGGGGTGACTTGATGACTTTAAACAACCAGCACAAAGCCCAAGCACATCCATGTGCCCTCGCCTGGATCCGTGCACTTTCGGATGCTTGTTACGGGGTCTGTGGACAGAGAGTACATTCAAGGCAACGTATCTTCTGCTCCATGTATTTATGAAATCTCAGATGTGTCTATTTATAATATAAATATAATGGGTGCAGAAGTGTTAGCTTGGAAGTGCAAGGGCTTTTCATATTCTCTCCTTCAAAGGCAAGTGAAGAAGTTGACAGAATAGAGTGTGGCTAAAGCAGCAGCCTTGATGTTTTTCCCCTGAGCCTGCTTTTGAGTCTCCTGACCTTTCCTTCTCCACTGCAGTCAGATGGGAAATACTTTCCATTGTAACTAACCTAGTCCCAGTTCCATCTTTAAAGGTTGGACGTGATGCTGGATTCTACTCCCCAGTTGAGTCTCAAACCAGGACTTTGGCATAGTTGGGATGACAGGAAGAAAGAGAATAAGCTTGTCCCCTCTTGTCAAGCTAGCATTGGCTGCATCAGTTCCACCTGCAGGTGACACAGGAGTGTCCTATCCCCTGGAGCCTTAATAACCCAGAGAAATTGTCCTAGTCCTGATGGAGAGAGAAGTTTCTCTGCTCATCTCTTCTTGTGCTGTTGGTATGTTAAATGAGGGGGATTCTTGCTCTTCCCGCTGGTGGTTCAGTCTCTCCATCAGGAGTCCAAACCAGTCAGGTTTTCTGTGGGGACTCCTTGGAACCAGATGGGATGACATTTCCAGCTGTCAAATCTCCAGTATTGCTTCATGTCACTGCTATCCCATGCTGCTTCCTCTGAGGATTTGCTGGAGTGGTTGTGCTGGGAGATACACTGGCTGCTCTGAGCCTTTGGAAAGTGTTTGGGAAGCTTAGAGGGTGATGTGCCCTGATTGGAGCAGGACTTGTTTCTTCTTTCTGCTGGACACTGTGTCCCATGTGGAAGAGAAGTCCCCATTGCAGTGAGGAGGTCTGCAGCCCTTCTGGTCAGCACAGCCCCAGGTAATGTGGGTGATATTAGTGTAGATGCAGCTATTGAGTTGATGCACACGTGCTGCTGAGGTTTGTGTGTCTGGATGTGAATCCATTCCATGCTCTGCATGAGTTTTGGGCAGTCTGAATCTGTAATGACTCAAAGAATAAAGCTCTGAGCAGCTCTGACAGGCAGGTTTTGGAAAACTTGGATGTGGTCATTGACTGCAGTCACTGGTCTTCCTGCTCTGGCAGGGAGGTGAGCAGAAGGGACGTTCCTGTTCCAGCACAGAGCCCATCTTAGCTGGAGAAAGCAGCTCTGAGCTGAGCTGCCTCACTGGGGATGTGTGAGATTGATCTGTGATCCTTGCTCCTATCCTTACTCTCTGATGGGAGTGGAGATTCCAGGAGTGAGGGCTCTTTGGGAATAGGATCGCATCTTAAACAGTGGCAGCAAAATTGCTAGTGCTCGTTTATTGAAGGCCTGAGAATCTGCAATGCAGCGTGGGCAGCGCCTTGTGGCTGCAGGATGGTGCTCAGAGCTGGAGCGTGGGCACTGTCCTGGCGAGGGAGAGTCTCTTCCCTGGGGGTTTCTGCAGTTCTCAAAGGGTTTGTAGGGTGAAGCTCTTCCAAGGGATCAGCTAGAGCAGCAATGAGAGGGTGGTGAGAGAGAAAGCTGCTGACATAAACACGCCTCTTCTGCTCATGCTCCCGGCCTGAATTTCAGCAAGCAAAAGAGTCTGGCTAAAAGGAAGGGAATGGAGATGTGAGGTGTTACTGGACTGAAGAGCCTACTGGGAATGTGGAGTGAGGGACGTGGGACTGATCCCCGCGCAAGCACACAGCTGAGCCAGCGGCCCTGAGCTCACTGCCACCCGCGGCCGGGCGCAGCTCTGGCTGCCTGCGGGCAGTGGGGGTGTGTGCTGAACTCACCCCTCTTTGTTTCCCCTCCTGCAGTGCCTGGAGAAGTTCCCTGTGATCCAGCACTTTAAGTTCGGCAGCCTGCTCCCCATCCAGCCTGTGACGTCCTAAGGAGGCCGCGGGAGGAGCCGAAGCAGCGGAGGTGTAGCGTGGCACTCTTCCTCCTCCCCTCACCCCCTCCTCATCACCTCACCCATTCCACAGCCCATCCATTCCTGCACATCCTCATCGGCACCTGCAGACCCAGAGCACTCGGCCTTGCACGGGAGACGGGACCGGAGCGGCTCCTCCTGCAAGTCCCCGCCACGAGGATGTCTCACAAGTGACTGAGGGGCTGTGCCCTCCGCTCTGCTGCCGTGTGCGGATCTGGCTGTGTGAAGGGGGTTCACCGGGGGCCGCCTGGCAGCAAAACCCTCTGCTTTCCTTCCCAGGAGGAAGGGGGTGTGGAGGGGAGGAAGGCACGTGTGTATGCGCTGGGCACTGGTAACAGCAATTTCCCTTTTGGAATGTCATTGAATTTTCCTGTTGCTGTTTGGTTTGGAAACCGTTGCAGTGGGTGAGGTGTGAGCCTGCACGTGTCTGTAGGCAGGGCACCTTTGCTCTTAGGGGGGGGGGGGGTTCTTAAATGGGAAAGGGGGAGCAGCGGGGAGCCCAGGGTACCACCTCACCCTTATCCTGAGTAAGGAAAGCCACCTCCCTCCTTCCGTCATCTCTTCTGCAAGCTTCCCTGGCTCGTCCTTTCACAGTACCACCTCTCATGTGAAGCGAAGAGGCTGTGAGGTCTGAGCTGGTTTTAGAGCTGGGAATGGCTATGCAAGGACTGCTGAGTGGTACCTGCTCAGGCTCCCTGCCCTCTGTAGCTAATGGGCACAAGACATCACACGTTCACACACATGCATTGCTGTTTAGGGATCAGCTGGGTCCAACCTGCCCTCTGTGCTCTCCTCTCCTCCTCCTCTGTGCTTTGCTGCCCAGGGGCTGAGCTGACCTCAATGGCACGAGGTGGCCATGGTTGCTACTGCTTGGTCATAAATTAGGACGACAGCCTCATAGCAATGGATTTCCCCATAAAGCAGCACGTTCCCCAGCCCTTTTAGGGAGGCATCTCTGGAGTGAAGGCAGCATGGGGTAAGCATGCAGCTTAACATGCACTTATATACCTGTGCTGGAAACAAAAAGCATAAGTAGCCCAGGACAGCAGGTTTTATCTGGAGAAAGCTCTCTTCCCTTTATCATTCCCTGCTGGTGCTGCTGTGCATCCCAGGCAGCAGGACCAGGCTTCCAGTGCCAGCAGCAGCTCGGAGTTGGGAGAATGAATGGAGCTGCGGTCCTGATCAGCACCAGCATCACTCAGAGGGCAGAAATACCTGGAGCTGTTGTGTCCATATGTCTTGGCTGAGGTGGCCTACAAACCTGGGGAGGGGAGATCTTAGGGTTCCCAGGCTGGGTTTAGCAGGGGGTGAGCTCTGGCTGGGGCTGGAGGCAGCTGTGTCCCTTCTCTGGCTGCTTACCTTTTGTTGATGCACTGCTAAATAAGAGGCAGCGAAGAGCAGGTGGCTGCAGAGCTTTCTGCCACTGTCCTGAGCCGGGTGGGACAGGGCATGGATCTGAGCTGCCTCAACCAACTATAGATGTGCGTTTTAAATAATGAAAGACTCAAGTCTTGTTCTGATCTCAAATTGTTAACGAGATGTGTGTGTCACCTTGGCTTTACAAGTGGGAATAGGGCTGGAGCCCTGTGCTTGCCGGGAGCCCGCTGCTGGTGGAGCAGGGTGGGAGTCAGCACCTGGAGCAGACCTCAGGCTTCTCCTTCTGCATCCCCTCTCCTTGCTGTGTGGCTTCTGGCAAGTGTCACCACGCTGTAACTGGCTGCATGGCATCTGGCTGGTGAGGGCTGAGCTAAAGCCTGTGGCTTCCCAAAGCCGCCCAAGGGCTGGGGATACGTCTCTCCCAGTAATCCTATGGAAATGGGGCTTCCACGTAAAAGGATGGGTGGGAATGTCAACGTCCACACCCTACGTACCGGGAGGGACACCCAGACTGAAACACAGCACCAAAAAAAGGGTGGGGAGATGCTTCCTTCCCCTGTGGCCGCTCTGCAGGGTTGGTACCCACAGAGGAGGTGTGAAGAGGCTCACGGGTAGCTCTTGCTTGCCTGAATTTGTGCTTCTGTCCTGCTGGGGCTTTCTGGACTTGGAGCAGCTCATTCTCGTCTTACACCGTGCGGGATGTATCTCTGTAGTGTGGCACTTGGCTGCTTGCCTTCCTCCAGCTCCCAGCAGTGAGCGCGGGCTCTCGGGGCTCAGCTCCTCTCCCGCAGCTCCGCCATCAGCAGCGCCCGGGGCCGGAGCAGCTCCCCAACCCCCCGACATTGTGGTTTTAATTAAAGTCTCTGTGTTTTGCACCGGCGCCTGTGTTGGTCTCTCCTGCGTGGGGTTTGTCCCCTCTTTGTGGTGCTGGGAAGATGCTTTGCAGAGCCACTCGCCTGTTTGTTGGTCGCGTGCACGCACCAAAACCAACTCGTTGTTGAACTGCATGAAGCGAGCGCATCCGGGCTGCCCGCGTCCCCCTGCTAGCCTCTCCTTCTGTGATTGATTGATTGATTGATTGATTGAACCACTGTGCTCCATCTGCCCCTCCCTCCCGGCTGGGATTTGGCACCCGGGTGCTGCGCCACCAAATACCTCTCGAAGATCAGAGACTCTCATGACCAAAGGCCGTTTGAGCCGCGCTTCTGAGGCTGAGAACTGGAACCCTTTTCCTTCAGATGTTTTTCCTGTCCTGCCGCAGGTGCTGACTCAGCACTTCCAGCATCAGTTTAGCTCAGCAGCTTTGTTGGACGTCTGTAGAAAATTATACCTGGAACTTCTCAGGAGCTGGCATAGCTGCGCTTTGGTTTCTTATCTTCTCCGTCAGCACGGGGCCGGCTGTGCGAGCGTGCGTGGATGGGAGCGGGGAACGTCATCTTGGGTCAAACATCCGTGCGTTCGTCTCGGATGCATCCCTGGGTGAGCACAGCAGACACAGTGTGGGTTTCTCCCCGTTGAGCAAGCTGGGATTTTCAGTGCACTTCTCAGAGCTGGGCCGTGCCGGGCTCAGGGGCTGCCGTGCTGCTGCTGGTTCGTGTTCCACAGGTCAGCACCGGCCTTCCCCGCCTCTGTCTTTGCAGCCCTCTTTTATAAATGCTCGTGACAGCTGGTAATAAATGAAGTACGAGCTGGGAGAAGCGGCCTCACGTGGTGGTGGTGGTAGGAATAAAAACCAGAACTGTGCTGTGGCATCGCTGCTGTATTCACTTCTCATCCAAACCCGAGCCGATGTGCTGCTGGGAGCCTTCTGCGACGGAACGGGTCGTGGGTGCTTCAAGGAGGGCTTTCATAGAGTCATAGAATGGCCTGGGTTGAAAAGGGCCACAGTGATCACCGAGTCTCAACCCCCTGCTATGTGCAGGGTATCCAACCACCAGACCAGGCTGCCCAGAGCCGCATCCAGCCTGGCTTTCCTGGCCCAGGTGTAGGATGTAACAGGGCTCCTGGAGGCCGTTCCGTGCTCCAATAGCCGAGAGAAGAGATGTTTGTCCTAATTAATGCGGCTTCACCTTCAGCGTTGAGCACCTTTCTCATCGACTGCTGAGTGTCCTGGGGAATGACCTTGTGAAAATGGTGCCAAACTGTGAACTGGAGTGAGCCCAGCTGGAGAAGGGCCGCTGCAGCTCAATGGGCTCCAGCAAAGGCCGGGCATCATTAGATTGGGCAGCCGGGAGAGGCCTTTGGGGGATGGAGGGGTTCTCCTGGTTCCCAGTTGCAGTGGTACCAATAAAAGCCGTCCAAATCCCTGCCCAGAACTGGGGCTCATTGGTGCTCAGTGCAGTGGAGGTGGGCTGGGCTCCCGCTGTGGGTGATGGCTGTGCCCTGCGACCCGCTGAGCTTTGGGAGAGAGGAAGAAGAGAAAGCAGAGAAGAGGTCCCACACCGTTCTTCTGCTTCTAAACCTCATGGGAGAGAGAAACCCAAGCAGTGCAGTCAGGATACCCAAATTGCCCATTCTGACGTGGGTTTCTCCCAGTTTGGTGCCAGGTATGGCACTGCTCTTCTGCAGCCTCCATGTAGGCACAGCGCTCTGAGCTCCATCCAGAACAAAAGAAACGCACAGTGTGCTGTAGGTAGAAGAGCAAACCACTCCAATGTTCCTGAGCATCCGTATGTCCTATCAGGGCTACGATCCCTATGAGCTGAGTGGTGTGGTGGCTATAAAGAAACTCCAGCTGGATTTTAAGGTACCGGAGGGCATTACTTATTGGACACCCCATGGGATACGGGAGGAGCTGATTGCTGGGAGTGGCCATTCCTCAACACATCCCTTCCTCTGCGTTCAGAGCAGGCACCTTTACAAACACGACTGCAGGTATTGCATCTCCCCTGCGATAAAACTCCCTTGCAGGCAGGAATAACACTTACAAAGAGGCTGTTTCAGAGATCATCAGCTCTCTATTAGCTCGCCTGCAATGTGCTCCGCTAGCAGCAGAGTTTAGTCTTCTCCAAATTACTGTAGAGGATTTGACTGTATCTTGCTGATCCATCCACATTTTAATTTCCTCTGCACGGATACATATTGCAGGATGCTGGAAATCCCCAAGCCCACTGGAGCTGCACGACTAGATGTTTCATCCTGTAACACCAATAAAATGTTAATGCATACTAATAGAGTCAGCAAAGGGGTTTATGGAGCGAGCTTGGGAGCGTGTGATAATTGCTGGGGTATCCGTGACGCAGAGAATTTGGGGTTAGGGTCACTTTGTCAGCACAGGGAGAGAAAACCCCTCTGGTAGACCCTGAGGGAGTGGGGAGCAAATGCTGGAGCATGGCATGGAGCGTGCATGGGGCACAGGGTGGGCAAAGGGAGAGATGGGGCAGGATGGAACTGCCCAGCGGAGGGATGGGGTCAGCATCCATGGAGGCGCTTAAGGAAAGGGCAGAGGTGGAGCTGAGGGATGTGGCACAGCGGTCAGCAGTGGAGGGCAGTTGGACTGGATGGGCTTCGAGGTCTTTTTCAGCCTTAATGAGTCTGTGATGCCATGGGGGAGCACAGGAATAGGGGAGTGGGGAGCTCAGGAATAGGGGGGGTGGGGAGCAGACGGTCACCTCCATGCAGAGCTTTTCCATTCACATCAACATCCACTTCCATGCTGTAAAACCTGGGGAAACGGGTTAAAAAAGCAGTAGTAGCCAGGTACAAAAGCTGCTGTGTGGGGAGGAGAAGGGGGGAAGCCTCTGCTTAAATGTGAGATTACTATAGAAATAAACAACCAAATGGGGGGAAGATTCGTGGACCAAATGGGAGTTGTGCAGAGCGTGCCCTGGGCTCAGTCAGTCCTCATAGGAGGGCTGTTTGATTCCCCCCACCTGGGGACAATTAAGAGCAGGGCTGATTGAGACTAACTTTAGAGATGGCCCCTTGCAGGTGTGGGGCTGCTCCCTCTGCTCCCTCGGCCCAATCACGGAGGCAGAGGGGAGATAAGAGCAGGGTTTGAGGTTTGGCTGCTTTGCCCTTTTCTCCTCGTGTCCTTCCAGGAGGGATTGGGATGAGCCGAGCAGTGCAGCCACTCTTTGGGGAGCGGAGGTGAGTGGGGTGTGCTGGGCTCTGAGCTCTGCTCTGGGAAGGAGGGAGCAGCTGGGTTTTGTTGTTTCTGTGTTTGTGAGGCAGTGACTCGTTGTGTCAGAGACCCCTCGTGGGTGTTGCTGGGGGCTGCGTGCTGTGTATCTGTGCGGTGCCATCGCAGCCCCCGAGATGTCAGTGCTTGGAGGTTTTGCTTCTGCTTTGCACTGCTGGTGTTTGTGCGCCGGCAGCGGTTGCTCTGTGCTCAAAGTTGCTGCTGTGCCTTTTGCTCCCTGTGCTGTTTCGTAGTGGGTGCATCGGATGGTGCCTTTGGTTGCAACGCAGCCCCCGTTAACTTCCTGAGGTGGGTTTCACATGAGCAGCATCATAACCATCAGCTCTACAAGCAGGACGTAGGAAGGCCAAATGTGCGTAATTACCACTCAGATGCTAATTACCTGCACTGGGCCCAAACCCAATGCACCAAACGCCGCTCACAGGAGTGCTCTCAGGACCCCACAGCTGAGTGCCCCCATAGCTCTGCTGCTGTTCTCTGTGCACAGCAGAGCTCAGACATCTGCTCATGTGCACATCCCCAAATGTGCCTCTATTGGCTCCTATCTGAGCTGGGGCAGTGTGATGGGGGCACCCGACTCGGGGCTGTGGGTCCCCTGGGGTTGAGCAGAGCACACAGCTGATGGGTGTGCAGTGATGTCCCTGCATGCAGCTGCTGCTGTGGGCCTGGCAGTGGCTGGGCTGGGGGTTACAGCACTCGTCACGATGTGTGACATCCTACTGAGCCCCTAAAAATCCTAATCAGCCCCCAAACACCACTGCAGGGTTCTGCTGAGCTGTGGGACACAACGTGGCTCTGAGTGAAGAGGGGAATGGGTGGGATGTGGGGCCCATGACCTGAAGGCAGCATCTCTCTGTGTGGGGGGTGGCCCGTGCCCCTCAAACTGGGGGGCTCAGCACAAAAACAGCCCCTGGTCTTGAGAACGGGATCCTCCTGCAGCTCTGCTCCATCCCAGCTCCCTCCCAGAGCCCTGAACCACCTCTGCTTGGTCACCGGGTGTGAGGAGATGGGATGCCAAGGGGTTTGGGCTGTCACACTCTTTGCCCCCAGCCATGGCTGTGTGGCACCATAGGGTAGAACTGGGGGTGCCCTCGGGCAGAGCTGGGGGGTCAGGGTGGGCTGCCCCGGACTTTGGGTACCACGTTGCACTCAGCATCACTCCGGGCTGTGGGTTATGGAGGGGTGGCACTGCTCGGTGCCCGGAGGTGCGGGGGATGCGGCTGTCGGGGTGCAGCCTTCCCGTCACCTCTCTGCCAGCCCGAGCGCTTCTGCCATCATGATTAATTTATCAGGTGCTTATGAATATGCAGATGAGGTGCCGGTTTCCAGGCTCTGCTTTCAGGAGAGGCTGTGATGGGCTTTCTGCCGCTGCCGCCTCCTCAGCAGAGAAATGCCGCGTATCGGGCTGGGAATAAATCAGTAACGGGCAGCGTTGGGGTCGCGGCGGCTCTGCGGAGCTCAGAGTTCTGCTCGTTCCTCGGTGTTGGGGATTTCTACCCGTGTCCCCACGGGTTGTGCACCCCGCGTCCTTCACCCGCTGCTCATCTGTCGTGTGAGGATGGTTTTGTCCATTCCGGGCTTTAAAATTGCGACGGGAGCCCCAGAAAGTTGGCAGCGAGGACGGGGCTCTGTGGGTGGTGATGCTCTGGGGGTGATGATGCTCCGTGTCCTCCTGGGAACCCCAATGGCCGGAGATGGGGAGCGGGGCGACGTGCGGATCGTGTGCTCAGTGAGCACAGCCTCGGCCCCTCCGGCTGTGCGGGGGGGAATGCGGGGCTTCGGGCTCTGCTGACCCATCGCCATCCGCAGGCAGAGCTCCCCGACGCGCCGTTGGCGGCCGCGCTTCCCCCGTCGGGGCGACGCTCGGACTGACGGTGCGTCCCGCTGATCCCGGAGGTCTTTTCCGAACGTTCTGATCGCACGGTGCCGTTCGGGATCCCCCCCGGCCCCGCTCCGCCCGTCGCCGGCTCCCACGGACGGGGGCCCCTTCCGTGCCCCGCACTGAGGTCGGGGCCGCCCCCCCGGCGCTGCGGGGCGCGCTGCGGGCACCAGGGGGCGCGGTGGGCGCGGAGCGAGAAGGAAGGGGGGGGTCCGCTCCCGGCTCAGCTCCGGAGCCCCCCCGGCTCCGTAACCCCAATCTTGCCGCCCCCCCCACCCTCCTGGAGAGGGAAGGAGTGCGCGTTAGGAGGGTCTGCGGGTGTCCGTGTGGGGGGAGATGGGAGCTGCGAGTGTTTTGCACGGGATTTTTAGAGATGTTGACGGTAATTCGCGCATCCCGCGGTCAGCGCGGGGGTGGGACGGGACGGGAGAGCCCGCGGCTCTCATTCATTTGGTTTGAAGGGGTGGGGAGGGCTGTGGGGAAGAGAGACACGCAAAAAGGGGGGGGGGGGGGGGAGGGGGGAAGAACCCACCGCCCACACGCACCACCCAGCGGCACCGCGCGGGGATAACAAACTCCAACTCAAAAAAACTTCCCGAGCGCATCGGGGAACGCGCAGAGGTGCGGGTCGGGGAGCGGCGGGGGGACCCCAACCCCGCGCGGGGCTCTGCGGGTCCGGGGGGGTCCCGAGGAGGGAATAACGGGGAGACGCGGGGGGTTGGGGGGGGGGGGGGGCGGAGGGGACTGCGGGGCGATGAGGAAAGTGAGGGCGCAGCAACTTTATAATCGACTTTTTATTAAGGTTATAAATGTTAAACAAATCTGACCGGTTGGACCCGGTGCCGTACAATTCCATCTGCACAAAAATACAGGTTACAAACAAAGGGAAGCATCAGCATTAAAAGAAAAGGGAGACAACAACAACAAAAAAAAAAAAAAAAAGGAGGAGGAAAGCAAACGAACAAAAACCCCGAACCGAACCCAACGCGACGTCCTCAGCTCCACGCAGCGCCGATCCCGTGAAGTTGGAGCGGGCAGAAACACGCACACGGGGGGGGGGACGACGACCAGAAAACCCACCTTTTTACAACAAAAGGTTTTTCTTTCCGAAAAGGGAAAAATAGAAGAAACGCTCTTAGGAAACGAACGGGACTGCGGGAGCCGAACCTCCTCCCAAAGCACGCCGGGTTTGCGGGGTTGGAAGGCCGACGCCAGAAGAGTTGAAGTTAAGGAAAGCAGCGGGGAGGGGGCGGCCCCGCTTTTCGCTCCCCCCGCTCGTGTGACCCCCATAACCCCGCAGCAGCGCCGGGGAGGGGTTGAAGTCACACCGCACGCGTTTCTATGGGGGAAGGGGGGGGAAGAAAACAAAGTTGAAATGTTTTCATTTCTACCTCTTTTCTTTTTTTCCTCCCCGTACATCGCAAAGAGGCGCACAAAGCGGAGCTGCCGGGGGGTCCCGGAGTGGCCCCCGCCGCCGCCCGGCTCTCACGTGGCCCCGCGGCCGCCCCGGGCGGACACAAAGAGGATTCGTCGTGGAGGTGTTTCGGGGGGTGCCATTTTTCTGGTTGGTTTTTAATTATGATCTCTTCCCCCCCCCCCCCCCCCCTCCCGGTTTGTTTGCTTAATTATTATTAATTTGTTTTTTTTTCCCTCTCTCTCTCTCTGCAAAAATAAACTCCCAACATCTTAGATTTTGTTTCTTTATTGTACAATTTATAAAACATCGCGCTGCCCTCCCGCCCCCCCCCACCCCCCCGCGCCCCCCACCCGCCCCTCTCCCCAACCCCCATCCCCTCCTTTGTTTCTGGGTGTCCCCTCCCTTTCCCCCCACCCCATCCGAGAGCTCCGCGCACCGCGGCCCCCCCCCGCACCCCTCTCTCTCCCTCCGCTCCCCTCTCCGCTCTAAAACGCGACGATGGCCCGAGTCCAGGCCCCCAGGCTGGCCAGCGCCTGCTTGCCGCACAGCTGCCCGTTGAGGGGCTGCTCCGAGTCCGCCTGCTGCCGGCTCACCAACCCCGTGAAACCGGAGCCGAAGATGGAGATCAAGTTGGAGATGTTGGAAGAGTCCTGCGGGTGTTCGGCGCTGCCGTACTCCTCGAAGCGGGCGCGTTTGGTGCACGGGGCGAATTGGGGGCCGCCCGCCACCCCGCCTCCCCCGGCTCCCCTTCCTCCACCCCCTCCTCTTCCTCCTGCCCCGGGTAATACTTGCGCTTAGCGCCCGGCGGGGGCGGCGGGGAGGGGGGCCCCGGAGCCGCGGGTTGGCAGCAGCACGGGCACTGCGAGCAGCACTCCTGGTGCAGGTAACCGTTCTCCACCGTGGTCACGACGTGCGTGTCCAAATCCAGCACCGTGGTGCGGCTGCTACAGTGCTGCTGCGTTCCTCCTCCGCTCCCAAAGTCACAACCGGAGGAGGCGGCGGCGGCGTAAGGGGGGGCCGCCCCGGCACCGTGTCCCGCTCCGTGCCCGGCGGGGGCCGCTCGGTAGAACCCCGCGGAGTCTCTGCACGGCGCTCTCTGCTGCAGTTCGGGGGGAGCGGAGCACAGCGGTACCTCCGCCCCCGGTTCCGCGCCGCCCCGCAGCGCCGCGCAGCTCCGAACGTCGCGCTCGTGGGGGTCGCCGGGCAGAGGGGGCATCTCCGGAGGGGCGGAGGGCGGCGGAGGGGGGCAGGGAGGGGGCACGGCGAGCAGCGGGGCTCCGTCGGGGTAGTGCTGCTGGCGGCGGTAGAGCTCGGCGTAGCGTTCGCTCAGGTAGAGCTGGCGGGCGTTGCGGAGCACATAGGAGACGAGCAGGTTCTTGTGGAGCTTGATGCCGCCTCGCTGAGTGCGGGAGCTGTGGATCTTCCGCAGGGAAATACTGATCAAACTCTGCGCATCGAGGGTGCACTCCATCCTCCTCCTCCGGCCCCTCAGCATCTGCTCTCGCCACGCAGCCCGGGCCGCATCCACACGGTGCAAAGCGGGAGGGCGTGCGGAGGGCTTTTGGGTCGGTTTGGTGGTGGTGGGTTGGGTTGCTTGGTTGGTTGGTTGTGTGTGTGTGTGTGAGTGTGTGTGCGTGCAAATCCAAAATAATAGGTTAAAAATAGATAGATAGATATATAAAAAGAGGCTCCAAAAGGCAAAAAAAAAATAATAATAAAAAATTAAAAAAAAGAAGGGGTTTGGGGAGGAAAGGGAGGGGGAGAGGGGGGGGGGAAGGGGAAAAGGGAGGGGGGGGAGAGCCGGAGAACGGAGGGGGGGGGAAAGAGAGGGCTGTCTTCAGGGGGCGGCCAGCGGCAGGAGCGGAGCGGGCATCGCCGTGCACGCCGGTGCTCCGCGCTGCTGCGCTGTGCTGTGCTGCTGCCGCGCTCCGAGCAGCACGGCGCGTGCAAGCACTGCGAGCACTGCGAGCACCGCCACCAGCGCGGCGCGCGCCCCCGCCCTCCCCGCGCGCCGCCCCCGCGCGCGCCCTCGGCCCCGCCCCTCCGCCCCGCCCCCTTTTCTCCCGCCCTCCCCCCGCCCCCCCAACGTTCGGTACCTGTCGCGCAGAGGCACTGAGCGCCCGCCCGCCCAGCCCCCGCCTTTTATAGTGCGGCGCCGGCCCCGCCCCGCCCTCCCCGAGAGGGCGGCCAATGGTAAAGCGGAGGGCGGGATGACGGGCGGGTGCGGGGACCAATAGGAGTGAGGCGGGCGCTGAGCGCCGTTCAAACGCTGACGGGCGCCGCGCGGTGTGTGGGGGCGCTCCGCCTCACGGGCTCAGGTGAGCGGGGCGGGGTGGGTCCGGTCCTGCTGTGGGGCGCTGATCCCGGTGTAGCGGCACCCACCGTCACACCTCCGTACTGCCCGGTCCCGGTAGCTGCGTGCAGCCCCCAGAGCTCCGGGCTCAGCCCCACTCTGCACGCTCAGCCCCTTCTCACTCTCGGAGCGTTGGCTGCCCCTTGGGACGGCTCCAATCTCACCGTTTTTCACCCCAAATCGGGAGCGGGGCCGCGTGTGGGGCGCGGCTAATCGAGGGTTGCTCATTAAGGGCTGCTCATTAAGGGCTGCTGCCTCCCCTCCTTACAGCCGGCCGAGGGGCAGCGCTCTAAGAGGCATCCTGTGAGAGGTGTGTGAAGGGGGGTGGGGTGGGGGACCCCACTGAGCAGCGGTGTGGGGCCGTTGGTTCCCCATAAGCCCACAGCTAAGAGTTGGTGGAGGCCCTGGGGTTGGGGGGGGCCTCAGTGTGGGGTGGGATGGAGGCTGTGACCCCCTTTGCTAGGAGTGCTGTAGAGCCAGCCTGCAGACCCCCTGCTCTGGGGTGGTGGTGGTGGTGGGTCCCTATCACTGCCTGGGGTTGGGGGGCTTTGCTGCCCTGCTGGGCTCAGCTGTGGGGTGGTGGGCTTCATTGCAGCACAGGGGAGCAAACACAGCACCGCGGGGGGTTCCTCCCCATAGAGACCCCAGCTGGGAAGCAGCTGCTCCTGATCCTCGCTTGCAGAGCAGCTCCCTTCACCTGCTGCTCTCAGCTGTGTGGGGTTGGGCTGAATGGCACCGAGCGTTGCTGACCTTCTGTTGGATCCTCTTGGTCTGTTTTCCTGATGTGTAAAACGAAAAGCGATCACAGTCCTGCCCAGAGGTGGCTGTAGCTGGAGGCAGTGGGTATGGGCATTTGAGATGTGGGTTTGCACTGCCTTCTCTCTGCTCAGCTCCTTCCCCCGCAGCCCTTCCTTGCTGCAGCTCAGCCTTCCATTGCTACAGCCCATGAGCCAGGAGCTGCTCTGCACAGACAGGCTGGGCTGCAGCAGGGCTGTTGTTTGCAGCAAATCGTGGTTATTTGAGGGTGCTTTTGTGGGTGGACCTAGGTTTGCTCCTGCTCAGAGGCACCAAAGGCTCTGCCTTTGCTGGGGTTGGTGCTCTCAGGCTGAGCCCAGCTGTGGCTTAGCAGCGTTCCTCTGGGCAGCAGGAAAGCATGGCAGTGGGTGCTGCTGCCTCCAGCCTGTGCAGGCAGTGCCCGCTGTCGTGTTCAGACCACACTTGCTGCTTTCTGGCCCATCTCCATCTGTAAAGCTCCAGCCATGGTGGTGGTCCAGGCTGAGAGCTGGACTGCCTGTCAGCTGGCTGCTGTGGGTGCCTTGGGCAGCACGCTAGCTTTGCTAGCTGCAAAGCACTGTCCTGGTGAGCACTGCATCATCCTGCTCCCCATCCTGCCCTGCCTTGGGTTTGCAGTGGGATGCTGTACGGTGTTGGCCCTTCTTGTTTTAATCGTCGGTTAGCCCTGCAGGTTGTGGGTTTAACGGAAGGGTCAGGGCTCTGCGTGCTGCAGTGCTGTGTTTATCAAGGTGCAGAGGGCTGCGTAGAAGGTAGCGTGTCCTCAGGGCTGTGCAGGTGTCATAGGCCACCCCGGTGCAGGAGGTGCTGCTGCCTCCACCTGCCTGCAAAGTTCCCTCTGCGGTAGCATCCTGAGAACAGCTTCGTGCCACCAGAAAACCCAAGAGCGCGGTAGAAGCCTCAAAGAGATGAAGATGGAATTAAAACCTTAATCTTATTTACATTCAGAGTAATTAATATACAAGCTATAAAACACGGGCCCAATCCTCTGGCTGGCTGCTGGGCACTGGGTGCCTGCAGGCTGCCTCCTCCCCGGCTGGCTCTGCTGGCATTGCGTTCTGTTTGCAGGCACTGTGGCTTTAATCCTGGAGCTGGGATGGGCTGTGTGCTGTGAAAGCTGCCCCAGTTTGGCCCGTGGACTCTAAAATCTGCTGGAGACATGAGAATGGCTGATACCTGTCTCGGCACATGGCTGTAAGCTCTGCTTTTCTGAAAGGATAACAAGTCCTGCACGTTTTCTGTCTCTGCAGCAGCAAGCTGGGGCAGGATGGGTTTGTTCAGAGCTTGCCTTTCCCAGGAAAATCACCAAGTCCTGTCCAGCACTGCCAGCCCCTGCTCTCAGCGGGGGTTTGTGTGCCCTTCCCATGGGAAAGGGGCCCAAGGACCCTCCTGCTGTAGGGGACGATTGGTCTGACACCACCTCAGTTACACATCACTGCAGCTTTACCTGCTGAGCACCAGCACTCCTCCAAAGGGCAGGAGGATGGGCCCAGGTTTTGCTGTCTGGAGGGCTGTGGCTGTGTGTTTCCCAGCACACGTGCTGCCGGTCCTGGGGGAATGGCAGGCTGGCCCACGATGGGGATGGCACAGCTGGACCATGGCTGCTCCAGCCCCGCTCACGTCCCAGTGCCAGCGCTGCTCTCGCAGCCGTCGATCCTACAGCGGGTTCCAGCAGCAACCTGGCGGACCACTGCTCTCAGCTGCAGAGTAAACAAGCTGGCAAGAGAAACCATTTTGCTTCAGCTAGTAGGAGAAACCCTTTTTAGGTAGCACTTCCAACTGGCAAGGCTCTCCTTCATTAACCCCATCCTTCCCTTCCCAATGAAACGTGAAAGTTGCAGCAATCAGAGATCAGGCGCTGGCTGGTGCATCTTTGCCACCCAGAGCGATGAACACAGACACGAATTTGCTGCTTGATCTTGTAATTTCAGTGCAATTAGACTAGCTGGTGCAGAGTGATTTCCCCTTGAGCCTCGGAGTCCCGAGCCTGGCCATTGCTGAGCTTCTCTCAGTCGAGGAAGCATTTGGGTATTGGCTGAAATGTGGGTTTTTTGGGTACACCTGGAACCTGACTCCCTGGAGACGTGTCTGCGAGATGGAGCTGTGGGTGCCTGGCATGTCTGAAAAGGAGCCTGCTTTTCAGGCTTGCTTATTACAAGTCAGGCACCCAAAGCTAGTGGGAAGACAAGCCAGAACAAGGCTGCAGGCCGGGCTCTGGGAGCAGGGCTGGCTGCTGCCGCCCCATCCCCTGCTCTGGGTTTTAACTGCAAAGTGCTTAATGCCTCCCAAGCGCTACCGCAGCACAGGGCATGGAAGCAGTGCTCTGAACTCTGATCTGGTCTGAACCTACCTACCTTCACAGACTCACTTCCTTCACTTCTCCTACCCTGGTACCACACATCACGCACTGGGCTTGGCCTGTGCTGCTGCTTTTTAGCCCATGTGTCTCTGCTGCTGGCTTGGTCTGCGTTAGCTGATCTCTTCCTTGCTGGTGGAAAAGAGCTGCTGATGGTGTGAGCAGAGCTGTGGCTGTTTGTGGGAATGCTCAGCATCCCTTTTGGTCTTGGTGTGGTTTGCTTGTGCACCCAGAGCTGCCGGGGTGATGCTCTGCAGCGATGGCATCGCGCTGCTTCTGGTGCAGGTACACACTGCAGAATGTGGATTCCCTGCAAAACCACTGCAGGATGCTGAAGCCACGAGATGAACTGCTGCAAGTGTAGGAGCTGCCATTTTGGGAAGGGGAGGATGAAGTGTGCATCCAACCCCTCCAGTGAGCACTTTGGGCTGGGAGCTTTCCTGGACCCAGGGCTGA
Source organism: Gallus gallus (assembly GCF_016699485.2). Lineage (NCBI taxonomy): Eukaryota > Metazoa > Chordata > Aves > Galliformes > Phasianidae > Gallus > Gallus gallus. Next base: position 6,146,767 of record NC_052548.1, read on the forward strand.
AATCAGAGGTGCTTCTGCTCATGAAACCTGACCGTGCCCAGCACCAATTGTCATCTGTGAGGGACCGGCACTGACCACCCCACATGAGGGCCTCGTGACTGTGGTCTGAGGGATGTGATGGCTCTGTGATGGCTCTTGGGCTTGGAATGGGAACAAATATCACTTGGAGCCAGCGGGGAGGTGAGTGCCAGGCTGAAGGGCAGCCCTGAGCTTGCTTTCTGCCTGGGAAAGGTGGCTCTGCCCCCTGCTTTGGCTGTGGGTCGAGCAGCCAGGCTCCCTCCCCATGCTGGTAGGTGGATTGGCTCAGGGAAAATGCAAGAGAAGATCCACCCCCTCCCCCCCCCCCCCCCCCCCCCCCCCAATTTTTTTTTGCTTCACGTGGGACCAGGTCCCTGCTGTGGGTTCTGCTGGAGGCTGTGGACATCTTCACCAGTTCCTTGGAGAAAGCTGGTCAGTGCTGGGGGCTCCGTGGGCAGCTGGTGGTGATGGACCACATACTCTTGGCTTCCCAGAGCCGCACTGGGAACTTGCTGCTGCCACCCCAGAGCACCTCTTCCAGGAGGAATGAGATGTCCCTGGGCTCTCTGCTGTGCTGTGGTCTCTGATAGTGACCTTCTTTAATTGCTAGGTCAAGTATTTCAAAGGCCATAATGCTGCTTAGCTGAGGGTCAGTCCCTGGGCTTGGTCTGAACCCCTGTTTCAGCTCTAGCAGCAGCTGTGCTGGGCTGTGCTCTACCCTAACTGCAAAGCCTCCAGCACGGATGAGGGTCAGCTCCTGCAGTTCCCCACCCACCTGTCCTGGCGGCTTATAGGTGCCAACCTGCCTGTCCCACCGTGCAGGCAGTGTGAGAACACCCAGCACAGCTGGTCCTTTCCTGTTCCCCTGCTTGCCAAGCCAGCACGGAGAGCAGTCGGGGCAGCTGGGTTGAGCAAAAATGACATTAAAGCTGGAGCTGCAGCTCGGATACAGTCTGGGTGCCGGGATGGTGCATGGGATCCGCACGGGCTCCTGGACCCGGCTACGGGGCGGTCCCCCTCCTCTTGTAAAGTGACCCGAAGGGCGCACAGCCGGCGCTGCCAGCCGGCACGGGGCTCCGAAGCGGTTAATCGCTGCGATGTAATGGCAGCTTTCCCCCCGCGGAGCCCTTTCTGGCGGATGGGAGCGTGGCCTCGCCCTGCCCGGGGACAGATGGGTGGCCGGAGGACTACAGCCCCTGGCAGGGAGCAAAGCGCTGGGGGATGCCGGGACTGGTAGTCTGGGGACAGTGGGGTCCCCGCTGTCACTCGTGGCTGGGGCGGGGGGACCCGGAGGGGATGTGCGGGCTCGGGGAGGAGCCAGCGTCTTCACCCACTTTGTTGTTAAATACCTTAAAGGAGCAGTGGCTGTGCCCGAGCGAGCTCCCTAGCGGAGCCGTGCAACCCGGGCTGTGGGCTTTTTAAAGATAAAAATCGCTCGCGTGGCCTTTGGGATTAACGAGCTCGGTAACTCCTTCGGTGCCTGGGCGCTGGCAGCTGGCGATGGCCCCGCTGCGCCGCCGCTCCTGCATCCCTGCCGGAGCATCCCTCTGCCGTGCCCGGGATGCTGCTGAGTGGTGGTGCTCCCAGGGTCAAGAAGTCGGCACCGGGGCTGTGTCATTGCCGGGGGGGGCGGGGGGACGATACGGACATCCCTGTGTGTGAGCGCCACGGCTGAAGAGCTTCAGAGCAAAGCACGGAGTTGTGGCAGTGTGAGCAGCCGGGCAGCTTTCTGGTGCCGCGGTGGCATGGCTGTGACCTGCAGCTTTCCCTCCCGGTGTAGCTCAGCCTGGCACACGGTGCTTGCAGCCAGCTGCCCCAGCCTGGCCCTGCGGCTTGCCTGGCTCCTGCTCAGCAGCTTGGGTGAAACCTGGAGGGAGGGGCCAGCAGGGCACCCACTGCCTGCAGCAGCTCCCACCTGCGATGGGGCAGGCTCTGGGTGCAGGGCTGGGGACTGCAGTGGGAGCTGCAGCAGGGTGAGTGCTGGGACCACGATGAGGGGCTTGCAATAAAATGCTGACCCCGCAGAGCCATCCTGGCACCTGGCTGCCTCTGAAGGCTCTGTCCCTGCTGCTCTTCTCTTGCCTCTGCACCCTACTGGATGCAATCCCTCTGCAGGCATGCATGCTGGAGGGGGCTTCTGGGGCCTCGCTGACTGGAAAAGCAGGAATAACCACCAAAGTGCAACCGGTGGGGAGGGCTTGGTGCCGGTAGCTGAGCTGGTTGGTGTTGGGTGATGCTCTGGGGCAGATGGCCCAGGCCTGCCCGTGTCGGCTGTGGCTGCATGCTGCAGTTCACCCACGAGCCTGAAGGCAAGCAGAGGCTTTGGGTGGCAGCGCTGAGCCCGGTGCTGTTACCCCTACCTTGCTCCCCTGGGTGCTGGTTGGCTGCTCGCCCACCGAGGGGCTGAATTGGGTCCTTTTTCCCTTCTGCCTGCAAGTGTTGGAGACAACACTGGGCACATCCAATCCCGTCTGGCACCAGGCTCCAGCTGGCTCTTGCTGGGGGTTCAGGCTCATGTCAGGGCTGCATGAAGCTGTGTGTGCTGCGTGGCACAGCTCAGTCCGTGCTGCATCACCTCGGTCCCATAGCTTGCTGCCTGTGCTCTCCTTGGCGCTGTGATGTGCTGATGCTTGCTGGCTTGCAAAAGGCTCCTGTATGTGTGTGCTGAGCCCAGTGGGAACCTGCCTGTAAAGCTCTGAGCCCCAGCGCTGCATTTAGGGGGAATATGGGCTGCACAGGGACCTGGTGGTGATATCTGGTGGGGAGGGCTGAGGAAAGCTCCCCCGCAGGCACCCATCTAGCACTGTTACCTGTTCCTTTTTGCTTTTCACCCCTTGCCTGCCATTTGGGTGCCTCGTACTGGCTGCCTAATGTGTGATGATGGTTGCATTGCAGCAGATGCTTCGAAGGAGCCCCGTGCTGAGGTGTGCACCCCTCTGCATCCCCTGAGCTGATTGCTTCTGACAGCCCTGCTCCCCACCAGAGCCCAGACCCTTCCTTCTCCGTTGCTGGAGCAGAAGTCCAACGGGTAAAATGCAGCAGTGGTGGGTGGGGGGGTCCTGGAAATGAAGCTGTGTGCAATCAGCTCCCAGTGTGGTGCTGCTTTGGAAATGCCCCACTCACACAGGCATTCCCATGGCTGGAGGGAACTTGTCTTGCTCTGCAAAAGGCAGAAATGCAATGTGGATAACGTCACCAGGCTAGCATTGCTAGAGGAACTAAGAGCCAAGCAACTGCATCCATAGGAACCTCAAATCTTCTCTTATCTCCCTGAATGCTGAAGTTAATTGCATTTCCAACTGACACATCAAGCTGTCCTGCCTCAGTTGTATGCAGCAAAGCCAGCGCGTGGTGGTTGCTCCTGGACACAGCCTCACCTCTGGTGTCCCACTCTACTACGGAGACAACATCCTTTCCTGGGCTGTTGGTGCTACGGTCAGGTCTGAGGAGCCCAGGACTTGAGCCGAGCAGGTTGCCAGGTCTTTATGGGTGTATCTCAAAGGTGAGACTTGTCAGGATGAAGCAATGGACGGAGGTTTTAATGGGTGTTCGGCAGCCACTGTGGAGATGCTTAAGGGCATAAATTTTTGAAGAGCATAATGGATGTTAAGCTCTCAAAAATAAATCCTAAGTCTCTCCAGCTTGGGTTTCCCAAGGTATTGGCGGCTAGCTTGAAATGAGAGAGCAAGCAAAATGAAATAAAAGGCTTTTAGTTGGTGCAGAGCTCCTGCTCGCTTTGTGTGTCTGAGCAGCAGCACAGCCCTTTGGGATGCTGAGCTCAGGACAGCAGGGTCTCAGCTCTGGGTGGGTGCTTTGAGGGCTCACGTTGCAGAATAGAGTTGAAGTTTTCTTCCCAGTGCTGACTGGTTGTGCAGAAAGAACGTGAGATTCATTGCTGGCAGCCAGAGTGCCTGGCCCTGGGCTGCATGGTGCCTGGTGAGGTGCAGTAAGCAGGGTCCTGGTGTGCAAGGTGAGCTCGCAGCTACACCTGCCAGCAGCAGGACTGGGACGGAACAGCCTTTCCCCAACCACTGCAGGGAGCTGGGAAGCACCAGGCTTCCTGCTTTCCCTATGAGCAGTTACCTCCTCTTCTCCCCTGCAGGATGAGCCTCTCCCAGCAAAGCAATGCAACAGTGCTGGCGGCCGACATCCCAAGACTTGTTCAATGCTGCTTTCTTCTCCTGCTGCAGCAGGGAGGCAGATGGTGGCTCCAGGAGCACCCGGCTCCCTGCTTGTCTCCTCCTGCCCGGGGAGGCTGGCTTGGAAAGGTGGGAGCAGCCCCGGTGCCAGGCACAACCCCAGGAGGGGATGGGTGGCTGCATCCAAGGCCAGCTCCTCTGCAGCTCTGCTCTGAGCACAGATTGTGCCTGCTGAGGGTTCAGCCCTGTTTTATAGAGCTTTTCCATAAGGTGTGCACTGTGAGTGCCCTCCCTTGGCTGCAGTAGTAGTGTGTGGGGATGAGCAATGCTGGTGCTTTTGGTATGCTGGTGGAGCTGGGATTCTGAGTGACTTGTGCTGGCTCTTTCTGCTCCCTGCCTGGCTTACAGGACAGGTGTTGACCTGCTCTGAGAGGACAAGTCTTGAAACACAGCGTGTTGCTGGTGCCTTGCTGGCAGGAAGAGGCAGAAGAAGTGGAAAATTTGGGAAAGGTCAGGAGAAAATGCTGCCTGAAGTGTGGGTTGATGCAGGATGCTACTCTAGTTGAGCCTGACTCTACACCTTGGTCCTGGTAGTGATCAGCATGTGACCATGGGGGCTGATGGAAAACCTGTGACCTCGCTTGGGTACTTCTCTTAGGGAAAGCATCTTTGAGTGGCAGAGCACCAGAAGTACTGGAGAAGGGACTGCACCTCTCTAGTGTGGGCAGTGAAGGTTTTTGGTGGGTCAGTCTCCTTTGTTGGTGGGATGTGTACGGGATGTGGTGACTTTCTGCCTGCCCAAAGGGTTGCTGTCTGTGGGGCTCATGCCTGAGGCAGCTCTGGATGCTGTGCCCCCATCGCTCACGTTCCCCTGGGAGGTAACCCAAAGGACAAGAAGCTGTATTCTGAGAGTGTGAGGATCGAGGCATCCCGTGGTAATTGCTGCTCCTATCCAGCACAGTGTGCGGTTCTGTGGGCTCCTGGCTGAGCAGGAGAGGAGAGCAGGGATGGAGCAGTGGTCTCTGCTGCTTGACACAGCTGCACCAGGGTGTCTGCAGCTCTGAGGCATGGCAGCTCTTCCCCAGATGGAGAACAGGGCCCTGAAGGTGTCAGCCGTCTGCTGCTTTGCTGTCCATAAAACCCTGCAGGCTGTATTGCACAGTTCTTGGTGCGATTCAATGGAGAAGAGCAGATTCTCTGTTGAGCCGCACCAAGAACTGTGCTCCCCCCGTTATCCCCGAAGATGGGTGCAGATGCCTCTCCTCCTGACATGTGTGTGATCTGTGTGCTCTTGGCTCTCCTTTCTTCCTGGGCAGCTGGCGGGTTATTTTTGGTTCTGGAGCAGCCCAGATCTAGTTTCTACCAGGGCAAGTCCCTGCCCAGTGTGGTGCTCACATCCCTGGTGCCAGCAGAGGTGGACCATGCATCGACCAGAGCCTGCGGGGCTGCTCCGGCACCCACCTGGCCAGCATCACTGTGAAGTGGCTGCAGAGAAAGGGCTGTTGATCAGGTCTGTGGGATTCACCTGTGGCCACCTCGGCCACCCCATCTGTGGGCCTCTCTGGGGAGAGGGATGGGCAGGAGCAGCTGGTGTGGTGACAGGGCTCAGAAATCCAAGCCAGCACTGAGTCACGTGCATCCCCTTGGCTCACAGGCTGGGGGAATGGCAGCCCCTTTCCCTCTGGCCTCCTGCCCTCGTCCTGCGGTGGAAAACCCCACAGAGGGGTGATGGGGCTGAAGGGTTTGCTGGGGGCCTCCTGCCCCTCCTCTGTATAGGTTCACAGGGGAAAGTGAAGAGAGGGTACTGCTATTCTGCCACTTTAGTGCAAGGACAGTGCTTTTCTGGAGCTCCCCATGCAATTCCCCAGTGTGTTGGTCCTGCTTCTGATTAAGATTTGTCCCACCTTATTCCATTGCAAGCAGATATTACTCAAAGCATCCTTTTCATATCAGTACACTGGGATGCCATGAGGCCCCTGCCTACCTGGAGGGAGGGCAGAGGGAAAATGCCACCAAATAGGGCTTGTTTCCAGGTTAGACAACTTGGGTGTTTGCTGTAGCCTGGCTGCTATTGTTGGGAATGTGTGGCTGTTTGTTTCTCCATGCCCTGCTGGCTCTGTGGGCTGCTGGGGAGGAACTTCAAGAGCAGGCATCTACGCTGGACATGTCCTCCAAACTGCTGTATTTGGAGCCATTATTTGAAGCTTCTAGCAGTCTGGTGCCTGCTGTGTCCCAATATCTTGTCCTACACTACATATGAATGCTTGAGGGCCTGTATGCACCCCTATGCAGGTGGGGAAGGAGCCCCTTCCCAGGCATTGCCAGGCATCCAGCAGGGAGAGCAGGACTGAAACCCAGCAGGACTATGGTGTGTGTGTGTGTGTGTGTGTGTGTGTAAGGTGGCAGGGCAGGCTGCCAAACGTGCCACGGGTCACTTTGTATGTCTGAGCCACTGTGTGACACCCCTGGGTGCTCCCTGCCCTGTGCTCACCAGCCTCCCTGCACAGCTACCAAGCCAGGACAGCTTTTTCACTGTGATCTGTGCCCTTTCCTCTGGGGAGGGAGCATCAGCACAGCCTCCCGTGCTCAGCCCCTATCAACAAAATGCTGCCTGCGTATCCCTGATGTTTCCCTCTGCTCCTGGCAGGGAGTGAATCTGTTTCCCATCTCTAAATGCGGGCTCCTGGGGTGAGCTTATGAATGTGGGCTCTCCTGCTCCGAGCCCCTGTGCTCCTCACCACGCGGGGTTTCTGGGCTCCCTGGGACTGTCCTTGCTCCTCATTCTGCTCGTCTCTCTATGAAGCGTGAGGGTCTCAAATGGCACCGAAAACAGAACCAAATCAGCTGTGAATAGGCTTGAACTTACTATTCAGGAATACAATAGAAAATCAAATAGGTACTACATCTCCTTTGGCTGCCTGTGAGCCTGGTTTTCTTTGTTGCAGGTGGCTGACAGAAAGAAAACAGGTTTGTTATGAAAGCACCGGGTCCAGCCTGCCCTGCTCTGTTACCTGGGAAGCTGTGAAGGAGGTGGCTGTGGTTCATGGGGAGGCTGCAGCTGGAGGCGTTGGCTCAGAGATGTGCGGGGAGCACTGGGGCTCTGCATGGCACAGCAGGTTTGGTGCGGCATTGGTCCAGGTGTTTCTCCCCACCAAAGGCCTTGAGAAGGATATGAGCTGCCTCCATGCGTTGCAGCCCAGCCTGGGTTTTGGTTGTGCAATGCAGAAAACATCTTGTGCCTCTGTGCTGGTCTGTGCCCTGCTTCTTCCTTGGCACCTGGAGCAAGAGTGAAATTCAAATGCACAAAGCGGAATCCATGTGAGGCATCCTAAGGGGATGCTTTGCCACTGAGATGTCTCACAGGGCAGGTGGCAGGGCTGCTTTGTGCCCCAGTGCTGCTATTGGGTACACTGCTGTGCCCTCGGTGAGTACCCAGCTCAGGGTGCCCCTGCTGTGGGAGCTGCACGTTGGGCACGAATGGAATGAGAAGACGACAGGCTTCCCTTCTGAAGCCTGACTTCCCTCACCCATTAGGACTGAAGGCAAAAAAGGGCAGAAACGGATGGTGAGGGCATTTCAAGGAGGCAGAAGTTGAAAAGGGAGTGCTCAGTGCGTGTCTCCAGCGGGCTCTGACTCACCAACACGTGCAGGTACAGCCCTGCTGCCGGCTGCAGCCAGCTTTTGGGTTGAGCTTTGCTCACCAGTAAAGCTGAGAGGGTTTGCAGAGACAAAAGGGAAGCACAGGAAAGGGAGCAGCTGTTGCAGCTTGCTCCTGTTTCCTTTGCATGGCCCCAAATTGTGTCCCACTCTCTTGCCCCTTGCAAGTTGCAGCCCCCAGGAAAGGGCCCAACTTGGGCGAATCAAGAGCCAGGATCTGGCCCCACTGATGGCAGGGTTCAGAATTAAGCTGCCTCCAAAGCCTCACTCTGCCTGCCAGACAGCACCCCAGGGGCAGGCGTGGAGCTGGGGCTCTGCTGCAGAGGTAGGATGGGAATGTGTTCTGGTCCTGCCTGTCTGGTTTCGTGCTCCTGTCTGGGGCTTGGGTGATCCAAAAGAGAGCTTGGTCTGAGATACAGAGCTGTGACTTATTGTTATTTAAAACTTCTAAAGCTGCAGGGCAGTAACTTGGGCCCAGATTCACCTGATAGACCCAATCTGCCATGGCTGGAGCAGCGGGCACCAGGCTGGATGTGATGCTGTAGGTTTGAAGTCAAAGCAATGGAGAGGTGAAGTTGGTTCCCTTGGTCACCCCCAAATCACAATTCCATTCCTATTCTTGAGTAGGGCACATCCTCATCTCTCTGGAGAGCAATGGGCATTTTGTATGGCTGAGCACAGCTCAGACAGGTCCTACCAGTGGTGGGGGACCTGCTTGGTCTGTTTGTCCTTTGCTGCTGTGATAAGGTGCACAGAGCAAAATTCCAACCCCTGGCACCTTCCTTTATCCCATCCCATTGGGGCAGGCAGCCTTGCATTGCTGCCCTCACTATGAGTGACCCTACCAGGAGGAGGGTCCTTGTCCTCAGGATGACAAGTGGTTGGGCCACCACCCACTGCAGTGGTGTCGGCTGGGAGTTTGTATTTACTTTGCCTTCTTCCCGGCCATGTGTGGCCACCACAAGGCCATGCCGTTTTGTTGCAGGCGAAGGGAGGGTTGGCCCCGTGTTTTTGCCTCTCTGGATGTCACAGTTGACTTCTCTTTGGGGAATTTGCAGCCTTCTGCAGATCAGATCGACTGCCCGGCGCTGCCCTTGGTACTGCAGCAGTGCCAGATGCTGAGGGCTGGAGAGCTCCGAGCTCCCATCCTCCTGGGAGCAATGCCACCTGCCAGGCATAGGTGCGTGCCTACCCGAGAGGAACGATGAGCTTTGCCCTTCCTCTTGATCCCAAAGCTGTGAACCGTGGAGTAGTGCAGGGAGGGATGTGGCTGTTCTACCAACAGGGTGCAATAAATGTGCTGGGTCCTGCTGCACCCACCTGTGTTTTGTGCATCCGCATGCAACAGGAGGCTGCTCTGCAGGATCTGTGTAGGCAACTGCTGTCCCTCTGCTTTGGGTGCGTTGCTTTGGGTGGGGAGTGGAGCCCGGTCTGTGCTGCTGGCACGTGGCACAAGAGGGAGTTTGGGAGATGGGTTGAAATGGAAAGGGTCTTTTCCGAAGCAGCCGTTGATGGAAATGAGCCTTGCACAGCTCTGAGGTGTGTTTGAGGGTGAAGAGTTGGGGATGATGCACGTGGTGGATGCTGAATTTAGGAAAGCAGCATTTTCTTGGTTATCTCCTTGCCCCGTGTGCGATATCCACAGCTGACACCCTGGTCTTGGCTGTACCTATGAGCTTTGTGGTGTGCCTATCTGTGCCCATGCACAGGAGGAGGTTCTTCCCCTCCAGCTCCTCTTGCATCCTTGAGACCTTTAATCTTTCATGCTGTCTAAACCAGTCCCCGTGGGGAAGGAGATGGTTAATTAGTGCTCCCCCTCCCTCCCCAATGCCTGTGTTTCCCAGACCCCACTGGCTGGTGACCCCCTCTGCAATGTGTCTGTGGAGCTTGTTATCTGTCCTGTGCAGATTTCCCTGGTGGGAAGGGGAGGTGATGCTGCAGAGGCTCCAGCTCACACTGTGAGCATCTGCCAAGCTGTGGGAGCTCTTCCCACTCTGGCCTGGCTTGTGAAGGTGTTGGGGCTGTTCCTCACTTCTGCCTGGATCCTGCATGAGGTGGGACAACGTCCCCAAGCAGCATTGGTCCTGAGATGGTGCAGGACCTGGAGAGGCTGGCTGCTCGTAGCAGAAGGGATGGAGGCAGCCTTCACCATGGCAGCACCAGCAAGCAAGGTGGATCCTTAGAAGCCTTTTGGACCTTCCCTCTATTTCTCTTGGGGTTATCCTCTCCTAATGTCTCAAGGAGCTCAGCTTATTGCAGCTGGGCTCTACTGGATGCTAATCCCACCAAGAGGAAAAACTCACCCAGAGCACCCAGTCACATGAAGAGGGATGGAGGGGAAGCTGGGTAGATGGTAATCCTGCTCCACTCTGGGGTTAACCTCCTCCTATGGTGCCTCATGTGGCCGGGGCAGATCTGCCTCCTGCAGCTGGGGTGAGGGGAGGGTAGGAGGAGGCTGTTTGTATAATTGCTCATAGAAATCCAATGTAAAAGGAGTGGGATCACAGTGATACAGAGCAGGGCATCTTCAAGGGGAACCTGTGTGTTACCTGCTCTGGTGCTGAAGGCGCTGAGCCTGGTGCTGCTGCGATGCAGGGATGTGTCCCTCAAATCCCCTTTCCCTCTCCCCATGGCTGAGGGAGGGTTTGCAGTGAAACTGAAAAAGCCCTCATCCTGGAACTGCACCTTCTGCCAAGTTCTCTTATCAGACCCGTGCTTCTGCCTAGAGCCAGTAGCTGTGAGGATGGCGATGGGGGAACAGACTGCTGTTATGCTGCTCTCTTGCCTGCAGCCTGTTTGCATTCATGATTGCATCCGTGCATTAAAGTGCTTTGAGCTCCTCGTTACCAAAGTGCAGACTCTGAGTTTTAACGAGCCACTCGTGGGAGTTGGGACCGGGAGAGACAGAATGCCGTCCTGCTGAACCGAGACAGAGCCTGACAACAGGCACCGCTGCCTGGAAACGGTGGGCAAAGGCTTTATTGACCACTGGAGGTCACTTTTTCAATAATGCAGTACAATCCAACTTTATTTTGTCAGTACCTTTCATGCAGGCTGCTCCCGAGCTGCTCAGCAGATGCAGCGCAACGGGAGGGGAGAAGCAGCGGTTTTCTTCCAGCTGGGGAGATGGAGGCTGCTCGGCAGCACTGGGTGCAAAGCAGAAGGCTCTTGTGCTTTGCTGGAGAGCTATAGGGAAGGAGAGGAGCAGCAAACGAAGCAGCCTGGCTGCTGCTTCTGCAGTTCCCTGTGCTGCAGAGGAATCTTCAGGCTCTTCAAAAGCAAATGAGCCTTTTTGCCCCTGGGGTAGCTGGGGGAAGGCAGGAGGGTGCTGGGGAGCACAGCCCTCACCCCTCAGCTGGAGAGAGGCTGTTGTTGGGAAGCGGGGGTGGTGTGGTTGGCTACCCAGCTAACTGTGGCTGGATGCTTTTCCTAGAGGTAAAGGAACATTGTGACTTGAGCTGGTGAAAGAGCTGGGAGGTGGGCAGGGTCAGAGCATGTGAGGGGCTGGAAATTGTGCCTGAATTGCACTCCTTTGCTCCCTGCATGGTGCTGGGCTGTTCCTGGGAGGGACTGCCCCTGAATGGGGCAAACAGGCACCAGGAGCTGGGGGTGGGGGCTGTGCAGAGAGAGTCATTTACAGGACCCTCTAGAATCCCCTGCAGGAGGGAGCAGGGCATGTGGGGCTGTGTGGAGCTGGGGGCTGCTGCTTTTGCAAAAACACTGGGGGAGTTCTGCAGAAAAACCCATTAAAAAGCCCTTGCTAAGGAGTCAGCGGCAATGGCTGATGCAGAAGCTCTTCTGTTGCACTGTGTGCTCCCCTTGCACGATGACGCACGATTTGCAGGTCTGGAGCTGCTGAAAGGAACAGACGGGTGGGTTTGGAAGGAGCTCTGAGGGCCTGATTCAGAGTCTCGAGGCCTTTCGTGTTCAGAGCTATGCAGGACATGAGCTTATTTGGTGTGCACGTCCTTCTGTCCCTCTAATGTGGGCTCCTGAAGCCCCACTTCTCACTGCTTGTTCAGATATTGCCGTGTCCACTGTCACCAAAAGGAATAGATTCTGTCATTTGGCTATCTTGCTGTATCAATCCCCTTTGAGAAGTGGGAAAGGAATAACCTGTTTCTTCTTCTCCTCAGGTTTCAACAGGGATGTCAGCGTTGCCTTTGGAGCAGGGACACACTGCACACAGGCACCGCCACGTGCGAGGGCTGCGAGAGCTTAACTGCTGCAGCAGATGGGACTTGGAAGCCACGTCGGAGCAAATATTTAAAGATCCGGTTTTATAAAGCCACTTTTTGGCCTATAAACCATCCACCCCGCAGCTCCCGGTGCCGTTGCTGCAGAGTCCTCTGTTTGCTGTTCCTGCTGCTCCTCCACAGTCCTGTCTGATGAGACATGCTGCGTGTGCTTGGCGTGGGGCTCTTCTCCCTTCTGCCAGCCTCGGTGCTTTGTTTTATGCATTTCTTTATTTGTTGATGGGATTTTCCTTCTCTCAGCAGAGTGGGATGGGAAGCGACTTCTATTGACCCGATGGGGTTCCTGGGATCAGGCAGACCCCAAAGCTGGCGATGAGCCCATCCTGGTGAATGTTTTCCCGCTGCCTCTCACATCTCCATGCGGACAGTGAGGTTGGGATCCCACGCCCCCTTTCTCCCCACGATACATCAGGCTCCCAGCAATGATCCTGAGCTGTCTGTGTGGCATGGAGCAGTCTCTGGTTTGTGCTTCCCTTCCTGCATAGCCTTTCAGCCTTAGGTCCCACAGAGCCAAGCACTGATGTGCCCACTAACTCGGGTGGCTCTGCTCCTGAACAAGCAAAAGAAAAGTGAATAGCCCCTCAGATGGCAGCCTGGATGAAGCAGGTTGGATTCCTGCTCTCCTCCTCAAGGTAGTTATTTCTCGCTTGCATCTGCTGTGTGAGAGCATGATGACGATTGGGCACTGGGACTTTTTGGGATAGACCCAAAGTGTTCTCCCTGTACTTCCATTTCCACTTGGTGTGAAGCCCCACTCCACCTCTCCAAGGAGACCTGCACTGCAGTGCATTGCTGTCTCTGCAACGCTTTGAGATCCGCAGATACGAGTGGTTCCTGAAGCTTTGAATAGCTTCTTGAACTCTCTCTGCAATGGAATTCCAAAGCCAGGGGAAATTATTCACAACTGTTAAGAAGAAGCCGTGTCGGTGCGTTGGTTAAACCCAGCATTACGCCTTCTAATTATGTAGTGGTGGCCCAAGCTGCTGGGGCGCCTGGCGACAACGGGATGGTTGTGCTCAGCTGGAGGGAGCGGGGCTGAGATTTGGTGCCTGATGAGATCAAGGGGCCTTTGATTTCAATGGGCATTGAACCAGGCACTGCCATATCAAACAGGCTGATCAGATCATAGTGCAGCTCTTCTGGTGTAGACTCCCATTGGTGCGCTGGGGCAGGCAGTGCAAATTGGGCAGCCAGTGGGGTGAGCAGGCATGCTGAACTGTCCCTAATGAAATGGGATGTCCTGCAGCAGGACAGTGCAAAGCGGTTGTGTGTCTGGGGTGCCGTGTGGGTCACCTCCAGGCTGGGATGTGTCCTCTCCTTCCTTGTTCTTGTGCAGGAGGGTGGCCGCAGGAGCTGCTGAGGGAGAGGAATTGATGGGGTGATGTTGAATCCTTAATCTCGTGTTTCAGGGCTTCTCCAGGCGTTCTGCAAGGAAAGATGATTATTTTTTTCTTTGCAGCCTTCGGTGTAGCAATCAGGCACCTGAAATTGTTTCTGCCGTCTTCTAAACGGGGAGATTGGGCACAGCAAGAGGTGTGCTGTGAAGGGAGGGGTGTGCTGGTGCTCCTCAGGGATGCTGCAGCCCCAGGATGCTGTCTGGGGGATCGCTGCCTCGAGCTTTCTAATCCCAAACCCAGCTGTGTTGGCAGGAGCCCTGTTCTGCAGCGTGGGCCATAGTCGCTTTCCCAGCATCCCTGGGGGACGTTGCCCTGCTCCTGCAGGAACACGAGATGTTTGCAGCATCCTTGATCTCTTCTGCTCTTTGCCTGGGGCTCATTAGCACTGTGGTCCTTTTGGTTCATTTGGGAGAGCACTCGGTGGCGAGGCGGGGACTGCTGTCACACTGGGGGTGCTCCGCTTGCCTTGTCTGCCAGTTGGGTTTTAAACCGTGAGCTCTCATTCTGAGCTCGTTTTGCTTTGTTTCCCCGTGGTTGGGGAAAATGGCAGCATCTGCACATGATGTCTAAGCAGAGGGCACCCAGCCCGCCCCACTGCTGCGCTCTGTGGCTGCAGGAATGTTATCTCTGAAGTCTCCACCTATCCCCATAAACTTGGCTGGAAGTGGGTCAGTAGGTTTAGAAGTTCTATGGAGATATGTATCAGCCTCATACCTTAAAAGAAGCGGAGTGAAGTCAAATCCAAAGCAACAATGAAAACTCGGAGAGGAACGGAGAGAAGAGGCAGTGGATTAGCAGATAGAGAAATCCCCATGGGTCCTATTGAGTGTTTTGCCAGTGTTAAGCACTGAGTAAAATATAGTGCTGGAGAGATCAGATCGCTGGGTATTCCCTTTGGACGGGGAGATCCTGGGTTGAATACCTCTTTGGTGAATCATCTTTTGGAGCTATCGGTGCAGAGATCTGGCACGGGGCTCTCGCTGTTGGATGTGGCATTGCTCTCAGGCTGAAACCACTTGGAGAAGGCATGCAAATGGTACCATACAGCTCTCTGCTGCTAAAGCTCCGGATGCTTGCATATGACATCTGGGATGCCCCAAGCACCCAGAGCTGGGGCTGACAGCTCAGAGGGCAACCAGAGGGTTTCTCCTGCTCTCTGCAGCAGAACATGGGGGAGAACACCCACAAAACCTGCTTCACCAAAGCACTGCCTGAGCTTGCAAAGCCCGTCACAGGGCTCTTCCAGGACTTGAGCTGCTAGATCCTCCTCTGTGAGCAGATCCATTGGTAACTGGCAGACTAGAAGATACAGGAGATCAAGACAAGGGGAGGAACCAATTGCTAAGTGACCCAAACGGAAGATGCACATGTAGCACAGGGAGGTGCTGGGCCAACAGAGGAGAAATCCCACAAGGAAAGACTCCAAAGGAGACAGTCCAGTTAGCTTTTTGCTTGGCTTTTTCTTTTCATCCATTGAAGAGATACTTACAAAGTGGGGAGGAGACATTGAGGGAGTGCGAGGAGAGCATGGTGGGAGGGTGAGGGCTGTGTGTGTGACCCTCGCTGTGCTGTGCCCATGGGTTGTGCTCCATGCAGTCCGGCCCAGGCAGAGCTGCCTGTCAGCTGTAGTTGGACCTGGGGACAGCTTGGCTGCGTCCTTCGTTTGGGATCGAGGAGCAATCTGTGTGGATAGCACGAGAGCTGCTAATGCTGCGTCTGAAAAGCTGCAGAGTTGCTGGGAGGGGGAATGGGTTTAAAGTTGTATTTCCTCCAATAAATCAGCACAGCCTGGGCCTCCCCGCCCCCATTGGCGCCTGTGTGCACGTGTTGGAGAGAAAACCCCAAAAAAACCTGAGGACTCTGCATTACTGCTCTTTGCTCAGGGCTGCCCAGCCTCACACCAGGGCAAGCGTTGCTTCAACACCAATAACGCTGTCTGCAGCAGGAAGCAGAGCAGGGCTCATCCACGCCGGGCTGCTCTGCTACTTCTGTGCTCCGAGTACAAACAGCAAGCTGTTCCTGCGCGTGGGCTCCCATCGCTGCCAGCAAAGCTATTCTCATGCAGGAGAGAAAAACGAGCTGTGCAGAAAGCAGGCATGTCTCGTATCGCTAAGCGTCACTCAGCAGGTCAAGCGGTACACGGTGGCACCGCTGCTCGGGGCTGGTGTGGGTTGGATGTGGTGGATGTGGCAAACCCAGTGCTGCCTGTGGGGTTGGCAGGGAATTACCCCAACTGCTGTGGCTAAATCATAGGATCGCAGAATCGTTTCAGTAGGAAGGGATCCTTAAAGGCTGTCTGGTCCAACTCCCTGCAGTGAACAGAGGCACCCACAGCTCCAGCAGGTGCTCAGAGCCCTGTCCAGCTCTGACCTCGGGTGTCTGCAGGGACAGAGCACCCATCACCTCTCTGGGCAGTTGGTCGGAGTGGCCCTGGTGGGATGCTGCAGTGATGGCAGCTGGAACAAAATGGGTCACAAAGGATACAGTCCCTTATGACTACCAGTGCTGATATTAGAAGCGATGTCCCACTGCTGCTCTCAAGGCATTTTCAGCCCTTCTGGCCCAGCAGTGACAGTGGCTTGGAGGACTCAGGTTGCTTTTTGGGCTTCTTTATTCTCTAGCTTTTTCCTTGGGTGGTGTTTGAAGCTCGCTGAGGATGCTGCGTGAGGAAGGGCATTGTTTCAACCCTTTGCTTGCATCTTTCAGGGGGAAAGAAACTCTTGGGACTTTCAAAAGCAACACCATTGTTGACCTGTTGGAAAGTTTCAGCTGCGGGTGGAGGTGGCTGTGTGTCAAGCAGAGCCTGGGTGAGAGATGATGGAGCAGCTCAGCACCGTACCTCAAGGGCTCTGATTTTTGGCAGAGCCAGGCTGGTGGGACGCTGAGCTGTGGGAGGGCTGGCCCGTCTCTGAGTGCTCCCTGGGTGCCGCTATCTCCTGGCGATCTGTGATCCACTCAAGTGTGTCCGCCTGGATGCCAGCCTGGCTGGGCCCTGCTCCTGGTGGCTCATGGGGTTTGTGTGTATCCTGCAATCTCTGGCTCTTTTTTGGAGCTGGGAGTGATTGTGTTCGCTCCCCAGTTCAGGAAGTCAAAGGGAGCCTGTTGGGGGAGAGGGGAGATTTTAAGCCTTATCTCTGGAGTGAGAGAGAAGGGCTCGGCTCCCAAGTGCCTCAGTGAAGGGGATCCCAACCAGCTCTGCCTTGCTGGGGCAGCTCCCTCCTCTCTTTTCCCTCCCACTCAGGGGCTGCAGGCAGCTTGGTCCCCCCGTGCCCTGCCGGATGTTGGGGAGCCAGACGGGACAGACCAGCAGCTCCCAGCCCCAAACAATGGGGCCATTGAGGACTGGAGCTGGGGGCTCGGCTGACTGCGGGCTGTGGATGGAGAAGACAGCTGAGCTGTGCTTGTTCCACCCCAGCAGAGTCAGAGCCCAAAATAGGAGCGGTGCGGCCATTTGGAGGCTGAGCCTCTTTATCCAGAGGTCGCAGCTTGTTTGCGCATGGGGTTTGCATGGAGTATTTACGTCTAGGAGTGGGGTTGGGGGGGGAGGAAATGAAAGAGGAGGGGTTGGCAGTTGCGCAGACTTATTTTTGTTTGGGTTTTTTTGTTTGTTTTCTGTGCTAAAAAGGTGCAAAAGAATTGGTATTTTTATCCCCCCACCTTCCCGTAGGTCCGTACGCTTCCCTGCAGACTGGGAGCCCCAGGGAGGCCAGCGCTGTGTCTCAGTGCTGGAGTGCTGAGCAGGTGGAGGGGACAAACAGTGCGCCCACTAACTGGTGGAGCTGCCAAGCTCACCACTGTACCCATTTGCTATCTCCCTGTGCCATCCTGGTTCCTAATCTCGGGCTCCTCTGTGTCCGTGGGCTGTGCCTGCAGGTAGTGTTTCCCCTTCCTCTCGTGCTGAGCCCCCTCCGATCTGCTTTCCTGGCACAGCAGCGGGTGCTGTCTGGCTCTTGCAGACACCAAGCATCTGCTGTGCCCAGTGCATCCAAAAATCGCACCTCTTTTGTATCTGTGTGCGGATTTAAGGGCTCAGTGTGAGGTGTCTGAAGAGGTGCTCTCGGTTGGAGCCTATTCTGAATGGTGCTGCCTGAACGGGGGCTGTGTCTGCGTCGGGAGATGTGCAGAATTAATGCAAGGTTTGGATCAGCTCATTAACTGCCTATGCCGGTCCATATCTTGCCCTTGGAGGTACGTGTGTTGCTTCCAGTGCCATCAACATAAAGACTCTCGCCAGCACAGCCGGGGATGGGATTTGGCCTGTTTATATTCACGGTGCAAAAAGAGCTGAAGGATTAATGACTGATTACTTCTCGGGCCAGCGGGAGCCTCGGGTACCCATCTCGTGTGCAGCTAAAGCGCAGGGCAGAGCAAGACAAAGCTTTGCAACAGAATCCTCCCAATTACCTCACTGCTCTCCCTGCGCGCTGTAAAATGCACCGTCAGCTCTGCCAGCCAGCGCTCAGCCTGCAGCCAAACACCTCCTGCATTGCTGCATCCCCCTCCGCCCCGCACTGTCCCCAATTTGGGGTGCTTTGGTGGAGCCCTGCCTTGTTCCCTACCTGCCCCTTGTGTGCGTCTCAGCATCCTTTTGTGCCCCCCCAGCGGAGCCTGCGCGTTGGATGCGGTTTCTATGGTTACAGCAGCTCCTGGGCTCTGGGAAGAGCAGTTGGATGCTGGAGCTGGCAGGACCGGCATCTCCCTCCGGATCAGCTAGAAACTTGACAGGGTTCGGTGTGTGGCAGAGCAGGACAAAGAGAGAAGGGGAGAGGGAAGGTGATGAGAGAAACTCGGCTTGTGCTGGGTACCGGGGTTGCCCCCAACAGGTTATGCTCTGAACAGGCTTCAAAAAGGAATAAAAAGGGTGGGGAGGAAAAAAAAAATTGATGAGAAAACTGCAGTTCTGGTGCTCGCATGAAGGTGACATTTGTTGTAGCGTCTCCAGCCGTCAGTACGGGGATCTGAACACAAGGAAGTTGTAACTGCTGCCAGGATGACTGTTTCTACCCACATTTTTATTTTCCCCAGCCCTTTTTTCCTCGTTTCATTCTTTTGGTGCTTTTTATTCTGATATTTCCCTCCCTACACGCACATGTTTCCTCTCTGCTCCGACATATCCCTCTTTTGTTGGTTGGGTTAAAAGTTTGAGGCATGTTCAGTCTTCACCGCGTGCAGGTGCCACTTGGGGCACCAAAAAGTGCCAGCTGGGAATTGACCTGACTTTTTTTTGGCAGAGTTTTTGCCCATCAGAGCCTTCTCCTGATGATGGACACAAACACCAACCTCTGAGCACAGCGTGTGTAGGTGCACAAACCCAGCCCGATGTACTCACCTGCCGTTGGGACCTTCCGTCCTCTCATCTGCTCTGCCCCAAATTCAGGTTGGTTATTAGGGAACGTTTCTTCTCAGAGTGGTGCTGCAGTGGCACAGCTGCACAGGGAGTGCTGGGGTCACCATCCCTGGAGGTGTCCCAGAGCCATGGGGACGTGGCACTGAGGGACGTGTCAGTGGGCACGGTGGGGTGGGCTGGGGTCGGACTTGGGAATTTGAGGGGTCTTTTCCATCTTGAGTGATTCTATGAAATATGCATGGAGCCTATGGGATCAGACTCAGTGCCAGAGGTTGGAACTAGGTGATCTTTGAGTTCCCTTCCAACCCAAGCCATTCTGTGGTTGTAGGTTGGCCTCTCAGAGCCCTTTCTTTCTGACTTGTGCGCTCCTGGCAGACAGGGCAGAGCCTCTTGTGCTGTAATAGGCATCTCAATCCCTGCTGTTACAGGCAGGGTGCGTGGGGACAGTAATGAAAATAACTAGGCCAAAGGCTTGGGAGATGAAGGGCCCTCGTCCTGACCTGCTTAGGAGGTAACTGGGAGCACAGGTCTCCCCGTGCTTCCCAGCTGAGCCTGGCTCCTCACCTGGTTGGACTGGCTTACCCATCTCCCTGGGGCTGAGGCTCAGGCAGACGCGGGGCTGCAGTGGTTACAGTCATGCCCTGCGTGCAGAGGAGGGGGCAGGCAGGCAGGGGAAAGCATTTGCGGTGTTCTGGCTGCACCCAGCAGCCAAGAAGTCCCCACAAAGCCAAGAAACTGTACCCTGCCATCACCAACCCTGTGCCCCCAGGTGGCAGCTGAGGAGGATGGATGCAGAGTGGGTGTGAGCCCAGCAGCTCTCCCTTCCAATCCAAGCAGTTCTACCATTGTATAATTACTTGCACCAGGGCTTGCACTGCTTGTCCAGCCCTGCCTGCGGGGCCGGCGGCTGCCGGGGCTGTGTGGGTGGCATGGGGCAAGCATGGCGTGTGGGGCCGGCCCGGCTCCTGTCCCTCATCGTGCGTGGGAGAGGCGGCGGTGCCTGGGGAGACGTCGTGTGGCTTCTCTGGAGCCATAGCCTAGTTTTGAGGCAGTCCCTGCCCGTCTGGCCCTTTCCTCCTTCCTACCCCGTGCTTGTGTTCCTGCTCTGTGCTGGAGCACCTTGCTGGGGTCACCTATTCCAGCACTGCCACCTGCACCCCTGGCCAACCTCCATGTGGCAGTTTGGTGGCTTAGTGCTGTGTACAGAAAGTCATATATTCACAGACCAAAAGCCTTCAGTCCCTTTTAGGGGAAAAACGGTCTTTTTTTCCCCCCCTGAATTCACTGAGATCTTTCTGATGGAGGCATGGATGGATGTGAGCTTCCACGTGGCTGAGCCGGGCTCCTCTCTGTGCCCAGGGATGGGTCGGTGACACAGCCGGGCAGTGGGGCCGGTGGGGCTGCACTGCAGCCCCACAGAGCAGCACGGACGCAGTGGGACGTTGCTGGGAGCAGCAGGCAGGGTGTCTGCAGGCCCCCGCGCTCTGAATCACCTGCTCAACCCTTCAGCTGCCGGGACTTGCAGCTGCCTCAGCCGTGTTTACCCTTCCCTGTTCCCTCTTCTCCTTTCTCCCCAGGCAGATGAAAGCCCGACAAGAAAGGGCAGACGCGGCTTCCACTCAACAAGTCGCTGCAGGTGAGGCGGAGCTGCTTGGCGCGCTCCACAGCCACCTGGCCTGGCTGCTCCGTCCGCCATTTTGTGAGGGCGGGAGGAGGAGCGCGGGCGGATCGGAGGGGGACGGGTGGGAGTGGGCCGGGTGCTGTGGGCACAGGGCAGCGTGCAGGACTGAAGCTGAGCTGGTCCTGGATTGAGTCAGCAGTCTTAGGGGTTGAAGCATCATGGCCGTAGTTTTGATATTGCCTTCCTCTTATACACCGCAGAAGGGAGACCTTGGAGGGTTAGCAGGTTGCACAGAGAGGTTGTGAATCACCACCCCTGGAGGTGCTCAAGTCCAGGCTGGATGGGGCCCTGGGAGTCTGAGCTGGTGGGGGACAACTGAACACCCACTGAAGTTGGAACTGGGTGATCTCTTGGCTGCACCTCAGTGCTGTGCTCAGTGCTGGGCCCCTCACTGCAAGGAAGACATTGAGGCCCCGGAGTGTGTCCAGAGATGGGCAGCGGAGCTGTGCGGGTCTGAGCACAGCGCTGTGGGAGCGGCTGAGGGCGCTGGGATGGTTCAGCGTGGAGAAGAGGCTCTGGGGAGACCTCATCGCTCCCTGCGGTCCCTGAAGGGAGGTTGTGGTGAGGTGGGGTCGGCCTCTGCTCGCAGGGAACAGCGATAGGATGAGCGGTGATGGCCTCACGTTGTGCCGGGGGGGTTCAGGTTGGGTATTGGGGAAGGTTTCTTCTCAGAAGGAGCGGTGCTGCAGTGGCACAGCTGCCCAGGGAGTGCTGTAGCCAGTGTCCTGGAGGTGTTCCAGCAGAGATGCGGCACTGAGGGACGAGTCAATAGGCATGGGGGTGGGTTGGGGTTGGACTTGGGGATCTGAGAAGTCTTTTCCAATCTGAATGATTCTATGGTTCAATTCTAAGATTCTGTGGATACCCCATCCTTGCAAGTGCTCAAGACCAGTTTGGACAGGCCCTGGGCAACATGGTCTGGTGACTGGTTGCCACCCACTGGGGTTGGAACAGGACGATCTCTGTGCACCTTCCAACCCAAACACCTATAAGCCACCTTTTGCATCACAGCAAAGGTTTTGCTTCACTGAGGCTGGATAAGAAGGGCCAGGACCGCTCCTGGCTTGGCCATCTCATCAGCCGGACCCAGACTGGTCCCTGTGAGATGCATGGCAGGAGCATTCTTTCTCAGAGCTGATTGCAGTTCTTCTGTGTGCATGGGAGCAGCCTTGGAAGCAGCCTGGTTTCCTGAAAGTACATAACTTTTATTGAAAAATAGGATTTTCCCCTCCGATTTATTTTCCTTGTCGTGAAAGCGTCACGGTCACTTCTGTTGAGCCAAATGAAACCCAGTTTTAGTCTGTGTCCTTAGGAGTGTTTGAAATACCATGGAGAAAGTCTGCAGGTTGGTTTTGAAGCCATCCAAAGGGTAAAAGTGCTGGATTGGTTTGTATCTCAAACCTCTCTCACCCCACTTGTCTGCATGGAGCTCCACAGTACCTACCTCCAAGGAGGGGAATATTTGACACGTGGGCCTGTTTGTGTTGAACTCAAGACTGTTTTTACTCAGTGCAGGGAAATGTCATTGGGCTCCTTTTGGTGTCACTTTGCTGTTCCCAAGCAGTTTCCTGGAAAGACAGCAGGAAGCCAAACGTGCATACATTTCTGAAGCGCTCGGGTATTTCCAAGTGATGCAACCTCAGATTCCTTCCCTAGCCACCCCCCCTTCCCTTTTGCTTCAAAACCCTTTTTGGCCTCAAAGTTCAGCTTGTCTTTCTGTTGTTTTGTTTCCGAGTTCTGGAGGCAGAGCCCTACAGCAGGAGGAGGTGGGCAGCCCGCAGCCAGGTGCAGGGGGGGCTGGGGGGGAAGCTGCTCCTTTGGGGAACCCTTGCTCCGGCTTATAGGGCCATCTGGGACTGTGGGACCGACTGTGTGATCCTCCCACGGTCTGGACCCATCAGCAGGTGAGAAATCATATCAGATTTTTGCATGCTAGCTAAAATAGTGGATCAGGCTGGGGAACATGCTGTTTCACGTGTGAGAAGCGCTACCTTTCTCTAAGGAGATCTCCTGAACTGTGTTAAAAAAATAGGTTAAGCCATCCCCTGCTTGGATGCTCCATGAAACTTGGTCATTGCTTAATGGCAACTGCTTCTAATGCTGTGTGTCAGCGTGGCACTGCAATGCAGCTTCTCTCTGCCCAGTGTGTGGCTGCTCGGGTGTGAGGCTTTGCTTGCTGAGGCTTTGCTGCAGGCTGTTCTCCCCAAAACCTGCACTGTCAATGAGTTGTGCTGGTAAACAGCACAGGGAGAGATCGTTCAGGTTGTTCTCATCCTCCAGCCCTGAAACCAGCTGGCAGGGATGTCAAACATGACTTGCCCCTGCAGACAAAGTCATGCTCAACATCTCTGTAATTAATCTGGATCCCGGAGGTCGCGGTTCGAACACAGCCAAATTGTCCTGGGGAAGCAACACCCTCTGGATCTGGTGTTTCTCACAGGTACTGCATGGGACTGGGAAGCAGCTGAGCACCGACTCAGTGCTGGGGCTCCTGGTGATGCTCGCTGTGAGATGGTGGCAGCACAGCTGTGATCTCACATGGGGATCTGCCTTCATACTGCCCACCTCCCCGTACAGCTCAGTCTTAGGAAGGCAAAATGGAGTAAAAACTCATCTGTTGGTCGGAAAAGGCTCTGCACAGTGGTTTACTCTGGTGGGACATGGACGTGGGATGGCAACCTCAGAGATGGAAAGGAGAGATTATTTTCCTTTCCTATTTATAAGTCCACAAAGACTTATAAAGAAAAATCCTGCCTTCCTGTATAGGACAAAGCCTTCTGAAATAACCTGCCAGAAATTTCCAGCAATGCTCAGGCTTTCTGAGCCCTGTTCTGGAAGGACGATGGTGCTGCCAGCCTTTGTGTGGGCTCAGGGGTCCCAAGTTCCAGCTCCTCGACTTGATGTGGGACTGATGAATTGCTCACCCTGCCTTCAGAAACCATCCATGTGGGGCAGACCTGCATGTCCTGAGGTCCTGCAGTTCCCCATGACAGCTCTTGTTTTCATATCGACCAAACAATGCAGCCAGGACCGTGAGTGTCCTGTCCTGTTTTCCCCACTGGCTCTGCCCCATAGGTGAGCTGTGGGAGAGGAGAGGACCAGCAGCCCAGTGCCGAGGTCGGGATGTGCAACAAGCCAAGCAGCTCTTGTTTTGCAGCTCTGTACGCGGCAGCGTGGCTAAATGTGGAGGCAGGTTTGAAGGCACGCTCATTTAACTCCCCAGCCAACGTCTGATTCCAGGCATGCCTCTTTCACAGAGTTTAGTTGCACATTTGCAGAGCAACAGTTCTGCAAGTGGAACTCTGCAGGCAGCCTGGTGGGGCCAATGCTGACTGCTGCTGTTGGGTGCTCATGAGTGAGAGAACAGGAGATGGAGTCAGGGAACGTCTGAGACCAATATTGGGATGAAGTAGGAGGAGAGGGAGGTTTTAAAGTCTTGGTCAAGCTGTTTCCTGTGCTGGTTTTGGATTTCTCTTGTAGCTTGGCTGTGTCCTGTTGCAAGGAATACAGCTCCCATTGACTCCAGCAGGACCAGAGCTGGACCAGAGGGGCCTTTGGTGCAAGAGAGGCTGCAAGAAAGGATTCGGCTTTATCTGTCGGTGAGCCTGTTCATTCTCTCACCTGTTGATGGGTCAAATTTTGAAGCTGTGACTCAGTCTGAACTTTCAGTGGCTTTTGCACCTGGTGATTTAAATATCTGTCTGCACGGGAGGTGAACGCCAAGCGGCATCCCTAGCTGCAGCTCCGTACCAGGTTACCTTCCCCTTTCCCCCCTCCAGCTGTTTACTATTTCCCTCCCACC
This sequence comes from Gallus gallus, assembly GCF_016699485.2. Lineage (NCBI taxonomy): Eukaryota > Metazoa > Chordata > Aves > Galliformes > Phasianidae > Gallus > Gallus gallus. The sequence continues at coordinate 6,171,064 of NC_052548.1, forward strand.
TCCACCCTGACTCAGAAGAATGGGACACGAATCCTCCCACCTCACCCACTCCAGTACAATGCTTGGCAGCTGCTGGGGAAAAAGAGTTTGGGTGAAGCTGCCAGGCTTTGCCCAGGAGCCATGGGGGAGAGCACGAGAGCTGTTCCACCAACGCAGCTGCCGGCAGCAGGAGCCTCCGGCACGAGGGAGCAGACGAGCCAGCTGCTGGGGGTGCTGATAACATCTGGACCCACCCGACGAGAGCGCATCTCCCCGTGCTGTAAGTGCAGGGTTGGGACCTTTCGGTGCTGAGCCGCCTCTGCTCCCACCAGGTTCAGCAGGAGGTCAGGGCGCGCAGCAGTGGGGTCGTGTGAGCTGTGGGTGCTGGGGCTGAGCCTGAGGCAGCGCTGGGACTGCTGCCTGCTGGGCTGGGTGAGTCCTTTGCGGGTGGCTCCTACCAAGTTTGCAGATAGAAGCAGTGTGAAGGCTGTTCCAGGGTGAGAGAAAGACCTCTGGAACCAGCTGCAATGCTATTCCTGGGGTAGGGGTAAGGGAGCGGCTGAAAAGCCCCAAAGTGGCCTTTAAAAAGGCATAGCTGTAAGAGCACAGGAGTCCCAAGGGAGCTGGAGCTGGTGGAGGCTGCAATCAAAGCACCCCCACTGCCCCGTGCTGTCACCCTGCTGCAGCCACAGCACAGCGCCAGCTTGCTCTTCCCTCCTTCCCATCTCTCCTTCTTCCTCCCGTGGCCCCTCACGTCCTCCCTGCCTCAATCCAGCTTTAAAATCTCAAGGCAAATCCCACTAAATCGGGAGATTTCACCCGGCTGCTTCCCTGCCCTCTCTGCTCTCCCGCTCCCTCCGCCGTTTCTGGCCTGCTGGGTTTTGTGTTTCAGTTGTTATAAATAAAGCTCCAGGCACTGATTTGGGTATACAATGACACCTTGTGTTATTAGACAGCACAGGACAGACTTTGCAAGGGGAGCTGCTCTCCCGCCCTCGCTCTGCTCCGGCTGCCGGCGCTCGGCAGGAGCTCAGCAGGTGCTGCTGTTCCCCACCTCACCCCAAATCGCAGCCCCCAGGAAAAAATAAATAAAAAAAAAGAGGAGATTTGGGCCCCTGCTCCGGCTTGGCTGGGTTTAAAAATAGGTGGGTGGGAGGAAGCTGGATGCTTAAAGAAGGGAGCGTGACTGAGGATGATGGGGAAGGGGATAGGAATGTAGGAATGTGCCCCCGAAAAAGGAGCTGGGGAATGTTTCTGGGGGGAAAGCAGGGATGGGATTGTCACTTGTCCCCTCAGCCCTGCTATGGGGTGACCACCCTACCCCTCCGTGCTGTGCATAGAAGAGGTGGAGTCTGAGCATCCTTTCTCCTCACGCTCATCCCTGCACTGCGCCGTGGTCCCTCGGGAAGGGCTTTGTCCCACATGGGCCACCTCGTGTCACCTCTCCATCCCCTCAGGACCAGCACTGGTTGGAGGGGGGGGAAGCTGACATGCTGAGCCCCATGTGCCCATTTTTGGGTTCTCCCTCCGCATTTTCTCTCCTTATGCCAGAAAAGCAAATGCTGTGAATTTTGGCTTGAGCATTCAGTGCAGATGTCCCACAGCTCCAACATACACTCGCTCCGCTCGTCCCACTTGCCTCACTGCAGCTACCACAGGACAGCCCCCCTCGAGGGGCCCAAGGGAGCTGCAATGCTGAGCTGTGGTGATGGGACCCTCCAGGAGCTCCTTCTGCATTTTGCTGCTCATCTGCACTCTGTGGGGAACCAGGAGGGGTGCTGGGTGCCCAGGTTGGGGAGTCTTTGAGGCAGCGATTTAAAGAAAGATAAATAAAAACCCAGCCCGTGGTGCTGGGAAGCCGGCCTCTTTCATCAAGGATGACTTGATTTATCCAGATTAGTTTAATTCTTTTTCAAGTCCTTTTGGAAGTCCTTTCTGAAGGAATTTTGGAGGTGTTTTTTGGTCATTGAGTAGGTCTGACTGTTACCATTTTGCTGACGGTTTGGTGCACTGTTTGAACCATGGATGAGATGTCTCTGAAGATATGAAAGACAGAGAATGCCTTCTTTTGGGTTGGCTTTTGGCTTGTTCTAGTTTTTGCTTCCCCCTCTGCTGTCTGTGGGTTGGGTGAAGCTCAGCAGGCACTGTGGGGAGGGGTTGGGGTTGGACTTGGTCATCTTGGAGGTCTCTTCCGACCGTAATGAATGATGCTATGATTCCATGCAGCTGGCACCAGGAGGCTGTTCCTGGCAGTGAGTGATGCTTCTGCTCTTCTTCCCTCTCCTCCCCAACTACTGCAAAAGAAAGCGAACTCATTTATAGCATCTGGGGTCGGGGTTTGGTAGTCTCGTGTTGACTCGCTTTGTAGAGGTGCAGACCTCAGGAGGAGGAACTAAACACCCTCTTTTTGTGCTCTGTGGTGCATGTGTTACTTTAGAAGGTAAATAACCAAACTATCCAATAAAATACCAATGTTCTGCACATTAATAAAGTAATGGAGATATTTAATGTATGCAGTAAAGCTGCTATTGCAGAGCCCTAGGCCTGCTTTAGTAGCTATAACAGGAGTGAATAAGATCTTTTCCTGCTTTTATTTATACACATATAATATCAAATATTACTGAGTTTTTGCTTGTTAATGTTAGCCAAAGGGGTTAAGAGAAATAAAAAGGGATTTGGCAAACATATCAGGGGAGAAAGAGCCAGAGTAGGCCCATTAATAAATGAGGGAGCTGAATTCAGCAATGATATTGAAGTGACGAAGTTACTGAGCTGCTTTTAAAATCAGTCTCTGGTAAAATCAGTGGAGACAATTAGGAGACCTTGTCAGATACAATTAGGGGCTCCGAAATAGACAAGCAGCCCATGAGGGAACAGCAAGGCCATGGGGAACAGCAGAGCAGGGCTGGAGCAGAGGGGGAAATTCGCAATGACACCATTGGTCTGACTGGGACTGGGCACAGAGGAGACCCCAATGGGACCTGGCAGCAACGGGGGTGAGAAAGAGGATAACAGTAGGTTGGTTCGAGTCATTTCCATCTGTCCTCGTGGTGAGAGTGTCTTGTGAAGGGCCGGGGATGGCCCTGGGGGAGTGTGGTCCTTATCGCAGGGAGAGCTGGAAAGGAAAGCTACAGGTGGGCAGGGGGAGGCTGAGGGTTGGGGAGCACCCACTGTGTGCCACCCTCCGAGGTGTGATTTTGCTCCCTTTAGCTCCTGTGGCTGTTCCAGCCCTCTCTGTATGCTGGTGGATGTGTTCATTCGTTTCAGAAAGGCAGAGGCCGAAAATAACTGAGGAGGAAAGACATGCAGAGAAAGCCTGGGAAGGTTGGCTGTGAGAGGGTAGGAATAGCCATGTGACATGGAAAATGGAGATCCAGGGGGATCCTACAGCTGAAGAGCTGGGAGCCTTGGGAGAAATGGCCCCATGTGCCTGGGATATGCCCTGGCCAAAATGGTATTGGTGGGGACCCAGCTCTGGAGCCAGCTCCGGTTGCAGAGAAGCTAAAACCTTCTGTTGTGCATGCCTTGTGTAAAAGCCTTTTGATATTTTGGGGGCAACAGATGCTGAGGCCACGTGTCAGGCAGCCCTGGAGACACTCCCCTTGTTCTTTCTCTCCTGCTTGTGCTCGCAGCGCTGTTTCCCAGTGCCCAAGCCTGGGCACTGCAATGACATTCAAGTGTAAACCCACTGGGAAGGGATTTGGAGAAAAGCACCACAATGACACAGAGCCTGAGGGATGAGCGTGGGAGGAGAGGTTAAAAGAGTGACAGCGATGGGTTCTGCTGCTGCTTGCAGGGCTGCCTGGGATGGGAGCGAACCCCTGGGTGCTGCCCCCCTTATCTGGCCACTGTTCCCGGGTGAGTGGAAGAAGGCTTGGGGGGTACCCAGCCTTTAGAAATCAAGCTGAGGTGGGAACAGTGTGATCGAATCGCACAAAGGAAAATGGAGGCTGTACGGTGGTTGGGGAAAAAAAAAAAAAAAACAACAACCACAAACGAGCCAGCAGCAAGAAAGCAACGTGCAAACAGAACGCTGGCAGTGCCAGGTCTGAATCGTTTAAAACGTGATTATGCAAAGCTCTGAGATTTAAAGATGTTTTGCAGGAACGTGGTGAAGGCTCACACCAGCCTCTGCTCATCGCCTGCCCTGAATCCCTTTGGTGAAACTCGTTGGCATCGGAGGAACTGGGTCTGGAGGAGCTCAGCCCTGCTGGTGTCGGTGTGGGGCTCGGAGGTGCGGTGGGTGGCAGAGCTCCCCAGGAGCCCCCCAGCCCCTCCTCAGCAGGAGGCAGGTCCGTTTGTTCATCTATCTATTTGTTTTTGTGCAGAAGGCTGGGCATTGGGGAGCTGAGCTCGATTCCGAGCGTGTGGGCTGTTAAATAAATAGCTTCGTCTGCGTTCATCAGCTCTTCTGACTGATGAAGATGGGGATGGGTGCGTTCTCTGTATTCCTCTGGCCCCATTCAGAGCCCATGGAAGCCGCGGGGATGTCTCACGCTCCCTGATGGTGTGTGGGAAGGGCTTTTAGGTTATGGGCTGTGGGAGGGGAAAACTGGAATGGAGGAGCCCAGACCTAAAGCCACCTGTTGGAAATGTTTGAGGGCTTCTGGGTAGGCATCTTCCAGCGCTGTGCGCTGTCTTTGTGCACAGTGTCAGAAGAGACTGTAACCTGGAGGTCCCTACAGGTCTAACAAGAGAAGCAATCCCGTAGTTGCAGCCATGAGACACAATGGGGACTTCCCATGTGGCGGGGCTGCGGCCGGCACGGGGCTGAGCACACGGCGGTGTTGGTGATGTTGGGTGCATCAGACCCAGTTTTGCTGTCTTTCACTTTTTGCAGCCGCCTCTCAAACCTTCCCTCGGCTTTACCCACCCCTACTCCTCCTTTTTTACACTTTCTCTGTAGCTGTTTATCTCATGCATTTTATTATGTGGCTTCCTTGCATCCAGGCTTCCTTTCTCTGCTCTGCGCACTGTCCAATCCCAAGGCTGTTCCTGTGGGTCAGCATTGCCCATGATGGGTTTGGTCTCCATGCCGTGGTCCAACAGCCAGCCTACTCCGAGCGTGCTGCTGCTGGAGCTGTGTCTTTTTTTCTCCATCATGTGAGTAAAGTTTCTGCGAGTCTGTTCTGGCTTAAATGTGAAATATGCATTTGAGAGAGAGAGAGAGGCATGCAGACCTCACCCCTCAAAGCCCAACCCATCTCCACTCCAGTGACTCTTTCCAAAAAGAAAGGGAAATGAGAAGAACCCGATCCCTGTTTCTCCCAGTCTCTTGATTTACAGCCACCCTCTTGGGCTTCTCTTTGGTGGGGGACAGGCAGATGGGGCAAAACTCCTGCAGGACACCCCAAAGCCACCAGAGCGGCTCATGGAGAAGGGCAGCATGATGTTACCAATGGCGCCACATGTGCTAATTCTCACGTGTGCCCATTTTAGGGGCTGGAACATCAGAACCTCGTGTGCACATGGCTGACCTCTGCTGTGCCCACCGTCCTCTCTCTGGGTGGCAAACAGACCCTGGACTTGCAGCCAGGAGCGTGTGGCTGGGTTTGGCCAGATTTGTCCCCTCTTCTCTCCGCTGGATGTGTGTGTGCTGGTGAAGTCCCAGAAAGAAAGTGCCCAGCTCCCCTGCATTGAGCAAGCATGTGCGTGCATGCAGCTCCACGTCTCCCTTGAGTTGTCCATTTAAACACCCTCGCTGCCAAAGGAGACAAAGTCCCCCAGTTGCCCTAAAGGCCCTGCCACCCACTGTCCCCCTGTGTGGGGACAATGTCCCACTGGGAGCCCCGTGGCACTGCTGGCTGCAGCCCGGCTCAGGCAGGAGCTCGCTGGTGAGCTGGGGAAAAAAGAGGCTGTAGCAGAGATGGAACAAACAGAATTTTTTTTTGCATCTAGAGGGGGAAGCACAGAGCTAAAAATAAAACGGGAAGATCAGTATCTGTCAGGCTGACGGCGGATTGGCTCTTTGGAAATGCATGTAATTACCAGGCTGTAGGTAGACATTTGCATGGAGCGAATAGCAAGCTACCGAGACAAGGTTACGCTTTAACCTTTAAGTCCCGAATCTGCTGGAAAACTAAGACAGAACTGCAGGAAATTAACTTAAATTAATAGAATGGCTGTGAGTGTGCCACACGTTACTTTGATGCGTGTCACTTCGCGGCACAGAGTGCCTGGCTGCCCCCGTGCCCCAGCTCCTGCTGGAGGGAGATGCTTCGGATGCAAGTTTGTCAGGCATGGATCTCCTCCCTCGTTTGGGGATTCAGCTCTACTGTAGCTCTTCGTGGTCCACGTGCCTTTCTGTTGGCAGTCTGCAAAGCAGCTGGGGAGATTTGGGCAAAGGGAGCTGTGCTGGTGGATGCTGCAGGGCTGGGGGGTGGAGAAATCCAGCTGTGCTGATCCACAGCTCCTGGCTGGGAGAGCCGGGACGTGGTCACGGGGATGGATGTCTTGGTGAGCACCTTGAGGCTGAGTTCTGTGCAGGATTCTGCAGGCAGTAATCAGTACTGATTAGACCACAAATGGTCTCTTTGCCATATGTGTTTGTGGACATGCAGTGCCTAAGACTGGAGGTCCAGTGACAAACACACAGATAAATGAAAAATATGCCACTGTATTTCCACCCTGGGCTCCCACCAAGGCTACCCATGCTCTCAACCCTCCTAATGCCTTCTTACCCCCAGGAGACATAGCTCCTGCTGCTGTCCATCATCCCCAAGCCAAGCAGCACTGCAGGGCACTGAGGATGAGCAATGGAATGAGGAGCAGATACTGTGTGCATCCCAGTCTTGTGTGCCTCTTTGCTAGCTGCAAAGACCAGGCAACACCTGTTTCCAAAAAAAGCCGCCTTATCCCTTCCAACCCGGGAACGATTGTTGCTGTATCGATTCTGTTGCTTGATTCAAGCTGGCTGCATTGCTGTGACTCAGAGCAGAAGCTGAGAGTAGCAGTGTGGTGGTGGAGCAGCTGGTGCAGAGCAGGACCGCGTGCTGCCCCAGAGGGCCGGGCCATCGGGAGCTCCAGCTGCTCCACTGGCTCCCCATCAGCTCCCAAAGCCAAGGCTCTGGCCCTAATCTTCAAAGCAACTCATGGAGGAAGTGCCAAAGGTATCAGAAGGCTGAGTACTGTTCTGCGAGCAGCACAGACTGCTCCTCTGCAACAATCCAGAGCACCGAGGCTGGGATGAGATCTCGGAGAGCAATCCCAGCTAGCTGGGACTCGGTGAGGGAGGCCTGCAGCCAGGGCGCTGTGCCCAGATTCTGGGATCTTAGGGTTGGTTCCTCGTTCCTTACCTTGGACTCAGGTTCGGGTGCCTGGACACCATGAAACCCTGGCTCTCTGAAGCAGAGGGAAGCTGGGGCTTTGTCTCTCTGCCTCCGGTGACCTGTCTGTGAAGCACAGATAAGTGCTGCCTCTCTTCTTGGGGCAGTTAGAGGACAAGCACAGTAGAAGACCTCTGAATTTGATGACAGCCTCAGCTGTACTTAGGTATGAGGGGCAAGGCTGAGCAAGGCTCCATGGTGATTGCCATTAGGGAACAAACCAACCCTTCTCTGTGTTCTCATTGAAAATGAAGGGACCTTCATCCCTGCAGCCAGGCAGCAAGCCCAGAGGGTGTCTGAGCCCCAAACATCTGATGTAGAAGACATCTCCGTGCTCCAGCAGTGACCTGGGATAAAACCTGAAGTCTTTCTGCCGGGCTGTTGGTTGGTGAAGGATCAAGTGGTGGTGTTTCAGGTGCGAGGCTCAACTCTCCTCGCGCTGAGTCCCTCCCATGCGTCTCTCTGCTGTAAAGAAGAGTTAAAATAGTTCTGCTTTATGGCTTCTTTGCGATGAGAGCCTTGTGTAAAAAGGACAGAAGGTTCAGAGCTGCCACTGTGCTTTGTTCTTAACCCCCGTGGAGCCACCTGCCTGCCCAGACCGCTGCAGGAGCAGGGACCAAGGCAGCTTCATGCATTGACGTCTGAAGCTGTTCTGGAGTCAGATCTTGGAAGGCTTTCCCTGCCCAAAGAGAACCCCACGCGTGCAGCCCTTTGGAAAGCTTGCTTTTGATGGTTTTCTTCCCCACCTTTTTGGAAATCCCCCTCTCTGCTGCCTGCCTGTTTGAACTCATTGTTTTTTTTTCCAGCTCTTCAGCCAGTGGTGTTTTTAACCCGGGGTGCAGCCTAGGAACACCCTGTCTGCACCGCCGGCTTCTCCTGCATCCAACACAGGCAGACCCTGAAGAAAGCCAGTTGTGCCCCAAATACAGCCTGCTGTTTTTCCAGCTCTGTCAGTTGGCCTGATAAAAGCTATGGCCTCTCACTCAGTCTGCCTTGGTTCTGTGGGCTTTTTTTTTTTGGATGTTGGCTCTTCATCAGTAATCAGAAAGCAGGAGCCCTTCCCTCACTACGCGGCACAAGGCAGAATTGAAGGTGGTCAGATGTTTTGGGAGAGGGGAGTGAAGGCTGAAATGTGTTTTGGAGAGGGGTGGCTGCAGGAAGAACGGCCACTGGGCTTCTGCTGTGCCTTTGTTGGGCGCACACAAGGAAAGGTTTGTCACTGTCACTTGTCCCTCTGTTGCAACAGGCTGCCCGTTCCCACGGGCTTTACTGTCATTTTGGCACCTCCTTCTGGGGCTCTCGACCGCTTGTGAAATTCCAGAGCAATCGTCCCTGGAGCCCAGCCACCAGAGAGTGCCCCAGGGCCGGGGGGACAGCGGGAGGCTCTGCCCCACTGCCTGCAGGCTGTATGCACCAGGAGGGCTGAGCTGCCGCCAGTCACCGCGTGCTGCTTTGACGCAAGTTTTGGTTGACTTTCAAGCACTACGTTGTCAATGTGATGTGAGTGATTAGCCATGGTGTGCTTACATCTACCTGAGATGTGTATAGGTTAGCCTCGGTGCTGGACACAAAGGACTAGCTGTATTGGTTGTGACCAGGTCTGCCCAGCTCTCTGCTGAGCAGGGATTGTATGGGAGCACGTCCAAGAAACACACTGGGATCTTCCCTTGGAGACTGCCCATCTCCAGCAGTGTCCACTGGAGCCTCCTGAACAAGGCACCACTTCTGTGTTTTGTGTTTGTATAGCCAGGCTGGATATTAGGAAAAGCATTTCATAGAAAGAGTGGTGAGGTGTTGGCACAGCTGCCTATGGAGCGGTGGAGTCACCATCCCTGGAGGTATTCCAGAACTATGGGGATGTTGGAACAGAAGGGCATGGTGGGGAAGGGTTGATGGTCCGACTTGGGGGTCTTGGAAGTCTTTTCCAACCCTAACGATCCGATGATTCTCTGTACATGCCATGCCACGGGTCTACCCGTCATTGGATCGGACCTCAGAACCACCAGCCTGGGAAAGCTGAGCGTGGTGAGAGCGCGGTGGCTGGGGCTGAGCCCTCGGGGCGGCCTCGTGTTGGGCATCCTTGCGACTTTGACGTAACGACACGTTTTGTTTTTGTGGAAATGAATCAAAAGAATGAGGGGAAATGCTTACAAACTCATTTTTAATGAAGATCCTGACTTGAGGACAGATCCTTTGTCCAGATACGAATGTATTTATGCCCATGGCACCTTGCCATCAGTACAGCGACATACACGTTTTGTAACGTGAGAGCAGTGTATACAAGTAAGACTGGAGCACAAAAGCCCGAGAGATCAGGGCTTGGCCTTTCCTTCCCTTGTTCTTCATGGGGTTGTGCTGGCTGCTACCAGCTGGGGAGAGGGTGCCTGTATTCCCCTTTGATTTCTCGGAGGAACACGGTGCTCCGGTGTTCAGTGTTTGCTCCACACCCAGGGATTGGCGTTAGGAGCGTGATGGAGCGCTGGAGAAGCCCCCGGGCCTGGCAGCAGCAGGGATGTTGGAAAGAGGATGAAAATCCCAGCTTTCATCTTTTGTCACCAATAGCATCTGAAGGAATTCGTACTATTTTTACTGTTTGTTTTGGTTGCTCCCCTCCCCTTTTAACTATGCACCTTCGCGTTTTCTGTGGGCCCTGTCACCGGGATGTCTCCACTTGGACTTTGAAACAGATTACTCAGCTTGCTGGTTGTTTAGAATAGTTTTAAGTTATTTTTACTACCCGGCCCCATTTTCTATCATCGCACTGCAGTTACTGGAGTGCCGGCTCTGCAGGGGAACACTTGCTTCATTTAAACAAATGGTTTCCTTCGGATTTAAGGAATAGTTTACGGAAACATTTCTGTGGGCCTTTGGTTATTAATTTGTGTTGAAGGGGTCTGATTCGATCTTGCAAAAATCCGAAACCTCAGTTTTAGAAAAGCTAAATTCGGTGGCAACTTCTGAACCGAGGTCCTTTAACGCCGGCTTCGGTGGCTGGGTGTGTTTTGTGCCTTTCTTTTCAGACGGCAAATCTGCTTTCCCCTCGCTGTTATGTGGTTAATCCTGTTGGGCCTGATCTGATCCCAGTGCTGCTGGAGAGAACTGAGCCGGGCCGAAGGGCAGCGCCGGCCCTGTGCTGTGCCGGGAGGGCAGCCCTGAGTGCTGCTGCTCCTTCTGCTCAGCCACGGGTTTCAGGGATCTTACTGGTGCTGGGAAGGGTTTGGTCCATTCATTTCCTCTTAATCAGAACAAAAAAAAAAAAAAAAAGGAAGGGGAAAAAAAAAAGGAAAAGTCTTTGCTGTAGTGTTGGATCTACAAGTGTGGTTTTGCTGCACTAAATAAGCTGTTGTGAGAAACTGTGCTGAGAAAGGGGCTGTGGAGATGGGGTGGCCAGATATCCCTGGGCACACAGGGATGTGGGGTGGCACTTGGCTGGTGCAGTCAGCCATGTGCAGCAACCTGCCTTGAGTCACAGGGGGATCACACTGACCCACCTGAGGGCAAACCCCATTTGGGGGGTTTCTCCTTCACCCACATTGATGAGAAGCCCTCCTTGATGTCATGATTTTAGGCACTGTTAACACGGGAGCGAACAGTGCCCTCAGGGTGCAGAGTGAACCTCACCAGCCTGCGGCCATCCCTTGGGTCCCCGAGGGCATGGGTTTCACAGTCCTTGACTCTGGGCAGAGGTACCCTGGGCTCTGCAGCACCTGGGCTGTGCTGGGAGCACATATGGCTTCTGGCTAGGGCTGAGGATTGTCCCCTGCCCCCCCTCGGGGCCATGGGAAGGGGAAGAGGAGAGCCGTGTTCCCAGGGATTTTTTAGACTAGCATGAGGAAGGGAGGGATGTGGCATCGGGATGCTCGGCCTTTAAGTGAATTCCTCTCTCCCACTGACTTCCAGCTCTCAAGGAGCCTCTTGGCCATAGTGGGGAAGGGGTTAAGACTTCCTTGCAGCCTGGCCTGGGAGCATCCGCGCTCCCCTTCCGGGGCTGCTGAGGTTTGCTGGTATGCGTGCAATGCGGCGCCGGCCGGCCGTGAGCACCCAGCCCTTGCTGAGACCTTCCCAGCCCTCGCTGAGACCTTCCCGGCATGGCCTCCCCTCCCCAGCTCTCCCCTTCAGAGCTGAGGGATGGGGCTGGGGAGCTCAGAGCTGCCAGGAGAGCAAAGCCGGGGGCTGTGGGAGATGTGGAAAAGGGTCAAGTGGCAAAGCAGAGTTTGCTTGGGTTCCACCGCTTTGATCACCCAAATTGCTCTTGCACAGGGGAGCATCGCTGGGCACGTCCTCGTGCTGGCCTAAGCTTCTCTGTTCTCAACCTCTTTGCTTTGTAGGATAGGGATCAGCGGGTGCAAAAGGGCTTTGCTCTGTGGGGTTGGAGTCAGGCAGTGATGTTTCATGCGGGCTGTTACTTCCTGGGGCGGGGGGTTTAGTGCAGACATAGGCAGAAGCTGGAAAACTGCAGCAACAGCAGCAGTGTTCAAGCTGAACCACAGTGAAACGCCTTGGAGGGAGATGCGGATTGCCTGGAGTTCTCTCCGCAACAAAAAATTTATGTCCCTTATATAACTGGGGAAAAGCAAACAAAGAAACTCGTTTCCAAGTGGGAACGTGGTGTCACTGGGAGAAGTCCCACAGCATGGGTGAGACCTCTGATTTATTCCCAGGGCGATTAACTCTTCGTCAGAAGGGCAATGCTTTTAGCGCTGCATTTTCAGATAAACGACTCGCGGGTATTCCTGAAGAATTGCACACGTAGGTTGCCTAATTTAGGCAAGTGGCAAGGGATAAGTCTTCATTCCGGAGCATTTTGAGGTTCGGTGGGGCTGCTCCCCCCATGCTTTCCCACCAGCCAAACCAGTTCCTTGGCTGCGCTTTACCTTTGATCTCCATACCACACCGCCATTGACGTTGGCAGGAGCCGTCTTGCAGCCCGAGGATGTTGCACGGTGCTAATTCCGTAGGCTCCGATAACAGAGCCTCTCTAAAAATGTCATCTGGGGCCATTTGCAGGGTGCGTTTGACATCGCTGAGTGCTGCCCCAGCACGCGCTCCCTGCAGCCGCCAGTGTGGGACGTGTGAGCTGCACCGTGGGGAGGCTGAAGGATGGGATCCTCAGCAAAACTGCCATTTTTTCTACAGCCTTTTCATCCTCCCCCAAGGGACAAATAAAGCCCTTGGCCCTCCATTGCTCCGGGCTGTCGGGCTGATGCCAAAAATAAGATAGGTCAAAAAGGGAATAACATGGGGGGGGGTGGTTTTTGATTGTGGCTACACCATAACTTTCGTATTACTTCAAGATAAGTTAAAAAAGGAAATTCATTTAACCAAGGGAGGCGTTTCGGATGTCAGTGGCAATGGACTTAGTTGGTTTGTTTTCTTTCTCTGCACGGGCAATTATCAAATTAATCTGCATTGATAAGAGCCTCCTATCAACACAATCGCTGATACATTTATACTTGCCAAATGACAGCTATTCAATAACGTCTTTCTGATGTTTTCTTGAACTCTGCTTTGCTCTGCCTTCGTGTCTCTGGCGAGGCACAGATCCCACTTCTGGGGGGAAACCCCCGGGTTCCCTCTTTGCGATTCTCTCCGCTGCCCTTTCCTGAGGGCAAGGAAAAAATTAATCAGCGTATCATTAGCAGCGCAACGGATTTACGTATTGCCTCTCGCTATTGGGAACGGGGCAGCTCCTGTATGGGGTGCTGGATGAACACCTGCACACGGGTGAACCAGCTCTCCCGGATCAGTTGTGCTGTTAAATCCCCAGCAGCTGACATAGAGGGACTGTGCAGCGTGCGAGCAAACAGCTCTGCTGGTGCCACGGCCACTGCAGACCGACTTTGGTTGGTTTTCTTTTCCTTTTCTTTTTCATTCTTTTCCTTTCTTTTCTTTCTTTTTTTCTTTTCTTTTTTTTTTTAAGGAATAAGGCCTCCATGTTTCAGCCTGTGCATGTGCATGTACGTGCCTCTTTCTTTCTCTCTCGCTCTATCCATTTGTTCCCGCCTCCCCCTCTTTTCTACCCAGCGACGAGTTTCAATTATGTTTGGCTGAAGGGTAGAGCTCTTGTACAGCTCCCGCAAGTCTTGTGAAAATGGGTGGGTGGCTACAGAAGGAAAGAAAGACTCGAGCGCTCAATAACTGCATGTGAACCCAACCTTTACGAGACACCAGAGAATCCACACTGGACGGGCTGCTGGGAAGCGCGTTTTGTCTGCTTTTCCATCCAGGGCTTATTTGTTGGTTCTGGAGGTTGGTAGAGAAGCAGAGGATGATGAGGTACTGCTTTGCTTCCCATGACTCGGTGCACCTGGGGAGGTTGACCGAAAAAACCTGTCAGCATGTTCCCATTTGAGGTGCTCTGGGCTATAGGTGCAGGGATGAAGCAGTCCCTGTAAGCAGGTGGTGTGGTTAGATTTGGCTTAACAGGAGGTAGCCGGGCTCCACATAGCATTTCCTATCGGAGCAGAGGGGCTGAACGCTGCTGGGGTGAGGTTTGGGCAGCAGGAGGTGGTTCCTGCAGTAACAGGACACGGTGCTCGAGTGGGAGGAATGTCCAGCTGTCCATCTGCAGCCTCAAGGACAGATAGCTGAGTGTGGTGAGCTCCTGTCTTTGCAGAGGGGAAACTGCAGGATGGAGATGAGAGGATGCAGAACAGCTGCTGGTTGGTGTGTCCCAATGCCCTCCCAGCAGGACTGTGTGCTTTGCTGCCTAGCAGCCTGCCCAGGTGCCCACCCCAGGCCCCGTCCTCGCTGTTCTGCTGCTCCTGACCCTAACCTCTGCCCTCCATGTGCTCTTAGCATCGTGGTTCGAAGTGAAACCTGACACAAGTAAATATGTTGACAGGCTGTTTTCAGCCGGCAGGGAATGTAAATTATCTCATTTGAACAAGGCTAACGTAGAATCAAGCCATTGGTCCCAAATATCCCTTATAAGTGCAGATGAGAAATATTCATGGCATCTTCACTCCTAGAATATTGCTTTTATCTTTGTGGTTCCTTGAGTGGCAATATAAAAGTTACCGATTTTGCACTTTTTATGCATCTGAACCTGCAGACTTTGAAATCAGTAGGTTTGCCTGCGTGATTTGCCTTGTTAGATCAGTACCCTTGTAGGCAATTAGGGATGTCCTACGCTGTAACATCACTGCCCTTACTGACTGTCTTGGATGTAACATCCCATCTTGGGAACGTCCTTAGCCAGGACATCAATATGGATGGAGGTGGGTTTGGTTTGGGTCCTCCTGGGGCATGGTAGATCTCAGGCATGGTAGATACTTGTGTAAAGTCGGATAGGCCAGCCTGTGCAGGGTGATGCAAAGCTCCACGAGGCCAACAAAGACTCCCAACAGCTTTGGACCAAAGCTGTTTTTGGGAGCCTCTCTCTCCATGCTCATTGCCTTTCTTTTGGAGTAAATGGGATCACACCGAGGGCTAAAGCTGGACATGATTCTTCATACTCACTTTTCAGTAGGTGAAGGCACTGGGACACAGGGTTTGGGCTTCTTCAGCATATCCAGATGTCACTTAGTTCTTCCCTGCAGCCTGGCTTGGGCCATCTCAGGAAGGTCTCTGCGTTGCCCTCACAGGTGGGCACGTGGAGCTTGGAACTCTTGCTCCAGTTCCCACTCAGGATGGGGTCCTGGGAGATCTCTCACCAGTGACAGCAGTTGGTTCATGCCAGGTCTCACCCTCCTATGTGTACCTTTGCACAGCAGGTCGTGGTTGGCAAAGGCAGAAGGTCAGATCGTCTTCAAACCTTGACCGTGTTTGTAAGCGGACGTCTTTCTGGCTTTGCTTTTCGCTCCGTAACAGGTTTTTCCCTTTAAGAATGCAGAAGATTGATTCCCTTGCAGGGCACATTGCCGAGGCGAGCCATGTCCAAATGGTTTGCACGTCTGCATTTTTTACTGCTCTCGTTTAATATGTATGCAAATGCAGTCTCTCCTGTCCTCACTCTCTGTGTGGGTTTGCACAGTCAGGAGCACATTCCCATTACCGCTGCCCATCTCCTGCTCTGCTCTGCATTTGAGGAGACTGCCTTCGAAACACTGATAGATGGAGGTGCGAGGGAAAAGAGAGAAATGACAGATTTCCGTAATTTCTTTGCTGGGGGGGTCAGGCAGGAGGAGTTGGGAAACCAGAGGAGGGAGGTTTAAACGTATGCAAAATTGTTTATTGGGAGAAAGGGTGGGCCTCCACCTCTGAGAGCCAGAGCGCAGATTTGGTATGCCGTTCCATTTTCAGAGCGTTAGCTCAGAGGATTTTAGCTGGAGGTTAGGGAAAAATCCGAGCACTGGCAATAATCTTGTGATAGTGGAAATATTCAGCTTTTCTCCTGATAAATAGACACGTGTTGGAACTGCAATAGGGGTTTCAGCCCTGAGAAAAGATGTTGTCTTCTTTTCAGTAAATAAAGGGCAAGATGTCCAGAGCTGCTCCCTGCAGAGGGGTGGTGTATGGCTGCTACTACTTTCTTTTCCTTCCTTTTTTAATGGCTGTGTTTTTCCTGAGTACTTTAAAGACAGCACCTGTGAAATGTGGACATTCGTGTATCCAGAGCTGTGTTTGCATAAGTAAAATAGAAAACCATGTGTGCCAGCTAACACCAAAATGTGGGAGCCACCTTTGGGAATGTGGCTGAAAGCAGGGGAGCTTTTCCTGTCCCCAGGTGACAGTATTTTTTAAAGTTCTGTTGTTTGAAGTTGCAAATCTTCGGGTTCTGCATCTGCTTGAAGTAACAGTGAGGGCTGAGGAGGTCCTTGCTCTTGGTGTGGGAAGCAGGGGATGGCATATCCCTTCATCGCCTGGATCATTCTGGAAAAGAAACAGAGCTTCATGCTGCCTCCCACCCCTTCAAGGGAATTTAGGTCCTTTAAATGCCAAAGGAGGCAGATTTCTGTGTTTATTTTAGTTTTGAACCCCATTACACAGTGCCAAAACCTTGTTACAGAGCTGCTCAGGCTGGGCTGCATGGGAGGGAGCGCTTTGGGGGGGCTGCATGCAACCCCTTCTTGCTTGTGCCCCAAAGTCGGTGGCTCTGCCTGGAGCACCTTTTCCAGACCCTTCCCAAAAACCTCCAATACACTTCTTACTTTCCTTTCCAGAAGCCCAAATGAGCTTTTCACGCTGGGAAAGCCCCTCTGCTGACTTGTCAGAGCTGTTTACTTTTGCATCTCCAAGTTGTGCAATCCTGTTTTGTGTCTCTGGATGTTGTGAAAGCCCTTTTCACGTGATGGCACGGATGTGCCCCTGCATCCGTGGGAGAAGAGCAGGAGCCAAAGCTGAGAAATAGCCCGGCCATGCAGAGATCTCTCTCTGGGGCTCTGCTTTTGGTGTACTGTCGAAGGGATCTGGGGATGCGCTTCAAGCTGGTTGTTTGGATGTGCTCAGCTCCTTGGTGACGTGCAGGGAACAATTCTGTTCACGCAACAAGATGTGGAATGTCTCGGCACCTAAGCTCTTGCAGGCAGTCTGGGCCTGCCTTTACTTCCCTTGCTCCAGGCAGAAATGTGCCTCTGGCAGCCTCGAGGCATGCTGTATCTGCCGGCCAGGTCCACAGCCCACATTTAGGACTGTCTCTGGTGCAGAGGATGGTTCTTCTGCTTCTCTTCTTTCCACCCCATTCAGAACGCTCTGTCCGTGTAGACACCATGCTGTCAGATGGAGCAAGGTGCTTGCAAGCAGTTCCCTGAGCTGCTGCAGCTCTGCTGCTGTTGGCCAACACGCGTCCCTTAGTTCCCCTTGTAATGTTTGCTGTGAAGTAAATATCTCATGCCGCTGTGCCCTCACTCTGGTGAATTTGTGTTGCTTGTGATCACAGGCTCCAAACTTCCCCTGTTACAGTCGCTTTTTTAAGAGTCTCTTTTTACTGGTGAGTAGATTCATGGAGCCTTTCTACTTCCTTCATCTGTAAATTGTCCTCTACATAACTAAGAAACCATTCTGGCTGGGTTTTGATGTGTTTGTCGCCCAACAGATGTCTGGGTGGTTAAAATGCCCCCTGAGTACAAGTATCCTGTGTTTGCAAGCTCTTTGATAGTTGGTTCAGGAATCTTTTTGTTCTTTCTTTCTCTCCTGAAGTCCTGGGGGTCCGTAGCAGATGCCTGCTGCAGCCTCTCCTTTGTTTTCTGCTCCTGATATCTGTGCCCACAGTGTTACTCCTCTGTCCTCTCCCTTATCAAATTAGATTATCTTATTCTTGTAAGTACTTTTGACACATTCAGCCCTGTAAAGGCATGATGAGCAGATTGCATCTCAGTGCTGGGTTCTTGCTGCTCGTGTCTCCGTTGTTATCC
The DNA here is from genome assembly GCF_016699485.2 of Gallus gallus. Lineage (NCBI taxonomy): Eukaryota > Metazoa > Chordata > Aves > Galliformes > Phasianidae > Gallus > Gallus gallus. Next base: position 6,188,663 of record NC_052548.1, read on the forward strand.
ACTGTGCTGTTCCAGCTTGGCTGGACAGCACATAGGACCGACGCAGCACACTACCAGCCATAAATAACAGTGATAGCACAAGTGAGGCCAGCTCCTTCTCCGGTTAGATAAGTCACAGCACCACTACATGGCACCACCATATCGCCTTGCACGGAAACCCAGGGTCCGTTTTGTCTCAGTGCTCTCAGCCATGTCACTACGACCCTCGCTTCACCGCTTCGCCTCTCTGTTGATCTGTCTCCAGCAGCTCTCCCTGTGTCCTGAACTTGGCTGCAGGCACTTAAGCTTCTTCTCAATGTTATGCACTGCCCCTTGCCTGTTCCTTGGCTCTCTGCCTTTTCACTGGGTTTCCTGGTTCCCACGTGTGATCCAGAAACCCTCTTTGTTATTCCGTCCTTCCTCCCCGTCACAAACCTGTGTTTCTGTTCTATCTTTCATGAAAAGGTCTAAGACTGAAGGTGAAATGTGATAACAGCCTTCAAAAATATGTCAGTGGCTGCTGCGAACAGGAGAGGAATAAACGATTCTTCATGTCCTACCGTGGGGAGGACAAGAAGTTATGGGCTTAAACATGAAGATTTTGGGGTGAGGCTCTGGGGGGCTGCCTATGTATTGGTGGAAGGACAGCTTGGCTAGGGGGAGCCGAAGGGAGCAGGGTGATTGAGGTAATCACTTTTCATCCTCTCCAGCCCCTTCAGTTCTCCTTCCATGTGCTGGAAGACTCCAGCGAGGCAAAGAGCTTTTTGTGCTTTGCTCAGCCGGGCTCTTCGCTTTCTCTCTCCTTGTTTTTTTGTCTCTGTTGCAGCAGTCCTGGCAAACACAATTGCAGCAAGCCTGGAAATAGCCATAGCAAACCGCTCCTCCAAAAACCTTTCCTTTGTGCACAGTGGCTCCTTTCAAACCCCATACGCTAGTGGAGATGACAGCAGCTGCAATCAGAGGACAGGAACGTGCAATACAGCCCAAATGTTTTGCTGTGCCCAGAAGGGTTAAGAATGAGTCTGGGACAGCCAAGAAGAAGCTGCTGGAGGTCCTTGGTGGGAGCCGGCAGTGAGCTTTGCAGAGGGCTGTGTATGTATTAGCACGTAGGTGGGAAAGCAGTGGTGAAGATGGTTTCTGGAAGCTGTGTCTCAGCTGGTGCTGCAGGGCTCCAGTATCTCTCCTGTTTCGGTGGGTGTGTAAAGGCTGCTAGGCAGGAGGGCTGTGAGCTGGGGACATGGGTGGCCGTGGAGCAAGGGATGTGGGTGAGCAAGTGCTGGTGCAGGTGGCTCCTTGAAGAGCTGTCTGTTCCCACCACTGCAGAAGGACGTTGCAGGGCATCCTCCAGCCTTGTGGAAATTTGCTGGCTTTGCTGAAACAAGAATCAGAGGGCCTGGGAGCTGCAGAGGGCTCCTTCCAAAATGAGCGCACAGCTCTCAGTGTTTCCTACAGCACTGATCTGGAGTCCCTGGGGCCCCTTCAGCCCGACACCCACCTCCCCTGACCCTTCCCCATCTGGTACCGCTGAGCTTGTGTCGGGTCTGGCTTCATCTGCAGAGCGTCCTCCTCTCCAAGCCCTCAGCCTCTTTCCCCATGGTGGGGGGCACCAGGGGGCCCCATTTCTGGGCCCCACTCAGCTGCAACCCCTTCTCTCACCCTGCAGCGTCAGCCCCCTTCACAGTTCCCCGACAGGAGAGGCAGGCAGGGAGAAACCAGTGGATGAATTATTTATTATAACGATGCAAAATAGGGTTTTAAAACTCTCCCCATATAAATATTTATTTTTGACTCGTTAGCACCGCAGCTGCCTCCTCCCCCCCCCCCTCCAAGCCTTCTCTTTTTCCTTTTCGAAGCCCCCGACAGCCATGCAACCACCACGGCTGTGCTTGTTCTCCTTTGCTCCGTCTGCCTGTCTCTCCCGCGCTCGCTTTTCACATGATCTGAGCCCCGGTGCCAAGCGCTTCCCGGGAAGGAGAAAAAACTCTTTCTCGTGCACGCACACAAAACAACAACTGGGGAAGGAGAGGGAGGGGGGTGGGGGGGGGGGGAGAAAGAAATACAGAAACACACACACAGGCACACGCACAAAACCCTTTGAAGCCTGTGAAGGGTAAGGGTTGTTTCTGTGGTAACGGCGCAGGGATTGGCGGCGGGCGGCGAGGCCCTCGATCCCGCGGCGGTGCTGAGTGATTAATGAGCCGTCGCTGGGCTGCACGGCCATGCACAGGCCGGGCCCCCGCCGCCTTCCTGCGCTCACCAAGGGCTCCCCGTGCTCTGCCCAGCCTGGGCACATGGTGCCCTGTGGGACATCAGCCCTTCAAGGGACTGAGTGATGTCCGCACAGTTGATGATGCTGGAGCGTTGCTGGGGCTTCGGGCCTCTATTCCATCCCACAGGCCTTGCCCTCTCCTGCAGGCTTCACCGCATCCCATAGGCTTCGCCCCGTCCCGCAGGCCTCGCCCTGTTCTGCAGGCCTCACCTTATCCCATAGGCCTCATCCTACCCTGTAGGCCTCGTCCTGTTCCAGAGGCCTCATCCCATCCCATAGGCCTCGTCCTGCCCTGTAGGCCTTGTCTCGACATTGGTTCCATGGAGGTTTGGCAGCACTGGAGGGTCAGAGCTATGTGTGGCAGTGCCCAGCGTTTGTTCTGTGGCTGAGCAGGTTAGGGCTCTGCCGCTCCCTTCTGTGGCCTGCCGCAGAGCTGCCATGTTTAGGGCCGTGACCGATCGGCTTGGTGACAGCAGGGTGCTGGTGCAACTGCTGACCATGAGCTGCAGCTCCTGGGGAACCAACTGCTGTGACACCCCGTCTTGTTCCCTTTCTTTTTTAAAAGGACAAAAAGAAAAACGCACGTTATTCACATCTCTTGGGCAAACAATAATAATGAGTGAGTTTCAAATCTCTTTCCCCCGAAATAGCCAAACCGGAGCATGCACAGCCTTCCAGAGCTGCTGCCTGAAACAGATGTGCTGCCAGTGAGGCAGCTATTTATAATGTGCAGTGTTCCCTTTTAAGCCGTAGTGACTCCAGCCCTCGGCTCTCGCGTTCATCAGCTCCTTTTGAAGCCTGCAGCTCTAATTCAGTGGCTGTTCCTGGTGCTGCTAAAATCTCGTAAACCCACCGGGATGCCAGCAAGACGGAGCCTTGCCTGCTCTCTGCCTTCAGAGGTGGTTTGTCATCTCTGGAGGCTGCTGGGCATGGAGGCAGCAATGGGTTTGGATGGCACTTCCCCAGTGTCCCAATCCCAAGCCCAAATGGGAGAGGTTTTTCCATAGAGATAAGGCTGTTGAGGGTTCAAGCCTGGTGTGTTTAAGCCTTGGGAGCTGTTTGCAGGATCAGTGAAATTAGAGGCACAGTGGAGGTGCAGGTATTGTTGGATGAGTCCCTTTTTCAGGAGGAAAACTGGGGAGATTTGTATTTAAAAGGAGGTTCAAAGGGGTTGGCCAGCCTGGGGCTCTTGTAGTGGAGCTGGAGCAGCACTGTATGAGCTGGTGGTGCAGGGGCAATGGGACTGCACTCTTTGGAGCTGCATGTTGCTCACAGATCCTGTTCAGCCCCATTGTGCTGGAGTGCCCATGGCTAAGCACTGCTGCTGCTTTATGTCTGTGGTGTGCTGATGAATAAGTTTGTTGGTATTTCAGGGCGGGGAGCAGGTGGTTGGGAAACACAGTATGCGTGGGGAAGCTGTTTCTTGCCAGGGCTGTTGCAGCAAGCAGGTCCTGGAGCACTGTGACCGACAGAACCAGCCAGGCTGGTGCAGCCACTCTGCATGGGGCCAGGCCAGAGCAAGCACAGCTCTGGGGCTTGGCCACAGGTTTGGTTTACACTGCTCCATCCAAACCCTATGCATTGGACATGGCTTGAGTATGGCTTTCCTTTCCCAGCTGATGTCCAGAGCATTGTCCCCAGCCTGGCATGGCACAGCCGCATTCTCCATATGGAAATCTTGCAAGACACCCCAGAAAGCAGCCCATAGTAAGCTGTTGTTTATGCTCTAGTGGCATACACTTGACTGCTGCTTTGCAGATACCATGGGACAGGGGTTGTGTGTCAGTGAGCAGAGAGCACCTTGATCCCCACACTCTGCCCTTTGACTTCCAAATCCTATCTCTAGTATGACCATTACTTTATCCAGTTCCACATCTCGTGATGAGTGTGAGCACTGGCTTATCCTCCTTCCCGGTTAACTCATGCCCTGGGCACTCTAGAGGAGACGAGGATGGTGATTTTAAGCTGGAGTGATGAGCCATCTCCAGCTAAAGGTGGGATCTGGGGAAGGAGCCAAGGATGGGCTGCCCTGGCAGGGCTATGTCATCTCAGCTCTAGCAGTGTGACAGTTGGTTTGACTCATTCTGGTGGGGATACGGAGATGTGTTCCCATGAGGCTGGCAGTCTTGGCCAAGATCAGAACCTTCCTGGTTTCCAGTGGTTACAGATAAACCTTTGCGCCTGAAAGAGGTACTAATGCAGCCCGTAGCAGAGAAGCCTCTTAAAAGCCAGTCTCGTTGCAGTGATGTTAATTATTAATAGGATGTGGGGAAGAAAACACTGGAAAACCCCAACAGATAGAGCCAAGCTGCTGCTTCATCTGTGTCCAGCAGTGCGGGCCTATCTTTCCCTGACCCAAGGGGAGATTCACAGATCTCTTTTGTAGTCACTGCTGTCGGCAAGCACAGATCTTAATGGAGAGGCTCAGCTGTCCCTCTGAAAGCCACAGCCATCAGAAACCGAGGAGCTTAGTGACTCATGTGGGGTTGAGCTTGGTCTCTAGCAAAGATTCAGCCCCCTGGAGGGATGTAGTCCCTCTTGACAGCATCTTGGCTCAGCAGGTCTGGCGAGGTGCTGGGATGGCAGGGCTCCACAGGACAGAGGTGCTGGGGGTCCCCGCAGGTCTGTGGAGGCAGGATGGGACCTGAGGTGGGGCTTTGAGTGACAGGGAGCCAGAGCTGGGGGACCTCCCCAGAGCAGTATGCATGGAAAACAAGCTGATACAGAAATCCTCCTGGACCGTGCACGCTTCTTCCACCAGATCTGACCATGGGTACCAGGGATGCCTCTGCCAGAACCCCCAGCCTCCCCTGACTGGGTTCCCTCTCCCTTTGCCCCTTCCTGCTCCCTCATTCCCTTTCTCCCCCTCTCTTCCCTGCGTTCCACCCCCTCCAGACTCCTCGGTGGGGCATTGATTTTTCCATCCGTCAGCGAAACGCCTGAGGAAAATGAAAGAGCATCTTCGTGATCGATCAGGAGAACTCTTCAGCCTGGGGGTCAGCGAGGGCTGGAATCAGCTGCTCCCCTGGCATATAATTACCCCCTCTCTCCCAAGCCTGGGCATTTCACACGCCCGTGGGAGCAGCCGTCTTGCTGCAGGGCTGGGAAGTTGCTTGCTGAAAACCTCCCCGTGGTGCCTTGACGCTGCATCCGCAGGTGAGAGGAGCTGCCTGTGAGTGTGCTGGGTTCTGCTATTTGTTCAGAGTGGTGTGAGTGGGAATGAGCGCACGGCACCCTCTCCAGCATCGATCACTCTGTGCGTAGCAAATTCTGTGCGGTGCTTTGTGAGGATGGGCGGCTTTGAGGCTGTGAGCTTAAAGAATCTGAAAGGAAACAAAATCCAATAGGAGTTGGGCACCCAACTCCCTTCTCTCTTTTGAAGATCTCATCTGAAGGAAGCGCCGTCCAGGCCATGCTGCACAAACAGACCACCTCATTAATGGCCCAGAGGTGCCTGTTTACATGCTGGGGTTTGCTGTTGGTATGGCACTGGTTCCTGGGACATGCTTGTGTGTGGGTTGCTACGTTTGGTCTAGTGACACAGCAGTGAATATTTGTCCTTTGGACTTGACTGAAGGAAGGAGCCTTGGAGACTGAGCAGTACTTGTGCTCCAGTGATCTTTCTGCTGCTGCCCCAAAGTTCTTTAGATATCGTTCCCATAGATATTGTTCACCCTATTCCTGAGCTAGGTACAGGGGTTTCAGACATGGAGGTACACATCACATGGCTGGTTGAAGCTTGCTGGACGACATGGAGGTCCCCAAGTTTTCCATGGTGAGCTGTGCATCCCAGGAGCTGTAAGAGAGCAAGAGGAAATGCAAGCCAAGGCTCTGCTCACTTGTCCCTCTGGACTTGCCACATCTTCTTCCCCGGTGAGCCTGGCTGTGGGCTATACCTTCACCCAAGTGCCTCCACCAGCATTTGCAGCCTTTCACTCCTTGGTCTGCAGATGATCCAGGGACTGGTTGTTGTCCCACATCATGCAGCCCCAGGAATGCCACTGTTATGAGGAAACTCTCATCCTCCCCATTCCCCTGTTTTTCCATGCTGGCTGGCAATGGGTACCTAAGGAAGGAGAACAGGGCAGAAAAACAGCAGCAGGGTGAGGAAGCAAAGCACTGTGTTCCTGATGCCACCACAGCCGGTTCAGACCAACCGAGGCAGAGTGCTGTGGGACAAGGACAATGCAAAGCTCTTCTGGCTTTCTCCCCCAAAACCAGCAGGCGTACGTTTGCTCCGGCATGGATGTGTTACAGATGTGTTGATAGCAGCCAGCCGAATGCTGACGCTGCTGTGGAGAGCTGGCTGTGGAGCTGTAGGTAAGGCTGAACTGAGTTTATCTTCTTTGCAGATAATGCCTTCTGCTGAAAGCAGCTGAAACAGCTGCATCCTGATTTTGTTGGAAAGTTTATTTTACAACGCATAATGTTAGCTCACCCTGTGTCCCTGGTAAAGCTTTGACATAAAGCTCCATCCTTCCTCTGGGGTCATTTGACATCAGTCTGGCAATCAGGAGAACTCTGTTTAACCTGTGAGTGCTGTGTCCCTATATAAACGTGGATCTAACCCAGTTTCCTTGAATCTGTGTCGCTCTGTTGACAGCAAGGGAGAGAGGCGGGTTGATGCAGGTGGGTAATCTGGGATAATAATCCTTGCAAACAGAGTGAGCTGTCACCAGGCAATGTCACCAGGCTGCTGGGTTCAGTGCAGGTAATGGGAATGGAGGGGGGAGAATCTCAGGGTCTCTCCACTGACCTGCCACCTTCTTGCTGACCATCCTTGCCCATGTCCCTTGCTCTTCCCTCTGCCTTCTCTCTCCCAGGACTGTAGAATGCAGATAAAATACTACCTGACTTGCTGGGGAGCTCAGAGCCCAATTAAGAAGTAAACAGTAATTAAAGTGAGCTCCTGTTCATATCCTGTACACCTCAGTGGGGCACTGGAAGCCCTGGGATGTGGGAGTGCAAGGTTGCAGCAGAGACAAAACAATGCACACTAAGGCTGCTCACCAGAAAGTGGATCCATGTGTTAATCTGGGAAAAGGAGCATGGAAATAACTGCAAATCCTTCACGACTTTGTTGTAATTTCTCGCAGATAGGATGTAGGCAGGAAAAACGCCTGCTCTGCACTCAAGCCTCCCTGGTTCTGGGTGGCCCCACAATCAGGGCCAGGCTATATTAACCATGGGGCTGGTGCAAGAACAGATAGAAATCTGGGGGAAGAGGTAAATGGCTGCGCTGCATGAGGTGATTGGTTCCCTGGTGCCTGGGTTGGCTCCTGGCTTGGCTGCACACAGGAGACGCGCGGGCGGCACGGCCCTGGCAGTGCCCTGGCCATCAGCACGGCCCCGTGCACCAGCATCTACGGACACAGAGACCTGGCCCCTCCCGGCTGCCCAGCTGCCTTTCTGCTAATGCTCATCTAATTAACCAGAAGCCTGGAGTGGCTGAAACCAGGGCAGCGGGAGAGCGAAGGGTTTTATCCAATAGGTTCCTGTCTCCAGCTCGGGAACCAGAAGAAAAACCCTTTTCATATGTTCTGATCAATAAGCAGGTGGTGTTCCTCCTCCCCTCCCTTTCACCTTCTCCAACACATCTTTCTCCTCCTGGGCCAGGGATGCTCATCAGAGCCTGCCCTTGTGTGGGGCTGGGATCTGTACCCGGGGCATTCTGCAGCTCTTGCTTTGTCCCAGGGCTGCTGTGTGTGCCATGGCACACGCGCTGCGCATCCGAGCGACACCAGCATGCTGGGCACAGCACGGCGAGCTCCCAGGGGGTATCTGAGAGAGCAAGCCTTGGTAATAACTGGGGCAGGATCCCTCCTTCGGGGGGGATTTTCAGTCAGTGACATCTCTGAAGAGACAGTTGCTTTCCCCCCCTCACTGTCAGGGAAGCTACAGGACTGTGAGCAAGGCAGAATCTGACCAGCAACTTTTGTACTGCATACGTATCGGCAAGGGTTAACAAGAAGCAACATTGTGTTTTGCTGTGCGTGTTTGGTCCCTGGAAGAAGTTGCTTCAGCTGATGTACATGCATTCTTCTTCCTAAGGTGTCTTCAGAAAATTAGCTCCAGCATGTCATCAGCGGTGGAGAAATGATTATGGAAAAGCAGCTGTCTGTCCCCTCCTGCCAACTCCCAGCGAGACAGCGGGAGGGGGAACGGCTCCTCTGGGTGCTGGCTGCTGGCAGCAGCTCCCTCGGTGCCTGGTGCCAGGCGCTGGTGTACGGAGGCAGCTTGGAGCTCTGGCCTTTTCCACCTCATCTCAATGAACTGGCTGAGAAGCGGCCATGCAGCGCCCGGACCGCTGTTCATCTTCAGGCCACCTCCATCAACTGGAAGGAGCTTTAATAACAGCAACGGTGTAGCAGGAGCTGTGGAAGAGACTGGCAGGAGATGTGGTGCTGTCTCAGCGCTGTCAGTGTGCGGAGCAGGGACGTTTCGGAGGGGCAGAGCGGCCCTGCATGTGTCCCTGCGGCTTCTTGCAGATGAATCCCATCCGCCCAGGGGGCAGCTGTCATGGGAAGGATCTGCAGAGGGAGCTGAGGGTCTCCTGCTGCTCCTGGCCCAATGCTGTCACTGAGCGTTTTTTTTAACAATAAGAAAGTTGTGCAAATCTTCACCCAACCGTCAGCCTGCTCGTGCAGCCTGGAAGGGCTCTGCTTTAACTTCTGAATTGTTTCCCCCTTCAGGAGAGGAATTACTGCCCTATTTCTTCATGCCAGAATGAGGAATTGGAAACAGGCTGAAGGGGAAAGGAGCTGGATGGGTGTCCCAGAGACCTTACAGGCTCAGAGGAAGACTGGCCAGGCTTGGGTTACTGTCCCCCTGCCCCTTCCCTGGTACCTCTGACACCAATTAGGAGCTGCGCTTATTAGCTGTGCTCCTGCACCAGTCTCCAAACACCACCGAGCAGCACCTGAGCCTGGTGCAGGATGCAGAGTGTCTCAGGATGCTGCAGCCAAGAGGGAGGTGAGCCTGCACCTGGCGGTGGGGAGCCCAGCCGCAGCCAGATGCGAGCTCCTTCCCTGCGCTCCCCCCTTCCCCTTGCCCTAGCCCCAGGCCAAACAGGGAAAATCCTTCAGCACAACCCCAGCTGGGGCTGCTCGCTGCCTTTCCATAGCAACAGTCCATCAGGGGGTCGGAGTCAGCAGCGAAAAATGCTTTCTCGCCTTGCCTGCCGGTCGCTATTTTGATTGCATTCCTGGGGAGCTGGGCTGCAGATGTGGTCTCCTTATCTTGGGAAGGTCTGAGTCAGTTTTTCCCTGTGTGATGGAGCAGGCAGCTGAGGTCTGGAGGGAGGAATAAATAGCTTCAAAGGCACGCTGGGGGTGTTGTTTGGTGGGGAAAAAGTGGTGGTACCACTCTCCATCCTGTACTCACGGTGGCCACGTGGCACAGCACGCATGCAGGAGATGAAGGAGATGTCCCTGCAAAGCAGAGTTCAGACAGCCCTGATGTCTGGGCCAAAGGAAAAGGACACCAGGACTGCTGCTCCTCAGATGACCTGAGGAACATTCCTGTAGGAGAGCCACCACATTCACCCCACCAGTTGTCCAGGCTGTGTGATGCTCCTCAGCACACCAGCAGATGTGGCAGCTCACAAGCTGGTTCTTTCCTGCTCAGCCTGCCTGTATGTGACAGCAGGATCTGGCCCTGTCCTCTGGTTGCTTTTCTGCTCAAAATCTTGCTTCCCAGTGCTGCACTGCGGAGAGGTGATGTCTCCATGCCTAGCAGTGCTGTCAGGGAATGGTGAATCTCTAGTGACCAGTCCAGGCTTCATGCTGGAAGCTGAGCTAGAAACCAGGGTTCAGCCTGGTTAAAGCCAAGGGAAGGTCTTGTGTAAGGTGCTGCTAGCAACCCGAAGCATTGATGCACCCATGGGCCACGCACTAAATAATCATTGGCCCAACCTAGGGAAAGCAGCAAGCCAAAATAAATGTTAAGCACATTGCAAGTTTTCCTTCTATTGGCAAGATCCTCAGCTCAGGTTTCCCCGAAGCCCGGTAGCTCAGTGAGCAATTCTTTGTTGTCCTTTGTATTTTGCTTTCTCTGGGTGAGAGAGGGGCTTTGCATGTAGATCCCCACCTCCAGGAGCTGGTGCTCACATGGTTTTGGGGAAGGATGGTGAGCGTGGGGCTCCAGAGATTGAAGGTTCAGCAGGCAGGGCCTGGAGGAGGAGGAGGGGATACCTATGTAGCCCCTACACCCACTGCAATGGGAACAGGGGCGGCAGTGCTGGGTTCAGCAGGGCACCACGGGATGTCCCATGCCGCCGGGGCTGGGGGAACTGCTTAGGATCTGTCCTCCCGGAGCTGCAGCGGGAGCCAGGACTCAGGAGAAGGTTTCTATAGCAACAGCTGCCACTCACTCCCCATCTCAGATGTAAATGAGGTAGGATTTTATTAGTGTGCAGAATTTCATTGGTGGGAGCTGGCAGAGGGACCTGCTGAATTTGTGGCAGGAGTGTGCTGGGGTCAGAAGTGCCTTCAGGAGTTTGGAGCATCCTGCATTGCCCCATGCCTTGCTTTTTGTCCCAGCAGCTGTGCGCAGCTCTGAACGGCTCTGCGTTTTCCAGGTCTCAGTCGCAAGGCTGGGGATGGGACACAGAGACAGCGTGTAGGGTTGGTTGCTTTGCCCCAAAGCCTGGGAGAGAGGCACTGTGGGGTGAGCTCCCTGCGCTGCCTCCTGGATGTGACCCTGATGGAGGCACTGCCATGAGGTATGGAAGCCCAAAGCCCCTCTCTTCGACACTTTGTTAGGAAGACCAACAAAGAGCATCATGATAGCGGGCCTGATATCATTGCCTAGGAGCTAGGACAGCTGCTGTTTGGGTTTGCTAGAGCAGCACTTGAGGGCTGCAGGCAGTGCTGAATGCCGGACCAATGCATATAATGCTTCTTGTCATACAGATCTTGTAGCCCGAGTTGAAGCAGACAGGTCAGGAAGGAATCAGTCTCACATCAGCCTACTGGAGAGCATTCAGGCCTCAGCTTGGGCAGTTCTGAGGTCCCAAGGTGGGAGTTCCCATACTTCGTTACCAGCTGAGCCATTCCTTTTGCAAAGTGGTTTCTCCAAAGTGCTAACGATATGAATGGCCACAGCTGGGGCAGCGCTGCCTCTGGGCGCTCCCAGATAAAAGCTTGATGATGAAGTGTTGTGCTGGTTTGACAGAAGTGCTGGGAGCCACCCAAGGTTTTCAAAGAGGTAGGAAATTGGGGTTGCTTTCTGAGGGCCATTGGTATGACTATAACAGGGGTTCTTGCTTGTATGAAGGCTCTGTGTGATATCTGGGCTGTTGGGTTGGTGGTTAGGTGGGATCATGGCTGGTTGTTGGATGGGATCAGCTCCTGCTTAGGTTTCTCTGTAAACATCCAGGTTCTTGAAGAAGTGGGAGCTCTGTGGAGCAGTGATGATGAATGCTGTTCTGCTGGGATCTGTCCTCTTCACTTCCTCAAACACAAGCAAATAAGAAGTGATTGTAATGCTAGCTGCTGTCTCCAGATCAAAAGGTTAGTGCAATACAGCTTGGTGAAAAATCTTGATTTTGATTGTGCTTTCCAGTTTGTGTGGCTAGGGCCCATGTTTTCAGCCCTCTTATCTCTCCTAGCCACGAGGGCTGTTACTTTGTTTGGGTTTTTTTTTGCTTTTAGTGAAAGGGGAGTTATGAATTTTGGATTTTCTTTTCCCTCTGTAACTTCTTGCCTGTGTGAGCTGGGGCTCTGTGGGAGTCAGAAGGGTTCACACTACTTTGTGATAGTGCTGTGATATTTGCCAATGCTGGGTTGTAATTGGATGGTGTACAGTTAACGTATCGAGTGCAGTTATAATATTCATATGCTTATGTGCAGTGAAAAAAAAAAAGGGCTGGAAGAGCGCTTGAAGTGTGGGGCTGGGTGGGCTGGCAAGTGCCAAGGGGCTGCTGTGTGCCCAGGTTGGGGCATTGCTGTGTATGTGGCACCGTGGGGCTCCTGCTCTGCCCAGGGCTGTGCTGGTACGGCTGCTGTGAAGTGTGGCCTCCAAGGCAGGCGTCTGCTTGCAAGATAAATTGGCCTTTTGTAGGGGACCGTGTCCTGAGCATGATGAAAATGCCAAATGTGCTGATAATGCAACTTGAAACGGATCCACTGGGATTTTGTGCTGGTGTCTTGAATGCTATTGTGTATAGGAAAGGAACTGGGGAAAGAGCGGGGTGACCGGGTGTGAACTCTGCTGTGGGGTCAGTGCTGATGTGGGAGACGTGAAGCAGGGCTGAAATGGGGGCGCTGGGTGGGGAGCATGTGGTTTTTGTGGTCAGATGAGGGCTTGGAGGCTCTGTCTTTGATGCCTCTGTATTGAACTTAAGCTCTGGTTCTTGGGGCCAAGTGACCCTGAGTGATTTTGTCTGAATTCACAGATGGGAATGCAGCAGCTCAGTAACACTCGGGTTTGGGAGAAGGAGGCCCCGAAAATGCACCCAGAGGCCCTGGCTTGGAAAACTGACCTTTGCTGAAAGCAGCTAATCACGTGCAAGTCTTAAGCATGTCCTTCAGTTTCATTGAAGAAAATAGACTTGAAGTGCGTGCTTGAATCTAAGTGCATGGTGAAGTGTGTTCCTGGGCCTCAGATAGGGTAATGATGGCTGCATAGATGATGGCCAGATACATCAGGAGATAGGGCTGCAACACAGCCATGAGCTCACTGCTGTCTCACACAAGGCTGCTTCAGGTCTGGCAGCCCAAGGGACAGAGCCCTGGCTCTTGGCTGTCTTGTGAAGCCTCACTGCATCACCCTCATCCAGGCTCCATCCTTCCCTTTCCCCAAGGCCACTCCTTCCATCGCTCTGCCTGCACTATGAAAGCGCCTGGCCCGGATATTTGCTGCACATCAGCACAAACCCAACCCTTCCCTTTCTGTGCTTAGCAGGACGGAGCCAGCCCTGTGGCTGCAATGGGGACACCCCCGGGCACCCCTGCCCCTGCCTGGGGTCGTCTTCCCCTCTGTGGCCGTGCATCTGGCTCGCTGGGAAGCCAGAGCCCGCGCTGAGCTCAAAACGCAGCAACAGCAGCCTCTGCTTTTCCACACGTTGGTATTTTTAGCTCTGCTGTGCATTAGCGTGCAGGAGCTCAAACTGCGAAGCCTGGCTGAGGTTTTATCTGTTGTGACAGCCCTTAGGGCTGTAGTCAGACACTCTCTCTCTCTCTTGCTCGCTCCCTCTCTCCTTTTTTCTTATTCCTTTTTTTAAAGTTTGCAGCTCGGATCTGCTCCCTCTGCATGGATACGCTGTGCAGCTGTCAAGACAAGAGACCAAAGGTGGCAGATAGGGTCCAAAGTGTGGTCTGAGCCCCTTTGCGAGGAAGCTCTGTTGAGGTCCTTTCTGTATTTTTCCATTCCTCCTTGCTGCCGATGTCAGGGCTGAAGCACTCTGAGCTGATGTTGCAGGATGAGGTGCTGGCTCACTCTGACTGCCCTGACCCAAAGGGTCTCCAAAAAGCTGTGCTGATTGACAGCCACACTGCTACTGGGAGCAGAAATTGGGGAGCAGGGGGCAGGGGCCAGCATGTGCCAGGGTTCAGAGGACAGCATGCAGACCCAGGGTGGTGGCTGCTGCTGCTTTGTCCAAATCCCTTATGTCTATACCAGCACTGTAAAGCACAGATGTGGCCCCTTCTGGGGCTCCAGGAACCCAGAAATCAAACTACCCTTCAAGACCCAGGGCTCAGCATCCTGCGTGCCTCAGGGGACCCCACCCTGGGCAGTTCTGTGCCTAAACAGAAGTCACCTGAAAATCTGGTGCCCCAGAGCTTGTCCAAGGTCAGGGAGGAAGCTGGTGAGGAGCCAGGAATCGGGTCTTCCTTCCCATCCCACCTGCCCAGCCTTCTGCTCCAGCCCTCTGCACACACCCATCCCATGCCATTCCTCCCTGTCCGTCCATAATTTGGTTGTTTGCTGCTCTTTATGCTCTGGAGTGCAGATAGTTGGTGTACATCTATGTCATATTTTCTCAAAAATCTATTAAATTATCTTCATTGCTCCCAGGACGTAAAGGGAAATAGCGGCTGAAGGATGCTTTCTGTATGAGTATGAAATATCGTCTAATTAGCAGGCAGGGATGGCCACAGGATGAGCGGAGAGGGGTGTGCAAGTTCCTGTAGGTCTGTCCACGATGTGATTTTTCTGGGGTCACATCATGTAGAAGCACAGCAAGTTCAGCACGTGGCAGCTCCCTGTCCTTGGCTGGAGACTGAAGGGCTGCAGCTGTTGGTTGGGGTGCCGCAGGTATGGGGGGCTGAAGAGTGATGGTTTTGTCATCCCATTACCTGGGTGTAAACCCAAAGGGGAGCCTGGGAGGTCCCCCAGGTCCTCCTATTTCATTTGCATTGATGAGGAGTAGAAGCACGTCCCAAAGTTTATCCAGGAAGGCTGCATCTCGGGCAGCTTTTCTAATTATCCATCCCCCCACTGTGTTTGTTCTGTTCTCCCCAACAATTCCTCCTTTTTGCTGGCAGCAGCCAATGCCGTGAGCCACGGAGAGCAGCTTCACAGCGCTCCCGCTCAACCTGCAGCAGGGATCTCTGAAAATAGCTGGCGTGTTTGCCCTTTTGCAGAGAAGCACCCGGGGATGAGGGTTTTGCAACTCAGCTTGCGGTGTGGAGCAGGGTGTGGGGGGTTTTGCTACGGCTGCATTTTTATCGATGCGGGTTGTTTGCACAGCGTGAGAGTCCCTGGTAGCAGCCAGAGCACGGCAGGTACCTCTGCAGCGAGCTTCAGAATCCCATGGCCACATCCAAGCAGCCCCACAGCAGCTCTGCGGGGTCGTGCTGCTCACCTCCTCCTTTCCCCCACATCTTCATGGGGGAAACCCCGCTTCTGGCTGCGGGGGATGGACGTGAAGACCCCAGCGTGAAGCTGCCCTCCTTGCAGGGGATTTGACACCTGAATAGCTGGGTGATGTCTAGGAGGAATTAAACAGCGCTGATTTTTATCTCAGATGTCAATCTGGAAGATTAAGGACTTTTTCTTGAGGGATAGAGGATGGTGGTATTTTAGGGGCATATAAACTTTCAAAATACCCTGTGGCATCTATGTTAATGCATCTTCCTGCATTATTAAAATTCCTTACAGACTTCCAAACAACTCGCAATTTGGGCTCTAAAATGCTGGTACAGGCAGATCTGCGTGGGGGCAAAGCTCAGTGACTCCGTGCACTCGGTGCTATAAAGCAGACGCTCTCCCCTGCCTTCTTACAGCCTTACACGCTGCAGGCAGTTCTCTGCTCACACCCGAACCCACCCGCTTCTCGCTCATCCCACTCCTTTGACTCCCTGCTCTGGAGCTGTCTCGGGCTCTCGGCACGTCCGATGCCTCGGCTGCCAGGAGTTTGCTCTCCAACTGCTTCCCGGCCCCCTCGTGCATGTGGGCATGGAGTGGGGCGGGGGGGTTTTGGTGCTGCGAGAGCGGGGAAGGATGAACAGCAGGAGAGTCTTCAGGGAAGGGATGGGGGAAGCAAGAAGGGGGGAGCAGAAGTGAGAACAGGGAGGAGGAGGGAGAAAGGATGCCGCCTTGTCTGTTCTCAGATTTTATATTGGTTGAATCGCACTGGGTTAGTTAAAACTGGTGCAGAGCTGCCTTCCCCTCCCCTTTCCTCCAGGCAGGCACTTGCATTTGGGGTTGAATGCCTTAATTCACTTCAGCTTCAACCTGCTCCTAATTGACTTACACCACATTGAAAGAAGCTTGGCTTCCCAAACAAGCAAGCAAGCAGCAGCGGTTGCAAAATTGCACCTTAAGTTAAGTCAGTGTGATTGCGTGCATAAAGAAACCTTGAGCCTGGTGCAGACGTGCGTGGGAATAACTGCAAAGGGTTTGTGCTGCGCAGTCCCGGGGTCTGGGCTGCTCCTTTGGCTTGGCTTTGGGCTGAGCACGTTGGGGCTTGGGGCCAAGGAGCTTTGTGTCGATGGGGTTCGGCTGTCAGAAGCTTTGCTGTCCCCTCTGAGTCCTCTCTGCTCCATCCCTCTTCTCCCGCTGCAGATGTCTGCTATAAAAAAAGAAAAAAGCCTCCACAAACGACGCGGTAACATTTACTGGAGGGCTGTTTCTGCTGCACATCTGATGCATATGACAGGGTCAGATTAACCCAGCCTCTGCTTTCCAACCACAGCTATTTGAAAGCACCAAAAACAATGCAAAACAAACCGGAGGAACTCTGCCATCCTGGCGAGGAGCTGGCAGGCTCTGGGGATGTGAGAGCTGCAGGGAATCACCCACCTGGTGCTCAGCAGGGCCAGATGCTCGACGAGGAAGATGAGCTCTTAGTTTGGCAGTGAATTTGGTCTCCTTAAAGTTGGCCTTTCAAGGCACCGGTGGCTTTCCTTGGTACTTCAGGTTGGGACTTCCAAGGAGCTAAAGGAGAGCTGTGATATTAAGTGGAAGAAAGCATCTAATGCTGGGGGATGCTCTCGAAACCCTCCTCTTCCTGGAGGATGGCTTTTTTGTTGCTGTGGATGGGCTGTCTGAACCGAGGTCAAGAGTCTTCCTTATGAGCCCTCTCCTTCCAGTGTCTCTGCATCTTCCATGATTATTTTGGCCTTCCTACATCTCTTTCTACTCTCTCTCTCTCTCTCTCTCTCTTTTTTTTCTTAATTATATAAGCACTGATTTACCCATGGTTCTGGCTCAGCTAGTGTTTTAATTAGACATTTAGCCTTCTCTGGTTATTGGTGCTGGATAACAGGGCTGGAAGGGACCCCTGGAGGCAGATGCACCCCTGTGACAGAGCAAGTGAAGTCTGAATGGTGCTTTCTTAGAGGGCAGTGAGGCACAGGCACTGATGCCCAGAGAAGTGTGGGTACCTCATCCATGGAGGTGCCCAAGGCCAGGCTGGATGGGGCCCTGGGCAACCTGAGCAGGTGGGCGGCAGCCAGCCCACAGCAGGGGGAGTTGGAACTGGGTGAGCTTTAAGACCCTCTTTGCAACAGAAGGGTGCTTGAAGTCCTCGTGCTCATGGATGGTGATGCTGAAGGGGCAGGGATATGGAGGGGAAGGGAAAGGAGTGTGGGGACCCAGAAGACTCTGCTCTGTAATATCCCTCTCCCCAAAAAACCCTGCTCTGTCCTTCACTGGGGTTGGGGGCCCTGCCTGTGACCCCTCAGCCCCACTGCATGGCGAAGTTGCAGAGCAGCCCTGCAAATCCCCACTTGGTGTGGGGAGGACTGGCCAGCAGCCTCCTAGGACAGGGGCTGGGATGGGCACTGAACAGAAAGCTGAGGTGAGAAAAAGGGAGGGGGGGGGAAAGCCCCGAAAACCATCTATGGAGAGGGAAGCGGAGTTGGAGCGGAGCTGCTTGCTGATGGAGTTGCTATGGCGACGTGGCGTGAGGAAACAGCATAACACAGCCCGGCGTGGGGCTGAGGCCTGCGGGGGCCTGGGACCCGCTTCTCTCCTCCTTCCTCTCTCACTGCTTTCCTTCCCTCAGATGTGGTCTTCCTCAGCCCAGAACAGTCCCCCTCCAAGCAGTGGGAGCCATCTCTTCTGAAGGGAATGTGTGAAGGTTGCTCTTCCCTGCATCCCCCACAGATGGGGCCTGATTGGGCCCAGGTTTTGTTATCCGGGCAGCGTGTGCGATGGACTGGTTCCTCTGTTGTCTCCTGACAGGTGATACCCGGTTTTTAAGAGGAAGAAGGCTTTGTTTCATGTGCCAGCTCTCCTTCCTTTCCAGTGAAGCGATGCTCTGTCACCATGGCGAGTCACTTCCCCTCCATGAGTCAGAGGGGCTCTTGCAGGGTGCATTGGGGCCGACCGTTGGTGCCACATTTGCAAGGCAGGAAGAGAAACCCATGTCACTGTGCAGGGCTGGGGACCTGCCTGTAGAGCAGTGCCACCCACCTCTGCCCTTGGTGTTAGCAATGGCAAACATCTTACTTTAAAGCCTCCAGGACTCCAGGTCACGGAGCCTGGAGTTTTGGTCTGAGATTTCATTGCCAACACTACCTTAACTTTGTCAACAATATGGTCGTAGTGGAAGGGAAACATAATCTCAACCACCAGAAAGTGCACGATAACCACCCTGAAATGAGTACTCTGTAGACACTCATACTTTTAGACCACCCCCTTAACTTTGCTTAGGGCTTGGCAGCGGCATGTGAGTGCCTGATCCCCAGTGCTGTGGATGGGGAGCTCTTTCTGCTTTCTCTTCACCTCTCCCCTTTCTGGCCTCTGCTGCGAATGCCCTCGCTGTGTTGGTGTGCCTGGAGCTGTGAGCACATACTGCTGTCCTTGTGCCTCTGTAGCTCCATGTGCACAGAGGTGCCTGGCTTAGCCCAAGGTATCTGCAAGCATCCGCATGGCATGGGAGCATTCATTTTTCCCTTTCTCCTTCCTCTTCTCCAGCTGAACCCCCCCACCCCAGAACTCCCACCTTCCTGCACACCAACAGACTACCACAGTGCCTCCTGCTTCTCCCTGCCTTTATGCCCATACCACATCAGGCTGTGGTCTCCACTAACTCATGCTGATGCTCAATATCCAGATGGCGCAGTTAACAGGGCTCAGTGCAGTAAATCTTCCTTACTCTTGCCAGTCTCGCCATTCCTTGCTGTGGCTCTGACCATCACCTCACCGCAGCTGAGTCAATTGACTGCTCTGTGGGTTGCAATCTCCTGTGTGACCCCGCTGCAGTTCACAATAGGTACCCGGTGGCTGGGAGCAAGGATGAAGGCTGTCACCTCCTACCTCCCAGAGGGCTTGTTAAATAAAGGCTTAATTTTTGCTGCTTTCCATTTGCACTCACCAGAGCCATGGTCAGCTGCAGAATCTGCCCTTTCTGCTAACTCATCTATGTGCTTCCTGGTCTTGGGTGACTGGAGGTGGTGGGCTGTGGGATCAATCTGTGGCTGTCTCCTTATGCCTCAGTTTCCCAGCCTGTGCAACAGAGCCTGGGAAGCTGCTACTTTCTCTCTTCCCCATCCTGGAAGGTCTCTGTACATAAGCATTTCTCTGTGCAGTCTAAATGTTAAGGGTGGCTTGAATAAGAGTTCACTTAAACCAAGGATGGACAAATATCTGAAGGTCATAAACACACAGCTGAGTAATTATTTAGAGTGGTCCAGGAGATGTAACGATGGATAATGGGATAAAACAAGGAGAGGAAAGTGTTGCGTAGTTAACAGGAAATTCTCTCTGATACCATGCTTAGGGCTGCAGAAGGAAAACTATAGGACCTTGATAAATCTGAAGGGGTGGTTTATGGATTGATACAAGATATGATGGCTGAGTCCCCAAGGAGGTGCAGTGAATGGCCCATCTCCTGAGACTCTTCAAACTCCGCTTTGCAAAGCAGATAGACCATGGGAAATGGAGCACTGGGGTGGGAGATGAGCTGTTCCACTGGCAGATATTGTTGGCATGCAATCAAATGACTTTAAACTGCCCGTGAATATGCTTAGGGGGAGAACAGTGGAGCTGAGGGAGGGGAGGGATGATGCTCTGGGGTGGACCCATTGGAACAGGTGAGAAATGCAATGGCTTTAGAGATGGAGGAGCTCACACATGGGGTGGAACTGGCTGCTCGCAGATGATGAATGCTGCAGCCTCCACTCAGTCCTAAATTCATGTGCAAGGCACATGACCTCTGGGAGGTCAGAGCCATCCTTGTGTCCAGTCTTATGCTACTAATAATAAACAGAGCTTGGAGAGCGCAGCAATCTTCCTTGGCAAACATGTAGACGTTCTCTGATGCATCTGGAGAGTTTCTTCTTACCATAGTGGATGATATATCTTGTAATGCTAGGGCTTACATCTATATTTAGCGAAAGGAAACCTCAAAAAAATTCTCATTGATTTGAGGAATGGGCTGAGTTGCCTATGTGGCCGTTTCTACCTGAGTGTTTGTCATCTTGGAGTTGGCTCTGCAAGATCACACGCACTGGGATGGGATCTTGTGATGCGATCTTCAAAAATGGCAAGAAAAATGAGACCGTGGTGTAGTTTCCAGGAAGCTGAGCATCATTGGCGAGGATCCTCTCCCCCCGTGTGTCCCACACCAAATGTAAGATGGGAGGCTTCTCTCCTTGGGCTCTTTCCAGACATACAGCTGAAAGATGGCTTGGAAGGAGAGATCAAGGGTTGTGAGTGCAAGGGCTGAGGCCAAGGACTGACGCAGTCTTGGTGTCACGTTCGGCTTATCAAACTCAAGTACATGTGAGTGATGGAGGGATGGAGCTGCTGACTGCCCTCTCATCCCTGCTTGCATGGCACGACAGGCAGACCCCTGTCTGTGGGAAGCTGCATGTGGAGCAAGGTCACACCTCTAGCTTTCCTGTCCTGCCCACAGAGAGGGGCATTGCCCCTGTGCTGCTGCATGCTGGCACTTTGCTGCTTCCTGCTCCTGGCAGCATTTTACGTGTTGCCCAGTAATTCCTGGCTTCCTCAGTAGCATGTGGGATTTTATCACAGGCTTTAGGGCAATCCTAACAAATTATATCTACTGATTTTTTTTCCTTATATCCATTGTTTTGTTGATTCCATCGGAGATCTCCCGGAGCAGGCGTGCACGCTTCGCCTTTCAGAAGCCCCCCCAGTTTGTTCCTTTTCCATCGCAGCCATTTAATGTCGCAATTAATTTTTTCTGGTATTGAATTATTGTTCCGAGCAGCCCTCGAAAGGGGCAATCAGAGGAGCGAAGCTGGCTGGGATCCGGGTGTAGCAACTGTGGTGTCTGCTCTCAGGCACCAGGAGGGGATGCTTTAGGTGGGATGTTTGCAGAAGCGATGCGTGTGTGGAGAGAGCATCCCTGCTTAGAGGAGCTGGGAATACCCTGGCAGGGAGATGTCTAAAATGATCCCCAAAATCCCAGATTGCTGCCATGAAACACGGACGCGGGAGCATGCTCGTCCCCGCCACAGTTTAGCTGGCTGAGCACTGAGTTGCTGTGGCTTTGTCCTTGAAACCCAACGAGTGGGAGTTCGTGGCCAGGCTTGGCTGCCGCGGTACGGAGCAACAAAACCAACCTGCGAAGGGTTAATCATTTCCATTGCAATTGTGTCATCTCTTTGGGGACCTCTCGCTCATTTTGCAAGCAGCCGCTGAAAGCCGAGGCGCGGGGGCTTTTTCTTATTCAGCTGCACGCAGCTTCAGAAGCACTGGACAGCCGCACAGCTGTGCTCAGCCGCCTTGGCCTTGCAGATGGATGGAGAAAAGGATTTGTGTGCGTGCGTGTGCTTGCGTGTGTGTGTGTGTGTGTGTGTGTGTCTGAAACCTAATTGTCTGCTGTCTAATCCATCAGCCGGGGGGACAGCTTGCACAAGCCCCTTCCAGGCAGCCTGATAAATGCAGCACTGCCAGGGCCCTTTGCGATGTAGTTGGGTTTAATTGGGATTGCTACGTGCATGGACTCTGTGCGCCTGCCTGTGTGAGGGATGCTGCTCGCGGGGACGCATGCAGCCGCTGTCCCGAGGACTGGAGCTGTGCACCCAGCCTGGCTCCTGCCAGGGTCCTGGGAGCAGCACACTGACAGCACTGAGTGGTCCCACTGCTTATGGACTTTGCAACTCGCATGGGTTTGGCACCTCCCGAGGTGGGGCTTGGAGACACAGCAGGCTGCTGGGATTGTAGGGTCTGGCTTGGAGATGTCACCTGCTGTCTCCATTCCATGCAAGGAATGGTAGAGGATGTCCCCACCGCAGATCCGGGCAGGGCTGTGCCTCTTGTGCACGCTCCCAGCCCCAAGCACGTGGCAGCTCAGGGACTTCCCCAACCAGGCAGCATTTTGCCTTTAATACCCCTCCCTGGATTCCCCATGAAATTTGTCTGGTTGATTTTTTTTGTAAATGCAGAAGCTTTAATCGTCCCCTGAGAGCTGTGGTGAGGACTTCCACTGTTTAACCACATAGCATGTGAAGAGCCATTTTCTCTTGCTCCTTTTGAATCTGCTGCCTCTTAATGTCATTGGGTATCTCCTAATTCTTTTATTGGGAGACGTAGTGAGCAATCAAACTTGGTTCACCTTTTTGAGGCCAGATGTGCCTCTCTAGCTGCTTGGTTTCCAGGCTGAGGTCCTCCTCCTACGGACTCACTGTTTGATCATCCTGCTCTGGACCTTTCTCCAGCTCTGCTGGTGACGTCAGGACTCTGCAGGTGGTGAGATCCTCATTCATTATATAATTAGGGGTGATGTCATGATTACAGCAGATGGGATTTGCATCAGCATTGGTTGCTTACTGCACGTTGATGTCAGGAGACTGTTGTGTCCTGCCCAGTCACAAGAACTTCTCTTGAAGCTGTTGATCTTCATTGTAGGGAGTCTAAAATAATAATATTTTGCCTATGAGTTCCATGGATGAAAGGGACAGTGCCAAGATGTTGTTTTTCAAGAATCACCGTGCTTTGCAAGATATCCATGACTCAAATGAGCAACGTGGCTCTGTCATTTCATCCCCCAGGTGCGGACACCTCAGGCTGGTACCCACCAACTCCTCCATAATAAATGCACATCAGGTTTCAGGGCAGGTGATTCAAGGGAATCACATTTCCAAGCAAGGGATTATAGGACAGCAGACGGGCTACTTGTGTGGCAATGCAAACGGGTGCCCAAATCTCCCCCAGGGCTGTAATAGAACACCGCGGTGCTTCTGTACCCAAAAGCTTCAGGAAGGACATGGCCTGGTGCTGTGGGTCTGGGAGCAGGGATGGGGGAGTATGACGGCGTGGTCACCCCGTACACCCCCTGTGCATCCCTTCCCGTGGCTGCCCCATGCCCTCTCCCTGCCCTCCTTCTTCCCCATCCCTCCTCCTCCCTCTCCCCTCTCCATTGCCCTCTCTGTTCTTCTCTTTCTCTCCACACCTGCTCCTCTCCTTCCCTCCCCTTTTCTCTTTCCCTCTCCTCCTCCCCTTGCCTTTCTCTCCATCCTCTTATCTCATCCCCCTTGTTTTTCTCCTCGCTGCCTGTCCGGCTGATTTACATGCATGCTGCGTTGAAGCAGCTCAGCTGGATCTAATGCCTCCTGCCGCGAGGAGCAGAGCCGGCTCCGGCCTCGGTGCGGCACTTCCCGGGCGAGGGAGGGAGTACTCTGTGCCCCCCACACCTTGGCCCGTGCTTTGGCCCCTTCCCACATTGCCTTCTGCTCTTCATCCTCTCCCCTTCCAGCCCATTTATCCAGCGCTTCACTCCTGCTTTCACCCCACTTCTCCTGCCCAAGTCCTTGATCCATGCGCCTGCATCTCCTGCAGCATCCCACGCACCCCCCCAGCCAACTTCCCCGTGAGACTGCTGCTTCTTGGGTGGGTGCAAGAGGAGGGGCCACAGATCTGGGCTGATTTGGGGGGGCACTGTGCTCCAGCTTGGAGACTTGACGCTGAATGTCCCAGGTGGAGCCCATCCTTTCCCATTCCTTTTTTCCTCCACCCTTGTGTCCGTGTGCGGAGTAGGGATCGAAGTGCCCACGTTAATCGCTGGCTCTAATCATTCCCGTTTCCATTTGGCTGATTTGCATTTCCGTGAGACGAAGATGCCCTGATTAATATCCCCTCAGAAGAGCTTTATTGCAATGGCTCCTGCCTCTCTAATTGGAAAGTGGTCTTAACCTTTCATGCAAGTGGCTGGGACGTTCCCTGCCTGCCAACACCCTGGGAAGGGTCTCGCTTGTCCTGAGCCTGCGGGCAGTGGGAGTCTCGGAGGCTCTGGCTGCACAAAAGCAGGGCAGAGCCCCTCTGTCCAAGGAGGATGCTCAGGAGAGGAGCCCACCTCCAGACAGCAGTTGTGTCAATGGAACCTGCAAAGGGGATCCAGTGCTGGGATGATCCCAAACCAGTGAGCACCCAGCCAGCCGTGAGCGAGCAGCTTGGTGCTTCTGAGCTCACATCTGTGTGCTCATTAACAACCCATGGAGGAGTGTGTTCCTGTGATGTCGGCAGCGCCGTTCCCATTCAGTGTGCAGCACGGAGGCAGGATCCGACCCCACAGCTGGGATCCTGCAGCTCGCGCTCCCCGGGGAGTCCCAGGCCCACCACTAACCAGCTTGAAAGCCTGCCTCGCACTTAGCTGCTTTCTGATCTTCAAAGGCTCTGGATGCCCAAGGAAATCAGACCTCGTGGCTTTTCTTCCAGTGCAGTCCCCAGATCCGGACTCTCATGCAATTCATTATCCTGCCCTGTGCAGGGGGAGCGGGCGCTGCTCTGTGGCTCTTCCTTGGGTGCCAGTCACGGTGCAGAGCAGCTCTCCTTGCTCACCACCCTGATGTGCTGAAGGCAAAGTGTCCGGATGAGCACAGCCAACTTTGTCCCTCCCTGCTGACTTCCCAGCACTGTGCAGAGCTGCTTTGTTAAGACCCCAACCTGCCTCCCAGATGCTTTTACCTCCCCTACTCCCTTTTACGTCCTTTATCCTCTCCTTCTGAGGCTACGGAAGTGATTTATTACTATTATTTATTTTTAATTTTGGTATTTAAGCTGGCTTAGTGGCTGCAGCAATGAGTGTTCCTGATAAACAGCCTGGGAGATGCAGGAAATAATCTCTGCTCGGTGACGGCAGAGGCACCTATTGCAACTGCTGGCAGCACACAAAGAGCTGCCCTCATCTCTGCATGCTCCACAGCCTGGGGAGGGGAAAGATTGCCTCTGTCCTTAATCACCGAATCTGAAATCCCAGCACCTGCTATTCCTCAGATTTTCGGGGCTGGTTTTGGCCTCTAAGGGAAAGGGCAATCATTCCCATCCCCACCCAACCCTTTGCGTACTCCCATCTGTGGGGCCATGGGATGATCTGAGGCCAAGGAGGTACTTTTTTAATGGTGAATGATTTGATGAGTAGTCTGTCCCAAACCTGAATGTGCATCAGCTGCTTCCCCTTTGCTGTGGGGGGAGCTCTGTGCAGGGCTTTGCCGTGTGGGTAGGGGAGAAATAGGCAGCTCTTGGGTGGGGAACAGGTGCTGCAGAAAGGATCTATAAGGGGCTGGTGAGCAGCAGCTCATCTCCCTTCACCAGGGACACGTATGTAGAATAGATATACTGAGATCGGAATCTTTTCCAACCCACCCCTCCATGCCCACTGACACATCCCTCAGTGCCACATCTCCGTGGGTCTGGGACACCTCCAGGGATGGTGACTCCACCTCTCCCTGGGCAGCTGTGCCACTGCAGCACCGCTCCTTCTGAGAAGAAATGTTTCCTAATATCCAACCTGAACCTCCCCTGGCACAGCTGAAGGCCGTTACCTCTTGTCCTATCGCTATGCTGTTGGCACAGGCTGTGCCCTGAAGGTTTGTGTAGCACTGTCCTGAGCGGTGTGTGCGTTGGGCAGCTCCCCAAAAGGTGTCAGGGAAATACAGTAAGAAGTGCAGATGGAAGGATGTAGGAACACGGGGAAGAGCCACAGATTCTTTGCTGTTACCTCAAATACACATCAATGAGAAAAACATTCACCTTGTCCCCCTGATCTAGACCAGGTCAAGTAGAGAAGCTGGGTTTGTGCTATAGGAAGAATCAGTGAGGTTCAGCAGCCCTTACACAGCTGGTAGAGGCTGAGGCTGGACTTGCTGCAGACTCCAAAGGGAGTGATGGCAGAAAATCGAAATCCCAGGCAGTGACTTCCCCACCGTGGGATGCTGATGGGAACGGCACCGCCTGAAGCAAAGCTGCCGTGCTCCAGCCCTGCCCCGGGCCCTGCAGCTCACAGAAACTTTCCACTGAGTTCAGAGCATCTGTAGAACTCCTGCTCTGGGTCGGAGGGAGGAGAGGGGCTGCAGCTTCAGCCAGGTCTGCTCTCGAGCAGAGTGTGTTTAACATAAAACACCTCCTGTTTCTGAGCAGAAACGCTCAGGCACCGACTACCAACGTGAGCAGCATTGCTCAGGCAAATGGTGTTTACACCCCGAAGCCTTCAGACTTTCTAGATTTCACCTGCTTCTCTGCAGAAACCCCTTGAGAAAACGCTTACCAAACAAGGCAACGCTGGGCCGGATAAATTGCCTGGAACAAATGAGCTGGAATTCATACGAGCCCATTCCTCATGTAAGATAGGTGTCACTCCGGCAGTACCTGGGGGAAGCGCCCGCCTCGCAGAGCACGACCCGGCTCCGTCCGCAGCTGCTGTCCCTGCTTGGGGCACAACGCCATGGCAGCAAACATGCGGCGCTGTCTCTTCTCAGGTGGGAATTGTAAACAGCAGCAAAGCAAGTTTGGGGCTTTTTTTTTTTTTTTTCCTCTCCTTTTGCGGAGGGAAAAGGGGTTTTGCAAGTGTTTCCGTGTCACCTGCACCAATGGGATGCTGAGAAGGAGGGCTGGGGCTGCGTGCTGCTGTGCCGGATGGGTTTGGGGATGTGCGCCCTGCAGCCCTCATTGCTTGTCCCTCTCATCCTGTAGCTATTTCTTCCCCAAGTTTCCAACAAGCTGCTTCCAATCCTTCCCAGTCTCAAACCATGCTGGTATAGAGAGCCAGTTTCATCCCCCTTTCGGTGCTGTATTTGCATATATTTGCATAGCACACAGGTTTCTGGGAGGGGAGGAGGAGCTGGAGAGGCACATCCTTTATGCCTTTATTTTTTTTTCCTCCCCTCTCAGCAGAATTGCATTTATTTTCTTTCAATCCAGGGCTGTTGCTAAGAGGGGCTCCTGGCCGGGTCCTGGGGATGGGGCTGCAGGGAAAGGCAGGGACAGGTTCCCTGGTTTTGGGTAACTCAGAGGTGTGGACAAAGGGTACCATTCAGGCACACCCAGTCCCTGTCCTGGCACTTCGCAATTCCCTCGGCCCCATTTGTGAAAGCTGCCATGCCACCCCCCAGCACTGCAGAAACCAAGAGACTCCCAGTGCCAGCCCAGCACTGCAGGGTCAGAGATCAGTGATGGGCTGGGGGAATTGCCTTCTCAGGTCTGTATTTTTCCAGTTTCCCAGCCAAAATGAAAATGCAAACCCTGGGCAGGCGGAGCTCCTGGGTTTTGGCAATGAGCTCTCCCTTTCAGGGATGCTCTGGATGCAGAATGCTTCTGAGATGCAGGCTGGGTGTACGCTTGCTGGAACTGCTGCTTGCTGTGGGCGATCACGCAGGTCCTGCTGCTCTGCTGCCTTCCCATGAGCTCCTCCATCAGGCTCTGCTCCTGGCACTGGGTGTCGGCTCCCTCACCCCAACTATCACAGCGGGATGAAAGGGAAAGAAACCTCTTGTTCTCAAAGCTTTGCTGGCTTTCCTTTCCCCAGGGCTTTGCTGGGTTTGCACTCCGTCTGCTCCCTGTCTGGGTTTAGTTCCCTTCCTTGGTCCTCATGCGGTGCTCCTTCCCATGGGATTTGCCGCTTTCCCTGAGAAACATTAAATCTCTGGGATAAGTTTTAGCAGCTCCAGCAATGGCTCTTGCTATCTTTGCTGCCCTAAGCTGGGTGGGCCAGGAGCCCTTCATTTCCCTCCCACTTACCCATGCTGGTGCCTCGGTTCCCTGCTTGTCCTGAAGAGAATAGAAAATGTTTGTGGGGTTTACCTTACGGGCCACAGGTCCTGATCTTCTCCTCAGCTGCAGTACTGGGAACCCCTTTAGGGATCTCCCACACACCCTTAATGTCTCTGCTATGTTGTTTTTGCTGTAAGAGGGATAAGGTCAGGGCAACTCCTGGCTGCCCTAGCGAGTGGAAGGACAAAGCAGCAGAAAGCACCCCGCTGGGTGCTGCCCCACCATCCTTGGACCATGCAGCTTAGGGCTGCTTCACCTGTGCTTCTTCCTCCCCTGGGGCAGGATGAATTGCAGAGTGCCTGCATGGATGGGGATGGTGACAGAGGTGGTGGGACCAGGGGCACAGGGACCAACGAGGGCCCCAGGCTGCAGCAGCCACCTGCAGCACCTCGCGCCTGCCTGGGTTTTAATTTTTTATGCCAACTCCTGTTTGCAGCCAACGTGGTGGTGTGGTTCCTGGTATTCAGGAGCACGGAGGCGAGCGAGCGAGCTGCGGGCTGTGCTGAAAGCTGGCTGTTGCTGAGCAAGGCAGGCAGCGGGCCGGCTGGGGCTGGCTCAGCACGGCTCGGCACGGCCCTACCACGGCCAGGCTGTGCCATCCCCATGTGCTGCAGGGGTTGCAGGTCTGGGTGCTGGAAACCGGCTCCTGGGAGACCTGAACTCTGGTTACCCAAACCTCGGGGACCGCCGCATGGGGACGGGGTTCAGCATGGATGCAGGGTGCTCTTTGCTCCCGTGCCCTCTTGCTCATGGAGCTTTTTCCCAGCCCTGCAGCTCGGGGGCTGTTTGTCTTCAGTTTGACCGTTCCTCCGCCTCCCCCGCCTGTCTCCTCCACTTCCTCATTCTCGATGTCGGGTTGAGCAAGAGCAGAGCGGAGCCTCCTCGGGATCAGGGTGAGGCTGGGGGGCCATCAGTTCCAAGTTCCTTTTTGATTTTTTTTCCCCTCCTTCTCTGCTCTGCGCACAAAGCCGGGCTATGATGAAACTCCAGCTCTGCCTTGCTTGCAGCATTCACGCACGGCACATGCTGGAAATAATTGTCCTTGGTGGAGCTCTGCAAGCTGCAGAGCGATTTAACCAGAAAGAGGTGGAGAGCAGCTTTATTTCTGCACTCTGCCTTTCAGTCTACAGGCAGCCCCCGGCTACAGGGTGGCTCAGGGCAGGCAGGAGCTCGGGCTGTCCACATCTGGAAGCCGTGTGACCACACTGCATAGCACCAAGGCCGGCTTCACGTCTCTTGCTGTTCAGCAGTGCTTATTGCATTGGGCTTGACGTGGCTTTGATCTGCTCAAGCAGGGCAAGCCGTGGCTGCCTGCAGTGCGCTGCTATGGGCGTGCAACGAACCTTCTGTAATATCTGTATTGGTTTTGCCAAGTTTGGGGTCAGACGCTGCAAGGGGAACTTGGGTAGGTGCCTGGGTAGCTAAGAATGCCCTGTCCTTGAGGTTGTCTGATGAGCAGAAGGGAGTGTGGTAAGCCGGAGGAGGATGTTGGCTATGGGGCCAGGTATTGGAGGCGTTGGGAGCAAGGATTTTGTCTGAGCAGCCTTAAGGAAGGGGCCTGTGCCTAGTGCAGAAAGGCAGGGTGGCGATGGACCACTACAGCATCTCAGAACAGTCCCGGGTACGCCCAACCCAGAGCCCTTCATGTGGTCAGGAGCAGCCCTGAGCTCCCCCATGGGACAGGCACTGACTGTGGTGCACGTGTGCAGCACCCGGGCACAGCTCACTCCTCCCTGCTGTGCCCCATGGCCGCTCCGGGTTCTCCTCCTCTTCTCCTCATTCTCCTATTCACACGGCAGTATTGCAGAGTTTGTTTGTTTTTTTCCCAGTTGTGGTCTATCCTTCCCCAAAAATATTTTGTTTTCTACACAATTCCTTTTCTTTCCAAATAGCCAACCCGTTCTTCTGCGGCTCTCCATAGATTTCTGCTCTCCATCACCAGAGATCTCTTCCTGGCTATCTCAGCTGGCTTAGTTTTCTGTGGTTGGTCAAGGTCAGATGGGACTGCTTTCTGATCCGACTGGAGATGAGCCCAAATCCTTTTGCTGCAGAAACTCAGGGCTGGTGGCACAACCATCCGCCCTTGGATGTGTTCCTTTGGCTTCACCAACTTCTACTTTCCAGTGGGTACGAGGAGAAAAAGTACCTGCAACCTCTAAACTTGTTTTCTCCCACGTCAGAAGGCTGCGAGCTCACGTGTTTTCCCTGGGTCTGTGCGCAGAGGCTCGTGCATTATTTATGGCATCGCAGAGACGAGGCCAGACCTGGCCGTGCTCTCACTGGGCTGTGGTCACCAGCAGTAGGAGTGAGCCCATCATGGGGACACTCGTGGAGCCAGGCTCAGGTTTCTGCCTGGGTCACTTTTGGGGCCCAGCAGCAGCACCTGGCTGAGGGCTTTGGGGCTCAGCCCCCCAGCAGCCGGGCTCAGGGTGCTCAAGCCGGGCTGCGCATCATTGGGACTGGCCAACCCTTCGTGGTTACTCAGCAGCAGAACCAAATTCTTCACTTTGGGCTCTTCTTGGGGGGACTGGGAGGGTGTTGGGGGGGGGGAGGGGGAGGAGGATGCACTGCATTTGAGCCCCGATCTGCATCCACCACCCCCTCACCCGTACCCCCAGCCTGCCCCCCTCCATTCTCACCACTGGGGCTGTGAGGAGAGTGGGGATCCCTGCGTAACGCATCCCCCCAAATCTTGCATCTCCTAAAAACCCATTCTCCCCGGCTGCTTTTTATTGCTAACCTCCACTTGCTTTGCCTCTCCTTCCCTCCCTCCCTCCCCTCCATCTCCCTCCCTCCCTCTCTCTGGGGGGAAAAAAGGTCATTGCGCAAATGATTAGTCAGAGCTCAGTTGCTGTAGCAACCGGCTGCTGGAACTGGGACAGGCGTGCAGCGAGGACAACGGAGAGGTCGACCATCAGCGAGGGCTGGGGAGCCCAGCCTTTGTATTTGCTTTCAAGAGCCGGGGAGCGAGGCGGTGCGAAGCCCCCTGCCCCACGCCACGCACGGGGCCGCTTCCCCGCATCGACCCCGAGCTGCTTGGCTGCGGTTTGCAACCGGCTGGCATCTCTTGCCTGCTCGGAGCCGCCGTTCCGATGCCACCGCGGTACCGTCCCTCGTGGCCGTGCCTCTGCTCGGGGCGGCTTCCTCCCCCCGGTTGTGGGTTCAGGGCTCCGTGTCCTCTTGCGACATCCTGCATGGGAAACACAAAGCCAAGTTCCTCCTCATCCGGCACGAGGAACCGGGCGTTCACCGCACCCTGCTTCTTCCCAGTTCCGGACTGCTATGGCGTGTTTGCTTTTGGCCCCCGAGCAGCTGCAAGCAGAGACATCTCCCGGTTCTTCTCCTGCCCCAAACTCGAGGACAGCAGCTCTATGTGCAATGCCCGCGAGCTGCTTGGCCTTGGAGGACAGGGAGAGGGCTCCCGTGGGGCAGGTCAGCCCATGTGTGTGGTGATTTTCACCATAGGATCATTGAGGTTGGAAAAGACCTCTCAGATCCCCGAGTCCAACCCCAACCCGCCCCACCACGGGGCCATGCTTACTGCTGGGGCTCATGGAAAAGCACAGAGGAGGAGCCAGGTGTTGCAGCAGCCTAAAGTAGATAGAAGTACAGCTGGGGAGTGGATGGGACACCTCAACAGAGGCACTTTTGGTGGAGTTGCGTGGGCTTTGGATGGGATTTCAGGGATGTCTTTGGCCTCCTGCTCAAGGTTTTCCCAAAGCCTGTTTTCTGGTTGCGTAGGGTTTGCTTGTTTGAGAGTCCTCACCGTAGGTTGGCAGAGAGGGAGACATAAGGGTGTCCTAAAGGCTTGGGAGCCAACAGGGAAATAAAAACAAGCCAACTGTTCTCCTTTCATTTTCGCTTGCAAATCTTAGTATTTTAAAGGCTGTTCCCTGATTTTTTCCAGAGTCTGGAAACCTTTAGGAGATCTGAATACTTGGAGTTGACTGCATTCTTTCTGTGTGTTTTTCACCTTCAATGCTAGCGCTGTATTTTCCTTTAGAGATGCTAAATAAAATGTGCAGCTCCGGTCCAGCTGACTAATATTTCAGGTTATCAAAAATGACAACGAAGGAAGGAAAGACCTCCAGGAGGGGGACAAAAATCCATGTGAGTCACTCAGACAATCTGAGCCTGAAACCACAAAATAGGGCCGCCCCATTGCAATGGGTTGGGAGATCGTCACCATCCTTTGGGCTATGGGGCTGCCTGGTCCCCAGGCCATCAGGGCTGCGTATTTCTGCAGCTCCATCCTTGCTCCCAGAGGACCCCCCGGGTACCTCAATCTGTGTGGGTAGTGCTGGTGGTTCCTGGGTGGTTTGGGCACACTTTGGGGCTGGGAGGGAGCACTGAGGTCTTTTTTTTTCCCCACAAATAACATATGAGAGACTTCAATTGGGCTGTGCTATCTGTGATGGTTTGGGAGCACACTCACGGCTGTGTGACAGCTCGCTAATCGGAAGGGGCAGAGCCAGGGATGTCCCATCCAGGTGGGATGCCCAGCTGATGGGTCTGCTGCAGGCTGGGCGTTGATGGTGCTCCAGGAGGGACCTGTGAGGAAATCCACCACCAAACTACACAGAGCCCTGCCCTGTGTGAGTAGTTCAGTGCACTTAAAAGCTTCTGGCCGTTCAGTTCCTCTGTGCGAGATGGCTTCTTTCTTGTGGGCAGGAGAGAAACCAGCCAGAGAGCAGCCAAGGGAGCGCCTGATGCTGCTGGGTGCCAATGGGGGGAGGCCTGGCTGCCTTTTGGCCATCCCAGTGCTTCTGTTTGGCCCTCCTGACACGAGCCCTAAAAGCACAGAGACAATCGGCTCATGGTGATGCGAGAGACAGCCCTGACACGACCCTGTGACAGTAGTAAGGAACAGAACATCCACGTGGAACCGAGCCCCAAGCCGGCACGTGGGGGGATGACGCAGCAAAGGTGAAATATCAAAGGGAGAAGGGAAGTGCATGGCAGGAGCAGGGAAGTGGAGGAGAGAATAGCCGGAGCTGACCTCAGCGGGGCGGGAGCGGGGTGGGAGCCCGGGCACAGGCATGGAAGGGAAATGGGAAAAGGATACAGCTGGGACCGGCTGCAGCCACCCGCCGTCCCCGTCCGGTCCCCGCGCACCGGCACCCATTGCTCTGCCCCAGTCCTTCTTTCCTAAGGGCACAGTGCATCCAACCCTGGTTCCCCTTGGCTTTTCTGAATGCGGCACGGTGCAGGATGCAGCTGAGCCTTCCCCTGCCAGCAGCATCACAGCAATGGGGGCTGCTTGGTGAGCAGCACGGGCTGTCCCGGCGCTGCTGCTGGCCCTGGGAGTGCTCTTTGTGCCCGGGGACAGCTGACATGTTTTATTTCTTTTTGCACGTGGAGTTTTAATTTTAGCTAGGAAAGAAAAAAAAAGAAAACCAACCCCCCCAAAACACAGCCTGCCTTTAAACATGAGTGCACGCAGAGTTGTCATGAACAGCTCTCAATGGAATGGAACTCTTCTCTTCCTCTCAGAACTGCCTGGTTCTAAATGAAGGGCTCCTCGGGTCCTCCTGCTTTTCCTTCTCAATCTCCAGTGAAAGCTCTCCCTTCCCCGGGTCGCCCTGCTTTCCTCCCACAGATAGATCTGCTCTTTCAGTAGCAGCAGATATAGGGAATGTGGGGTGGTTTTTTTCTGGAATGTTGGGTGGTTTTTTTTGGTTTTTTTTTGGAAAAAAAGACAAAAAGATGAAACCTGTCCTAGAAGAACTGACAAAAACGTCCTCTTTAGACGTTAGAATGGAATGGGATTAATAAGGTCAGGCATTTCCCCCCTTTTTCAACCTAGTCCTCATCTGTTTTAAGCTTTTGGTGTGGAAGGACTGGGACAGTGAAGTGCGAGAGGTGACTCCTACTCTCCCTTAACCCAGGGGGAGAAGACTTCCATCCCCGCTGCGTCTTCCTCAGGGGCTGATGAGGAGCCCTGGGAGCTGCTGATGCTGCTGCCACCCAAAAGTTAACATCAGTGGGGCTCTGTGCTGCAGCGCTCACCTCTCTGTTGGAGGAACGCTCAGAAACCATTGGGGTTGGGGTGGATGCCCGGACATGGGAGCAGCACAGCAGAACCTTTGGGTCTCAGGGCCCTTTCCTGGCTCTCCTGCATGCTTCCTGGTGTCCTTTGGGAGCAAAACATATCCCTTTTTGTGCCGGGGTAAGGGAGGTTTTTTGTTGTGTTTTTTTTTTGCTTCAGACACGCGATGAGTGTGTTACTCAGGCATGACTCGAGAACTTGTGAGCAATAAAGTCATCCTGAAGTCTGCCAAAAAAAAATCTTCTTAGCACACCCACCTCATCACACGTTCCCACTGTAGCTACTTCAGCGTGATCTGCTGCTGAAACGCAGCTACCTCGAGGGAAGGCTGCGGTATCCATCTGGGAGCTCTCAGCGGTGCCACATGGGTGAACCCAACCAAGCACGTCGGCACAGCACTGTGCGGTGTCACCTGGCTGGGGAATGGGACCGTTTGCCAAAGGCATCATGAATATGGTGGGTTGGGGTTTTGCTCCGAAATCCAAGAGCAAACAGGGCTGGGAGGATGCGGGGATGTTGCGTAGCTTGGTGTGGTGTTCCTCCCACAGCCTCGCTTGTGTCCCACGTTTGGGATTGTTGGCTCTCCCAGGTAACAGTGGTAGGATGAGAGGTGATGGCCTCAAGTTGCCCCTGAAGGTTCAGGTTGGAAATTAGGAAACGTTACTTGTCTGAAAGAGCGGTGCTGCAGTGGCACAGCTGCACAGGGAGTGCTGGGGTCACCATCCCTGGAGGTGTCCCAGAGCCATGGGGACACGGCACTGAGGGATGTGGGCAGTGGGCACGGTGGGGTGGGCTGGGGTCGGACTTGGGGATCTGAGAGGGCTTTTCCAACCTCACTGATTCTGTGATTCTCACCTTTCGGGGTAAAGATGAGCCTAAAATCCCCGTAAAGTGAAGAGCTGTGGACCTTCCATATTGTGGCAAGACCTGCAGGGAAGAGAGCTTTAGGGGAAGCTTATGAGCACGAGCACTCATAGGGCCTCAGGTCTGGTGCACAGCCCCACCACGGCCTGGGCTCCACATCCCTGTACTGGTCATCACTGCCATTTTGGGATGGCCATCAGTGGCGTTGTGCATTCCCTGGGAAGGGAGGTGGTTTGGAGATATGTGCAAGCTGCCCCACAGCTGCTGAGTGCTGCTGGCACTGCAGCTTGATGCCAAAATTCCCCTTGCTGAGGGCTGCGTGGAGGCCAGGTCTACCTGGTGAGAGCCATCACCACACACCAGGTCTGGTGCCTGCAGGACTGGGACGTTCCTGGGGTGGGATAACAGGGTTCCATCGCTCATGGGGCAGGATGATGGGGCTCCCTTGTTGTTAGAGCAGGGTAACGGGGTTCTCTTGCTCATGGGGAAGACTAACAGTGCTCCTCTGGTCAGAGGAAGGACCGAGGTGGGACATGAGAGCGAAGGATGGGGCTGGAGGCACGCGGTCACCTCCCCACGGGTGGGCAACGGGAGGTGGGTCCAGGAAGGAGCCCCTCACCTGGATGATCGGGGTAAAAGCCGCCTCCGCGAAGGCCTCCTCTCCCCACCCATTCCCCGCCATGGGGCTCTAAATAATTGATACACTGATAAATAATAGACCTTGTATTTGCTCCTTTGCTTTTCTCTGCCGGGGCGTGTGCGCTCGCAGCCCGACCGTGCTGCATTAGGGTTACAGCGATGGGAGCGAGTGTGTGCGTGTGTCGGACGGGGTAGGGAGCTCTGCAGAGGGGAGAGCATTCCGGGGAGATAAAGGGCTGGTTTGATGTGTGTTCATGTGGCGGGGCTGTTTTGCCTTGCATGCCTTTCTCTTTTGCTTTATTTTTTTCCTGGAGTGAAGCCTGGCGCCAGCAGTCTGGAACCAGCCTGACAAGCTTTTGAGTTATGGAAAGGGGGAGGAGGGGGGAGGAGGGAGAAAGAGGGAGCGAGAGAGGCAGGGAGGAGGAGGGTGAAGGGAGAGGGAGGCAGCTGGGATGTGGATTATTAGGGGAGAACAAGAATACACACAAGAGGCTGGTGGGGTGAGGGCTGGGGGTACTGGGGCTAATGGGGAGGGGACGGAGCTGGCTGCTAGCAGACGTTTCAAAGGAGAATTTTTTTTGCACGGGGGGGAGAGGGGGAATTGAGTCATTTTGGGCATGAAACGCAAACCTCGCCGCGTCAAGGAACAAGGAAGTTTTTTAAAGCTCCAATTAAAGGGCTTGGAGAGGTCCGGGGCTTTTAAACAGCCTTGGGAAGGAGGGGGGGGGGGGGGGTCCTGGCTGGCGTTCAGGCTGCCGTCCCATCAGGACATTCCTTTCTGCTGAACGTTGCTGCTCCCGGCCCTCTCCTCCTCCTTTTCCAAGCTGCCATCGAATCCTTTCCAACTCCCGCGTCCGAACCCGAAGAACTTTGCTCCGTTTCATCTCTCGCCGCCCGCCTCCCCCCGAAAGCCCCGGGCTGTGCTCGGCGCTTTGATCACGAGCTGCTCGCGCAGAAAACCCCCGGCCCCAATGCTTCGTGGGGTCCCGGGCACGCAGCTCCGGAACCGGCAGCACCTCCGGGTGCGCTCTGCCAAAATCCCCCCCCCCCCGGGAGGATGGACACCCCTTCCTGCCGTCACCTCGCTGATGGGGAAAGGCAGCTGCTTCAGCACGATGGTTGTTGCGGTGGTGCTGGGAGCCGGGGGAGGAGGGTTCACTGCACTGCGGTGGGGATTTGGCCCCAAGTTGGAGAGGGTGGAAGCAGCCGGTTGGGGCAGCAAGGGGGTGGCCTGGGCAGAGCGTTTGGAAGGCTCCCATTGGGGACCCCGAGCAGGGGGATGCGTGAGCTCCATCGGGTGCCCACTGTGGCCGTGGAAGCGTCCCACTGGTGCTCGTGCATCACCCTCTCTGGGTTTCCCATTGGGTGCCCATGAAGGCTGCTCAGGAGCTGCTCCAGGGCTTTCCACAGCCCTTGACATCCCATGCACGGAGCACATGTAGCGTTTGGTGCAGCTCCATGGCACGTTTCCCTCCCAGGTACCCTCTCATCATTGCCATGCCAGCCCATTGCTGTGTTTCCGAGCCCTGGCACACTGAGAAGCTGCTAGCCCATGGGAGGAAATTCAGAGTTCTGGCAAGGAGATGGGGATTTGGAGCTGCCTTCGCATGGGCTTTATTTTGTTTGGTTTCAGCACAGCCTATTTAGCTCCGATGACTGGGGAACGTTTGGGAGAAAGGAGTTCTTTGTTACAGATTGAAGAGCCTTAGGTCCTTGAGTCAGCTGTGCGAAGAGACAGTACGTGGGCTCTGAGAAGTTGAGATATCCGAGGGATAGGCAGATTTCACATTGCTTGTACCTCTAAAGGGAAGAAAGAGAGTTAGGGTTCGTGCACCCGGCTCCCAAACAACATCCAAGCGCTGTGAAGCACCACCGCCATCTGCCAAGGCTTTGTCTTCACAGAGGAGATGGAAGGGGGAACACCCAATTTGCTGAAGCCTCCATTACAGGTTGCCTACGAGCTGCAGCTCTTAGGAAAAACACTTCTTTCTCTGGGTTTCCAGGAAGCAAAATGTTGCCCTCCGCTGTTTGCAGCATATCTGGAACAGAGAGCTCGCTGCCTCACAGCCCGACTGGTGCCTTACCCTGGTGCCACATCCCCGGCCATGCCCGGGCTGGCTCAGGGACAGCCCCTGCCCTACAGGTGCAGTTCAGACCCATGGGAGGTCCTGCGACCTCTTGATTGCCTCCCACTCTGGAGATACTCACCTGGCACCTCGGCACAGGCACCTTGCAGGACTGGGCATAGGTTTGGGTTTAGTTTGGCCAGATTTGGGTCTGCTGAATATCAGTCTCTTCACGCCGCGTGTTTCATAAGCAATCCCAAGCAGCAAAGTTGTGCATCCTTAGACCAAAGACCTTGATTTCTCCCTTTTCTTTCGTTTCTCCTTTACAACTCTCTGACCTCTTTCAGGGAACTATTGAGACACACTGGCAGACTCGTCCTCTGGTTCCACCTTGCTGGAGATGCAATGCAGATGGATCCAGAATGCAGGTTGGCTTCCGTAGACCTCCAGCATCTAATTGGTAGGGTCTTCAGCTAGTAAACAGAGGGAATGATTGCTCTTATCTGCAGTTGTGGAAATGGAGCCATGGGTGAAAGCAGTCAGATGCTGGGGCAGGGATCTCTGCTGTGTGATATGGTTTCACCCGGAAACCTTTGCTGTGTTGGCTCCATTGGCACTCTTCATCTCTTGTTCTTGAGATGCTGCCAAGAGGGAGGTGACCCTCATCCCTTTCCTGCCCAGAAGGTAGCGGGAGCAAGCGGGGACAGAACTGGGGATACAGCCCTGTGCCCAAGCACCCCCCTGCTCACATGGGAGTGTGACCCACCAGAGGTGGCAGGGAGAAATCAAACATAATTTGGGACTGCTGGAGCCGGGAAAGAGTGAGATGAGTCTTGGTGGGGAGACCAGCCTCACCTTTCATATTCTAATGCCTTGCCTTTGCCTGATTTGTGAGCTCTGGGGAGTCCTGCTGGGAATTCACTCGAACGGAGGCACACGCTGCCGTCCCTCGGTAAATTACACAGAGATATAATGAAGGAGGAGAAATCAGTTACTCTGTGACTGCGGCTCCCCGGGGGACCTTAATTCAAATATTTGTGGAGCTGAGCAAGTGGGGCGTTGGGGAGCCGTGGAGTTGGAGTGTCTCTCCACAGGTTTCTGCAGGTGGTTGGTGATGGCAGGGCTGTGCGCTGGATGGTGGGATCCTTCCCCAGAGGGCTTTGAGGTCTCGGTGGCGCTAGCCAAGAGGAAGGTGATGGGGAAAGATGGAGCCTTGGTGCTGCATCTTCCTTGAAAATAGAAGCGCAGGTGGTAGTGGTGGTGGTTGGGATGTTTGGAATGACTGTGGGGTGATGGGGGATCTGCCCATGGCTGTGGCCCAGTTGGGGATAGCCCAGTCCTTGCCATGTTTCCTCCAGCTAGATGGGAGCAGGACACGTGTGGCTTTGCAGGAGGTCTTCTCCACCACCCACATGGCCATTACGTTCAGTAGGGATCATAAAAAGGGTTCCATGGCACATGGCAGCGGGTGAACCCCATATTGCTCAACTTAGGCATGAAAAAATCGATCTACCTCCAGCTCCACTGCCAACCTGCGCCTTCTGTGCACCCACAAACCAGGCTCACAGGGCATGCCTGAAACAACAAGTCCCACTTCACCATGACAGCCCAGGCTGTGGCTCATTGGGGTCCCACACCATCAACCCAGGTGCTCTGAGACACCGGTACGGCCAGGATAATGCACACAAGTGTGAGCACACGCTCCTCGCACGCCTGCTCACACGTGCATCAGCTCTGCTGGCAGCGCTGTGCCGCTCCGCTCCCATGCCGACATCCCTCACCGAGCGCACGGCACCACATTTGCACACACATGCTCGCTCCGAGCAGCACCGCTGAGCTTCGTCTCGGGATGCCATGTACCGTGGGGGCAATCCCACTCACACCCACACCCGCGTGCAAGCCCCCGTGCCCTCCCCTTGCACACACAGCACCTCGGGTCGGCACGCGCACGCGGTACGGATCTGCGGCACACCAACTGTTGGGGAAGGGAAAAAAAAAACCACACAGATTCAGCCGAGAGAGAGAGAGAGGGGGAAAGAAAGAGAGAGAGAATGACAGACTGCAATCCCCCTTGAGTGCCTATCCTCATGAATATTAATAAGATGGTAATTAAAATGCAGGGACACAGCAGGACGGATGCAGGCGCTGCCTTCGGAGCGCTGGGAACGGGGGGAGCGCGTCTTTCCAGGCAGGTTTTGATTCCGTTCTCTGATGAAAAGAAGAAAACGGAGCCTTCAACTTTAATCAGTT
This sequence comes from Gallus gallus, assembly GCF_016699485.2. Lineage (NCBI taxonomy): Eukaryota > Metazoa > Chordata > Aves > Galliformes > Phasianidae > Gallus > Gallus gallus. The sequence goes on from NC_052548.1 coordinate 6,228,189, forward strand.
TAGAGTTTTTTTGACACGACATATCTTTAATTGCTGATATTTCTGCTCTCCTCAAACCCGGCTCCGCCGTCTCCAGTCTAACCAGAGATAACGAACCGCGGTGAAGCGCCGCGGATTCGTGCCGTGTTTACGCCTCGACTTGTTTGCTACTTTGCTGGGGTTTCACTTCTTTGCCTCAGGTCGGAGGGCACGGCCCTGGCACAGCCAGCAAGGGGTGGGGGGCTGGAAATGGAACCCAACATCTTTGTGAAGCCCTCTCCCCATAGGCTTCCCCTATTGCAGCCATAGGGAAACCAACCAGCATCTTCCGGGTGCCCATCTCTTCTTGGCCATGGCTTCCTCTGGAGGATGCTTGGGGCAGGCTCACAGGTCCATGAAGGAGGAGACCTGAAGTGTTGCTTGCTTTTGATGAAGATCATCCACTGGGTCTGGTCTGTGGATGGAAGAACGTCCAATGGGTCTGTCCATGGATGAAGAACCATGGAAGTTGATGGGAAAATGAAGCAAGAGTGTTGGTTGGTGCCCAAAGAGAATGTCCTGGGTGTGGAAGTAGGACCAGGATAGCACAGAGATGGGGATGCAGGAGGGGCTTTCGGGCAAAGTGAAAGAAATAAGGACCCAAAAGGTCCCCATACTGGTATGACTGTTCAGTTCAGGTCAAGCCATAACGTTTGGTTTGGACAGAAAGGTTTTTTGTTTCACTGCGTTTGGAGGTCGCTTATTTTCTTTAGATCTCCTCTTTTACACTGAGGTAATCTTTGAGCTGAAAGCAGTAGGTTTGCTGGAATGAAAAAAATAATAACAAAAAAATCCTTTAGAAAATGCCCAAACACAATTTGTCATGCAAGTGATGGAAGATGGTTTGCATTTTCAAACCTGCCCAGCATACACACCATGCAATATCCCTGCTGGAAAAGCAGAGCTGCAGCACCCCGGAGCTCTTGAGGTTTTGTTGTGCAGCAGGGCAGGGCTGGGCTCTGATGGGACCTTCTGAGCTCAGATATTAGGTCCAAAAGAGCGGTGCTGCACTGGCATAGCTGCCCAGAAGTGATGGAGTCACTGTGCCAGAGGTGATCCAGAGGAGATGTGGCACTGAAGGATGTATCAGTGGGCACGGTGGGGTGGGAGGGAGTTGGACCTGGGGATCTGAGAGGGCTTTTCCATCCTTCATGATTCTGTGACTCTTCTCTATCACAGACCTTCCCAGAGAGGTGTGGGATCCCCTTCCCTGCACCCAGTACACACTGAGGGACGCCCACTCAGCCCAGATGACCCTGGAGCACCTTTGCCATGAAGCCCCAGCCCACTTCCCATACCCCATGGGCAGCAGGGTGGTCTCCCTGTCATCCTGCCCTACAGCAAAGCTGCTCCATACTGATATGAGCTGAAGCCAAGACTGATGGTGAACTGCCACAAAGCCAATGTGTCAGCGTGCATTCTTGCCCATCAGGGTGTTTGCTTTTCCATCCTTTTTAATGCATTTCGGTGTGGCAGGATTGGGGAGAGGGTGATTTGCGTGTCCCTTCTTGCCTTTCAATAGGGTGAGTGCTGCAGCTTGTGCATGGGGTTGGACCTATCCTCCCGAGCAGGAGTGGCTCTTGCATTGGCTTCCCTGGGCCGTGTCAGAACTGGGAAACATGAGGATTTCTGGAGGACGTGGAGGGGAAGGGCAGGTGGGGGATAAGGAGATGGGAGCTCTGTGAAGGGGACAGCAGAGGAAGGTGCCAGCAGCTTGGGACCAACCAGAGCTGGGGGAAAACAAAGCACAGCTGCTTTGGGTGTCGTTTTCAGGGAGGGAAAAAGTCATTTTTTATTATTTTTTTCCTTTTCTTTTTTTTGCTGCTTCCTTCTCCTCCTTCATTCTCTCCTCTCTCCTTTCTGCAGCGCTAAAGCAACACTTTGAGAACTGAGAAGGGCACGGTCTGAGCCTCCCCTCAACCCCACACCTCCCAACGCTGCCGTAAAATCTGTGCTGAAAAAGGACCAGCAAATACCAGGTTTGCCACGCGGATGCACTGACGGGGTTGGGGCACTTGTGGCAGGGACAGCCCAGAGTGACAGCCCCGGGTGCTCCCAGCAAGGGCAGGAGTGCAAAACCCCGCAGTAAATGGAAGGAGAAGGCGTTGCTTTGCTGCTGAGAGAGAATTTAGGTGGCAGGGATGAAACAGAGAAGCGCTGTGCAGGGAGCGGTGCTGGGGCTGGAGGGCCGTGGGAGGGAGGTAACAGGATGGCCCCGGGTACCGCTTCCTCCTGGCGCCCCTCCAGCCGTCCCCGTCACCCCCCAGTCACATCCTGCTTGCGCTGGCTCCTGCCTCATCCTGCTGCCTGCAGTTTCTCAACCCCTTTCCCTCCTGCCAGCACTTTCTGGCTGCTGGGGTTGCTGCGGGGCAGCGGGGCCGGAGGCAGCTCTTGGAGCACCGGGAGATTTAGGATCGACATGCTCCATCCTCTCCTGTTTGAAAGCAGAACTGCCATTTAAGGGAGGGTTTGGAGAGGAGACATCTTCCTCTTTCCAAATCCTTCTTGCCGGCGTAGCCCCCCATCCCACAGACCCTGCAGCATGGAGCATCCCAGCACCTTTCCCTGGGTCCCTGCTTTGTCCCCAGTACCGTTTCCTCCTCCGCAGCCCCATCTCCGGAGGGGCCACGTGCTGTGGGAAGGATCCCATCCTGCTCTGGGACGCTCCGTGCCCTGGCAGGGTGCAGCTGGGGCTGGCACTGCTCTGCGCTGGGCTGAGCTGTCCTGGCCTGCAAGTGCTTCTGCAACAGCCAGGAGATCTCAAGGGGAGTTCTCAGTGGAGCAGGGAGATGCTGCAGCACAGCAGCAAGCTGGAGCTGTGAGGAGGGGGGGAATCTGCCACGGACTTTCTGGGGTAACCTTGGTCAAGGCAGCTTTCTCCCCGCGTGTTTTTTTTTTAACCTAAACACAACGCTGCCTTTGCTCGCTGTGCTGGTGCAGAGGCTGATTCCCAGCACCCCGGAGGAGGGCTGCTGGCTGCTGCCACAGCACTGCACTGCAGCAGCTCTGAGCTCAGAGCTCCGGGCTCGGGGTCTCAGCCCCACTGCGGAGCTGCTGCCTCAGAGCTGGGACCACTGGGACCCCCATCCACACGCTGCAGGTCCCCGCTTTGCTCCATCACCCAGTGCTGAGGCCTGGGGCGAGCGGCGGGCTGCGTCGCTTTGGGGTTTTGGCACACAGGGAATGCAAGTGAGGGGGGGGGAGGCACTCCCACGATCCCCGCTGTTAGGGAGCACAGCACCCGGGCTGCCGCGTTTCGCCCCCAGCAGAAGGCAGGGAACACGGGGAGGAGATGGTTGTGCCCGCCTGGGGCTCAGGGATGGGGCCGATGGGCGCTGGCGTGGAGCGTCCCTCCTTCCCCATCCCTCCTCCCCACGCGCGGGGCAGCGCGGCCACGCACGGAGCCAACCAGGAGCGATGCGAGGAGGGTCGCAGCTCAGCGGGGCAGCTCCGGACTCCCCGCTCTTCCCTCCAGACCACGCAACGGTTAAATTCCTTTCCAGCTGAGCTGGCAAGCAGAGCCCGAGCATATTAGTCAGATCCCTGTAGGGGGTGGGGAGGAGGAAGGAGCGAGCAGCGAGGAGGGGCCGCAGCCCAGCGCCGGGCTGAGCTATTCTCCGGGGCGAGTGCGGGGAGGCAGCGCAGCAGGAGTTGCTGCTTCCCAGAAACTTGATTATTTTTAACCCAGGAAGAAAAAAATAAAAAATAAAAAAAATAAAAAAGGAAGGAAGGAAAGCGGGGAGATTAAAAAAAAAAAAAAAAAAAAAAAAGAGTGGGGGTAAATCTAAAGGAACTCGAAAACACGAGGTTGGCGTCAGCACGCAGCTTTGCGGAGGGGAGAGAAGGGGCGGAGAGGTTCGGGCTGCCCTGGGATGGGGCACGGAGCGGTGCCAACCCCAGCGGAGCGGCCCTGTGGGGTGGAGGAGACAGCAAGGTCTTCTTTCTCGCGTTGCTTAACCACGTGTAGATGGGAGCCTGGCACTGGGCAGAGTGCAGAGGCATCTTGGTGGTGTTCCCACTGCATGACACTGTTGTGTTGGGTCTGAGATGCAGAGCCCCGCAGCGGTTGTTCCAAAGCCCCGTGGCTGGAAGAGCACTGGGGGTCTTCTGCCCCACGCCCGGAGCTGCACTGAGGGCACTGGCACTGCAGTGCGGATGGGACACTGTGCACAAAGTCCCCAGTGAAGGTCCAACCCTTTCTGACCCAAACCCTCCCCATGTATTTGTATGACTGCAGCAGCTGCGCTTGGTTGGAAACTCAGTGTCTTCCATGGCTGTAACACCAGCCCAAAGCATTACAAGCCATGGGCCCTTCCAGGAAATATCTGGCAATCCCACACTGTGCTGCTCAGGGTGGCGCTGGGACCCCTGAGCTGCTGTTCCCAGCCCCCAAACTGAGCTCCATGGGGAACACCACGTGATGAAATGTCCTATATCCACAGACCCCATGTGGAAACAGGGCACGGCCCTCCCTGGGGAGGTTCTTCCATGTTGGACCTCTGTTGGACCTCTGCTGTCATCAGTTCTGCTCTGCTGCTGTGCCCAGATCCTGGATGGGGCTGGTGATGTCCACATGATGGCATCAGAACCATCATCTCAAAGGAGAAGAAGCCCTTAGCTTTGCAGTCACAGCCAGGACAGGTCAGAAAACGTATTCCATTCCACAAAGGCAGAGAGGTGACGATGGCAATCAGTTCAGCCTAGCCAGACCGGGTTTGGAACAGGCAGCAGGCACCCCTCGAAGTGCAGAGGAAACAAAACTCTTGACAAAGGCACTGCTGCTCTGTTGGCTCCATGTGGGGCTGCTGAGGGTCTTCGTGCTGGTTTGGTTCCTTGGGCAACATCACCCCATCGTGTCCCAGCGCACCGCAGCCTCCCTGCCACCAACAGGCTCAGCAGTGCGTGCCCCATCCCTGGAGCTGCTCGAGGCCAGGCTGGACGTGGCTCTGGGCAACGTGATCTGATGGTTGGCGACCAGCCCACAGCACAGGGGTTGGAACTGGATGATCTTTGAGGTCCCTTCCAACCGAACCATTGTGCGACTCGATGAAAACATGTGGCTGACTGGGTGCAAAAGCGCCAAGCCTTCCTCCTCCCCTCTTCCTCTCCCAAACCCCAAGGGCCTGCAGTGGAGAGCTCCCCCACAGTGGCACACCCAGGGGCCCTGGGGACGGGCCAGGAACTGCTTCCACCCCACGGCTGCAGCAGGATGGGGCTCGCAGCATCACCCGCCCCACAGGGCTGGGATTTGCCAGGGGGTGTTGGATGGCAGAGGGCCCTCCGAAGAGCCCCTCGTGCTGCAGGCAGCCTAGCGCACACTGCTCGCAGGGTATTTTTTTCTTCCTCGCTCTTTGTTAAGCTCCCTTTCAGCTGAAATGGCAATGCCTGGGTGTTCTGAGCTGACAATAATTGCTGCAGTCTAGACACTGTCTGGTATGAGGCACGGGGAATCAAAGAGGCCCCTTCTCTCGCAGCGACTTTCACACATGCTCCCTTGCTTGGGCTCCTTCCTTCTCCCTCTCCCATGTTCCCTCGGTCTTTGCCTTTTTTTTTTTTTCTTTCTCTCTTTCTTTCTTTTTTTTTTTTAATTTTTTTATTGCTCCCCTCTATCTGCATGGCACAGAGATGGAGGAGAAGCGTCAGCATCTTCCCCCACGCGCGCTCCCTCTCCGCCGTCTGTTCCATGCTCCCCCTCTCCCTCTCTCTCTCCCTTTCTCATCTGTCTCCTCTCTCTCTCCTTCCTCCACTCTTACCTTTATACTATTCCCTTCCTCCCAAAGTTAGCAGAGAAGGGAGAGGGTGGGGGCTGGCTCTGCCGGAGTTTAACTCCTTCCTTACCCTCTTGAAGCTCTCCCTTTCCTGCTGAGCCCTTCCTGGCTGTGGGATCCCCTACCCACCCCATCCCTGGTCCTACAGGAGGTGCCTGGTGAGGCTGTGCTGGATTCAGATGCAGTCTCATGCCCTGATACCATGGGCATGGAATCATCCCTTCTTGCACCATTCCTTGGCCAACATCATGGCCAATGGGAAGGGCTGTCCATTGGGGACCCATAGGAAGGGGCGACCATTGGGGACCCATAGGAAGGGGTGTCCATTAGGGGCCCATGGGAAGTCCCCCACGTCTCAGCATTGCAGTGGTGCAGAGCTGGGCAGGTGCTGCAGCTCCTCCATCACCTCCGTGCCCAACAAGAAGGCAGCCAATGTGGGAGATGTGGGAGAGCACCTCACTGCCACACCTCCGCTGGTGGGCACACGCAGCACTCAGGAGCAGCAGCAGCTCCCCAACCTCCAAACGCTGCTCAAATATTTGCTGGGGTGCAGATGTGTCCCAGCTGCAGGGAACCCATCGTTGCCTCTTTGGGTACTTGAGTTGCCACAGCAAGGCAACGGCAGGTCTCCAGGCATGCACCCACACTGCTTTAGGTGCTGCCTCAGTCTGTGTGTTGTTGGCGCTTCAGTGGGATGCCGTGTTGCAGTTCCAATCATGCCCAGGACTTATTGTGCTCTAATGCTATTAACAGATCGTTTCTAGCTCACTTCTGGACTCCTCTTCATCTCTGCTCCCTGCACAAAAAGTCACTTTTTCTGCAGAGCCCAACTAAATAGTGCTGAATTCTCATCCATGCGTTTTCATTGCTGTCAAATGCTTTCACCGGAGGGGAAACTGAGGCAAAGCACAGGGCAGCCATCTGCCAGCCTGCAGGTCCCCTCCGTGGGACACGGAGCTGCTCTGCAGCCCTATTTGCACTGCCCGGCATCTCAGTGGCGGTGGTGCTGCTCGCCTACCACGGCAAAGTCACATTAGGAAAGTATGCGATGTATTTTTAACTGTCCATAATGCAATTTAGCAGCTGGAAACGAGGACGAAAGCCAACCCCGTGCGACCAGCCAGATCTCTGCTGTCCGTGAGCGAGCGCTCGGTGCACGCAGTGTTACTCTGTCGGGTTGGGGACCTCGTTTGGGAGAAGGGCAGGGGAGGGCTGCGTCCTCAAAGCGGGTTCTGTCTCGAGCCAAGGGGTGATGGAGCTTGGGGACCTCGCTGGGGCAAAGCAGTGCTGGTGGTGTGACAGCAGGAGAGGAGACAGCCCCAGGGGAGGGAAACAACTGCTGGAGGTCAGCGGCAGAGCCAGGAATAAAATCCAGGTGTGCTGAGCTGGCGCTGGGTTTGTATTCCCGCACATGAGTGCGTGCAACTGCTGTCCCCAGGTGCAGAGAGAGCTTCCCAAAGCCAACGGTGCGCTCCGGAGCCCCACTGCAAGCTGTGGGGCAGCAAATGTGCAGGATGTGGGGGGAGAGATTTGGGGTCTCTGTTCCCTGGAGCATCCCACACAGCGTGGCTGGGTCTGGGCCCCGCTGGAAGGATGCTGATAAGGCAGGGAGGTTAAAAACACTGCCTTTATTTTGAAGCTTATCTCCAAATCCTAATGAAAACAGACGAAGAGGGAAGGCAGGGACATCGGAGATGCAGTGGGGCTGAGGCTGGGCGGTGCTGTGCAGCAGAACGCGGCTGGGTTGGGAGTCCAGTTGGATCCAGCATGAGATGCAACACAGGGGGAGTGTGAGATTACAGGAAAGCTTTGGGGCAAACCCGAGGAGCCGGGGCACAACTCTTGGGTCCCACACATGGGGAGAGAAAAGCTGGGGGGGGCTGCAGACCCTCTTCCTGCCCCACCAACACCCTGAAACTCAGAATCCACTCTTAATAAGGGGCTCAGTGAGGAAGAAAAACCTTGAAACCAAGGAAACAAGGGAAGCAAAAGGGGGGGAAAATTCCTCTGCAAGGCGCAATGAAGGAGGGAACGGGAACATTTGGTGGGCTGGGATGTCTGCTCGGCCGAGATGTCCCATCTCAGAGTGGCATCAGCTGCAGCCTGGGGCAGTGCTGTAGGAGAGCGTTGGGGGTAGGAGGTGGGAGGGAGGGGCTGAGCAGAGGGCTGTGGGGAAGCTGTGGGGCGCGGAGCAGATGCGGTGGGCTCAGTGAGGAGTGCGGCTTTGCAGACACGAAATAACTTTCCCCTTCCTAAAGTGATGGGGTACTGAGGGTGGGAGAAGCTCGGGGTGAGAAGCACGTGTGTGTGTGTGTGTGTGTGTGTGTGTGTGTGGCCAAACGCACACATCGCAGCGCTTCGACTCCAAGGCTGCACCGAAGGAGACCCTCCCGTGCCACATGTGGGTCGTTCCCCTCCAACCACCCCATCGTTCCCCGCAGAGGGGCAGCGACACGCGCCCTCCATCGCCGCCGTGTGCCGCGGGGCAGCGTTCGGGTGACCCACCGCAAACTATGGCGAGGGGGGGGGGGGGGCACAACCCCATCCGTCCCCATTCACAGCTGCGCACCCCCATCCCTCTCCCGTCCCGTAGCGCGGTGCCCGGCCCGGCTCGCTGCTGGGGGACCGTAACGTGATATTTCCCCGCGCGTCCCCCGGAGGGTTTTTTCCATTACACGGAACGGAGCTGCCTGCTCGCCCGGCTCCCCCGCCTGCAACCTCTGGCACCGCTTTTCCAGCGGCACATTGTGCAAATGTAACCTTTCAGCAAAGCCACTCCTACGGCAGGAAGCCGTGGGGCCTCGGCTGCTGCCAGGAACGCAGCCGGCTCGGAGCTGGAAGGCAGCCCGTTAATCAGAGCCGGCTGACAGCAAAGCACACATCCTGGGCAACAGATTTCTGCTCCCGCTCCCTCGCGCTCAGCCTCGCCTCGCCGTGCCTGCATCGCTCCTGCTCGGCTGCTTTCTGCCAGCCCTTCTGCCTCCCCCTCCTCTTCGTCCTCCTCCTCCTCCTCCTCTTCCTCCTCCTGGGGTGTCCAGCAGGGTTTGCTCTTTGCAGGGGGGCTGTGCATGGGGACAGGTGCCAGCCTGGGGGTCCTGCTGAGGATGGGGGCGGGGGGGGGGTGTTCGGTGGGGCCGTCCCCCGTGCTCACAGCACCCACAGGACCTCCTGCAGACAGTGCTTGCATCCGCCCCACAGCGCTGTACCCATCGCCATATGGCAGCGCTGTGCTCAGGGTGCTGTCCTGGCTGATGGAAATCCATCGTGGCTATGGGGTGTGAGGCCGTGGGGTGTGGGGTTATTCCAGACCCCCCGGCCCTCCCCAGGCCCTGGGGACACCCAGTCCTGTGCTGCAGCCAACTTTGGGGAAGTGCCTTTGCCCGCCTGCAGCCCACCATCCCAACCAAACAGCTTTTGTCTGAGCTCAGACAGCCCGGCAGGGCTCTGCTTGGCTCCTACCCGAGCTTTCTGCAGGTACATCTGCACTCGTGCCCAGGTGAAGCCCCGCCATCGCTGTCCCCACGCAATGGGCTCTGTATCTTTTGCGTCTCGTTTCATCCAGGACTTGAAACACGAAAGCGCTGCATTGAGGTGTCTGTTTTTGTGGTGTTTCCAGCCCAGCTGGAAGCAGGAGGCACTAAAAAATGGAGAGATGGGGGGGGGGGAGGGGGAGAAGGAGAAAGAAAAAATCAATCTGGCAGTAGTCCATCTTCCTTCCAAACCCACCGGACCCGGGATGCTCCCACCTTGCTCATCCCAGCCCATCCCCGATGGCTTTGGGGATGCTGCACAAAGCATGGCCCCTCTGCTGGCGTCGAGGCCGGGCTGGTAAAGCCATCCCTGCATTTATTTCACCTTTTCCTCTGGTTGCGAATTGTCCGAGAGCAGATGGCGATTTTCTCAAGTGTATCCGTTATTCGAAGTCGCTCACCGAGACAGGGATGGCTCACACAAACCCGGCCCCCCTGCAAAGCCATCATTTGGTCTTTCCATCTGCCCAGCCACTGTGTTCGGTGTGGGTTTCAGCCAGCTCCGTGGGGCAGAGCGGGACGGCACGGCCCTACACGGTCATCCCCTTAACTACGGGACACGGAGCCGTGACGGCCAGGGCAGCTTGGGGGTGGAAAGCAATCCCTGGAGCTGGGGGGACCCTCTCCTTATGAGCCCCTGAATGGGCTCCCAGGCCCATCTGCTGCCACATTCTGGCTGCGTTTTTCCATTTTCCCTTCTCAGTCCTCTCCTTCTCCCCTCTGCGAAAGCAGCCATGGGGCCGGGAGCTGCCTTGCAGGGATGGGGCAGCGCTCTGTAACCGGAGCCCATCGGGACCCCCTGCGCAGCCCCACGCCAGGAATGTTGCGCCGAGGGGGGCTGCCAAGGGCTGACAAAAGGGGAACCGCTTTGAAATGCAGCTTGCTCTTCCCCCCCCCCCCCTCCGTGTGTTAAACAAATACCCCCCGGCTCAGGGGGTGCCTCCCTGCATCCCACAGCCTTTTGTTGCCAAGTCTTTGTCTGGGGTGTAGAGAGAGGGGTGGGACCCCCCCAAGCCTCCCCCAGGACACCCATGTGGATGGGGTCTGGGATGCTGAGCGTGGGGCTGAGAGTGGCTCAGTGCCCCATCACAGGGCCTGGGGACACCCCCTGAGCCCCGCTGCCCACTGTCCCTCCTGTCCCTGTGTCCCATCCCCATGGCATCTCACCATAGGCGCAGCCGTTGGGTCTCCACGTGGGAACTGCCATCAGACTGTGCCATTCCTGCATGCCAATCCACATCCAGCATCCAGCCCCCATATGGGGGGGTCCAAACCCAAAGCTTGGGGGTGTTGCGGAGCCCACTGTCCCCAGCAGACATTAAGGGACCAAGTCCCATTAAGGGACTTGTTATTTTGCATCCCCAAAGGCACTTCATGCAGTTTCCTTTCGGGGAAAATAGTTGGGGGAAAAGCCTTTGAGAGGGGGGTTGAACAACCCCAAAATGCCCAAGGAAATGGCAGCGCTGTCCTCCAGCCATCAACACCATTATGCCGTGCAAAAGAACCTCCTGAATTAACCACAGGAAAGCTGAAACTCAAAATGAACCCCTTGGAAACCAAACCCAGGCTGCTCCGACCCCCCCGTAGGCACGAAGACCACAGAAGCCCCCAACTGCTGCCCACATCCCTCCGTGGTGCCCCAAAGGTGGGAGATGCCCTGGGACACCCCAACCAGTGCCAGCGGGGCCGCAATGGGAAGGCTGGGTTGGGGATGGGCAGAACCCGTTCATCTCACTGCTTTTGGGGGTGGGTGCGTGGGGGGAACCCCGGGGGGGCGCTCAGCCCTCCTCTGTCCACGGGAAGGCCACGGGTGAGCGCGGTGCTGTGCTGTGTCCCCGGGGAGCAGCGGCCCCGCAGCCCCGCGCCGCGCTCGTCACCCAGACAAGAGATCAATAACTAATTTCACTGCAGCAGCAGCACGGGTTTTTTTCCAATAATTGTGAGCCGGCGGTTGGGAATGAGGCTCTCAGCACCGCTCCACACCAACCTGCGCCCGATCAATCGCCGCGCCGCTGGGGCAGCAGGAAAACTCATTTTTCTCTTTTTCTTTCCTCTCAGCCTCCTCCTCCTCCTCCTCGTCCCATCGCTCCCTCTTTGGGCACAGCGATTCCGGCTCCGTCCCCTCACCTGAGGGCTGTGCTGAGCGTCCCCACCTGCAGTGGCTGCTCGTCCCATCCCGGTGCTGCCATCCCATCTCCTGCAGGACAGACCCTGTGCCAAGCGTAGGGCGCAGCATCTGTCCTCATCCAGGAGCACTGTGGAGCCGTGGCTACGGAGCCGTGCCTTTCGGTCACCAGCTGGTGCCTTTGTGTTGCCCATACGTGTTCAGTGATGCAGGAGGAGATCTTTGGGATGCTGTGGGGTTGGTCTGATGTCGGGCATGAGCCTCGCTGGGTTCCTCCCTCGTTATCCATCTCTTTAAGCATCTGAGACCCTCAGTGCCTCAGTTTCCCCACACGTGTCTGTAACAGTGGGCACAGCTCCCTGAGCCACCCATAGGCTCTGTGCTCCAGTCCCCATCTCACAGGACACAGTGCTGGGCCACGATGCCAATCTCTGCAGTCCCAACCTCCACACACCCAGAAGGCATTGAGGAGCACTGCGGCATCCCCCACCTGTGTGCCTTGTCCCAGCTTGGGGTCAGTGCCAGTGGGTGCTCTGAGCCCACCCTGAGCCCCATCCCTGTGCTGGTGGGGCATTTCCACGTCCTTCTGGTGAACCAGCTCATGACTCCCATGGTTAATGTTTGCCTTAACCCCTCTTTCCACACATTGATTTGTATTTGCATCATGCCCTGGCCACGGTGCTCAGGAACGCAGGGTGCTTGCAGGGCTCCCCCCACGAGCAGCAGTGTCCCCCAGCCATGGCTAAGGTCATTCTTCATGGGTTTCCCAGCAGCACTGGGGCCTCCATCCTTTCTCTCCCATTTAATC